>NC_138113.1:29240950-30592200 GCF_964146895.1 Miniopterus schreibersii | reverse complement strand
ATACTTTGGTGTATTCTATCTTTAATCTATCAGTGTTAATATAGCTAAAATGGTGAATCTAAATTCTTTCCAACAGGCTAAATATTAACTATAAGTAGCTATATCTTGTGGAATTAGCTGTGGTTTTTCTATATGACTGATGTCTTCTAAGGTTAAGATTTTTAATTCAAAAGTTGATAGCTCTGGACAGTGGCCTATGCTTGTGTAGAGCAACATTTGAATAATTCCCAAATGCCCACTTTGGCCATCTTTATTTTTTAATCTAAAATCCTATCAATCAAGTTTCTAGAAAAAGAGTTGCCATGTGTAGAATCCCCTAACATGCAGAGATTAACACGTATTCCCCTGAGCATCTTTAATGTATAAGTCACTATAGTTGGAACTATATGGAGGTGTGAATTTATATTTCAACTGGAGGCTTTAGGAATTATCTCAAATTTCCATAAAAACCAACACCACTACCCTTTCTTACATTCCACCCTAATGGCACACTCTTATTGAAAACAAGGAATACCCATTCTATATTTATCAAGTACTCACATGGCTTTAGGCAATTCCTCTTAAATCCAAAGATTTTTAAGTCTTGCTCAAGTCTCTGTTCTTGTTCTCAACTAACTCACAATCTAGAAGAAGCAGACATGTGAAAACTAAGCTACTATTCTCTGTGAAAAATACCAGGCAAGTGGGACATGCAGGACCAAAAACTGGTTGTGGGAAATTACTGAAACTTCTGTGTATGTATATTTTTCAAACTCACTATTTTAAATTTCTCTTTTTGTACTTAATATACATAGCATAAATATAAATAGAGAAACTAAAAATTTGAATTGAAAATTTAAATAGTCTTTCACATGGAATATGTTTACATTTTTATCTCACATGTAAATGTTTTTATAATTTATTTGGGAGCTAGGATCGTATGGTAGTGGTCATACTGTGCTGTGCATGAAAGATTTGGAAACTTTAATTATAGTCTTGGTTGTACCACTAGTTAGTGTGTCCTTAAATGAGTAATTATCTTTTGAACTATCTGGTAGTCTAAGTCTTTTTTCTTCCTCCCTGATTCCTTCTCCTCCTAAATAATAAGCATTTATTAAAAGATTACTATGGGCAAAGAACTTTTCTAAGCAATGTATTAATCCATTAGGTACATATAAAACCTTATGAGGGAGGGACTATAATCATCCCTATTTGACAAATGAAGAAACTGAAGTAAATCCAGATTAAGTAATTTGCCCAAGGTGGCAGGCCAGAAGTCTGAAGTTTGGATTAGGGAATTTCTAAAATAGTTTTTAGTTCTAACTTTGTTGACTTTCCTATGGTGGTGCCAAGGGCTCGTTTAATAATGTGGATTAAACCAAACTGAAAGAAGGCTCAGAGTCTATTGAGAAGGTAGCTGTGTAATCCTATAACTATGGAAACTCAGAAGAGAAAGTATGAACTGGCCAGAAAATAAAAAAGTGATATTAACATAAGTGCTCAAGTAAGAGTAGAGATCGGCAGGTAAACAGGATAAGTCAAGCAATCAGAACAGAGAGGACCACATTAGCCGGGAGCAAACGTGAAAGAGAACGGTGTATTTGAGAAACCGAGAAGTGTCTCAGTATGATTAGATTCCATACTATGTATGGGGGGGAATAATAAGAGGCTAGAAATGAGACAGGAGCCAATTCCTAAGTAGTCTTATTTGTTGGGTTGTGGATTTTAGCTTGTAGTGGATGAATTTCTCAGAAACTTCAAAGGATGGAATTATATGATTAGATGTATATTTTAGAGGTTGAATTTATGGCTCTGGTATGGAGATTGGAGAGGAGGGATATGAGCTTTAAGAGTATTGAAATTATCTTTTTATTTCACTAATTCATTTATGCCATTCTATTACTTTATCCACTCATTTGTTTAACCTATATTTTGTGTGTGTGTGCCTACTATGTCCCAGACTATATACTATGTTCTTGGTGTTTGAGCTATGTTAGTGAAGAAAACAGGCAAATATCCTTGCCTGGAGGAGCTTAAATTCCAGAAGAATTTATGTACAATTACTAGGAAGGACTCATTTATTTGGGCAGTGGGTTCGACAGGACCAGTGGTTAGCACTGAATCTCGGATTCCTAAAACAAGATCTGAAAAACAATAGAGAATCAACGCTTGAATAACAAAAAATGATCCCAACAACTAAAAAGGGATTTTACTGCTTGAGAAAGGTGGGACAGGGTAGTCAAATTAACTTCATGGACACTGAGGATAGAGCAGCGAAGAGCTGGTGGTCACTGGGTCATTCTTTGCACCATCAGGATGAACCTTGAGACTGATGATTGTCAGTTGCCTACTACTAACCTCTTGATCTTCAACTCGCAAGGTTCCCACAGCAAAACTTCCTCTTGAAAGTTTTGATTTGATATTTGGTGGGGGAATAAATATAATGTCACTAACAGCTATGTTCACAGAAGGGACTTCCTGAAAGCAGAACAATGGGTCATAGAGGTTTTATACTGTGAATTTGTATTTTCAGTATAAATTTTCAGTATATGAATACACTGAAATTTTCAGTATTTGAGTTTCAGTATATGAAACTCAAGTCCCATGATTATCTTGATCAGAATAAGAGTCAGGCCCATCTGTTGCAAACTTCAGAGAGTAATACATCAACTTTGTAAATGAAAAGAAACAGTAAGTTTGCATAGTGTTTGAATCACACTGAACACTCTGCAACTAGTCTCAATAGGTAACAATGCTACTTTGTCACATGTGGTCTCCTTGACCTGCCAAGGTGTATAAAGCTTTGTAGAAATAATAACCAACAAAGAGAAGCTGGGTAAGTGGGTGGTTAGAATATCAGATCTGCAGGGCTTTTTCTAGCCTTCATGTTGACGCCTTTGAGGTAGACATTGGGTCAGATTCTTGACTCTTGTGTGCCTGTCTGTCCATTGGGAGAAAGGCAGTACTTGGCACCCCAACAAGGTTCATGAAGTGCTTTAAGAGCCTGAATTGAAAGGCTGTAACATCAAACATAAGTGGATAGCGTTCTATTTTTATTGACAGCATGAGTAAGAAGCATAGGTGATTTGACTGAAACATCTCTGAGTAAGAGTCTATTCAGAAATGGGGAATGATTGGCAGAGGCCCAAAAGACAAGGAAGACAGGGATGTCATATACCTTGTCCCTGGCCATTGTAACTTTGCACCTAAGGGATAGCATTGGAGCTGGCCTCAGATCCTGGTGGGCTTGAAGGTATAGCAGAGGGACAGCAAGCAGAGGTCTCCTTCTCTGCTGTCTGGGCCCTATGACATTCTGCTGAAGTAACTTTGACTCCTTGGGGCTGTTTGTACAAATTTAGAGAATGCATCAGTCTTGGGAGATGAGTGATAAAATGTTAACAACAGAGGAAGAAAGGGTCTTTGTTTACTTTCCCTTTTCCGGGTGTATGGTTAAACAGGTTAAACACCTGTGAGAAGAGGGTGCTTCAGGGACACCCTCGTACTCAAATTGTTCCTGGGTGTCTCGGAGATTGCACTCCTCTCCTTGTGCAATGATTAATTGCCTCTTCATCACTGGCGAGGCTGGCAGCGAGGAGCAGGGCCTTCACCTGCAGGTGTTGCCATGGCAAAGGACACTTAGAATAGATTCAGGAAACATTAAAAGGCAAAAGTGAAAATGAGAGTAAGGAGAAAATAGAAGCTTGATTCAAGGAGACATTTGCATGGATCAAATCATCTTTCTCACAATAGCCATTTCCAAACTCAAGACCAGCCTCACCTTTTTCCTCCTGGCTCCTGAGGTTCTCTGAGTCCTGGTAATCTGTTGCAGAAGTTGACTTTTTATAAAATTTAAAAAAATGTAAATGTAGCAAGATTTGTTGTTAACATACTGTAAAAATTATTCTGCTCCTAGGAGACGTGGTTTGGTTTCTTGATCCAAACAGAATTAAGAAATTATGAAAAAAGAATTGGTTTATGGACTCTATAAAACAGTTTCTTTTTCCCTATTCAAAATATCAGCTGGCAAAGTAGCTCATTTTATCTGCTACTCTGGATTTTTCTCTTATTGCCACCTTCTTTACTGTCCACGTGGTTTCCCAAGGAAGCCAAGCCACGTTTCTTCTGTGTCATTCAGAGATATTTTGCCTTAACTTTCACTTGGCTTTCGCATTGAATTCAGTTTTCTCTTTCCTCCTTACTTCTACATTTTTGCTTAGTATTCAGAATAACCCAGCTTATTTACTAAGCTTTTCCAGAACTTAAAGGTATTTATGGTCAGATTTCCTACAAGTCATTATCCTCTAAGTTAAAAAACTATATATATATATCTATTTGTATATTTTAAAAATTTCCAGTTTATGCCAGTGGCCAGTGACAGATTCCCTTTGTTTTTTTAACTTTGATTGGTTAATATACTTTATCTACATTGTGATATTAATAATGATGACAAATATGTGTTGACTGCGTAACCAGTCACATCAGAATCCTTGGATGGAGGCCCAGGGTACAGCTGCTATCACAGAGCTACCCAGGGCTGAGGAATCATGTGGTGGAGGTTCATGGGATGATTGAGAAGGCAATACCTATTCCATCACAGACATTTGATATGTACTGGTTTTCTAAATTACTTGTGAGTTCTTGTAAAAGAAATGTGCCATGCCTCTAGCTGTCCTATCTAGCAGGGCAGAGTGAAATGTAGAGCTCGTTATAAGAGTGCAATGTAGCCCTTGAGAAGTTTGGGACTTGGCACAGCATCTGTGTGACTCTTTTTTATGTACCCTTCTGAATTTGTTGAGAAAGATCAACTCACTCTTAGGTGCTCTTTCTACTAGGAAACCATTTTTAAAGTAAGATGATGTTCCTTAAAATGGTGAGGCTTGCAGATAACTCAGATGTGTACAGTGAGATCATGTCATTGGTGAGCACTTGGGCTGGGCAGAACCATCATCTGGATATTGGAGTTACCTGTGTGCTGCTCTCTGTGCCTTCGATTTCATCTAATTTCTCTGTTTCCTGTAAAACTGAAGAAAAAGTTTCTTTACAGTTAGTCTTCTCTTATGTGATCTGGGGTATGATTAACCTTGCTTTGACTACCTTAAAAGTTAATTCAAGTAAACAAAAGACCTTCTCAAGAAAGGTCAGTGGGAGGTTGCCCTGTGACATCTGTTCTAAGCTAGAACCTGGAAAGGACTCATAGGCCCCATGATGAGAAAATGTCATTTAAATGGACCAAGAGAGGAAAAGGGAGAAAGATAAATGAGTAGGGCCTGGCACTGAAATCTAGTTCTGCTAGATGCAGAGGTTAATGTAGTTCTTAAGTTTGTTATGTGCAAAGAAAATAGCCTCCAAAGTGAGTACTAATGCTAATGTGATTTGACATTTGAAGGTCAGCATGGTAAAATTTGCTAAGCCTTTTTTAATTTTTTTTGCATATACTGTCTGCCTGGAAAAGGCTATATACAAAGATTGTCACAGATTTTCTGAATATTCTGATCAAGTTTTGATGCGGTTGTCCACATTACATGTGCAACTGAGGCACAAGAGTGAGTTCCTATCCTACGAGGATCTTTTTTTATTCTACACTCACATGGTCTTATGGTAAGGCCCAGAAGTTCTTTGATGGGACAAAAAGAATTAATGCCAAAGTTGAGTGAGTTACAGCCGATAACACCTAATTAAAATGATTTTGTGCCAGTTGCTTTTGTTGGGCTGGATCCACACATAATATAATTTTAATCCTGTTTATAGACACTCTTGGGATAGATTTGAGATCAGCATTGCCATTTGCGCGAGGTTAATCAAGCATATTGTAGGCAGCTTTTGTTTCTCACTGTATGTGAAAGGTGACCACTGCCGACGGGTTACCCAACTGGCCGCTTCTCTCTGAACAGGGGAGAGGTGGCTTTCAGTGTCTGGTCATTAACCCAGCCTCAGCCTCAGCCCAGCGACTCTTTCTTTCTGCCTAGTCCTTGGAATGGCGCAGCTGTCGCCAGTCGCAGAGGAGAACTCTGGTTAGGAAGCCGCTCTGCTTGACTGTGGTGACATGCCTCTGCACAAGGGGGGGGAGACAAGGGGAAAAATACAACTCCCCTAAAAAGCAAACACCATTTTTTGTATGCCTGGCTCTGTTTATGTATATAAAATGGACATTACGGTGGAGTGAAAAAGACCCTCGTAAAAATCCTTCTTGAAAACTATTGTTGCTGACAGCCGTGACCTCTGTGAGTCTGCATGTTTACCCATAATTCATAATTAACAAAGACATTAGAACTGCCACAGGAGAATTCGGGGCTTTATTTCTTTCTAACTGGGCAGTACTAATGCTGGAAGTGCTCCCAAATCAGTGATTTAACATTTCAGGAAATCTTGGAGAGGCAGCAGAAGCCTCCTTATATAGCTCATACGCTGGGACTTTGGTGATACAGATACGGCCGAGATAATTATTCAGTTCTCGTTATTGCTGTAGCTCTGCACCTGATCCCCGAGCCATTAGAGCACTCTGCAGGTTATTACAACTATCAAACATCAAGGTCTCTTTTCTAGTCTCTTGACTATGTGGTTATCATTTTACTTCCTTTAAATCCCCCATCTGCATAGAAAGCCTCTGTGTTTTTTACGGAGATCTGCTCACAGCCTTCCCCCACCTCCTTCTTTATTGCTCCCCAAATGGAGCCCTTTTCTTACCAGCACATTAGCATAAAAATATAAACCTCATGCTTCTCCACTTGTATTGTTTTTATACCCTCTCTCGTTTGATTTCCTCTTTGAGGCTGTGCACACCTACACTTTAATTTGGGCAGCAAATGAGTCAGTGGAAGAGAATTCTCTTGAGCTCAAGGAAACCATGATAATATAATTTCAGATGATGGGTGTTGTCAGTGCCCATGTTTAACCTTCTGCTTAGTTGAGGGCCCTCTTGACTTTAGTGCATGTTTCTGCCTATTGCTGCGGTATTTTAGATGGTACCAAAAATTAGAAAATTACAAGAGACTTCAATGACAGCTTGCAAAAGGGGGCTTTGTATTGTGGATATATTCAATGATTCATTACTTTTTAATCTCCTCACCAGAATCTGTACCCTTTCTTGGCATTTAACATGAAGATGTCTTTTTGATGAAATATATTTTCAGTTTTGGTCACAATCTAGTGGTATAATAAGTTTGCTTCTAATACTTTTCTAGACAAACTATAACATGATCAAAACCAGACAGCTCTGAATATTCTGGGCACTGTGTCAGGTATCTAGAGGCAGGCAGTCACTTATGATCTATAAAGATAATACTATAAATTAAGAGTCTGAAGCAGACCTCTGTGGATTGCATTTTAAGTGAAAACAAGTTTGCTATTTCTGGATGTTTTACATAGCCTCACTCCCCTTGGAAATCTTTATTTTGTGTGTGATCTCCACCAAACACCTGTAAAAACACACACACACACACACACAAAAACCCCGCTGCAGGCCTATCTGATAAAAAAAAAAAAAAAAAAAAAAAGCTGATCCACACGGGTGAGGGGCAGTCACAGACAGTATGGTGGGGCTAAGAAGCATATGGCTTCCTCACTTAATACCGCTGCACAGTCGGCCCACACCATATTCCCTTAAATGGGCATTAGCTCGGGAGCCAAGTTATCAGGCTGGAAAACAAATGAAAGTAGAGGCATTTTTTTGTGTGTTACAAAGCAACAAAAACCATGAAACATGACTTAGTTTCTGTACAGTGTGTGCATGTGTATATGTATGTGAGAGAGAGTGTTGGGCATAAAAAATGAAATACAGAGATATTTCAAAGATAGGTAGTGCTTTTACAGTGAGTAGTGCAAGTTAAGTAACTATATGCTTTAATCTGTACTTTATTTCATCAGCCTATATAAAGAAACCATCTGATATTTCTAGCTTAGAGAAGAAACTGGTGTCTTTTAAGATTTCCTTCTGCTCCTTTCTGTTGAACCAAGGAGGCTTTAAATATTTTAAAAATCATAGTCTCCTCCTTCGTTAAGTTACTGGTGCATGTGTAATTTCTTCCTTAGAAGCTAACGAGCACACAGACCCTAACATCAAATCCATGTATGTCAGTTATGAAAGCAAATCAGTATGTAGCATTTGTCATGAATTAAGTTTCAATGACAGTAATAAATATTTCACTCTGGGAACTTCGTATGGCTGTTGAATCACATGAATACTGTCAGAGGTTACCCACTTTGCGTGTACTTTCATTTTTGCTACTATGCGCAATTCTTATTCCTTCATATATGGTGATCCTTAATATTAGAATTTGCTAGTTAAAATATTTCTAATTATCTAGTCTGGCCCATTTATTTAATGAGAAAACAGACCTGGACAAGCCAAATGACTTGCTCAAAGTCACATAGTCGCCTAGGTCATGGCAGATTTTCATTCTAGTCTGTTGACCCTTGTATTCTTTCTAACACGTTGTGTCTTCCAATAATTACATAATTATTGCTATCCCCAAAGCAAGTAAAAGCACTTATGAGTTTTCCTTCTAGAAGAAATGATGATTTGTTCTTAGCCATCCATTCTCTCATTGGTGAGAAAAATGCATAAATTTGCAAGATGGTGGGCCAGCAATGTGGCAAAGGTCTTTTCTTCGTATGACAACCAACTGACCCCTAAATGAATTGAACCTATGACCTCCTTCCTCATTAGCTCCAAAAAAAAAAAAAAAAAAAAAGCTAACTAGCCCAGAAACAATTGTTACAAGCAAGCTACAACACAAATCCACCATGTTATTCCTGTGGGATTAATTAGAGAGCTAAAACAATGCTTTATCTTTGAAAGACATAAAAAATCATATTGTCATGTTCTTCTGGCTTGTGAACCTCTTAAAATTTTATGTAAAATTTTATGTAAGAGCAAATATACATTGCTCCAGGGAAAGGGTTCCAAGTTTTCTTAAGATTTTCACAATATGTGTGTATGTGTGTGAGATCCAAAATAGGTTAAAAACAATTGTTCTATTTCATGCTCCAGTGATTTGTGCTGATGTCATCCCTAGTGTTGGTACTCTACCAAAAACACAAGATTTGCATATGCGTTGCTACACTGGAGGAATAGATTATTTCTATATTTTTTCCTTGAGAAAAGAAGGAACAGACTGTAAATATACACATGTGGCCTTTATAGTCAACATGAAATCAATGAAAGCTAATTTGGGATATTGTGACAATTTAGTTAATGCTAGTTTGAGTAGAAGTGGATGTCACCCAAATCTTGAGTGCTGACTTTTGTACACAATGAGAAAAATAATGCTGCAGCTTGAGTGTGGGGAACATGATGGTTTCCAGGAGAAGCAAAGTGGAACAGGCAAAGAATAAAATACTTGAATATTTGATGGTATCTTTAACTTACTTAAATGCTCTATAAGAAATAAATTGTCAGTAGGACCTTTCTAGTCATCAGGGGGTTAAAGCACTATAAAGAAACTTTCATATGCACTTTGTTATCCAAGAGACAGATAGAGAGATGTCGTTCTACTGATATATTACATAAATCATGGTGCCAGCCAGAAAAACAACAGATGACCAATTTGTACAAAGCATTTTTTCCTTATGTTACATTTATTTAAAATACATTAAATCGTTGTGCTAAAATTGAGGCAGCTGGCAGTCCAGGCAACCTTATAAGATTTGTGTTTTCTGGAGCCAGGCCCATTCATTTGGAAAGGTGGATCAGTTGGGCTAGTATATTTGCTTAGTCATATGCCAAACCTTTGGGGGGCACAGGTAGTCCAGAATTTACCATGCATTTATTTTTGTGGGTTTTTTTAAATCAGAAATCTCCTGACAAATGGAAGTCATATGGTCGACACTCATTTACTCCCAAGTGAAGTCACTCATTAATGGTGCCAAGGCTCAACCCAAAGGGGAAAAAAAAGCTCATATGGGATGGAATCTGAAAAAGATGGCCATTTTCCAGGGCCTTCTTCTCTCGTATTTCATGTCTGCTGACATTGATGTGATGCCTAGTTGACCTTAGCAATAAAAGTCAAGTCTGAGTTGAGTGGGCTTATACTAACCTGATACAAGCATGGGCCTAATTTGTTTATGGAATTTTGGTGTTTGCTCTTCCATTTTATTTTAGCACATAGCTTTTATCAAATTCTGAATGATACTGATAACCCTTTGAAAAAGGTGAGAATCAGTGGTAATGATTTTACATACACTCATTTAAACCTGCTTCCAATGTCTATTGTTTACCACATTCAAAACTAATACTGGGTAAACCAAGGCCAGAACAGAGAAGCCCGTCTCAAGTGGTTCAGTCTCTCATTTCTGCAGCATCGTTAGTGACAGCTTAAACTCTAGGGATGCAATGGTCTTAGAGGATTGTGGTATGTGAATATCTACATAAATTAGTCACTCAATGTGAAATTGTTGATTTCAACAAATTTTTTCCCCTGTTGGCTAACAATCAGAAGGTGGAAGGGATTTTTTTAAGAAGCTGGAGCTTAAAAATCAAAGTCACCAAAAGTGATAGAATTCTATTTAAATTCACCAACTATTTTTGTGTCACTACTGTATTTACAACATGATAGGAACATATTTGGTACATTTTTAAGAACTTAAATATACTTTTTTCTTAGTAAACTGAATTAGAGCATAAGAAAGAAATATAAAACAAAGTCTGTTCCCTCAGTTTATGATTGTAATGGAGAGATTTTTATTTTGGGGAGATATACAAACAGTTGAAGAACAGTTTCAGGTCTTGAATGTCAAAATATATGATATAGGCAGAGACAGTCATGAATGATTAGAAAAAACAGAGGTTGTGAAAGGTCATTTACCTAAAGAGAGACTAATGAAGAGGTAGGAATTGAAATAAATTCTAACTTATTTCTGTAGAAAAGATTTAGATGTGTAGTATTGGGGAGCATTTGATGGCTGGCAATATCATCCTTATAAGTTCATAGCACCACCATTAAGGTGAATATAAGGGAAATTTATTTGTGAGTACTTTAAAAAATTAGGTTAATTACTTCCCATACTGGAATATGTAAAAAAAAAAAAGAGAGAGAGAGAGAGAGACAGGGAGAAAGGAATTGAATTTTTTTCTTTTAAATTAAGGGTGTCTTGAACAGTAATGGGGCCAGTTTTAAGGAATTGAAAATATCTTCACCAAGAATGAGCACTGAAAAGAGCAGAAGTGAAATGCTCTTGAGAATTGTATTAGAAGTAGATCAGAGGTGCTAGAATCCAATTAGTAGAACATATACAGGGCAGAGGCTACGTAGGATTGGGAACCCAGGACTAGAAGATGCCCTCAATAAGTAGCTTTGACTGACTTTTTAAAGATTGAGATAACCCGAGGATTTCTTATTTTCATCTCAACTTACAGATTATTTATATATTGTTAATTAGATCTATTACAGTGTACATATGGAAGGATTTAAGTGTGGTAGGATAAAGTAGAGCATATATGATTATAGAATACCCCAAATTAGTAACCAATAGCCTTGTGGAAAATTAAACTATTTATTAGAGTCTGAATTTTTAATTTATTTGAAATCATGTCTAACCATCATTTTTCCCCCCATTTGAATATATTACACATCTTAAAAATTATCAAGGTTTTAGTGCTAAAAAGAAAAGAATTAGGTGGATCCCAGTCTTCGATGAAATGGTCAAAATCAGAATTGTATCTAAGTTCAGGAGTCTCAGTTTACCGTAACACTGATTTCTCTTCTTCCCTCTCTGCTTCTCCTGATACCTTTTGCCCTGTCTTTCTCCCTCACTCTCTAATCATGAGTTTGAATTCTTGAATTATCGGGAGTCATTTTCTCATGTAAGGGGACTGTATTTCTCTGCATCTTAACAAGTTGAAAAATTTAAACAATTTAAAATAAAAATCCATTATCTTCATCCTATCTGGATATACCAAGCATGGTCAAGAATAACAGTAGAATATATAAGTTTAATGTTCAGGTTCCAGGCTCCGGGATCTGAAGGACTTGAGCTTGAATCCTGGCTGCTTCACTTACATGTTATGTTCAAGTTCCTGAAACTCTTTGAATCTGCTTCTTCATCTGTCAAATGTATATGCATAATAAATCATGCTTCATAGACTTGTTGCCAAAATTAAGATAATATATGCAAAGCACTTGACACAATACCTGGGACACAAAAGGTCTATAGTAAATTGTACCTTTTGGTATGGCACTCACATCTGACTGTAGGCTTGGTTCTTTAGCTATTAATCTGGCTAGTGGAACATCCAAGGGACATTTTACCATCACTTTCACATTAAAAAAATTATATACTAGACTTCAAACTTTAACAAGTAGATCCTATTTGATTATTGACTGCATCCTTGAGAAGTAATTATTTAAAATTCACTTTAAGCCTTGCTCTGCATCTGGTCCTGTTGGAATCTTTTTCCCATTTCTCATCCTCAGCAGGGAGCACTCAGTCTTGCTGAACTGGCTGTGATATTGCAGAACTCCTGGATGATAAATCCCCCATACTGGTTAGTGTGCACACTTGATGGCTATTTTTTCCCCTGACAATCTTAATATATGTTTTTATTATGTGCAATTCATGCCCTAAATGTAATTAGCCAAGCTGGAGATCAAATAATTCTCTTGGGTATAAAATACACATTTTTTAGGAGCTCTCAATAAAAAATTTACAAAATTGGCTAAAACAGCTTTTCTCAAGGGTATAGAATACCTACATTACAAATTGGCCAGAATAGATATTTATCTGACTGTAGCTATCCTCGAAGATAAATCATAGATCTAAACTATTTAAGTGGCATGTAGGGACTAAACCATTAGAGTCAATAGAGTTGAGTAGCTAAAATCTTATGCCATGATATAGAGGTAAAAAGCTTGCCCCGCCCTCCAAAAAGTCACTGACTCTGTATTTAGCCAAAACATTATGAAAAATCATCTCAGCTCCTTGGGTATGTAATGTACATTGATATAAAAGCTAAATACAGTTACAGATATTGAGAACTTTCTGATATTTAGGCGAGATAATGCAATACTGAGCTTTAAAAACAGCAGTCCACATGTATATTTATTTGACAATCTGAAATGTTTCCAAGAGGCCATTAGGGCCTTTCAGGTAGATAATATGCAGAATGAAATTTGCCATTTCGTCCAAACATACCTTTAGAGGACATAACATTCTCCAGCGACTCTACCATTATAGCCTAACATGTCAACCCTTATTCACAGCCTAGATATTTTTTCACTCATTACCTCTTCATTTCATTTTGTGTTTTCTGTTCATACTCCCCAAAGCAGAGCTATTTGCTTTTCAAATGCACCCTACAAAACACACACACACACACACACACACACACACAGGCATCTTTATAGCTATGGTTAGGTGGCTGGAAAAAAGCAAGGAATTTCAAAATGGGAGCCAAAATATCCTGGCACTTCAACCGTTTGTCAGGGGCTAGAATCCTAGACCTGTCCTTACTGTGCCTCATTGTGATTAGTTATTGCGGCCAGAATGTGTGAACTTACTCCCTGTTTGGAGAACATGGGAATGGGGTTCCGAATTTTTAGGCTCCACAAACTTGTCAAAGGGTGTATTTGCGTATCTTTTTAGGAAAATGTCCTAACGGAAGGAGTGCGTCTTCAGGGCACTGCTTTTCTCTGGTCACTTTGGCGGAGGGGAGTTTTAGAGGAGAGGCTGAACGCCGGAGGCGCGGCTGGCTCTGTCTCCCTCCAGCCCTTTTCACCGGCTGTCTTTAGCATCTTCGCTTCACTGCCCACGTGTCACCTGTGCTTAGCCGTGAGGTGATATATCCTCTCCTATTCCAAAAACATTGATCTAAGTCTTCCTCCTTCCATTTTTCAATAAATCTTAGTGAAGCAATAGAACATTCCAGGTCAGTCCTGTAGTGCTGTTCTGGCCTCTCCGGAGCGGCTGCCGCAGAGCCTGGAAACTTGCTGGCACAATATTGCAAAGTGACTCTGTGGGGGCTGGACGACTTCCAGCCAGCAGTGAACCACGGCCAAGAAACGCCAATATGGATAATGCAAACAAGAGAGATTTGGGGCACATTTCGATTTAACCATCTGATTTAATTGACAGAATAAATGCACCTGTCAACGGGTAATATTCCTGTGATTAGTTTTGGCTGTGATGATGAGACGATGTTAAAAGAATGTCAGAACAACCTGTCCTGGGACTCTTACAGGCAGTTTGAGAGAGGGAAGGTCAGTTTTTAGCTAGTTCAAAGAAGCAGGATTATCCTCTTGTACTGCGAGGGCATTTTATGGAGACAGTGAATGTTTTATTTGACATTTTTCCTCTGTGCGTAGCCCTCACCACAAATCAGGCTAAGTAGGGGATAGAGGCGCACAGAAGTAATTGGCTTTTGCATCAGTCTCTATGGCTACTGAGGACACTCCTCGATTGAAAATGGAAAATTCTAGGTATCAAACCTAAGCCTGCATCTCGGTGGTCTTGTCTTCCCCTAAATTGTGGTTCTTTTGCGACCAGAGTAAGCTATTTAAATAGAATTCGAGTGAAAATTCAAAGAGGCCTTTAATTGAAAGCTTGTTTTCTTCAGAGACAATGTAAATTATGAACTTAAAACAAGTATTTTAATTAATACTCGCTCAGTCCTTCATTAACCCTTTACACCTTAACCTCAGTCTCTTCTATGGAAATTGTTTTTCTGATGTCGCTAATGACCAGATGAGCAGTTTGAAGACCCCTCTCTTGGCTCTGAATAGCTGACCTCTGTGCTATTTAACACTGTTGACCTTTTTTTTTTTAAAAAAACTTTCACTTCTTATGACTTCCCTGGCTGAGCTCAGGTCTCTTCTTCTTGGTCTCCTCCACTGGACACTCATTTTTATCTACTCTATGAAGCCACTATCCAGACTTACAGGTCTTGGCCAAGTTTTATTTTCTTCCCCATTTTTCCTTTTGAAGATTTATTTCCCATTCCTGTGGCATTCCTTCTCCTTCTCCTATCACAGATGCCTCCTAAATTTACCTTCTGGAACAAACTATAAACCTAATTTCTGGTCACGTAATCAATTGCCAGCGGGATGTATCTCAGACTAAATAAGTTGTTCTGACATTTTCATTTCAAATGCTAATCATTATCCCTGTTACACCCTCACTGTCTAAATCACAAAGCTAAACTTTTTGGAAGAGAAATCCCTTTCAGTTTCTGATGAGAGTTATGGATATTCTTCTCAGCAAACATTTATACAAACCTGTATTCAAGGGGTTTCCTGAACTCTTTGGGCCCCACCCATTAGCATGTTAAGGATTCACCACCTTTGACTTAGGAGCACCTGCTCTGAGCATTTTTGAGCCCTCACTTTTCTATCCCCCTTCATCCAGCCAGGGACCAAGTCGGACAGGATCCTGTTTCTCAAAATCTACACTGTAAACCAAGAATCACTTGGGTTGTCTCAGTCTTCCCTCCCTGAGTCAGAATGTCTTTGGATGAGACAAGGAAACATGTGCTGTTTAAAACAGACACAAAGTAGTTTGAGATCCACTGCTAGACAGTGCGCTTTTGAATCTACCTTCCTTCCAGTTTTTCCTTATGTTCCCATTGCCAACACCCTACTGCAGCTCTCGTTCCTTTTACCTTGGTATTGTAATAATTGCTACAACTATTGATTCGCCACTTGATGCCAAGTGCTTTGCATGCATTAGTTCAGTTAATGTTCACAACTCTCTAGGAGGTAGGTAATATTAACTCATCTTATAGTTTTGTGGAAACTCAACCTAAGAAAGGTCAATTTGTTCAAAGTTACACAGATAGTAAGTGGTTGTGCTGGAATTCAAATCTAGTTACTGAGTTCCAAACTGCAGATGCTTTTCCCAGGGCACCCCACTGCTTCTCAGTGCTGTATCCTCTCAGCCTCTTACCTCTCTCTTCGTAATTCTTTAGTTGTTCGCAGATTGCTTTTTACTAAAGACAGTTCCTGCCGACCTCTATAATTAATTTTATCACCTTATATTGTATTTGATTTTTTCTGTCCCTCCATTATACTATAAGATCCTTAAGTTTGTGGGCTTATGCCTATCTTGACATAGAGAAAAACCCCAATAAATATTTTAAATAAATAATATCTTTACCTTATGAGAAAACCTTACTGATTTCTTATTGGCCACTGAATTATTTGTAAACTCCTCAGTAGGTCATTCAGGTTTCCATATCAGGTTTGAATCCTCTTTTTTCTTATAATAAGTAATAAGAGGATCAATTACCATGCATTACAGTATAATTGTAAAAAATATCTTGGGTTCAATATTTTTAACCCAAGTAAATAGTAAACATTGTAAATATCAAAAAGTTACTTTTTCTGAATAGGAGAAGGGGCTCCAAAATGAAGATTAATTTAATTAAAGATATAGAGATGCACTCTAGTATTCGGTATATTAATTCATCACTGTCATAAAAATAATCCCACACTGTGACTGTCTAGCTTAGTTTTTACATGTTTCTAAGGTCAAAGTTGCAGATTTTTTTTCCATGTCTCTCCTTCTAGCTCCTTTGGTGTACCATTAAACTCTCCATTAAAATTATTTGCATGATACAAATACATAAAGCATGAATGATAAAGTGTAGAGTTGGTGTTTTATTTAATTCCTGAAGTTATTGAGACAATAGCTTATGTAAATATATACTGATTGGTTTTCTTTCATATTGTAATTCAGAATATTTAAATATTGGGTATAGAGAGAAAAGAATAGGTTAAAACTATTTCTTCAAGCAGTTAGTATGCCTTAGCCTTCTTATTAGTAGAGTCTGAAAAATGAGGAATGAAGAACTGATAGCTAAAATAAGGGTCAAATGCATTAGAAAAATAATGGGAGAGTGTTGGAAATTTGATATAATAGTTTCCCCTATAGGATTGTTATAATCTCTGAAATAGTTTTCTATTGTCAATGTTCTTATTGCAATAATACATAAGAGAAGACATTGCCAGCCTATCAGACAACATACATGTAGAAATAAATGCACTTTCAGTATGATGGGAATGGTCATTTTGAAATGAAATGAAGAAATGACTTCTTATCTATGAATGTGGTTATCCTGAAATCCATGCAAAGTATGTTCTTTCCTCAAATACTCATTGTGAATCTACCATGTAACTGGAACAAATGACACCTTCAGCTGTGTTTTGAACTGAGTAGATAATACTACCCCAATCCTGAAACATTTCACTGTACTTTATATTGAGAAGAGTTCTACTATTGGTGATGTTTATTTATGAAAATTATTTTCATATCAAGGTTCTTTCCTATACAGCATGAAAAATGAAACTTTTATGGAAAAATATATACTATTAACCAACAAGGTAGGGCTGTTTTTAATTATTCTTATGGAGCAGTCATTAGGGTTAGACAGAAGGAGGGTGGGGCATGAAAAAGTCCAGTTTTGAAAGTTATTTCCTTGCCTTTGGACCAACTTTTCATTGGACTTGGCATTAACATGATTTTTTGGTTTATGTAAAAAGGAGAATAAATATTGGATCTTATTTTCCAATTTATATAGACATCAAGTTATCCTAGCCTCTTTGTTCCTGTGTTCTTGACATAACAAACAGAACTTCTTCTATTTCCTGTTTTTGCAATGTCTGATAGGGTATCTGAAAGTTAGCTGCCAACAGTGTTAAATTTTATATTCAGGTGATATTTTTGCAATTCTATAGAGGGGAACAAAGTGTACATGGCCTAAATGTACAAGTTGGTATTTTTGAACATATATGTACAAAATCATGCAACCTGCAGACCACAATACTGCAGAGACTCTTTTTTTTTTTTTTTTTTTTTTTTTTTACCCATGAGGTGCATGGGTTCATCATTTTATAGTACTATGAAAAATTTGGAAGATTCATATTTTTCAAATTAGGTAGTTCCTAGAATAATAGTATATATCAAAGAAGGGAAAAGTTATCCTTAAAAGAAACACATGCTTTTACTATCCTGGCAGATGGCTTCTCCAATATTTATGTCACTATCATGGCCTAAATTCATCTTCAGAGCTCTCTGGGGCTCCTGGAGGGTGGCTTCTATTTGAAGATAAGGGCAAGTGGAGGAGACATGGACCCAAGGCAACTCTTCTAGGCTCTCACTGAGCCAAGTGCAAGCTGCTCTTGGCACTCAAAAGGAATGAAAGAACAGAGTATGTCCAAATTGATTCCTAGCTCGAAGCTTTCAACTAGGATATGAATCTGCCCTGTTCACCTTCCAAAAAGCTAATCCCAAATCAGTTTATGGGATTAGTACAGTAAATCACTTAATGGTATTTGAGGCATTTTTATGAGAGCTAGTTTCTGCTGGATGTTTTCTCCTATTTTATTGCACACAGCAAGGTTCTTACTTGAGCATCTTATAAAATATAAAGGGAGGGGGCTCAATATCTTAAATGTTAAAGGAATCTTAGGCCTCTGATATTATCCTTTCATCTTTCAAAACCTGGTCAAACTACATATCTTTTAACATTCACCTATTTGTGTGTGAGGAATGATATACATTCAGCTCTATGTTTTTATTATATTTTTATTTTTTGGCTTTTTTTAAAAAAATTATCTTTATTGTTGAAAGTGTTATAGGTGTCCCATTTCCCCCCACATGACCCCCTCAAGCTCACTCCCACCCCACCCCCAGGCCTTCACCCCATTATTGTCTGTGTCCATGGGTTATGCATATATGCATATAACTCCTTTGGTTAATCTCTTCTCACCCCCTCCTCCCTTCCCTCCTCCCTCTGAGATATTACTGTCTGTTGCATGCTTCAATGTCTCTGGATCTATTTTGTTTGTCATTATCTTTTGTTCATTGGTTTCTTTTTAAAGAAGACCCTTCAACATTTCATGTAGTACTGGTTTTGTGGTGATGAACTCCCTTAGCTTTTTCTTATCTGTGAATCTCTTTATCTGACCTTCAATTCTAAATGACAGCTTTGCTGGGTAGAGCAATCTTGGTTGTAGGTCCTTGCTTTTCATCACTTTGAATATTTCTTGCCACTCCCTTCTGGCCTGCAAAGTTTCTGTTGAGAAATCAGCTGACAGTCATATGAGTGCTCCCTTGTAGGTAACTAATTGCTTTTCTTTTGCTGCTTTTAAGATTCTCTCTTTGTATTTAAACTTTGTCATTTTAATGATGATGTGTCTTGCTGTGGGCCTCTTTGGGTTCCTCTTGTTTGGGACCCTCTGTGCTTCCTGGACTTGTAAGTCTATTTCTTTCCCCAGGTAGGGGAAGTTTCCTGTCATTTTTTCAAATAGGTTTTCAATTTCTTGCTTTCTCTCTTGTCCTCCTGGTATCCCCTTAACGCAAATGTTGGGCTACTTGAAGTCGTCCCAGAGGCTCCTTACACTATCTTCATATTTCTGGATTCTTTTTCCTTTTTGCTCTTCTGATTGGGTGTTTTTTGCTCCCTCATGTTCCAAATTGCTGATTTGATTCTCAGGGTCCTCTACTCAACTGTTGATTCCCTGTAAATTATTCTTCCTTTCAGTTGGTGTAGCCTTCATTTCTGACTGGCTTTTTATTATGTCATTGATGATCTCACTAGTTTTCTTAATAGCCTTACTAAGATCCTTGAGCATTCGTATAACCATTTTTTTTAACTCTCTATCTAATAGCTTGCTTGGCTCCGTTTCATTCAGTTCTTTGTCTAAAGATTTCTTTGTTCTTTTATTTGTGACATGTTTCTTTGCCTCCATGTTTTGGCTGCTTCCAAGTGTTTGTTTCTATGAATTAGGTAGAGCTGCTATGTCTCCTGGAATTGGTAGAGTGGCTTTGTGTAGTAGGTGTCCTGTAGGATCCAGTGGCTCAGCCTCCCCAGTCACCTGAGCTGGGCCTTCTAGGTGCTCCCCTGTGTGGGCTGTGTGCACTGTCCTGTTGTAGCTGAGCCTTGGTTGCTGTTGGTGTCACTGGGAGGAATTGACCCCCAGGCCAATCGGCTGTGAGGAGCAGCTGCAACTACAGCCAGAGAGCTGCTGTGCTGGAGATACTCCTATGGAGCAGGATTTACTTCAGTGGAGCTTTGGTGTTCACCAAGTGCACCCCTTGAGTGTGTCACTTGTGGATGTGGTAGGGTTGTAATCCAGCGTGGTAGAGTCTGACCACCGGGTACACTGTCTCTGGGGCCTCCCGGGAGGTGCAAAGTCAGCCTGTGCCAGTGCCTTGCCCAGGGCCCCCCAGCATGAGCTACACAGCAAACCGTAGTTGGCTGCTCCTTGTGCTGGGCTTGGAGGTGCCCAGGAGAGGCCAAGCTATGAGCCAATGCAGCTGCCGCTAGTGCCAGGCCTGGGGCCGCTTATCAGGCTGTATGGGGCCCGCTGCTGCTTGTTTGAGGGATTTTAGGAAAGTCCTAAGCCTGAGGCTCCAGAGGCCACTTGCACAGAAAAGCCCCTGGAAATGGCCTGGATGAGCTGCAGGTGGGGAGGGGCGGGGCCTCCGGGAATCACGGGGCGGGGCCAGAGGTGTGAGTCAGGTGCTGGCGACTCAAACATGGCGCCTGCCTGCCGGCTGTGCGGGGAGGACTCGCCACAGGAGCCATGGCCTCTGCCAGCCCTTCTGCCCGGGAGGAAGCCGCTCCTCCAGCTCTCGCCCGGATCTCAGGCAGGTTAGTTCCTCCCCGAGTGTCCCGGGTCCTTTCAGGCTGCTCCCGGCGCTGGGCTCAGAGGGAGCGTCCGAGTGAGTCCGTGCCGGGCCCTTTAGAGGAGCTGCTGGGGCTCCCGCAGCCTCCGCGACCCTCAGGGACAGTCCCTGCTGGTTTCACAGCCCGAAGGTGTGGGGCCGTCTCTTCCCGGCCTGGAGCCCTGGGCTGGGGGCCTGCTGTGGGATGGGACCCCTCGTTCCTCTGGGAAACCTCCGCCACCGAGTTTCCCTCCCAGGTTTAACCCTCGGCACCGGGTGTGGACCCGCGGCTGCAGCTCTGATTCAGCCCCGATCCGCCCGCGTCTCTGCCCCTCCTCCCGGTCTGGGTGCTGCTTCAGCTCCCTGGTTGTGGGGCTTCTGTGCAGCCGGATCTCAGGAAGCTCTGAACAATGGTGGTTCTGTATTTTAGTTGTAATTTTGATGTGGTTGCGGGAGGCGGCGGGTACCACTGTTACCTATGCCTCCGTCTTCTTGTCTCCTATGTTGTTATTTGAAGGAAAGATCAGTTTTTCACCAATGTTTAAAAAGTTACTCTGAACTGAGTGATTAGTTTGCCAGACTTGATGTTCCGGCTTGATCTCCTGTTCTGAAAAGCAGCCTAAGTAGTAGAAGCACGCCAGCCTGATAGTGGAGTAGTTTCCTTTCTCCAGGTAGCTTTGCGGGTGGCTTTCTTATTATTTCTCCTTTCTCATTCAGTCAACATTAGTCGGGTTTCCAGTGTGTGTCATATGCAATAGCGTGCACTGTGGATGAATGACCCATGGTCTCAATCTTTGGGGAGCTCACAGTGACATTACCTATGTCTTAAACTGGTCTCAGTTATAATGCTTCCTAGAACATATAGATTCTTTTAAATTTCAGTATAAAGCTCTTTGCTTTGAAATATATGGCATTTTTCTAGTGATCTGTTTTATAAACTTACAGGTATATTCCTGAATAAAAAATTATTCCATGGGTGTCCATATTTGCCTGTCTATAGCAGTCTAGCAATTTTTATATTAATGTAATATCTTTTGGGAATGAAAGTTCTTGTTTAAATGATCTCTGTGTGTGTTTGCCATTTATTTAAGATATGCATATAATCTCTTTTTACAGTTCTATGCCAAGACAGTAAGGTTAACTTCATCTTCTTTAACTTTCTTCTTTTTCTTCCCTTCTCAATGTTTATTAAGGGTGGACACAAATAATTCTCTGTCATTTAAGTATTTCTGTTTTAACATGATGGAGTTTACGTAAGTGGTTTTTAAACTATTTTTGAAATTCTGCACTGTATAAAATGAATTAGCTTTCCATAGTCATTTCTGGAAATTTATAATGCTGTTTATCAAGTTTATGAGCAATTTAATTGCTTTAAATCTATTTTGAAATTCATATAATTGTATCTGAGTTATATTAAAGTTTTCTGAATTAAGGACTTTATCAGATTTTAGGCAATCTTAAAACTTGTCTATTATTTCAAGTGAGGAATTTACATGTTATTTATAATACTATTTGAATAGAATTGAATAAGTGAGAAGGCCAGTTTAATGAGTTAAAGTTGTGTGCCAAATCTCCATACCACATTCTATGGTGGGGTAACAATGTTCCATTCTGGCAAGTATCCTATGTTAAGTTAATGTTATGGGTAATATGTAAGACCTTTGTGGAGAGGAAAAGCATTAATTATGAAATAACTTTGGAATAAATAGAGATATATATGATGCTTTTGGGTAGAAATATTAATGTTATAAAAACACAGTCATTCTAGAATTGATAAATAATTGTTACAAGCGTTTATAATTAAGTATAACTTACAATGTATATAAGCTAAAATCACAAATCTTAAGAGCACAGCTCAAAGGATTTTTATAAATTAAACATATTTATGTAACCATCAGCAGTATTTCACAGTTCGAAGTGTTTAGTATTCTTGCAGACACTTGCTATTGCTAATCCTTTTGATTTTAGCCATTTCCCTAAGTGTGTAATTGTATGTAATTGTGGCCTTAATTGACATTTCTCTGATAATTATCTTGACCAGTCTTTTATTTTCTTTTTAGCCATTTAGATAAACTCCTTTGTGCTGTACCTCTTTAGATCTTTTGCCCATTTTTTTTATTACTGATTTGTAGATCTTTATATATTCTGAGTAGGAATCCTTTGTCACATACATGTATTGCAAATATCTTTTTCTATTCTTTGTTTTGCCTTTCGATATTTGTCTCTTGATAAAACGTTCTTAATTTAATGATGTTTGATTAAATTGATATTTTCCTTCATGATAAATGATTTTTGTATCCTAATTTTAAAATGTTGCACATGCTAAGATTATGCAATATTATTTTATATTTTATTATAGAAGTGGTTTTTTTTAATTTTATATTTTCTGTTTAGATCTTTTTAGTAAGCTTAAATATTAATAAAATCTATTAACCTTTCCTATTAGGAATTTCTAATTCCCACTGGAATTTATCTGTGTTTAGGTTGTAAGGATTAAGGGTCATTTTCCCCCCCATGGGTATTCAATTAAAGAAGGTTTCCCCCCCACACACTGAATTCCAATGATATTTTTGTTGCAAGGCAGTGTCCATATACCTGTGACTGTATTTCTGAACCCCATATTATGTTCCATTAGTCTACTTATTGTCCAAAACCATGGTCACAGTTTGCTTTCACTGTCTATTTCCTGACCCTTTGACAATGACCAGGTAAATTGCAGTTATGGGTCATTAACTTATATATTTAGGTAACTGAGCATATCATTTTCTTTTGGTAGGTATATTTGCTACCCAGTTAGCAAACATTTTCTTTTTGACAATTTTTGTGTAACATCATGGACTAATGGTTTTTATAGACTCAACTTGTTCCAATTACTATACTTACATTTTTTTATTCAGATACTCTATCAAAAATTAGAAATGAAAAGTCCTTTAAGATGGTTTATTTGTTCTTTTCAACACCAATAGAAAGTATACTTGATAGCTTTCTTAATATACTGAAATATCTAGTCATGTCTTGAATTTTTACAACTATCTATGGAATTAGTTACTTTGCAGTTTTGTTATATTAAAATTAATGTAAAAGATCATATTATGGACATTGGGATAGACCTTATATTATTTAACATGAAGATAAAGTGAGAACAATTTGCCAATCTAATTGTAAAGTAGGAACATTTGAATTTTTATAAAATACAGTGTTTTTCCTATAGTTGTGACTTTATTTTCTTGTTGTAATATAAATGTTTTTAAATAAACTTTTTTTCCCTGTTTGAGCTACTAACATTACCTTTGTATCATGCAGAATGCGTTTTTATTAGCTTTAATGAAATATACCATACCATGCTATATACTACATTATGTGTTTAAGTTAAAATATTATTGAAAGATTCCTTTAAAGCAACTTAAAATACAGAAGAGTTTCAAGAATAATACAAAGAACTCCAATATTATATTTTATCCAGAGACCCCATTTCAGTTTTGCTCATTGTCTCAATAATTTCCTGTGTAGCAGAAGGACCCATTCCTACTTTCCTTTCATTTGGAACAGTTCTTCAGTCTGCCCTTTAATTTTGTGTTTTTGATATATTTGAAGATTACAGGTCAGGTGTTTTGTAAAGTGTCCCTCAATGTGCATTGGTCCAAAATTTAGATAATGCATGGATTTCTTTCTTTCTTTCTTTCTTTCTTTCTTTCTTTCTTTCTTTCTTTCTTTCTTTCTTTCTTTCTTTCTTTCTTTCTTTCTTTCTTTCTTTCTCTCTCTCTCTCTCTCTCTCTCTCTCTCTCTCTCTTTCTTTCTTTCTCTCTCTCTCTCTTTCTCTCTCTCTCTCTGTCTTTCTTTCTCTCTCTCTCTCTCTCTCTTCCTCCCTCCCTCCCTCCCTCCCTCCCTCCCTCCCTCCCTCCCTCCCTCCCTCCCTCCCTCCCTCCCTTCCTTCCTTCCTCCCTTCCTTCCTTCCTTCCTTCCTTCCTTCCTTCCTTCCCCAATCCCCACCTTACTACCTACACCCCTCCTTCCCTTCTCCCTTCATTGCTTAAATTTTTGAACAAGGAAAATATTTATTATATAATGAGAAAATAATACAATTATAAGTAAAAGTGATTCCAAGTTAGATTCTTAAGGTTTCAGTTTGATATTTCAAACTTACCACTTGCCTGGGTAAAGCTTTTGGGCTCACTTTCAAAAGTAAGTAGAGAGATTAGGGGACTTGGTAAAAAAGGTGACGGGATTAACCAAACAAAAAACCCTCACAGACACAGACAACAGCATGGTGATTACCAGAGGGAAGGGGCTGGGGGAGTAGAAGGGGGTAAAGGGGCAATAAATAGTGATGGAAGGAGACTTGACTGTGGGTGGTGAACTCATAGTACAATACACAAATGACGTATTATCAATTGTACCTCTGAAACCTATATAATTTTATTAAGCAATGTCACCCCAATAAATTCAATAAAAATTTTTTTAAAGTAGAGAACTACAGCATTGTAGGCCTTCACTGGAGAATAAAATATGGGATTACTGATACTATAATCCAGATCACAATAAGATAACTACATTTACAGAAGGCCATGTGAAAGATATATATACCATCCATTTTTATAGTTAGAAATAACAAGAAATTACACTTGTGCTACTGCTTTTCCCTTCCTATGATTGTGGCAGACAACCAGTTGAGTACAGTTCTTTTTTGGGTCATGCCAGACCCTGGTTACCTTCTTAGTTTCTTTAGAATCACGTGTTAACTTATTTTTTAAATGATGAGTCTTATGCTCAGCCTTCTCATCCTCTATATGGGGGTACTGACAATAAATGCAATGTTAGTGACCCTTTCTTTGAGGCACATTAATCATTTACTGATCTCCCCCAGAAAGGAGTCTCTGAGTGTCTAGATATAGATATATATAAATGAATGTATTCAATTGAATCATATGAAATTGCCAATATTCAAACTTTTTGACCCATAAACTGGCTATTTCTTATGAGTCACCATAATATATTACCTCTTATTTCTATCAAAGTGTATTTGAATAATTTTAACATGCTAGCGGTTTGAACCACTTAGAATACCAGAGAAAGTGAAAGTATGTGTGAGGAAGAATTAAGTTAAGATGTTGGGAATACTTTTAGAACAGTCTGGAAGAGTGGGTTGTTAGAGAGGTCTAACAATTCTTGCAAACTCTTGCAGACCTCCTCTAGGAACTCCAAATTATTTCCTTGGTCAAGCCAGATCATCAGAAAGCTGTGAAATTCTAGGTGTTATTTTTCCAAGGGAACATTTCTATGTGAATATCTATTTTTGAAATTTTTAGTGTTATTACTCAATCAGAAGCTATTTATCTGCTCATGTCCCCAAAAATGGTACTCATTTCTTCTTTTACCCTCCTGAGGTCTAAAAGGTATATTGACAAAACTGAAAAAGTTCAACAAACACCTTAGAGAATATTTTATTGATATCGATTACTGTAGATTAACAAAAACAAAAAATGAGGTAATTATTTAGCAATATGTTAGAGATGACGAAGAATATAAAATATTCAGCATAGCCATGGAGTCCTCAGCCTTAATGAGTCTCCTGGGATCTCTAGCTGCTGAGACTGTTGTGTTCTAAAAGGTCATGTCTGGTAACAGAAAGAAGAGTCTGTATTCCATAGTATCAAGTTCTCATCAGAGTTTCATCACACAGGCACAGTTCCTTCTAGTCAAAGAAGAGATGCTCTTTCTTTAGAACTGAAATCCACAAAAGGCTATTCCAACCTGGCTGCATTCTAGACTAAACATATTATTAAGATTAAGCAATTAATCACACCCAGAAATTTAATGAACAGGCATTGGGAGTACTGAAAGAGATGCAGATTTTGAGGGGTACATATGTATATAGAACAGGGGACCACAGGAATTCTTTTTAAATTTGTCAAATGTTTCCAATTTAATTTGTTTTTGAGACTTTCCCTCTCTGGAAATCAGGTAGGTTTGGGCAGGAAATAATGACAATTTAGAGTTTCAGGTCTAGCTAACTCATAGAAAAACTTTAACTGAAGGCTGGGGAGTGTAGGAACTCTGGCTTCCATCTGCTGTAATGACAGTTCAGTGGGCTTGTCCATGGACCATTGATTTCAATATCTCTGGGGAAGGCTGACAAACACAGATCCCTATTTAGAGTTATGTCCATGGCTGGTCATCTGGCGTGGCAGAGCCATCCGGCTGCCTGTCCTCTGGGACTCTGCACAACCCTGATCTACTACTCTCACCCATAGTTTATGTTGCTTGCCTGCTCAGCTTGTGCTAACCCAAGCAAGACCTAGTCTTTCTCAGTGACCTTGCTAGCCCATACTACACAATCGCATCAGACAGCTAAGTTTGCTCTATACTCCTACTAATACAACAGTTATTTCTCTTTTCACCTGTCTTGAGATTTCCAAAGATACTGGGAAAATTTGAGCAGCAAAGGATTGGGGGAGGAGGGAGGAGAAATGGGGGATTTGTGAGTAGAGACAATGATAAAAAATATTCATCGCCCAGATTTTTTCCCCACATCTTCCTCTTCCCCACGACTCTTACGACACTAACCATTCTTCTTTCCTCTCCTTATCTTTTTTGGAGGAAGTCATTAAGAAGGAGAATAATTTAATACAAACTTGGCATTTAAACAAGGCTAGAAATGTCCTGATAAGGATATGGCTGATGATTTGGGAGTTGACTGTTAGGGGTGGGTTTAGAAAATAGACGAGTAGCGGTTGACCACAAGCAGCAATTATGGTCCAATTATGGTCCTGTTGTGGCAGGACCATGAGCTGCCCATGAGTCACACAGGATCCCAGCTCTGGTTAGAGCAAGTGCTTCCCTTCTTAATGCTCACGTTGGAGGATCTTCTCTCATGTGGTTGATGTTTCTACCTCTTTTGCAAAACTCTTGCTGCTCTTCTGGTTTGTCTCTTTTCTCTTGTGGCTCCTTTTTGTTGCCCAGCAGTTCCTCCAGTCTCTGGTACAGAAGTGTATGCAGGCTCAATTCTTGCTATTTATCTCACTCTGCTTTTGGCAGTTTTATTGAGATATTTCAACTTCAACTCACTTTCATAATTAATATTGACCAATCTTTCTAGCTCTAAATCTACACATCTAGAGTTTCCCTGAATTTTTCTTCCATTTCTTCCTAGTGACTTAGCCCACACCTTATGAAGTTTGACTTAAATTCTTTATAATACCTATATGTCTTTCTTGTCATTCTCTTTGTAGCTGCCTCCTCTGGGAGATGCAGAAAGGAGAGCAGGTGCCAAAATCGGAATGAAAACTTTTGGATGAAGAATCTTGGTACTTATCTCTCCTTTTAAGGAGATACAAAGGTGAAATCTCAATAATTTAATTTAGGATAAATTATTTTTAGCACATGAACTAGTTAATAAGACCTGTTTACATGCTTTGTTAAACTTTGTCTTGAGAAGGATGACTGGGAGTTCTTCCCAGGGACCTGGAGTAAAAGATCAGGATACTGGTAGTTGATGTCTCTTAAATTTGCATTCAATTCCTGTAAATTCTAATCTATTTCTATATAGTGCTATACTACCTTGCTGAAATACTGGGCCATTCTCCTCCAAAAACCTTTTGCCTTTCTCAGTATATAAATAGTAGAAATGATTTAATCAGTACTTTCCACACCTTTGCTTTCCCGTATTTCTGTGATTATTTTCTAAACCATCTTCTCCCTCCTTCGGGCTCATTGTGTCTTGGCTACTCCACATGCTCATTGATCTTTTGGCTTTTGTTCCAGTTTTTTCCTCTCTTAGAATCCTCTTCTTCCCCAGTTCAAAAGCATAACTCAAGATCTGCCTCTTTTGCAGTCTTCTTGAGTCAAAAATGTTCACTCCTTTCTCTGTATTTTTTCCGTAGCATGTTGTTTTAATCTTTGTTATACCATAAATCATCTTAGCCCTTAGGTTAATTTTTGTTTCTGAATCTTATACTACTTTTCTCTGTTTTGCAACTACTCAGGAAATTTTTTTAAATGTAATTGAACTCATTAAAGCTACATTGAGCTAGTGCTCACCATTAGGTCTTGATGAGTGCGTCATTGCCAAAACTGCAACTTTACTTTTAACTACTATAGGACCAAAAGCCCGAGACTTTAAAGTGGAATATCTAGACCAGTTTCCCTGTGGGTGTCTTCTATATTGAATAATTTCACTCATTCATTTTATTAAACCAGGGACTGTGCTAGGGATGCCAGCACTGTCATAAAGTTATAGGTGTTACAAGGACCGTCAGCTTAAATTTCATGTAGAGTATGAATCAAGGGGGGGGGCGGGGGGGGATGCACTTACGATGCAAGTATGAAACTTAGTTAAAAAATAAGGAAGAAAGTCTTGCCCTTAAAACTTTTGTGGAAAATGCACACTTCCAAATAATAGATGGAGCTCTTGAGGTCACTTGTCTTTTGTATGTCTCCTCCAATGTTCTATTTTACTGAGCCCACAACTGTTATCTTTACTGAACTTCAGAAAATCATACTTAAAAGATCAAGTGTGGGAAAGAACTGAGTTGACAAAATATAGCAAGTGTATAGTTCCCCATATCTTGGCAGTGAAATAAGCTCTAAAATGTCTGTGTGCAAGAATGTATTGATGAAAAAAAACATGCAGATAGTCTTATCATATTCAGGAATGTCGGTAACATTAACTTTTATTTTTAAGTGCTCATTGCTAAGAATATCCATCCTTTTGGATAAATGAATTTTTTAAAACTCTTGAATAGTCAATAACTTCTTTATTTTAAATCCAGGTAAATCATCATACTTATTGGGTTTGATTCAGATCTATAATTCATTCCTGTCCTTCCTATGCAAAAGAGCAACTGGAACAAATTAACACTGTCTCCATGCCCAAATATTATTAGGACATTGATTTGTAAGTGTCAGAGTGAGATCTTAGCATTTTCAAGAGATACCCAAATAAGATTGCCAAAGACTTTAGTGTCAGGTAGACAAGAACAAGACAACATTATCCTTTAAAATTTGTACCTAAAATTTATTTGTCATATACCAAAATAATTCTTCAGTACTTGAAAATGATGTTCAGCCATTCTCAACTGATGGGATGATGCAGAGTTAATTCACTTCCTGATTACTCTAAATAACTTTTAAAGGGTTTTTTTGCATGTGTGTTTTTTAAGTTTCTTTATCTTTATTGTTGAGAGTATTACATGTCCCCTTTTTATCCCCACTAATCTCCTCCACCCCACATCCAATAAAGTTTTTATTTTGAAATAATTTTAGACTTAAGGAAAAGTTGCAAAAATACTGCAGAATTCTAGTATACCATTTTCTCAGCTTTCCTTGGTGTTAATGTGCTACATAAGAAACTAACATTGCTGTATACTATTGACTAAACCACAAACTATGCATATTTTATTAGTGTTTTATTATAATTTTTTTCTTTTGTTTGTTCCATGATCCAATTCAGGATCTCACTACTCAGGTATCCTTACCATGTCTTAGTCTCCTCCAATATATAACAGCTCCTCAGCCTTTCTTTGTCTTTGTGATCTTGGCACTTTTGAAGAGTACTGGTCAGTTATTTTATAGACTACCCCTCAATTTGTGGTTGATGTTTTGCCATAATTATATTAAGGTATGAATTTTTGACAAGGATGCTGAAGACATGATGTGCCCCTTCTCATTATATCTTCTCAGGACATACATGATGTTACACTTTTTATGCAGTGACCTTATTTAAGGTGGTATCTTCTTTTCCACTATAAAGTTGCTATTTTTCCCACATAATTAATAAATATCCTGGGGGGGATATTCTTCAAAGCTACGCAAATATCTTGTTTCTTCTCAAGTCTTTCACTCACTAATCTTAGTATCTATTGGTGAATCTTGACTTGTAACAATGATTATTATGTTTTCCTAGTGGTGATTTTGCAGTTATTTAGTAAGGAAGAGCTGTCCCTTATTCCCCATTTATTTTTGGTTCTACCTATTTATTTATATCTCTGTAGACTCATGTATACTCACTTTATTCTATGGGTGTTAGCCCGATCCTATCATTATTTATTTTGTTGTTCAAGTTGTTCAGGCTTTGGCCATGTAGAGTCTTTCATGTTGGTGCTTGTACCCTTTTAACATGTTCTCATCTTTTTTGAGCACTTCCTATGGCACCACAAGATGTCTTAGACTCATCTTTAACTTTCTCTATCCCAGACCCAGAATCAACCACTTTACCAAGAAGTCATGGGTTCTTTTGTTGAAAAATAGTGTTTAGAAACTAAGTTCTGGGTACTAGGTATGTTCATTACTACTGAGGTATAGACAGAGCTAGAAATTAGATATATGTACAGTAACACATGCATATATGTACATGTTTTTATTTATTTATCTATATATCTGTTTTTAAAAATGAATTTAGACTAATACTTCCAATTCGAATCCAACACCATGAGGTTGAGGCTAGCCTTCTATCTTCAATATTTATAATTTCTTTCTCTGACAGTGACAAACTTGCTCTTGTTATATATATTATATTTACATATTTTATCAACCTTAATTTATACATTAAGTAGTTCTAGATTGGTTGATCCATTCCCCTATAAGAAATTTTTTTTTAAGTATAGTGTTTGTATAGAGTATCTTTTGAATTTAGCTTATAGCATCAGCCAAAATATTATTATCCAAAGTAATTTCAGTTAATTCTTTTCTTTTCCTCCACATTTCTTGTAGATAAGTTATTCATTTGTAACATAGTTTATTCATTTTTTACAGTTCTTATTTCATTTTGGGTTCCCTCCACATCCTGGTTGATTTTTTAAATTTATGTACTCATTTTTTGTCATATGCCCGAGTCTATGGGTACTGAAAATGTATAGAGCCAGTCTTCCTCTAGGAACTTTAGACAAAACTGGAAGAAGTTCAAATGGTTTGGCCTGCCTCCCCCCACCTCCTTTTAAAAATGTTTTCTTTCTGGGATACTCTGGCCAAAGACTAACAAGCAGTGAAATGGCAAAAGGCAGGCAGCAGGCAGGAAAAATAGAAGCAAATGGCTGGAATAAAACACAAACTGCATGATTAGGCTCTGAATAATCAGGAATTGCATTGTAGCTAGTTATACATATTCCATGGTCATAATTTGATATTTGCAACAAAAAAGAGAAGAATCCTGGAGAAAAAAAAATCATTGTTGAGTGAGGAAGTCTACTATCTTTTCCACTCAAAATATTATCCTTTTACCTTTCTCATCCTCTCCATGTAATCCAGTTAGTTGCACTTAGAGCACATTTGAGAGAAATAAAGAGTGATTCACATTATCATTTTAATGGTGCATGGATTCTTTCATTATGTAGTTGATTCACACACATCAACATTTTAAATTTTGGACATTCTAAAATACACTTGGCAAACTGCTAAGGAGAAAACCGTCTGTGAGCCTGTAGGAACTAAAACCTGGTACATGTCTGAACAAATGCAAAAGCCCCATTTGTGCTGTTCAGCTTTATGAGTTATGTAGCTTTGGGTGACCTTTTTAAAAATATTCAAGTGGTTTTGAAATATCATTAAAAGGTGATCAGTGGTAATTGTCTTAACGATAGTACTCACATGGAAAAAAATATTGTTAAGTGGAGCCCTTTTCTAACCTCTGATATGATTTTTAAAGGCCCTTTTAAAAAAAAATCAAGACATTTGAAAGTTACTTATTAAAGGCCAAATGAAAACACAACTTGCAAAGGGGCTCTTAATTTCATAATGATTCAGATTTTTGAGCATAAAATAAGACCCAAGACCAGCTGTTAATTATTTATAGCTTAAGTCTGCAGTTTGTGGTATCTACTTCCCTTATTTTTTCTAGGAGGGCAGGAATAGGTGGAGAAATGGAAATAAATCAGCTCCTTTTATTTTATCATTAGTAGTAAAAAGGCCGATGTGATATAAAGTTTTAGAATTATCTATGCCATTTGACCCATTACTATGGAAAGCATGTCATGACTGAGAAGGAAAAAAATATTGCTTTTTGAATAACAACTGTACCAGACACTATGTTAGGCTCTTAATATATATCACTTAGTGTTCATAGCAATCCTACGTACTATTAATGATTACCTTCTGTTTCTTAGGTGGAAACTAAGGCTCAGATAGCTTAAATTACTTACTGACTCCAATGGGTATTGACTATCAAGTATTTATAAAAAGTTTTTCATAAATCAAGTGAGTGTACATGTGAGGGTGTGTTTATGGATTAGTTCTACGTCTGTATTTTGTTCTACTAGCCTGTATTTTATCCTTGGAGTAACACCACAGTTTTCATTACTGAAGAGTTATAATTAGTCCTGCTCACAAGTGCAAGACGTTCATAGTTATTCTTCCTCATTGTCTTATCATTTCTGGCCCTTTATATCTCTACTAAAATGTTATATTTCAAACTTTTTAAGCCCTCTAAAAATTTCATCAATATTTTGTAGAATGATTTCTGTGTATTAGATGAATTTTAGTTCTATTTTAATTTATATCATTTACAATTTTACATTTTTTAATTGCTCATTACTGGTATATACAAAAAACTGAATTTTGTACATTGATCCTATATTCAGCATCCTGATGGAATCATAAATAACTAACCAATATTAATAGTGATTCATACTGATAATACTTGATATTAATATTAATAATATTATAAACATTAATCAGTACCAAAATTATGAAAATCAATAAATTATATATTAAATAAATTAAATTGTTTGATTTTTTAAATAAATATAATCATATTGTTAATGAATTAATGGTAGTTTTATGATTTTTCCAAAATACTTGCATAGTTTATTTTTTCTTATTTCCCTTATTGCACTGATTAGGGCCTTACAAAATTTATCTATTAGTTTTAATAGTGTTTATTTTTCAATTTTAGCTGATTTTTTTAATCTATTGAGATATGGATTTGATTTTCATCTTTATGTTTTTAATAAGGTGAATTGCTCTGGTGGATTTTGAAAGTTAACTAGCCATGCATTCTTGGGGGGAAGACAACCTGATTGTGATGTATTATTCTTTTAAATAATTGCTAGATTTCATTTTCTAATATTTTCTTTAGAATCACTGTATCAATATTCATGATAATTGGGCTTTATCTTTCTTAAAATAGCTTTGTCAGACTTAAGCATCAGGATTAAGCTGTTTTTGAAAACTATTTTCTTTTCTTTGAAAGACTTGATATAAGATCGGTGCTATTTCTTAAAGTTTGAGACTTTAGCAATGAAGCTATCTGAGCTGGAGATCTATCTGTATAAAGGGAATTAAAAATTTGTTCAATTTCTTTAATAGATTTAGTAATACAGAAATTTGCTATTTCTTTTTGTGTTCACTTTTAAGGTGTGCTTTTCAAGCATTTTCACCTAAAATTTCAAATTTATTGGCAAATTTTGCTCATAATCTCTTTTATTTTTAATATCTATAAAATCTATGGTAACATCCTTTTTTATTTGTTCTCAACATTTTTTTAAATGTCTTTCTTGCTCAAAGTTTACCAGTTATATATATATTTTTTTCAAAAGCCAAACTTTGGCTTTTGTATTGATTTTCTATTGCTGGGTAGCAAATTACCACAGACTTGGTGGCTTAAAAGAACACAACTGCCTTCTCACAATTTTGGAGGCCAAAATGCCAGTGTCGGTTTCACTGGGCCGAAACCATGGTGTCAGCAGGACTGCACTCCCTCTGGGGGTTGTAAGGGATAGATAACCCATTACTTTGTCTTTTCCAGCTTCTGGAGTTGTGTTTCTTGCCTTCTTGATTTGTGGCCTTTCCTCTATTTTCATAGCCCAAAGTATAGCATCTGGCTTTAGTTGTCACATTGCTTTCTGCCTCTGTAGTCGGATATTTCTTTGCCTCCCTTTTATAAAACACTTGTGGTTACATTTAGGGCGTACCCAGATAATCCAGAACAATCTGGCGCTCCCCAAACCCTTAATTTAGTTTTATCTGCCAAAGTCCCTTTTGCCATATAAGGTAACATCCAAAGATTGCAGAAATTAGGACCCAGATATTTTATCTTTGGGGACCATTTTTCAGCCCACCAGAGCTTTGTTGGTTTATTTTTTCCTATTGCATGTTTATTGTATATGTTATTAATGCCTGCCTTTATTTTGATTGTTTTGTTATTTTTATATTCGTATGGTTTTACTTGCTATTCCTTTTCTAACCTCTTTTGGTAGATAATTAGATGTTAGTTTTTGAAGCTTTTAATATTTTCTAATATGTGCATGCATGTAAGGTTTTAATGTCCATCCAGTATAACTTTAAGCTTCATCCCACAAAATTTAATGTGTAGCATATTTATTATGGCTCAGTAAAATATATTTAAACTTTGATTATATTTTGATCATTATTTAGAAGAGTTTTGCTTAGTTTCCAAACATTTTGGAATATTTCAAGTTATCTTTTTGTTAATGGTTTTTAGCTTATTTTTTCTGAAATCAAAGTATACTTTTAAACCTTGGTAAATTAACTTTAAAAATCAGTTGAATGGGTCATCATATCAATTTTGATAAATGTTCCATGGGTACTTGAAAATAATTTAGTATTTGGGTACATTTTTAAAAATATCTTTTGGTTAGGATAATCATCATGTTGTTCAGATATTCCGTATTCCTGCAGTTCTTTTCCTGAGAGTTGTATCAGTTACTGCAAAAAGTGTGGTAAAGTCTTCTATAATGACTATAGATTTTTCTTTTTCTTATTTGAGTCCTTTAAATATTTGGTTTATATATTTGAAAGCTATGTTATTTGCTGGGTATACATTTAAGTTGTTAAAAAATCTTAGTGGATTGACTTTTTCATTGTAAAATGTCCTTTATCTCTATAAATGCTTTATGTCTTAAAATCTACTTTGTCTGGTATTATTATGGATACACCAGAGTTATTTTAATTAGTATTGACAGGCATATCTTTTTACATCTTCTTACATTGCAGCTGTATTTTTACCTTCAACTTTTTCATTTTAAAAAAAATCTGTGGTTTCTCTCTTGTATTATAGAGTTGTTTTTGCTGTTTTTTAATCTAGTGTGAAAATCCTTGCCATTTTTTCTTTTTCCTTGAAATAATTTGTATAGTATTAGTGTTATTCTTTTTAAATGGTTAATTAAACTCTGAGATAAAAACATCTGGACTGGAAAATTTTTGGTAGATAGGTATTTAATTACCTATTTAATTTCTCTAAGAGTCAAAATAGTTATAAAGTTTTCTCTTTCTTCTTAGTTACATTTTAGTAGACATGGTTTTATAGACATAGATCTATAGGACATGGGTTTGTAGGACCTGTGGTTATTTAGAATTATGTTGCTTAATTTCTAAATATTGAGTTCTAACTTAATCCCAGTGTCATCAGAGATTATATAATTTATAACTGCAATCCTTTGAAATGTGTTGAGACTTGTTTTATGGTTTAGAATACATCCTATGTGTTAAAATATTTCTATGCACTTGAAAAAATTGCATATTCTGCAGTTAGATATAATTTTTAATATATGTATATTGGAACAATTCCATTAATCATGTTTTTCAAATCTTTTACATCTGTTCTTCCATCTGGGATCATTTTCCTAGAGACTGAAGAAATTCCTTTTGACTTTCTTGTAGTGTGAGTATGCTGACAGTACATTTATCTAAGAATGTCTTTATTTCCTTTTTGTTTTTGAAAGACATTTTTGCTGAATATAGAATTTTAGGTTTGCCTTTTATTTTCCAAAACTATAGCAATGTCATTTCATCATCTTCTGTGGGGGTTTTTTGTTTTGTTTTTTTGCCATTGTTGAGAAGTTGGCTCTCATTTTTATTGTCATCCTCTAAAAAAACAATATTCTCCCCTCAGCTCACACTCTGCTTTTGAAAATTTCTTTATTTTTGGCTTTCAGCAGCTTGACTATAATATGCCCTGGAATGGTTTTCCTTTTACTTATCTACTGTGATTCACAGCTTCTTGAATATGTGGGTTGATGTCTTTCATCCTACCAAGAAATTCTAATTTTTAACCATTATTTCTTCAAATATTGCCCTTCCCATTCTCTTCCTGTTCATATGAGACAGCAAAGCACGTGTATTTTTGCAGTGTCCCAAATCTCTTTTACATTTCTATTCTAGTTTCTTTTTTTCTTGTATTCAATTCAGATTTTCTTCTGGCCAGGCTTTTAGTTCACTTATTTTGTCTTATGCTTTGATTAGTCTGCTGTTTAAACTCATTCAATGAGTTCTTAATTTTATCCATGGTATTGTATTTTGTAGTTCTAGTATGCCCAGTCAGTTTTATGGATTGTATTTTTTAGTTAAAATTCACAATATTTTCATCTATTTTTGTCCATCTTTTTCTCAATTATATTTTTCACAGTCACAATTATTTTAAAGTCTTTGTCTGCTAACTTCAATATCTGAATCATCTTTAGATGAGCTTATAGTAACTTATTTTTTTATTATCTGTTATTTTCTTTTACTTCCTTGCACATTTAGCAATTTTTAAATTATATTTTTTGACGTTGTGAATGATATTATAGAATCTCAATAATTTTATCTTCCACTGATGAGGATAGAGTTTTGTTCTGGGAAGTAATAATATTTCTGGCTGATAATCTTGATTGTGTGCAGACATGATTTTTAAGTGTTAATAGGGTGTGTCTATTTTGATATTGTCCTTAATTTTACAATACAGGCCTTACTTCAAAGATGTGGTGTTTTCTGGATTTCAAAAGAATTTTTGTGTACTTACCAAATATTTTTCCCTTTGGCTGGATGAAACTCCAACACCTACCCCATTTTGTGCAACATCTGAAATTCAGATTTCAGACCCTGTGTAACTGTTTTCTGATAGAGTTCCTGGAATTTTACCCTATGCACGTAAAGATTCAAAGTCAGCCAAGGACCCAAATGATTTTTTTTTTTTTTTTTTAGCTCCTGATCTTTGGCTTTCTCCTCTCTAGTTCCCTGCTTCCCAAAATTCAGCCAGCTTAACAGCTTTATTTCCTCTCCCCTTTGAGAATGGTTGCACTCCACTTCCATGAATAGCAGATAAGAAAACATGCCCAGGGATAAAACTAGGGTAAATATGGGGCTTAATTGGTCACTGCCATTCTTTGAGGGATTGCAGTCATATGGTCTTTACTACCAGTGCCTGAAAACTTTGTTTTTAAATTTTATTATTATAATTGTCCACGGCAAAAGCTTATTTTTAAATGTCTTTTTTGGCCTTTAAATTACTTTTTCTATTCCTGACATCACTTTATTATACTTTAATCTCTTTTTTTAAAATCATTTTTACCAGAGGATTATCAGATTCTTACTCTTTTCAAAGAAACACATTTACCTTTGTTGATCCTCTCAATATTTGCTCTTTGCTGTTTTCTTTCTTCAACTTTCTTTTAATTTGTTGTGTTACTCTTTACCTTCTTGAGATGGACTTAATCTTAATAATTTCCAGCATTTTTATTTTACTAATATGAACATTTGAGATTATAAATGTTCCTCTGAGTATTGCTTTGGCTACATCCCTCAGAAATTTCTATGTAGTGTTTTATTATTATTCAGTTTAAAATATTTTCTAGTCTTTGTATTTGATTATTTGATCCATAATTATTTAGAAGTATATTTATTGATATACAAATACATGTAACATCCTAGTTATTTTATTGTTGATTTCCAGTACAACTGCATTTTATTTAGAGAAAAAAGACTCTATGATTTCAAATATTGGAAATTTTTTTGTGAGTTGCTAATACATACTCAGTACATGATCAATTTTCATAAATGTCTGTGTCCTTAAAAAAGATGTATTGTCTAGTTCCTCTCTATATATCTAGTAACTTAAATTTATTAATTCTATTCTTAAATCTTCTTATAACCTTACTGTTCTTGCCTGCTAGTTCTCTTGTATAGTGGGAAAAGTATTTTTAAAATCTCTCATGCTTGTTATTGTTTGCTGTTTTTTTCCATAAATATTTTATTTATATATTTTAAAGCAATGTTAAATAGTAATTTATAATTTTTTATTGTTTTTATTGAATTTGACCTTTTATTTATGATATAACTTTTATCTAAATAAATACATTTTCCATTAAAGTCTGTGTTTTTTCATATTAATATAGCTATGGCTCTTTTTTCATGCTATATTTTTCTTATCCTTTTACAACAATATTTCTGTACAACAATATTTCAATGTTTTTATATGTATTTAATTTAACAAATTAATACTAATTTATGTATTCAGTTGTAAATCCACTTCGATTTTTTGATCTTTTAACGGAATTATGCAGTACATTTATATTTATTGGAGTAACTGATATGTTTTTGTTATTATGTGATTTTTAAAAATTTGTCCTTACAGAGTTTTTTGTTTTTTCTTTCACTGATCTTTTATTGGATAGCATTCTCTTTTTCCCTCTATTGGTTTAGAAGTTATAAAATATTTGAAATTTACTTTTGTAGTTACCCTACCATTACAGCATTCACTCCTTACTTATCAAAGTAAAATATTAACTAACACTTTACCTTTGTCCCCCAAAATGTATGGCTTTTAGAATACTTTGATTTCATTTGCTTGTTTCCATAATGATTTATTATTGTTGTCTTGTAATTTAAAAAACACAAACACACACAATCATTTTTATCATGTTTTATGAACTCAGTGTTCATAACGTTCATTTAAGTTTATTCTTATACTTGCCATTTTCTTCTTTCTTTCCTTCTAGCATCTCCGGCTGTCCATCTGGAATTATTTTTCTAATGACTGAAAACAATTTTCAGAATTTAAAAATTACAGTTCTTTACCCATTCTTCCATTGACAAACACTTAGGTTGTTTCTGTACCTTGGTTATTGTGAATAATACTGCAATAACCATGGGAATGCAAATATCTTTCTGATATCCTGTTTTCATTTCCATTAGATATATACCTAGAAGTTGGATTGCTAGATCATGGAGTGGTTTTATTTTTAATTTTTTGAGGAACTGCCATACGTCTTCCATAGTGGCTACACCCATTTACATTCTGATATTCACTATTGTAATGCATTTTTTGTCACTTGTGCTCTTTTGTTGCTGTTTTTTCTTCATTTTCATAATTTAATCTTAATATTTTCTTCTAATTTATCTTCCAGTTTACTATCCTCTCTTTCAGCCTTATCTAAACTGTTCTTAAGCTTATTTTTCAAGTTCTTATTTTCGAGTTATTGTGTTTTTTAGCTCTAGAATTTCCAGTTTGTTCTTTTTTTTGTAGTTGCAGGTTATCAGTTTTCTGCCAACATTCTCAATATTACCTTTTAATTCCTAGGATACATTAATTATAGTTCCTTAAATTCTGTGTCTATTACCACCACTTTGATATCCTATAGCTCTTTTATATGGTTTGTTTATTCTTTAAGTTTTTAGTTATGTCATACTTTCTTCCATGCTTGGTTATTTTGATTGTGTTGGACATTGCATATGATTATATAAACATATCTAGAGTCTCTAGATGACTTTCCCATCCTGCAGAATACATTTACCTTTACTTCTGACAGGCAATTAGGGTAGAGACATTAGCAATATAGAGTCACCTTCATCCAATTAGATATTGAAGTAATTTGAATCTGGGCTTCAGTACCTGTCAGGACTGGTTTATTTTCAGTTTTCACTTTTAGTATGCAACCTTTTGAAAATCAAACTGAAAGCCCATGTGTGTATCAGAGAAGCTTCTCCTGAACTCTGAAATTTGTCTTTCCAACTTGTACATCTGTTGACATATCTGCTCAGCTTCCTAGTTTCTTGCCCTGAATGAAATTTGCCATTTTCTTGACAGAAAAAGCAGTCTCAGATACAGGTTTTATTTTGATGGGCTTTCCTTCCCTCCTTTGAACCTTGGTATCCCTCTGGTGTCCTCAATCAGATATTTAGAAAATATATTGGTCTAGATTGTGAGGTTGTTTTCAGTGAGAAAATTGGTCTGAAACAATGTTATCTGCTATTGGTGGATGAACTCAGACTCATTGTTTTACATTTTATAGTTTACTGTTCCCTACAGGTATTCTCAAGTGTGTCTTTTATTTTTTTAAACATAATAAGTGTAGTTATTTCATAAACTGTATCTGATAATTTCAGTATCTGATGCACATCTGCTTTTTCTGTTGATTCTGGCTCATAGTGCCCCATTTCTTTCTGTGCTTTGTTACTTTTGCCTGCATACTGCAATTGTCCCTGAGAAAGTATATTTTTTGAGGCCAGGATGAAGGCACCTTCCACCAGAGAAGACTTACATTTACTCCTAAGTAGTGCCTATAGATGAGACCAGTAAAAGGCATTCTTAACCTAACTAACATAAAACTTGAAGTTCTTAGAAATCTCTACAGAGTAAATCTGCTAGAAGGCTGGCCAGGGGCAACATCTATGCAAATAGCCTTTCTCATCTTTTCTTTTTCTCTCAATCTTTCCTCTAGTGTTTATGAATCAAGTTTACATTAGGTGCAAAACACTTTTGTCCCACATTTATATGAGGGAGAGTCTCCTCTCTGACTCCCTACTATAGGGAAGTCCTAGGCCTTGATTTTCTCCCATCTCTGCCCAGGCTACATTTTGGAAAATTGGGCATACAGCCATAAAGTAAAAGCAGCTTGGTGCTCGTGGGTACAATTTATAGCTCTGTGTTTCATTCTTCTCATCCTTAAGCTTGTGTGTGTGTAGTTTGGTACTACTTCAATTAACTTTTAAATGATTTTAAAATATTTTATCCAGCATTTTATCATTTGGAGGTTTGATCTAAACAAAGTCATCATTATTGGAAATAGAAATTATGTATCTTTTTGTTTTTAATATATTGAGGTAAGGGAAACACAGCCTTCTGATATATACTTTTGGAAATTTATTGAATTTTTTTTGGTATGGTAATAATGCATGGTCAATATGTGTAAATATTCATTTGAGACAAACAGTTGTTTTATTCTTTTTTGGGTCCAATATTGTTTGTGTATACCATTTTAGTTATTTATATATCCATAAAACTAAATCAATAAATGGTGGTGTTTTTGTGTATATTTATAGCATTTATTATCATCATCTTTTTTGAATATTATATGTATTTACTTCTCTGTTATGTACTTTATGTATTCATTTCCAGTCCACATATATTAATATATTTTATTATGATGATGGATTTTTTACTTATTTTAAAAGTATTTTTAACAGTTTTAAATTTCTGTGTACAGGTTGATAATGAAAAGAGAAAATGGCTAACTAGTTATGAGAGTAAAGCCAGGATCAGCAGTGGGATAGCAAGTGGCTAGTATATGGTGAAAAGTATGGTGGGTTAGGAACACTAGGATGTCTGGATCTTTGTATCTTTAGGTCATGCAAAAAATTAAGCAATAAACCAGCAATAGGTCCTGACTTATGTACTTTAATTTCTTTCATGTGCTTTTCTTGAAGAAAAGTTGTTACAAAATTGGGTTTTGTTAACTCTTGATAAAGCCTTAAGAATATATAACTGTCATTAAAAAAATTTTTTTTAAATGAATTTGTGGGGAAATGTATTGTTTGCAGATTTCCAATGGAAACCTGCAGATGCTCACATAAGAAACATTCTTCCTTTCTCTTTTGAATAAACATGTTGCAAGCCCCGTACATTTGCATACCCAAGAGAACAATTGTTTCAAAGATATGGGCTGTGAACACATGTGGTTGACTACCAGATTATGAACACCAGACTTGAGACATATATTTTTCAGGTGTATAGTTTGAGGAAATTATTGAATACTCAGCACAAATGCTATATCTTGGGGAATATTTGGAGAAATGTCGGTGCTACTGTATTTTGAATAATCAGTCCCTCCAGCTCTCTTTTTGACTGATGGAAAATTTATTTTATTTTCCCTTGAAAAGGGGAAAACGACATTGTAGCTATCTTTTTGCTTAGTTGTTAAGCAATCTCCATTTTGTACTTGCATTTAACAGATGTTCTGAAATGGTTAAGCCAAAAAAGCATGTTTCAACTCATGAGTTACTTATAACAAAATGCATTCCATATATATAGAAGTAAGTACATTCCACAAAATACGTTACATAAAATATATAAGTAAAATATACATCTAAAAAATATATAAATGTCTCATTTATATCTGAAACACACACAAAAAATGTCAGTATAGGACAGTGTAATCCTTTCTTGCTTTATGGGTAGGAAGTTATAAAGTTGCATATTATATCTGAATGTTTATCTTTTGTAGTTTATTATGGTGGAGATGACAGATGTTGAAAGATGTTTACATACACATGAACCCTAGTAGCTCCTATAGATCTGCTAGGCTCAAGCCCTAACCTACTATCTTCAGAATCTGTTATAACTTATGCTTATTAAATTGGGTCCAAGTCTTATTTTTCAGAATAGTCCCCAAATATTTCCAAATATTATTCCCCAATAATTTTCCAAAATATGTCCAGTCTTCTTCATACCTCCTCTTAGAAAGCAGCTATTTCACATTGTCCTCATATAAGTTGAACCACCATCCAGCTGGGTTTGCCCAGGCCAGGAGTAATTGTTACTAGTGCCCCTTTATGCTCTCAAAAGGTACAGTTTTGGATGATAAATTATATGGCCACACTAGACTTAAAAGGCTAAGATCATAATGTTCTGAAGTAAGAAAAACTGGACTAATATGATATATTCTTGAATTATAAAGCATTCACCAATTAAAGCATTCCATTTGTTATCAAACATTTCCCCTCCTGCTCTTTGGTCTGAAGTATATCCTTTCTGTTTTGGTTAGAAGTGTATTGAGGGTTCTTTAGCTTGGCAGTTATGGAAAATGTTACTCTCTTCTATAATTTAACAAATTCAACCCAAACTGCTCTCAGGATATTTTCGTGGTAGAGTAAGGCTTATCCTGAAATGAGATATGGAAATCAGGGACCTGTCTATCAGGCTCGTCAGAAAAGTGAGGCATTTCCTGTGACAGGAAATACATAAAGCAGTGAAAAGATTGTTGAGCATGAAGGCAAATCCAGATAAAATTCAGATACTTTTTATTCCTGAAATAGAACCTTGGCTAGATGTGATTATTATGGGTTTGAAATTGAGCTCTGCCCCGCATCTTCAGGCAAATGATTGCCCACATATATATGGTTTGCCTTCACAGTTGCTGATATTGTATCTGGTGCAGCTCATATGAAAACATTACCGCATTCTCAAACTTGATGATATATTTTTAAACTGCAGAGTACAGGAAATATAATCATAACCCCCAAACAAGCAGGAATATTACACCTCCCATCGTATACAAGCATGCCAGTTAATTTAAATGAAGTAGATACGTTTTTCTTAACACCAAGTAGATTTTCCTCAATAAAAGAGAATCCTCCCGTTCAATCCCATGTGGAGCTTTCTTCCCATTCTTGGTTTGTGTCCACTCCAAACAGAAACCACTTCACGTCAAAGCTTAACTATTGCCAGAAACCGTTTCAGTTTTACATACATTTAAAATTTCAAAATATTTAAGAACTACGTAGATGTAAATTATTGTTTCCTCTCAGAACTGGTTTCGCAAGAGCAGACCACAGGTTTCGCACCTTCGCCTGCACCTTCGGGGGTTCTTCTTGCCGGGTGCGCTCTCCCCTCTGTGCCTGCCCCCAGGGCCCTGGAATCCTGCCCGCCGTCCCGTCGGCCCTTTCGCCACGGCGCCCTTGCGTCGGAAGGCCCAGTGCGCAGGCCCGGCCGGAGGCCCCTCGGCAGCGACAGAGGTGGCGGCCGCCAGCGTCTCCAGCCGGGTTGAAAGGGAGCACGAGGCTCTCTCAGCCGCGCGCCGCGCGGGGCCATCTAGGTGACGGCCGTGACCGTCCTCCTTGCTGGCACTTTATTCTGATCACGTTCTTTCCTCCATTGAAGTCGCCTCAGCAGCACACGTGGACGAGTCGCTTTCATTTCTAGGCTGCTTTCTGGACACCAGGTAGCCAAGACTCATCATCTCTTTTTTGTTGTTGTTGCAATAACAAAACGCACGGTCCGGGGGAGCCGGAGCGGAACTGCGTTTTGTAGGCCTGCCGAGCTCGTCCCCCCGGGAAGACGCGCTCCCCGCCCCGGAGGCTCTGCCTAACGAAGGCCGATGGCGGCCCCGCCGTAGGGGACGGCACAGCCCAATTACTGGGAGGCTGCGGGCTCTGCGAGCTCCCTCTACGGGCTAATTGAACGGCTGCAAATGACACTTGTGCTTTCTTCTTCCCCTTCCCATTTTTCCCCCAACAAAGCCTCTGCGTGGCCTCGGGCCGGGGCGCCGCCTCCGGCGCTGGGGTCGTGCTCCTCGGAGCGGGGCAAGATGGCTGCCCCGGGCTGTTTGAAGCGCGCGTTTGAAGCTGCCGCGCGTGTTTGAAGCCCGGGCATTTGAAGCTGTCGGGCTTGAAGCTGGCGCGTGTGTTTGAAGCTGCGGCATTTGATGTTGCTGAGGGCGTTTGTAAATTTGAGACAGACTTTAATATTGTTAGACGGTAGGGGAGTCCTTTTCAACCCCTTTTCCCTTTTTTTTTTTTTACTTGAACTTTTAAAAAAGTTTTATTTAACTTTTTTTTTTTCCCCCCCAACTATTTTAACTACTTATGTCAGCCGAGGAATGCTGTGATTCACAGCCATTATTGTAAGGCGGCTGTTATGTATTTTTAGTGCTGCTGCGACCGTAGGAATTCTTGAGTGGCTTTGACTGGATACAACAATGTGGAGAATAAGCCCAACTGTGAAAAGTGCTGCTGTGGCCACAGAACAGCACAGAATCATTTTTGAAAAAAAGGGGCAGTCTCCTTGTTGCTTTTAGGAGAAGGCCGAGTATGCCCGCTGTTGCATTTGCAAGATTGATGAGCGTAGAGGTAGAACGAATGCATGGCGAGCAGGAATAGTTGGCGTTGCCTAAGTGTAGGAATTAAATCTGCAGTTTTCCGGGAGCCAAGCATTTGCAGTTTCTTACTATTATTTTTCCTCTGAATTCTATAAGAACAAGAGAGAAAAATGGATGTCATTATGGCACAATATCATCAACCCTTTGGACAACACTGTGAAAACGAATGGAGCTTTGTATGGAGAGCATCTACTTTGAAAATGTGAGCGTGAAGGGAATGAGTATTGCTGCTCTCGGTAAAGGAAAGAAGACAGATGGTTACCTTGTAGTCTATAGGTTTGGGTTTGGGAAATAAGCATTGTTTGGAGGAACCCTAGATGCGTAAGTGAAAAAGGTGGAGGAAAACTTGGAAGGAACTACAAGTTGTCAGATTCGAAATACACTGGATGAGGAACACTTGGGTTTGGGTGCAAGTAATTTTTTCCTTAATTCGTAGCCTGGAGCAACATTGTACACTTGGATGTGGAGCTGATGAAATAAGACATGTTACTGTTGTCTATGGCTCTCCTCTGATAGATGGTTTGGTTAGAAAGGTACCTGGATGGGCCTCCCATCAGTTCTTTTCTTCGGAAGTAGAATGGTGCATTCTGCTAATGATCATTGTTTTGAAAATTAAGTAAGGGTTTCTTGATGTTGGCTATTTGTCAGGACTTGAATCTGTTTGCTTAATATGTCCACAATTATTTTTTTTTCTTGGGTAAGACACAAATTCTATAAATAGACATCTTTTTTAGACATATTTTGATTGTATGTATACCCAGGATTGAGGTATTTGGTTCAGCATTTTGTTCATTTTAGCAAAGGTCTGTAGTTTCTTCAGTTCACAGAAAAAGCTAAACTATATTAAATCCGTATCATTAAAATTGAGTTAATGCCTTTTAATGTAGACAGAACTGGGTTTTATGCTAATAAATTATTTAAAATCTGTGCATTACCTATTCCACTAAGAGTAACATATGTCGTGCACACCTTTTGAATGATGAAAACATTTCTCATTTTTTCATAGAGCAGATGACCATGGACTCTCTTTTCTTGCAAATAATCGTTTTTAAGGATTTCCCTTCATTAGTTCCACTTTTTAATTTAGTGGAAATATAAATTTACTAAACATTTTTCTTGATTGTTTAGATGCCTTTTGTACTACAATTTTTCATTATTGGTTCCTTCCATTGTACTCTTTTTGAAACCATGTCTTTCCTATTCTATTAACTAATCACTTGTTTTACATGTTAGTATTTATCAAACTTGCATTTCAAACTTATATGAACAATATTGACATTATTCATTGAGAACTAAGTTCTTGCAGCCTATCACTCTAATGTACGAATAATCTATTATAGCAAGTCATTTTACAAGTCATAAAGGCATTAAAAAATAAGTGACATTGTCACTGGCGAAGGGGTTCTTGCCCCCCCCCCCCCCAAGATAGAAAATCAAGAGAGGAGGCGAAACTTATTCAAAAGAGGTTTACTGAAAACAAGGTGGAGGTAGGGAGAAAGGGAGGGAGCTTGATGCATCAAGGAAGCACACACTAAGGAAGAAAAGAGCTGCCCAAACCTGCTTCCTGCTCCTGGGGTCTAGTTTTTTTTTTGTGTGTGTGTGGGGGGGGGGGGGGGGGCTGGGTTCTTCACGCAGGCGCAGAGTAGGTTTCTCTGCCTCGGAGGTTCCCGCCCTGAGCGGGTATTGGTTGGCTTCAGGCGCAGAGCGGAACTCTGCGGAGTAGCTGAAGAGCAGCCTGAATCCAGGAGCGGCTTGATTAGCAAGGGGCCTCCCCATCTGCTTGAGGGGCTAAGCCTGTCTCAGCATGGGAAAGATACAAAATTAGGTGTTCTGTACATTTGATTCATACACTGTTTTCAGCAATGCGTTGAAAAACTCTTCATCGCTCAAGGAGCGAGTACATTATGCGCGCGCGCGCGCACACACACACGCGCGCGCGGGCTCCAGGCGCCCGCGTATATGTGTGTGCATATTTGTTTATGCATAAAATCTGCCTGAGCACTTCCATTTGTTTCTCATGCCTCAACTTCTGTAATGCTCATGCGGTCCCTATTACTAATTTTTTAAGCTTAGAGAAACATTTTGAAATTCTACTCTTCGCCATACTATAGGCTGTACAATTCAGTGCGTTTGATGACAACAAAATTGCTTGAGAATAATTGAGCACACGCTTAAATGAGAGCTGCAGGCATTGTATTATAGATTCGTGTAAGCATATTCAAAGAAAGAGGCTAACTGTTGAAAAGTGACACATCTTCAGTCTCAGAAACTCCTGGGAAAGTTTCACCAATCCCGCTGCATGTTCCACATTACTCTTGTTCCTTGCTGGCTTGAGCTGAGAAGTTGCTTCTCGTTTTCAGATTCTTTACTGTGGTTTTTTTTTCCACATCGTTTTTTATTTTTACTCTTTTTATTTTATTTAATTAAAATGGATTTCGAATAACTTTTTAATGAATTTCCACACATATTTGCTTTCAATAAACTCCACAAAATATAGGCCATTAACCAAAATAATGATTTCTCTTCCTTGGCTCTGTATCTCTCTCTTTCTCTCTAACTTCAGTGCTCGTCCTATATCTATTTACTCTGCCTCTAATAGCGTTCTCTCCCTTCTTTCCATGAGGAAGTTTATAATTTGTTTCCTGTGATAGAGAAATGACAAGTCACTTCCTGAATGGGATCCAAGCTGAAAATAGCTTTTTCCATTACACAGCACCATGACCCCAGTTTTTTCAACTCTTAGCAGTATTTCCACTATAAAACTAGGTCAGTGTTGCTAAGTCATTCATCGACAATAATATCATATAGGCTTATTGATTTGATTTATTAATATGTATGATATTTGTTACCTATTTATTAATAGGTATGAGATTTGTTACCTCACATTGTTCATTTTCCTTTTCTTTCTCTTAAGTGTTTCATTAATTATCCTGTTTTGAAGGCAAATTCACATTGGAAATTTTATACATAAAATTTCTCTCTTGTATTTTTAAAATCAGCTTTATTGAGGTATTATTTACACACAGTGAAATTTACCAATTTTGAGTACATAATTCAGTGAGTTTGACAAATATGTAACCATCACTACAATCATGATATTGAACATTTGCAATCATGATGTTGAACATTTGTATCACTCCCAAACATGTTTCTCCTACCTCTTGAAGTCAACATACCCCCCAGCCTCTGGCCACTACTGATCTTCTTTCTTTCACTATAGTTTTAACTTTTTTAGAATTTTATATCAATAATAAAATCATATAGTATTGTGCACTTTTATGTCTAGCCTTTTTTTACTTAGCATAATGCTTTTAAATTTCATTCATTGTGTTGCATAAATCAGATTTTTTTCATGTTACTGCTGAGTAGTATTCTACTGTACATGCCACATTTTATTTCCATTTATCTTTTGATGGCATGTTTGATTCTTTCTGGTTCTTGGTGATTATGAATAAAGTTGATGAAACCATTTGTATGCAGGGCTTTTTTGTCTGAACCTAAGTTTTACTTTCTCTTGGATAAATATCTAGTAGTGGGATTGCATGGTCACATGGTACACATACGTTGAATTTTATTTTAAAAAAACTATTAACCTGTTTTTCAGAGTGGCTGTAGTATTTTGCATCCCCACCAGCAATATATGAGAGTTTCAGTTATGCATCATCCTCACCAACACTTGGTTGTTGTTGGTCTTTTTAATTTTAGCTATTGTAGTGAGTGTGCATATATTTTAAAAAAATATTTTATCAATTGTAATAATTTACTTCTGTTTTTACCAACTTTATTACTATTACTATATCTACTGTATTGCATTCTGCTTTTATTTTTTCATGTTATATTTTTATAACTTGTTCATTTGAAAGCTATAAACATATTTTCATTTATTGTTTTAGTGCTCAATAACGGGAACTAAAATCCAAATATGAACATATAAGTAGGCCAGAGTCTTGAGTGAGCACATTAATAGTTGATTTTTGCCTTTATTTTCTGAGAACTAAGAGTATAATATTTTTAAATAGGTTATATCTGACTTAGGATCCTGTGTTTTACTGGTGTCCATTTACTATCATAGAAATTACGAACAAAATTGAATATTTCAGAAATAATGGCCACCTGATTTTTGGCAACTAGACTTTTACATAAATTTTCAATACCTTCAACAATTGAAGAATCACAATACAACTCATCCCTGCCATTTCCTGTTTTTCTTTGCCTCATTAGACAGCTTAGAGAACAGTGTACCATTGTCCATTAAAAACCACTTTCATTTAATGCAGTACCTACTTACATTTGTCAGATTGGTGATTTTTTAACCTTTTTCTCTCTCTTTTTTTTAAATAGCACTAACTGTTCTCAGATCTCCGGCTTTGTTCCCTGAATGTTAAAAAGACACATAGTCACTTTGTTAAATTCCTTCTTTAAAAATCCACTGTAAATGAGAATCATCATCATCTCTGTCACCCTATTCTTTCCCATCTAAGAGTGTTTCATTTCAATATATGCCGTAACTGATTTTTCTCACTAGGCTCAGTCACTAGTTCAGAATAATTACTTGGTTAAGTAAGATATTTTTCACCAAAGAGTTTACATAACAATAAAAACTGAATGCTAGTGAGTTGTATAGCTGTAAATTCTCTTTTATCAAAGAGCTATAGCTTATGAGCCAACTCTTATTTCAGAAAATGGTTTTAAGATGCTCTTTAAACTTTGTTCAATGTGTACTCATTCCCTCATGAGTTGTTTTGTTGAGTTCTGTGTTTGAAGACAAATCAGATTTCTACAGAAACTTCTTAGTTTTGTCAATTTATTAGTAAACAATATGACATCACAAAGTTAAATATACTTGTTTTTGAAATCATGAATTAATCCAACTTCTTGGGAAATGCACTTTTAGCTTATTAAGGGTTTTCTGTTGAATGGTAGGTATGTTCTCATGTCACGTTTTTTCTCATAAAAACACATTTTGTACCTTTGATTTTAACTTTGGTACTATTTTAGAGAATATAGATTTTGAGGGTTTTGCAGAAAATAGATTGAGTAATGAAGCTGGAGAATTGTGGATATTTTTGGTTATCTTTTACGGTTTTGAAAATCAATCTCATTTTTTTCTTCTATTTTTATGTTTGGTTAATATTAACCCAGACTGTTAAACTTTACCTTAAGATCAAGGTAAAAATGAGAAACCAGAATCTTTTCTGATATTTAGAAGAAAAAAAATTGAATGAAAAATAAGCTGATAATCAGAAACAATTCAAAATTATGATTTTACAAAATTCACTGTAGTAATAACAGACTTATGCTTAGTATTCTACAGTCATTAAGAGTAAAGATAAAGGAACACACTTTACAAAGATTTTCTTTTAAAAGTTTTGGTATGAAAATTTAGTGGTCCTTTCTGAGTTAATCAATATTCCATATCTACAAACATATGGGTTTTGTAGATAAACTCGGCTCAAATACTGACTTAAACAATTCCTCAAACCTCAGATTGATTTATTCCTTCAGCTCATTTGTATTTTGGTTTGAAGTTGATTGAGATTATTTTTAGTACCAGTTCTTAGGTTACCATTAAATATATCTAAATAACCAGTGTGTACATCTTTACAGTGGATTTATAGTTTTCTAGGGAACTTGTCCTATGGATTTTTCTGGTGTCAAAATCTCAGCAACCAGGAGTAAATTCTCTGTATTTGTTTGCCCCCAAATCTCCAAAGAATTCTTGTATCTTACTCTTATATAAAGGATATCTTCTTAGTCTAGCCCAAATCCTCCCTGACAATTTGCATCACAGGAACCTTCACATCTATTGTATAGAAAGGTTAAATCCAAGGGAATTAAGCTCTCCCCTTAATAGCTATTGCTCTCATTCATGCTACACAGAGGGAGGGCATTCCTGCTTTCTCCCTCACCCCAACTGCATTGCCTGACCAGGAGAGTTATTCTTAATAGTGATCCAGAAAGTTGGTTAACTATTTTAATACACTGTGCTTTTTAAATGTGATTCTTGTAAACCAGAACATTATGGTATTGTCCAATTTGAAATATAAATCTTTCTCTGGGAATTTTAATATATGCTCTGTTTGATGATTTCTGAAAAGAGGAATTTCAAATTTTATTTTGAGGTTATCTCTTATTTTAAGGAAAGGAAATCTATGGGAGAATCTTAAATTTACCTCTTTTAGTGAATGCATATATTAGTCATACTATACTTTTGCTTATTTATTTGCTGTGTTCTACCCAGGATTACTTTATCGTTGCTTTTGTGAAAAGTTTAGTTTATTTAATTGCTTCCAAATTATGTGTGTCAGAATTGATGTTAAAATAAGTTTTTGGAATAATTTCTTTGAGCATAATGTAATATTGTGGCCAGTGAAAATGGGTTTTGGGGGTGTTGTAAGAAAGGCACTTCAAGGGCACACCTGCAGGAGAAGTTTAAACACAGCGGCGGATTAGCTGGGGTGAAGGGCAACAGTAGCGCCTGGGGCGGGTAGAGGGTGGGCAGATCCAGCTGCAACTGCTACGAGCCTCCATGTATTTCCTTAGTTCTCCGGAACGCACAGCACAGCTTTCAAACTATCCCACCTCCTTCCTGTTTGCTTTCTGGGCTGTCCTGGGCCCGCCCCCGAGCCAATCTCTTTCCAAGGCTCTGCACCCTCATCCTATCTGATTCTTCTCCCGGATTTTCTCGGGCTAGACTCTGCCCCTTGACATGACCGTTTTGGCTTCTGTGCAAGACACTGTGGGGTAGGGGTTCTGGGTTGTTTTGGGAGCTGATTGGTTGGAGGTGAGGGAAAGGTTAAAAATCATGTTGGTTTTTTTTAGGTCTTAAGGACAGCTCTGAGGTCTGCTCTGGTATCCTGTCTGGTTTCATGGAAAAGTAGCTAGGGGATCATTCCATTTTAGGGCTCAGGACCTGAAGCATAATTTAAGTCAAAATGTTATCTTTCACCTGCCAGAAGTCCTGACCTTGTGACCATGAGTCTGGTCTGGGCTGTTGTCTTCTACTGCCTCAGGGGTTACTAATTCTGCAGGGGAAAGGATAGGTCTATGAAGTACGTAGAGAATGACAGGAATTTTTTTTTTAATCTATAGTCACAAATCAAATGATGAGAACCTTCAGTTTTAATATTAATCTCAGTGTTAATTTTTTAAAGCTACGTTTGTATTTAGAATAAATATGCCTTTGAATTATGTAGGTTTTCTTAGTATATAGAAGTTAAAATTTTTAATTAGTTAAATCTGTCAATTATTTTCTCACATAGTTTCTACTTTCAGTGTCATGATTATGAACCTCTACCAGATACCAGATTTGTATTAACTAAAATGAAAGAATATTTTGATTCATCTCTTCCATTTTCCTCCAGGTTTATAGTTGAATCATTTTGGAAAGCAAGATCAATTGGATTTTTTTTAGCATAGAGCCTTAGAGAAAAACCCAGGACCACCTGGTTTTTAATTAAATTGAATTTTGTGGAAGGATTATATTGTTAATATGACTTCCCAGTGACTTCCTTCTTAGTACTAAAAATTGGGCTCTTTTGAAGGATTGAATTATATTAAGATCCTATGGAAGTTAGACATAATTATTAACATTAATGTTTTTGAGTATAGAGATTGAATTATTCTGGGTATAATTATCAATATACTATCTTAAAAAAATCATCTGCATTTTTGTTTTGGGAGGAAGTTTGTTCTTGAACATTTACATTAGGAGGTCAAATTTATTTAGAAGATATTGCTTTAATTTTAGCAGAGCAGAATGATTAAGTCAGAAAATCTCAAGAGCTGAAGGAAGAAAGGGAGCTATGCAACAGTTACTAAATAAGAAAATTAAAGACATATGGTAACTACTATGGACTGAAAAGTCTTATATGGGTTCCTAGACACAATACCAATGTGTGTGGGGCTTCCCACACAATACCAAACAATTCTCAGACACCAGAAGGGTGCCAGAAAATCCAACTCGGTTCTGACACTATCTACCAGGATAGTGTCAGATTCCACAGGTGAGGGGTTCAGTCCTACAAGACTGTCACCACTGTCTCTCCACTTCAGATGCCAGTATCAAGCCCAGACTGTTACCTGTGCTTCTGACCAACCCACTATCAATTTGAGGTTCTAACAAGTCCCTCCAATTTAGGATGCCAATTGCAAGTCCAGGGTGTTATTAGCTGTTCTTCTGACCAATGGGCTATAAATTAGAGGTTCCCCAAACCCCCTTCTCAGGTTAGATTAATTTGCTAAAGTGGCTCACAGAACTCAGAGAAACATTTACTACTAGATCACCAGTTTATTATAAAAGGATATAACTCAGAAACAGCCAAATGGAAGAGATGCATAAGGCAAGGTATGGGAAAAGGGCTCAGAGATCCCATGCCCTCTCCAGTCATGCCTCGCTCCAAAAATCTCCAAGTGTTCACCAACCTGGAAGCCCTCCAAGCCCTGCCCTGTGGGCTTTTATGGAAGCTTCATTATATAGGCATGATTGATTAAATCATTAGCCATTGGCAATTGCTTCAACCTCAGCCCCTCTCCCCTCACTGGAGGTCAGGGCATAGGACTAAAAGTTCCAACCCTCCAATTACATGATTGTCTAGTGACCAGCTCCCATTTTTAAGTGATTATTAGCATTTCAAAAGTCTTATTAACATAACAATAGACACCTTTCTTACTCTAGTCACTTAAGAAATTCCAAGGGTTTTAGGAGCTCTGTGCCAGAAAAGGGAGGAAGACCAAATATACATTTCTTCAAGTACAATATTACAAAAGGTGACCCCCGTATTGGAGAACTTGCAGTGTACAGTTGTAATAATTAATTGGCTGGTGAGAAGGCATACCAAGATGCCTGGATTAGCTTCTTCCAAACCACACAATTCTTTCCACTCCATGTTATTGACATTAGTATATTATTAGTCCTAGATGTGTTTGCATTTAAAAGAGTGTATCGGTGCTCTAGCATTAAAAAGAGTGCGTTTTAATATCCTGGATCCTTTTCAGAAATGCAGATTTTGATTCAATAGGTTTTGTCTGGGACCTGAAATTGTGCATTTCTGTCAAGCCCAAGCAAAATTACTGTACTGGTTCACAGTCTCTTTTGTGAGTAGCAAAGTTTGAGAAATCTTGGATTTACACTTCTAATTCCCTATAAATAAATTAATAGGTAAGACACATGAAATAGTAAAATTGCAGTACAGTGAAATGGTTAAACACTTTCTGAGGATCAAGTGAAGTTTAGTATCTGGATTTTAAAAGATAAGATGATTTGTAGATGTAGATTAGGTTATGGGAGCGGGTTTGTGGAGAAACAGGTGGGACAGATATAATGTGGCTGGTCCTCAGTCCACACCTTGAATAATAAGGTCTTCTACTTTGTTTTCTTTCAGTTTTATTAAGATATAGTTCAACAGGATGCATGTGACCACTCTTGAATCTTACATGGATGTAAATTCCCAACATCCTGTATTAAGAAATTGATAGCCATCATTCATAAGTAGACATACTGAGCCACTATCAACCATACAGAATTACACACTTTGTTTTTCTTTTTTCCTACTTATTCGCTTCCCCTGATGGGAGTTAGCAACAAACAGGGCTACACATACCTCTAAGAATACCTTTTGTAGGCTTCCCTCCTAAGAAGGAAAGGAACGTAAAGTTAGCACTGATCTTCTCTGATACTGTCAACTTGGGGTTGGTAAACATATATGGAAGTACCTGGTGAGTCAGTCAGATCTGGGATTTGTATTGAAAAAATAGGGGGCAAGCAGAAGGATTCCAGGAGCCAGAACTAGTCTGGGGGTAGAGGTGGGGGTGAGGGCTGAACCACACAACAAACAGATCACCAAGGCCCATGAAGTTTAGGGTGTACACCAAAACTGCACTGAGTAAACTGGGTAAACTGAAGGCAAAACTTGGACTTGAAACACTGACCTTCAATCATTGTGTGTATGTGTGTGTGTGTTTTCCTGATTATAACAATAAATATGTCTTACATAGAAAATGTGGAGGTGATAGACAAGTAAAAAAGAAAAAAAAAGCCTGTGATAAAGCATATCATGTCAATATAATATCACCTTTATCACTATGTCTATAGTTACATATTTTCTTAAAATTTGCCTTGTTTTTTTTTGTGTGTGTGTGTGTGTGTGAGAATTAAAGTCTTAAATGTTATGAAATGTAGGACCCTTCAAGAACTGGAAGTTAATGATGTATATGAAAACCGAGGACTTATCTAAATCTAGGGAGAAAAGGGTGGTGCCTCAGTTCTTTGTGCCTTCATCTTTTGCTATCAGCACTGCCAAGAGTGCTATTTGGAGAGCTGGGAGACATCATTTTGGGTAGTGTTTAGTTGCTAGCTCAAATTTCACCAAAAAGCTTGACCCTAATTTTTGCCTGGTTTGGAGACTCAGATATAAGAATATGTTTGATATAAAATGTTGAACTATATTTAAGTATTATTGCATTAGAATAGTGGTTCATGTTTTTCTTTCTTCAAACTAGCAAATATTACATGGAGTGCAGCCAAAAGTTGACCAATATGTCTAGAAAGAACATATGTCCCTAACGAATACTTTAGACTTACTCTCGTAGAATATTAGTTGCAAAGGTAACATCATCCTTCTGGAAATTTTTGTCATGTTTGGATTTTTTTGGCTATCCATGAAATTGAACTATTGCTATTATTTGTGCTATTTTATATTAAAGAAAAAAAATATTTTTTGAACTTTGAATCTTTTCATATGCTTTATAATTTATAACCAACATTTTTGAAAGGCTCAAGCTAAGTTAATGATTAAACTGTTAAAGCATGCTCCCTGGAATGCCTTACCTCTTACAAAGATATTTAGTGCTAAATTTATAAGATTCTCTTTTGTGGAGCACCAAAAGGGTCATTTTCAAGTGAGTAACCTTTTTAATCTCAATTTCGCCATCTGAGAGTCACTTAAGTGTTGCCTAGTTCAAGGGCATGCATTACAGCCAGTCCCAAGTAATATAATTCACACTCTTTTTCTAAGACTACAGTGTATGTTCCTTTCTTTGAAAAAATTTATACAATATATCTGATGACATATAGGTCCCAGAGCAAACTTTACCACTGATGAGAGATTACTGCATAGTTTCTTGGAATGCGAGTTCTCAGAGGGCAGCTGGGAAGACAGATATATCCTTTCACAGCCTTTGGTTTGCTAGGCAGTTGGTGTACAGTGTAGAGATTCACCATGTCTGTCTCAACTTCAGAGAAATGTTCATAATACTTTATTTCTCAAGACAGCACTCCTGTGCTTAGACGTGCCAGTGGGAGTTCACCACTAATTTAGATAATGCGTGGATTTCTTTCTTTCTCTCTCTCTCCCCCCCTTTTCTTTCTTTCTTTCTCTCTCTCTCTTTCTTTCTTTCTTTCTTTCTTTCTTTCTTTCTTTCTTTCTTTCTTTCTTTCTTTCTTTCTTTCTTTCTTTCTTTCTTTCTCTTTCTTTCTTTCTTTCTTTCTCTCTCTCTCTCTCTCTCTCTTTTTTCTTTCTTTCTTTCTTTCTTTCTTTCTTTCTTTCTTTCTTTCTTTCTTTCTTTCTTTCTTTCTTTCTTTCTTTCTTTCTTTCTTTCTTTCTTTCTTTCTCTCTCTCTCTCTCTCTCTCTCTCTCTCTCTCTCTCTCTCTCCCTCCCTCCCTCCCTCCCTCCCTCCCTCCCTCCCTCCCTCCCTCCCTCTCTTTCTTTTTCTGTCTTTCATCTGTCTTTCTTTCCTTCTTTCTCTCTCTCTCTCTCTCTCTCCCTCCCTCCCTCCCTCCTTTCCACACAGCCATGCTCATTCATTTATTCATTTTGGTATAATCTGTGATTGCTTTTGCACTAAAAAGGCAGAGTTCAGTAGCTGAGATAGAGAACATGTGAATGCAAATCCCAAAATATTTACTATCTGTCCCTTTGCAGAAAAAGTTTTCCCTTGTTTAGAGGGATGGTATAGAGCAGCTGATTATTGGGCCATCCACTCCTTCACCCATTCAACCAATATTCATTCAGCCAATATTTGGAAGTTTATTATGTAAGCCAATAGAAGGAAATGAGAATCTTGATTGCACTTCTGATAATACAGGAGTGTGCAAAGGTAGGTTTACAGTTGTAATATAAATAAATAATACAATAATTAATAAATAATACAAGAATAAACTCTGTTTTCCATACACATTTGCATAAATTTATATATTTATAAATATATAAAAACTTATATATTTAACTTTTACTAAATCACACTTGTAAACCTACTTTTGCCCACCCTGTATGTAGATAAGCTGAACCACACTTCCAGTGAAAACATTTGAATTTAAAGGTAAAACAGGACTTTTAAATTACATTGCAGAGCTAACAAATTTTTTCCTCAGAATCCAAAATTAATGAGCCTAGTAATCCAGATAGATATGAGTGTACTAAAGCTGACTCTCATAACTACTGATCCTGATCTTTGGTTTGGGTGTCACTGCAAAGTGCACAGATCTTGCAAATCTGCCTACATCAGGCAAGAGGTCTTTTGGGAGCCTGTTGCCTGACTCTGGTAACCCAAAGGGCTACACTTTCAGTTTAAGAGTGAATTAGAAATAAAGTTCCATAAAAATTGTATCAGTAATTAATCTCCTCAAAAACTACCCCTACCAGATTATTTCATTGGAAATTTTTACTAAAGCTTTAAGCAACTGAAAGATCCAATCTTATAAAAATTTTTCTGATGAGAGACAAAAGGATCTACTGCCCAATTTACATATTTGAGACAAAGATAGTGTTTTTAAAAAGGACAATTATAGACCAATTCCACTGAAAACTTAGATTTAAAAACAAAGTATTAGCAGAGTGAATCAAAAAATGTATAAACATTATATGGTAACCAAAATTTTAAATAAGAATGTAAGGTTGGCACAGATTTAGAAAACAAAGAGATCATCACGTAGATCCAAATAACTACTTGATACACTTGATAATAAATAATGATAGAATTTTGAGCAAAGTGGGTAAAAAGGAAATTTCTTAACCAGATAAATAATTTCTGCCACACACACTTAGCCCCATATTAATGGTGAAATATTGAAAGCTTTATCATTTTGGGGGGGAATGTGATTTTGAAATGTGTATGAAAAGCAGTGGCAAGATGAGCCAAGTAATTTCTGCGCAAGAAGAACAAGGTTGGAGGAAATGCTCTACCAGTTATTAATTCTTATTATAAAGTTACAATAATTAAGATATATGTTGTTTTTACAGGTGTAAACAAATAGGCCAGTGGAACAAGAGAGAGTCTAGAAACATACTCATATTTTCTTTAAGACAGCATGGTCATTGCAGATGAGCAGGAGAAAGCATTGACTGTATGAGTTGCGCTGAGCCAACTCTGTCAATATGAGAAAAAAGAAATTCTTTCCTTACCTCACTCCTTATGTCCTACTATATACAAAAATCAGTTCCATGCATTAAAAACTTTAAATGTGGAAGGCAGTTTCTAATCTTTTGGAAGATAACATAGGAGAATATATTTATAACCTTGGCTTAGAAAATATTTCTTAATGAAAACACAGAATTGGCAAACCAGCCCTGGCCAGTGTGGCTTAGTTGGTTGAGCACTGACAGGTTGTGGGTTCCATTCCCAGTCAGGGTACACACCCAGGTTTCAAATTCAACCCCTTTTCGGGGTGCATACGGGGAGTGGGGCAGCCGATCAATGTTTCTCTCTCTCTCTCTTCCTTCCTCTTTCTCTAAAATCAATAAAACATATTTAAAAAAAGAATTAGCAAACCAGAAAGACAATTTGATTTCATAAAAATTATGAATATCTGTTTATCAGTATACATTATAAAGTGAAAATAAACCATACATAACTGAGAAGAATATACTAAATATATATATATATGTGCACATTGGCAAATAATTAGAATCAATAATATATAAAAATATTCTACAAATTTATATGTAAAAACCAAATAATGCCAAAGAGAAGAGGGGCAAATGACTTGAGTGTGCATTTCACATTAAAAGATGCATGACTGGCAAGTAAACAAAAGAAAAGATGTTTGACTTTATCGGCAATCATGAGTATACAAATTGAAACGACAATGAGATACCATTTACAGCCACCAGATTGATAGAAATTAGAGCAAATCTACAATATCTTGAGTTGGTAGGAATGTGGAGCAGTGGGAATTCTCATACACTGTATTTGGGAACAAAAATAGTTAAAATCACTTTAGAAATCTGTATTACATAATAAAGGGAAACATGCAAATTCCCTGCGGTTGAGCAGTGTGTACGCAAAGAAATGCTGTATATGTGGAACTGGAAACGGGTAAAAGACTATGCATGTGTACCTTGTTTACAGTAGCAAGAAAAGTGAAAAATATCCTAGATATACACTGACAATAGAATGGGTGAGTGAATCTTGGTATGTTCATGAAACTCAATATTATACAGCAGCACAAGTGAATATGCTACAACTACATGCATTATCGCGGTTAAGTCTAAAAGCATGATATTGCATGAACAAACCAAGACATTGACCATGTTCAATATAATTTCATTTCTAAACCAAAATATAACATGCAAAACCAAACAAGAGAATACTTAGGATAAATTACAACTAAGATAAGGGCATGACATGGACCAAATCAAGGATAGTGGTTGCTGATGTGGATATGATCAGGGAGGCGGCTTCCAAAATGCCAGTAATGTTATTTTGTGTGGCCGCTTGTTTTATAGTTATTTTTATTCATATGTTATTCATGTTACAAATATTCTTCAATGTATGCGTAACTTAAAAAGGAAAAGAATCTCTGCTTAGTTGATGTCAGAAGATTCAGTAATTCCGGTTATAGTTTATCTTGCTATATACGTGCTTCGGTAATATTAATTTGCTCTTACACAGTTTATAAATATGGGAATATGTCTGTTTAGAATTGATAGAAATTACGCTGGTTCATGAGCAGTTAATATTTTGCACGAGTATGTAACAACATTTAGACTTAAAGTACACTAACTCAGGTGAACATGTAAGATGTGGAAGAAAGGAGTACTATACATGATTCCTATTGGCTGTAAGTGCTTTCCCTGGCTCACTTGACGAGTGCTCTGTCTTGGATAGCTAACTGAGCAAACTTCCTGTGTGCGTTTTGTTCCTTTTCATGTAATTCAGCAGCCTGAACCTTTCCTTACACTTCCTTCAATCAAGTTACTTTTACCTGTTATTAGCCCTTTCTATAAAAGCAAAGTTCCATATTTATCTTAATATCTCTTTATTTATTAGGCACTTAACATGTCTTTCAAACTGTGCAAATATATAAAAATTAGGATTCTTTCATTGTTGCTGTGTTCTAGTTAGGAGTTGCATGGGTTATAATTATAGTGCCCAAACATCTCTTTTCTCTTAAATTCTTTCGTTTTTATTGTCCGATTTTATAGAATATGAATATTATTTTTTCCTACACAGGCTTACTTTATTTCCACAAAAATCCCTGTATCTGTTAGTTTTTATTAAATTTAGTCTTATACAGGCTAAATTAATGTTAACATTGAATTAATAAAATTACATTTATTAATAAATTAATAAAAACATTTACATGTACATGTATTTGTCTACCACATGTACAATATAATGATTCAATGCTAGGTACTGAGGGAAACCTAAATGGGCAAATAACATAATATTTGATCTTAAGTGCTATAAAGCCTGCCTACGAAATAAAGGTTAAATTATTAGCAGTCAAGATTCTAAGAATCTTGACCTAATCTACCTGTCCAGTCTTCTCTTCCTAATTTGTCTTGCAATTACTCTGCCTTTCAGCCATATTGCCTTATTATCTTTTCTTCACAAACACACCATGAGACTGAGAAGAGATAAGCAAAGTATAGAGCTTTACCTTGCCAATCCCTCCTTCGTACTGTTGGTAGTGTTCATTTCCTGTACTATTAATCATGTAATACAAAATTCACTTCTCCCATTTAAAACCTTTAATGGTTCCACAAAGCCAGTGAAATTAAGCATCTATTCATTGTATGGTGCCAATAGATCCTTCAGTCTATGGTCCCAGCTTTCATTTAACATATCTTCCTTGCTCACCCTATGCTTTAGTTGCTTTCAACAGTCACAATTCCCTAAACACACCAGATAGTTTCATGGCTTTGCATCTTGCTTTGGCTCGCAGTGTTGTAACTGTGCTTTGCCTCCATATGAGCCCTTTCTATATTTATTTGAATGTTTGCTCAATCATCCAGGCCCAGATAAAGGGCCACATATCCCATCTGGCCCACCTCATAGACAGAAGTAAGTAACTGAGGAATAAATGACCTTTGTTTACTGATTCTTTATTGAATAATCTCCTGTGTGTAAGTTTACAGTTTAGTTAGTATTTTATTTGTTTGGTTTTCTATCATAGCTCAAAGTTTGAGTCCTAGCTTCATTACTTAGTCAGTGTTCTTAGACAAATTACTCTATTTCTTTGAGCTACAATTTCCTCCTCTGTAATACAGGGACAACAATTTGTTGTGAAGATGTTGTGAGAGACAAAATAAGGGATGCTGTAAGGGACAAAATAAGTATTTGGTTAATTACCAAGTGCTATCTATACACATATTAGATATAACTATTATAGTTAGTAAAATTTTCAATAAATATTGAATTGAAGCCATATTTAGATATTTCAAATGAAACATCAACTCCCTGACTTCTATGAAGAACTAACATGTGAAATGCCCTTGGTTTTCTATTCTTTTTTTTGTTGTTAATCTTCACTCGAGGATATTTTTTGATTGATTTTAGATAGAGCGGAAGGGAGGGAGGGAAGGAGATGGAGGGAGAAAGAGAGAGAGAGGGAAATGTTGATTTGAGAGACACATTGATTGGTTGCCTCCCACACACACCCTAACCAGGGGCCAGGGACCAAACCTGCAACCCAGGTACATGCCCTTCACCAGGAATCGAACCCATGACCCTTAGATGTGAGGGCCAGCGCTCTAAACACTGGGCAACACCGGCCAGGACTCCACTGTACTACTGATTCTAGCTTTTGTTTCATGTAATTAGAATACAAACTCCATAAAAACTATTTCACTCTTTGCCATATCATATCTAGAAGTCATTGTGAAATGAGTGAATGAATGAATGTTAGTATAAAGCATAGCAACTTGAACAGAGGTTGGCAGGTGGATAAGTATATTGAATAGGTTTATTCAGTGAATGGCTTTTCAGTGGGAGAAACATCCAAGAAATCATTTTTTAAATAATCTCATAATTAACCATTTAATTGGGCAATCATTTTCTTTGTATCAGCCTATCATTAACAATGACTATGAAATCTCACTGGGCATCTGATTTGTTTTTATATACTTATAGGCAGCAAAGCATTATCAAAAATAAAATTAGTTATTGTTTATTTTTATTTTTCTATATTTTAAAATTTATTGTTGCAAGTAAACTACCACTACTCAGAAAAATATGTCTATTGAATATATACTTACCTATAAAATAGATGTCATTTTCTTTTCCTATGGTATTTATATTGCTGAGTTCCAGAGTCCAAACAAGCAAAAATCAGAGCTGGGGCAGTGAAGTTAGACTCCCTGAGGGCAATTCCAATATATTCTACCTTCTACTTTTTCACCCTTATTTGCCTCAGTCCTCAACTATTTTTTTTCCCTTATCTTCACGTGAGGATATGTTTATACTGATTTTAAGAGAGAAAGAAAGAGAGAGAGAAACATTGATGAGTTGCTTCCCATAGCACCCCCCATCGGGGATTGGATCCACAACCTAGGTGTATGCCCTGCCGGAATCCAACCCTGTCTTCTGGTGTGTGGGATGCCGCTCCAACCAGCTGAGCCACCTGGCCAGGCCCTGTCCTCAACCTTTAAGTAAGGCTAAAATAGATGTTACCCCATTGGACTGTTTGAGGATTAGTAATGCATAAATATTAACTTTTGTCAAAGTGCCTCAGTCATAGGAAATGTTCAAATGGTGTGAGGTGATGCTGTTTTTTGTGGTTGCTGTTTTTGTTATAATCATCTTCATATGCCTTCTGAGGCCTCAAAGAAACACTGATGTATAAATGTCTATATATAAAAATAAAGTTTTTTTAAGACTATGCTTTAACACAAAACCTTGCTTTGACTTCTTCCTCTTAGACAGTAGTCTATAAAGACATGTCTGTGGAAGGCTGGGCAGCTTTGTCACCTTCGGAGCTGCAGTAGTGGCTGGAGACAGCGGAACCAGACACCAGGGTGGGCAGAGAGCAGGAAAGGAAGTAGGAATTTTGTTTCCCACAAACTGATCTATCATGGACTTCTAGGTATATGAGATTGAATCTCTGCAAGCCAGAGGTGGAATGGTATGCAATTTGGTATTTTACTGAATTTCATTTAATGTTACTCTGTGACTAGTTCAGAGGTTTAAGAACTATTTTCCCAGTAAGATGATAAGGCAGTCATGTTCAAGGCAGCATATTTTTAATATTTTTTACATTATGGTATACAATAATGACCTAGTAAGCGAGATGAAAGAAATTGTGGTTGTATCTTTAACATCTCTAGTCTGTTCTGGGTTATATCTACTAGTTGATTTTCATATTCTTTTGAGAATATGTAGCTTTATATTATTATAAGGAGATCAAAATAATTTATGGCAGAAAAACAATTTTTAAAATGCTCATCTCAAGGAGTGGCTTTAATATGTAGTTCTGGCTAGATACAATAAGTCAATAGAGTTACCTATAGTTAAAGCTGCTGTTATTATATGTGCTTTACCCTATGAGACAAGTAGTCACTGACTACATGGTTTGTCTTACTTTTATGTGTCCTTTAGAAACAGAAAGTAGATGATTGGTGGTTGCCAGCAGGGGGAAGCAGGCAGTGCAACTAGAATGTGGTTGAAGGGTCCAAACATCCAGTTATAAGATGAATACATTCTGAGGCTCTCTTATACACCATGGTGACTATAGCTAACAGGATTGTATTGTATACTTGAAAGTTGCTAAGAGAGTAGATCTTAAAAGTTCTCACCACACACAAAATTGTTAACTACGTGAGATGAAGGATGCATTAACTAACCTTGTTATGTTAATCATTTTTTATTACACACATATATCAAATCATCATGTTGCATACCTTAACTTACACTATGTAGATTATATCTCAATAAAGCTGGAAAAATGCAAAAGAAAAAAAGAACTGATTGGCTAAGAATTAATGAGTGTATCTCCTTAATACTAGAATGATTTTTTTCTCTTAACTAGGTATATTATTTAACTTGAGTTATTTTAATTTTTCACATTAGACTTAGTGAAATGAATGAGTTATCTAGTTGTGTGTGGGTTTTTTTTGACTGTTTGAATGTTATAAGAGGATTTTTAAGAATAGCAATTTACTCTAATTTTAATATTCCCTGGATAATATTGAAATAAACCAGTTCTGTATAATTTTGCCTTAAATAAAAGCATCAGCATGTTTGGAACATAAACCTAATTGTATCTTTTGTTGAATTTCCCCATTTAGTAGAAAAGCATTTCAATTGTAGTTCTTAAATGTAGTATGACTTAGAATCCTGGAAGCTGCCCAGAATGTAAAAAAAGGAGAATAATTTATATTTAATTGGTCTAAACCTACCTTTCCTAGGTCAATAAGAAGAGAAACCAGCAGCATTAATCAAGATAAAATTATCAGCTGATTAATCAGTGTTCTAATTACTGCATAGTTCTTTACCTTTTCAGTTTTAATTACTAAGCCTCATTGTCTTTTCCATATGGCTAACGTGTATTCACAGTGTATGCTTTCTCCTACTGAAATGATTAAGATAAAAATATGCATTCTAGACATTAAAACGTCAGATGTAAGAAATTGCTAGCGCCTCTTAAGAATTTCCCTGAAAGGTATAAATAAGCTAAAAGATTATATAAGAACAGAATGATAAATGCATGGATATTTAAGTGGGCATGTAGCTGTGATTATAAACCAAGCTTTGTGAGACAGTGGGTCTTGTCAGTCCTATTTCACCAAGTGAATTTCTATAAATTGTGTCTGAATCTAATTGCAGTTAAATATAAATTAGGAAAATACATTGGAGATTTCAAAAACTGATTTCGTGAAGGCCTGAATATTTCTTTTTAGATGTGTTTATTACAGCATGGTGACTTCATTGCACAGTTTCTGACCCTTAGCACTATTGGCATTTGGCCTCCATAGTTCTGTTTCTGTTCTCTGCACCGTAGCGTGTTTAACAGCATTCCAGGCCTCCATTCACTAGCTACCAGCGGCAGCAGCTCTCGGGAACCCACCCATTGCTTTTTGACAAACACAAATGTTTCCAGACATTGACAAATATCCCCTGGCGGGGCAAAACCCTCCATTTAGAACAACTGATTTCACTACATGGCCACCATTAAAACACTTATTTTAAAACAGATATACTGTATAATAAAGCGCCTTTGCCTGATGAGCAGAATTTTTCTATAGGTCACACACATATTTTTATGAAACACTCTTTTGATGCACAACTTTCCAGACACTTTTGATGATGTAACGATGATGATCCCCATCATGATGACAGCAACAACTAATGTGCGCTGGGAAAATCTGTCAGTCACTGTATGGAGGCATCTACACACATTACTTTATTTACTGTTTAAAGTAGCTCCATTAGGGAGGCCTGGTTGTTACCTGTTCTCTTTCTCACAGAGTTTAGCAAGCTTAGCAATGTCCAAGGTCATATAGTTAGGCCTTCTTTACCTTATTTGATAGGATGTGATACAAAATAACTATCCTTGAAGATTTTGCATTTCTAAGGAGGTAAGAATTTTTACTTTCCTTTTTGAAGTAGTTTAGAATTTTGACTACATTCCCAGGTGTGTCAGTCTGTAATCTATTAAGGAAATCAATGTGAAATATTCTCTTTACAAGAGGATTATCTTAAAATTCCAAGGTGGATTGTTTGGAGTTTAACCAAAAAGACAGTTACGGGGCTGATTGTAGTGGAACGAGCATTGTGGTTATTTAATAATTGAAAGATAGTTTTTTTCTGAAATGAAAAATATTTTCTCAGCCAGTTTTCCTCCCTTCTTCCCTCACTTTCTCCCTCTATTCTTTCTCTACTTTTTTCCTTCCTCTCTCTCTCCTTCCTATTTCATTCTTTATAAGGTGCTATATTATCTTGCTTGTGCACTATGTATTCTTGTAATTGCAAAACCACTGAGGTTAGCCACCACTTGTAACTAAAAGACTTGAACACTAATTAATTCTATTTGCATGGTGCTAATGGTACAAATGTGAATACTGATGTGGCAAAGACCTAACTTTATTTTTTAGCTATCTCACTCAATTCTACGTATTTTCCCCCGCAATACAAGCTTAACATTCTACCTCTCCTACCAAATATTATTACTGTTTTTAATTTTAGATTTGGGCTTAGAAGGCATAAAATTTAATGTGTCAGGCCTAGACTCAATTATTTGTAACTCCCTTTTCAGAAAAATGGTTGGACAGCTTTCAGATAAAATTGGACTGAAAATGCATGACTGCTTCTGTGGGCATTTATTCCAGCATTAAAGCTGGTTCTAAGGCATGTGGCGGATTTAGGTGCAGAACTTAAACAACAATAGTCAACCTCTATATCTATTGTGATTCAGGTGAGATATCCACTTTACCTTTAAAGTGCATCATAATAAAAATACTTACTGCTTTTCATTCTTTGTGTGTGGGGGCAGTGGGGAGTAGGGAGCAGAAAGAATATTTGCAAAGCCAGCAGATAAATGAATCTGTAATTTTCATATGAGGGTAATGGATTTTTTTTAGAAGTCTACTGTATTTGATATAATGTTCTGTGTTGCTTAAGCATAATGCCATTGGATGATGAATGGGCATAATGTTTACATTCTAAGAGGAAAACAAACTTAGAATGAAAATCATTTGCTGACCATAATGTAGACCAGCCAGTTCAGCTACCTTAGTCCCTCATTGAAATAAATTGAAGTACCATTCCTGCAATAGTGTGTCAGTCATGTTCAGCATGATTTGCAGATGTTTGTTCTGCCACTTTTGACCAGGACGATGGATAAAATGTTAGGCTGGGCAAACACAGCATAGAGAGCAATTGCATGTTTCAGGTATGTGGTGTCCTTATGTATTACAGTAGGGCTACTCGGCAGAGATCATATTTCCATAACACTTAACTAAATACTGTATCAAAGATACCAGGAAGAAAAAGAAAAACAGAAAAGAAAAATATATATACCCAACAGAAAAATGGTCAAAGAACAAGAGCTCACAATTCACAAAAAAAGAAAAGCATGCTTAATCCTTTTGGTAAGCAAAATATTGCAAAGTAGACCACAATGAATTTCTCATTGGCAATCAAAAGTGTGTATTGAGAATTGCAAGAATAATGTAGATAGCTTAATTCAGATATTCTATATATGTCAGAATCCTTCTTGACCTTTCACATTAAAATATATACATATATAGACTTCACTGCTTTATTTCTTATACAAGATATAAATAAAAAATTAATTTTCCTTGACATCTCTCTGCTAAGTGATAGTGACACATTATTTTATGATATATAACCATAAAATAGCACTTTGTTTATATTACAAAGACTTACTTCTATAGAAAACACAAGTTTTTTGTTTTCATAATTTATGGAAAAAAGCTTTGTAAAGTATATTTGTTCTTTCCATCATTTAAAAAAATATTGTAAACCAGATAACCAAATATATGCATTTTTATTACAGAAAATTTTAAAAATGCACAAAAAAGCACAAAGAAGAAAATTAAAATCACCCATAATCCTCTCTCTCACAGATAATTACTGCTAATTTGAGGGGTCTTTATTTTCCTTCTGTGCATTTGAATGGGATGATCCTCTGCATGCTGCTTTGTAACCTTTTTACATTTATTAATATTTTATGAACATTTTGCATGCATAAATATTTTTAAACATTCTATATAATATATAATATAAAGACCATCTTAATGGCTGTGTATTACTTTATTTCATGGATATACCATAAATTATTTAATCAAAGCCATATTGTTAAACATTTAGAGCTATTATTGTTTTTAAGCAAGAATGAACCATCATGTACCTTGACTCAGTTTTAATCATTATTAACTCGTGGTCTGTCCTATTCCACATACCCTCACCCATCCCTCCCTTTACCTTTAAAAGATATTCTGATTAAAACAGTTTGCTAATGCAAATAGCATACAGTAGCTAAAATTTTATAGCTAAATATTTGTTCACATCTATATGCATATGTTTATATTTAAGAAAAAATTAAGTATCTGAATCAAAGCAAATTTACATTTGAAAATTTACGTTTTCATGCATATTGCCTAACTTTCCTCCAGGAAAGTTACACTAACTTATATCCCAGTGTTGGGTTATTACTGTTTTAAACATTTCTGTTAATTTGTTTGCCAACAATGAGAAACTCATTGTGGTTTACTTTACAATATTTTGCTAATCAATAGGATTAAGTATGCTTGCCTTAAATTTAAATCTGTGTTCTTCTTTTGTGAATTGTGAGCTCTTGTTCTTTCATCATTTTCTGTTGGGTATATGTCTTTTTCTTTTCTTTTTTATAGGTGAGGAAATAGAGACTTAAAGTCCAGCATCATGTAACTACTTCCTGAGCTGGGGATCAAGCTAAATCATTGTGGCTTCCGCTAGACCTTCTGGCACTGTATGAAAATGCAACCCTTGTATTAGAATGTGTATTTTCTCAGAGTCAAAATATAATGACTGTTTCCAGATCTTAGCTATTGCAAATTGTGCTTCTATGAACATAGTGATGCGTATATTCTTTTTTATTGATGTTTCAGGATTCTTAGGATATATTCCTAAAAGTAGGATCACTGGGTCAAAAGGAAGTTCCATTTTTAATTTTTGAGAAACCTCCACAAAATAGATTCAGTGACATAGAAGCATGGAACAGACTGATGAATCTGGGAAGACGGGGGTGGGTGGTGGGTGGAAAGAGGTTAACCAAAGAATTTATATGCATGTATGCATAACTCATAGACACAGACAATAGTGTGGTGAAGGCCTGGGGTGTTTGGGGGTGCAGGGTAGAAGGGGTCATTGGGGAGAAAAGGGGACATCTCTGTAATACTTTCAACAATAAAGATAAATTTTAAAAAAATAAGGGCATTTTGGTATTAATATGTTATGAAAGCTAAAAATCATACATTCTATTCTTTTGATACTTGTTATACAGTTTCCAAAATATTCTCATCAAAGGGATTAAAATAAAGTTTGAAACTTAAAATTTCTTTTATTTAGAAAAAATTGAAATGGTAAGGAATATCTAAATTCACAGTGGTGCCAGACACATAATGTGATGCTGCCCCTTTCCTCTTAGGTTGCCGGATGGGCGCATGTTTTAGTGAGGTCGGACAGTGGCAGAGGCACCATGGGTCAACCTAGCTCTATATTTTTATCTAACCTCATGCCACAGCTTCTTTGATGCCACCATTTAAGCGACTTATCAACTAGGGTTATTCTTGCTTTTGTTTTTGTTTTTAGGTATATGTAGTAAATTTTACAGAGTGGATGACTTTTCCCTATTGGCACTGTCATTTCCTCACTCTACAAGCGTTTGTTGAGCAACCGTGATATACCAGGCTATCAACTTGTTAAACAGTCTCAGGATAAGTCTTTTTTATATTTTCAGATTAGAGAGACTTTAAAGCATTTTATATGGATATAGACATAGTGTTAAGTTCAATCCAGATTAATTATTGGTGCATTGGGCCTTTGTACACATACCATGGACTAGCGTTTATTGAAATTGAGAGTGAGAAGTGAAAACACAGGCACAAAGTAAGCTATTTGGAACAACAAAAAAGCCATAGCCTTTTCCCTTCATGAGGGACATACACACATGCATATATAATTTTATGAGATAATATATTTTTGCCTAGACTGTTTTGGAATGCACAAAATATAGAAGTTTTGGCACTTTACACCAATGTGCTTTAGATACAAAGAATCACAGTTATTTATGTGAGAGTGTAATATCATATTGGTAAGTGCTGTTACTTTTGTTTTCAAAATGTATTAATGATGGTATTATCTTGATGATTATGACCCTTCACATAGACTTATCTTTAATTATAGTATTTATTCCAAAATAAGGGTAATCTCTTGACCAATCAATTTGTTTACTCCTATTATAATAATTCTATAAAAATAATATGAAAGCTATTTCTTCTCACTTTATAGATTTAAAAAATCATGGGTAATTGTTCCTAATATTATGGAGAAATTTACGTCTCTTGTAAATTCAACATTTTCAGTAGAAGTCTCAATTTCAAAAACTCAAGTAGCAAATCTATTGTATGTTTCTGCATTTTCTGAAAATTACATGTTCTGGCCACTGTTAAGTTACTCACCGTTTCTCTTTCTAATTACATCCATGATTCTATTTTTCTAATTACAGCAGCAATTGAGTTTCTCTGTACTCATGTTAGGATATGTAAGATTAATGGATAATTAGAACCACAGCTGTGTGTCCTTTACTGTGTCTGCACTTTGGGCGGCTCTGTGACCTTCGTGTTTTTGTTCCTTAGCTTAAATCTTAGCTCTTAGAAATAACTTCTTACAAAATTTGTATCAGAAGCAGAGAACTGATTTGAACTAGTTTCAGTAGGTTTTGGAAATGTTCTGAACCTTGATGAAATAGGTAGAAGCTTCTGCTGCTTCAGCCTTAATAAAAATCCCGGGCATTGTATTAGTCGTCGTTTGGTATTTCAGTGCAAACTCTCCTCATGTGTCACATTAATTATCAGCATATGCATTTAGTACACCAGGGGAAAATTGGAGCTGATGATCAGCGTGGTGCTTTTGATTTTTTTCTGAATTGATTTGAATTGAATTTTGGTCTTTCTTGACTTAATATCATAGTCCATTTTGCCAGCATGTATTAAATGTGTAGTGTTCTATTTATTGCAGTTGAGGATTTTGTTCTGTGATCATCTTTTTGACCACTTGAGGAAGAGCATGAGTACTTGTAAGTACTGCAAACACACTGGTCATTGAACATATCAGTGAGTAAAAGGTGAGTGGGTCAGTGCTAAATGAGAAGTACCTTTGTTTCAATATTTATTGAGGACTGATTTTAATGAAGTGTTTTGTCTAGAGTGGAAATACTACTGCTTTTTTTCCTCCCTCTTCATAATCTCTTTAGTGGGTCAAGTTGCTGTGTGTGGCTGTCTCTTCATTATTTAGAGTTCTTGGAAAAGGGTGAAAGCCTCAGCCTGGATATCAATTAAGTAACATATTGGTGTTTTCCATGAGTATGCCAAAGTAGAAATTCACTAATATACCACAAAGAAGGGAAACCCTGCTCATTGCACTTCTCGGTAGGGTTGTGAAACCTTATCATAGCTGATAAAAATCTAGAGAACATACATCTCTGGCAGGGTTTGTGAAGTACCGTTTGGCATCATAAACAATAATTTCCCTATTGGAAAAATGAAGAGTAGTGAGGCATGCCTCCTCTACAAATGCTCTCTCTTTCCCTGCAGGAACATCTTCCTGTGTGAGACCAGTTTTGGACAAGCAGAGCCTCAGAAAATCCATACCTGGCCTGAGAGTGCAGCCTTGTGTTGGCCATTCTAGTGCCTGTAGGTTATATCAACTTAATAAAAACAAAACTACCACACATTTAAAACCTCATCACTGAAAACACCATTTTAATAATAGCTGTGCATTTGCATCATTTCAAGTTGATTTTTCAAAGTGATTTCACATCATTCTATTATGTTATGCTCCCAGCAGCTCTGTGAGATAGGTGAGCTGGGTCTGACTTGGGGTCTCATTTTGGAGACGTGGAAATGGGCCCAGCTCTTGGGCTGGAGTCCCCTTGCTTTACAGTCTGGGCTGTTCCTCTCCCACCTGTCTATTGTTCTTCTTCCTCTATGCAGAACTGTCATGTCTCTGTATAGAAACGCTCACTCTTATTTTAAACAAGCAAATAAAACGGCAACCCGTCCTTCAATAGTAGCCTTCTTTTTTGTTCCCACTGCCAGCCTAGTGTCAGGAAAGGGTGTCGCTCACTGATGATAGACCCCCCTCTTCCACTCCTTTCTCCTTGAGTTTCTCAGTCCTGCTGTGAGTTCCTTCCAGCACTGGGCACCGAGAGCCCCTCTGCAATTGCTCTTCCCCTCTCATGAAGCTCCTGCTCTATCTGACTTGTGGGCGCTTCATCTAGGTCTGTGTATTTCCATCCCACCTTCTACATCTACAAACATATAAGTATGTTAAACATCCTCAAAATGGAACCAATATCTGATGTGTTCAAGTGTGTTTCTTTTTAAAAATTTATTTCTGACCTTGCATAATGATTGGGCCCATCTCCTTGCCAAGGCCAGAATTCTGGGCCAAGTTGGGGACCCTTGTCAGCTTGCGACAACTTCACTCTTAAACAATGTACATTTTGCTAATCCTACCCACTTAAAACCCTGTCAATTATAATTTCTTATTTTTAAACAAAATTTTCAAATGTTTCTTCTTTCATACCCACTGGCACTGTTAATATAGTCTCATCTTGCATTACTGCAGTAATACCCTACTGGTGTCTCTGCTTCAAATTCTGCTTCTGTCCAAATAGCTATACCCCTGCCACACTGTGTTTTTAACATTTACCTACATAAAACCAACCTGTTTATTTTTTACTAGCTTTCAGTGCACTATCCAAACTTCTTCATAGCTCACATGAGATCTTTTTGACCTGCTGCTTTAGCCTTCCTTTCAAAATCCAATTTCCTCCACTTCTCGAGCCTTGTACTCTGTAACTGGAAGGACCCCCTTGCACTCTTTAGGATGCTCTGTGTCCATTGGCATCCTTGCCTGAAATGCCTTCTGTACTGGGTTGAATAGTGTTCCTCACAAATTCATGTTCACCAGAAACCACAGAATGTCACCTTATGAGGAAATAAGTTGTTTGTAAAGATAGTTAAGATGAAATCCTGCAGATTAGGATGGGCCCCTAAATCCATTAAGGCTGATGTCCATATAAGAAAGGAAGAGGGAACACAGGGGAAAAGGCCTTATAAAGACCGAGGCATAGACTGGAATGGTGCCACGTGCAAGCCAGGGAATGACAAAGAAGCCGGGAGGGTGTCATGGGATGGTTTCTCTTTCGTGTAGAAAGAAGCAACCCGCCAACACTTTGATTTCAGACTGCCAGCCTCTAGAACTGTGAGAAAATACATTTCTGACATTTTAAATTAACCAGTTTGTGGTAATTTGTTAGGGCAGCCCTAGGAAACTAATTTATTCTCCCCAACCCACTCCCAATTGAAGTAGCCTCCCTGACCTCCTGAGTCTGGGCAGAGGGCCACCCCTGGGCACCACGTGGTCTCTGTTGCTGTTGGAACCATCAGCCAGTGAGCTCCTTGAGGGAAACGCAGGAGCTTTTGCTCTGTCTTCAGCATCCAGCATAGTGCCTGGCATAGAACAGGATAGGATTTTTGTTGATTAATTAAATTGCCAAAAGGACAGATTTCTAATGTGGGTTATCACACATTCCTTTAAACCCTTGTATTTTTGTTTTGCTGCATTTAGGTTTTTTTTTTGTTTGTTTGTTTGTTTTTTAATATGTCTATTGATTTCAGAGAGAGGAAGGGAGAGGGAGAGAGATAGAAACATCAATGACGAGAGTCATTGATCAGCTGCCTCTTGCACTGCCCCACTGGGGATCGAGCCCGCAACCTGGGCATGTGCCCTGACTGGGAATCAAATGTCCATCTCCTGGATCATTAGTTGATGCTCAACCGCTGAGCCACGCCGGCAGGGCTGCATTTAGTTTTTAATGGAAGACATAACTCAGGTATCCAGGTGTATTTATGATTTTGACTTTTCTTTTGAGAGGCCCTAATGACTTTAGGTACAGAGTTCTACAGTCAATGAAGACCATTGTGGCTATTGGTTAATATTTCAACAGAGAAGAGTTTTTCTTGTTAGGTAACTGGCTTCTTCAGAAACAGAGGAGCTGGTTTCCTGGTAGTGGGATGGAAAATGTTTAAATATGCAAGAGGGCTGGGCCCCTTGGTGAGAGAGCTGATCAGGAGCTAGAATGTTGAAATGAAACGTCTAGGGACTTTTGTACAGGGTGATTGATGAGAGTAGTGGCCATGATTACCCATAATAAGCTCTTGGGAATTGGGTCCCTTCCTACTTTTAGTTGTTTCATTTCTGTGCCCACTTCCCACTCTCCAAACACTCCCTGCTCTTCCTCCCTCTGCCCCCCAACTTCAAATAAAGTTGAATATTATCTGTAAGTTCCTCAAAGATCCCAATTTCCTTTCCCGTGACTGACCAATCTGAGCGTCATTTTATTCTTGTCTTATAGGTGACTACAAATAAAAGATAGGAGACGAAAATTATTTTTTTCTTTTTAACCAAGTCCATTCCCTTTTGAGTTATCAGAAGACAAAATGAATCCCCAAAATCGTAAATGAATTTGATAGCTCCACTGCACATCTAGAAAAATTTATGCTACGCAACGACGATGACAAAAACCCCACATCAGTTATTTGGTTAACTGATGGGAAAATAGAGGCAAGTTTGGAAATTGTTCATGGTTTCTATGAATATTCATAAATAATTAACTTACATCTCAATTTAGAACCTAACAACAGTTCATTTCCTCTCTTTGGTTTGTTTTTAATATCTGAGCTAATTATATGCTGAGATCTAGTTGCTGGTCTTCTTGACTGATACCTGCCGTTAGTGAAAATAGCCCTGTGCTTCTGCGCCTTTCTAATGTTGTTGTGTGGCTGAAGGAAGACACAAAATTATTCTCTTTGAAGGACAAAAGGCTTCGTAAGGGGGGAGGGGGTGCTCTCTTTCCTTCCCTGCTGCCCATCTTTTCGCTAGGAAGTTTCTACCTTTGAGTGTAAATTCTTTTCTTTCACACTTGTTACAAAAATTGCAAACTAGAGTATGCAAGATACAGAAACAACAACAAAAAAAGAAATCCAGCTCAAAGTAAACGGTGAAAAGCAAAAGCGACACTACCTCCTGGGATTTAAGCCCCTTAAATAGCCACATGCATAGCCCTGCGAGGGACAGAGAGAGTGCAAACCCCTCAGGGCAAAAAACACCAGGAAGACTGGGCCTAACCCCGCAGAAAGGACCTGGGCACTTTGTGGAAAAAAAACAACACAAAAAAAACCACACACACAAAACAGGGCAGCACAGGAGAATAATTAGAGTCCTGGGCTGTTAGCATGAGGGAGGCCTTTCGGGGGCTTCCCCTTTTGTCTCTTCGCCGTAGACGGGCTGGAGGGCGGGATAAGTGTGGACAAAGGGTCCAGGGAGGGCGGAGGGTCGGCTGCGAACCTCCCGGGCAGCGGCTTCCAGCTCCGTTTACCCCGCGCCTTCCAGCCCAGGCTGCCCGCCGCGGCGGCGCCTTGGAGCTCACTGCGGGGCAACACTGCCATCTAGCGGCCGCCTCGCCCGCGCGCCGGCGTCCTGCGCCCTCCGGCTGGCTCCGTCTCTCCGTCCCGTCTCTGTCTTTCCCTTTCTCTCTTGCTCTCTCTCTCTCTTTCTCTCTTTTTAAAAAAGGTTTTTATCCCGTCAAGGAAAAAAAAAAAAAAAACAGAAAAAAAACCTGGCTCTTGGAAAACAACCAACTCTGCTGGAACTCAGAGATAATAATCAGTTTCTCTGGGCTTGTGAAATTGGCTCATTAGGCGTGCTTTTTAACAGGAAATATTGGAAGCGATTAAGCCTGCTTTCCTGAGTGGGCATGAAATGGCCAACCCCGGCCCCCCGCAGCTCCGAGGTGCCTGGCGCCGTTTTGCGCATGCAGCGCGGTGTCTTTACGTGAAGTGCTGTTTATTCATCACCTGCTTATTTATCTCTTTGCATTTGGCAGGCGCATCGATCACTGTTAAACTGTCACACAAGGTTATTTTTCTTTTACATAACAGTATAGGCCTAAGGTAGTGGCATATTAAAAGTAATAACTTTCTAACTTGTAGCTCAAGATGACAGCCCCATTTTCACCCGAATGTATTGCAGCAGGGAATTCCTCACCCGCCCCCCTGGCCCTCCCTCGCTCCCCTCCCTCTCGGCCCTTCCAAGGTCAAAGGCTCCCTCGGCTGTGCTCCCCTCCCGACCTGCATGGCACCCTTCCCCTGCCCCTCCAGTTATCTGCAGCTTTTAGGCTGATAAGCCCCGGCGAACACTCTGCCCGCCTCGCGTACACGGCTTTCCAGGCTCTCTCCACGGTGACATTGACCCCTTTGCATAAAGATGTGGCGGCCGACCAAGCTCTGGAGAAGCTGAAAATGCTTTCCAGACGGTGGCGAAGGCTCCCCGGTCCTCTGCGTCCATCCCTACGGCCACCTCTGCAAACGGGATGGGGTGTTGCTGCCTTTTGTTTTGCTTTAGGGTTTTATACAATGGGCAACAACAAACAGCGACCGCAGGCCCATGGGAAAACGGAGTCAAAAAACGTCTGAAAGCAACTAGTGTTACTTTGAAGCAACTGGTCTTGGTTTGGGGCCTTTAGGTTGAGTCGTTTTCCCCCCTTCTTTCCTTTGGCTTTAGCACGGTTTGCGTGGCTTTCGAACCCCTTACCCAGTTTGTCACCCCTGCTTTCTTGGCAATGGGCCAAGCAAGCTTCCCCTGTAGGAACAGGTTTTCTTTTTCTTTCTTTCATTCCTTTTTACCCCCCCCCCCCCCAGTCCAACCTAAAAATGCCTACAGATAGAGTATCAGATCTTTTAGTATCAGGTTTCAAAGTGGCCCTTAGAATTCCTTCCTGCCCTTGATCTCTCCGGTCCGATTGCAGCTCAGGCTGGGACTCTGTTGCTAACTGTGTCTGGGACTTTGGCTCTCTGATACAATGCTTTTGGTAATCTTGTGTACACAAGAATCAAGCATTTTACATAGTGCACATTGTTGCACAACTCTTCTTGTGACATGTGGGGACCACACCCATTTGGATAATCTACTTCTGCGTGCACCAGAATAGCTCGGCTAGGGAGCGAGGTGGAGACCGTATGGCCTAGCAGGCTGCTGAAGCACCTGCTCCAGGGCCTCGCAGGCTTAGTGGGGAACGTGCCCACCTTTTGGATCTACTTTTGCATTCCTGTGCAGAGAAGATGGTGGGATTCTGATCTGCGGTGATCTGTTTTATCATGGGTAGCACAGCCCCGGAAAAAGAAAAAAAAAAAGCATGACCATTAAAAAAAAAAAAAAAAAAAGGCAGCCCAGCCTGTGTCTATGCTCCTGCGATCAATATTTGCATTAAAGTGGTTTAAATGTATGTGGCTCTGAGGTTGTCCATTCTTTCAACTTGACCTGCTACATTGATTAGGGCTAGTGATAGAGGGGGAAAGAGCAAATCAGGCGAGGAAAAGAATTATAAGGAAAAACAGAAGAAAATGAAAGCTGTAGCGATGAGTCCTATCGGAGACGCACTTTAAGCCATTCGTGGATACCATGTTTGCCTCGCAGCCCTCTCTGTGGGAGGGTACACCCTCTGCATCTCTCTCACAGGGCTGTTTTATCTTTCAAAAATCAGTAACAGGGTCTCTGGTTGTCCCTACGGGGCCACTCAGTGGCTTGTGATTAACAGCCAAGTATGTCCAGACCATTCTTGTATTTACCGACTGTCTCACATTCTTTTTTTTTTTTGTGTGCCTCGACAGTTCATATTCGTGAGCTGCGGTTTCTTGACTAAAATCTCATTAATAAGAATTACAGCCACTACTTCCTAAATGCTTATTTTGCACCAGATATTGCTAAGTTCTTTATGGACATCATCTAAATTGATTCTTTAAAGCTGCCTGTGCGGGGTTCATTCTGATCCCATTTTTTGCATTTGGCGTCCAAGGATGGATTCTAACTAGTCCAGAGTTAAACCACTGGGAAAAGGCAGTAACTTTTCTAATCCATCTCTCTGATTCTGAAACCCATACTGTTAACCATTGTGGTAGGAAGGCTGTGTCTGGGGGTTGTTTTCCCACGGAGGGGTGTTTTACCAGAGCACACATCACATTTAACACACATCTGTATACGAGGATATGTAGTGCCCGCTTTACAATATTGGAACCCGTGGTTATATCACCATAGAAGCTTTCCACGATTTGGGGCACAGAACATTTTCAGTGGAAACATGGATGCAAATCGATCTCATAGAGAAGTCAAGGCAGTCTCAAGAGCAGAGCTGTCCTGTCCGTTAGTATGCTGTCCTCCCTTCTGGCATAGCAAAGAGACGGCCCACATATTTTTTTGCTGGGTGAAGCAATCTCAAGGAAATCTAAAAGTTTCTGAGATGAACCACTTCAGGGAGCTCATCTGCAGGTTAACTGGACCAGAATATGAGGACTATAATATTTCAAGATTATAACAGGCACTAGATTAATAATCGTGTATAGAATGTAGAAGAATTACATGTTGAGTAACTACTGTTGAGACCTGTGCCAGATAAGATGTGCTTCTTAATATCTAAGAACTGATTCGGTAGTTAAGCATAAAAAGCAGACTGTGAAGTAGTTAAATTCCTTTACAAGACAGGTTGTGATCTTGTGCAACAATGAGCTACATAGAAAGTAAACTTAGGAGGAGGGTAGAACATGGCGAGATCGTTGGGAGTGGAGAGTATGGGGAAGACCTTGCAGGGCTGGTCTTCTGAAGACCTGGAAGGTGGATGAATAGAACATAGACCAGGGGATAGAAGGCGCTCAAAATGGAGAGAGATCTGAGTATAGTTTGGAAGTTTGGAATGAATATCCCTGCTCAAGCTAATGTTAGCATGTCACGGGCTGTGGCATTAGGCTGGACCAGATCACAAAGATCTTGAAGGTTGAGGTTGGACAGTTGAAAGTCTCTTGCATTGAGTCTTCTCTTTTATTGTCTTGGGAAATCAGGCAAATTTGTCTGCTGAAATTACAGCTTGGAAATTTGACCTACTTAGGGCATTGCTTGGAGCATTGGAGTTTCAAGCAAGTCCTTCACTCTAAAGGAAGAATCTCTTGATACTTTCATTTTCTCAAGGATGAAAAGAAATTAAAAGTAACACATGTGAAGATTTTACTTATGAGGCTAACTTGAAGTAGGGGAACTACCTCAAGAGAGAAATAAAAAGGTGAAACCAATTTTCCAAATCTGAAATCTTTAGAGCAATGTGTTGACAAGTTTGCTTTTTACCAAAACTGGTGCATGAAAATCCGGCTTATTGGAGAGAGAAATTTGTGTGCAATAATAATTCACATTAGAAAATAATTTTCTACAAGATTCCTTTAAGTAGAAGTCCCTTTGTACATTTAAAATGTGCTTCAATGTATTAACCTAGACACAGACCAAAACAAACAAACACACACCTCAGCATCAACCAAAAAAATCCCACAAATAAACCAAAAGTCTGATTTATTTAAATAGCTTTTATGGAAATTATATCATATTAACCTGTTCATAAAGCAGAGTAAATACTTACTGGTTGCCTTTATACCTTAGGTTGATATAAAACAGCATGATTTTAGGAATGTTCTACATGCTTAAAAAAACAGGTTCCGGGGGAATTTAGCTATAAATATAAAAATTGGGTTTCAAATAACAGTGAGAATAATAACTTATGCCTGAGTGCTTTAGGATGAGCTCTGTGTAAGCAGGTCCATTTAGGGATCTACCCTTGGTTTACATTGTCTTATTTTCAGAGTCCCTTTGTTTACCTCTGTTTTTCTGATTCTTCTTTAAAGAATGACATCTCATACCCTACATCAGCGGTTCTCAAAGGGCAGTTCTCAAAAAAGCAGTATCAGCATGACCTGAGAACTTGTCCCAAATGTGAATTATTGGACTTCACCCCTGAACTACTGAATCAGAAGCTTGGGGTGGGCCCAGCAGTCTGTTTTGATACACCCTCCAGGTAACTGGGATACATGCTCAACTTGAGAACCACTGTCTGAACTCCCTGAAATCCATTTTCTTATGCTAGCTAGCACTTAAATACTTTTGATTTAAATCAAAGGACGTTTTACTTCTACATAAATAATTTCAAAGTAAGTTTTGTGAAGCCCTGTCTGCTTTGCATAGTTCTACTGTCTTTTTCTTCTGAAGGCAGCAGCAGTATCTCACTGCTCTCCCAACATTTTACCTTCCAGCTCTATTTTATATCCAGCTATGTGGCATGCTTTAGGTTACCTGAGCAGAGCATGAGTGCAAGGATTCCCTTCTTCTCTTTGATGGCAATTTGCCATTCAGGGAATTTAAAAATATTAATTTCTATATTTGAAGTAGTGTTTTAGGTAGGTCAGATTGCTGTAGTTTGATCATCAGATAAGTTAAATGATATTTATATATCCCTTGAAATAAAAATTCTTTTTAGTTAGATAAAGACTGGTAAGTCTTAAAATAATCTTCCTCAGTGATCATTTAATTCCAGCTGGCTTAAGATGCTATTTGTATTAAGTTAACAGGGTGCTAATTTAACATAGGTTTATAGTCATCTGAAGCCATTTTCATTCATTAAGAAAAATATCTCTCTAGATTAGATTATCATAAGGGTTTGAATAGCAATAGGGATTCCTCTGTGTCGGCCTGAGGATTTTCCAGATGAGTGCACACTCTGTTTCACCGCCCTCCTGAAAAGGGTAGAATTTTTTCCTTTTTAACTATAGAGCAGTGCACTGACAGTGGTACTCAGCTTTGTCTTGGCAGGAAAAAAACCCTAACAAAATACATTCATATGTTTTGTACTGGATTCAAATATCGGGTCTACAATATAATTTATATAATTCTAGTATGTATAATGATTTCAGTATCCTGAATTTTAATTTTTCAGGACATTTTAGATATCATATCCAACATCAAAATTCTTTTTTTTTTTAATTAATGTAAAATAATTACATTATTAAGTGTAATGAAATTTTTGTAGCCAGATTGCATCTATACCAAAAGTACATGGGGATGGGGGAAAACACACACACAAAACATGTGTCTCATTTCCAAAAGCTGTGAATTAGAGAAGAGCTTAGAAAAGTTTTTAATTTCTTTTGAAAAAAAAAGAGGTTTCTTATAGTGTATCGAACATGTCCTTCCCTTCTGATTTACAAGCTCTCTGAACCAGAATGCATACCCACCCCAGCAGCCACCTAAATGTATTTGGAGACATGTGCCCTCGCCTTGTTCCATCCAGTTTGGTTCCTCTCCCAGTACAGAGTCTCCTCATTTCCTTGGTTTCTCTGACTTTGACTCTGGGCTCTGTAAACACTTGGAGAGAAATTATCCTCTAGCTACTTGGAATGCATGCAACCAAGTTTTGGCCTTGGAACTCTGTCTCCTTAACTACTTAAACAATAATCTTGATAAACCCCCATTTAAAGTGATTCCAACCAGTTCAACCATTAGAACTAATGAGGAAAATAAGCCCAAGAAAGTGATAATGTATCCATACAAACCGGGCATAATGGACTGTTTTATACCTGTAGGCTCTCCTATCTATCAACGTATTTGCAACTCTTTCAGAAAAAAAAGGACTGTAAGATTATAAAACTTATATTTGTACAATTTACTTTTTGTGATAGAAGATATGTCTGTAGTTAATTGCAGAACTTTATATAATAAATTGGGCCACAGATATGTTTAAGCTGCATTAATCTCAAACTGTCTTGCTTTAAATGTCCACGTAAGAACTAACCATGTAGCAGAGTGCGCGGGTAGGTCGGGCTCCACAAGCACCTCTTTCTGGAACTGCTGGTGTCCAAGTAGAGAACTATTCTTGACTTATCAGAGAGGTTTGGAGGTGCAACTTACAGAGTTAAGATCTACATGTGGGCATTATATTGCTGTTCTTTTCCTTGCAACACTCTAAGTATTATATAATATAAATCTATTTATGAAATTCAGCAAAGTGTCATTAATATATGATGCTTTTAGCAACCTTCCTGATGGTTGAAGGCAGAACAGTACATTCCCTTGAGGAAATAAAAGTTTTTCTGAGTGGGTTTCTGACTTCTGTGGAAAGGTGTATCTAAAGTTTCAGGAGTCTTCAGGGCCCAAATAATAGGTAAAACTAATCTGAATTGAGGGTTATGAAAGACAAGCAAATGTTACAAATATTATAGGAAGGCATGACAATTACGTTTAGAATTTAACTTCTGCAAACTTTGATTTTATCAGCTTAATTCCTGAAATCCCAATTTAATGCTTAACCAGGTGTTACCTACTGAATAATCTGAATTATGAGCAAAACTTTCCTCTATTTTCTAGCAACAGTAATTAACTCACCTCTTTAATTCTGAAAGCTATTATGAACAGCAAAATCTTGAGAGATTAGGTAAGACATTGCACTAGTTTCCAAGAGGGAAAAACAAGATGATAAAGGGCCCATACTCTGACAGAACTGGGCTCAAATGCAGTATTTTCTAACTTTGTGATTGGGATTGGATTTAATATAATTTGAATATATGTCTAATTTTTATTTCATTATGCTCACAGAACAGGGGTTGGCCAACTATGGCTCATGGACCAAATTCAGTTTGCCTCTTGTTTTTGCAAATAATGTTTTATTGGAACTTGGTTATGTTTATTTATGCACATATTATCTATGGCTGCTTTCACACTAAAAAAGGCAGGCTTGGTTAAATGTTACAGTGACCTTGTGGCCTGAAAAGCCTAGAATATTTACTACCTGTCCCTTCATAGAAAAAAGTATGACAATCTCTATCAAAGGCTATAGTTTGTTGATCTTAGGATCCCACTGTCTGCTTTTCTTGAATGAGGTAGGTCTTTGGAAATTAGAGAAAACCAAATCTTAATCTGGTAGGGGGAAAACAATACGTTGGACCTCTGCATTTCTCTCACTTCTCTGTCAATGTGGGCAGGCCATGTCACTGCTTTCACTCTTGATGAGCTCATCTGTAAGGAGAGGAAGTTGTTCTGTGTGATTTCTAAGGTTCCTCCCTCCCCTTCCTCCCGATTGCTCCTCTCTCTCTCCCTCTTTCTCTTCTTTTGTGCTTCTTTATCTTTCTATCAACTCAAATTGTTTTCTGTTATAATCGCTGGGCACAGCCTTCCCTTACCAAATTAACTTCTCCCTCTGACTTCCATAGCATTGGAATGGAATCAGATACTGCATCGTGATGCCTGTTTCTTTTATATTATACTGTTATTTGTTCTGTATTGTTTTAAATTATAAGCTTCCTGAGAGTAGGAATTATATATTCTTCCTCTCCATATCCCTGGCATGATTGGGTTTGAAATAGACACTAAGTAATTATTATCCTTTTTTGTTTTTATTGTGGAACTCCCAGGACATATAAACAGTTGTCTCACACGTTCTAAAGGGACCTAGATTCAGGGTTCTTTGTACTTATGTAAAAGTAGTTATGCATTATTAGGCAAAGTGACTGTAGTTGAGACACATTTACACATATAGAGACAGAAAGTAGACTGACCTTGACATTTGTCCTAAGAGGAGCTGTTAGAGGAACACAGTGATTTGGTTATCTTGGTTGGGTAGGAAGGAATTGTAGGAGCAATTGTGGGAGGTAATAGATCTGTATTGGAGACCTAAAATTTATATCCGTACTCCAGGCTAAAATGTACAATTTTCATTTTATGGGTGAAAGTGAAAATACTAGAGAATGCTTTGTACACTGTAGTGTACAAAGGGGAGCCATTGACTTATAATGGGACTGTTTGTTGTTGTTGTTAATATTTATTGATTCCCTACAATATACTTTAGAATTTATTAGAAAAATACAAAGGATGCAGTCTTTTCTTTCATCCCATATGATGGGGCCAAGATGGACAGTTATCCTACACACTCTCCTCCTTCGTTATTTAGTTTTAGTGATTGGACCTCTGGAAGAATGTTTAAATTAGGTGTATCCATGCAATGATTGTTATTACTTTCCTTCTCATTGATATTCAAAATAAGTAAGATCATTTTATTGTTATTGCAGTACCTCTGTTCTCTGGTTTAGAGATTGTGACAGTGTATTTGTTCTTAGAAATCAGTATAACTTACCTTGAAAGACTGGCTACAGCATTGGAAAGGTGGTAGTTATTTGAACTAGATCCAATATCAGGAGATAGACTTATTTAATGGGAAAGTTTGAAACAATATCATGGGACTTTACTCCTCTTGGTTGGCCTTCAGTAAGCCCATTAATATAATGTGAACTATGCATTGCACATGGGGACTGCATACCCAGGTGCCATATGGTTTTTATTACATTTGGTTTAAAAAAAAAAGAAGAAACACCATAGAGCAATAAGTAATTTCTAAATAGAATTTCAACTTGTTTTGAAAATAAAGAAGAATATACAAAACCATTTATCATTTTCAAGAACATCAAGCATTGGTACATTTGTTTCACAAATGGTAAAACATGTTTTAAGAAGAAAAGGAATGAATGATCACAGCAGTTCCTGATTCAGCAATGACCTGACATACATACCAAAAGTAAGAAAGGAAGACTGTACATTTTTACTTTCTTTTTAGTTATTTTGTTGGGTTCACACAAGATTTTAGATATGGCATAGGGCACATAGAAGAAGTCATCCCAGGTCCCCAGGAAGCTGGATTTATCCTTTGGTCTATGAAAATAACACTGAAAAAAATGTACTCACAAGATCCCCCACCATACTTACCACCCTCTGCTACTATGGATATCACTCAGAAGACAAGAGTGTGTGTATACGTGAGTGTGCATGTGTGTGCTTATTGTAGCAGTATTTGTTATATTTCACTAAAATTATCTCTTCTTAGGTTTTCTAAATGAATCTTTAAAACATTTCCAGAAAGTACAAAGGAAGTTCCTATGTACAAATTTTGTAAGTACTGAAGGGTGAGAGAGCTTTTTAGTTGAAAATGTTTGTGTCAAGTGCAAGTGTGTCATTCCTTTTGGTTTAGAAAACTAAGGACAATATGGATTGAAGTAAACTTGCTGTTTCATTTACACACTGGATAAAAAACTTTGTCTAGAATTTAAGGATGCTAGGGGTAATTGTCTAGAATTTAGGAACGCTAGGGGTAATTAAATTAATTGAACATTCAATTAAAAATCTTATGCCAGTTAGAAAATGTCTTAGCAATTATTCAAATAAGAATCCAAACCAGTTAATATGATATGACTGTGGTCGAATAGGACAAAGAAAAGTGCAGAGAAAACAACATCTTATGGCATAATGGTTACACTTATATGAACACACATAATTAATTTCCCATTTGACTCCTGAAGATGAGAATGGCAATTAGAGTGGCGAAGTAAATAAATGAATAAGTGCATCGTTTATGAATCAGAGGACGGGAGAAACTGTTAGAAATTGTAACAGTTCATGCTATAGACAGAAAGGAACCCTGCCTTTGAGATAGAAATCTAGTGAACTCATCTTGTCTGAGTCAGATTGACGATTATCCGTTCATTCTAGGATCAGAGACCAAATTCTAGCCTTGAAAGGACAGATCGCAAGGACATACTTCCCTTGCCTTTTTCCTTTCTCTCTTCTGATCTTCTCTTCATCTTCCTTCTCTCTTCAACACCCATGGAGACTGGGAGATGCCGGAGGAAGGGGTCTTGTTCTCTTGTGTCCTCCAGTCACTGCCATCTCAGATATGAACACAGGACTCTGTACTTTCCAACCTTCGGAGGGACTGCCCAGGTGCTGCCTGTCATAGCAAGGAAAAGCAGTTTTCCACCTTCCATTCTTCAGCTGATGGAAGAACAAAATCATCGAGTCATAAAACTCATCTGGATTTCAAATCCATCTTTGAGAAAAAGTAAACTGTTGTTCTTGGACGAGCCCCAGAGACCGCTGCTTAATTTCTCAGTTCATTTTTCCCCTCTCAGCTTATGTATGTATATGGGTCTCTCTATAGTTCCCTTATGAAAATGTACATTTTGTAATACCACAAAAAGCAGGGGAAAATCATTTTTTTAGTAAATATTCTTTCCGTAGAATTGCAATCAATGTAGTCAGAGCTAACAAGCAGATGGATGTATTTGAATGCCATTATCTTGTGTACAATGATATTATCTGTTTCATGAAAAATTCAGCAGTTTGGGCTGCTTTAGTGAAGGGAAGATGGAAGTAAAAAAAATAGCAAGAAAAACATGATCAGACTCAGAATCCCGGAGGGGTCCTGTTGCATCATTTAGCAGGAGGATGAGCAATGCAGGAGAGGCGGTGACGGTGGAGGCGCTGTCAGTGCTCCTTATGGCATTCTTGGCCGCGCATCCCACTCGAGCCCCACAGCTGTAGGTGGGAGCTCCTGGGCATGCAAAAGCATCACACCGTGACACTTTTATCATCCGTCTAAGAGAAGAAAATAAATTTGCTAACAGAATAGAGCTGGCAGGCTCATACTACCTTGTCACATTCCAGACATCTCCTGGTCTGGCCCGAGCCAGAGGAAACCTAAGTGTGGGCCAGAAAGTGTGTGATGGACACGAAGTAGACTTAAATAGTCTGGGAGGACAGTGTGGGTTTTCTGAGACTGGAATATGTGTATTTATATTTTTTACTGGAGATTTGAGCAATGAAAACATGGTCTGCAGGAAGGATGAGACCTCATTTTTATTCTCTATAGGCCAAAGCTATCTTGACATGGGCAGAGCAGATTTGAAAATTGCGCAGACTTTTTTTTTTTTTTTAGATTATGTACATAGTGAGGGAAAGAACCCAAGCAGTCTCTGCACAAAAAATTTTTTCAAAGTTTTTTTTTATCACTTGATGATTGAAATACAAACTCCTTAGGGACCTTATGCAAGGTGACATTTACCCTTTCCTTCAAACTGGATGATTTGTTTTCTGAGTATATTGTATGCCTTAACTAATGCCAATTTTTTTTTTTTTTTTAATCTGGAATATTCTGTCCCAATATCTCAGACTCTGGCTTTTTGAAATTCTTTCCTTTTATAAAAACATATTTCAGTATTCATTATTTTAGTGAGGGCTTCCTGGGTGACTCATTGGGCATGGTTTGTACCATGCATTTTTCACAGAGCTGGCCTTCCGTTGCCTTGTACTGTAGCTCATCACATCTTGCATGTTTCCAATCAGGTTATGAGTCACTTGAGATTAATTTTAGTGACCACAGCATCTAACAAGCTGCCCTAAACACGTTACAGCCACAAAGTGTAATATATTAGTAAAACTGATTAGTAAAAACTAAATGGCATAATTCATATTTTTACAGTTAAGTTGTGTGAATGATGAAATTGGATTATTGTAGAGAATGCAACATAGTAATATTATAACGTTTCATGGAAATAGTTTCTGTTATCTTACTGAAAACAACCTTAAAAATTTGCTTTTGCTTATCTCTGGGTTATCTTAGTAAAGAAAGATTGACACATGTTTTTCTAGGAAAAATAATACATGACTAACAGCTTGATGCAGGTATTCTCAGAAGAAATCTCAAGAAGCACGGGTCATATATAAGTTAAGCACACACAGATTAAAAACACATGTAACTATAACATAGCACATGATAATTAACACAGGAGTACTCAAATTTATTACTTCTGTTGTTGTGACACCAGGGGCATTGTATGAATACGATTTTCTCTGGGGGAAACTTATTTCAAATTGGATTTTGGAGGACTGAGGGTGAATATTGAGATGGGAGGGTGAGCAGGGAAATATTCATGACCTTTTCCAGAAGACCGATATTTCCAATATGTAGACTTCACAGTCTTAATTTTCTCCTTGACATCTTCTAGGTGTTCCTTTTCCTGTGTCTTTTCTCTTTCCTTCCCAGTCTTGAGCCTTTTCTCACTTTTATTGACCTCATTCTACCATCTTTTCTTCATCTTCTATTTCTCTCTTAGCCAGTAATGGCCATAAAATTTCATTGGACATAATTATTTAACAGTTTTATTAAAATAATATGTAATTTTAAAATCACTGCTGATAGTACATCATTCCCTCTTTATCTGCTATGTTAAAATTATACTGTATATATTTCATTAGCAAAGAAATTAACATGAATTTCTTTCATTATAATATTAATAGTTTAATAAGGTATATTTGAATTTTTTACTTCTAAATGATGCATCAAGAGAAGTGATGAAACAAAGGATTTTCATGATAAAAAATGTGGCCATTTCTATTAAAAAAAATATCTCTCTGCTGTGGGGGAATATGAGGCTGGTAGGTAGATATTTTATAGAGCTAGGTATTTATAGTTAGATATTTCATGTTTTACAATTTGTAGGTGGCTAAGAGTACTATATTTAAACCCATGTGAAAATCTAATAGAAATTACCTGAAAAGTGAAAGCAGAAAACAGGCTTTTTTTGTAGGATGCTATGTGTGGAATTTACATAAAATTCTAGCAAATAGAAAGCACTGGCAGACAAATCATTTTAAACTACATAAGTCAGTGAGTTCTTTTATAAAGAAAGTATGTATGTTACATTTATTGAGTATAGATAACTTGAATATAGTAGCAGAGGTATTTCTGAGCAGACATGGAAAGTAAGGTATTTAATATTTATTTTCTGATTTACTGAATTGTAAATATATTAACAACTATGCCTTTAAATTTGAGCTGGTGCACTGCGTAGGGTACAGATACAAATGCTTGCAAAATACTCTTGACTGGAGGTTGGAAATCTTCAGATTTAATGAGATTTATATAAGGCCAGTTGTTGCAATAATAGATGACACCTGAGCATAAGACCTACAAAAACACCATCACATTTGTTGATGCAGATTTTAAAGAAATATGCTCTTGAAGGTAGTGTAACTGGTGGTGAGACTGAGACTGTCATTGTTTTGGCTAAGAAGGTAGTGTCTGCGTTACACTTTTTGTTGTATCCAGGGTTCTTAAAACGGGAGGGCTTTATTAAATGCTGTTTTTAGGAGATACGAACTTTAAAAATAAAGGTGGGCTACTTGCTCCCCCTCTGTGAAATGTTGCTTGTACTCTGAAATAATGGAGAGTATCTTTAGACCTTGAATCAAGAAGATTATGTATGTTATTTAAAATTCTCTATTGCTATATAATGCATTGAGAAGACTACACTGGCACTGACTTGCCATTCATTTAGCTCTCGAAATGACAGCGTTCAATCTGAGGACTTGTAAGCATTGTTATTCTGCGTATCCCTATTGTTTTGAACAGATTCAAATTCAAGATTGAAACATTGTTATCAGTTGAGAAAGCTGCCAGCTCTTTAAGAAGAGCCTATATTTCATTATAAAGTCAGAATTTATATTTTGGAACAAAAAGTGGCAGCTAAATGTTTATTCTTAATTTGGTCTGATTTCCCTGTTTTCCAGAGGCTGGAGGAAGGTTAGAAAGGAAGTTATCAGATTAAAAAAAATATTTAATCTAAGTTGTAAAGGAGCTTGGAACCACACCACAAGCATCATAATTAACTTTAATAATTATAAATGTAAATGCAGACAAGCCACAAGGTTTTAATGGTGTGCCACATGCTTCTGCTAATTATTTTAGAGTTTGGACACATTCAGTGCCAGCTAATTATAAACCCTGCTATGGAAATCATCTGTTTATATTAGACTTATTGATCTCTAGTGTTTAAGCAATATGAAAAGGGAAATCTACAATGCCGGACCATCTGCTTTGTATTCCTAATTGCTTTTAAGGAATCAACTATATAAATAGTCAGCTTTTTATATATTGGGCTTCAAACTCTTTCAAGAAACATATGTGCAAGCCCAAGTGAATTTTTAAAAAGCCTATTTGGAATGTTACTTCCTTGGCTTCTCTCAAGGGGTCTCCACCCCTTACCCACATAATTCCCTGCGCTGACCTTATTGCAAGATCCCCAAAGTACCTTCTTTTCTCCCAGATCTCGCAAACTGGCCAAGGTAGCCGAGACTTCAGATGTTTACCCTTTTTTAAAATTACACCCTTTTCCCCTTCCTAAGAACACGTTCTCTTCCCCACCTCACTTCAGGGCCTTTCCTGTGGCCGTGAATTTTCATTGCCGCTTCCCACTCTGGGAGGATGGCAAGGAGCAGATGCCCAGGCGCACAGTCCCCTTCTGTAGGGGATGTTTGGCTTCACGGCACGTGGGGCCGAAGCCTGGGTAGCAGGATCCGAGCAGCATTACCTCTCGTCTCTAACAGGCCCAGCGGCAGGTCTCCTCCTAGGTGGGTATTATGATTCCACCTGGAGGTTGGGTTTAAGTGAAGAAAAAACTGGAATAAAACTGTTTGCTTCATCCATTAATTGCCTAGATGGCTATTATTTTAGAGTATTCAGACAACTGGCTAAACAGCTTACACACTGAAAAAGATTTCTTTGAAATATTCTTACCAATCTCTTTGGACATTTGTATTAAATCATAGAATTGTTGGCTTACACTAGTTACTCCCACTTACTCCTGTTATTTCTATTAGTTACACCTATGAAAGTAGGAGTTTCTCTTCCTAGGGTTCTACCACTCACACAGCTCACCAACGGTAACAATTAGAAGCGAGTAGTTAATATAAATGTATGCTATCTGATAGTTTCCCTAGGTTTAGGACCCTTTATTTGATTTTGTGAGAAATGTAAGTTCAGGATTACAGTGGTACCTTGGTTTTCGAACATCTCCATTGATGAACATTTCGGTTTATGAATGCTTCGGTTTTCGAACATGCCTCGGAAGTCGAACGTGCCACATGGCTTCCGCTGAGGGCAAGATCCTGAGGCCTAGCTGTCGGCTGTGGATCCCTCGGTTTTCTGACGTTTCAGAACTCGAACAGCCTTCCAGAACGGATTACTTTTGAAAACCAAGGTACCACTGTAATTTGTAATTTCATATAAGCTTTACATGATATAAACATAAAATAATTTTTTTCATTTTTAAAGTGCCTTTTAAAATTTTAGTCATATAAAAGTTGTGGATTTTGTACTAAGAGATCAGCCGAAGAAAAGTCATCAATCTGCCATTCTTTCATAATCATACATTTAAATACTAACACAGAAGGCTCAGAGGAGACTGAAGTTTAATGACTAGCTCCAGATAGCTGACAGGAAAGGGTACAGAAAAGAGTCACTCACCCTAGTTATCAGAATCCAAAACAAAGAAAACAATTGTCTTTACTGGAATTTGGGAAGAGGCACTGGTATGTCTCATCATGCTCTAAATAAAAGAAGATTTAATCTAAAAATATCTGCTAATATACAACTGCATATTACTGATGAGTAATGTGCAGTTGTATATTTTGGGTAAACATTTATATGGAATATGCATATATACATACACAGATCCCAAGGTTTGTGAAAACAACTAGTTAAGTGAGAATGGCTGTGACTTTTCTGTGGTGAATTCTCTATTAGAAAAACTGCTCCTCTGAGGTATTTTATTTGCCCCTGAACAAGGCTGTACTCAGGCCTGCTTTTTTCTAAAGTTTCTAGTGGAAATACTATTGCCTACCACTCACACCTTGCACGGTGACTGCCAGGGGCTCTGAGCTTTAATCTCAGCACATGTATGGTTGTAGCACAGGCCTCCTGCATAATCTAAGTTCATTCTAAATAGAGGTACAGGTTTTCTGCAGCTCTGCAGTGAAAAAGGAATATTTAATGTCAGAAACAAAATCGGGGCCTATCTTAAAAGGTGCTTTAAACACTTCATATTCCCCCAACCCTCAAAGTTACAAATCGAGAGATTACAATTGGCACCTACATTATCACAGACCTTCTGATGATGCTACCATTTAAGTGGAATAATATGGTTTAACAGGCTTTTTAAAAGCAGCCATTGTTTGGATCTGACACTCGAGCATGATTATCTTTTGGGCCAGTGATAATTACAACATCCGTTTCCACCTGGAGTTCAAGGGACCCATACATGTGAATATGGAGAGCGTTGAGCATCTTCTGTCTGCCGAGCCAACACTGGTTGATATTTGTGACCCCTGCCCTTCCATGCTTGGTTCATATAGACCACATGGAATATCTTCTCCCCAGATCTTTCTTGCCACCAGTGAGTGGTGGCAGTTTTCTGAGTTGGCTTCATGATCATGTTTTTATGGAAACTAAAAATATAAAAGAAAAATTGTTACCCAAATTGTATTTTCTGTAAACTGAGATAATTTGAAAGATGAAGAGTGCCCGTTTTTATTGTCATTTAACAGGACTCCATCTATCTTAGCATTAAACTCACACATTTTCTAATTTCCGTCAATCTGTCCCAAAGAAACAGCATTCTTCTTATTAGCTGCTTAAAAAAAAATCTAGGACCAAAGGTAGTCTTTGATACTTAGTAGGGCTTCAAAATTTGTTAAGGTATTGTTGAACCGTTGATTCTAATAAATATGTAAATGCTCATCAGAGTTCTTATTTAATTAAATTAGTTGTTAAAAAGTAAAGAACTATCAGGTTGAGCCATATGAAATTGCATTTTTGTAGGGGAAAAACAGTTTTACTATCAGCTATTTCATGTGGTTCAAGTTAATACTTTCTGTATAGCAATGTCCTCATTTATGCATTTTCTTAGTAAATGAGAAGGTTTTGTTTTTTGAAAATGGAATTAAGTAATTCTTTTTACCTTAACTATAGTAATGCAATGAAGAAAGTCAAAAGTGATGGGATAAATGTTTTAGCTCAAAAAATGACTTTTATTGATTAATTGTGTCTATTTTATCAGCCATAAAATGGGAAATTTGACATACACTCACACAAAGTTCCTATTTGACAACTATGATCTAATTACTTTACAGACTCTTTATTATATACTTAAATATAGATTTGATATTAAAGTCACTTTTTTTTTGGTAAGACCTTCCATAGGTCATATGGGATTTCCCTCCTCTAGGAAAACCCACCTCGGGGCCTGGGCTGGGCTGGGTAGTATCAGTCTGTCAAACTAAATCTTATAAGATGTTAGATAAGAATCATCTGAATATTAGTCACCTAAAAGGGGTTAAATATTAATATATTAAATTTGAAATTTATTTTATGCTCATCTTATGTTTTTTCTTTATAAATGACATACACTGTCTTTCATCTTTTATTTTTGTTCCACTTCTGGGAATATGTCCAAAGAAACCGGAAACACTGATTTGAAAGGATATGTCCACCCCTATGTTCACTGCAGCATTATTTACAATAGCCAAGATTTGGAAGCAGCCCAAGCGCCCATCAGAAGATGAGTGGATAAAAAAGCTGTGATACATTTACACAGTGGAATATTACTCAGTGGTAAAAAGGAAAGAAATCTTACCTTTTGGGAGAGCATGGATGCACCTGGAGAGTATTATGTTAAGTGAAATAAGCCAGTAAGAGAAGAACGACATGAATTCACTCGTATGTGGAATCTAATGAACAAATTAAATAAACAAAATAGAATTAGACTCAAAGATACAGAAAACAGGCCGACAACTATTAGAGGGGAGGGGGTTGGGGTGCTTGGTGAAAAAGGTGAAGGTATTAAAAAACAAATTCATAGACACAAATAACAGTATGGTGACTACCAGAGGGAAAGGGGGTAGGGGCAGGTACAGTAGGGTAAAGGGGGCATAAATGGTGACCAAAGGAGACTTGACTTTGGGCAGTAAACACATAATACAATATACAGATGATGTATTACAGAATTGTACACCTGAAATCTATATAAACTTATTAACCAATGTCACCCCAATAACTGCAATAAAAATTAAAAATATATAGTGAGATAATTCATTCTTAACTCCGATTAGCATTAACAACATTTCTAACTTCAGTTTTGGGAGTGAAAACCGTTAGGGGGAAAATGGAAACTCAGTGCATTTCCTTCAATGAGGACAGAATCTCCTTAGTGTGAGACTCCAATCAGCCCCTAGTGAGGTTGTGATGTCCTCTAAATATACAAAACACAGGATGAGATAATTGCATTTGGCCTCTGGGGTTCCAAGAATACCGCAGCCTGGGTGCATGGCTTCCTCAGAGAATCCGGACAAAATTGCAGCCACATAACTCATATAATCTTTGTTTTTCGAGCCGTATCCAAACTTTTGTATGAGAATCCCAGAGCCATATTCTCAGAGTGCTGATAGCACACATAACTTTTTCTTTATTTTTATTAAGTAGGTACAATAAATGGCCTTGCCATTTTATGTTATTTCTTTTATATTAAAACGTGAGCTCCCAAACTAAATTTTTAGTTTCTGGAAAAGGCTATGAAATGGCCAAGATATTAACCTCCCCTAGGTTAAAAGGAACTTGGGCTGAAACCCCAACGGTAGTGGGGCTTTTGAGGAGCTCTAATTAGGGTTCATGAGATGAAACCAGGCAATTCCTGTTAATATTTGTTTCAATGCAGATGCATTTTGGAGGGAAATAAGAATATTTGAGAGTTGTAAAGTGAATGCTTAGAAACTCAACTTTCATGTTCTTTGATTACATGACAGAAAGGGTTAAAATTCCCTATGTAGATCACTCAAGTTTTATTATATAAGATGACCTTAGGAACTGTCATCTCCCTTGAATTTATACAAAGAATTCAAAGTAAAGGTTTTCTAGGTTACACTTCCCTTTTCAACCCTTTGTCCTGTCAGCTTGGTCCTTGATATCTTCATCTGCCGACATGCCCAGATGTGCTGTGAATGTTGATTTGCGCTGGCCCCTCAACCCCTCCCTGCTGGTGTCATTAAAACCAGGGAGGCAGCGGCTCCCCTGGCATCTTTGGCACGGCTTGGCTTTACACTGCGGACTAAATTATTGATGAAGAGCACTTCTGTCGCAGTGTGTTTTACCCACCTTTAAATGAAACAGTGCGGATTGAGCTGTCACTGCCTCCTCACTCCCTGCAACTTCTACATGACATTTATGATGTGGTTCAGATTGCACCGAAGCAATTAATTTCCAGTGGAGCCCGCGCTCAGAATGAAGATCCCTGACAATTACCAAGGGCTGGCTTCCCCAGGAGCACATGACACACTCATCAATACTGTACACAAAAGGAAAACATCGGAATATGGGTACAGGGTCTCTGGGATTTGTGATCCTTCCCTCCTCCTGAAAGCGAGTTCTGGATTCCAGGACTTTGTTTCCATACTGTGCATTTCCGTCTTGGTATTTTTCTGAAAAGATGGGTGGACTTGCCTTTTCAACACATATTTCACAGTTGCCTGCCAAAATTTTTATAAAATTTTGTTGGCTACAAATTATGTTTGTTCTAGATGAGGTTTTTGTCTGCTTGTTTTTGCCAGTAAAATATCCTTTGATATTTGGATTCAGTTCCTTAAGTGATTCTCTGACCCTGATACATTTTTCAGTTTACCCAGCGAATGAAATAAGCAGCATATGTATGCATATGTATGTGTATGCATATGTATATGTGTACTTAAGTATGACCATGCACCTGCGTATGTGTTGTGTGTATATATTTATAGATATGCATATTTTTCAAAGGAGACAATAAATGTTTCCAAGTATGTGAAATTTAACATTTGATCAATTACAAAATATTATTTTTCGCCTGTTTCTTTTAAAAAGTTATAAAAATGTAATTCAGATTAACTTTGGGAAAAAGTCTTCCTTATATAGTATTTTAAAAGAGATGCAGTTTTAGTATTTTTGAGAATATAGGGTAACATTAATCTAGGGTATACATATCATTTAAAAAACTCTTAAAAGGATTTTAATGAATAGATTCAAAAATATTTGTAATTAGCCCATCTATTCTTCTGAAGGCTTGAATATAAATTGTCTGAAATAAATATATCCCCTGGCTTCTGTTTGCAATATTAATTTCTGTGGATAATTTTTTCCTCATAGGCAGAGTTCCTTTTTGTCCAAACTGCCTCAGACTCAGCAAGAAGGTATTGTGAATTAATGAGTTTTTAATTTTCTATTTAGCTCTCATTTAAATGCTGGTGCTTCAGAGCCCGTGGTTAAAATCTAAGAGTAAAGTGAAGTCATTCCACGCTGAGGTACTTCTGGGGAGCAGCTGCCTCAGTCCTTCTTGCAGAGGCACCATTTAGCCAGGAATCAAGGAGTAGGGGCTTCAGGTGGTAAACTTCAGACAGGACCTAGGAAATAGGCTGTGCGCTAGAAGATCATAGTTTGACAGAATGTCTAATGTCAATTAGGTAACTGAGGAGTCTGGATGACTCAAGGAAGCATTCCTACAAACTTAATGAAAATCCAACTGTGGGCTAAAAGGCACTTTATACACCATTACTCACTCTCTCGTGCCCTTGTCCTTAGCACATACATACTTATAGCATTTGTGTGGTGAGGTGGGCCGAAGGATGGGCGAATGCTTACTGTATTTGCCAAACTCAAATCTGACGTTCTCCAGCCCTGTTGAAATCAAGATAAATCAAAAGCGAAGTATCTCTCCTTAGAATTCAGAATTTTATTTTTCTTTATCTTTAAGGTTATTTATTGTACCAAGTCACCCTTTCTATACTTCAAGAGATGATGGGTAAACAAGATAAATTTTGGGAGAAATCCCGTCTTAAGAATTACCTGCTCTTTCCTCAAATAGCATGTAGTTTTTAGAAGAAGAAGAATATAGTCTATTTTTGGCCCACCATTTGGTTCAAAGTGATACATTTAAAAAATAAAAACAAAAAGCAAAGACATCCCATATTGCTTTTGATCAAGATGTTTTGGACACCTTTGTGCGTGCTCTCATGAAGATGCATACACAAATAACTTGATATTGGGAATGCTATTTGGAGACATTTTTAGAGTACATGTACCTTTTTTACCTAAGATATATATCAGAAGACTTTGAGACATTGGAAAAGGAAATTCTAGTTATTACCTATCTAAAATGTGATAATGATGATACATTTTTTGAACACTCACTTCACTTGCCACCATGCAAGGGCATTTTCTCCTGCACTCCGCACAACTTTTTGAGGCACTGTTACCGTTCTCATTAGATTGGTGAAGAAAGTAAGGCTTGGAGAGGCTGCATAGTTTGTTCAAGGCCACAGAGCCAGTTGGTAACAAAGTCAGGACTTTACCCTAGGTCTTCCTGATATCAAAGTCCAGCCTCTTATTGCTTTACTACATTAAATTATTTGGTAAGCATAATTTACTCTTTGTATTATATTTTTAATTTCTAACATTAATTTCACTTATGCAGAGAAAATTGGTCAACCTAGTTCAGTCACCTGTTCTATTTGTCTTTTTAGTTCGAATCTGAGGTCCATTCTTTGCTTTTCTATAATACAAACAATAGTAACTATTTGCCTACTAGCAATAGATAGATGAAAACATGATCTGTTGACACTTGTAAAACTGCACAGTTTATGCTTCAGTGTGATAAGAGTTTTTATGTAGAGAAAAAGGAAAGCAAAAACTAGTAAGCTTTGAGTATGTGATTAGTTATACAAATAATTTACACTAAAATTGTGTTATTTAATATTCAGCGAATTAAAAAAAAAACTAATTTCCTTTTACTCTACATTCCCCATAAGTCATGGACTTGTAAAGACTTTCCTTTTTCCTTCCAATTTAGTAATTTCTTCCACCCGTGTTCTATCTCTTTGACTCAATTATTCTGGGTCCATGAGTCTGATAATTGAGGTTTTCTAAAATTATGTTCCTGAGGTCTAAAATGGATTTGGCAAAGACTTTGAGAACCCCCGTAAATTGTCTTTAAACTGTTGTAATTCTTATTGGCCCATAGGCATTGAGTTGTGATTGGATTGAATTGCTAGTATGAAGAATAATTACATATTTACTTGTTACAGGCTGAATATCTGGCTATACATTTTAAGAAATGTAATATTATCTGGAAAAACAAAACCCTCTTGGATAAGGCAGTATAATATAGTGGAAAGAGGTGAAATCTGAGTTTAAAGACCTGAGTCCACATTAAAGATGTTCTACTTACTTGCTCCATAATCTCAAGAAAAGCAGTTAACATCTGAAATAATTTCACCATCTGCAGAATGGGTATAATTTTACCTGACATTACCACTTCTCAGATTATTAGAGTTTCAGTAGTCAAGATAGGGAAACAACCTAAGTGTCCATTGGTAGATGAATGAGTGAAGAAACTGTGGTGGTGGTGGTGGTGGTGGTGTGTGTATGTTTATATCCATACACAATGGGATATTATTCTGCCATAAAACAATGAAATCTTGCCATTTGCAGCAACATGAATGGACCTTGAGGGTATTATGCTAAGTGAAATAAGTCATACAGTGTGATATTTATTATATGTGGAAGCTAAAAAACAAAACACCAAGCTCAGAGAATAGATTGGTGGTTGCCAGAGGTAGTGAGTGAGGTAGGAGAAATGGGTGAAGGGAGTCTAAAGAAAGGGAAAAAAAGTAGTAAATATTTTATATTAGAGGCATTGAATTGGCATCTAAACTTATGGAGTTCAGAGAACCTTTTATGAGCTAATTTCCAGTAGTTATTAACCCATATCAGCGTAGTTATAATTAGAGGAAAGATAGAGAAAGATGAGACAAGATGTCAAATAATCTTAGTTCTAGTCTATCTAGTGCTTCCATTGTATGTTTCATTAGTTTGAAATGATTTAACCTTACCTGTCTTTAAAAAGAGATAATGTATTATATATATGGAAAACATTTTCAATGGTAAACTGCTAGACAAATATTTAGGCATTGTTACTAGAACTCTTCATACATGTTATATATAATATACTCATTTATAATGTCGAGCTCAAAGAAGGAAGAAGTTGTACCAGTTAGACTGTGTTTCGTATCATAACAGAAAATTCAAATTACATTGACCCAAGCCAGATAGAATTTATATAAAAGAAGAGCAGATGTTGCAGTCTAGGTAGATACAGTGTCTCTGTTTCTTCTTCAGAGATCCAGTGTCCTTCTGCCTTTATGTTCTGCCATCTTTAGCTCATGGCTTCAATCCAGTTTTCTCATCAATTTCATGAGCCCCCATATATCCAATAAATTTATTTTCTGTTTACATTAGCCAAGACTGACTTCTGTTACTTGCCACTGAGAACCTTGATTAGCTCAAACAGTTGAAAAAAAGAAATGCTAAAACTATATGAAACATGAGAAATGAGTTACTTTTTGAGTGGACATTATAATTCAGTGAAATGTGGAACTATTAGAAGTAATAACACTGAATTCGTTTTTCTTATCTTTTTCTGATTACATGTTTAGAATGGCACCCCTAGTTAGGAAGTCCCTTTTCACTGAATTGCTTTGCAGATTAAAAGTATCATTTTCTTCGCTGTATTCAAGCAAACCCAAAGGAGCCATGTCTATTTGTTTTGTAAGTATTAATAAAAAAATGCAAAATAAACATTTCCTCTCAATTCTACTGATAGTGTGGTGAATGTTCATAATACAGTTGTCTGTTTTCCTATGAGAACGAGAAATGATCTGAATGTTGAACTTTCTTTTAATTACAGATATTTCTGGTCAAAAAGGAGGCAAATGTTTCCTCTGTCCTCCTGGCTGATTTTTCACTTTGCTGGCTTTCCGCAGGACAGCCGGGAGATACTGCAATAGAACTAGTTGATGTCTGATAGATTAGATCAAATAACCCAAAGAATTCAGAGAATTGTTTATTTGCTCTTAGAAAACATAACCCATGTCTAGAAACAGGTAGACAGCATTATTATACCAACAAACACATGAAGAAATGTTCTTGCTTATTTGAGTCAAATGAGTCTGCTTAAGACAATTAGTGTTAAACTCCCAGGCTATACCCTGGTTACCTTGATGTGTTGGTAGATGCAAAGTGGTATGTGTGAAATATTACCTGTGAAGGAAGTGCTGTGCTTTCCTAGACCTCCTTTGTCTCTGAGTGTGCAACGACATGGGTCATGTGTCATATAAGCATAGCTAAAGTATAGAAGATTTATGACTTAGTGAATACGTAGATATAGTAGCATTCTTGACCAGCCTGGTGAGCTATCCTTAAGCCTAATTGGAATAGTTGATTTTCTCTGAACATTCTTTATAATCTCCTACCCCCATGTCCTTATCCATTCCATTGGCTCACACTAGAGTGTTCTTTCTTTTTATTGTCCCTCTTAAAAGTTGTATACAGCTACCAATCCTATAGAAATTGTAACCTCTTTCGTGAAGACTTTCTGACCATATCTGGAGGCCACCTTTGCCTCCTTTGAATCCCCATAGATTTGTTTACTATCAATTCTGTGCCATCTACTCTCAGAGAAATTTGTATATTTTTCACCCTCCTTTCTCTACTGTGAGTTCTTCAAAGGCAAGAACTCTTTTTCTCTTGTATTTGTCTCTCCTACACTTTCTAACTTGATAACACATGGTACATGTTTGCTAAATATTTGATTTGACTTGAAAATGTAAGCTGAGGAATGATTTTGTGGGTTCAGACTGGTAAACTTTGAATGTTATAAGCAATTGGAAAGCCTCAGAGGCATCTGAGCAAGAATACAACAATGTTTAAGTGATTTATTTTAGATTATTCAGATGACAATGTATATAGTATATAACTATACATAGGGACTCTGATGAATGAGTATAATTAGGAAGCAGCTAGTTGAGTCATGAACTTATAGCCTGAATAGGTCTTCAAATTCAGCATCCTATTTCTAAAATATGAGTAAGTCTCTTAAACAGTAGAATCTCTTGAAATGTATCATTCAGATACAGAATTTAAAATTGTTTGATCGTTACAACTACAACTTAATTGTTTGTATAAGCCTAAGGAGACAGGTGTATTATTTCTGCACTTTTACTTTTAGAAAGGGGATGATAAATTGAGAAATTCCAGTCATTTATTGTTGGTCAATAAGCTTTCAAGAAGTTGCACACACTATGGGAGGTATATATGTGAAATCAACTAAAACCTGACACAATAATTATGCTCTGTGATGAGCCTTTTAAAAACTCATAGTATCATTAAGACACTGAGAGCTCATAGGTTGTCAGGATGTTACGGAGTGGAGGGTTTCATTAAAAACAATATTTTATTGAGATTTTCCAGATGGTCACAGTCTATGATTTCATGGTGTTTTCTATCTAGTAGGAAAGGATTGGGAACAACAAATTGTATTTATGTACTTGGTTTCAATAGCCCATAACATGGGGGTAGCATTTAATTAAAAGCTATGTCAATTCTAATGTTCTACTGATTTTTTTAAAAAGCGAGGAAAGTTAAAAAGATAAATATACAGACAAAAGATGAGAGTGAGAAGTGGATAGAGAAAAACTAGAGAGAAGAAAAATGAAAATGAAAATAAGAAGGAAGTGCCTAAAACACTGAAGGGGAGAAAAGCTTAAAACAAGGCTGACGTGTGAGAGTGACAGGAATCAATGTGGAGTCAAGGGCAAGAGCAGAAAAAAGAGTAGAAACTACCACCCGTGAAAAAATTCGCCACAGAGAAGGAAAAATAAATTGATTTATGATAAAAGAGGGAAATGAAAGTAAAGTGTGAAAGGAGAAAAAGAATATATTTAGTATTTAGATAGTACTTTTCAGAAAGCTTTATAAATATTAGCTCATTAACTCCATCCAGCCCTGGGCATAAGCATTATTAGAGTAGTTATTATTATTAATAACTGAATGTAAAAGGGGTCAGAAAGGGTTATAGACACACAGTGCTTTAAATTTTATACATGTATTTTATTTCTCTGACATGAAAGCAGTAGCTGGAAGGAAAGTTTTGTTTCCAATTCTTGCAGATCCACTATTGGTAGATGAGAACTGCATTTATTTTTCTTCTTTCACCTTCATGACCTTGGGCCATAGGATCTGAAGCTGTAGTCTCTGTGCCTGGCCATCAATAATTCTTCTGCAACTCATCCTTGATGGTGGGACCCAACAAAGAGCTTTCAGTTCAGTTTCAGGACTTTCAATTGACAGGATTATTATTAATGTTATTTCTAAGACCAATGTGTACGTTGTCCTGAATACAACTTAATTGCAACATGGCAGTGGAGACCAGTTGCATAATCTTTGTTGGCCACACAACACTCACTGTGTTTTGGAGTCTTTTTCCTGCCTTTGATCCCATGGAGATAGGACCAGAACTCTCCATTCAGAAACAGTTTTTAGTCTTCCAGCTTGCTGATCACACTCTTGTTTTTCTGGAGGGAAAATATGATAAAATGGATTGAAGAATCTTTGAAGGTACACAGTGGAATTCACTTTGTATTCCAGTTAGAGTGAGCAAGCCATCACATGCCTATAATAATGTAGATTTTGCTTTTGTTAGGATCTTGCCTCCACAAACTCATTCTCTTGCAGATGCAAAGTCTGTGGACTCTACAGTGATAAAGGAGATTGCTGGGTAAAATAGCCACTCGTCATGTGTTATTTCTGGAAACATCTGACCTACTGAAAAGTGGTGCATGTTTTAAAAGGGAATTTTAACATGAGTATACATAGTAGTAAACCAAAAATGTGTTTTGGGGGTGTGAGTGTGTGAATAGGGTACATGTTGAAGTTGAAAACTGTTCCACTCTCTGTATTTCAGTTTAATCCCCTCGTTTTTCTCCAAGTTTTGTAACAGATTGATTTTCTTTTGCTTTGGTGCACAGTACTTGGCACTCAGCTCCTAAAATAGGATTCCTTAATCCTCAGTGTTCTTTAAAAACAGTTGTAACTTTAAATTCACATTTACAAAGCGTTATTGTGTAATTCATTATGCTGATGTGGCCCTCTCTTTTACGTAAAGCAAATTGGACAGATATTTTATTTATTGAATTTGAAAGGTAAAGATGATCTATGAACTAATTATCTACTTAGTTTAGGTAAAAACATCTTTGTTTTTATATATCTATGGGGTCTTACAATACTTTGAGACACTGTACATAATTCTTAAATTACAAAACAGAAAACTTTCCACTTTCACTAATACTACAATTTTTTACCCTAAAATAATAAAAAAAAATGTCAAGGTTAAAAAGACTAGAAACTTTAAATACATTTTATGTACTACCACCCTCACCCCCCAAAATTAATAAAACTATTCTGGAGATAGTTATTACTCGAAATGAAATACTGGAGCCTGCAAACTTCGCCAAGGAATTATACTGATTTCAAATTTCATTTGTCTCTACTTCTTAATGTACACATTTTAGTTAATTTGCTTTCAAGATTATTACCTAGATAGTTTTATAAACTTCTTCAGAGCCACCCTATAAAATTAACAATTACACTAAAAAAATTCTGATTTTTGAATTTGCAAAATTATGTTTTCAGGATTTTATAGGAAAGTAAGATGACCCTCTTTTTCTCACTTAGTGTTCAGAACTATGTGGGAGGGAATGCTGAAAGGTGATGACCTAATTGTGGTTAAAATAGTACCCTGAAAATAACTTTTCGTGATTTCTTAATATTAATAATACCATCACTGTGATTTCAACATCTTATTTGTATTCAATAAAACTCCCTAAGGCTATTTATTATGCAAAAAGTGTTTTCTGGAGGTCCTTTTCTATGCCTGTCACTTTTTAAGAAATTGTGTAGATATATAAAATTTTGTGTGTCTGTGCCCACAAAGAATATATAATTTTTATAGAGTAAAAGTGAACATATATGAAATATAAAGAAATTTGAAAGGCCAAACTGTATGATACTCTATTATAGAATTTGAAAGAAGGATCATGGTATATTGACAGTCTCAAAAGGCATCCCAGAGGAGCTACACCCAAAGTTGCAATCATATGATACTCTAATAAATTATGGAAATAGTGCTTTTTGGAATAACACACACATATAGAACCAGTAAACAGGACTATGTCCCATGTCTTAGCAGTATTCATTCTCTATAAGCATTCCTGACCGAGAGAGGACATTTTCTCAGAGGTCTGGGGCAGTGGGTGCAATGAGTGTCTTATCAAACAGATGCGTTATATTTTGCTCAGGGAGCTGCCATAGGGAAAAAAATCTCTCAGGTTTTACACATTCTGAAACTTTGCACAAAATACTTCTGTCTTTTCTTTCAAACTTATATTTAATGAGATTTGAATCAGAATGCTTATTTTGATTAAAAAATCATTAAATTTGAGAATCTTTGCAAAAAAGAAAGGAGGGCACATATGAGATATTTGTACTACTATCAATTAATTAGAATTTGTTGCTTTAAAAATATATCCTAGAATATTTTATGAAAATTTAAAACATAACTTCAGGATTTTTAATTGAATAAAAGCTTGAAATACAGCTTTTTTTCCCAAGAGAGGAAAAGAACAGATGTATTATTAATGACACTTCCCAAATAATATGGATGAAATAAAATTAATGAAGATAATTGGGCCTCTATTTAAAAAACTATAAATAAATATGACCAAGGAGTCTGCATTTTAAAAATTTATTTAGGAGGGTACAAGCATATCATTCCCTATTATGGAAAACTAGGTGATATAGTCTCTCTGTTATCATTTTAACTAATTCAGAATTGGAGCATTTAAGACAAAATAGCAGTGCTACATATAGTATGGACCACACGATTTTGCTGAAATGAGGAGGTGAATTTACAACTGTGTGGTTGGTTTTAAGTAGCCATCCCCAGAAAAGAAGAAACTATCAACATGACATTTCTAGAATTAGGTCTTCTAAATTGGTACACTAGATGGAATATTTTCCTCTCCTGAAAGAACGCACAAGGTGCTGTTTCCCCTGGCAAAAATAGGGAAACTTGAAATGCACTATTTTCCCCCCCAGCAAGCAACCAAGCTCAACACAAATCTATCATTATTCAGCATCAAACTAAAAAGTCTTATTCTGAATATCAATTCTTATAAACTATGTAGCTCTCAATTATGGAATCTGAAATTGCTGGTTCCTTGATGATAAAGGAACATGCTGCTTGAAAAAGACCACAATTTGGCTGCAAGTAATCAATATACTATTTGGAAAGAAACCTAGATGTGCAGTGTGATTTAGAAATGCTGAGAGGATTGCACCAAAGCCTTCTACACAAATCTTACGCTGTTCTTCGTTAGTCTTCCTTAGGCCTGTTTGTTCATTTTCAGAGACAGCAGAACATTTTCTGAACAGACAGAAGAAGCCTCTTCTGGAGTTTTCAGGAAAAAGGACAACATTTTGTAACTAAATATATTTCTACTTTTCCCCCCCACGAAGGTTGCTGATGCTGCATATCCTGAAACGGAGAGAGTAAAATGAAGACTCTGAACTTTTCCTAGGCCAGTAACATGCAAGTGCTTTGTATGTAAGTAACATTTGTCAAATCCGAGTGTTAGGAAGTTTGTATAACTTTTAATTCATTTTAATCAAAAGGAGACTGTCATGTTTACTGAGCATCCAGGCTTGTTGTTTAAATATGAGCATAGCATACGGATCCTTTCAACCACCCTAGATTGTTCCTATTTTTGTTTTTATATCTGAGGCTATGGAAAGTATGGGAAGTAAAGTACTCTAGGTAACACAGGTAAAAAGCACCGGAGCTATGATTTGAACCTGGTTCTTGATCATTGTAAGGCCTGTTGGAGCACCTGCCACTTGCTATCAAGATGCATAAGTAAGGCACGGTGCCTAACAACCTCTTACATATCCCACATCGGCCCCGTTTTCTGAAGCTTGTTAACCCGCCTGAAGAAGGGCATTATAATAAGTTTCCTTCCATGTAAACTTCACCAGAGTTTTGCTGTGGAGGCAAGGTGACCTTATTAGTTAATGTACATTCAAGTCTGGATGGTGGTTTTATTTCTTCGTGATGCTTGGCTGACCTGGAAAGAATGTATATCATGTTGACTGAAGGAGGCTGGGTGACAGAAATAGGAAAGGAAAATGGGACAGGCCAGGGAGAATAGGAAAAAGAGGAGAGGACGTTGTCGGTGGATGGCCTTAGAGAGGTTTGTCTGGCCTCTTAAGGAATTATGAATGGAATGATGAGAATCGGACAAAAAGCATTTCATCTGGGGAGTCCCCAGAATTAATTAGGGCTATTTGAATAGCCAGCTGGACAATGGGCCAGGGGAAATGAGCAGCCACCTAGCGAAACCCTTTCTCTTTATTATAGTTTTAGGTGGCTTTGCATTTCTGTCAGGGCACCGCATCACAAGGGAGCAGGTTCCTTGGCACTGCACTGTCTGAATTAGCCTCAGGAAAGTCTACACACGCGAGCATCGGGAGAAAGGTGACTTTGCTTTGGTCAGGCCAGGAGGGTCACTCCCAGGCTCTCCCTGACAGTGTGCGGGGAGCTCCCCCATTCTTCACCAGGGTGACTTCTGGAGAACCCTGGGGATGCTCAGCCAGGCTGCTGGGTTTGGGCTGAAACTTAATACTCCTCAGTGAGGCTTGCTCTGGGGTTGTGGGCCAGGGGAGGTGTCGGCTGCTCCTGCACAAGCTGGGCCACAGGCATTTTCAACTCCCCCTGGAGGAAGAGGGGTGTGAAAGGAGTTGGTGAGGCCCCAGGCGGCCTGCTGTGAGGCGGCCCACCCAAGTTCCCTTCTCCAGGGCTCCTCTCAGTCTTTCGAATGTGCTGATTATTGTCGGGGGATGGGAACAGGCTGGTTTCAGTGGGATTTGGCGGTGGGAACAGAGGGGTCCTGCTGGTCTGGAGTTGGCGTGTCTTTCAGTCGGGGAGGCCTGGCCTGCGAGGAAAGTGAGCCAAGGGCCTGCCGGCGGCCGCCTAGCGTGGAGCCGGAGCGCCCTCTGCTGCCCAGCAGGAGAAGGTGCAGCGGGACGGGACTAGCTCTCCCGGCCAAACGCTGCCTTGCAAACCAGCCGCCCGCAGTTGATCACCCAACATCTGGTTTTACTCAACTGTGGGGGCTTTGGCTCTTTCGAATGATTCTCATCGGGGCTGAGTATGCCACGAGACGAGAGCCTCTGCGGAAGGTAGCTTTTCCTTGGTCATGAGGTGTGGTGTAAGCAGCCACTTCAGAATGATACTTATTTGGCTTATTTTTCATGAGTTCAAGTGCCACTGCGAAATGTGAGAGAGAGAGAGAGAGAGAGAGAGAGAGAGAGAGAGAGAGTGTGTGTGTGTGTGTGTGTGTGTGTGAAAGAGATATCCGTTCTTTTCATATATGTCTGAGAAACCCGAATATTGCAATTCCAAATTTGGAGGTTTCTGGATATTTTTCTTTTGAAATATGTTTTTACATTTAAAATCAACATTGAAAAACGTTCTTTGTGGCAAATGCAAGTATTTCTTAAAACCCATTTCTTACTTTCTACTGCATTTTATCTTTATGTGGTTAAGTATCTTATTTTTATATAGTCGTATAGTTTACAAGTATTTTCTCATACTCCCATTTAAGCATCATGGCAACTCTGCCATGTAGGCTACGTGGTTCCCATCGTATAGACAGAAAATTGAGGTCAAAGCCATACCCATTCATACAGGTGGTACCAGAGATGGGAACTGCATCAGCAGTTGTGCTGAGCTCTAGAATAAGAATAATGGTGAACAGGTACAGGTGCTTCCTCATTAGCATCGTGACTAAGTTTTCTTTTGCATTGCTCGCCTATTCATGTCAACTCACAAGGCAGATACTATTATAACTGTTGTTTTATAGACATGGTAACAGAGGCTTTGAGAATTTACTGATTACTAGTCAAATAGTATGTGAAAAAGCTGAGTTTCAAAACCTGCTCCATTTGATGCCAGAGGCCGTGATAAGTAGACATTTTATATAGAGAGATATAAGACATGACCCCTCACCTCAAGCAATTTAGAATATTCTTTCTAGGGATAAAATATACATAACACAAGTTTTTACCATTATAACCAGTTTCAGGTGTAAAGGTTGGTGGATTAAGTATATTCACATTGTCGAGCAACCATCACTACCATTCATCTCCAGAGCTTTAATATCTTCCCCACCTGAAGCTCTGTACCCATTAAGCAATGACACCATTTTCCCTTCCCTCCAGCACTTGGAAAACACCATTCTATTTTCTGTCTCTATGAATTTGACTATTCTAGGTACTTCACATAAGTGAAATTGTACAATATTTGTGCTTTTATGTCTGGATTATTACACAACATAACGTCCTCAAAGCTCATTCATATTGTAGCACATGTCAGAATTTCATTCAATTTTAAGGCTGAATAAAATTCCATTGTATGGATATACCACATTTTATTTATCCATTCATCCATTGATAGACATTTGGAAGTTTTCTGTCTTTTGGATATTATGAATAGTGCTACTATGAACATTGGTGTACAAATATCTGAGTTCCTGCTTTCAATTATTTTGAGTAATACACAGAAATGTGATTCCTGAATCACATGGTATTCTATGTTTAATTTTTTTGAAGAACCACCATACTGGTTTTCAGAGTGGCTGCATCAGTTTACATTCCCACCAATGAAGCACAAGGGCTCTAATTTCAAGTCCTTGTCAACACTTGTAATTTTCTGGGTTTTTAAAAATTTGTTTCTTTGTTTTTATATTAGCCACCCTAATGCATGTGAAGTAGTCTCTCCATGTAGCTTTGATTTACATTTCCCTAATGATTAGTGAAGTTTAGCACCTTTTCATATGTTTATTGCCCATTTTTATATCTTCTTTGGAAAAATACCTATCTAAGTCCTTTAACTATACCTGTCTTTTGTTGTTGTTGTTGTTGAGTTGTATGAGTTCTTTGTATATTCTGGACATTAATTTCTTATCCGATATGTGATTTGTAAATATTTTCTCTCATTCCATTGGTTTGCTCTTTTATTCTGTTGATAGTGTCTTTTGATACATAAAAGTTTTTATTTTTATTTTGATAAAGTCAAATTTATCTTTTTTTCCTTTTGTTGCCAGTACTTTTTATATCATATCCAAGAAATCATTGCCAAATCCAATGTCATGAAGTTTTTCCCGTATATTTTCTTCTAACTCTTACATTTAGGTCTTTGATTTATTTTGAGTTAATTTTTTTATACAGTGTATGGTAAGAGTCCAATTTTATTCTTTTGCATGTGGATATCCATTTTTCCTAATAGTATTTACTGAAAGCATTGTCCTTTCCCCACTGAATGGTTTTGGCACCCTTGTTGAAAGTCATTTGACCATATATGTAGGGATTTATTTCTGGGCCCTGTTCTCTATTCCATCTGTCTACATGCCTCTCTTTATGTCAGTTCCACATTGTTTTGATAACTGTAGCTTTGTAATAAGTTTTGAAATCTGGAAGTTTGAGACCTCCAATTTTGTTTGTTTTCAAGATAGTTTTGGCTATTTATAGTCTCTTGAGATTCCATATGAGTTTTAGATTGGATTGTTCTATTTCTACCAAAAATGTCATTGAGATTTTGATAGAGATTGCATTGAATTTGTAGATTTTTTAAAGTAATACTGACATCTTAATAATATTTTATTCCAGTTCATGAACACAGGACGTATTAACATTTATCAGTTTCTAATTTTGTTCAGCAACATTTTGCAGTTTCCAATGTACAAGTCTTTCCTTGGTTAAGTTTATTTCTAAGCATTTTATTTTTTTTGATGCTATTGTAAATGAAATTGCTTTCCTAATTTTCTTTTTGGATCTTTCATTGTTAGTGTATAGAAATACAACTGTTTCTTTATTTTTTTTATATGTTGATTTTGTGTCTTGCAACTAGTGTACAGATTTTAACTTGGGCCCAGATCTTTTAACTCCATGTACCATTGATATCCTGCTGTTTCACAGGGGTCAACATGTGAAATATGACCATTTATTTCTGTTACACAAAAATTTTATTCTTAAGCCAGTTTTTACCAAAATTTGTTCTGGCTTGAGTGTTTTTATGAAGTCCAACATTTTTGTCAGTAATTTAATTAATGAAAAGAAAATCAATCTAATTTTCTTTGTGTATATTTTTATGCACACAGTTGATAAACTGAATAACTTAAAGTTTTAATTTCCAGATATACCAACTGGTTTGATGTTGTATTTACATACCTGTGTTTCTCAAAGTTGTTTTAACCTGTACAAAGATAGTTAAAGTATGTGTTTACTCATTGTGCTTATTATATCTATCAGTTGAACTCTAAACTTTCTGACTTTGGTGGATTTGGATAATACAGTTCATCTTGTTTGATTTCCTGGTCAACTAGATAATAACCATAGTACCAGTTTTAAAAACAGACTACTTAATCCTTTCACTGATACCTGACAAGAATAATGCAAAACCCCCACATAAACCAATTTCACTTTATGACTGTAGATGTAAAAATGTTAAACACAGTATTTCAAATTCTTATTATTTCAAATAAAAGCCATACCAAATGCAGTCTAATCTAGAAATTTAAGAATATGACCTATGATCATAAAAAATTACATAAACCTTCTGATAGATGCTGAAAAGACATTTACAAATGCAACATATATTCATGAATCAAAATATACTTTCAGTAAACTAGAGATAAGGTGCCTCTTTTACACAGCGAAAAGTATATGTTTGAAACTACCAGCCAATGTCCACTGGCTGGTAGGTAAGTCAGACCGATGCTTCCCGTCACCTCCGTCACCCATCACAATTCTGGATGTTCTTACCAGTGCATAGTAATAATAAAACCAACCCCAGTGCTACTAGTAAGGATATTTAAATATAAGGAAATAACCATACATGTGTAAGATACAATTTTGTTGAACTGGAAACCCAAAGTTAACCAATTGAAAACTATTAGAAAGTAACAGTGAATTAAGTAACATGGCCAGTCACCAGTTTAATGTAAAGAATATAAACATTTCCTATATACTATTAGGAACAATTAGAAATGAATGAACATTTCAATCACAGTTGTAGTTTTTATCTTCGTTGTTTTCCCTCTGATTCTTGTATAAACATAAATTGGTTTTGTGCTTTCCATTCCATTCCATTGTATGGCTGTATATTTTTGGCCAGAGTGTCAATGCCTTGGTTACTGTAACTCTGTTGTATGTCTTGACATTTGGCAGTGGGAAACCTCCATGCTTCCATACACACTATTGAACTATTCAAAGATTTTTTTTGAGATTTTAGCCAGTGATGTTCGATTTAGCCTTCAAATTGAATTTTAGAGCCACATAGTTCAGCTCTTTACAAAACATCCTATTGGGGTTTTGGGGAACTCATTATATGGTTTCAACAATTTTTGAAGTAGAAGGACTGTAGAGCTCGGCTCAATTTCTCTCATCACACACCTGGGAAGTAGGACTTGGGGCTCTGGATACGGGATCCTTCAATGGCACAAAGCAGCATTTACTGCTATGCACATATGACATGACTCTGCAAGGCACAGATGTGAAATGAAGCTTGTCTTCTGAAAGCCAGATAGAAACAGTTGTGATACTCAGGAATGCTGGATTCAAGGAAGGCTGACACAATTTAGTGCTCTAAAGAGAGCCCCCCTCAGTGCTTTGCATCACTATTCAAATCAGCTGATGATTTACATTATATTTGAGTGAAAAGGTATAGTAATTGAAGGGGTGGAGAAATGGAAACAGTGGGGGTGTGCATTAGATCTGAGGTTATAGGGACTTGGCTTATATGAAGACTGTGTGTTTGGCCTTCCCTGAGGTCCACGTAGACTTTTTTTCTTTACAAGACAAAGCAAGCATGACATTAAAAAAATCATTTTACACTTGTCACTTTTGGTCCCAAGAAGATCGTTAACAGAGTGACAGGGACATTGTAGTACAACAGTGAAGTAACCGTAGTAGTGACAACCACAGTAACTATCATGATGTCTTAATTTTACATCATACCTTTCTTATGAAAAGGACTCCTAGGAACTCACATATTTAATTGTATCTCACTCAGATCATTCTTCTGGGGTGGTCAGAGGCTGCTGTTAGAAAGACACGAGTTAGTGAGAAATGAGAAAATCTTCAGAGGTCTCAGAGGCCACCTGGAGCAGCTTCTAGGACTGCTTTTTCCCAGATAATATTATCCTTCCAAAAATGGTAATTGCTAGCAGCCATGTCCTCCTGTGCTCCTTATAATTCAATATAAGCTTGAAAGATGAAATAAAATTTATTCCCTTCCTGGAATTTGTGCTAATGAAGGAAGGAAGACTTGTGTAGGAAAAGTGAGGTGTTTGCAAATGTTTTTCTTGTGTCTGTTTTTAGAACAATGTCAGGACCGTGGGGAAGCAAAATTCCATGTGTACCATTTATATTTTGGTGTTTGTAAATAATACTCTTTGGGGCACAACTCTCACATCAGAAATCCTGATTTCATTTTCAGAGGAGGGACCTTGGACATTTAAAACATAAAAACATGATTTTATTGTGCTGTCAGAGTTGAGAACCACTGCCCCAATAAATTAAGGGTTGTTTGAGGATGGTTCTAGTCTAGTTTCTAAGTGCTTTGATTATATAATAAATAGCATAAGTATATATTGTCTGTTGTTTTCTTCATTAATATAAATAGGTGTTTTGTCTGGATAACTTGTTATCTATAAGATATAAAGTTCTGATTCTAAATATAAGTTACAATGTCATTTATGAACTACTTTTCCAAGTTTATGATTGTTATATCCTACCAGTATACTCTATGGGCCACCCCACTGCACAGTCAGTCAAAGCAGGCACAGCATTTTATCTAGAGCATCTACCAGATGGGAGAGGTGGGGATATAGTTCTAGGCACCAAGAAGGGGTTCTGTCTTCTCTGAAATGAATGAAGTCACAGGAAAGACAACTCTCAGCAAATCTGGTCTGAGCATCCATGTGTTCATTGTAATCACTGTACAGCCAAAGGTCTGAGTTAAAGAAGAGACTGCATTATAAGGCAGAACTCAGATCAGCAAGCCTAAGCACTTGCTTTCATCACACTGTGATATGCAGAGGAGGCTCTCCCCATTAAACTTTCTGTACTCCATTCTATTAAGTCTCTATTAAAATCTCTGGAATCCTGAATCCATAAGACAGTAAGGATAGAAGAATGGGTGAGCAGCAGTCTAAACCCTCTAGAAGTACAGGCGAGGAAATGGAAACTCAGAGAGTAAGGTGACTTGCTCAAAGGTGCCCAGAACGTTGGCAGTATGTTTGGGATTATACCAGGACCCTTTGCTCCTAGTTTCATGTTTTTGACCACTATGTGTTGTTACACATGGCTTCATGAATTGCGTTCTGTCTCACAAACCTTGCTGTGTTTGAGTGAATACAGAATGTCTTCCACACCTTTCTGCTCCTCCTTCCACTCTCCCCTTTTTGTCCACCAGAACCTTCCCATCCCTAACAGACTTTTAGGTACAGAGGGTGCCTGTGGACAGATCTCAACTGGGTCACGCTGGCAGTTGACCGGCTCTCAGAATTGAAATGACCCATAGTGTTTAGGCCAGGAGATGAAGCTCATAGATACCTTTGGAAGCCATGGGCAGTAAGACCATTTCTTCAAATAATAAAAAAGATTTGTTTTTAATTATAATAAATTGTATGTCTTTTTAAGGGCTATAGAACAAAATAAGTGGATATAAGTGGAATAGCTCTAAAAAGTCTGTTGGATTAGTGCAAACATATCAATAGACTAGAACGTTTCCTACAACAAGTTACTGTGATTAGCACAAGCAAAAAAATAGGCAGCCTAAAAACATTATATAGCAATGCTGTTCTTTCTTTTACTATTTCACAGTGTCATCATAGAACACCTCTCAAGAAAGAGAGCCAGGCCCTGGTTTGAATTCTATTTTAGAAAAGCAAATGGTTGTGATTCTATGAGGCAGAAGCATTTGGGAATTTTTATCAACCCAACCCTGGGAAGTTTCCTACATGCTCTGGTTCAGTGAGTCATTTGTGAATCTAGGACCAGTTTGTATTGTGTCCCAAATTGAGAGGCATAGTGGCAGGCATGCTTTCAAATATAAAAAAGCTGCTTATTCTTTAACTTAATTGAGTATATAATTTTAGTAGCTATTTTTAAAAATTAGGATTCCATCGTGACACCCCCATGAGTGGACATAAATACAATTTATTACTTTTTCACACTATATTTTTAAGTGTGCTTGTCAAGATTCTGAGATATAATCTGGAAGCCCTGAAGTAGAGTAAAATCAACTGGCAAATGCACAGGGGATTTATGTGTTTGCTCATCACAACCCATCACATAATCCATTGATCGCAGCTTACCTGAGGCAGCCATTCATTTATCTATATATTTTATTGATATGTTGACCTACCTCACATTTGTTTAGCCCTTTGTAATTAATAAAGGATATTTAGGCAAATTTTCTCCTTTGATCCTGACAATATTCCTATTGAGTTAAATATTGACTCTTAGAGATAAGGAAACTGAGAGCCATGAACACCCTGACTTGCCTGAGTGCACATAGCTGGTGAACCAGACAATGGTGGTACAAATTCAGAACTTTTGATTCCAAGTCCAATATTTTTCCTATCACACCCCAGCTGTAAGACTCTTTGTTAGACGCTGGGTAGATTACTTTCCTTGTGTGGTCTGGAGGAATAAAGGTTCCGAGGTGCCTGCCCACTCAGGTATTCCACCATGACATCCAGCTCTGCAGGCACGGTTTGGCATGAGAACATGTGGCAGTGGCACCGAGGGGCAGGAGACTTAACCTCACATCTGGATTTTAGACCCGTTTGACAACTCACTTCATTACTTCCGAGCTTTCCTCAGCTTTAGAGTGAGTAGCTGGATTAAGGAAGAGTTTACATCAGCGGTCAGGAAACGATAGCTCCCTGGGTCAAATCTGGCCTGCTTTTATAAATAAAATTTACTGGAACAGAGCTATATGCCTATTTGCTCATGCTCTTTTCTATGGCTCCTTTCACCCTCTACTGGCAGAGTTTAGTAGTTGAGACAGAGATCATGTGCCCTGCAAAGCCCTTTACTGGGAATGTTTTTGACTCCTGTTTTAGATCTTTCTCTATATTATTTTATTTTTAAAAAATTTCCCATTGTCTCACTTTATTTGTCAATGGAAGAATAAGAATTTCTTAAAGAAGAAATTTTGAAGTACATCTTCTGCTAATGGGGGCATTTATTTAGCCTGTAATGACTTGGCTGTCATTGCAGAGGGTCTCTGGAGAAACCCTCTTTCTCGTTCCAGGAACTAAGAAAGGTGTTTTCTAGGTCTGTATCACATTTCCACAAATACAGGTTCAATTAAAGCACCTTTCCTTTTAATTTCCCCCATTCTTTATTGTCATTCAGCTTTGGGTTGAGCCAGTGAGATTGGTGCCCCCTGGAGACCTCCTGCAAATGCTATTCCACACAGTAGTGGTTTCCCAATGTGTGTCTCATACAAAACCAAACAATACAAATAATGCCTCTATTGTACCTTTCCTACGGCTGGTCTCGAGGGGGAGAGACTATCGTCATAAAACACAACAAAGCTGCTATAGAAATGAACGGGCAGAGGAGATAGTAGTGTGACTGCCTCAGAAATGCAACAGAAACTTCCTCTGAACTGACAGCTGAAAGCTGCAGGATTTTCCTTGGCTATTCACCGAAATGGGAAGATTCCTTATCTCAATGGGTAATTGCAGAGCATTTGTACTATTATCTTCCTGTAACTTATTGAATAGATTATCAAGATATTACACTTACAATCTTTAAAATATTAACTGAGAGGCAGGAGTGAATTTTTAAAAATTTAGGTTCTTAGCTATCTGCTAATGGGCAACATTCAGTTATTTCTTCCATTGTCTTGCTAGATTTCTCCTAATGTCTAACCTGGGTAAAATGCTCAAGTTAGGTAAATAAATGTGGAGCCAGAGTTATGGAAATTCATCCTGGCACAGGCTCCCAAACTGCTTAGGTTATCCTATTTTAAGCAAATGGTTACTTATTTTTATTTATTTAGGAACATTCCTTTGCTTAATCATATTGCACACCTCCCTTCTCCTCCCCGTGTTTGTTAAATTTAGTTTTTCAACATTGACAGCAAAGATGCATTTATATAACTTGTTTGATCTATAACATTTCTATTTCCAGAACTTAGTGGACATATCACACAGAGAAAAGCCAGACTGCAAGGAAACATTCTTTCTGTAGGACCTGCTGCAGGACCATGCGAGGAGAAAAATATTATTCAGATTCCTGCCGTCACCCCCTTATCTCCTGGTATCCTCAGAACTCATATTTTGTGATCTAGAAAAAACTAAGTAACAACTAACTCAGCCTTTTGTAGGTTAAAATAATACTCCTGTTCAGAAGGACCCTATAGCGTTGCAGAGGTTTGGGAATATTTCTTTGCTCTTGGTCTAGATGATGAAGCAAAATGGTTTGGATTGGAAGAAAGACAAAAGCTTGGTAAGGCTGCTCAGAAACCATTATAATGTTAATTACAAAGTTAATTTAAGAATGTTCTTAAAAGGGGGGAAAAAAGGACTGCCTCCATATTGAGTCCCAGTCCTTGGGCCAAACAGAGGAAATGTTCCCCCTTCCTAAAAACACCAAGCCCTAGAGCTGAATGTCTAGACCTGTCTGATCTCCGGCCAGTCTGTCACGTGGAAACAGCTGTCAGGTGGCAGTGCTGCGGTTTGCTGCCCTGACAGCTGCTTTCCTCGCTGACGCACCCGCGCCAGCTTGTGAACACTCGGGCGGTGCCCTCCGTCAGGGCTTCAGGAGAGGAGGGCATCTGGGGCACACATCCTGCATTCACGCCAGGGGCGGAGGGTCTCTCCGGAATGATCAGCTAAGCCGCTCATGTGAGAATACCTTTTATGCATTTATTCCACAACCCCAAGGCAGGGGTTTCTACCCCCAGAATGCAGTTAGCCCCCATCGCCAGGTAGCCCAAGAAATTCACGTAACTCATGCAGGCTACAGCAGTTGACAATAGGGCCTATTGCTGAATTGAAGTCCTCCGACATTGAAATAACAATCTAAAAAATATCCCTGGATAATTTTCCATAAATCTAGTGCATGAGTTCTTTTTTTTTTTTATTGAGAAGTAATATCAGAAATTAAACTTTATAAATATCCAAAAGCAATTACAAAATGAGGAGATTATGGTGGTAGTATTGTAAATGGGAACTCACTTAAATGTCAGAGCACTTGCCATAAAAGTGGTGATAATGATGCTAAACACAATACTCTGAGTTTTCAAATATTAATTCTTTTATTTTTTCTCTATTAGACATGATGAGGTTCAAACAACCATCACCAAACTGATTGTGGAAATGATAGTATCATCACCATCCTCTGCTGGTGAGACACGAATGGCTCTGTCATTCTGTCCCACAGGCACTTACAGACAGAGCAGGAATCAGACATAAATCCCTGGAAGTGAAGCAACAGGACATTACAGAGCTCAGAGCTCAGAGAGTAATTGTAAACCTGCATGCTAATAAGCCTGACTTTTAAAGATACCAATCATAGCAAAAATGGCAATAAACAGAGAATTAATTTTTCAGGCTGTTACTATTTGTGAGTTATAAAATGTTTCCAGCCCTGCAAGTTACTTCTAGTACACTGGCCGATCCAATGCAATGTAATTTGTTGAGAGCCAGCTACACGTCTGCCCCTGCTTTCCTCCCTTCATGAGCACTAATCAAGCTCCTGCTCTGTGCGGGCCTTGTGCTAAGCAGTAAGAGACATATGAAGGAAGCATGTGGCATGGGCTTGGTCCTGTAGCAACTTAGCGTCGTTGCAGGGGTAGGGAGGGAAGGTATAGACACCAATTAGAAAAGCTAAAACAACAACAACAGCAACAAAAACAACAGGGAAATTTAGAGGCTTCCATTGGATTCATCAAAGGCCATTTCAGATGGGCAGAAAGCTACAGAAAACAAATAGTGAGCTAAGCACAGAGGCGTCTCAGCCAGGTAGAGGAAAGGGTTACCGAGGAACCCACCGGTGCCTGACCTTGGACTGGGTCCCTTTCCTTGTGTGTTACATAAAATAACCCCCTTGAAGCAGTTGGAAGAGAAGCCCATGCCTCTCATTTGCAAGGTGATGAAAGTGTAGAACGTAAAGCTTCTACTCACTTTTCACATCTCAGCCCATATGTTCCCTCTTCTTCAGGGAGACTCTCCTAGGGGCTGTATTGCGTTCCTGTGGCTCTGTGTGCGCATCTCCACGATAACACAGCGGAGTGAATAGCTCCCCACTGCATGTCTGCCTTTCCTAAAGGTAGAAATCGCCTTTGCATCTTCTCACCTCTGGTGCTTAGTGTAACACCGTCAGCGTAACACGTGCTAAACACCTGTTTGCTGAATGAATGAACCATCGCAAACTGCTTGTAGGGGAGAGCTGGGATTAATATTCAATTTTTAAAAATTCCAGTACATGCCCTGGCCGGTGTGGTTGAGTTGTCTGGAGCATCGTCCCATACACTGAAGGGCTGCAGGTTCGATGCCCATTCAGGACACATACCCAGGTTGCAGGTTCGATTCCTGGCCAGGGTGCATATGGGAGGCAACCAATCCATGTTTCTCTCTCACATTGATGTTTCTCTCTCTCTCCCTTCCCCTCTTTCTAAAATCAATAAAAATATATCCTTGGATGATGATTAAAAAAAAAAATTCCAGTACCAATACTCTTCCCACCATTCTATGTTGCCTGTGCAGGGGAGAGCTTTCTCAGAGAAAAAAACAAGAATTTAAATTCTGTCCTGCCACTCTGTTGTGTTGTGAAGTGGGTACATATTTTATGAAAACAAACTGGGTACCTGAATGAGCTCACCAATGAGATAGTCTCTCAGGTGGTATGCAGAAAAGTCAGGAGTATTCTTCGATCACTTCCACAAAAAAGTGTTTTAGACTAAAAGATCTTTTTCATTTTTGCCTGAAATACTTATAATAGGTGGCTAATTACTGCATAATTACTCTGGTCTTTGCTTCATTTTAATTTTATTTAAGTGGCTGTATAATCAATCTTAAATTTACGTTAGGAAACCCAAGCAAACAAAGAATTGCAGAACTGGATTGAATGATTTCCTTTATCAGCCACACAGTGCTTTCATTACACTTTTCTAGTCAAAAAGGAAAGTCAGGCATTTTTACCTGCAGGCTTTCCTAGAACTTTAAACCAATATATCTAAAAAAAAAAAATCATCTTCTCTCTAATCCATCTACACTACTTCTGTTAACACCATCACTTTTCATTATAAAGTCCATTCTTGTAGCCTTTGCTCTTTCACAAGCTCCTCTCGTCTAGGCCCTAATGACTCCACGATTCATTTGCCACCTCTGCCTTTCTTGTCTTCCCTCTCCCAGAGTTGCTGGGCTGTCTGTGTCATCACTGAACTACTGCAATGGCCTTTGTTGGGTTTTCTCTAATTAGTTCTTACCATAAAATGCATCTGATTATCGATTCCCAGATTTCTATTTTTGAAGCTCATCTCTGGTCATATTACTTCAAAGCCCTAAAACATTCGTTATCAACCTGATGTCTTCAGAATGGAGTTCACACTTTATCTTAGTGTTCAAGGTTGTGCCGAGGATTTGGGATACACATTTTGGGGAATACAAAGCAGAGAGGAGTGCAGATAATAACACCTTCATCTCAGGGTTGTCGGGGAAATTAAATAAGATCATTTGTAGCACAGGGCATAGGGACACTCATCTAAATTGAATAAACACGTTAGTTAATATTGTCTTCCTCGATTTGGGAATTGTTGGAGTGATGGAGAAAAGAGATTAGGTCTCCTGCTCTGCTCTGGCTAGACTGCAAAGAAAATTATGATAGTCTTCGAAATATAAGAAATTTTAAACAATTTCACCAGCACATAGTATTAAAACCTTGGTTCAGAATTTATTAATCATTTTCTTTCGTAATGTATTTCGGAAGCATTGTAAAAACAAATATTAAAGAAATCCTTGCTGCAAAATCCCACATCAGAGCCTCACAAATGGTACTGTATTCTGTAATTTAAACTGGGCATTTTTCATACAGTTTAAAAAATTACATGGCTGTATTTTCAGATGAGAAAAGTAGTTGATGTGCATTCAGATTAGCTCCTTTACTAATGCTTTGTAAAACTCTGTGGCTATTACTGACTCAGTAGTACAATGATAATTTGCAATGCCCCATTGGCTTCAATAAAAGGGCAGAGAAAATGGTTCAAGTTATCTCAGAAAGGCTAATATGAGGCAGTATAAAAAGTAAGGGATTTTTTTTAAACTCAGAAAAATAAAAGGTACAAAGAGAAATATATGCATTCTGCCCACTTACGTTCCCCAAAGAGGCTCCAGCTTCCAGGATACGAGCATACGCTGCATTTATAATAGGAGTGTTTAAGGCACTGTTTACTCTTCAACCTGAATAGGATAGGACCTGAGCACGACAATTTTGAAGGCTAGGAGAAGGTATAGAGCAAGAAAGCCCCAGCCCCAGCCCCAGAGACAATTAGAAAAAAGAGAATTTCTACCTCAGAAGGGGGTGTTAGAGAGTTATTTTATCCAGGGGCTCTCTGGGGAAGGAGAAGGCCCTGGATGTTTGGATCTGGTTACTTTAAAAAAAAAAAAAATTCATCAGAAACTTAAATTGCTAATTTAAAGATGATTAAGATTAGGCTTCTTCTAAATCAGTATGATCATGTTCTAATGTTTCCACTTAAATTGGTGTCACTGCTGCTGGTGTCTCTCAGCTGCCCCAAGTCATGCTCCCTCAGAAGGGTATAGCTCTAGAACTGTTCTGACTTGGTTTTCCTAATTTTCATTCTTTGTTTTAACTCTTCTTCTGTGTTCTCAGAAGGGGAAGTACCTACTCAGAGTCCCAAGCTGATACTGACAGTCCTGCAGTCTGGCCCGTACTCTGTTATCTAGAACTGTGTTTGATGGAATTTTATTTAATGTTCTATAAAAATCATCCACTTGATAGTTGCCCTTCTCTATGCATGACCTACTCATGGTAATTGGCATTAGTACAGGGACATTTTGGAAATGATAAAAGTCAACTTGTATTTTTAGCTCTATATAGTGACCCCTGCATCTGGTTGTGTGTATATATCAACAGAAAATACAGGCTCTTATTATCCTTGACATTTGCTTAAGAGGATTATTCTATTGGAAAGACATATCCTTGGAGAAACTGAGTGTAAGTAATAATATCTAGCCTGAGTGGCTTCCTGATCCCCAGCAAGATTTTAATATTAGATCCAGGACAATAAACTCCAATCGTAGAAGACAAATATGTTCTAATATATGTCTTCATACTCCCTTACTTAGAGACAATACAAAACGTACGCCATATTATATTTATTTCTCCAGTTCAAATTTTCTGTCTTTGATTAGAAGGATTTTAGGTTACAGAGACAAGCTAAAGGATTAGTTCCTCAGAAATTTTGGATACAGAGCATGTCATAGACAGATTAAAGTAAATTTGGCTCCAACTGTTACTTTGAGGAACACCCAAAAAGCTCCTACAGTGTGCCATAGCGGTTAGAACACTGGAAAAGGCTAGCTATCTGAGTTTGAATCCCAGTCCTACTTCTTGTTGGCCTTGTGATCTTGGGCAGAGTCTTTGTGTGCTTTAGATATCTTTTTTGTAGATGGTAAATGGAGATAATACAATAACTATTCACTTCCTAGGGCCATTTTGATATTTAAATAAGTTAATAGGTATTAAGTCCTTAAAAGATTTCCCAGCACAGACTAAAAGCTCAGTATGTATAATTTCTATTTAAACTTTTATATTGTCAGAGTTTAAAGAGCTAAATTGAAAAATTCATAGATACAGTTGAATTAGACCACATTTGAGATACAACATCTTTAATTACAGTGAATTTAAATATATCTTATTGGAGAGATTTCAGACCCTATCACTAGATAAGCCCAGATGTTTTGAATGAGGGAAAATAGAAAGTTAGGAGGTGGCAATTACTTTAGAAAAAAAAATCTTTACATTTTTGTGCAGATTAAAATATGCCAGGTTTATACACTTGATATCAAAGTCTATGTATTTATACTTCTATCTCATAAAGTAAACATGCCTACTAGACAATGAAACTTACCAATAATTATCTTTTTTCCGTTTCAATAGGGAACATCATGGAAAATCGTTGAAATGGAAGATAATACATCTTTTAGTTTTATTATGCCTTTTTCAGCTACCTTTAATTTTTAAGACAAAAGAATGTTATAGCCCAGCGAGCATGGCTCAGCAGTTGAGCACTGACCTATGATCCAGGGGATTGCGGTCCGACTCCTGGTCAGGGCACATGCCCGGGTTGCGGGCTCGATCCCCAGTGGGGGGCGTGCAGGAGGCAGCCGATCAATGACTCTCTCATCATTGATGTTTCTATCTCTCTCTCTCCCTTCCCTTCTCTGAAATCAATAACGACATATTAAGAAAAAACTAATGTTGTAAAATTTTTCAAAATTATATAGGATTATACTAGGAGGAGGGGTATGGTAGACTAAATATGGTTGCACACCTTACTCTTCCTTTTGTGGTGTGGATCCTCTTAATCTGACCTTTTCTTAATGACGTGGTTGATCAGTAGACTGGTAGAAGTGATGTTCTAGACTCCCTGGCTAGGTCAGCCTGCTCTTCGAATGTTTTTCTTAGGGAAGCCAGCCTCTGTGGAAGAAATCTCACTTCCCTGAGAGTGCCCTGCTGTGGAGGAGATCAAGCTAGCCATGCGAACAGGTCACAGGGAGAAAGGCACACAGATATTCCCTGCTGTTCCCGGCCTTGGTGTCAGACAGTTGAGCAAAGAAGCCATCTTAGAGATTCCAGCACCAGCAGACACAACTTCAAAAAGAATCGATGAATTCCCCCAGCAGGCTGAAACAAGACCCCAGACAGAGGGCCCAGCTGGGCTGTTCCAGCCGTCTTCACCCATTTGCCCCACCTTAGCCGAGCCCCCAGACATTGTGGAACAGAGATGACCTACTCCAATGTGCCTTACTCAAATTTCTGACCTACAAAATTGTGAATGGAATAAAATGCTTGTAGTTTTATCCCGCTAAATTTTGGGGTGGTTTTAATGCAGTAATAAATATCTAGAACATGGGGAACAGTGTCATATGACTGAGGTTCCATGGTCTTAGTCCAAAGTTTAAAATTTAAGCCTTGGTATTTTCTTTGCTTTCCATAACTCCCCCCTGACTAACTTTCACTCACCCAGTAAGCCTGGAAACAAAGGTGCTGTTAGTATAAGCATTATACTCAGGTTTTTAAACTTTCAAGGACATAACTCAAGTACATGCCAGGGAGGAAAGAAGGCAGGTACATGACTTAGATCACCAGAGAGCCTGCTAAGTATGTGTGAATAACACTTGAGCATATTGCCTAGGTTTTGAGTCCCTTGTAACTGTAACAATGGCATTTTCTGTTTCCAGTTAAATGGTGGTTCATTTAGGAGGTACCATTCCCAAAGGAACAATCATTTTGAGACTCTAAAATCTCTGAATAGTATATTTTAACTCCATCAACTCTCATTGCCTTCTGTAAAACATCACAAAATCTCAAGGTTAGAATTTATTTCCCGAAAAAGGAACATTTTGTTTTGTTGTGTTTGCCTACAAGGAGAGAAAAAGTAAACACACATGGTCTTTAACAGTGTTCAGCTGTTTAAAACTCTAACTTGCAAGTAGCGAAGAGATATAGTTTCCTATAACCATAAGGCTTTTACTCACATGTGGTTCTATTTTTAAGTGTTTCTTCAGAGAACATCCCTCTCCTCCTCTCCATCTTTTGACTGATAGCTAAGAATGGCCTTTTATTTGGATTCTCCAACTAATTACAATTTTTTTTCTAAAGCAGACACTATCACTTTTTTCAGATAGGCCTCATTGATTAATTTGGGACTTGCATTAAATATTTACTTCAGCATTCTTTTGAGATCCCTGGGGGCTTGAACACTAAAGAGTTTCCCAGTCAGGACTGAGATGTCTTTAAGTGCTGTTTACCTTCTTCTCTGAGTAAGGAAGAGAGAAAAGAATGATTTGCTGCTCCAAAAACTGAATATTATGCTGGACTCACAAGCACTCTTCATCACATTTATCCACCTATCCCTGAATGAGTCATTATTTTATCCATCCATCCATCTATCCATCCATTCAGCTAATCTACATAATTATTATTTCTTGAGCAATTAGTAAATTAAATATCCTGGTAAGTGTTGAGAACACTGAAATAGACTAAGGTTTGGTCCTGTCCTTCAGGGAGCAGAGATGAGAGTCATCAAATTTGCTTGAAATAAACATCGAGACTTAATTAATTAACCAACTTTGTCTGAGTTATACTTCTTCCCTTTCATCCATAAAATACCCAACTTGTTAGCAAGGTTATCTTTCACAGCAATTATTGAGTTTCCATAGAGATTTAAGGGGGAACTATGTTACCTTTGGCTTTCCAGGTCATTGCTTTGGCAGAGGAAGCTAAGGCGGGTAAATAAAAGACTGTGAAGTAATATAACACATTATCAACTATGAACTCAATGCAAAAGTGTTCGGATTTCATCTAAATGTGACCAGTGGTTAAGAATAGAATGTGCTGCTTAAGATGACTAAAATCTAAGATTCTACATATATTGGCATGTGCTTTTAAAATACATTTTCATGTTGCATTATGGAAAGATTTGCATAGCTTAATATAACCACAATGAGGATATCAATTTAGGTATCCAGTGAACCCTTCAACCTGTGCAGATTTTCTTCTTACATATGAAAGGCTAAGACTGTTACTCACCCTGCTCCCAGAATAGAACCAAGGGGACTCCGATGGAACTATAAAAGCATACAAATGCAAAATGGATAAAAAGAAACCCTTTCCTTTTTTTTTTTTTTCCCAGACATAGCCTATAATCAACCCATGGATTTCATTTCTGGTAAAAGAAAATCACTGAAACAAAAAACAATGTAGGGCTTCAGAAATATACAGTTATATGAACGAGAATAACATTTTCCAGTTCTTCTAGTGGGATCAAAAATACTGTAGGGAAGACAACACCAGAGACACCCTCATGCTCCTGGGCGTGATATAATAGTCTATCGAGCCCAGGGAGCAGTGCTTCTATCCTGCAGCTATAGAAATCACAAGGATTCTTGGCTCTCAAACATTGTTTTCCTGCATGCAAATCTGCATCATGGCTCTCTGGGAGAGCTCGTTCACCTAGGTTAGCCAACAATATGCATTTACAGACTTACTCTAGGACTATGTTAACTCTTCTGTCCTCCAAGATAGCACAATGATCTCATGTATTCAATCCAGATGAGCAAGAAGTGACAAGTATGTTCATGTCATTGGTAATACATCTGTGCTCCACAAAGTGAGAATCTACATCTACTAAGGTTCAGGGCCTATCACATTAGGGAAGTTTACAAAGTTGAGTGATCTAGGGCATGCTAGGATATACCCTCCGAAGTAAAATACACATTATTAAAATTTTCAGATGCCACCACTAAGAAGAATAAACAACTGGCATACCTCTGAGCTATGGAGGCAGCTCAGTCCACACTTTGATACAAGATCCATCTACCAAGTGGCATAGTAGGCTACCAGATTTAAGTGCAGCTCACAGCACTAAAGGACTCTACAGTGGGTCCATATTCTAGTGTAATTAACCCTGCTGTCTGGGACATATGACCCAGTAGATTCTATAGTGCTAGAGAAATCTTTGGTGAGAAAAGTAATCAGGTGGAATTTATGGAAAACTCCAATAGGAAGATCACAACATAGACACCTGTGGCTCTGTAGTAAAGTCATGCCATCTACAACAGATACTTGTGCAGCATTTATAGCTCCTGGCATGCTGATGATCCCTGGTAGAGATGAAGTACCTGTCCATGGGAGATTAGGTAAGCATGTAGCCAGGGCTGCCTGTCATGAACTTGCTTCTCAGGTCCGGTAAGTCATGAGGCTGGATGGACTCAGTAGCATTGTAAGATGGAAGTGTATCCAGGACCAAATCTAGGCTGGGCCAGAGGGCACTTAATGGCAGAGGAAGTGCAAGAGTGGGATTGATCACACAATACACTGCCCAGAAGTTGCCAGCCTGAATGAGCTCTGGAATAGCTCAGCTGTGTCACTAGTGTCACCAGCTTGGAGATAATACTCTAGGAGGATAGAGTGTCACTCTCCAAGATGTGTACAAATCAACAACTTTTACATTGTGCTGTATCCCCAGCAGGTAGGAGACACTCGGAGCCATGAAGCAGAAGGGACCCTGTTTACTGTCATTCCCAGGAACACAGTTAAGGGATTCGTGCTTCCTTTCCCCACAACTCTAAGCTTTGCAGGTCTGCGGTCTTGGTCCCCAGAGGGGAAATGATTCTACCAGGGAAGTAGCAATAACCCCGTTGAACCTCTCTATGGCTGCCATCTGGCCACTTCAGAGTCCTTAGAGAGACTAGCAGGCAAGGAAAGGTGTCCTGGTCATTAGGAAGAGGTAGAGCTTCTGCTACACAATGGTACAGGGAAGGATGCTTGTCAACTAGGTGACCCACTGAGCATCTCCTGATGCTCCTCTGCTTAGTATTTATGCTAAAAGGAGAGGGAAGCAGCCACTGGCTGAGAAAGTCACAAACAGCAGGGCTCAAAGCCTCCTTAGGGATGATGGCCTTGATCACCCATCACACAAGCCACCGAGATCAAGAGAGGGGCTGGCTGAGGTAGAGAGGAATAGAGAATCTTAGAAGTGGAGGGAGATAATGAGATCAGTTGTAGCCTCAAGAGTAACTACAACCTCAGGGGCTATAGTTAGTCCTACTAACCTACCTCTTGCAAGTCTTCCCAGACAATACCAGCTGGAATTCTGGAGGAAATACTACTAGATGGGGTAAACTTATTATATGAAGCAAGTGGATCTTAGTCACACAAGCATGATCAGTAGTGGATGGTACTGTGTACCTACCTGCCAGATCCCCGTGGCACGAATACGGCACATCCTCCCAGCTGCCAGCGTTGGCTGCTGACCAGTTCCAGATGAGTCCCACCCCAAACATTCTCTTCATCCTAAGGGAGCTGATTACCCAGTGCTATAACCCTCCTAGGGGAAGCTTGTGTCCCCTGACTAGTCCATGCAGCGGTACAGAGGCCTTGTTTCAATTTTAGAGGCCTCAAGAGCTATCTCAGCTCCAAAGCACTCCAAGGGTTTGGCTGAAATCTCTGCTATAGCTGCAGCATAGTTCACCTTCTCCCACGGCCAAATCCCGCTCTTCTCACCACGTCAAAGATGTTGTTCCCGAGATGATAAACTCCCCAGTGAACTTTCTGTGTGCACATTTCCATCTCAGTGTCTGTTTCTTGGGGAACCCAACCTAAGAGGATTGAGCAAGTGGAAAGGCATAGCATGTTTTTAGATAAAAATATTCAACACTATATGTCAGTCATTGAGTTAATCTTTAAGTTTATTGATAACCCCGATAAAAATTTGGACATATTTTTTTAATTAGGCAAAGTGACTCAAAATTTCATATGGAAAAAGAAGCAAGAATAGCCAGGGAAATGTAGAGGATATTAGTTCATCCAGATCATTCAAGGTGTCAGAATATCTACTTCTCCAACAAAGAAGCAATAATTTGAAGAAAAGTAGTTTTTATTTAGAATTCAACTTTTAGCCATGTTTGTTCCATATTGAGACAAAATGGCTAGATCTAATTAGATAAGATATAAATGACAGTGGTTTTTAAAAATATAGTAAAATTCTGAAAGAATTGGTCTATCACCAAATATTTTATATCCAACTTGGACCCTTATTACCACCTAGCTCAATCTGGTCTGGTATACATCTTATATTCCCCCTCCCTTTTTTTTTTTTTTTTTTACTATATCTTTATTGATTTCAGGGAGAGGGAGAGAGAGATAGAAACATCAGTGATGAGAGAGTCATTGATCGGCTGCCTCCTGCACGCCCCCGACTGGAGATGGAGCCCGCAACCCGGGCATGTGCCCTGACCGGGAATCAAACCACAGTCTCCTGGATCCTAGGCCGATGCTCAACCGCTGAGCCACCCCCGGCTGGGCTACATCTTATATTCTTATAGCATAAATATACTTATTCATGGTAGAGTATTGTTTCATTCCTATTTTTGTTTGCTTGTAGTAATATGTTCTATAATGTTAAAGCAGTTCTATGAAATAAACTTAATGGGGCACCTATCATAAATTTTCAGTTAAAGATTGAGATGCTAAATGTTAGCAGAGGCAAAAGCTTATTTCAGCTCAACTACAGAAATTGTTTTTCTCATGATTTATATTTTCCTATTTTATCATGGCAGTAATGCAGTAACGATGAATAAGTTGTAAGTACTGACCTCTAAGAAGTCACTAAGTGACTGAAAATATCTGACCTGTAAGCTCAAATTCTAATTTTGCTGTTTGATGAAATCAGTGGTTATTTTCAGATTTTCTTCACAGTGAAAATGAATACCTGTTAGGTAGGAAATTGTGTCCACGAGTTGTATGGTGTTTCAGACTCTGGGTGTGAAGGCAAGAGAAATTGGGTTAGTCATTAAAATCATACTGGGGGTAAAACAGTGCTGTTTGTAAGTGTGGCTATTTCGAGAAAATAATGAGTTGATAGTATGGGGTGAGATAAAAATTGTTTCGTCTTCATACGGGATCCAGCTTTCTTATTACTTCTAAAAAACTAAGGTATCTTTATCTTTGCCTTTCTCATTTCACATCCACTACTGGGAAAATTTGCAAAAAGATTGGGATGTACTTGCAAACCAATAGCTACACAATTAAAAAACCCGTGTAGATATCCTTGCGGATAAAACTTTATTTAAGAATAAAGTTGTTTTCTAGGATGATTGCTCTACGACCTGTACACTGTGTTTTCTGTTTAAGGCATGCTTTGTGTCAATCCACGACTGCTGACCCCACATGACTTTCTGATTCCATTTATCGTTAGCCCTTAACCCAGCTTCTGGTCCATCCAAGTCGATCAGTAGGCTGCTGCCCCCCACGCTTGGTGTTAATTCCAGCCCCAGGGGCATCTCACCCTCCCTGTCTCTTTCCCACATTCATCACTCCCTTGGGACCCAACTCCCAAATTCTCTCCTTCCTAGAACAAGGCCTGCTTTCGCTTTACCTTTTTGGGCTCCTACACATTTAAGTTTTTCTTTTCTTCTTGCTCATATTCATTCTACAGAACTTACCACTTTATATTTTATCTATCCCCATTAAACTCAAGGAACATTGTATTGTGTTTCCTTTTACGCACCTAACGAACCCATTCACCTCGTCGCAATTTGATACATACTCTTTACTATAAACTTACTTCTAAAGATATATTCTTTTCTACCTTGAGCTGAGCTGGAGTGAAGGCAAAATAAAATAATTGCAAATATTAACTTCTTGAATAGTCATGAACTGAGATGACTGTAAATGGATCATGATTCTTTCCGCTGCCCCGGCTCTACTCTCTCATCTATCATTTATGTTTCTCCAAGCTCTTCCTTTGTCAACAGCAGTGTCTGACTTGTGTCAGTGCACAAAGTTCAGATGCTTCATCAAAACAAGAGACAGTCATCAAGAAGCTTGGGTGGTTTTGCAGATAGTTTTGCCACTGTGTTTCTTTAAATTGAAATAGCTGTTGAATTTAGGTCAGGAGACGAGCCAAATATTAAATGAGAAGTAATACGCTAGAGGGAGTTGTGTGGGGAGGTGAGTGTCCACTGTGGCTCATACAGATTGCATCACTTGGTGCTCAGTCTCTTAGGAAAAGGGGGGCCTCCACCTGGGGAGAGTTGTGTTCTCCGTGGCTGCGGCCGTGTGCGGAACACAGTCCTGGGACTTCAAAGGCACGTTGGCTGGAACGCGCGACATACTCAGATACATTTGTGGAGTAAACAATTGAATGGAAGGAATGAATAAATGGTATTTGTTTCTCAGAGGGCCAACCATGTCAGAGAAGACGGGGAAAAATTTCTATAATAAGGCAAGTTTAATGTTGACAACCACTGCTCCTAACATTAGCAAGGGCACAACTGTTAGAAACTGGCCCAGGAAGCTCATGGCACACTGAACAAAATTAAAAATAAATGTGCAAATAGGATTTATTTCTGTCACACTGGACATCTATGTGCAATACATGACCATCTGCCCTCTTTTGAGGGAAACACTGCTAACTGGTCATTTCCTAGTGTAGGAATCAGTGTTGTTCTCTGCCCTCTCTGCCGTCTTCTCTCCCACATTCCACAAGTTTCACAGAAAGATTGTCAATATACTGACGACAGGCTCTAAACCCAAGCTTTCTTTAGCACACAGCCAAACAGTGATTTGCTCTGCACGAAGCTGATACAGAAGTGGAAACAAGCGTGTGAGGTCACAAAAAGAAACATGGCTTGCTAACCTGCAACTAACGTTTCCAGACATTGCATATTTCTTAGGCCCTTGTGAATAAAGTTCTGTCGGATGCTGTGGACTGATTTGAAAAGAACATATTTAAGCACCTGTTCTTAAAGAGAGCGCAGAATTGGAAAAAGCAGAATGCTTATGATAAAGACAGAACTTGTGTATGCTATCAAAATTATAATAAAATACAGTAAATAAATTCCACGTAAGGGTGCAAATAATGGAAAAGCACAAATGCTGCTGAGCCGTGAGAAGGATGACATTTTGTAAGCAACTCAGAGAAGGTTTGTGCCTTCGCAGTAAAAATAGCTCCCTGAAAACAAGAACTGTAAGTCAGCCTCCTTTAAACACCATTTTGGCATGTGGCTGATAATGGTATCACCTGCAGTTTCTATGAATAAAGAGAGGGTTACATGTGGGCATATAGAGACGATGACATGGTGGCAAAAATAATCATTCCCCTGACGAGCCATGGAGCCTGCGCTTGGCCAGAAGCACAAGTGTCACTATAACTCCTGTGATGAACGAGCGAAACTCAGGGGATGTAACCCTAAAACAACTTCATGTTAATATCCTCCCTCTATTTAAATTAATCTCTAGGACGTCTTCTTTTTCTTTTTTTGTTCCTGGCAGGCCCCATAACATTTCTGCTTATTCTTAAATAATAAAATGTCTTAGAGTCAAGTTAAATCACAAAACACAGGCCGGATCACAATAAGCATGATCAATACCATTGAAAACAGGCAATATTTAAAACCCCAAATGTATTGAAAGCTAGACTCCTCTCCTCCCCCCTGCAGCAGGTGGGGGTGTCCTGTCAGAGCCAGGCAGTTGGCTTCTCCTTTCTGACCCGAGCTGAGGCTTGTATGCTCCCTCCACCAGCTTGCTCACCACAGTGGTTCCTGACCACTTGGGGTTGGTGCCTGGGGAAGGCGGGCATGCGAGGTGTCAGGAAACAGCTGGCGGGCATCGTACGGCCGAGAACTCGTGTTGGTGCTTGCTGGGCTTTGGAGGTGTTTAAAGCTGGCAGTCAGTCTCTCTCTCTCTCTCTCTCTCTCTCTCTCTCTCTCTCTCTCTCTCTCTCTCAGTCTCTTATTTCTACCTCTCCTGAGCTTTTCATGGCTTCTTTGGACACTTCCCCTATTTCCGAGAATTTTCACCTAGGAATTCCTCTGGAAGGTACATTCTTGATAACCCTTCCCTCTGCTTTTAGGAATCCAGTCATGCCTCTAGCTTCTCTAGGTTTCCTTGCCAGGTTGTCTTCTTGGCCGAACCGCGTGGGCCTGTCGCGTAGAGGGCCTCCGTGGCCCAGGAAAATCATTCACCCGCCTGTGTGTGCCAGGTTGCGAAGAGCTGCACGCTGGGCACCTCCTTTGAGAAATTCTCACTTGATAGAATCCTTTCTGCAAAATGATTGCCTTTGAGCCCCAGCTGAAAGGTAACATCTTAACATCTCTTTGTGTGAGTATAGTGCATTGATTAAGAGAACAGGCTGTACAATTTGGATCAAGTTAATGCGTCTACGCTCTAGCTTTCTAGTTTGGTTTTTTTAAATTAATTGATAGTGTATATGTATAATATTTAGCAGACGACTCGTCGCACAGTAAAAGTGGCTGGTATGTAAGAGCTGTTATTATTTGTTGAATCGTTGTGCTTGAGAATAAGAAAAAAAAAAAGCATATTTATGTATACTCTCTGCAAATGTGTTCATCTTAAAATGATCATGGAGCCCTGAGATTTCAAAACAATAAATATGTCTAGTGACTCCGCGTTGGCTGAAATGTTTATTTCTCTCCCGCGCAGGCCTGCGTGTCTTCAACACTTATTCACTGTCTTAGTTACACACGTTCCCTCTTTTCTAACCGCTTACTTGACTCGAAGGGGAAAAGGAAGGGGGTTTATTAACATGCGCCGATGTATATGTCCTTCCCTAACATTGCTTTTTACAGGAAAAATGCCTTTTGGTGATAGAAGCAGAGTGGTGTGAGTAGGGCAACAGTAAATCTGTCCTCAAGGCACTTTCTGACTGCAATTCATCACGATGGCAGACTGGCTCTGCTCATGGTGACACTGTACCCAGGGAAGTGACCGGAAGGACTGGGAGTGAGTCCCCCCGTACCGGCCTCTTGGGCGTGATTCACTTCTGCCCCCATGTCAGCCTGAGCACGTGGACGTGTCGTTTCTGGTCCTGAGGATCAAAAGATGGCAGTCCTGGCACAGGGAAACCTCCAGGCACCACTCTGCCTCCCACGCTGGCAGCGCCTAGTAGATAAAACATCCTTCAAGAAGTTGCTTGGATCTGTCAGTGCTGCTTTCAGTTGAATCTGTTTCGCATTCCTAGTTTGTAGGTATGAGAGCCACAAAAACAACAGGTTAATTCTTCAAATTACTAGCATTTCACAAGGATACCTTAAGTTATTATATGCTTCATATAATTATATTTCATTTTTTATAGCAAAATGAATTATTTAAGTTACTTGTTTTGATATGGGTATCTTAAGAAATTCAACAGGTATGCCACGCCTACCACCATCATTATTTTCTTTTTAAACATAAAATTTACTAGAATTTTTTTCTAATACATAGATATAAAATTCACACACACACACACACACACGTAACACAAAATCTATTTCCCAGTTGTTATTTTTATAATAATATAAATGTAAAAAAATTTAGAACAGAGACTATATTTTACTTTTAATCTCAATAAAATATTAAAATTCGGGTGAGGTACTACTGTTTTCCTAATGCTCTCACAGTGGATTCTTAGATGGAGATGTAGTTTTGTTCATGTTGAAAAGCTAAACAAAAAGGAACCTTTTTAATTGGCTTTTGCACTTTTTACATTAGATACACACAGACAGCCTGTCTTTGATGTCAGTGTTTGAGTATCACCATATATTTGTGAAATCGATAAACAGTGGGTTGTGTGAGTACCTTAAACATTTGTAACTGAACAGACAGATAATAAACATTGCCTTGTGTATCCCTTCTTTTAATTTTGAGCCTGGTGTATTTGTAAAGGAGAAGCAGTTACCATTTGACATACTATATTTTTTCAGAAAAGCCCTCAGTTGCTCCTGTTGGTTACAGTAGGCCTGCAATGAATGCATATCTGAGACAATTGCCTTATTTTCAAAAAGTATCGCAGTTGAAATGGGTTCTGATGATTTCATCTAGTGAACATTGTCTTGTAGATGTACCTGTAATAAAAAAAAAAAAGAAATTAGATTTTTGATACTCCTTTTTATCCTAAAGTATCCCCAAGTATATAACATAATATCATACAACAAAAAGTTTCCCTGGTAATGCTCACATAATGTTACCCAGTTTTATGCGATTTTTCTTAGTCTAAATAAGACTCCTTTTTAAAAGAAGCCTTCCACTTACTACTGTGTTACATATAATGTGTTGTCATGTTAACAAATTACAGCCAATATAGACTTATGCTAACACACTTATGCTAAATCTTTCCTTTTGATAACAACAGTTGATAGAATAGATTCTTCCTTGTCTAAAGAAAAAATAAAATCTCTACTTGGAGAAGTTAGAGCCATTAGTAAGATAAGAATAATCAAGTTTATACTCCATATTTTATTTAAGTTGAAACGAGCAAAAAGTGAGGAACCAAAACATTAAAACTACCCATTTCTTTATATTGCCACTGCCTGAAGAGTCCCGCAGTCTCATCATTGAGATGATAATCTTCCCCTACATCCTTTTGCAACAGTGTAATTTTGATACCTGGCAAACTTCAGAGGGCAATTTGTAGATGAAACAATTTCCTCAAATGTGGGTAATGAGTATTACAAAGCAAAACCCATGAGCTTTGGAGTCACGAAACCCTTAGTTTAATCCTGGTTCAAAGCCTCCTTTTGTGACCCGGGACAAGCTACCTTCCTTCCTGGCTCTGTTTCTTTATGCATAAAACAGGCCCAGGAATCTTTTATGTAGAGTGTAGTGTCTAGATTTAGAGTTTGGCGTATTGCATATTATAGACATTTAAAAATATACCCATTCCCTTGTCATATGCAAAAGAATATATTTTCCAAAGTGAATGCAGGAAATATATGTGATTTGAAAATCTCCCTAGATGACTTTATACGTCCGCCCCTCCCCCCTCCCCCCCCCACACACACTGCTTCTGAAGACTTGGTACCTTAATGTTTTTAGCTTTTTCATCAGGGAAAGCAAGGCCTCCAGTTCTCATGACCAAGCAACTAAACAAATCAATCTCTTGGATACCAGTCACTAAAAGATTTAATTGAAACTAACTGTAATTAATCATTGGTACCCATTTGTTTAATTAAATATTTGTTTCCTATTTACACCCATTATATTTATAAAACATCTGATTATGATTCATTTAAATGTCACCAATACTTATCAAAGGAAAGTTGTATGTGTCTTTTTTGTGGACTAATAAGTAATGAATGCACTTACATTTTATGTAAAGAACTGATTTATTGTCTTCACTTTAAGGCCCTTGCATTGGAAAATGTAAACCCACAGAAAGTGGGGTTTTTAAAAAGTGGAGATGCAGCGGGTAAGAGAGACTACACATTGACATTATGCTAATGAGAGATTTGAATCCCTGACACCGCGTTACTTGGTGGGACACAATGCTGCATCAAGGTCTCTGTCCTTTTGTTGATTTAAAATGTTATCCTTGAAATATCAATGTCATAAATATTAATAAAAATACTAAGAGCTTTGCAAGTGAGTTCTAGGAAGACTAATGACTTCCAGTTAAATATCAAGTCATCATTCTAACGGACCTTTTACTAGGCAGCAAAGATGGGACAACACTGGGAGCCCTTCATAAAGATCTTAACAGCCATTCAATTGAGACAAAAATTCCATCAACTAGTTGTTTGACCTAAATAGACTGATTGTTTCTGGGTGAATTAATCAGCCTTTGGTTATCATCACTCAATACCAAAAACTGGTCAGGCTGATTTTTTTACTCCTTTAATTGGTTGTTTTCCCAGTTGGGGCACATGTACATATACACAAACACACACATAAACCTACACAATTATTTGTGTGAGCCAGTAACTCGTGTCAGCTTGCACCTAGGTAGTTCTGGTGTATGTCAGTATAGATACATCTCAAAAGAAATAGCATTGAGCAATAAAAGTAAGGTGCATAAGAATATGTAGAGTAAAATATTTTACTGTCCATTTATCAAAACTATACCATATGTTATTCATGGGTGAAAATTTATGTCAATAAAAACATGGAAGGTGAGTAGAAAGGATGCGCATTAAGTGTGCAAGACTTGTGCCTAAGAAATAGTGGGAGGGATGGAATGGGTGACAACGGGGCAAAAAAACAAGGGGCTATGTTGTCACCAGTAATTACAGTATGCTGTGAAGTGTGTATATTAGAATCTAAAAATTAGGATGTTATTAGGATGTTTGTAATTCATCTTTTCATTAGAATGAGGGCATTTTTCAAATCAACTTGACCCTTTATAGCATTTAAAATGACACAATGTCGTCATTCTCTTTCCTCTGTGTCAAACTGAGTGTTGAAATAGTGGGCATCTCGAAGAAGGCATCACACTTCCAGTTGTTCCTCAAAAATCCTATTCATGCGAATTATACTACACACCTTGGCTAATCTGAGTGTCTCTGTCACTGAGGGATGCTTTCTTATTAAAATTTGTGCTGTAAATACCATTTACCACGAGTAGGTTTTGTGTAAAATTCCACAGTTTGGACGTGAACAGTTTAGCTCCATTATTAAAACAATACTTAATGAGCCCTGGCCAGCGTCACTCAGTGGTTAGAGTGCTGGCCTGCACACGGAAGGGTCCCTGTTCAATTCTCGGTCAAGGGCAGGGACCTGGGTTGCAGGTTCGCTCCCCACCCTCGGGTGGGGTGCATGCTGGAGGCAACAGTTGATGTGTGTCTCTCACGTCGATGTTTCTCCCCCCCCCATTCCTTCCTTCTACTACCTCTGAAAAAGCTGTAGAAAAAAATATTCTCAGGTGAGGACTGAAAAACTAACCTCTTAATGAAACATTTTGCCTGGAAATACAAAATAACAGAGAACACTGTACCCCTAGTATTTTAGGAAAATGTAAGAGAATTAGATACACGCGGCACTCTCAGTGCCATAGACGGTAAAGTGTTACTGTTGTTAGAAACCCCCAGGATAGTGGGAATCCGTGTTGCCCATGCTCACGTCCTAATTTGTGGCACAGTTAGGAGATCTCAACAGTGCAACGTGATTGTCATTTTTTGTCCATACTCACATGTTAAACCAGTGTTTGTACAATTACATTAAACTCTTTTTGCATATGATCTACATTTTACTCTGTAACTGTTTGTATGAAATAGTAATTTTCAAGGGCCTTCCCCCCCCTTAAGGCTGGTGTTTTGAATATAGTACAAAAAATGTAAAATAACACTGTAGCCTACTCATGCAGATGTATTCATTTCACATAGAGGTCTTCCTTTGAGATCAAATCAAGAGGAGAAAATTCTCTGTAGTCAACAAAATATATAGTGCATGTCTCCGCGTCTTGTCAAGCACCTCAGATCTGCATACGAGGATGGCTTAAAACCCTGGTAATAGGCTTCAAGAAGGAAAAAAAAAATGAATAAAAAATTTTAAATAATTGTCTATTTCTATAGCAAAGTTCAAACTTCTGTCTTGAAATGGTGAACCAGCTCAAATAACATTAGGGAATGTCCTTGTTTAGGGATAATTGATGGCCTTGTACTTTTCTCACTGTTTATTATGTATAATCAAATAGGACAGGAAAATGTTAAAAGCGCAAAGGCTAAAGCTGAAGTGAAATGTATATAGCAGATTTATATGTGTTTAGTTTTTGTTTTGAGAAGATGCAAATTTTAATCTCATGTTATTTCTGTAATAAGAACAAAGAAAAAGACGTTTGTTACACAAGAACTGCAGGCCTTTCTTTAAGGAAAAGCTTTAGGTTGTGTCAAATGTGTTGAGGTATCTTCTACTTAATATACTAAATGACTGAGTTAGTTTTGCATTTCAAACTCTAAGGCGGGTAGGTTATAAAAGAATGTTTATCACTAATGACCCAACAACAGCAAAACCCCATAAATACAGTTATGCTCAGATATTCTAAAATGTTTTAATAGTAACAGAATGCTAGAAAATATTGTACAATATAGGCAAGAGATTAACTTTATTTTACTTCAGTGGTTGATGATAGCAATTGACCGGTGAAATGGCTTGCATAAAACTGTGTTTTTCTGAACACAATTTCAGGAATATAGAACTGTACATTCTGAGAAATATAGGAAAATGTAGGAAATTATTGCATAAATTGCTTTGACTAAAGTAGACATTGTGATGAAGTATAATCTCTTCAAGTAAACAGTGATTATGTTAAGAATGGAGAAGCAATCACACAATTTAAGTATTTTGCCTTGGCAGCTCGGCTCGTATTTTTCACCCTGCCTTTCCCTGGGGTGTACATTCCTGCTAGCCCGCAGCACACAAAAATAGGCAAAAGGCCAATACACACAGGAACCAGATCTGCTTAGAAAACGCTACTTTTTAGAAAGCAGCTCAATATACTCAGGCCTCATTTATTTACCTTGACCTAAAGACTATTAATGGCACCGCCTCAGATAAGACATCTCAGCTGACCAAAAATATTTCTGCAACATAAGTCACATTGGCACAGCAGATATCAGCCCAGAGATCACCTTTTGAAACAAGCAAGAAGAGAAAAGTAGAACAGAACCCACTTGTTAAATTCCTAAATAACCCTCTGGATGTATGTGCTAAACATCCTTTCCCAAACGCCTATGCTATTTTGTTTTCCGCCAGCCCCCACTTTCCCCACAGTTTTTCGGCTCTGCACTGAACAGATCTCAAACATTTATGCACACCAAGGTAGTCAATACTTGACCTAAAGTAAAAAAGTATATGTATTTAAAAATGTCATTAGATATCTTGCTCATCCCAAATAATAGTTTTTCTTTCACCTCAGTAGTCACTGATTTTCCTTAAAATACTTTGGGGATTCTACCCAGGGTTTGGCATGTATTCTTTTGATTATCTCTAGTGATGGTAAAAAATTTGTTTTGCAGAAGAGAATTGGATTTGGAGTGAAGTCCTATAGGTAGATGGATGTTGAAGCGGTGTGATATTCTCCCGATTTAAGAGATTATAAAAGAATAGAGATGATTTTATTTTGCAGCTTAGAAAATAGTTCTAAAGGTAGTTTCTGAAGAGATTTCCAACACATTTTGAGTCATTGAAACATTTTGGAACAAATCTGTGGCCTGAAAGTGTGACTATTTTGGGAAAAAAAAATAAAAAAAATGGTGTACTTGTCCTTAGGACTCCTTGGTGCTTTGACATTTTCTAACAGAAAGTTTCCATCACCCGGGTGTTGGATTTATCACCTGGAGGACAGGCGGATTCTCTGCTTGCTAGACTGTCCTTCACATATACCAGGTGATCTAGCTTTTGAGGAAACTGTTGAAGCCTGTCAGAGCTGCAGCTCCCAGGAAAGAAAGAATATACTCAGAAGATCAGTATTTTTAAACTCATTAATTTTTAGCATAAAGTCAAATATCTTGATCCCAATTTCAATTTCATCATTTACTACTTTGTGACTTTTGGGCAATTTACTTAAATGTCCTTGGCTTTATTTTCTTCACCTATAACCTGGGGATAATAATTGTCCCTGCTTTGTAGGACTGTGGTAAGAAACAAATTGAATTAATTCACATAAAGTACTCAAGCTTGGCACATAAAAAGCAGTTAATAAATATTTGGTGCGCTTGTTGATTTTATGGTGAAACTTTGTAAATATTATGATTTAAAGCATTATTCCTCCTGTTTGGCTTTTCATCTAAATAAGGTAATGTATTTAATTAAAAATAAATTATTAAATTAAGACTCAATAAAGGATTGAGAAGTAAACTAGGCTAAATACTTGGCAAAAGAGAATTACGCGGGCAGAGAAGAGCCTGTGCACAAGCTTGCGTAGGTCTCGGGAACTATAGGCGTGGTGCAGGCTCTGGATTTCATCCCGGGGTGGAAAGTCACCAAAAGCCTTTGAGTAGATGAGTGACATATTTGCCATATGTTTCCAAAGGATCACTGTAGGGGTGTATATTAGGTACTTATTGTCATTTCAAAAATTATCTGAAAACTTAGTAGCTTAAGACAACCACCATTCATTTTCTCAGTTCTGTGAGTTGGCCGTTTGGGAAAGAGCTGGGATATCTGGACTCTGCTCTTACTTTTCTGATATTTTAATTCCTACTCTTCAAAAGCTTCTTCCTACCTAAGTTCAGGAAAAAAATAATAATAATAAAAAAAATAGTGATGGATGGAGCCCAAACTGTCAAACTGTTTACTAACAAGATGCAGGCTGGAGGTTATAGTTTAGTGTTAGGCAGATTTGCCACCTGGTTGGAGGCAACCCTGGACAGCCTCCTCACAGCCTGGCCTTACTAGAGGTTTCTTTACTGTATATTTTGTTCTCTCAGATTCCACTGTTTTGTTTCTATTTTTTATGGACAGTTTTGTAACCTTTGTGGGGTTCCATTAACTGGCATCCTACTGCCTTGCCAGGATTTGAAACCTTGAAAGTAAGAGGATGCCAAGAGAGATAACAATGTCAGTTTTATTATTGGCCAATGATACGTTGAAAGACACCTTAGTTTGAGGGCGAAATGAATCTGCTAAACAAGTTCCAAATGAGGTGGACTTAACCAACACAGGGCAGGCCCCCAGCTGGTGAGGGCAGGCACGGAGCTGCTCTGGGAACACTGGGGAATAAATAGCTGCTTCTGTGGGCAGCTCAGCCCCAAAAGGAAGGAGGGAGGTACTGGCTACACAAGTCTTGTTTATTTTTCCCCAAATCACATCCTCAACCCAGATGGAGTGAACACAAGGGTAGAGAGAGGCCGAAGTGTATCCCCCACTCAAGAATGAGGGCGGGCGGGGTGGGGGGCAGTTACCCTCAGCACTTTTGCTTTGTAAAGGCATATTATTGGCAGTGTTTTATATTTAACTACTTTGGCGGGGGGAAGGGTACAGAAATAATTGATGGTAATATTTCTCGAAGTAATTGGAATCCTTAGAAACTGTTATATCTTTTTATCTATATTTTCATATGCAAAAGGAATGAATGAAAAATTTGCGTGTGTTTATATTTGGGAGGTGTTTGGGAAGGAAGGGAGGGGGCTTGGCAGTGGAACGAAGCACGTGGCCTGGGCCTGATGATGACGAGGGTGGGGGGAGAATACAAGGAGATGGCGGAGGAGAGACATCGAATTAAAAGTTGCCTGAATAACCGCGGTGGGAACGTGGGCTCAGGACAGTTGTGCTGCTGTCCAAAGTGAAAGGTTTGAGGAGGGAGAGAGACGTGCAGTGGTCACGCATGGAGTGTCCTCACTGTAGGGCCACCTGGGCGTGGAATGGACAGAACTTACCCTGACTCCACTCCCTTTCCTTCGCTCCCACGCACATCAGCACGAGGGATCACGCTGCTCTGATGGGGGCCCTGAAGAACTACGGAGGTAAATGAATTCTAGCGTATCCCGAACAGAAAAGCAGCAATCCTGCCTGCTTTTTGCCCTAGGCACACGGAATCATTCTTCCACTGCCCACTTAATTACTCTAGACAGACAGCTGCTCTTCCAGGCGGCCCCCCTAAATGGCAGTCATTCTGGAGGGGCATCCCCAACACATGAAAGGCGGGATTGGGAGCACATAAAAATTATTTCTGATCATTCCACTTACACAGAAGTTTAAGGACACATACCACCTCCCTCTGGATATGTTAACTATTGTTTAATGATGTTATCTGATATTTTAACAATGTACGCAGAGCCCCAGAGCCTTGAGTTTGTTGTTTAAATATCTTTGATGCTGTGTCATAACAAATTAGTTTCTAAATGCTGCCAATTTGGCAGACAAAGCTGATTATTTCCTGCAATCACACTGCATATGTGCACAAGATTATAATTAATGATCAGGGATGCCAGCCCTCCTTAATAACGATCCTTCAGTGTTTAGAAGCTGATTAGAGCACCGGGCATTTGTGCCCTCTGTTGGGGCAGAGGTGAGAGAAAGGAGGCAACGAATCGGGAAAGATCTATCAGTGTCAGAGAATCGATAGTTGCTGGTTTCCATGATAAACCTGAAGATTCTGGGGGAGTTATTGACCAAGCTGCTGCTGTGACTATTACCAGCGTTTACATAGCCTTTGCCGCAGCAGCGCGGGTCCTAATTAGGCTGGAATTGGTCTTTTGGCAACTCCGCAGTGTTTGCTTCCTCAATGCACCAGTCCGCTGCCGCAGGAGGACTCTGAGGAGGGCTAAATATTTTGGAAGAATTATGTGAGTGCAAAATGTCAAGATGTCAAAGGTGTCTCATCACAAGGAATGAGATTTATCAACTCGCCCTGCCCACGATTTTGACTTTTTTAGAGAAAGACCAAGTTTTCTTTCTGTTTCTTGGCAAAAATGTGGCCAACAAGTGAATGGTGTTGAGCGAAGATGGTAGCATCTCACCTAAAATGAAGATGGAGAGAAGGAGCAAGGAAAGAGAGGGGAAACACTCATCTTTAGAAACGGAGCCTATTGTGAAAAAGTAACCTGACGCCCTGGAATTCCAAAGCAATTCAAGTGCAAAGTGATTCTTTGATTAACCAAAGGATTCTTCCTGGGGAAATTTTAGGTTGTCTAGCATTAAAAATAGAGTTTGGAGTTTGGTTTGCTTACCAAACTGTACAAATTGAAGTAAACCTATAGTCCCACGGACCTTTTTGAAATGCTGCTTAATGATTCCAAAAATCTTTGGATGACATGGATTCCTCTTCTGCCACATCTCCCTGTAATATCATAATACATCATGCCAAGGAAAATCTACTCTACTTTTTTTTTTTTTTTTAATAATCTCCCCACTTTCTTCCTCTGGTAACCACCTTACTGTTGTCTGTATCTGTGAGTTTCAGTTTTATGTCCCAAATATGAGGGAAATCATGGTTTTTAGCTTTCTCTGACTGACTTATTTCACTTAGCATAATATTCCTATAATTCCGTATTACATCATGCCACGGCAAATCTGCTCTAGTTTTTAATGAAAGCACTATGTGATGATTAAACTCTGGGGCATCTGCAGCTAGTAACTTCAAACAATCCTCAGTAAGACCTCTTGTACCAGCAAAAATAATGCAAGACAGTGATATCTAATGTTACGGAGAAGTCAGACTCATTTTGGGAGGTGGGGATTCCTAAACTGGGTTTCAAGGATAGACATGCAGCCTGAAGCTTAGCAGAGTGTTGTTGTTGACAGAGGAGGAGAGAGTACTGTAGGGGAAATTACTATTCTCTTATTTGTTCTGAGGTCAGTCACAAATGTACTTTGAGATACTATATTGTTTATGGGCTTTATTTTTGGTGTTCTTTTTAATTTCTGTTGGTATTATCCTATGCAAAGTGGTCCATGCACAGCAGCTTAGAAGTCACCTAGGACCTTCTTAGAAATGTGGATTATCAGGCCCCAGTCCAGCCCTACTAGATCAGAATCTGTATTTCAAAGAGATCCCAGGTGATTCATATGCACAGCAGAGTCTAAGAGCTACTGATCTAGACAAATGTTGCTGCATCCTGGAATCCCTTGGGGAGCTATAAAAACCCTGATGCCGAAGCCACACTCCGTATCAATTCAGTCAAAGTCTGATGAATGGGCAGAATCTAGGCATTAGAATTGGTTTGTAAAGCTGCCCAGGTGGTTCTATTGTGCATCCAGGTTGAGCACCAGTGTGTAAGGTTCCGCTACCAGGGCACTTGGAGTAGCAGTAGGTAAAATTTAAGAGTGTCTCTCAATACTTTGTAAATTCTGATTGCCTAAACTGCTTTACAAATTCTCATTGAGTGCACACAAAGTATTAGCATATCCTTTTAATCTGTGTGAAAATTTAATTAGGCATCACTTGAGCAGCTGCTCTTGAGACTGGCTTTTTCTTTCTCAAGATTTCTTTACAGATAGGTTTGGCTGTGTTAAATATAAAACAGTGAAATTTTTTGGTTCCCTTAAGTATTATGCAGTAACAACATTTGATCAAAGGTAAACATGATGAAGTGAAATAGGATGTGCTGTAAAAGCAACCTGTTTTTCCTATATGAGAATTTATCTGAAATTCCCTTTTGTTTGGGCAAATTCCCTAATGAAGAAGGATATTTTTATCTTTTTAAATAATTGTTTCTTTTCTGTAAGCCTTGAACCAAAAATAGGAAAGTACTATTTAATAGGTCATAGTGGTAAAAATAACCATTTTTTTAAAAAAGATAAGTATGCAAGATAGCAACATGTTATGCATGATATCTGGGGAAATCAAAGATCAATATGTTGGAGAATAAATTTAATATACCATTTGTGCTTCTTATGAACGAGAAGTCCATAGGGGGCTTTGGAAAGTTCAACATGTTCCTGGGGATCTAGAACACCATGTGCATGCATAGGCTGTGCATATATGAAAGACCTGAGATTAGGAAAACCCAGTCTCTCGCTTCTAGTTAACCTTGGGGCCTTTCAGGTAAAGGTTAAGGCAGAGCTTTCATTTGCTGGAGCGCTGATGCTCTCAAAGGCCTTTTGATAAAGGGTAGAAGTCTTACGGTTCAAGGCATTTAAAGAAATCTGTCTAATCATTACATGAACACTAAGCTAACCAGAGACTTCAGTGACTGCACATACCAGTGAATATAGGCTGGGTAATTAGTCCAGGAATATCACTAAATAAACAAAATACAACAACAAAGAAACCAGACAGGCAGAAACAACAACAGTAACAACAAATCCTTGACAGGGGATATGATTTCCAGAGTTGTCACACTGTATTATTTAAAATGTCCAATATTCAAAAAACTTACGAAATACACAAAGAGAAAGGACATTATGGCTTATACATAGACATACATGAAAACAATCAATAGAAACTATCCTTGAGAAAGCTCAGATCAGATGTTAGACTTACCAGATGCATTGTTTTTCTCTTGCTGACATAACAAATTACCAAAACCATATTGACTTAAAACAATACAACTTTATTTTCTTACAGTTTTGTAGGTTAGAAGTCTGACGTGGATCACTGGGCTAAAATCACGGAGTCAGCAGGAATGAATTCTTTTTTGGAATCTGTAGGGGATGTTCCATTTCCTTACCTTCTTCTGTGTCTAGAGGCTACTCACATTCCTTGGTTTATGACACACTTCTCCATCTCCAAAGCTGGCAGTGGAGGATGGCATCCTTAACACTTCGTATCTCTGACCCTTCTTCCATATTTGCATCAGTTTCTGACTGCAGCCAAGAAGGGCTCTCTGCTTTTAAGGACTCGGATATTAGATCAGGCTTACTCGGGGAACCCAGGATCATGTCTCAGTCCTAAAGCCTATAACCTCAATCACGGATGCGAAGTCCTTTCAACCATGTAGCACAACATGTACATAGGTTTCAGTGACTAAGGAGTGCACATCTTTGGGGAGGGGGCATTATTCTTCTGTCACATGGGACAGAGACTTTAATTCAATAAACAAAAGAAAACCTTCTCTGAAGAATTAGGTATGCCATGCTATACATTAGATCTCCAGAAGTTCCTCATCTTATAACTCTTGACCTACGTTTCCCCATCCCCTCATCCCCAGTCCCAACCATCCCACTCTCTGTTTCTGTGAGTTTGGCTTTTTTAGATTCCACATGTAAGTGATATCATATGATTTTTGCCTCTCTGTCTGATTTATTTCACTTAACATATTATCCTCAAGGTCATCCATGTTCTCATAAATGACAGGATTTCCTTTCTTCTCACCATTGAAGAATATTCCATCATATATACATATATATATACATATATATATATCTCAAAATACTAAACACAGAATTGGCCATATGATCCAGTAATTCAACGCCTATGTATATACCCATGAGAAATGAAACATATATAACAGAAAAACTTGTACATAAGTGTTCATAGCAGTATCATCATAAGAGCCAAAAAATAGAAGCAATCCAAATGTTCATAAACTGAAAATGGGTAAACAAAATGTGGTTTATCAAAGCAATGGGATAATATTCTGCAATAAAATAAGTGAACAAAGGATATGTGTTGCAACAAAGATTAACCTTGAACACATTATGCTAAGTAAAAGCAACTGTTTACAAAGGATCATCTCTTGTATTATTCTTTTTATATTTAATGTCCAGAATAAATAAATCCATCAGACAGAGAGCAGACTTGTGACTGTTAGGGGCTGAGTTTAGGGAAAGATGGGGAGTGACTGATAATGCAGAGATGAAATGTTCTGAAAATAGACAGTGGCAATTATTGTATAACTCTGGGACTATACTAAAGGCCACTTACTGTACAGTTTAAAATGGTGAAATTTATGATAGGCAAATTATATCTCAATAATGCTGTTACTAAAAATTATTTAAAATTACCAAGCACCCTTCATCTACATTCTCTAAATTAATCCCACATTTTCCCAATTCGCTTCGTCATTCACACCTCCCTTCTCCCTCTTTCACTACTGATGATGTTAACTTTGATTATTCAGGTTTCTCCACTACAAGATGACTATCTTACTATATTATAATTAGTAAATATGTTTTGGGGATATATTTTGGGATGGTGTAAATATCCCACCTTTTTAAATCATGACCTCACCTACTTAGTTTTATATTTATATGTACATATATAGTTTTATATTAATATATATATGTATTTAAAAAACAGCATAGGAAGTGAGATCAAGGTTTGTGTGTGTCTGTTGGTAGGGAGGGTTGGGGGTAGTTATGAAGGTATAGGATATTAAAAACTAAGTGTCCAAACAAATTTTCTTGTACCGATTAATTTAAGCCTTTACTAAATTGGATTTCATATACTTTCACATCTGAGAAAATTTATTTCAGTAACTTTGGACAATGATTTGAACACTAAAAAAATTAAGAGATAAATAACACTGAATAATTGATACCAGGGAGTAAAAAATCTAAACTAATATCTTACTTAACTGAGTTCTACATGTTTTATTTGTTAAACACCGTATTTGCGCTTCTTAAATATTGTGTGTTGCTTCTTAGGTTTCTACACACACACACACACACACACACACACAGACTCACAAGTACACACTCTGAGTATTTAACTAAGATTGTCATATAATGTTTAATATACTTCTACATGTATTTGCTAAAAGTTATAATTGAATCACCTCAAAATGTACTGAAGTGCATTAGTATGTTCATCTGATATTTTAAATGGTTGATAACTAAGTAGTCAGCAGACCACTGTACCGCTGGATCTTAAGGCACCGCGACATTTTCATAGCAGTTAACATGCGGCCGGACAGGGCTGGAAGCAGGGCCATCGTTAGAGGCACTTTTATCCTTAGTCTTTGATTTGCTCACCCGCAAAGGACTCCAGTCTCATGAAGACTCAATTTTTCAGGATTTCCAGGAAAAGGAATGTCCAGATGGTTTCCTGTAATCTGTGAAATAAGTGGGGTAAAATTACAGAAGTTTTGCTGTGTATGAGGTGAAGTTCTCCCGGCTGGGAGGATCATGTTTCTCTCGGAGCTTAATTCAGAAAGAAGAAAACTCCTCAGAGCAGCTCATTAAAGTTTTCTCTCCAGCCTGAACTCTCTATATACTTTAGATATCCATAACCTACCAAACGAAAATCTCATTTCTAAGTGATCTTCCTACCAAGTAGATAATTGCTTTAGGTTCAGACTCAGTGTTTCTATGTACCCATCTTAATGCTTTCTGAGACAGGTCACATCCGTACCTAACAACCCTGCACCTGGCTATGTCTGTGTCTAGGATAACGAGAATCCTACTTTATATTTATATGGGTATCCATCTGAGTTTTTATCTCCTCCTGTATCTCCACCTGTATGTCCTTCACGGTGACTGTGAAGGTAAGAGTCATTATTCACATTTTACCTTATTTATACCTATTTTAAAAATTTAGAAACTGTGACTCAGTGAAAGTATTTCTAATTATTCTGGAAGAGAAATCCAGGTCTTGTGAATTTGATTCCCACATTCTTTCTGTTACACAATACTATTGTTTCACCTCTTAGTGACTTTTACTATATGTCACTAAGTATATGTATAGTAAACACATAAACTGTTTACTATAATTTGATCTATATTGTATTTTACATAAAATGTGGTAGCGGGGACGGCAAGATGGTGTTATAAAGCAAATAATTCCTATGAACCGTAACTTTAGAGAAATGATGGCTAGATAAATGAGATTATAAATATATATCAGCAGTTAGAATTTGCATGTGATTGGATTAACATAGATAGGTTAGGCCTTGGTACTACTCTGTAGATTGGTCCTTAATATTTAATAATTCAGATTCATTCAGTTAAAACCAGTAAGTCCCTGATTCTCTACACTTCCATCAGTTTAACAGATTTGAAGGAAACTGCAGTCACTCTGTTTCACGTTGCTGATCTTGTTGATATATTTGCTTCTGTGATGTTTGATTTATACTTTTATTCAGACTGCCTCACGTTTTTCAGCTAATAGTAAAGCTTTCTTATTTTTGTTGTGGGCACGTAGACAAGATTGCATAATTCTTAACAGTTGAAATGGCACCCCGAACTTGAAAAGCGTAAAACCAGTAGGGATGCACTTTGGTTTCAAACTCTATGCTATTTAAAAGGGAAGGAAGGGAAAGCAAATAACATGTAAGGAAGACATGCTAACCAGCTCATTTAGTTTGGTTGAAAGTAATTCCTATGCCCATTTTTTGTGTATTAATTAGAACTGTACTTTCCCCTTGAAAGTATGTGAAATATTTTCCCTTTGAAATAAAAATGAAGCAGAATATTTCTATGTGGAAGCTCCCCGAGGGCAGGCAATGGATGTATTAATCTCTTATATATCCTCACGGCCTGACATACAAGAAGTATTCAATGCTTATTTTATAAATAAATGAGTGCTCGAGTGAACAAACTCTTCCTGATGTTATACGAACCAAATTTGGGAATGAGGATTGGAGACTGAGTATGGTGGGAATGTGGGTCACTGAAGAGTCATTTTGATTAATTCTGCTGGATCCCTTGTAACTAAGCAAGTCTGAAGATTTTACTTGATTTTAGCCATTTAATTATTTCTGAACTTCTAACTGCCTGCAGTGTACAAATGGCATGAGTTCATTTCATTCTGTCCCAAGATTTCTTAGGAGGGTTCATAGCTGTACTAGTCGTTTTTCTGTAATATTTCCTAGAGTATCACATTATCTTTTGACAACTGGTAATTAACCTAGGACTTCATTTAGATAGAGAGGAAGATATAAGGGTTTAAAACATTCTTAATAATGAGATGATGTATTCCTAATTTTACTATGGTAATATGTCATGCAGTTTGGGTTCAACATGAGCTCGATATGATTGCAAATTCATTGCTTTTTCTGCTATGTTGTTGACATAAAACATATATTTTTAAGAAACGAATTCTAGCATACAATAAATGTTAAAAAGGAAGACTCCACATAGTTTAAAACCTGCATTAGAGAATGAAAGCTGGTACTAAAGCCTTAAAATTAGATCCTGCTCTTAGTGTTCCAGGAAGGAGCCTTTGGCATCACATCATTATTCTTTCCAAATGTAACTAATTTAAAGGTGACATGAATAAAATATTCATTAAAACTATAGTAGCCGTTTATCTATGACCTTTAACAAAGCTGCTATTAACTTTCAATTGACTCACAGTTGTAGATTGAACCTTACCTAATACAGTATCCATCCCTCTCTAAACCTTCCTGGTAGAGTTCTGATTTACATCCAAAACCTGTCTATAAATACTCTACCTTAGCCAGCTCTGTGCTTCCTACTCCTTGAGTCTTAAATCACTGTAATGCTTCAAGCCGATATTATTTCTAGTATTTCAGTAAAGAACATCTCCATTAAGTACATCTGAAGCACTCTATTTTAATTACTGGTTTCTTTAATCTAGTTTTCCTTATAGGGAATAGCAATGCCAAATGGTTTTTAAAGGATTCAAAAATGTTCCCAGGTGAACTAATTATGCCCTTTTATTTCCATAAGTGTTGTAGTAGGACCTTCTGAGGAATCGTTCTGATGAAGCTGTATCCCTTGCCTCTCCCCCAAACTCATTCCTGATCTCTTGCATGCACAAAATACACATTTATACTTAGCGTAGAGTTAAATACTGATCGTCTGTCTGAATCTAATCTGCCTACATATCCAGAGTCTAAGTGATTTGAAATTCTATTTTGGCACATAATAAGTCAACCTACAGGAGAGCCAGGAAGGTAAAGATATGATAGCAAAGTTAGAATTTCAAATCCCTTTTGTTTTAGATATGTCCCACTCTCTGCCCTCTCTTCCCTGCTTTGTTCCGTTTCCAGAGGGAGACTGATCTGTATGGGCTCCATCAGTGGCTTCCCAGGCCCTCTCACTTCTGATGGGTTTGGTCACTGGGGGCCTGGAGGGAGAGAGAGAGGGGTGCAGGTCAGGGGGTTCTGGCTATTTATTTCCCTGCAGGGTTTTATTGGGTTGGTTATGACCCTCAAACTAAGTTCACTGTTCCCCTTAAGATGGCCTTCTCTGCCTCTCTTCTGGTTTTGGTAACGGTTTTTCTTTGTGTCCTTAGGTCTAAGGAGTTACAACAGCTTTACTGCTACTAATCTCAGGTTCCTGCAGTATCCCTTTTGGAGTGCCTTTGTGAATAACCTGTCCTTCTTTATTGTAATTGAAGTGTACCCTTTATTTTCTGTTGGGATCCTGTTAAACACACTTTGAAGCCTAGAAAATAATAATTATTTTTTTTATCTGCGTGTAATTGTACCATCCTGGAAGTCAGGAGCCACGATTTGGTCACTTGGCACAGTACTAAATTTGCTCCAGATTTAGTAACATCAAGTAACTTCAGAATAGGTCTTTGGTTAATTCTATACTTCCAGGTTCCTATTTCTTATGTCACTATGATGCTTCAAGTCAGCCTTATTCCTGAAATTCGCTTATATGTTTCAGGAAAACTTCTACTCTATTAAGTGATTTTAAAACTCTTAACTTTATTCAACATCTTTTAAAATTAGTCTCGACTTTTGGGATTCCTGAACAAAATAAATGCTTAAATAAGGTATTTTATTAATTTAACTTTTAAAACAAATTTTACTTAATTTTTAATAAATGGCAATAATATATTAGTTATAATACAACACGAGGAATTAGAAGTAAAAAGGGAGCTCAGTTTGTATCCTCTCTGTGTTGCCATAATGTGAATTATCAGGTAATCAAAGTACTACTTTTAAGTCCCTCAAGAGCTCTGCTCTTAAAATAAGAGAATGCTGATAGCAGGGACTCCTGCGTCAGGCAAACTCATGCTTGTGGCAGATGCTTCTGCTGTAAGGAGCTGGGGAGTTGGGTGAAATATGACAACCATCTACTTGGAGGTGGTGGGAAGCTAATCATTTTAAGATGCTGGAGAAGAAAGAATCACAGAGAGAAACATTGGAAGCCAGGAGACAAGCAATTAGCACAGTGTTTCAGCCAGAAACAGATTCACACAAATACGCCAATCGATTTAAGATAAAGGGGAGGTGGCTGGCAGTAGGGAAAAGAATGACCTTTCTGTTGGTGGCCCTCGGTAAATTAGATAATTATATAGGAAAAAATTAACCTTGACTTATACTTCACACCATAAATAAGAATTTATTCTAGTTAGATCGCCAATGTAAATGTGGAAGATAAACCAATTAACCTTCTATAAGAGAACCTAGTAGAGCATCTTCATGACCTTGGGGTATACAAGGCTCTCTGAAATAGAACACAAAAATACTAGCTGTGAAGAGAAAAAAAATTAATTGGATGTACTCTATTAAAAATGAAGACCTGCTTATCAGCATCATTGAAATAGAGAAAATGTATGTCACGTAAATAGAACAAAGGAGTCTATTTAGGCAAAATGAAGAACTATCACAAGTTCAAAAAAAACAACAAGCACACAATAGAAAAATGGTCAAAAAACCTCAACATGCACTTCACAAAAGAAAATGCCTATATCACTAAAAAATGTATGAACAGTTGCTTATTCTCATTAATCATCAGGGAAATGAACATGTAAGTGGCAAAAAATACCATTTCCTATATACCACAATGGCACTCAAATTAATGAATTGACAAGGCCAAATATTGGTTAAGATGTAGAGCAATGGAATTTTCTTACCCTGCTGGTGGTGTGCAAGCAATGGAAACACTCTTTAGATCTGTTGGCAGCATATTCCAAAGTTGATCATATGTACACTTTGACACATCAGTTCCACTTCTAGATATACGCCCAAATAAATATATGTATATTTGTTTATCAAAAGACATTTGAAAGAATGTTCACAGCAATAACGCTCATAATAGGCAAATACGGGGAGTGGCCCAAATGTCAATCCACGGTACTATGGATTAAACACCCTCGATGTATTCTTAAAGCAATGAGAATGAAGGCTGCATCGCCACACACAGCATGATATGGGGTGCTGAGGCAGGACAGTGGTTAGCTTTGGGGGGTCATGACATGGAGGTCATAAAGGGGGGCTTTCTGAAATGTGGGTAATATCCCTTTTCTTGAATCTAATGCTAGTTACAATGGGTGAATAATTATTGAGTGTGTGTGTGATATACTTCAGCCAAAAGGTTTATCTAAATTTAAAAAAAAAAAAGTTTTTCCCCCAGAAAAATGTCACCCCTCCTGACCGATCCCTCTGTTTTAATAGAAAAACAAAAGCCGAACCAAACAAATACCATAAGAGCACATGACTTCCTCAGCTACCGGCCGTCGCAGGCCACCTTGATGACAGCATCCAAGAGTTAAAAGGCCACTGCAGTCAACACAGGGACTTTCAATCCAGCGCCACTGTTGCCCGCGGTGGTGCTGTGCAGAGGAAGAATTTGTTTCCTTGGGTGACTCCAGTCCCCGGAGACCCTGGAATTTTCTGGAACACTAAAGCTTTCCAGAAGGAGCAGTTTAGAACCAGTCTCTCTCCGTGTTTTACTGCCACCTTCCCTCCATTATATGAAAGCTCTAGCGTTTCCTTTGGAAGTTTTGGAACAAAACGTAGCGTTGGCGTACTTTAAAATTTCATCAGGAGTAAACATACATTTTAAACAATTATTTTTTCAGGGGACTAAGATGACCTCTCTTTAGGTCTCTGTCTTTTCCTGCTCTCTGAGCCACCCCGAGCTCTTATTCGTAAGGACATCCGTGGCTGATCCAACCTGCTGAGCAAATGCTCCTTCCTCGCCTGCTGTCCCGTGTGTGTGTCCCCTGCCTGAGGAAGGGTGATGTTCATGTAAAATGAGACTGTTCTTTGACTAAGGGTATAGAGGCTGCTGTAAACCTAAGTTTGAGTATCCCAAATGTTTGAAAATTAATTAGTAGGGAAAAGAAGTTATGTATACCTAAACCAGAGCCTGTAAAGAAACACATCAAGATAGTAACAGTGGATATTGGCGATTAATGTAATCATTAGTAATGTTTCTGTTTTATTTATTATATTTTTCAAATATATTTGTGTGTGTAAATACACAAATACCCACACTTTCAGTTAAAGAGAATAAAGCTATTAACTACATAAAATGAAGGATATTTATAATCGTAGTATCATACACAGTGTAAATATTACTACAAAATTAATATAAGAGCATTCTGATGGTTTTTTGGAGCAACTGAGCATTCTTTCTTAAATTCAGAAGCATGCTTACTCATAAATAAGGATTTGTTCTCCTGAAACGTAAGAACTTCCAATAAACAGAGAGAGGAAAAAAAATTAAGCTGCAAACACCTTGGCATGTCCCAAGATGGAATGCAAATAGCAAAAGAGGTTCCATGGTAATTTTCACATTCTCAAGTAAATGTATTATTTTCTTGATTTTTTTTGTTATGAATTCTTTCCGTAGCTAATGTTTTACAGAATTATGCTAACCTTTCAGCTGCTCTGCTTTAGTGGCATAATGTTTGCAAGTCTTTTCTAAGCCAAATTACCTATATTATGCTGTATCACTACACATTAGGTGTCATTAAATATCTATTTCATTTATCACAAATTTTGACATATCTGCTGTAAAATGGAGATCTGGCTTAAAATTGCTCAACACAGGGCTGTCACTTAGTATTAGACCAGGGAAAAGGCAATATGCTGGCATGTAAAGACCTTAAAAAACAATTTTCATCTGCTGTTAAAAAAACAAAAATTGGCTTTCATGTTGTGAATTTTAATGGTAAAAAAAAAAGAAGTTACGTGGACTTTGTTCCAAAAAGGTATTTATGGAACTAGAGGGTTCATTCCTTCATTTTTCTGCATGCTGGCATTTGTCATCTTTCAGTATCAATCTAAAAAGAATTTTGTAAGGGATAGAAATGGTAAATAAACCAAATCTGAGTAACCCAGTTGAATGTCTTACACAGGATACTTGCAGGAAACAAGGAGGCTGTGTGTTAGGAGATATAATTAGGTGCATCTTGTTTAAATTCTACCTGTGCAACATTGCTTCATGGCAGGGGTCAGTAATGTTTCAGAAGCTTTGTCTAAATTTTTCTACTGATGTTTCAACTATCAGGTTGAAAACAGAAGGAACATTAACAGCTGAAATGCACCTATTAAATTAATCTCTTTCCCCTTTGCTTATCCCACGTTAGTTTCTGCCAGTTCTTCAGTTACACAGCCAAAAGGAAAAAAAGTTCCTTATGACCTCTCTACGTTAAGCTAGGAGTTTCCCTTGCTTGAAACATTCCCTCATTCACCTTTATTTAAATAAACCTCACTATCTTTCAAGACCCAAATGAAGCCCCATTGCTTTCAGAACATCTTCCCCATCTCCCGGTGACTCCCTGAATTTCTATTGCTTTGTGTGTGTGTGTGTGTGTATCAACATATAAATGAGCATATGTTATACATACATATACATATATGTATATGTATATACACACATCATTTATATATATACATATATGTATACACCTGTATATACACATGTATGTGTTCATGGGTTGGTGCATGTAAGTATCTTTTCATTTAAAAAAACTTAGTGTTTTTGAGGATAGGGAATATACTGTACATTTTTGGTGTTTCTTTTTCTGTACTCTGCTTTAAAACAGGAAAAGGTTTCACCCTGGACTAGTTGTTCCGTTGGTTGGAGCACTGTCCTGTGCACCAAAAGGCCGTGGGTTCAATTCCCAGTCAGGGCACATGCCTAGGGTGGGGGTCTGATCCTTGATCGGGGCTTGTACGGGAGCAGCCGATCCATGTTGCTCTCTCACATCAATGTTTCTCTCTCTCTCTCTCCCTCCCCACTTCCTCTCTCTCTCAAAATAATATACATGTCCTTAGGTGATGAGAGAAACAACAACACTCAGGGGTTCAGAATACCTAACCCCTGCTTTAACACGGGCCCAGGCCTGTCATAGCAGGTGCTGCTGAGAGCGTGTCACCTCCATGCCGTGTGGACGCGTGTCAGTGCCGCTCTAAGGCATATTCATCTATTGTTTGGTTTTAATAAATAATAAGACAAGGAACAAAACAGTAGGGAAATTTCACTAGTATGCACCTTTAATAAACTTTTATGCCTAATTAAGTCCTTAAAGACATCGCTCATCTGGCCACTTTCTAACAAAAAAGACACGGGCAAGTTCCATGGGAGGCAAAGCAGCCCCGTGCAGTTACCTGGGAGCTGAGCTGGCGTCTCTGGTGTCAGCATAAATCACAGGCAGGCAACGTGTGTTGGTTTTATCAACAACCACCGCCACCGACCAATAACTATTTAACGTATGTCTACGTTATATCAGGGACCCGGGTAAGGGCCAGGAGGGATATAGGATGTGTAATCTGTGATTCAAAGTGTGGAAACTCCTACAGGCCATGCTGTGCAGGCTGGAGCGAGGCAGCCAGAGGGAAGCTGGAGCCAAGGGCCGCAGCTCAGCAGAACACACCCTGCGAGTGATTTGGTGAGCGGCGGAGCCATGGCACAGGTCGGCTCTGGGCACTTTTGCTTCTCATTCTTGCTCATATAAAAGCATGAAAGTTAAGCTCATCTGTTGGTTCTCTCTCTCTCTCTCTCTTCCTCCCTCCCTCCCTCTCTCTCTCTCTCAACTTTGTAGCAGTGACAGTTTATGGATCCAATAATTTCTCACATTCTACTTGAAAAACATTTCTTTATCCAAAGGTTAACTCCTTTAGGAGTGCAAACCTTCAAATTTTCTCTGTGGCTGTATCGGTCGGCACAACTAGATTCGTTAGACTAATAAATCTATCAATTTTCTAGTCTATAACAGTGTTATCCCTGAAATCTTACAGATATAAATGGAATTGCTCATTTTCAATAAATCTGCAGAAACAGGTAATAGTGTCATGGGTTCCCAGTTCTAATCATTTTGGCTGTAATAAATGATACCCCAGGGACTTGCTTTGGGTCATAAAATTGACTGATCAGAATCCAGATTTTAACGCCCAAAGTATTTCATAACTTGTCCATTTTTTTGCCACTTTAATAGATTCTTTAAAAATGTTTTTATTGATTGTTAGGGATAGAGAGGAAGGGAGAGAGATAGAGAGATAGAGAAACATCAATGAGAAACATTGATCGGCTGCCTCCTGCACGCCCCCTACTGGGGGTTGAGCCCCCAGCCCGGCATGTGTCCTGAGAACCAGTCACCTCTAGGTTCGTGTTCAACCACTGAGGAACATAGGCTGGGCCTTTTTTGCCACTTTAAATATGAATTCTAAGAATGATTTCTCACTTAAAACTTGTAGATAGGAAAGAGGGGAAAAAATAAACCTAGAGTTTTTCCTTGTATTTGTTATTGAAATGAAATAGCACGTAACACTCAAGAAGTTATTTATAATATGTACATTAGTACATATAACGGTAACTTAAAATTTAAGCATTTGGGAAAAACATGGAATTACTATTTATATTCTCATATTTTACAAGAATGCACATTTTACAGCAGAAATTCACTTTTCTAATAAATGATAAATGTATGCTTTTGAAACAAGTTCTCTAAACATACAATTAAAGATTTAAATTTCCTTAAATAATTATAAAATGTCTTCCTATTCTTTAACAGCAGAGTAATATATTTTAATTTATTGTTCTTATTCTTTCTTCGTGAGCATTTTATCAATATGTCTAAAATATCTATCACTTGTCCATGATAACTACCATTCACTCATATAGAAAAATGAATTAAAGATAGTGCTTTAGATGTACCACAAAGTATTTTTTCTGTCCCTGCAATTATATATGAAATGACCTCTGAAATAATATGACTATAATTACCTTTTAAATAAACTTAAGAACTCGATTGAAAAATGAAATTATCAAGAGTAGTCTAAATGTAACATTTTCGTAAAGTAACTGAAAGGTCTGAGTTGGAATTCATTCTAAATGGATGCTTACCCTGTAGTATTGAAATCTTTAAAGTCTTTGAGTTTCGCAGGATGAACTTGGGGATTTCCTGGGCTAAACTCAAAGTGGATGTGTGACAGAAAGGATGGAAGAGCTGTGTTCTTTGCTATATTTTTATAATTAAAGCCAGAATGAATAGAGCAGTTGAAATGGTAAATCAGTATTCCCTCATATATCTACTCTTGTCAGAAATGCACACACAAATCAGGTCCTGGTCATCAAAATACAGGTCTGGTAACATCGCTGATACTTTTGTGGGCAACTTATGGTAATATTTACCCTCCTTCTCTACTTTTATAATGTACATTTCATCCTTTCTATGTAGCCAAGTTGAGTTGGTAATAGATGCTAAGTAAGCCACATAAAAGTACAATACACAGTTCCTTGGAAATAGGTCTTACATGCCTGGTTCTAGTATAAATAAACAGCATGGGAGACAGCCCTGTAATACTTGGGATTCTCAAAGAGAAACCTTTAAAAAAAGTAAACATCTATTAATAAAAAAAGGTCCTAGTAATCTTGACAAGAAGATTGGTTTTACTGGTCAGGTCAGCACCCTTATGAAAATTAAATGCTCTGTCGTACAACAGCATCTATGCTGAAACTACAAGATAGATAGCCACATGTTTGGAAACACGTGAGTATACTCTTATACTCCCCATAAATATTTATTAACACCGCACATGCTTTTGAGAAATCTTTTCTGAGCAGCAACTCAAATATGTCATATTCAAGACATTGAGGAGAGGTGTGTGTATACCTTCCTCCGATTAACTCATTGAAAATAGGACTGAAATTTCTAGAGTCAAACTCATTACTACCATCTCTGACTTTGCCACCAGTGACTGGGCTACAGCTATTAGAATTTGGCAGACTCAGTAATACCTTATTGACCTTTGGAGGAATACAATGTTATTCACTAGTTCTGGTTCTGATGCTATATTTGGGTACAGGAATTTCTTTTTCACTTAGCGGGACCATATGTGTGAACATCACTGCCTGAACCTTTCATGTGCATGAATTATTCATTCGTTTGTTATCCAGTCATTTACCTATTTATGTATTCCCATAGCCTATTCCACAAGACATTTGAACAGCATATAGGGAGTGCAGTTTGAATTCTGTCCTGGAACCTGGAAAAGTGATTCCACTGTGGCATGCTTTTCGGAAGGTCCTGCCAAGCGGCGCAGTGGAGAAGGGAGCAATTTTATGCAGCTGTGTTGTGGCAGTGATGCCAAATGCCCACTAGGAAGCTAAAACATCTGGTTGCTTGAATTAAAATCTTTTCTTTTCAACAGATTCCTGTTGCTTGGACAGACATTATATCAATGGAGAGCCTCTGCTTATTTGTTTTATCTCCTGGAATATATGAATGCAGATATGTGAGGCCAAGTTGACAGGCATCTGATTTAAATCAGTGCTCCCTGTCCTGACCTCTTTCAAAAATTATCAGACCCTTTCTCCAAAAATCATAGAAAATATATTCAATTGGATGGATCAACATAAAACAAATTCATTCTAAAGGACCTAATTCTCAAGTTTCTCTTTACCCAGACAGGTTGTTTTTTATTTTAGTTACCATTTTAATTCATAGATTAGTGACAAAAAGAATGTAGTATATGAAAAGATAGTCTGGTAATTATAGTCTTCCCTACAGACTGAAACAGTGTATCACATTGTACACATAAAAACAGGAAAATGCTTGAGATATTATTATTTTATATTGAGGAACAATTTAATTATTTAGACTGTGGTTTTATTTTTTCACATGCAGCCAATCATATTCTATTATTAAAAACTGTTGCCATGGCTTCCAGTTTGGAAAATTATATTTATTGTATTATGACAACATATTGGATGTTTTGCTTTCACATAAAGAAGAAAAAAAGTAAAATTAGTTTCCCAGTAAATTAAAATGTGCCATGCAAATGTACTTATAATTAGAGCTTATTTAAAATAAATTGGTTCAGTTTGCATTTTGAAAATTCTCAAGTTAAAAAAATAATCAGCCCCTTTTTCTTCATGTTTTCTCGAATTAAATCTGCTTCATTTCTTACATTGAAATGCGTAGGAATAATTGGGAAACACATTTCAGTTGGGTCGCAGTGTAGGGTCTGTAGGGAAAGAGGGGCCAGGTCTCTGCTCAGAATAGAGACGAAAGTATAAAAGACTGAAGAGAAGGGGGACTCTAGAAACCAGCACCTGTTCAGTAAGTTGAGGCTCTTTAATTTTCTTCAAAATGTGTTTCCTTTGGCCCATCAGGCCTTATTGCTTTCCTATGCACCTTCCCTTTGCTCTCCCCACTCCCCCAGCAAATGTATAATAGTATATTATTTCATTCTACTTAAATTGCTACCTAGTTCACAGCTGATCATCAGAACAACCCTGAGAGGCAAATTTTATGTACCTGTTGCAAAACCTGGGAAAGGCCCCCTAAGAGAGGCCGAAGTAACTGGGGGCTGGCAGTGGAGGAGCCATGACTGGACTTGGGTCCTGCAGGCTCCTTCTCCAGCATTCTGTCTGTTGGCCCAACGCCTGTCCTTCTGTGATGCCCTCTCCAGCACGAGTGTGCTCAAGTTGTATGGACAACTATTTTAAGCATCATTTTGACCTTTTGTTTAACCACTTTCTGAATCTTCTGTTTTCTCCCTAATATTTAAGAACATCTGCTTCCTAAGTCAGGAAATTCTTGATGCTTAGGGATGACCATGGCTGATAGTGAGGACAGACTCAAAGAGCGAGTGACAGTTCCAAAGAGGACAGAGGCACTGGAAACCAGACAAGTAAAAATAAAGCTGTCATTTCTTTAGTTTTACCATTTTCCTAAAGAGAGATTTAGTAAAAACTAATGCTAGGCTATAGGATTGGGTTTTTTTTAATGGGTAGCTGAGCTATGTAGCAAAGTGTTGCATGCTTTCTGTCCTGAGTTTCACCATTGCTCCAGAGGGCAGGAAGGGAACTCACTTTCTTGAATGTTTACTACACGCCATGCAGAATGCCAAGTGCTTAATTATGGATTAGCTCGTTCAGCCTATAGAATATATAAATTTGACATTATTATCTCCCCTTCACTGATAAAAAAGACCAAGAAGTTCAGAGAGGTAAGTGTTATTTTTGGAAATCAATAACAAATAAGAATTTATAAGCACTGACCATGTACCATGCTAATAGGGATTAACCCATTTATTCTTCATAACGCCTTTAAAAATGAAGTAATATTAATTTCCATTTTTCAGATTAAAAAAAGGTTTAGAGTTAAGTAGCTTTCCCCAGCTCAAGTGGAAGAACTTGATTTTGTGAATTAAACTATATTGTCTTTTACTGAAAACATAAAAAATGAATACAAAGGACAGTGTAAATTCATTTACCTGTACAGGGAGCGTCAGGAGACGAGAGACTAGCTGCTGGGCAGAACTGCGCGTCCTAGGGATGGATGGAGTCTTTTAAAGCCATCATCCTGCCTTCTTCTCTTTCCAATGGTCCATCTAGCACTAAGTAACAATTCCATAAGATGCGCTATCAGGCACACAACTACTTCACCTTCTGAATTATCTCTGTGTTGCTCTAAGACGCGTGGTAGAGTCTGGAAGACATTCCCTGGCCTGATGGTTGCTGGTCATGCATTTTTTATAGCAGTATCTGAAGTTTCTCCTACTGCTTTTTAGCATCTCAAATGAAGGGTACACAGAGGAAGTGAAAGACTCAGGTGAGGCAATGTGCTAGTTTAAAAAAACACATTTTAGAAGGATATTTGCTGGAAAGAGAAGTAATACTTTTAAAATTATCTATAATTTTGAATATCTTTGATTCACAAGTTACAAATATATCCAGATTTACCCTGTATCTCAGTGCCTAAAAAAAATCAAGAGTAAGTTGTAAATATTCCCTGATTTCTCCTTCAAGGTCAAATACATATTTTTAAATACACACACATATATATTAAATGTACATAATTTATGTACATATAATTCAAAATATATAAATATTTTCTATCATACAAACATACTTATTGGCAAACGAGCTATTGGCTTTTACAGATAACAAAAGTATATTACTTGAAATGAAAATTTATTATTTTGAGAAGCCTTGAATAAAATGACAATCTAGACAGTTATTCCCTGAGTAACTGAATGAATTACATGAAAATATTAAAGCATGGAAGACACACAATAGAAAATAGACACAAGAAAAACTCATTAATCCAACAGCATTTTGAAAAATTCACTTTCAACACTGAGCAAGAGATATAATTCCAATATAGTCTTTAGAATCTATTATGCTCTCCATAGAAGTATGTTTCTAGCTATACCAACCCTATTTGCTTGAGGAGGTCAAGAGAATAAAAGACAATTAGAGCCTGGAGTTGGTGCAGTTAAATAGAATAAAAGAAGGTGAAAATAATTGTAAGTTTTCAGTGATGTGTTTTAATGAGAGCACCAACAACCACAAAAATGCAAATGAGCTCAACCATGAACACGTGGAAGTTTCCACGTATTTATGGATCCTCAATTTAACAAAATATAAAAGTATTTTTCCTACAATGAGTATGTGCTTTTAGTATCCTTTGGATTTACTTCCTCCCCCCCAATATTTCATCTTTGAAGGTAATCACTCATGGCTCAGGTGTATTAAGGTCTCATGTCCGGAGCCAAGTGTTCTCGAGAGGTGGGTGTGAAGTATGGTCTTGTAGAGTGATCTTGCAATTAAGACTGTCTTCTCATTTAAAAACATTGCTGACACCCCTCTTCTGAACAGTAAAATGATATAATTTATAGAGTGTTTGGAAACATGTTTTGTCCCCAAACCTACTATTTTCATAGTTTTCCATTTACATAGACCTTACATGGATTTGGGGCATGAATTTTCATTGTCATATTCATAATTTGTATCTAAGGGCAAAAAATGTCAGAGTTTGGTAACCAAAAGGAAACCCCTAGATCTCAGAAAATAACCTAAATCTCTTTGAGTCACACGTGGTTTGAATTCCAGGAGAAAGTGGTCGAGTTTAGTATTAAAAATATAATTTTTAGTGCCCATCTTTTATGCTTCAGGGGGAAATTATTTAAGCACTGATATTGGGAAAAATGATTATTTATCAAAGGCATGGAGCGTTTCAGCACTGAAATAAAGAAGCAGCTATTCCAAATTGCCAAAGGAAAATGCTCTTTCCAGTTTTTCATCTTCACTGTTTGCTGCTGCTATGCTTGAAAATATTTTACACGTTGAGTTTCACTTCTTCAACTGTTGTTATATCCCCTTGATTTTTTTCTCAGCATGGAACCAGACTCAATCTCAAAGATAATATCTTTCAGATGGAAATAGTATTTCTCTCACTGATATAAAATAGATCTCCAATATGAAATAGACACCCCAAGTGTTATTCAAAGAAGGAGAAAACTGTCCGAGCATATCCAAAAAGCACTGGTACAGGTATGTGACATTATAAAAAGAGGAAAGTCAGTGAACCAGAAGTCTCCTTTGGTCCATGTGCAAGCAAACCATTGTTTTCACTGGAGCAAGCATGTTAAATAGTAGGAAGAGGGAAGTACGCCTTTGTCAACTGTGAATTTCAGCTGCTATTTTTTTCCATACACCCCCTGTAGGGAAAGAGTAACCTCAAAGCTCTCTAGAGAGATTAGGTATGAGCAAAGTCTACACCGAGATAAATTTGAATAAAGAACATTTACAAAAATAAAGTGAATTGAACACCTTAAAAAACAAAATCTCAATATAATGCTTAATGGTACATTGGAGGCAAAGACAGCTTGCAAATGTGGCATAAAATAAACATATCACTTAGAAACACAACACTCACTAACCCTGGAGACTCAATTGAAGTTCATCCCAAGTACAGGGCCTGGGAGTTTGGCCAAGAATATTATCTCATGGGGTCTAGGGCTTGATTTGTATTTCACATAATATGAAGTGGCATTCATTACCTTGTAATCGATATGTAGATAAGAAGAAGTTATTTATGGCACAATTAACTGGGAAGGGAAGAGTACCATATATGTGCATATGGGAGAACTGAGGGTTTCAGACAGGGCCATAAACCATAAAGAGACTTTTGACAGCGATCAGACCTCTGAGATAACCTGCTGCCTTGGAAATTCATCCAGCTTTATGTACTCTAACATATTTGTAATCATCTTTTAATGTCATGCTTCAAGTGTAAACTGGATGTTTATGAAATTTTCCTCCCCTATTAAAAATAGCTAACGTTGTTTTGATTTTTTGAAAGATGAGAAAAGTATTTCCAAGATGAATATAAGTTCTGTGTGATGTTAATAATCAGTTTGGGAGATGCTGGGTTGAGAAAGGAAATAGGACTCCTCAGAGCCTTTAATATTCTAATATATCTGTATCGTGACTTTCCAAGAGGAGAATAAATTATATAGTATTTTCTATCTTATTTAATTGCAAAAGTCTCTTCTTTGCATGCCCCTTGGAGAAAAACACACACACACACACACACACACACACACATGAAAACACAAAAAAAGGAAAAGAAGAAGAAAAAAAAGAAAAAAGGAGTGACTATTTTTGAGAATTTCACTGGCTCATTGGAATGTGTGTGCCTTCTGCCCCAAGCCAAATGCCTTTCATACAAGGTCTTCCCTAATTTATCTTACCTTGCTTAGCAATAGCCAGAGCCCTTCCTGTTCGATGGGGTGGCCTGTTTGGTGACTCAGAGAGATGCCATCGAGTCAGGGGGCCAGCACTGCCTGTCCCTGCCTCTCTTGCCTGAGCCCAGTTAGCCTAAGACTCAGGTCACCAAGGCCTGCCCTGGGCTTCCAGGTCACCCAGGCTGGCGTTGCCTAGATAACCAATTCAGGGAGCAATGCTCTGCGTCATGAACAGGGAAGACAAAGAGTTTCTGGAAATGCTTCCAGGGGGTGGAGGGTTGCTACAATTTACAGAGGTTGACAACATCTCATTAGCTTGACGGGCTCCTGCTTAGGGTGCCCTTACTCATGTGGTTTTCCCACCTGGAAGGCCAGACCTTTCCACTTTTGTTTTCCAAATGCTTTAAAGAATAGTAATCACAGAAACATCTAAAAGTTATGAAATGTTTATTATATATTAGGCACAGTGCAAAATACTTCTTTTTTTTTTAATATATCTTTATTGATTTCAGAAAGAGGAAGGGAGAGGGAGAGAGAGAAACATCAATGATGAGTCATCATTGATCAACTGCCTCCTGCAGGCCCTGGGCTGGGGATCGGAGCCCCCAACCCGGGCATGTGCCCTGACTGGGAATTGAACCGTGACCTCCTGGATGCTAGGTCAATGCTCAACCTCTGAGCCACACCCGGCCGGGCCAGTGCAAAATTCTTTAAGGTTATATCTTATATTGAATTAATTTTGAAAAGTTTATTAAAATTTTATTTTGAGATTTTTAAAAAATTCAAAAACACAACCAATAGTGTATCCATTACCAAGAATTTATGGATGTTTAAAGTGATATCAAGTTTTTTTCACTTTTAAAGGAAAAAGTATATACATTATAATTAAGTATTGTCTTTTTTATTCTCCCCCTCACATCCTACTCACCTCCCCCATTCCTAGAGGCAAAAATTATCATAAATTTATTGTATCTCCTTACACTTATATTTATAGATTTTTATGCATGAAAATGACTTCATGAAAAATATATACTGTTGTTTTGTGCTTTTCATAAAAAACCACAAAAGTCATACAGTGTTGCGCATATATCACTTTGACACCAGTTGGGGTTATTTTCCCTCACTGTTGTTTATACCACCTTATTTATATCAACACAGCACAGTGGCTCTTAACCTCTGTTGTGCCATCGATGCCTTTGGAAGCCTGGCGAAGCTAATGGATTCCTTTTCGGAGTAAATTTGAAAAATTCCTTAATAAAATACATAGGAGTACAAAGGAACACAATTATATTGAAGCATAGCTAGAAAAATAATAACAAATAAATTGTAACATAGTAACACTTGCTTTTTTCTTAATGCCTTGAATAAGATCTCTGGCGAATCTATACTACAGTTTGGAGGAAGTGGTGAGATCAACAGCATCTGCAGATGTACAACTACTAGGACGTTATGCGAAAAAGCCCATAAACTCTCATTTTGACAGCCTCACATGTGACTCGTGCCACTCTGGTTTGAACCTACATTTCTTGAAAATGAAAATGCTAAAATTTAAGTGAGAGCCTAGTGATGACAAAGATGTAATTTTATTTCCATTCAAGTTCCAGAGCCTCCTGAATTGTTTACACATTCTTGAGTTTAATTTTTTTCTTACTTCAATTAATTGCCAATGTCTTCTCCCAATACAGTAGTTTTTTAAAAAAAAGTATTTATAGATCTTTTGATTAAGAAGTTAACATTTTTGACTTAGCAAATTTTTTTTTTTTTTACTTTGGTAAATATTTAAAATATTTTTTACTTTTAGGCTTTTCATATACCTGGAAACTTTAAAAATGTATCTTGTAAGGAAGGGACTTAATTTTACTTTCTGCAGTATCTTATTTAATCCTTGCAATAAAGCCAACATTTTGGTAATACAGAAAACTGTACTTTTTCTTTTTTAGACTTACAAAAAAATTGCAGAAATAGTACAAAGGGTTCCTGCATATCCTCTACCCAGTTTCCACTAATATTACTATTTCCATAATGATAGTACAATGATCAGAACTAAGAAGGTAGCATTGCACTGTTAATTTACTAAAGATTCTATTCATATTCCCCAGTTTCCCACTACGGCCTTTTTCTGTTCTAGGATACAAACAGGGTCCCACGTTGCACGCATTTATTGTGTCTCCTTAGTGTCCTAAATCTGTGAGAGTTCATCTCTCCCTCTTTTTCTATCAGGACCTTGGCATTTTTGGAGTGCTTGTTACTCATTTTAGAGAATATCACTCACTCTGGCTTTGTCTGATATTTTCTTAGGATTAGACTGAGGTTGCCTTTTTAGAAAGAATACCACAGAGGCGGCATGCCCTTCTCAGTGCATCTTATCAACAAAGCACATTATGTCCACATGTCCTTTCACTGGGGATGTTAATCTTGATCCCTTGGTCAAGGTGGTGTCTGGTGGTTTTCTGTACTGTTATGATCTTTCCATTTTATATTAATAAGTAGGGGAGATACTTTGAGACTCTACAAATATGCTGTTTCTCCTCAAATTTTCATTCATTAATTTCAGCATCCGCTAGTACGAGGTCTTTCTTGCCACAACAATTATGTACTGTTCTAATGGTGGTTTTCTGTTTCCCATTTTTCTTCTCCATATATTATTTATATTAATATAGACTCATTTATGACTTTAACATTTTTATTCTATGCATTATAATCCAATATTATTGTTACTTAATTTGTGCTTCAGATTGTTCTATTTTTGGCCACTGAGAGCTTTCAGGTTGGCTCCTGTGTTCTTTTGACCTGAGCCCATCCTTTTTGGGAGGACTTCATAGGATGCTCCAGGCCCATCTTGTCTTTTCCTGCCACAGCCCTTGAATCAGCCACTTTTCCAAGGATCCCTGCTTTATTTTGTTTGTTTGTTTGTTCCATTGGTGAATGATACTTAGACACCAAAAGCTAGGCTTTTAAAGATTAAAATATTACAATGGTTCCTACCTTTCTTTAGAAGGGGTTCTGCAAATTTTATAAAAGACCAGATCGCAAATAGTTTGCAAATAGTCCTGCCTACCTTGTTGGATCCCTCACAAACACTGTGATCTCCCTTTGCACACATTCCCATCTCCCACAGCAGATTATAAATCCCACCCAGAAAAGAAACATGCCCCGTTCCCCCCCAGGATGCAGACTCTAACGACCTGTGCAGCCGAAGGGGCCTTCAGTGCATGCCTGCGGGGAGGAGCAATGGCATTCCTTAAGCCCTTACTTTCATCAAAGAGGGATATTTAAAAAGCTTCTGTACTCCACCAAATCACCTGGAATAATTTTGGTATTCCCAAAGACGCAAACCTGTTGACATCCAAATCACTTGAGTTCCAGGTATTCATGTGAGGGTTTACAAACAAACAAGTTAGATTGTAGCAAAACACTACTCTTTTTTATAAAGCAATAAAATATCCTGTGATATAGAAAGGCAAGGAGACAGTCTCTCTAGTTTAGGATGTCTGCTGAGAAAGTGAGCATTAATTGACAGGTTAGATGTCTACAGTTTTAAGTTTACTGGAAAGCCACATAAACCAAATTTTATTATTTCCCCAAAGTTAAGGGACCCTATCAGATATCTGCATATGAATTTTTTTTTTTTTTTTACTGAGTTCTGTAGAGATTTACTAAGTCCAATAGCATTAGTGTTGAGCATTTGGGACCTACAATGGCTAGTCTATGCTCCTAAAAGGAAAAGTGATATATAGCCATGCACGGTGTAGACAAGCACACATGACCCCGGGGATTCAGTGCTGAGTTTCATCTTTAGAGCAAAGGTGTTACAAAACTTAAAGACATATGGGTTATATTATCACCTTTAAAAGGTGAAATATTTTCCTTGTGACTCTCTTCCGGATGTTTCAGCTGTTAGCATGATCTGGCAACCAGTTCCTTGGGATCAAGCCAGCTTCTGTAAGCTTTCTAATCTAGGGCCAGATTTCTGAGTGTAAATAAAGTTTCTATCAGAATATTATGTACATGTGTGTTTAAAGTTTACTTTGTAAAACACTGGAAGCACTCCATATAAACTAATTTGTGACTCAAAAACCAATTTATATAAATGATCATAAAGCCAAAAGGGAGTTACTGTCAAAATGAAGTTGTTTCTTTATGATGCAAAGATCTTTCTAATATTAGCCTTTCGGTAAACTCTTAATAGCAACCAGATAACTCACAAATACCAAAGGTCTTGGATTTTAATGCTTAAGACCTTCACTAAACATAAACTTTAGTTTATGTTGCACCAAAAATTTTTAGACATTTGGGGAGAGAAAAGAAGCCTCATTTTGATTCTTGGTTCATACAATAAGAATAGACCAGAAAATATGATATTTACATCAAACTAGTGAAATTCCTATTAAATACAATGTCAAGAACCCAGGAGCCATTTCCCTAATCTCCTCTGAAAGAATAATTTTATCTTTAAAAATATCCCACTAGATATATATCCCTTTGTGGTCGTATTAAATTTGGACATGGGTGTCGTACTGGTTGGAATTAATTTCCATTGAAAGAGCAGTGATACATAACATGCAAGATTATGAAGGATAAACAAGAGAAATTATGAACTGATACATGAATGAATAGAGTTAAGATTCGTACCGTTCCTTGCTGTGGTGGCTGAGAGCAGACATATGACAGGAACGGTAAAAAAGCTTTGGTGGCTGAGAGTAGACAAAAGACCGCAAAGGGATATATATATATTTATGCATAAAATATATATATATCCCTTTGCGGATAATAGCCATATATATATATGGCTATTATCACCTTCTCCATCCCTGTTAAATAAACTTGTCGTTTTTACAGCCGTTTCAGGAAAGGTTCCCTTCTCCTCTCCTTGGAGACCTGGACATAACCCGCCAGCCCCCGGGGCCGACCCTGTCTCTCTGAGAGGCCGGTTGCTGGCTTGACTGTCATTGTCATCCAGCTGGCACAGGCCTCTGGGGCTTTCCCGTGGAGCAAGGGCCTGACTGTGCTGCCCACGCTCCCCCAGACCAATTATAACCTCTGTGCAGTTACCTGAAATGGGGGGAAGATGATAAACCTCATACCCGGCCTTGTAATGAGGAAGCAGTTCCCCTTATTGTCGCTGCTAAATAGGTGCCGGCTGACCGCAGGGCCCTCGCCACCCTCCTCCTGTCCCTCTGGAATCATGGGCAGGACTCACTTCATTTCAGATTTCCTTGACTCCGTACTGGTTTCGTTGATTTCTCATAATCCCACCCTGTTCCATCTTTGCCCTGACTGTGCGGAAAGTCTTCTCTCGCTCCGGGCCCCGCCGATCCTCTTTGTGACGCGTGCTCCTCAGGACGGCATTGATGTTCCTCGTTTCCTGCCTTCCTGCCACTGCGCTCCCGCACAGTTACTGCTTGGCCGGCGAGGCAGAGGCTCTGCGAGCCGTGGAAACGGTCCTGATCCTGCGGCTCAGGTCTCCCGTCCTTGGTCACTTCTGAGGCTCTTGTGTGCTTTATCCTTTCTTTTTGTTCAATGAATTCATACTGGTGTCTGTTGTTGTTTTTTTAATTCTCCCTCCTTAATGGGATGTTTTATGTCCCTAACAAGCCATGTGTGTCTGTTTTAACCAGAAACAGCGACATCTGTTGGCTGTAAGCAATTGAAACGTTAGTTACACCGATGGAAGGAGGAGGACTCGAGGAATTTGTAGTCATTCTGTACCTTTCTACTTCTAGGTAGCAGTGTAGCAGTTCCCCCCTTATCTGTTGTTTTGCTTTCCTGCTGTTTAAGTTACCTGCCATCAAACATGGTCTGAAAATATTAAATGGAGAATTTCACAAGTAAACAAATCTTAAGTTTTAAACTGTGTGCCCTTCTGGGGAGCATTATGAAATCTTGGGTCATCCCACTCTATCCCGCCCGGGACATGCATCATCCCTTTGTCCAGCGCATCCACTCAGTAAGCATCTGGGTTATTGGATTGACTGTCGCAGTATTTTAGGGCTTGTGTTCAAGTAACACTTCTTTTACTTAATAATGGTCCCAAAGCGCAGGAGTAATGATGCTGGCAATTCAGATATGACAGAGAGAAGCCACAAAGTGTATGTGAAGGGGGGGGAAGTATATATAGGGTTTGGTACGATCCATGGCTTCAAGCATTTACTGGGGGTCCTGGAACCTATCCCCCTTGGATAAGAGGGAGATGCTATAATTCAAAGACACTGCACAAACAAGTCAGCGTCCCCCATCTCTGAAGTTTTGATGAGAAACTAAGAAAGACACTACAGAAAAACAGTTTTGGACAACCATTTACCTACCAGCAGCTCTTCCTTTCTGACATGTAAACCTTTGGAGGAATCGCAAATTAACAGCAAGCCCTAGACCGAGAGACCGTTTCACTCTGACGAAAGCTTTGTACTCAGATTTTGGTTGGGATGTATGGGGGTTAGGATTTCAGCATATGAATTTTTGAGGGGACACCGCTTAGCCCATAACACTGCTGAAGCATAGAAAACAGCAATAAGAAAACAAAACAGAAACAATCCAGAAGGGAGAGGTGGTGACGAGAGACCATTCCTGGGTCACCCATTTCAAAGTTTAAATTGTGTCAACATGTCCAGTCTCACCTCACCGGGACCATTGGAAAATGGTTACCAGAACATAATTACTTAGCCAAGTATAAAACCAGCAGTGCCAGATGTTTTCCAATCCCTATTGGTACCGGCCGGGGTCCAGCCGGAGCAGGTCTGCCTCAGGCCGGCCTGTGGTGTGTGGGCCCTTGACTTCGTGTAGGAAAGATTTCACCACACGAGTCCCGATGGGTTTGAGAGTGTGTTTATTACAGCTGGGGACAGTGAAACAAAGGAAGAAATTAAGGGAGAAGAAACCACAGGGGAGAGCCTAGGCGGTGCTCTGCTTTGGCTCCCTAGAAATGTTATAGGAAAGAAGTGAGCCCAGGCGGGGCTGCCCTTAGCTCACTGGGGAGTGAAGGTCACAGAGACAGAAGTGAGCCTGGGTGGGGCTGCTGTTGCTCACTGGGAATCAGAGAAAAGGGGTGTTGGAGACAGGATCAGGGGGTGAGCCCAGGTCAAGCTGCCACTGCCCACAGCTGCCCTGGCTGCAGGTCTCTTGGGGACCCTTAGAAATTAGGAAGAAATAAAAAGTTCCTGCCCAGGAGGGGCATGGGCATGCCCTAGAGTGAACCCCTGTTCAGTCTTTGTCCTGAGGGCTTTTTAATCCATTTTTTTTCCCCTGCAGGCAGGAATTTTAGGAGAGGGTTTCAGTAGAATATTCATCAGCCTTCCAGGTTCATTTTAAATCTGCTGATGCAGGAAAATGAGTGTATAGTGGTGTTTGGGATAATTCTGTGGCCTGTTTTACTGTTTTACTTTTATCTTAGGTCCGTCTGGCTTTAGTGGGGTTTTTGTTATTTGTTCCCCAACTTCATCTGTCCTTGGGTGTCGCCGGCACAAATGGCATTAATTGGGTCGCTGTTCTCTATTTTCCCAGCCCAAGGCGATGTAAGCTGTGCATTCTCTGGTTCGGGAGGGGCTACAAACCATTTGCTCTCAGGTGTCCTTGGCTGGGGAAGAGAGGGTCTTGCAGTTCACAAGCTGGCTGCAAGCTGCCCTAACTGTTTGGCCTCATTGAATCTTCTTGTCTCAGTTTCCCTCATTCCACTTGCCCAGGGATTTTCCTAGTTTCTTACTGTCCTGCTACACTCTGATCCACAGATTCGAATAGCTTAATAAATGAATTTGTTTAGCTGGGATAGTAGAATCACATGTAATTATAGTTATTCACACATTAAACTGTAAGGAAACGGCAAATCCAATTATATTAAACCCAAGCACATCTCTCCAGGATTCGTGGAAGACATTTAAGCAAAGAGACAAGCCACTTTCATAGTCCAATTTGCTTGTACCTGTCTACTTAGATTTATTGTTATCTGTCCTTGGTTTTCGTGTGTTTATTTGCAGATAACAATCAGTTGCAGATGCAACAGACAACAGTGTAACTTTGGAATATTTTTGTTAATTAACTTGGGTTCAAATTCTAATAACTTCTGTGACTTATTACTAGGGTACTAATGGAATGTGGACAATAAATGCTGGTGCTCTTATCTGATCTATTGTTCTACTCTCTTATGTTATAGTAGTGTCTACGAGGCTGTTGAAAACAAAACAAACACTGGCAACCATGATGATAGTTTATGTGAGTCATAGAGAAAAGTAGGAAAGGAAACAATCCAAGCAAATGTAAGTTGGTATTGATTTTACTTAACTTACGATTATTTGAGAGTCAATTAATATAAAAATGTGTCACTCGTTAATTATAGTAATATAGGTTGCAAATTAGATATCAGATCTTAGGAGGAGGAACTGATAGAGTTGGTTTTGCAGCTTGAACTGAGGTTATTGTTGTCAGTGCAGAAGGATTTGCTAATACCATCAAACTGACTGTCTAGAAATCTTCAAAGTTGAGGCATTTGAAATAGGACCAATTGAAAGCAAGAGACCAGTTTAGTACCAAGGAGACAGTCACTGCATCAGATGATCCTGATGAATTAGATCTTGATGATGTAATGCCTAATGACTGTTTATTCTACTTCTGAGAGTTTTCTCTGACTAATGTGGCTATTGTGATGGCCAACAAACCCATGATTCAATGTTTGCTTAAATATCTAAAATTCAATGTAAGTATCTAAAATAGAACATAACTATCTAAAGTAGAATGTAAGTATCTCAAACATTCTATTTCAATTCAATTAATAAAATGGTTTTAAATTAATTACAAAATATAGAGCTTTTATTAGATGCCTTGCCCAGTCTAGGTACATAGATACAGTGATAACCAATTGTGTAGAAGGTTACAAGGTTATAAGTACTAATAAAAAAAAAAAGGAGAACAGGGCATATGTTGACACAGTGATGCTATGTAATCACAAAACCTCAGTGGCATGCAACAGAAAATATTAATTTAGTTTATGTGCCTTGTGGATCAGTGATTTAGACTAGGTCAGTCTCATGGTGGCCTCTGCCACATTCCATTAGACAAAACAAGTCAAAAAGGCAACCCACATTGAAATAGTGGGGAAATCGACTCTACCTATCTAGTTGGAGGAGCCACAAAATTATTGGCAAAGGTATGCATACAGAAAAGAGGTGGTTATTAGTGTAATCAATCTTATAATCTTCTGGCCTCGTGGAGGGCACAGTTATTCACATCTCTCTCGTGTGAAGCATGCTTTCCCCTTCCCATGACTTTCAAAAGTCACACCCCGTCACAGCATGAAATTCAGAGTCTATGATTTTGTGATCTCCCCTGGTCTGATGTGGCCCTTCTTAGTCCAGAGACTTATACTAAAAACACAAAATTATGTGTTCCTGAAACACCCAATATACCAGGCAGAAACAGGATAAAAATTTATGTATGAAAAGGAAAAGAATGGGAAACACATTGCAGTCCCTGGTCTACAGAAAGTTTGAAACACCATTGAGCAAATATGCCAAGTTCCGCTCTGGCTCTGGGGAATGTTCGTTGACTCGGGCCCAGTTCTGCTCCCTAGAAATGGATTCTCTCTGTCTATTGCCCTCTTCAGCTTTTGGCTTTTCCCTAGGAGATGTCCTTCTTTACCATCCATCCTGGCCAATTGTGAAGAAATGATCCTGTTCGCTGAGCAACCTGCTCAGCCTGCTTCTCAGAAGACCTGGACTAACACACACATACAAGAGACATTTTCAGATGTTCTTTGAAGCTGTGAGATGCTTAAGTCATATGCTATTTGCTTAAGACGGCAGCTTGGTCATAGTTTCAGCACATAGTCTCTCTTGATGTTTAAAAGGTAGATGCTAGTGAGACTCTCCCAGTTTTAGAGTGGAGGCAGCATCCCCCTCTACAGTGCTTTTCACATTTCAAATCCCTGCATTTAAAAGAATCTGAGAGGCCCCCCCCAGCGATGCCTGACTTTCCTTTCCGTTCTTGGATGTGTTTGCAGCTTCCTTCCATGAGCACGGTGAAAGTTGTGCTCATGGCAGGTAAGAGCAACTCTATACATTTCCTCGATTTAATGTACAGAGTTTATGTTATTTGATATTTGTCCAGTCTGTGGAATGATGGACGTTGGTTGTTGAGGAAGATACAATATCTGCAAATCAAAGTAATAACCTCAGTACTGGGGAAAGGGAGTGCCGGGGGCTTCCAGGGCTCATTAGAATGTACTTGCGTCACGAGGCGGTAGGAAAGCGGAAAATACCACTGGGGGAAAGCCCCCGAAGAAAAATAACCCTGAGTTATGCATGGGACTTGCTCCTCTAATCTTGTCTCGTGCCTCCCGGCTCCTCTCACGGGATAATGTTGATTCTAGTGATTGCATTGGGGTGTAGGTGTTGTATGGCGGGGATGAGTTAACCGAATTTGACCTGAGTTTTAATCACTGTTTTTTCAATAAGACTCCTCAAAATCAGGCAAGCACACGGGCCTCGGCTGCCTCCCTGTCGCCGTGGGGTCCTGGGAGGTGGAGGGTCCTATAGTGGCAGCATATATGCCACCGTTACCACATAGGGCCCCTCACGCCTGCACGAATGCTCGTCCTGCAGGAGACTCTGAGCTCATCCAGTCTGAAGGAGCAGGAGCCACTTGGGAATGTAGCTGCATGTGAAGGCTTCGTATTAAGTGATACTTGATCCTGTTTAAGGGAAGGCCTGTGTAATGTGCAGAGTGGGTGTAATTATTTTGATTAGTGAACTCTAATGCAGACACCGTCACATTTCCATACCACAGTTAACATTTAGCAGAACAGGCGGCCTCAGATCATTAACAACGAGCCAGAGGCAATCCTGGCATTTCCCAGGAAACCTATAATTGGAAACCTTGAGTTGGGGAGAAGCATCTCTTTCCTTAAAATTGATTACTTTGTTCTGTTCAGAGAAAATAAAAGTATAGAATAGGCCATGATGAGTGATCATTACCTCCTGTGTTCTACTGAGAAACTAGAAGAGCGCTCGTGGAAATACTTCTAGGATGTGGGGAATATGAAAGCTTGTGAGTAAATACACAGAAGTGACCAAATTATTCTTTGCCCCATGGATCGAAAACCAACATTATAATAGAAGACACAAAATCCTGAATATTAAAATATTTGGTAAAATAATTGGAGTAGGTATTTACCTTTATTTTGACTAATCAGAATCCATACCCCCTTCCCATGTGGAGGGGGCCTTATCGCCACTGTTTAGCTTCAGGGGTACAATTTTTTTTCTCTCTCTCCACCGTAGTCGCTAGAGTGTAAATACCTGATTCTCACTTTGTCAGATTGATGCTTCGACCAAAATTTATACTCTGGAGAGAGTGATACAAAGAGGAAGGGACAGAATTTATTTAAAGAGCTCCCCAGAATCCTGTAAGATTTGTCTCAGCGACAGGATTGGCATATGGCCTTGGTTTTAGGCATCCTGTGAGAGCTGGGGTCAGCGGGATAGATGGTCATCGTACCAAAAACAACATTCTCACTAAAGGAGACCTTGGGTCTGAACCCGGTTGTGGTTCTCATTGCCCAGACCTCCTTGGTTTCTACCCATTTTCGCAAGCTTCTTCTCCAGATGCCAATCGATGAACCACTAAATTAATTTCTTCTATGGTAGCAAGAAGTTTAGCTGGTGCTTGTGGCCAAGAACCTGGACGCTGTGCCACCTTGTTTAAAAATATAAATTATTTAAAATAACTCTTAGATGATATTTTTAATTTTCTTTTTCTTTTGTTAATCATCACCCTGGGATATCTTTTCCGTTGATTTTTATAGAGAGAGTAGAAGGGAGGGGGAGAGACAGAGCGAAACAGTCGCTGTGAGAGAGACACATCAATTGGTCGCCTCCTGGCACTCGCCCTGACCGGGGCTGGGGATGGAGCCTGCAACCGAGATACGTGCCCTTGGCTGGAATTGAACCCTGGACCCTTCAGTCTGCAGGCTGACACTCTAACTACTGAGCCAAACCGGCTGGGGCTTAGATAATATTTTTTATCTATCACTTCCCTGGAATTATAGCCACTGAAAATTGAGAGTAACCCTAGAAGGCATACTTTTAACAGGTGCTTAAACAATGCATGAAACCCTCTGCAGCATTTCTGATCAGCGGATATCTGGCCTTCGCTTGAAGGCTTTCGGTGACAGAAAGCTCACACATTTTTACGGCTGATTATTCCATTTTAAGACAACTCCAATTTAGTACTGTTACTACTTTGAACTAGCTTTCTTTAACTGTAAGATTGTGATGATTTATTTGGCAGCCTCATCTGAGTTTGGCTCATACCGAGATTGCAGTAAATTATATGTATTATATATACACATATTATATATATTATACCATACATTATACAATATGTGTATTTGTTTTGAAGTGGTATAGTCATAGATTCAATTTTAATTTTATAAAATTAAATACATATTCTTAAAAGCGAATATGGCATAACTATGGGCTCCATAGAACTTGGGGGTGGCGGGAGTTTATTGCTGCCGATTTATGATATTTTTAGCTCAGATTTATACCTGGCTTCCTAAATTCAATATACATTTGAGTCTTATCAGCTTAGAGCCATTGGAAAATGCCTCCAGAATCATGTTGTTTTCCCCAAACTGCCTGATTTAGAATCATATTTGGGCTCAGTAATAAGTAGAAAATTTTATTTAGATCAATATAAGTGCTGGATTGTCTAAGCTTCCTTTGACAAAGAGAAGGAAAAGTGTTCATGTGTAGGAACATTATGCCAAATGTTTTCTAAAAATAATAACCTGCCAAAGTGAGTGGATAAGATGTAGCTAATTCAAAGTTCAGAGACCTCAGAGTGAGTAATAGTCTCCATTTGGCCTAAAACATGTGGTTAATTGCTGTTTATTAGCAACATGCTTTCCTCTTTCACAAAGGCTACAATAAATCAGCTATTGGAATTTCCCCAATAGCTATTTCATGGGCCAGATCCAGGACTTGAATTTCTGCTGTAGAAAACATATTTTCATTGATGAAAATCACATAGGTAAATAATAAAGACACACTTGCCTGTGTAAATTTCAAAATGTATGCCAAGAGTAGGGACCCATGAAAATACTTGCCGAAAAATACAACTCCTAATTAAAACAATCCCTCAAATCTCTAGCAGTTTTATCACTTTATGTTTAGTGGTGTTTTTATCAGTGGAGAAAAATATAATTTGTTGTGAAACAATATATTAATTTGCTTTATGTGAAATTTTAAGTTTTTTTTTAATCCATGTATTTTAAACTCTCCCGTAAATGCAGCTTAAGTCACTTATGGCTTGGTAGCTATAACTTAACATAGCCCTCAAAATTAATATGTGCAGAGCTTGTATGACTAATATGTACAATAGTTCAGCACTTCAGAAGGGTGTGTCATTGGAGATTAATCTTTGGGAGTCCTCTAATTTCCCATTAAAACTTACTCTCTTCTCCTAGTGATGCCTAAGTCCCCCGAGGAACACGGGAGAGGAAGGCACACAGGTGAAGATGAAATTTTAGGGACCACTTTGCTGCCAACTATCCACCCACACACCTGCTAAAATGAGTTTTTAAGATGCACAGAATTCACAATTCAAAAACTCTCAGCATTTTCAGAGCACCATGTCCCAAAGGCCATACCCTGTCTGGAACACCCTTCCTGTCACTCCTTCCTAGTTAACTCTATTCACTCTTCAATTATTAGTTCAATCACATCTCCCTCCCTCGGGAAAGGCTTCCCTCAGCTCAGGGCAGGCTAAGTATTTCATGCGCTCTTTCGGGGAAATGCACTTTTGCCCTTGTTACTGTTCATTACTATTTTATGTCTATATATTTACTAATATCATTGCAGTCTAACCTTCCATCTTCTTTCATGGGCCCTAATACCTGTTTAAAATGATTTCCCATTTAATCATATCTATCCCTTGCTTAAAATCTTCTCCCTTTACGCTGAGAATAAAATGTACCTTTGTGCGCTGCAGGAGGCCTCACTCTCGCCTGCCCCTTGAAACTCAACCTTCTCTACATTGCTCACAACTCTCCAGCCAGCTGGCCTTACTCGGGTCCTTTGTCCGTGTTTGACTTCCTCCGGCACCAGCCTTTGCACATGTCCTTCCTATCCGAATACTCTCCTCCCCGACGCCTCCATTCTTTATCCGGCTGTTGGTGCCCCTCTTTTAGGTCTCGGCTTAAATGTCATTATTTCATAGAAGCTTTCCTTGCTTTCTTATTTTATGATGAACCCCTCCTGTCATTCTTACACTGCAGCTCGTTACGGTACCTCATTAAATTATCATAAACATTACCTGTCCCCTCCATTTTACTGTGAGGCCCATGAGTCTGGAGACGATGTTTGCTTTGCTCACCCGGCATAAGCTGTCAGGCGTCTACAGGTGCCCAGAGAGCTTCATACATAATTAAGTATAAAGTCTGAGGGAAGAGCTTTCACGGCTTGCGTTCTGGAGTGGGTGCAGGTGGAGCCTGGCCCTGTGGACCTTTGCACCCACTCAGGGCCTTTTGGGTCCCTTTACTTTTGGGTACATGTCAGTTCCCTGAGTGCTTTCACCCCCAGCAGCCAGCTTCCACACCTCCTGGTGGTGGCTGCCCTCAGGACCTCAATGCCCGAGATTTATAACACTCTGGGGTACAAGTCCTTATCCAAGGGCTGATGGGTCTGGGGCAGTGGAGTGTGAATATCCCAGCTCCCCTGACCCTGATTGAGACCACAGTCTCCTCTGTCTCCAGGGCTCACGTGTGGGACTGAGCCAATGTTACTAAAGCTTGTGGGACTTTGTTGAGTTCTACACTCTTCCTCGACTTCCATCTAGACCTTTCTCATACCACTTCCTTATACCAGATTTTCTAGCAAATCACTTTTCCATGCATCTTGATTCGGAATCTGTGTCAGAACTTTTCTTGAGAAGGCCAACGTCACAGCAGAGGCGTCTAAATGCTGTTCATGTCCTTAGGACATAATGTTGACCTAGGTTGTCACTCAAATCCCAAATTATTTCTTGTTTAAACAGGCAAAGCTAGAGAATGTGCTCGGAAAGCCGTAGCGATCCACTCATCCAGGGCCTTGTTTTATTGATGAGGCCTGAGCAGCGGAGGGCGTGTGCTCTGATCAAGGTCACAGCTGTCCCGGGCGGCGGGTGGCAGCCAGGATTAGAATCCTGATTTCCCAACACCCAGGCACATGCTTTACATCGAGAAGTTTTCATAAATTTAAATTGGGTGATTTAAAAAGGAAGAAAGGAAACCGAACACTATTAAGGTAAAACAAATCGGCCTGCCGATGAACGTAATTCATAGGGGTATTAAAAACCGTTAAAATACAACCTGAGAAGAAACTGAACTGATGGCAACCTAGTGTCCTCTGCTGTGTTTTTTCTGCAGTTTTGCATAAATGCCGTTTCTCCTAATGCCTCTTTCACAGAAAACATCGGGTAGGTATGCAGTTGTAGGCTATGTATGTGTGTGTGTGCGTGTGCATGTGTGTGTGATATTTATCACAGTGCATCGAGTTAAATGAATCTTCTGAAAAATTTGAAATATGTACAAAAATTACTATAAAGGCCACATAGCTGCTTACAGACTGTGATAAGTAATAGCTTCGTATGTCTTACTTGAGAGGCCTCAAAGTGCCTTAAGTGTATTGTACTTGTGACTTAAGAGGTTCCCAGACAAGACATAAGCCCACGATTTTCTGTAGTCGCTGTTGCTCAAAATGATGGACTCAACCTGGAGAGGAATTGATTTATTAGATTTTTTTATTTTATTCAGGTGATAAAGCTAACATATAACTCTAAAACCTCTGCTTAATGAAAAGTTTCTAAGACCAGAGCTAGCACATCATTCTGATTTGGTCTCTAAAATGAATTAAAGCAAAGCTGTAAATACCACTCAATGAAAAACACCCATTGCTCTGTGTGTGTGTGTGTGTGTGTGTGTGTGTGTGTGTGTGTGTGCGTGCGCACATGCATGTGCTCATGTGCACATGCCTATGTGCTAATGCATGCAGTCATAGGCCCGGGAAACTTTACGGGAGGTGGAGGGGTCTCTTCTCATGACAACAATTTCATTATTGCTAAAGGGTTAGAGATCTATTATGATAGTTTTGCTGGAAGGAAGTTTAAATGTATTGCCTTGAAGCCAATTTCCAATAGCTTAGCCTTATTTCAACTCAGAAAAAAAACCTTTTTTTAAAACTCCTCTGGCATGGAAATTCAATAGGTCATGGCATCTAGCTATCTAATCTGTAGTCTGCAGAGCCAGTATCTATTTTTCTTTGGAATGAGGGTCGTATCCAGTCTCATAGGACTCCCGACATTTCCCAGGATTCTGAAACATCACTGGCGATGTTTGGGCAGCCACAGCTGCACATCGCCTCTCCATGCTTCGGACGCAGTTCATCTTGGTCTAGACACAGGAGTTCACTGAAAGCCCCTGGGGCCCTCACGCTCTACCTCCTTACCTCTCCTGAGTTTCAATTTCCTCTTAAAGACATTTGTTTTCTCTTTTTCAATGTGGAGATTATCCTCCCTGAAGGAAAAAACAGAGTAGGTTTGCTCTTGCCGTGTCTTTATCTCTGCTTTCTAGCAGTGTGACGACCTATTCCTGCTTTTTCTTGCTCTGAACATAGCTCTAGACGCCCTGTGGTTATCACTGAGGACTTTTCAAGCTTTCCCTAATATGGGGTTTAACTTTCTGAAATATATTCTTATGTCACTTCCCTCTATTTCTTCTGTATTTGTTCTAGGTTATTGTTCCGCATCCCCTCTGTCAAGATTTTATGATTTGTGGGACTGGATAGCTTAGGTAGGTTTTGCTAGGACAGAGCATTTTCTCACTCAAGACGATGGGAAATACCAAAGCCAGAGAGGAAGCTGTGGGAAGAGAAAGCCAGAAAGGAAACCTGAGAGTGAACAACCACTGGGCTAAAAGACACTGGAAGCCAGCAACCAGAGAGACTCAAGCAAATGCAAAGTGAAAGAGAAATCAGTCACAAGGGGTTTACTGAAGGCCAGGAGGTCTTGCGTTTGCTGTTTGCTTTTAAAGACAGACTGGGGCTTGTTTTATAAATGAATGTCCCAGACTCTGGAATTCAGTGATTCCACTTCTGACTTCATTTATTTTCCTCTCTGTTATAGACAGAACTGTTCATAGAGCAATGGTTCGGCTTTGTGAAAATCTAGATTTTGTGGAGTTGGGTCATGAGATTGGGAATTAATAGGAAATTAGCAACCCTTCGGAGTGGCATGTATGAGTTCTGTCCCAGGTCACTGGGAGTGTATAAAGGGGGTTGTTTGATATCCTGATTAAACATTTTGAAAAGATTAACCTGCACTGCATTGGTATGCTCCAGTGATGAGAAAACAGACATGATAAATGATGCCAATGAGCCTCCTACTATCACCTGCGAGATGTCAGCACAGACAGGGGGGTCTTACGTCCAGGGGGGAAAAAAATCTATAAATATTACATAAGAGCAATCCCTTTGAGAAGAAACAGCTAAAAAAAAGTTACCCCTCCCCTCCCCACAAAAAAAGCAAAATCAAAACAAAAAAGTGACTATATTATTTACCTTGAAATAGCCAGTAAAGATAGAACACTGCTTGGATTCAAGGGGCAGGCCCACACAGGACACATTGTCTCCCCCTAAATGCTAATCCTAGGAAAATTTGGGACACTGCGATTGAAATGACTGCTTCTGCTCTCTCTGGAAAGTGCAAATTAATCCAGAGTGGGTAGGGTTATGCTGTAATGCAGATTGAAGAAATGGAAATGTTGCCCGGCGAGCTTGGCTCTGTGGTTGAGCGTTGACCTATCATCCAGGAGACTGTGGTTTGATTCCCAGTCAGGGCACATGCCCGGGTTGAGGGCTCAATCCCCGGTGAGGGGCGTGCAGGAGGCAGCCAATCGATGACTCTCTCATCATTGATGTTTCTCTCTCTCTCCCTCTCCCTTCCTCTCTCTGAAAGCAATAAAGACATAATTTTTTTTAAAAAAATTAGAAATGTTAAGGGTATATAGGGGTAAAACCTCTGAATCTTAAATTAGAAGGAATGGGAAAGGCAAGTGAGTCTGGAAGGCGTTTCAGTCAGAAAAGGGGAAGAAGGGCATGAGTCAGTTTGTGTCGTTTTTGCTTTGTATTGGAAATGTTTTCATATTAAGCCTGCACATGTGTTAAGAACCATACATTGTCTTTACTCATTTGATATTAGGATAACTTGGGGAGACATATATTATCATCCCCATTTTACAGATCAGTAAATAAATGTTTGGTGATGTTAAATCCTTGCTGGAAATGAACAGTTAGTCAGTGGAGCCAGAAATCAAGCCTGTGTCTCTCTGGCAACAAATGCTGGGCTCTTTCCTTTGCAGCATGTGAGCTGTAGAAAGTTGAATGGGTCTCTGTTTCCTCACCTATACAGGTGGATAAAAACACAGATCTGATACAGTTGTTGAGAGGAATATTTTGGGATGACCCCTGGGCAGGGCTCAGTGCCTGATGGTTGGAAGGTTGAGCCCAGCAGAGGACCCTGGTGAAGCCTGAGGCAGGTGCTTTGTTCAAGAAACGGTGCCCTTGCTTTGCCTTCCAATCTCTCTCCCTCAGGACCAAAGACAATAAACCTAATTCCAAGCAGCGCCTTGAAAATGCGTTTGGATTGTTCCCATGGGGAAGAATACAAGAGACTATGATGGAATCACGGCAAAGCCACGTTCACGCCTCAGACCCCAGTTCGGGCTCCTTTCCTGACTTGGCTCCGCGCCGTCACTCTGCAGAAAGCATGTGACTAGAGCACAGCAAGCTTCCAGAACTAGGTGAAGCAAGGGGGGGGGCAGGGGACATCTGTAATACTTTCAACAATAAAATACATTTAAAAAAATATAAAATGAAATAGAACTCGAGTAGCTGCTGCTACTCTCCAGCACCACCTGCTGGTAAACCGGCAGAAGGGAGAGCACAGGCTGCAGGGACAGGACTGAGCAGGGTGGATTTAAAAGTCCCGGGTAAACTACGGAATCCTTTCTTACTGAGGTTTCGATTTCTTTGGGTCTTTGGAGATTTGCTCAGCTTTATTCTCCAAAACTTCTGAATTTTGCCTTTTCTTTGCCATATCTATTTTTTTCCCAAGAGCACTCTTGTTTTCGAAATGCTCTGCTTTTTGGTAACCGCCCGTTCTTTCGTAGAAACAGTAGCTTCACTGACCTCTCTGAGCATAATATACCCCCCCCATTCTATTCAGCCTTTCATGCTGCGTCTGTTTTCCAAGATTCGCTTTTTCTCTTTTTTATAATTTTGATATAATTTTGTCATCTTAGTGACTTTCCTCACCCCCCACTTTACTTCTTTTTGTATTTTGGGCTTGATTTCACACCCTTTGGGTCATTTCATAAAATAGAGGAGGGACAGAGAGATAAACATGTGTATCCAATTTGCCACTTTTGCTAGAAGTACCTGCTAGTAATTTTGCCCAGTGAGCACAATGCCCGAATGTCTGCCAGCCTGGGCTGTGCTCGGGCAGCTGGAAGCCCCAACACAACTGGGACCCGGGCTCTCCAGAGTCATTTTCCTTACAAGCGGGTCCTGCCTAAAAAGGCCGGGAAGCCCATAACGGGCACCCAGCGTGTGCTGTTCTTGCAACTGCTGCTCCTTCCTGGCCTGACAGGACCCAGATTTCTGAGGACGTGTGACCATCAGAACAATCCCTATGCCCAACCCTACCCAGCATTATATATTGCCTGGAACTGAGAGAATATATACAGCTTCCGTATATGGGTTTTTGTTTTGTTTTGTTTAAGCTAATCCTCCTCATATTTTTCCCCTCTGGGTCTTTGAAAGGTTTAAAAAGAGGCAACATAGAAATCTGTTTGTATCACTATTCTGGGCATCTGGGGGGGGTGTTGAGAGAAAATAGACACTTATCTAGAAGAGGAGGGGCCTTGTTTCTTCTCACTTGGAATAAGAAAATTCCTCTTGAGCACCTTTCTTTTCAGTTTTCCAAGTAAAGGCAGGTGGACACATCCTACCATTCCTCATGGTGGCCAACTCTGTGGAGCTGAAGGAGACGGGTTCTCTTTCCACTTGGATCAACAAACTCAAGACAGTGTCTTCTAAAACCCAGTCCACTCTGCAGTAAGTGACACACCTGGCTTAGCCCAGTGTCAGTTTGTTTCAAGAAATCAGAACCATACATTCTCATGTGGAATCTTTACTTTCAGGGTATTGCCTAATGTCTTCTCATATTGTAAGAAACTCTGACTTCCCAAAGTTTTCCGAAGAGAGCTGGTTCCAGAGATTATAGATGATATCTCCTAGTATTTCAACTCTGGGTACTATTTTTTATTTGAGCATTAAACCTGGAAAATGCTTTTTAGACAGTCTTGAGGGGATTTAGAGGAAGGGAGAAGGAGCCACTCTTTTATTAAGCTGTTAAACTGGATTGTAAGTTCTATACCTGTGATGGGAAAGAAATGAAGAAACCTAGTGTTTCTGACCTTCTTGTTCCTAAAAATAGCTATTGCGTGTGAATCAGAACGTTACAACTTTGAAAGGAAATCTTTCAAAGGGAACTAAAGAAAATATCAGGAGATTTTCAAACTATGAAAGTCAGTTATGTGGAAAACTGCTATGGGAACTCTGAACATTGACAAAGCACAATATTACCTGTAACAACTCTTTGGCATCTTTATATTTCTTTCAAATGCTTTGAAAATTGACTGCCCCCTCAGAGATTATTTTCATGAAGTAATAAACCCTCACCAATACTTCCTTGAAATTATTTATATCACATGGAACACATTTGGAACAATAGTAAATATTTTCAAATATTTTTTAAAACTAACTTTTAGTTATTTTAACCCAAGATAAATAGTAAGGACATATGCTCTAAAAGACACATGGAAATGAACAAACTAGTTAATCGCCTATTTAAGATGTACTTGTTGAATGTCTACCCTGTTTCAGGTGTTATGATAAGCTTTAGAAGTAAAGGAATAAATTAGGGAGGTGTAGCATTGCATTCACCAGGTTACAGTAGATTGGGGAAGACAGATGATTAAACAAACACAAACTATGGGACATGATACAGTAGTAGAATTATAAAGAGTTTAGATGGCATATAAGCTAGTGGTTCTACCCTATTGTAGAGATGAGGAAAGGAGTTCCAACTAAAGCTGCTACTTGCATGAGAAATAGGAACTATGAAGAAAAAGAAGGAAAGTTAGTTTCCCAAGAGGAGGAACCAGCATACGTGAAGATCTAGAAATGTGAGAGGAATAAATTTTAGGGAACCTAGAACAAAGAAATTTGTAAGACAGAGAGTGGTGAGAATTAGGATGGACAGGTAGGCAGACATCATATTATTCAGGGCATTTAAAGGCACATAATGGATATAAGTTTATAACAAAAATAATAGGGAGCCATTTAATAACTTTAGGGTGGTAATGCCATGATTAGATTTGCATATTGGGCAGATCATTTGTCTGCATATGAAAAATGGATTGAAAGAGACCAAAATATTGGAGGCAGGACTTTTTGTTCCAGTCTTGTCAGAGAAACTGGCATTAGGCTTAACTTCTTACCTAAACAACTATAAAACGAGGCCGGTTATGTGAAGTAAATATTTTTAGGCGTCGTAAGGCTGTATAAGGTTACAGCCCTTGAGGGACGAACACATATTATTTATTCACCCTGACTTTTTGCCCTCAGGCAATGTCCAATGCATGATTGTGGAAGCAGAAAGGGGATTCTCCCTGGGCAGAGTAAGACAGTGTCTGATGTTTGGGGGTTGATAATGTGGCTGGAATTTGTGGAGCAAGTTGACAGCATGGAGGGAACCGTAGTGAAAGAGCCCTGGGATCAGTAAAGGGGTCTCCTCTGATCTTTGGGCTGCCAGGTGAAATTCTACAAGGCACGGTACCATGGGAGTGCTGATGAGGGCGGACAGCTGAGTAGAGACGTGTGATCACACAAAGATCATAGAATGCTGAGAAGATGTTGGAGTTCTGACCCAGCTACGGTCCAGACCCCTTAATAATTAAACCAGGCATTCAGTTGAGACCCCCAAATAGTAACAAGTACTTTGGGCAACAGCTATGGGCAAATGTGAAATAAATTTACCCTCGAAAAGCCGAAAAGACAAATTTAAACTGGATAAAATGATCCACCTGCAATATAACTGTCTCCAAATAGGACATTGTTTAGTATAATCCATAGTCTCCACAACATATTATCTACAGTGTCCAGCACATAACAATAGAAAGTACTAGTCAAGCAAAAAAAAAAAAAAAAAAAGGCAGGAAAGCAACACCCATTACAATTTTCAAAAGATAAAAGAGCTTAGCCTGGCCCGTGTGGCTCAGTGGTTGAGGTTTGACCCAGGAGCTGGGGGGAGATGGGACGGATCTGTTTCCTGCCCTTTAGGATCCACTCTCCACCTTCCCCCACCTTGTCCCAAAGGCTGGGCTGTACGAATGGCACTAGCAGACCCCCTGCCCAGTCGTACTCCCTGGCTCGTGGTGAGTGGCCAGCGGTGAGCAAGGGCAGGGAGCAAAAGAAACCCAGAGGGAGAGATGGGTTTGCATTCCCAGATTCTCCCTAGGAGGTCACCTCTGCTAGGCCCCTGCCGGTGTCCTACCAGTAGGGGGCACTGCGTTCTAAGGCTCTGTCTCTGTCTCTCTCTCTCCATCTCATTCTCTCCAGTTACTCTCCCCTCCCCCTGCTCTCTCAAGCTAAGGAGCTAGAAGCTTCCCTGTTCCGAGCTGCGATATTCCTCACAGTTTCCACGTGCTGTCAGAACTCTGCGAATTTTCTTTTTAAACAACCCTCATGTTACTGAAGTTGAATGTGCGTCACTTTCCTGTAGGGGCCTCCTTCCTGATACAGAAGAAATAAAGGCAATGATGACTACAGGCCTGACGGCGAACATTTAGTCATTTGGAAAGTTCACCACGTACAAGGTGTATAAGCCTCTGTCCTCAATAACGTGAACTTACTGACATCTGGTACTTTGTCCCATAGCTCTTCTGTAATACCTTATACCTGTAATGCTTTAGATATTATACTACCCAACAAATACAAATGAATTAATATCTCTTGTTTAAGTCAAATAAACAATGCCACTTTAAGTCAAATAAACCAAAGAAATGCCACTTTTTTTAAGTGGCATTTTTTCCCATCTACTTAGGAAGAAATTAGACAAATGAAAGATTATGCCTCTGTGTGTGTGTGTGTGTGTGTGTGTGTGTGTGTGTGTGTGTGTGTGTGCTAAGAAACTGGTCAGGTGAGGAGCAAGAAATCAAGCTTACTGGATATAGTAGTGGCTTTGATAAGTCAGTTATTACTGTTGGTGTTTTCTATAAAATATTGGCTTTTAAAACAACTATAGAGTTGAATTCCTCTGGGAAACAAAGTAGCTTCCTCAGAAGGGACAGGCTACACCGGCTATTTTCTACCAGCCTGCTCATCGGATCCTGTATGTCCTGGCTCACAGATATAAATATAAATAATGTAAGTGTAAATGTAAATATTTCTGTATGCCAGACTTTATGAATTCTAGGAATTCCCTTTTCCTTAACTTAATAACAAGACTTGGGCTTTCCTCTAGGATTCTATACCAACAATTTGAAAAACTCATCAAGAGCTTGTTTTGCTCAGATCATATTTTGACTTTACTTCAGAAATGACAACCAGTCTGATTACTTTTATGAACATGTCATTATTATAATAATATTTTACAGTGCTTTGCCACTTTCAAAATGCTTTTGCATACATTATTTTTAAAATTCTTACAATGGTTTATAGAGAGAGTTTGAAATTATTATTATTGTTTGGATTACAGATGGAAAATAAAAGCCCATCTAAATTAAGTGAATTTGCTAAGAACAAACAGTTCTCTAGAGAGAAGTAGAATTTGGATAACATCTGAGCCTTCTCATTTCAATTCTAGTGCTCATTGCTGTCAATCTTGTTTAAGAAATAACAACATTAAACAACAAAGCAAAATAAATATTTTCAAAATCAAAACTTGCCTAATTAAAACTAAACAAATACTAAACAAAATACAAATACTAAACAAAAATGAACAACTCCTATCTTAAAAATCTATTTTAAAACATGTTATACTGGTTGTAATATAGGCTGACAGAAGGAGAACACAGTGCGTTTATTTATCCCAAGGCTAATAGCATTATGACCTTAGCATTTAACCTGTCTGTATTTCAGGTGCCTCCTCTGTTAACTAAGAATAATAGTAATTTCGCCCGGCCAGGAGTGGCTCAGTGGTTAAGTGCCGACCTAGGATCCAGGCGATCAGGGTTCGATTCCCGGTCAGGGCACATGCCCGGGTTGCGGGCTGCAGCCGATCATGGCTCTCTCATCATTGATGTTTCTGTCTCTCTCTCTCCCTCTCCTTTCCTCTCTCTGAAATCAATAAAGATATATTTTTTTAAAAAAAAGAATAATAGTAATTTCTTAGAGTAGTGTTTGCTAAAAAGAAGGCACCCCATAAATGGCAGTGAGGGCTGTTGTTACCATTATAACTCCCACTAAATCTGGATTCCATCTAAAGGGAATTGTCTTTTATGCAGGGAGCCGGCACTGTTCCCTTTGTCCTTTGTCCTGGAATTTCAGTGGGGAGGGCAGTGGGGAAGCAAGAAGGCCTGTCCCCCTGGATGTATTGGCTCACTTACTGAGGATGCTTTAGTAGCTTAGCAAGTTTCTGAAATATTTTAAGATTTACTTTACTTGGCTCTAAAGTGGGAACACTATTAATATGTATCAGTGAGAATTCAATAACAGTGTACATAAAAATGGGCTTTGTGAGGTGCCAAGTGTGAAACATATATTATTGGCCATATGGTAGGTTTGATGAAGATTGTAATGTGAGCTAAATAGTCACTGTTCAGTTAAAGGTTTGTACCATGACTTTGATTAATCCATAATCCAAATGTGGGTTGTAGACAGACATACTGGGAATCAGACGAAAAACAAATACATGACAAATAATTCGTGGTTGGCAGATGCCGTCATGTGAACACAGGCAAAAACATCTAGAGCGATCTGTTCTTATGATAAACGCAGGGTGCGCTTTTGCTAACCAGCCTCGGAATCTGTACCCTTGTGTAACCTTCCTGAGGGCTAAACTGGTAACATTGTCCCTCTTCTGCAGTGTTCGAGACTTTCGAATTAATAAAGTCCCTTTCTGTGTGGAATTTTATTGGAAGATAAACAGATACCTGAAAGTGGATCAGTGAATTTCATTTACTCTAAAACCTTCTTGATTTTCTGTGTATAATTGGATTCTTTTGCTTTTTACAGTTGCAGTGAATTCTGACACCAAGGCACCCTTGATATTAATCCTCACACCCACTAGATGGCACTATTGTCAAAGCGATGAAATGGATTGCCGGGGATGGAAGGGACAGGCTCTGGCTTTAGTTTCCTCCCTTCCTCAGCCCTCCCCCTTCTATAGCTCTGATTTTTTTCCCTTCTCAGCATGTGAATTTTTCTCTTTAAATAAATAAAATTAGGTTTCTTAAAACCATTTGGAAAATAAAGCAGGTTGATGTGTACCTGCTTTGATGCTATAGGTTATCAACCCGAAACACTTTCTGTGCTGGAAGCGAAAAAACAATACAGGGTTAGGGCGAAAGAAATGGGGTTTTGCCAAGGAGTCTTCAGCATCTTCCAAATAACGATTTGTAAAAAGAAGGACTGGGAGACAAAAAAATGTTGTGTTAGCATGAAAGGAAAATTTGGGTTGCTTTTCTCTTGTTTGATAATTTAGAGAAAATGTATTCTCTGCGTTTGTATAAATAACAGAATTCACAGAAAAGATTCCACTCTGAGAGAGATTCGATAAGCAGAGCCAATCAACGCTACACACTCACAAAATCCTACCTTGAGGGAGGGGTGGGAACTGTCTATAGCAATTTGTTGGCTAGAAAAATAACACTTTTCAATATTTTCAAAGAAAGAAACTCAAAAGGATATATATTTAAAGTGGTTAATATATAATGGAAGGTATATTGTATGGAATTTTAATATTCTTGTTTCTGATTCTCTGTATTTTACAAAGAACAAGCATTACTGTCCTATTTGAAACCTGGGCAGATAGGAAAATGAAAGGAGTCTTCACATTGTGGGATTTCTGCAGCAAGGCAGCTGTTGTCCTTGGATGAGCTAACAGGGTAACAGCAAACATTTATTTACAAAATATTAATTATTTTCACCTTCCTGTGAATGGACTTACTTCCCTTTGAAACCCCAGACTCTTCTCTCCTTCCTCTTAGTCTGGAATGACATAATAATGTAAATCTCATTTTGCTTTACTATTTTTGGAATCTTCAGGCCTATGTGGATTCCGTGTGCACATGCGTATTAAAACTTGATTTTCTTCTGTCAGTGTGCTTTATGTCATTTTAGTTATTTGTCCAGACATAAGAACCAAGAGGGGAGTTGGGGGGTCTTCTCCTCCCCGACACATGTCACTGGAGCATATCCAGTGTTTGGCTGCATCAGATGGGAAGCATAGAGATCCATTACTTTACTCTCTAGACACAGACATGGCCCGCACTTCGTGTTTCAGACTTAAATTCATTGTGTCGCTCCCTCCCCTGATACTCTCACGTGTCCTGTTTTTCCTACACTTCTGAGGCCTGCGTGGTCTGTTTAACTGGTGGATTCCGACCGACTGACGGGAGTTGCCTAAGTGCCATGTTAAGGAGGGTCCTGATGTAGGGTTGCCGGGTAAAATCCAAGATGCCTCGGTAAATTTGGATTTCAGATAAACAACAGATACTGTTTTGGTATAAACTTATCTCATGTATATTTGGAATATACTTATCCTAAAAAATTATTTGGCATTCATTTGAAATTCAGATTTAACTGATGTTCTGTATTTTCACTTGTTAAATCCGGCCACCCTACTGATGAGGTACCCAGGCTAAGAGGTGACCTGCGGTGACTGATTTGCTGTGACTGCTGTTGAATGGGGGGGGGGGGTAATGGCTACACAAACAACTGAACAGTCCTTGTATCGAAGCTGGAAGTCCCCACCAGCCCTTCCCTCGTATTAAATCTGAGGAGCCTTTGCATCAGTGGGAAGACAAGGGGCTGTGCCTCGTGTTCTGATGTGCCAGCCCCTTCTCACCGCAGACAGTCTGACCGTCATCACCGGGAATTCAGGGGGCTCGGGTGTGCGAGGAGAAGGCCGGTGGCAGCTGCTGGGAGAAGTGTTACATCATTTCGTGATAGTGGCACTTAACAGCGGAAGCCATCAACTGCTTTAAAATTAGGGCAGCTACCACTCTGCCGTCAGACGAATGTTTGGCTCTAAACCGGCCTCCGCCTCACAAGCGCGGCTGATTCCAGGGAGGCTGCACGGTGCATTTGCACTTTAATCTATGGTGTTGACCAAATGATCTGGCACTTTGCAGTCAGAATGCCCGTCTGCCATCAGTTCCAAGTCAGTATATGAATAGGTCTCCTATGATTTTTCTCCATTCTAAGCATTTTTGTAAGTGAAATTCTTTGTTCTCTCATAGCCTGAAGAAAAAGTGTAAGCCCAGGTAGACACGCTTGCAGTAAAGACTGTCTGTCATGGAAAAACAGCTGGTGAGGACCATCAGAATACATGTAGGGGGCCTGAACTCAGATCTCCAATGAAGAAAATATTGTCTCCACTTGAATGTAGGAGAACACGCTCTCCTCTCAAAAAGTTTATTCTAAGGAAAATTTCGTTCATTACATTTTTGAGAATTGATACAATACGACTTCTGCTTTCAGGAAGATGGAGACATGCCCTATGTACAAGAAAAAATCCTGGATATTATGTCCAAAACAAGTACAAGGAAATTCTGGAAAAGAGAGAGAAGGGGGGACAGACTATGGGCATTGGGACCCAAGGAGCAACTCATTGTGAGTTCCTTGGATTTTCATTTTCCCTCATATGCCCCAGACCTGAAGCAAAGGGAGCTGGCAATTTGAAAATGCCAATACACATGAAAAAAAAGAAAGCCCAGCTCGAGCTTGCTGTCTCTAGTTCAGGGGCTGGGGAGGGGAGGCAGCAGTAATGAAGCACCCCCACCCTCCCTGCTGGGTGCTGTTGGAGGAGACTGGGGGAGATGCAGGGTTCTCAGCACTGCCCTGCTAAATGAACCACCCGTCCCCACCCGCTGCGCTGGGCGTGGTGTGGGGGCCGTGACCAGCCGTGAGGCACTACTCTGTGTGTCAGACACCTTCAGGCTGACCGCAGGGCTCTAGGGGACTAGGAAATACAGAGGTCAGGGGTCAAGCTCTGGACGAGCTGAGTTCCAGTGCAGTCAGTGCCACTTGCTACCTACGTGGATTTGGGCAAATCGTTTTATTTCTCTGAGCATCTGGAGGCCTAGCCAAGGGGAGGAAATGAAATGATACACTGAACTGAACAGGAGGGACGATGCCCCGCACTGTATTATAACCTGTGGCACACAGCGGAAGCAGGTCTCCGAATGCATACGTTAGAAAAGACCAGAAAGCAGGAAAGCCTCAAGTCAGCAATATAAGCTCTTACCTCAAAAACCAAGAAAGAGCAGAACAATTCCAAAGCAATCAGGAAGAAAAAACGATTAAAGATAAAATGAGAACCTAATAAAATTGAAAACAGAAAAACAGTATAGAAAAGTCAATAAAATAAAAAGTTGGCTGTTTGAAAAGATCAGATCGACAAATCCCTGACAAGACTGACAAAGAGAAAAGAGCGAAGACATAAATTATCAGTATCCTGAGTGAGGCAGGAAATCACAGCAGCCTTCGGAGGGAGTGGAAGGGGGAGAGGGAGGGGAGGAGACACGTCAGCTGGTGGCCTCCCCCCCGGTGCCCCAACCGGGAGCAGAGAGCAAACCCGCAGCCCAGGTACCTGCCCCTGACTGGGAATCGAGCCCGAGACCCTTTGGTGGGCGAGCCGATGCTCTAACCACTGAGCCACCCTGGCCAGGGGTGGGGATTGAGTTTTTAATTTGAAAGCTCCCCCAGCAAATTCTTCAGACCCCAGTGGTTTCACTGGAGAATTCTGACAAACATTTAAAGAAAAATGAACACTGATTACACACAATTTCTTCTACACAATTGAAGAGGAAGTGCCACTTCCCCATTCATTATGTGATGCTAGTATTAACCCGACAGCAAAACCAGACACAGCCAGTGCAAAACAAACCAACAAACATCAGACCGATATGTCTCATGAGTATTGATGCAAAAAGCCTTAACAAAATGCTAGCAAATAGAATTCAGCAAAATATAAATGGAATTATGTGCCACGACCAAGGGAGGTTTCTTCCAGGGATGCAAGGCTGGTTCAACTTCATCACTATACTAAAAGGGTCATGAAAAATCACTTGGTTGTATCTACTGATGCAGGGATTGTATCATTATATCCACAGTGTCAGGACCGTGCCGGCATAGTTTAGAAGCTTAAAAAAATATGACAAGGAAGATGTCTTTTTGTAGAAATGCACTGTCCACCTGAATTATAACGTGCAGCTGAGTAGTGGGCCATTTTCACAAAGTGACTACACCATAGTAGTTCTTTGTATGGATACCTAAAGCCACGTGGTGTCTGTTTGGGGAGATTGTTTCCATGAAAGTTATTCTCTATGTTGACATTAGGTTGGGGCCTATAGTAGCCACTATTTATTGCACACGTTATATGTCAGGCGCTGTTGAAAAGAAGAATGTATTTTACATTATTTAATATTTATAACAATCCTGCAATTTTTTTTTTTTTCCCATTTGAGTGGACAAAACCATTCTGGTGTTCAGAGAATTAAATGCTTTACCCAAAGCTGCGTAGGGAGCAAGGCCCAGCTTAACTAGAGCTCAGCGCTGCCCGAGTCGTGTCCTTGCTCTGCGCTCCCGGCTGCCCCGCGGCTCTTGGTCCGACTCCTTGTGTCCGATAGACTTTTGACTGCTCACTGTGGAAGGTCAGGGTGCCAATAGATCCTCCCCTCCTCCAATAGTAAATTGAAGGAAGAGATGGCACCTGTGTTTTTGTTTTAAATTTCACTACATAATGATAAAATCAGAAATTCAGTGATCTCGAAAATGCTAACATTTCATGATAAGGAGTCTATATGGACAGTTCAGTTGATACCTTCATTGATGTTTTTATCTAGTGTGAATTTGAAACAGCCAGATTCATTATGTAAACTACCTTCTTCTGGGTAACTTGACAGGATCAATATTCTCTGGGATTCTAGGTTTCAAAGAGAACTGAACAATGGCAAGTTGATAAGTGAGGTGCACGGTTATCATTATTCCGTCTTTTTTTTTTTGTTAGAAATTGCCAATGGGGCTTTTTGGAGGGGTAGCACGGGTGCCTTAGGATCAGTCAAAAAATGAAAAATAGGCTACATGGAGTGAAAAGGGCCCCGAAACACCCATTAGTATCCTCAACCCCTCTTGTAGGAATTCTATCTAATTTTAGAGAAATTTTCAAGTAATTATGTCAGCATTCTTAGGAAATACTTTAATTTGCAATTTATTTTACAGCATCCCTTCCAAAACTATCATTGCCAGACTATCAACTATCATCACAGTGTTTTGCATTTTAATTTTGGTTTCGGTTCATCTTCTATAAGGTAGGCATGATTAGCTCCATTTCATAGTTGAGGAAATGGTGATTTAAAAAATATCAGTGTCCAAAATGACCCTCCTGGCAAGTGACAGAGCCTGAAGTTGAAGTCAGAGTTTCTATCTCAAATTTTAAATTGCCTCCTACCTAGTGCCTATTATGTGAAGAAACTTTTACCAGGCATACGAGTGGCTACTCCCAAGTCTAGCCAGAGTCTCTGGGGTGCTTGTTAAGCATACAGATTTCTAGGAAACATCCAGAGATACAATAGGCCTGGCTGGCGCCTTGGAACAAAGTATCTTCAGCAATCATCTTAGGGGTTTCTGATCAGCCAATTCAGAGTAACTTTCAGGATGTAAAGGGAAATATAATAGGATTCTACCCTCTAGGTGATTTGATTATTGCAAAGATTATTAGCCACTGACAATAGGTTTATACATTTTGATTGTATTTTGCCTCTATAATTCCACACTTTGTAGACTTTAATGAATTCTTGATTGATCAAGAGAACAAATGCTTTTTTTCCTGATAATTTTTATGTTTTTCAAGAGGAGAGGAAAGCAAAATAGTTTCAAATGAGCATTCAAATACTCGTTGTACACATTTTAAACTCCAGAATATCTAAATTCTCTATGTAAATTGTAACATATTTAAACATATGTTAAATAGCCATATCTAATGTCTTTGTAACTGGTATAACTCCAAGAGCAAATGCTCAAGTTAAGTGGAAAGAGTCTGGTTTTCTTTTATGCTTTTTATTTATTCATTTGTTTCTTTATTTTCCTTGATGTCTGTATACCCATCTGTTCTGGATTTCCTGAGGCAATCTTATCTCTGTCAGAATATTCATTATGAAAATAATAGCGAATAGTTATTTAAACTTCCTATAGACCAGTCACTTGTTTTTAGCACTTTAAATATGTTAACTTATTTAATCCTCAAAATATTTGTATGTAGCAGCTACTGTTATTATGATCCCCATTTTACATGCAAGGAAACTGAGGCATACCAGTGATCTCTCGCTGCATTTAAAAAAATTACAGTATATCTTCGTATGCAACAAGAATAATGAAATGTTATATTTCACCTTGGGAGCACTAATTTTCTAGTTTCTTCAGCCCTGGATTCCAGCTGAGGAGATTATTTATTTACTCCCTGGAGCTCAGCTCCCATAAAGCAGTGGCTCAGTGTTCCACATTTATTCTTAACGGGTCACTTTGTAAGGGTTTGTTTTCACAGGGAAGGAGCAGCACTTAGTATCCACAGCAAATTAAGCCAAACTAGCAACACTCATAAAATCAAGAAATTCTCAGTAGAATTCTCGTCTCCTCAAGGGATTTACTCACTATGACTCACTTAATTTTCCTTGTGGAATTTCATGTAAAGTGTGAATATAGATATGGGGTATATGGCTCATTATTACAGCAGCTAACATTTATAGAGCAGTTACTACGTGCCAGGCACTAGGTAAGTGGTTTTTTTTTTATCTATGTGGATTATTCCAATTAATCATTGCAACTATCTTGATAGGTAATCTATTTATTCTAATTTTACAGATTAAAACCCCCCCACACAGTTCTAAAGGTATAACATGTCTAGATGGAGTTGGTGCTTGAATGTAGACATCTAACTTCAGAGACTGTCTTCTAAACCACCAAGCTCAGACTGAAACCCAGGACACAGGTGGACCCCAGCACTGAATATGAGTAGTTGTTGGGTGACCATGTCCCCACTCCCTGCTAAGAAATCATCTACATAACAACAGGAAAGGGAGATTTGACCTTATACTAGTTTAGGTAAAAACATAATAGGTGAAATTTTTAGTTGGTCACAAGTATAACTGCAACATTTTAAAAGCTCATGTAATTGTAAGTGGTGCTGATATCTGAATTTAATTCACAAAACATTTTTAAGCAACCCCCAAATGTCCAGCACTGTGCTTGGTGTTGGATTTACAAAATTTTATCAGATGGGGTTGCAGTTCCAGGGAACTCAGAGTCCCAAGTCCCAGAAGGCTGAGAGGATTTGTATGAAACTTGGACACAAGATATGTCCTATATGCACAGAGTCAACAAATACTGATTTCAGAGGTGAGAATCATTAGCTCTGCTGCATTCGAGAAGCACCTGGGTTGTTTTCGGAGGGGAGATATTGTTCAGAGTGGACTTTTAGAGCTGAGGAGGTGAAATTTCACTGTCTATATGAAGGAAAAACACATGAAGGAAGAAACCTGTGCGGCATAATTGGGGATGGGTCATGTGATAGACGGTGTGGTGAGGTGGGCGACGAGCCTGGGACAGCAGACTGTGCCCTCCAGATTGTGAAGGGCCTAGAGGGCCTCGCGTTTGGATTTTATCTTGTAGACAGAGAAAATTTATTTTAAGCAGGGGGTTATCGCTATGGGATATGGGCATCAGATATGATGAGGGTGGTAGTGATGGAGGCAGAAAGGAACAGCTGTGGAGCCCAAGCAACAGATGTTCATCCAAGGCACTGAACCCAGAAGGAGGAGCAGGTTTGGGGGAAGTTAGTTTGATTTTATAATATGGAATTTGAGGTGCATGCAGAGACCCGGTGAGAGGTGCGTGGTCCCCTGTGTGCAGTGCCCGTGAGAAGCTGGAGAGGCCGGTTTGGAGAGCAGAGGCGAGTCCCGAGCCAGGCCGAGGTGTGGGTTGCAGGGCCTGATGCCTGGGAAGCAGCATCCCACTGCTGCTTTGCGTTGCTTAGGTCGCACTGGGTGAAATATGCGGTTCTCTCTGTCCCCCTGTAGAAGGAACGTTGGAAAATTCCCCGAGGCAGCCCGGTGATGAAGAATCTGGATGCTACCTTACCTGAGATAATCTTTGTCTGGAAAAGATAGTGCAAAGAAGAAATGATAAATGCCTTCAACTGTTGGCAGGGTTCAAGAGAGAGAAATCTAGGCAGAAAAATGCGGTTCCACGTCAGTGATTCCCTCTGACTAGGAGGCTGCAGTCAAAGAAACAAAAAATGAGCTGGTCGCCAGCTCAGCTCTGCAGTGGGACTGAAGGGAAAGAAAAGAATTATTACATCTGGGTGTAGGGAAGGCGGCTACCACCAGAGGACAGTCACGCCCTGAGCGCTCCCGCTGGCCGCCGAGGCCGGTGCAGGAGGGTTGGGAACAAGGTTCCTGGCTGCCGGGGAAGGGGGCAGTGCTGTCACCAATCTCCAGCACAGCTCAGGAAGGGGACAGGCAGGAAATCTGATCTATTCACCTGGCCATTCAGGGTGAACCAGTTAATTTCTCTACATGGAAAACTGGCTATTTTATTTTATTTTATTATTTTATTTTATTTATTTTATTTTATTTTATTATTTTATTTTATTTTATTTTATTTTTTATTTTATTATTTTATTTTATTATTTTATTATTTATTTTATTTTATTATTTTATTTTATTTTATTTTTTATTATTTTATTTTATTTTAATGTCCTTTCTCTTGTAAGAGAAGCCTCCCACTCTTTCCAGAACAGGATGCACCTGATGGACCAGGTTTGGGTAGCTGCTTTCTTTGCGTTTTAAGAGACCTTTCTGATCTGAGTTGCAGACAACTTACGAGTTTAAGAAAATATTAAACAGTGTAAAGGCGGAGCCTGAAGGAGTGATGCAGACTCTAACAGTGCAGAGATGTCTGCGGATTTCAGCGTCAGCTACTCTTTCTGGAGTGCGAAGGGTGACAGTAAGGGCTTCTCTCTTTCAGTCACCCTACAGCGATGCTGCAAACCACGTCATGCTCTTTATTTAACAGGCGAGGAAACCAAACCTCACAGAGAACATCTACTGTACCCAAGGTGTCGTAACCGGAAAACGGCAGCCCCGAGCTTTGAGCCCAGATGTGTTTTGCTGTGAAGTCCCCGCTCTTCTCCCAAGCTGTCTGTTCTGCACTCAGAACCTCCTCCGAGAGCAGCAGGGAGAAGGCAGGGGGAAGCTTGGAAATGCATCGGCTGGCGTTTGGGGTTTGCTGTTGCCTCTGAGCTCTGAGGGCAAAGCTGCTTCCACACTCTACCCCTTCCCATGTACCTGCCACAACCCATTTGTTATGAGGCTCTTCAAACCGATGGACAGTCTCCCAGAGGCAGGCCTTTCATTTTCTCCTCAACTCTCTACCCCACTAATATTAGCCTTTCACTAAATTTGCTGATGTCACATATTCTTCCTAACTGACATGATAGTCACGCTCCTCCAATGCAATAGATTTTCCCTCTAGTAAACTCTAAAATGACCCGAAGATGAAGGATTTCTAAGATTTGTAGCCTTGGAGAAATCAGGCACGTTACGGGCCATCCATTCACTTTAACTCACTTGACTTCAATCAGTAAGGTTCCGTCTTCCCTTAATGAAATCCTGTTCAAAACGCAGTCGTTATTTAATACTTTCAGTTCACTCTCTTGAAATGATAAAGCTTCCGCTTATGCACACGTTCAGCCAAATACCCTTTTCCAGGCTCCTACTCACACACTTGTCTCAAGCAGAAATCTGAAAGAGGTGTGCATACACCTTTCTCAGTGAAAATATTGGAGCAAACTCTGAAATGTCTGGCCACCGTTTTAGTTACCTATACATTTGTTCAAACCACAAAAGAGCAAGGCCAGAATTTTCTTCCAGGGGAAAGCTTAGGCCTATATTTATTGGCAGAGTATAATTTATAGTTAAAATTTTGTGTTGGGAGGTCTCCTGGGTCACTCGTTAAGGGAAGATAAAGGAAAATGATTTTTTTCCCTTTCCTTTCTTTTCCTTCCTTTTGTGACATCAAAACCTTGGCATATATTGAACTTGGCTTGCTTTGCAGTCCCTTTCCCCCACTTCTTTCTGCTATAACTTAGTCTTTTTCTCCAGCAAATTCATTTAGTGCTCTGCTCCTGCATTTCTTCATCAATCTAATTTTTGCTTGAAAAGTTTCCAACTGACAGCCTAGGGGAGTCTTGAGAGGGTTTTCAGAGCTTCCCTCACTTCTTTTACATTTTCAGCTCCATTTCAAGATCCTCAAGTGTCTCCCTCTGTCTTAGCTAACTAAGGCAGGGAAAGCCAGGGGAAAGGAATTGAGACTGATCTGCCTTCAACTATCCACTGGCTGAACATTTTCCTATAGTCAGTCTCCTGATTCTTACTGGATATGTTTTTATCTGATTCTCCCCCCCCCCCCCCGAGATTGAGTTTCGCCTTAGAACCATGGACATCAGGCACTTAAAACACATTTCCATGTATTTCCTTAGAGACTTCAGTGGAAATATTATTTCTTAATTGGATAATAATAGCTCACATTTATTGAGTGTTATCTATGTGCCAGGCTGGGCAGTGAGTGCTCCATAAGTACTATCTCAGTAGATAACTTAACCCCTTTCACACGGGTATGAAGTGATAGAGCCAAGATTAAGGCCAGTGAGTTTGATTGTTGAGCCATAGCTCTTAGCTGCTATTTCCCACTGGGTACATTTGATCATGGACAGTCTACTGCAATCTCCTTGAGAGGAAGGGCTGTGTCTCCTGCGGAGAATCCCTGCTGTCAGTGCTTCACATCTTGGCCCTCTGCTTACCAGGTACCACCTCCACTGTGGATGCTTTCAGTGGGTAGACTCCCCATATATCAGAGCAGGTTGAGACATTCACAATGGCCGAGTCATGATTTATGTTTCTATTTATCACTGTTTTTAGATATAGTCTCATACGAGGGCCCAATTTTTCAGATAAGAGGGGTTTCTAAAATATTTGTTAGATGAAAGATACTTCAACTTAATCCAAATAATTTCTGAAAATAGAATCACATTATATTTTAGTCTCTCATTATTGTTTAGTTCGCCTGTCTGCTTTGCGTCACTGATTACTAAAAAAAGAGCTTTAATTTAAATTTATTTTTTATTTTATTTTTAAGGAAAGAAATGCAGAATAACAGGAAACAGAAGTGAAGTGTGGTGTGTGTGTGTGTGTGTGTGTATACACTTACACTACTGTTTGCATATGCACGGCGTATATGTTTTCTGAAAATGAATATATAGCTATAGTATCTAATTTTAAAGATATACATGTAGAAAATTCTATGAAAGATAAATAGAGGCTAAGTGAAGAGTTGCACAGAGGCATATCCATGCAGGGTAGATGATCTGATTGACAACAGAAAAATTAGTGAGCTGTAGAAACATGAAACTCACATGCGTTCTACAAAGGAAAAGATAAAACGAGAAACTATGAAATACAATAGCAGCATCACAGGGAAGAAAAATGATCATGTCAGGAACAGAGAGAGCCAAAATGAACAGTTAATGAAAGAATTTCTAAGGGAAGGCCTGGGACATCGTACAAGGGAAGATAAATAGCATCAGAGTCGGTCCCACCACTGGCTGATCAGACCCCAATGGCTGGATCTTTCAGTGAGCATTTTATCTTTGAGCCCCGGCAGTCAGCTCGGTATGAGCCCTCAGTTTAGGCCCCACTAAAGTGTATTAGGGTTGGCTTACAGCATCAGGGATGCTTTAACGCAATAATGTTAGATCTTCCTATTTTTTCCTAAAACCACGATTTAGGGCCTAGAAAACATTTTTCCAATGATAAATACATATATATTTTACATCAGAGATTGACCCAGTGAGAAATATAAATATCCACAGTATAAAATGCAATTTAATTATTTTTTCATAAAATTATGGAATCTTGGAGACACTTGTGCAGTTAAACATAACTGCAGGAACACAGAGAAGTAGAAAGTTGAATCTAGAGCAATGAACAGGAAAGCCAACTGCAATGGGAGAAGGGAGGGGTCAGGGGCGGGGAGGGGAGGGGAAGGGAGGGGAGGGGAGAAGATCTTAGGCATAATTTAGAAAGCATCAAATAGCCACATGTTATTGGATGACATGATAACCATGTCTCCAGGTCTGTACTTGGGTCAGGAGAGCTTTGGTTATAACAAGGAAATAAGTGCTTGTCATCCCAGCCTTTATAAGGACTCTGTGCAGCTGCTTGACCAGCTTGAGATGTTGTGTGTTTTTTTTTAATATCCTGTGTATTTTTATGTGACCTAAAGTTACCTGAGTATATCTCTATTTTTTGCAACTTGAATGGCATTAATTAGCAGAGTTATGAATGAATATGTCTTTAAAATTAGAAAAGAGTATTATGTGGGAAGAGGCAACAGATGTGAAAATACCAAAAGGAAGCAATATTTAAATGAGATATTTTACATTTTAAAGAGAACCTGTCTTAATTTAGTTTAGAAAAATCTTATATTGCTTTGTAATAAATCACTGGGTCATATTTTAATAGATAAAATATCACAGCACTGCCTCAAAAGTAGATCCTTAATCTGACGTTGTTTTTCACTTGCCCTTTGCCGCCCCGTACCGATTACAAGGTCCATTGCAGCAGACTCTGAGTTGGCCTCGGCTTGCTCGCTCGCCCTCGGGCTCTGTTATGCTTATGAGAATGAGCGATGCTTTGAATTTGCGTTTCAGGCCATGTTACTCTCAGATGCAACACCCTCCATTTGCTTGACATTCACCTGGAACCACCTACAGACTCCTGGCCACCGCCTGACGTGTGCCCCCTAATCCAGCACCTGTCGTCCTCTGTGACTAAGCTCATTCACTGCTCCCCTTATTCCTTCATCCCAGCCTCTCTGGTCTTTTGTCCTTAACACATGCCAACCCCGCCCCTGCCCCGAAGCCTCCGCTTAGGCTCTTGTGTCCTCTGTCCGAGGGCATCACACAGCCTTCCCAGGCGAGCCCTCTGGCCGCCCCGTCTCAGCCGCCACCATCCCTCCAAACCTCTATCCCCTTCTCCTTTAGTGTGCCCATAGCATTTATTGCTACTTGAACTTATTACATGTATTTTAATATGTATTTTCCTTTCCAGAGTATAGGCTACAATAGGGTAGGAACCTTATCTATCTCCTACATCAGTAATAGTCACCCATCTAGAATTATAACCACACAATCAAAGTTTAATAAATGTTTCTTAAATGAAAAGCATGTTAGATATTAGTTTGCTTATATTTGTACTGGAATTGCTTTCAGAGCTCTGTTTTCCCCCCTATATTTCTATGTACACTCTCGTTCTGTTCATTATAGATGAAGCATTTACCTTCTCCATGACACCAAGATATCCTAGTATATTAAAATGTGATTTATTATGTGCAAGCCTTTTCTTAGGTGTTTTCCCCACAGAGCAATTTATTATAAATTGGCCGTATTGCTTTCTAGGTTGATGTATGGATGTTAACTTGGGACATCTTTTCATCATTGTACTGGGTTCAAGTTACTGCTTTGTACATTCTAAACTGTCGTATTTCTTAATTACTATTCTTCTTTTAAAAACAGGTACTGATAAATCTTATAACATTTTATTTACTTCCTCACATGATTAAAATGTCTAACTGAATTGGAAACCAGATAAACAAGCTATTTATGATAATACATAACCCACTGTGACAGATTTGTCCTGCCTGTCAGAAAATTTCAGTCCCATCCTTTGAAATGGGTTTGTATTAAGGACTTTTTCACCATCACTTTCACAATACGCTCAACACTTTTCCTTATATTTTCATAAGCTTGCTCGTTCACTAAACACTATGGCAGAGCTCCTCATATTTAATAAGCACATGTTCTTTGTCAAGGCCCCAAAGAGACCCACACATACTGATTTTTTTTCAGGTAGTCAATGTGAATTCTTTGAATTTGGTAAATGTGAATCAAACTCTGCCTCTCTAAAAATGTAGTTCTATCTAGTTTTTAATCTATAGACGATCTCCCCGCTCTAGCCTTTCTGTGCTGTTCCTTTCTGCACTTCATGTCCCTGCCCCCATGTTGGAGGTGCTTTTATTGTAATTACTTGTTTTAGTATCAGTGTTTAAAAATTTTTCAAAAACTTCAGTTCTGTGAAGTCAGGTACCAGGCCACTTGCACTTATTTCTTTAGCATTAAACACAGGCTTCTGGAACATAATAAATGTACACACAAAATATATACTAAATGATTAAATGGAGAAAGAATGGATAGATAGACGAACCGCTCTTCTGTTTTTCTATTTTGGGTTTTATGACTTTAGCCAGTAGCTCAGACACATCCTCCTCGTGAGATATTTAACAGTTTAAAGAAAATGTTAGCTGTGGACAAAGTGTAAATCCAAAGGCAGGGATTCAGTAGTTATTAAAAGCAGCTTCAAGCCCATCACTACTAAAGCTGAAACTAATAATCTTTTGATGCCTGCAATATTACTAATGTGGAAATGGGGAGCATGCCAAACTATACGGAGAAATTCAGGAAAATAGAAGTTACTAGTAATCCTGTTACTATTTTATATGAGGACTTATAAACAATTTAGTTCATAGCGTATACTCAGGACATGTTCTTCTGAATCAGAGTTCACCTGGAACAAGCAGGGGAGCTCAGCACCTCCTGTGTAACACATTTCTGCAGATGGTATTAATGGGGGTGCTCCTCTCTTCCACTTCCCATTCCTCCACGTGGAAGGCAGTTTACCGATAGTATTTTGTAAGCTAGTCTCAGGTCTCCAATGAGTATTCATCATCGCAGACACTTTTAAGAGGCTCATTGAATTTTTAGCTGCTCATTGGAGGCCCCTAACGAGTTAGCTGACTCGAAGAATTGGGAAAACAAACTTACCTTGCCAGCAAATGGGATCAGACCTGTCAACAATACCAAATTGTTCCACATGCTGCGACACCTGCTACAGTAAAAGAAGATATAATATAATTGCTACTGGGAGGAGATGCCCATCCAGGGACCACAGCAAGAGCTCCAACAGCTGTTGGTAATGGAAATCTGTCATCTTCTATCTGTGCTCAGTGCTTTGAGAGCATCATACAAATGATATTCTCCTATGCAGTCTCACAGAATTAGCAATGCTTGCCTTTGGGAACTTTACCAACATGTACTTATAAGGAGACATATTGAGAAACTTCAATAAAACTGTTGCAATGCTCCTGAGCCCCTCAATAGTTTGATTTATTTAGTAATTAACCAGGAATTGGCCTGTCCTATTGAGTCTGTTAAGCTGTAATTTAACTTTTCATGTGTTTATGTCAAAATTTCATCATTAGATCATATACAACTTCAGGGTTAGATTTGCCTTGTCCACATATGTGTAACCCATAGCATCTGGTTTTTCAACTAGTACATGCTCAATAGCTATATATTCATTAGATTTTTGGTAGAAATAGAATGTATTCTATGATGTTCTTTTATGTATTTATAATGCCCAATTTTGTTTAAGGCATGCAATCAAATTATCCATATATTTGATACCAAGTATTATGTAAAACTGATCCCCTTCTGTGCTTGGAATGGAATAGTGTATTTGAAAAGAGCAACCACACAATTTGATAAGCTTGAGATTTAAGCTAATATCTAAAATCAGGACACTTATTTTGAGGGATATTTTAAATGACTGATATGGCTGCAGCCCAGCAGCCTGAGAACACAGTTGATGAAAAGATTTAATTATGCCAGATCTGTAATATGTTTCATTTTTTAGTTCCCACATAGCAAGTGAGTTTTAAGGTAAAATACAAAGTCATTACAGTGAGATGGTGGAAATAGGTCTCAGTTATCCCCTTTGATAGATTTCGTTGCTGTACTTTCCTCACCTGCTTTATAGCAGGTCTGTCACTATACATCTAGTTCTTGAACCTAATACTGTTAGCAAATGATCTTTTCCTAGTGAAAAATAAATCATGCATTTAGCTACACTATGCTGGGAGACATTTGTATCTGAAGTGTCCACTATAGCAGAGAGATCACATATGGCATATACAACCAAACTCTCCTGTTAACAGAAAAAAATATATAATAAATATCACACTTTCAGAAGGCAGGAAACTTGTCCCCTCTGAATCAATGACAAAACCTCTGAAGTGTAGGGAAGTTTAGTTGGAGGAAATGCCTGGATTAGGGTTCCCTTCTTTTCTCCATTTGAAGCGGCTCATCGATCAGTAGGGCTTTCAGTTTGCCCTGAGACCAGGCATCAGCCCTGCGCCAGCCTGCTCAGAGGAGCGCCACTCCCTCCATCGTCTCATACACGGGGAGGTGGAGGCATTCAGAGCAGCAGCCGCAGTGACAGCTCAAGCAGTCTTCAGGTCTTCAAAATAAATGAGTTGTCTTTGTTTTCCATTTCCCCTTGCAAAGCGATTCTGGCCCCTTGCCCACTATTGTCTCCAATGCTGCCAAGCCATGGATGTCTTTTTTTGTCCCTGGTCACCACCATAGGTCAATGCTGTTATGTACATAAATTTTTATCTTAGTTTTGACTTGGATATATATATATATGTAATTTTATATATTCAAAGAGCATTTCTTCCTCTAGAATGTAAATCTCTGAGGTTGAGGTTTGTTTCGTTCATCACCATTATCTCTAGCTTTTCAAATAGTTCCTGATACGTGATAGGCACTCAAACATAATTATTGAATGAATGAATGAATGAATGAATGAATGAATGAATTTTGTTAATTTGGAGTGAAGATAGTTGTGATGCTGTGGGTGTTTGGAGAAAGGATATAACTTAGGAATATAAGTATCTGTTCAGGCAATTAAACTTTTAGTTTTGGATTACCTGTAGCAAATCTAGGGATATTTCCTGCCTTTACTCTCTCTCCAAGAGATCTCAAGAATGTAAGAGAAAAACTTCGTCCTTAGAATAGAAAACCTGATTTGTGTGTATGTGTGTGTTTCCACATTTGTGTGTGTGCACATGTGTCTCTCCAAGGATTTCAAGCTCCTGAAAGACACAGCCATTGGGATGTGTGCAATGAGCAAATTAGGTAAAGTATTCAGCCTAGAGTGGTAGAAGGGAATTTTATGATTTTATTAATATTTACATTTGTGAGTTTCACAAATGACTCTGGAAGTATATTTGAAATGAATTGATTTCAAATTATAGTGGCAGAACTTACAGAATCCAGTTAAAAATAAAAGAATGAAGAATTGGGCTAAATCTTAGGAGATACCTGAGTTGTCCAGTCTCTCATTCCATTTATACACTAAAATATAATCTGCCAAACAATGAAAAGGTTCCAATGATTGACAACAAACCACCACACTGACTGCTGGGATCCAGTGAATGCACTGGCTCTTTTGCGACTTGGCTCATCCAGTCTAACTTTCTACAAGCTTCTTAGTCCTAAACTCTGGTTTCTTCGATGAGGAGACACTGAGTACTACTTACTGAGAGGTGGCTGAGGTTTTGATTAAGTTTGAACAATACTAAATATGAAGCAGTAGTTAAAACTTCACATTTATAAGCATTTTAAGTAAGTGGAACACACTATTGATTAGATCCGTGATCTAAGTACACTTACCATCTCTTGCTTTTTTATTTCTTTTTAATCCTTAACAGATGTTACAGAATTCATTATGGCTCAGCCAGAATTACAGTAAATTTTTTCTTGTCACCAAAACAACATTTTTAATTCCTTAGAGAGTGAGTTAACTTCTAAAGTCTCTTAGAAAAGACTTAACTTTGAAGAAGGCAGTCATCAAAAGATGCACCTAAGTTTTTTTCAACACTTCCTTTATTCTGCCTTTCTAGAGGCAAGGAATAAGTAAACTAAAAGCTCTATTATTCAACAACTCTGTGTGGACTAGACTTAGGATGTGCTTAGCACTCCACTGAAGCCCTGTGATATACAGAAAAAGAGAGAACCTTTCCCCTGAGGGTACATACATTACTGTGAGATGCAAATATACTAACATATACTTAAAATATATTGTACTATGACATATGATAAAAAAAAGAAAATAGGCGTTGAGAAGAGTGACTAATTCCTCTCCTGGCCAGTGTGGCTCAGTTGGTTGGAGCGCTGTCCTGTGCACAGAAAGGTCTCCAGTTCGATTCCCAGTCAGGGCACATCCCCAGGTTGCGGGCCCCATCCCCAGTTGGGGTGCACACAGGAGGTGACTGATCAGTGTTTCTCACATCAATGTTTCTCTTCCTTCCTCTCCCTCTAAAATCTATAAAAACGTATCCTTGGGTGGGGATTCAAAAAAACAGAGTGACTAATTCCTGTTGAGGCAGGGATGAAGCAGAGAGAAGCCTGGCTGATTATTAATTTTTTTCAGTATTATTTGCTGAAAATGGAAGTGTCCTATTCCAAAGTTGCTTAAGTGCTATCTCTCTCTTTAGTGCAAGAGGATAGAGTAACTCTTCATGAAAAGTTATTTAATGACTTTAAATACCATTATTTATATTCCCACTTAAAGGAAAATTTATTTGACTATTAGATGACATTAAAAAATAATAAAATGTGTAAAGATATACACGCAGTGTGAAGAAGCAGCACAGGATTAGAAGCATCAGTGTGGAAAGAGCATTTAATAAACTCAACAACACATTTCTGATCAAGACATTAGTACAAGAGAAAAGTGGGACCTACTTAACTGTAAGAAAATTGGTTTATCAACAGTAGCAGCAAACACTATTCCAAATTGTAAGTTCTAGCTCCACTTATATTAAAATCAGAAACCGAACCAAGATGGCAGCATCACAATTATTTGACACTGATTGGAATAAATATAAAAAATAAAATAATTTTTCTAACTGGAAAATTTATTTTACAACGTATAAGAAAGAATAAATGCCCAATGTTTGATGGCAGGCATGTGGGAAGAAAAAGCAACAATGTGTAAAAAAAGAAAACTAGATAGTAGAAGGTAATATAAAGCTACATTAAAAATGAACATAGTGTTCGTGTAAACTCACAATAGATAAATTTGTCATTGGAATTCTGCACTGTTCAAAAGTAGAGCCCAGTATAGATGTGAGAATTTAATATGTAACAGTTTTGGTATTTTTCTTCCAGTGAGGTATGTATGGTTTGTTTAATAAAAAGTGTTAACTTGGGGGAGGGTGCGTTTCTTGGGAAGAAAATACTGTTACAGCACTAATGAAGGTGTTTTGTTTTGTTTTGTTTTGTTTTGTAAAAGCAAAAATCCTCCTTGAATTTCTTTCAGTTAGTGCAAACAGGTACTACTGTAGGTTTTTCCTAAAAGCGAGGAGCCTTAACCTGAACTTTCTGAAAGCAGAGGACACGCTTTGCATCACATCATTTTAGCTTGTGGAAGGTTCCCTAGCACGCTCCACTTTTGAACAGTGGAGGAAACCTATGTTCAAAACGGATTCCAATATCATTAAATAATGTGTGGTGCTAAAAGTACTTCCTTCCACATTACAAAGCAAGGAACAGATAACCCCATGGAGAAGTAGGGGAAGGGAGGGGACGACAATAGGGAAAAAAGCAAGTGACCAAGATAGAAAAGACTCTCTCAGCCAGTGTCTATAAAATGCAAATGAGTGTACCCTTGAGTGCCTCTGTGTATCAATTAACAAACATATTGAGGAAAACAGAAAAAACAGCGCTGTTGGTAGTGAGAGTTGTTAGAAGGATGTGGAGAAACATTTGTTCTTAGATTTGACCAATGGAATTGCAAATTGTACAACATTTCGGGGGTTTTACAAGGAAAGATTTATTCAAATTGAAAATACATATACCTTTTAATCTATTAATCTCCCTCCATCCCATGAAAAGAAAACCAGTAGCATTTAAGGCCATAGGCACAATGATGACTATTTCAGCATTGTTTTTAATGACAGATTGTGGAAAACAAAGTGTTGTCCATCAAATGCAGAAATTCTTCAATACATTTTGGTATATCCACATGATAGGTTATTAAATAGATAAAAAAATGAATTACATCTATGGTTATTTACTGGAGGAATTTTCTAAAAATATGTATGAGTGAAAATTTAAGGTGCAGAAAAGTACATATAGTGTGATATTGGATACCATTTTTTATATACAAACAATGACACTAAAACCTATACATATATACTGCCTGAGTGTGTGGTTGATTATATATTTTGTGTTTGAGTGTGTGAGAGAAATATTTTTAGAGAATGTATACATTCATCCCTTGGTATCCTTGGGGATTGATCCCAGCACCCCGTCACCCCATACCAAAATCCATGATGCTCAGGCCTACGTGAAATGGCATAGTATCTGTGTATGACCTACGCACGTTCTCCTGTACACTTTAAGCCATCTCTAGATCAGCTATCCTACCTGTGTTGGTTAGGGACAAATGACAGGGGAAATGTCCGTACATGTTCAGTACAGAGACACCCACCGTAGGCCTCGCTACATAATACTCATCAGCAACAATGTAGTATGTTTATGATCCCAGGTTGGCTTAATCTTTACATGTGCAACCTGTGGATATGGAGGGCTGACTGTATATATACAAAGTTTACATGTGTGTATATATAATGTTGCATATATATTATATATACATATACTTTCTGGAAAAAATGACTTAGTGGTATTGGAGGTTGGGGTTGGGTGGTGAGCTGATGTAGGTTGAGGGAAGAAGAGAAAAAGTGTAGCCAAATAGAAAAAGAACAAAAAGTATGATAAAATATATCAAAGACATACGTTATCTCTACGCATTTATAACAATTTAAATATGTGTATATGTATAAATATTTTTTAAAATAAATTCTTAAAATGATTACAGATTAGAAAACAATTAAGTTACATTGACTTGCAATTAAATTCGTTCCATGAATGGAGTTTGATGAAACGTGTATTGGTAGGATATGAGGACCATAATTTGTATAATCACAGGGGACATTTCAGTTCACAATTTGTGGTGGAGGGTAGGCCCCCCAATAAATGAAGCTTATATAGGAGACAGCCTGTTAAATTGCTATGCCAGTGCCTGACTGTTTATAGGCATTCACTAAATGATCACATTTTCTCAGGAACTAAATCTCTGAGCACGGACTTTGGCATCTGATATGGGTCAATTCATATCCTACTTTAGCCTCTGAAAACTGTCATTTCTTTGGAAAATGAGTATCATCATGCTTAACTCTTCTGCCTATTGTGATAACATACCTACCACATAGAATTCCTAGCAGAAGGCTTGTTGCAGAGAGAGTGCTTATGAGTACTCCCCTGAAGAGGACCTCCCGCTGTGGAGTGGCGGGGCGCTGCTGCATTGGTGAAAGTGCTTTCCAGTGTCCCATGAAATGTGTCAAGCCAAGGAGAAGGGACAGGTGCTGGAGGGGAATGAGTTTTAGGGGATGGCTTTTGCACAGAAACCAGCGAAAGAGAGCTTTGAACCTCTCTTTCAAATGGTCCTCAATAGAAATTCATTTATCACCGAGGACCACCGCATTTTCGGCTGCAACAGAATCAGGTGTGAGCGGTGTTTGCTCTAACGGGATATCACAGTCGTTCCTAGGCCAGAACGCTCACTCCAGGGGAGAGTGAAAGACCTACGAGTTCTTTTTCTGGAATTCACTTACAATGAGCAAAGATGGTATTTGTACCTAAGACTGTCTGAGGCCACAGCTCTGGATCTTTTCTTGACAAACTTGCTCAACTCATTTTTCCCTCAAATCAAAGGAGTAAGCTAAGTGAACTCTTAGGTACCTTTTTAAAAATGCATATCTATACAATGAGTAAGTGAATTCCAGAAAAAGGGCTCTTAGATTTTTTTTTCCTTTTTGGCTTTCATTTATATTCTTATCATCCAATCCTGACATGTTGAAATACGACACACTGTGGTAATAAATGTATCTTACGAGATGGAGAGGGGGGGAGAAATATGCTCACCGTCTTCTTCAGACAACAGGAATGCCTATTATATTGGCATTGGTGCCGGTGCCTCAGCTCATTTTTATAGGCCCTGGCAAATCTCTCTTTAATTTCTCATTCCGTACAGTCTGTGTAAATGATACTTTAAGAGCTCTACATGCGCCTCCTGCATTGCCAATAAAGTGCACGTTCCTCAGACAGGGTGGGCGTAAACAACGTGGGAAAGGAAAGGGAACTGGAAGAGAGGAATTTCTGTTTTCTCATATCTGAAGCTAACTAGCGACATGACCTTAAGAAGTACCTAGTATAGCTGAGGCTTTCCGAATATACGTTTGCTCATTTAATCCTCACAACTATACTGCAAGGGAGATGTTATTCCCAATTTACAGAGGAGGAAACTGAGGCTCAAATGAGCCAGGTTACTTGTCCCAAGTCCCATCATCTCTGAGTGGCAGAGATGGTATTTGTACCTAAGACTGTCTGAGGCCACAGCCCTGGATCTTTTCTTGACAAACTTGGTCTCCTCTACCCTCAACTCATTTTTCCCTTAAATCAAAGGAGTAAGCTAAGTGAACTCTTAAGTACCTTTTTAAAAATGCATATCTATAGAATTTGGTTATATCGAGTTCTCTGAGAGCCTCAGAATAAGGGGTTTTAAAAAACAGTGGGGGAATAGGTGAGAAAATTTTGAACATTTAAAATTTACTACCTCCTAAGTGATTTTTCAGAGTAGATGTTTCTCTTTTATTTTTGGACAGTTGGGCATTGCAACAGAATTTAAATCTCCCTTAGAGCTTTGCTTTCTCCTTTTGATAAGTAACATAAAGCAACTGTTCTTAGGTGAAAGAAGATATTAGAATAACACTTCTTTGATAAATTTTTATACTAAAATTCACACCTTAAGGTACTGTACTATATAGTGGTCTTGCAAAAGTTAAAGGAAATATAGAAACTGGGGGAAATTAATAAAAAAGAAAAAAACAGACTTCCTTAGTGAAAAGAACAGGAAAATTGCTATTTTAGGATTGAAGCCAGAGCACACAATTCAGTTTCTCTTGATTAGATTTCCTACACAGCTGGGGAAAAATGAGCCTGAAATCTAGGCAATTACAGAACACAGAATAAAACTTTTTTTTTTTTTAAAGTGTCTTTTATGTAAGGAAAGGTCCTAAAGAGGTGCCATCAAACTATAAAATCCTTGGTTGCCCAGCGTAATCCCATAAGGAATAAAGCTTAAATTGGGATTTAAAAAAAGAAAATAAAAATGGCATTATCTTACTAAAAATATCCTGTGCAGTAAGGGAACATTTTGTAAAAGGAACAACAGAATTGTGTTACATAAGATGCTTCATTTCTTTATTCTCTCATATGCCTACAAAATAGTTGCTGTAAGTAGTGGTGTTTATCTTAAAGTTTTAAAGAAAAAATATGAGCTCATCATTCTTTTTCATTCCTCCTGTCTATTTTAGTGAAAAGCCTACTTATAAAATTACATGTAGCCTTTCAGATGATAGAGGGGTACACGTTGTCCTGTGCTTCTTTGTCAAATCAACATTCAGCGTCCCTGCCTCCATACAGGGAAACATAAAGAATGAACTGAGCAGGTCTGGTAAACGGGATTATCCTTCATGCTTCTCTGTATCCAAGCCCAATTCTCCATCCCTTCTAAATCCAAATCCTTCGCCATGTACTTTGCAGCTCTCCCCGTAGAAGAGTTTATTTCCCTTCCCCATGAACTTTGAGTTCAGCCCCAAGACTCTCTTTCCAATAAAATGGGGCAGAGGTGACAGTGTACCCGCCACTGCGGATCTCAGGCCTCAGGAGTTGTGCGGACCTCTGATTTCACTTCTGCCCTTTGCCTGGAGAAAAACTCACTGCACTGTTGGTTCCAGGAGGAGAAAGAGAAATATGCAGCATAGAGTTACCCCAGCCACATCCAGCTGAGATCCACCGACACCCAGTGGGCCCAAGCTCAGTGAGAGTTAATGAGTGCTATTTTAAGCTGCTCAGCTTTGGGGTAATTTGTTACACAGTAGGGCTTGCCGGTAGGTAAACTATACAGGGGATATATGTGAATCCGATCCATGAGAGGACTGCACACACACACACACACACACACTCAGCAACTACTATGCTTTCAAGACAGCAGGGCAATTGTTTGAGACCTCAGACGATTCTTCAGCTCGGTTACTTAATGTGCGTAGGCAGGATGAACCTGAAGGGGAAATGAAGCCAAGTTTTCTCTTGCTATCTTCTAAATAGCAGGAGTGCTTGTTATATAATAATGAACGTGCCAGTCTGTTGTATACTCTCACATAGCCTGTAATTCTCCTTCTTGACACATATCACACTTGGATACACTATTAATTTTATAGGATGTTAGGCTTCCCCAGCAGGATGAATAGTATGGCAGTCTTTCGCACTCACACAATGCCGTGGGGCACCCTTAATGCCACCACTTGACAGATGGAGAAACTGTCAGAGATGCTGAGTAAGTTTCCCAGCGCCACACAGCTGGGATGTCGAGTGACTGAAGCTCCAATGCCGGCAGCCTGGCTGCAGGGCCGTCGCTCTAAAGTAAACCCTTGATAGGTGGCGCACGTCTGGGAAGTCATCTTGGATGTAGGCGTGAGACAGCTGTTGAAAGGTTTAATTGAGCATTCCTGAGCAAAGGGGCATGTACCCTGTGAAGAAAGGGGAGCTAATATCATGTTGAAGACAAGTACTTGATTTGATTAACGTTTTTCGAGTACAGCCATGCGGCAGCCCCTGTGGCATGTGCTGACAGTTTACAAACGTGGTCCCTGCGGTCCTGGTGCAGACAGCCTAGTGTTGGAGATAGAAATAAACAAATAAACAAGAAGTGAAAATAAACAAGAAGTGATCATTACAATGTGGGAAAGTGCTGAATGGGAAGCGGGCAGGGTAATGACAGAGTAGTGGGCATGAGGGAGAAACGTTTTATTTTCTGAGTGGCCAGGGAAGGCCCCCATTTAAGAGGGAACATTGAATGTGACACCTGACAAGTAAGGTCGATGGCGATCACTCCCGGCAGGACATGGAAGGGTCCTGAAGTAGGACAGAGCTACCATCTCACTTTGTCTAGATCATTGCTAAAACCTTCCAGTGCTCTGTCCACATTTACTCCGCTTCTCAATATGTTCTCTGCACTGTAGCCATAGCGATCTTTCCAAACGGTTCTGTTATTTTAAGGAAGAGAGAAATTACTACTCGACACGACCTACAGGTTTGGCTCGTGCCTTTTCCTCAAAACTCATCTTGTTCCCTTTTGCTTTCTGTCCCAGTCATCTGTCCTTCCATCTCTGAGTCCTTGTCATGCCTTGTTGTACCTTAAATCTGCACATTTACAGGCATGGTTTCCTTCCTGGGTCCCTCTTTTTTAGGTTATTTGTACTAAAGAATCAGTATCTGAAGGATCCTTGTTTTGTTCCCTAACCATATAAAATTTCTATTTGAAAACATTTAAAGCACTGCTCATTACTCCACTCTATGTTAAAGTTAACATTTTGTACAGGTGTGTGCATGTGTGTGTATGGGTGTATGCACCTGTGTGTGTGTGTATGGGTGTATGCACCTGTGTGTGTGTGTATGGGTGTATGAATAGCTGCATGTGTGTGTGGGTGTATGCACAGCTGTGTGTGTGTGTGTGTGCATGGGTGTATGCACCTGTGTGTGTGTGAATATTGAATGAGTGTAAACTTATTGAAGTTAGAAGCCATGTCTTCCTGTAATTACCATTATATGCCCGGTGTTTTGAACAATGCTTAACACACAATAGATGCTTAATACATATTTATTTAGTGTATCGAGTAAAAGCCATTGAAGATTTTCGGCAGGGAGTTAATAATACAATGTCTGTGTTAAACGTCTGCTCTGCCCTTTGAGGAGGGCGGCTGGAGAGGGTGGAGTGGGGGGAACACGGTCAGCAGGCGGCTGGCCCGGGGAGAGGCCGTTGTGGGTGGGCACTGAAGCGGTAGCACAGCAAATCTTAAAAAAATGCTTAGATTGCAGGTAATTTTGCAGAAAGAATTTGCAAGGTTTACTGGTATTGGCAGAGGAAAATAAAAGAAAGAAATGAATTAAGCATAATTCCTAGGTTTCTGGGAGCATAACGGTAGTATTTATGGTGATGAGGAAAAGTCATATGGATGGAGTAGGTCTGTAATTGGGGAAATTAAGGTTGATATTGGCTATTTTAAATTTAAGATGTCTTTGAAATAGTCAAAGGTCAATGTCAAATTGACAATTGAATTGACTTATCTGGAGGCCCATTGGAGAGCACTCAAGTGCAGATATATGTTTGGATATTATCAGTATTTAAATTTCATTGAAAGTCAGAGGGGAAGGAAAAGGCACAGAAGAAGAGACTGTAATAAAAGAGGGCTTAAGGCTAATTACTGAAGAATATCTATATTTAGAAATAAGAGATAAGAGTTTCAAGAAAGAGTAGGAAATTTTTTTTTAAGAGAACTTACTGTTGACACTATTACTGATGTCTCCCATCCCCCCCTTTACCTCTGAAACCTCTGGATAACCATGTTACAAAAAATAAATAAAAGGAACTTTGATCTCTACCTCTCACCACATAAAAATTAATTGAAGCTCTATCATAGACCAAAAGAAAAAAGCTAAAGCTCTAAGCAATGCAGAAGAAAACACAAGAGTGGATCTTTATAACTTTGGGTTAGGTAAATGTTTTTAGCCAAGATACAAAAGATACTACACTTAAAAGGAAAAGAAACTGATAAATGGGAATTAATCAAAATTAAAAGCATTTCTTCTTCAAAAGACCCCATTAAGGAACTGAATAAGAAAATCACAGACTGGGGAAAAAACCTACATAATTTATATACTTGACAAAGAACTTGCAGAACAAAAAAATAACTTGTATAACTTAATAATAGAAAGGCAAAGACCCAACTTAAAATATTGGCAAAAGAAACCCTGGCCAGGTAACTTGGTTGGAGCATCACCCTGACATGCCGAGGTTGCAGGTTCTATCCCCAATCAGGGCACAAAAGAGAATCAACCAATGAATATATAAATAAGTGGAGCAACAAATCTCTCTCGTTCTCAAAATCAATAAATAAAAATTTTACAAAATATTGGCAAAAGGCTTGAAAGATACTTGACCAAAAAATTTAAATGGTGAGTAAGCATAAAATATGCGCAACAGCAATTATTAGGGGAAAATACCAATCGTATTAAAACTACCATAAGAAACCACTTTGTACTCAAAAGAAAGGCAAATATTTGTGATTGACAATACCAAATTCTGATGAAAATTGGCACAACCAGAACTCTCGTTCATTGCTGGGGGAAGTATAAAGTCATTCTATCACTTTGAGGGATTATTAGGAAGTTTCTTGTAAAGTTAAACATATGCCTATCTATCACATAGCAATTGCACTCCTAGATATTTACCCAAAAGAAGTGAAGACATATGTCCACACAAACTTATACTCAGATGTTCATAGGAGGTTTATTCATAACACCCAAAAAATTGAGTTCAGATCTCCACTAATAAGACAACGGGTAAATGAATTGTGGTAAGCAATGAAATTCTAAGATGATCTCCAAGATTCCCCCCTGCAGATATAAGTGCCCTGAATGGTCCCCTTCCCTTGAGTGTGAGCAGAGCCTGTGAAGACGATGGGATATCACTCCTGTGATTAGGTTGTATTATGTGGATTGGTGAAGGGATTTTTGTAGATGTAATTAAAGTTCCATATCAGTTGATTTTGAGATAAAAGGAAGGTTATCCCAAGTAGCCCTAATTTAATAAGATGAAAGCTCTTGAAAGCAGAGCTGGACATTTCCTGAAGATAGACAGTCTCCTGCTGGCTCTGGAGAAGAGAAGTAAGCTTTCATATTGTGAGATTCCTCAGAGGGCCAAGCAGCAAGGAACTGCAAGGCCCTCTAGGAGCCGATGGGAGCCCCTGGATCAGTCAACAAGATTATCAGGACCTCATTCCTATAGCAACAAGGAGCAGAATTCAGCTTCCTCGAGCTTGGAAGCAGACTCTAGCATCAGAAAGGAATGTAGCCCAGCTGACATGCAGATTTCAGCCTGTGAAAGTCAGAGGAGAAAACTCAGCTAAGCCATGCCCTAGTCCTACCCATGGAAGCTGTAAAATAATAAATGTATGCTGTCTTATGCCATTAAGTTTGTGGTAATTTGTTATGAAGTAATAGAAAATGAATACATTTAGCAATAAAAAATATGGCCCACAGACAAAACAACATAGATAAATCTCAACAACATGAATGAAAGAAATTAGGCACAATAGATTACCTATTATATAATCTCATTTATATAAATTTCAAGGACAGGCAAAGCAGATTTGTAATGATAGAAACTAGTATGGCGGTTATTTCTGGGAATGGGATGATTGACTAGAAAGGAAAACAAGGAAACCTTCTGGAGTGTATGGAAATAGTTCTATGTGTTTGTGTTTTTTTAATTTATATTTATTGTTGAAAGTATTACAGATGTCTCCCTTTTCCCCTCATTGTCCCCCCTCCTCCCCACTCCTGTGCCCTCCCCAGGCCTTCACCCCACTATTATCTGTGCCCATGGGTTATGTATGTGAACATATAAGTTCTTTGGCTGATCTCTTCTCTCCCCGCCCCCTTCCTGCCCTCTGAGAGTCCTCAGTCTGTTGCCATGTCTTTGTTTTTGAGTTACATGTTTGTTTATATTTGTTAAAACTCATTGGATTGTACTTATAAGATTTGTGCATTTGATTCTATGTAAATTATACTTCAATTTAACAAAAAGGAGAGAGAGTGCCTGATAGTGTTACCTGCAGCTAAGAGGCTAAGACAAAGATGAAGAAGAGCTTATTGAATTTGACAATTTTCAGATAACTGGAGAACTTGGGGAGAGCACATTCTGTGCGGGGTGATGATAAAATCAGATAAGAATACATCATAGTGGGAATCGGAAGAGAAAAACTTGAGCCATTGTGTATAAACAGCGCTTTCTAGATGCTTAGTCATCAAAGAGCAATAGAAAATGGGGAGTCTTTAGAAGATAAATTGAAATGAAGGGTGTGTATGTGTTTCAAAGTGGACATCCCAGAGCATTTTGAAATTGATCAAATAAGGAATAAAAATGTATCACAGAAGGTTTGGAAGGACTGTATGAAGGGATGAATTCCTTGAGAAGGCCACATTGTTCTCGAATTGCAAGTAAATGGAATAATTTGGACAAGGCTTCTTTTACCAGGCATGAGCTTTGAGTTTTATTCGTGTTTTTGCCTGTGTCAGTAGCTGTTGACTTTTATTGCTGTTTCATGGTCTAACTATAACACATTATTTTACTCAGTCCCCAATTGATGGGCATATGTATTTTCTCCAGTTTTGTGCTATTGTGAATAAAGTTGTTTAGAACATTCTTGACAAATCTTTTCGTAGACATATATTTTGTTTCTCTTGCTAACATCTAAGGTTAGAACTTCTGGATTACAGGGCAGGTGTAATTTTAGCTTTATAAGGAATAAAAGACTTTCGCCAAAGTGATTATAACGCCCACGTTCCCACAATGTATGTGAATTTCCAGTTTCTCACAGCCTCTGGACACGTGGGCCACATGAGCTCAAGGATTTTGCATTGCCGGTGCCCTCGGTCAGGTACCCCCCTCCCTCAGGTGCCTGTGTGGGTTCTCACTCACACACTTTAGGTCTTTTTCAAAGTCATTTTCTCAGTGCAGCCTCCCTTCTCCATCATAACTGAAATCGCCCTCAAAGCACCCCCCTGCTGCCCACCAACACCATCGCCTTCCTTCTACAGTTTTCTCAGAGCACTTGCGCACTTCTCAGTGTGTCTGTTCCCTCAGTGCACTGTGAGCTCCATGACAGCAGGGCAGTTTTGCTGTTCCTTCTATATGTGCTTAAAAAGAAGGTGAATTCTGATAGTGTTGGGTGGATTGTTCCTCCTGCATTCCTTGTCTCTGTAAACAGCCCTGGCTCACAGTAAGCGCTTAATATATATCCGTTGAACAAGTGAATGCCTGGGAATGCTTGTGGAGTGGATAGAAACACAGCAAGACTCTCCCTATTTCCAAAAGTATACTTAAATTTGTAGTCAGAAGTCATTTAGGGACACATTTGAAACACTTGGGTTAAATCTGATCACCTAATTGTCCACCTAGGGTCCGTCACTCTTTTCCTTTGCTTGAACCTGTAAAGGTGGTAGTAATTCATCATGACGGATGGCATATGCTTCAACGCCTACCAATGAAGGGATATCTTTCTCAAAGCCAGCAACAAAAACTTAGAAGAGAAGGAGACATTTTTTTCCCAAACAAATTTTAATATGTCTTAGAATGTCTGGAAGACTTTCATGGTAAGAATAAAAGAGTTTGTGAAATGTGTGCAGCCCTTAGCTCATTATGGATTGTGTATCGCTCATACAGAGCAAACACATATGGTAGCTTAATTGTATATTGTTTCTTGAAATTGTTGTAAGATCCACTTATCTTCCCAGAAGTCTTTGCCTTGTTAATGAGATTCTCATCGGATTATACTGAGATAAGTTTCAAATTGGTACAGCTGTTCAGTGAAACACTATTAAACTTTTCCTTCTATCTTTTTCCTCTCTGAGAGTTGATATACTTTTGGGTAGATTATAACTTTGACTCTGCATCAGAATAAGTCGAGTTCTCAAGGTAGCCTTAATAAGGATATATAATATATGTTGGATTTGCTTTAAAAATTTTTTACTTGATTGAATACAGAAGCTCATCTATTAACCAAGCAGTTAAGTTCTAAAAGGCAGTTTGCAAATACGTTAATTTCTAAGTCCACAGATTGTTCAAGGCAGGGGAGATAGGGGTGGGGTGTGTGAAACTTGTATTTCAGAGATATACACTACTGAAAATTAGGAAGTCTGTTGTGGCTTTTTTTTTTTTAAATATATTTTTATTGATTTCAGAGAGAGGAAAGGAGAGGGAGAGAGAGAGATAGAAACATCGATGAGAAAGTCATCAACCAAGCCCGCAACCCAGGCATGTGCCCTGACCGGGAATCGAACCCCGATCGCCTGGATCCTAGGTCGAAGCTCAACCGCTGAGCCACGCCTGGCCGGGCCTGTTGTGGCTTTAAAAATTGCTTTTTAAATATTTAAAAATATTCTCTTCCTTTATGATGTAACAGCAGTGACATTAAAAAATCATCATTAATATGATTTTTAAATTTGCCTTTGTGAACTTACAAGATTGACCTTCTCTGCCTGAGACATCCATTACTTTTGGAGAAAATGAAGACTTATAAAAGAAAGAAATATGACTTATTATGGAAAGAATGTATAGGAAAATATAGTGGTATTAAAAATATAAATAGTGTTATTACTGTCGTCGGATGAAATTTCCAAATTCTTATCCCCTTTTCTTTTTAGGATATCTAGGATCAGGTAATAAAGGCCCATCTCATAGTTTGAGCCACAATGTACACAATATACCCATATGCCTATGATATCAAGATCATTGCTCTTACAGAAGGAAATTATGACTTAGGAGAATTAAAAGGGAAAGCCAATTCCCATTCCCAAGAATTGTGGGCAGGTAGATGGAGAGAGAAGCAGGAGGTGACTTAGGTGTGCTTTGTTTATCCTTAGGAAATATTTCTAATTTTAAAAAAACTTAAGTCTAAATTCTGTGAGAAGGCTGGCATTTTATGTACTGTGTATAAGAATTGGGTAAGATTTCAAGCACCGTTTAATATCAATAGACCTAAAAAACAAAAGGAGCCACATTGTATGTGGGGAGAGGTGGGTGCTGGTGAGTTCGTTTATCTGGAAGTCATTTCAAGTTTATCTGAACGAATTCAGTTTTCTAAAGTAGATACGGTGTACAGGTTTGTGGCTATCATATGCCCTGCAGTTAAGATTACAGTTTAGAAGATTAAATAATATCTTGATATTAAACGACTAAGAGACTTGAGGGGACTTCTGCCCTTTTCTTTTTGAATGAAAAAATATATAAAGAACTGTAATCACAATAAAAAGAAATGGAGCATGCTTAGCTTTAATTTTAAATGAAGTCTTCCTTCAGCAGTACCCTTTGTTCTTTGTACTTCTGGGATTAGTAGATAGTTTATATTGTAAAACTGCTGTAACTTGTCATAGCAGTCACACAGGTTAGGATGTATTTTCTCTGGTCCCAGTCCCCTGCCAGCTCCTGACAATAAAGGCTGGAAGCAGGGTGATGCTCTTATTTGGGGAGGCAGGGGGAGGTCAGCATGTGAGGAGTCAGGCAACTCTGTCTTGTCAAAAGTCAAAGAGGGATCCCCAGTATTGTCCAGGTTTAATGTTCTTGACAGGGATAATGAATTGGGTGTGGTTTCCCAGATTTAGCACTTAAAACACAGGATAACCTGTTAAATATGAATTTCAGTTGAACCACAAATAATCACTTAGTATAGGTATGTCCATGCAATATTTAGAATATGTTTATAATACAAAGCTTATTCATCATTTATCTGAAATTCAGATTTAATTGGGCATCCTGTATTTTATCTAGAAACCCTAATTGCATTCTAACTGACCAGAAGATTCCTAGGACTGCTATCCCTGTCCTGCAAATCATAGCGAGTGACGATGCCTGCTGCAACAGGCTTGATTCACTGCGGATGTGGCCACGGCAAGGTGTCCTGGCGGCCATGAAGCAGATGATCCAACCAGCAAAGTCAGCCACCTCCTACGTGTGGACTGCCATCGACAAGAACACCTGGATGACCCTCGGCAGCATCTGGCTGTGACGGGCCCTGGGCTGCCATCCTAGAGCCAGAGCAACCAGAAGCCCGCGATGTGAAGAGGATCCAGCCTGCTCCACGCGAGCTCTAGACCCACTCCCCACCCGGCCCAAGGCTGCGCCTCTGCGGGATCTGAGAAGGGATCACTCTGGCATTTCAAAGGTGTGTTAACCTTGACGCACAAGAACAATTGACAGGGCTAGCTTAAGGCAAAGATAGGCCTTTCACTAAAAAATTTATATTCCAGGGGTATGACCCAACATGACCTAGCCAGTTAGAAATTTATGTTCCGATCACCCTGTGAGGTTACTGTCGATGGGCTTATCAGTTTTGTTACACAACCCCTTATTCGTCCAGAATTTATTACTTTATTTTCTTTTATGAGATCAAACTTCATTATTTTTAACTGTATTTTTATGTTTTCCTTTCATTTGAATGCTATATTCATTTGTAAAGATTTTCTCCGGATCCTCATTTGGGTTAATTTGGAAATACTCAAACTCTTTAAAGCTTTGAGTCTTCTTATTTAGTCATGTACTCATTGAACAAACATTTATGGCACCTCCTATTTGCCTGGCACTAGACAAATGAGAGTAACAAATACGGCCTGATATTATAGCAGGAAGAGTCATAGAAAGACACAAGTAATCAGACAAATGTGTAAACGGTTTCTATTTGCAATGTGAGTTATTTCAAAAAGCACATAGTGCAGAGATCGTTAATCCTGTGCATGGGCAGGAAAGGTGTCTTCGTGCATGGAGATTGAAGCTGAGACGTGATATATGCAAAGTGTGGGAGGAAGAGCATTAGTGAGACAAGAGTTTGTGCACAGGGCCTAAGGCTCCGTACATCTGAAGACCTGAAGGATCGCCTGGCCAGAGCATATTGAGCGAGGGAAACAATTATACAGGATGAGCTGGGAGAGTAAGGCAGCGCTTAAGTCTTTGGTAAGGTCTTTGAATTTAGGGGGTTGTATTGTGCAGCTATTAATATTGTAGTCATCTCTGGAACATATTTGTAATTTGCCTGAGAAATATTCAAAATCGCCTCTTGCTTATTAAAAAACAAGATAGCCATATCGTTTTCCAATATGAAATAATTGTAATTGGTTATTTAAGATTTAAAGGCAACAGGGATAGTTAGAGGTACATCATTGAAAGAGGCGATGATTCAGCCAGATGATGTTCTAAACACACATTTGGGATTTTTTTAAAACTTGAATGCAGAAGGGTCTGGCTGATCCAGGGTTGGTGTTGAGCCAGGGCCTAACTGGATCCTGCCACTGGCTGATGGCTCTTGCCTAAAGGAAGTGATCGCAGGATGTGATCTTACAAAGACAATTTCTTTTGTGCCAGGAAGCTAGATTTTGAGAACTATATAGAAAACTAGAAAGCCAATTTTTGAAAATCCAAGCTGACCAATTCTTACATAAATACTTGGGAATATTTTGTTCAGGAGTGTTTTTTCCTGAACTGAATCCTACTGTTTTCTTTCACTCTTACTGTGGCTTTGACCAGTGAGTTATATAATTACATACCTAAAATAGAATTGTGCACCTCTATATCAATAAAAAATATACTTCTAAAACCAAGGATTAAAATTCTATAGCAACACCTTTCTTATCTTATAATGGATGCTTATGAGGCATGCTATTTAAGTAATTCCTACTTTATTAGGAACTGTGTTTTATACCTCCCATGTGTTAGCTCTGTTCCTCTATCAACTCTGAGAGATAGTAATTGATATTGTCGTTTTATATGTGAGGAGACTGAGGTTCAGGGAGGTGGCACTTCTTTCTCAAAGTCACAGTACAGTAAGTGGCAGAGTAAAGATTCATACTGCATCTGTTTTTATGCCAGGAACTGTAGTAGCCTTTCTATTACACCATTTCCTTTTAAGGAAATTCCTGTATCATCCTGCCTCATAACCAAGGACTCTACTAACCCATATGGCATCATTTTTATGCAAATTAAAAAGAATTTGCATGAATGTACTCTGGGAAGCCTGGTGTATATCTTGGCAAATGGCACAGGCTCAGCTTGAGTCCTCACTCGCTCTCTCAACCAGGACTCCAGAGCTGCGAACAAATGTGAGGATCCTGAACATTACGGAAAGTACATGATTTCAACAAGCGAGCTAAATTAAATCTCTACTTGATATTTGAAATCAATGAATAAGTTGAACTGCAATAAAATAAAAATAAGTCCTTAGTTTTTCAGAGAATTTGATTCTTCTGCATATTAACTTTCATCCCCAGGTACAATTCAGAGCACAGCTTTCTGTTCTCTCCTGACAAATTGTATATGACCTTGTTAATTGCCAGCCTGCCTGAACTTCATAATTGCATTCAACTCTGTTTTTTCAACTTTTCTTTTTCAATTATTAAAGCTAAATAGAGTAAAATACCCAATTAAATTATGTTTTATAATATATCTTCGTTAATTAAAAAGTTAACTATGGAAAATTATAGACATTGATAGAGTAACATAAGCCTTAGGCAACTGTAATTAACAGGAATCAAAACATTGGCTTAATTATCTATTAGAACAATGTTTTTCCCGCCAGCTCCTTTTGATAATGAGATGCGGAGTGGGTATGACTTGTCTAGGGCGAAGAGATGTGGTTCGAATGCCATTCTACAATGAGATTTAGGTGTGTGACTTCTGAGACTAGTTTCTATGTGTAACACAGCTTCCATCTGCCTTTGTCCCTCATGGGACATTCACTCTCGGAACACAGCTGCCGTTCTGTGTGCAAGTCCTGGTCACATGAAGAAGCCGCATGCAGGTGCCCTGACTGAGGACTCCTAGTGGGATCCTAGCTCGTAGCTTCCAGACCCTGGACTGGGGTCACCTTTGCCATGTCTTCAGCCCAGGTTCTATCAGAGCACAACTGTGTGTCAGATCCCGTAAGTCAGTGCCTAGCTGAGGTCAGCAACTCCACAAAGATGAGCCATAAGAATAATAAAAACTTGCCACTGTGTTTTTCCCCTGGTAATTTGTAATTTGTTAAGTAAAACTATAGAATCAAAGCCTTTCTATGTGAAAGAATAACATATATACACATAAACATCAGAGAACAGTAACAGATTGTATTATAAGAACCAAAAGATGTCAGAGAGAGGTAGATAAATGTATCTGGAAAAGGCTTTATGGAGAAAGTGGAATTTAGCTGGATATTAAAGGAATGTTAAGTTTAAAGTCCATTCAGTGAGATGGATCTCCATTAATAAAATCAAGTAGCATGGTATAGAAGGTGGATTCACATTCTACCAAGCAGATAACAATAATTTAATGACTTATTTTGGAGAAGGTAATTTAAAGAATTATGAGTAAAGAAGTTAGTAAACAACTTTAACATTAAGACATTCTCTATTTGGAGTCATAATTTTACTTTAAGTCATATTAGAGCACATTGTCCTTATGCCAAAAGAAAAGGAATTGCACTTGGACCATGAAGAAGGGCCAAACTTTTGATCTCTATAATGGAAAATAAAAATATATTGAATTACTGCACTTATAAATCAGAAAAGTTATATAATTAAGTAAATTTTAACTAACAAATATAATATAGGTGTCAGTTTCTTATTTTTAAAAGAGAATTTGATGATAATGAGTTTTAGATTGATAAATAAGAAGATAACCTTTGCAATTTGGTTTATTTTGCATCTTGACAATGAAAGGTTTGCCAAATCCTTTCTTAATGAAGACCACTGTGCATTATTTTGGCACTGACGTTGCTGTCATAAATTTCACTTTATTTATTTGTTTTTATTTTTTAACTTTATTTTTCTTTATTGTTGAAAATATTACAGATGTCCCCTTTTTACCCCCATTGATCCCCTCCACCCTGCATCCACCCCATCCCCAGGCCTTCCCTGTTCCACTGTCTGTGTCCATGGGTTATGCTTATAAACATATAAGTTCTTTGATTAATCTCTCCCCACCCACTCCCTCCCCCTCACCTTCCCTCTGAGATCCCTCAGTCTGTTCCATGCTTCTAGGTCTCTGCGTCCACTTTGTTCATCCGTTTATTTTGTTCTTTAGATTCCACATATGAGTGAGATCACATGGTACTTGTCTTTCTCTGACTGGCTCATTTCACTTAGCGTAATACTTCCTAGTTCCCTCCATGCTGTGCCAAAGGCTAAAAGATCCTTCATTTTTACTTTAAACTTCTGAGACATCATGGCTAGCAGAAGAGGTGACTGTGCTATGTTGCTGTTTCTGCACCCAAACAAAGTGTAAGTCTTTGAACAGGCAAATTGTTCAATAGTGTTATTCCTCCTTTGAATTGCTGAATATTAGTCACTGAAGTAGAATCTGTCATTTAACTGCTTCTGAAGAATTTGAAGTAGCTCCTTCACATGGGAGCTTAGATTTCTGTTATCAAGTATTCGCTCCCTCATTTTCTTGAGTGATGTGCACTTGTCCAGCTCATGAAGTTAGAATGTAGCCATGTGACTGGCTGTGGCCAGTGGGTGTGAACAGCAGTGACACTGTACTGTTTCTGAGCGGAGTCCCTGGAAGCATGACAGTGGAAAGAGCTCGCCTAGGTACCCATTGTTCCTTTAGCTTGGCTCCTAGAACCACACCATGTGAAGTTGACCTGAACCCAACCCAAAGTTAGTAAGTCATCCAGCCCATCCAAGCTCAGACAAAATCAACCGAACTGCAGCTAACAAGCAGACATGTGAGTGTGAAATAAATGTCAGGTATTATAAACCACTGAAGTATTAGGGGTTTTGTTCTATAGTATTATCATAGCAAAGCCCAATACATTTGTCAACAACAATTAAGGACAGTTTTATTTCTTTAAGTTTTCACCATTTCCTGAGACTATAAGAATTACTTTTATCAAGGGAAAATATTATCAATTTATTCCAACATATTTGTTGTTTTCCAAATGCATAAAGACTCACAGAAAGTTTTCTAAAATAAATATTTCCCCAGAATTTTATTTTGCTAATAGAATTCCCTGATCACCCTATGATCTAAAAGTGAAATTTCTTTATATGCATTCTTTCTTCATCTGGATAAGTTTGGAGTATACTAATATCTCCCTAAAGGACAAAACACAGTCAGCATGCTGGCAAACAGTTTCTATGAAACCATCTTTTAGGATATGAAAGTTTTAGGGTCAGAGTACATTCTGTTGGGGGAAAAACGTTCTGTAGTGAATAAGTGAGATGTTACAGAAAAATGATAGCTTTTCTTGGATTGCTATATTTTGTCACCTAATAGTGTATTAGAAACATTTTATTTTAATGGAAATACTTTCATTTTTAATGACTGTATAGTATTCTTTTATTGGCTATTTAATATGGTTGCTTTGATTTTTTGGACTATAAAGACTAACCCTGCAATGTTATTTCTTATATTTTTTATAGTCAAATGTTTGCACATTTTGGAGATTCACCAAATATAAGTTTATCAAACACCAAAGGCTCATAGTTAGAAATAACATTTGGTTGAAGTTTAGTATGAAATCAAGTATCATTCACTCATAGAATGAATTCTGAATAAAATTTTATGCTGTACTTCTGCTGTAAGACAACGATGGCTCGATTTTCCTAATTTCAGTAGAGTGAAGGATATTTTTGTTGGAATCCTATTTTTTCTAATAATTACTAGTTTTTTTAATACTGTTCACATTATTTATTTGGCCTCGTTTTAATATTATTTATAATAAAATAAGTTATGTAGATTTAAGATTTTTAAAATATGTACAATTCTCATATAAGATTTTGTTTTAAAAGGCTGACAACCTAAATCAAATTTACTAACAATGTAAAATAAAATTCTTTCAAATTATTTTTTACCTTTTGAATGATAGTATATCAGAGCTTCTTCAGAGAAAATAATGTTGATATGTTTTCCTATGCCTATTAATCTGCCTTGCATTTTATACATTTTATAATAAAATTTTTACATAATTTTTATATTTATTGGCCTAAAATATGTGTAACATTCTTTCAAAGGTTGTCCAGTTAACACATTCTCTCAGCATTTATATGGTGTGTTAATTCATTTTTCATAACTATTTAAAAGTTAATAATTGTAATTAGCAGCTTTCAAATCATAATCACTGCAGAATTTTATGCAAGCAATGATAAAAATAAGTTTATACTTCAAATTGCATACAGAATATCAACAATTAAAAGAAATAAGAACTTCTCTATAAGTGATATCCAGAAGCTTACCTATATTAGAAATTGAATATCCTAACTATTAATACTAATCCTGAATGGCATGCCTTGATCGCATATGGATCGGGACAGCCGATGCTCTGTTTTGCTGTGCTGCGTCGCTCGGTCAAGATTTCAATACACAAACCTGGGACGGATAGGGCCCCGCCGGTTGTGTCCTGTGTCTGAGCAGGAACAAGGCGTGAGCGCCGGCCTGTATCTTTAACGGCTGCGGACACTGACCCTAGAGGGGAGGGGGAGGGGAGGGTAACCCCCAGGCCTGGAATTCCTTACAGTCTGCATGCAGCTGGTGGCCTTAGAGCTGCCCACTTCTCAAAAGGAAAGTACATGGAGAGAAGGGAGGGCTTTGGGAGAAAGATGTCTGTAAAAGTTAAAAATAAAGAGACAATCGGAATTATATAAGCTATGAAGGGGGAAAGCTAGTGTAAAGGTTTTATGGAGGTATTTACTGGTAGGTAGGGTTAAAGGGAAAGGTTAAAGCCAGGTTGCAAAGCTTCTAAATAGTTTGAATTTTATCCCGAGCAGAAGAGAGGGGCCTTTAAAAGGGCTTTAGAGCAAGAGGTGACCATATATTTGCCTTGATATGTAAAATATTTATGATATATGATACATGCATGAATATAGAAATGAATTTATATGAATATCTATATATGTTTGCTTTAATACAAATATGTCTTATGAAATGAAAAAAAGGGTAGGTGCATCGGGAACCATCAACAACTTTTCCTAAGGAAAATGAAAATGCTGCCACAGACCCCTATCCGAGATATGCCTGTAGGAGCCAGGCCCTGCACCACGGGTGTCAAATACTCGATTCAGCAGGGCTTTTTGAAGTAGCTGGTTGTTAGGAAGAGATAAAGAAGTAAAGCAGAGATATGAGTGTACTATTATTAAACATGGATTCTTTTGGAATTCCTGGCAAGAAAGAACAAATGAATGTCATTTATTTATATACCAGATTTTATGAGATATTTATGACCCTGGATTTTAAAGGTTTTCATCTATATTCTACTTAGAAAACTGCATGTATGGAAAACGTATCCAAATGTGTTTGGAAAATGATAAGATGACACCCAATGCTAATGTGACGTGGAAACATAACTATAGTTTTGTTTGCATCTCTCTTTTGGGGAACATTTTACATCCAAAGATACTCCCTGGACTTAGTGTAGATCCCTACAAGGGGGGAGAGAGATGCGCTGCAAGGGCTCTGCTGGGCAGCGTGAGAATGTCCCCTGGGTCTCGGGGGACTCGAAGGACTTGCAGCCTGTTTCACGGAGCTGTAGAGAGAACTATGAGAATGATAATTCAGAGGCTGGTTTCCAAAGACTGTGTTTAATAATATTAGTACAGCCTTCAGAAACAGGGCACAAGAGTGTATTAATACAATTTCAGATTTTGTTTCTTCTATTAAAGGATTCTCCTCATATTACTTAATAGAATAGTTGCAAATGTGGTGAAGAGAATTCCCATATGTTCTTTACCCAGCTTTCCCTAATGTTAACATCTTAAAAAATGCTGTAAATCTATCAGGAGAAAATTAACTTTGACACAATACTATTAAATAATCTACTGATCTTATTTGAATTTTGCCAAATTTCCTATATTGCCCTTTTTCTGATTCAGTATGTCTGTTGCTGGTGATGTTAACTGTGATCACATGGCTAACGTGGTGTCAGTTTTCTTCACTCTAAAGTTATAATTTTTATTTTTGTAATTCACAGTTCTCTGGTGAGGAGATACTTTAAGACTATCCAAATATTCTATTTCTCAACAAAGTCTTACCCACTCATTTTAGCATCCATGGATTGTTCTTGGCCTGCCACACTAGTATTGTGGTATTTGTCTAATGATAAATTTCTATTTTGTTTTCTCCTCCTACATTTGTTTATTGCAGTCTTGCTGTAATTGAAGAGCCACTTCTTCTCCTGAGTTTATGTATTTATTCATTCACTTATATATTGGTATGGGTTTATCTATATTTGTTTTTTTCTATTGTTTATAATTCAACATCGCCATTGTTCATTTCATTGCTAAGCTTGTGCCAGCTTCAGCACTTGGCAGCTCCTTTGAGTTGGATCCTGTTTTTTATACGCCTTCATTTTTTTGCATGTGTTCTTACTTATTGGCAACTCAGGATGTTCCAGGGTCATGTTGTTCATTTCTGTGCCCCGGCTCTGACATCAGCCATTTTCCAGGAAGACCTAGTTCTTTTAATTAGAGAATTGTTTTTTTGAGAAGCTAAGATCTGGGCTAAGCAGCCCTTTTAGAGGTTTTATTGCTGAGAGTTCTAGTCAGAGACATATGGTACTTGAAGTGAGTCATCTTTAGAGTAATACTTTCCAGAATGAAAATTTCAGAAATTTTGCAGAAGCACTAAATGAGTGTGTAAATGTGGCTCAGGGTGAGACATTTGCAGCAGCAAAGCAAGCATTACACTCAAAACAGTGGTAGAAATTGTTATGGAAACTATTTAACTTCATTTGTAGAAGGAAAAATAATATTCACTGAGCCTCTGATGTATCAGAGGATGGGAGATGAGGCATGACCTAAAGGAGGGCGCATTCTTACATCAGAAATTAATGAAAGGTCTCTGTGTTAAAGGGGACTCCACTTGTTGACAAAAGTTTAGGGTTCCTCTCCTTTCAGTGAGAAAACAGAGAACCTGATATAATTGTGAATGTGATGCTAGTACCAAAGGTTTTTCACCTCTGAGTTCCTAACACTAAAATCCTAGTTGATGAACTTAAAATGATGAATGTTTTATATTTTTACACCAATAGAAGAAGAAAAAATTGCATCTCAGTGTCAAAACTATATTCATGGATCATGGCTCTTTGAATTGATGACAGGTTTTTATATTTGCTTTTTTTTTTTTTTTTTTTTTAATTCCAGGACATCAGTTAGGACTTAAAAAACTTTCATTTGTTTTTTTGAACAGAGGCAAGAACTATTGAACCTATGAAACTGTTTTAACCCCTATTCATTAACTGTCCACTTTAGCACTCAGTAAACGAACATTATCTTCAGGTCTGGAAATGATTTTTTGAAATTGCTTTATTGAAAGGTATTCTTTTACACATGTGCCATGACAGTAGAAATTAACAAAATAAAATATAAAAAAATGTTAACAATGTAAGCAAGAAAAATTGACCAGCTCCCACGTGGATTCTTATTTATAGACACAAGTTGTTGGGCACCTATTTCCAGGCCTCAGAAGGCATGGACTGCTAGGCTGGGGAGAGTTGTCTGCTCGCTCCCACACATTCCCACTGCTCACTTGCCCCCTCGCCCATCTCCAGCATTAGTGTTTTGGAGACAGCACATAACTATCCTGGGAGGAGGGAAAGCTTACCTGAGGGCCTTGGGTTCTGGGCTGTCGAGTGTTCCACCAATAATTATTTTTGTTGACTTAGACATGGCACTTTGTATCTCTGTTCCCCATTGTTTTGAAAAAGTTTCTTCAAGTTTTATCATTCTACCCCTAGCACTAGAGAAGACGCTGTAAGCTTCACAGAGCCCCTGTGCCTGGGCCTTACATGACTTTATCCAAGACGGGGCTGCCTTTCCATCTCCCCTGCGCTGCATACAATTCATGTGCCAAATTTGAAACCGGTTCTAAATATTCATATGAATTCTTAAGTGCAGTGAACAAGGAATGAGGTTCAGTGGCAAACTCTCTTATCAAAAGAGAGATAGTTTGTCAGAGATAGTAAACATAACCTCCATTTTATGTGCTTTACAATTTATAAAATATTGTACATGTATCTTCTATTATGATGACTTTATGGAAGTTGAATCTGGAAATCAGAGAGTGGATGTGCTGGATTATTCATTAGTCAGGGAGGGTTGGAGCTCATCCAGCGACTCTCTTTTCTACTCCCTCATACTGTCCTATGGACATTCCCATTAGCATAAGTTATTTGAAAGATGGAAAGCTCTGGAACCACATTATTAGCTCTTAGGACTTTTTCAATATCTGTGTTTAATAAGTGGCTGAAAGAAATAGATGGAGACAAATGTAACTTGACATTTTATTTTGTTTTAGCCTGTGCGAAGGGTGCTTCCTTTAGTTACTTTTCTTTATTATCTCTCCACTGTAATCGCATGAAATTAACGGTGGTAGGTTGGGAAGATCTTTCATAGAAATGCCCCTCTTGACTTGGAGGTATAGAAGGAGAATGGCTTTGAATGACACAATTGAAAATGAATACTGCGTTATACGGGACTTGAAACCCAGCAAACCTAAAGAGCCTTACCTCTGAAAGGCAACACCCTGTTCATGAAAGGGCCCCAGAAGGCTGAATGGGTCATGTATATGATCTAAATCGAATCCAAGGAAAAACTGTCCGAAAATGATCATTGACTGCCACATTTCTAAAGTTAGAAAAAGTGAAAAATGTGATTGTACAGAGAGTCTCCTCTTAAAATACTAGAAAATGACAATTCTTAGGAGGCTTAAGGAGGGCACAAGGGAGGAAGATGTGTATGGGGAAGAAAGAAAATCAAAGTAAAAATTCTTAGAGCTTAGAAAATATTAATTTTAGGTAAAAGAATAAATTAAATCTTTACTCAGGGTCTCAGCATTAATAAAGCTGATTAGTCAAATTAAAAACCTTTGGTTTTGGAATCACAATCACCAGATATGGGATAAATCCTAGCTCACGGTTCTAGGCAGCTCCTTAATCACTGTAAGCATCAGTTTCTTTATCTACACAGTGGGAATATGAACATATCGGAAATGATGTTTTGAAAGGGGAAAGGCACATAAAGGAACTACTACATTGCTCTGGCAAATCTTTTATTTTTAAGTGAAAAAAATGTTACCAAATTTCTTACTAATAAAAATAGATTATCTATATAGGTGATGATAGATAGATAGATAATTAGATAGATAGATAGATGATAGATAGATAGATAGATAAATAGATAGATGATAGATTGATGATAGATGATAGATAGATAGATAGATAGATAGATAGATAGATAGATAGATAGATAGATAGATAGATAGATAGATGATAGATAGATGATGATAGATAGATAGATAGATAGATAGATAGATAGATAGATAGATAGATAGATAGATAGATAGATAGATGATAGATAGATAGATGATGATAGATAGATAGATAGATAGATAGATAGATAGATAGATAGGACCTTAAGTATGACATCTGTGACACAAAAATATTTGTTCAGGAAAAGCTGTGAAATAAATAACATGTGCCTTTATTACTTCTCACCCCACAGCACTGTTTTCCCTTTTTGCAAACCTTTTTAACCACCACATACTGAGCACAGAGTTTGGGTAATGACGGCCTACACCCTCTTCTGACATCAACCAATTTTGAATCTGTTGACCTTGGGCAAGTGTCTAACCACAGGACTCCAGGTCCCTGACCAGTAGTGCTAAGGCCAAAATCCATTTTGATTGATTATTGCTTGTACAATACAGATTATTCAGTGTGATTGATAACACCTCCAGAATCAAGCACTCTCATTCATTCTTATAAATATATGGGTCATTTCTGTAAACATATATAAGACATTGATAACAGTGGTTACTTCTAGGGAGAGAACTTGGAAGAAGGGAGTAGGGGAAGTTTTTTGTTTTTTTTAACCTTATATGGTTTCATTAAGTTTGAAATTTGAACCGTAAGTATGTTTTACCTAATCAAAATAGTGATTACTTTTTCTTAAATTGAGCACATTTATTATATACGTATATATATGTTTATAGATTGTGTACGTATATATATAATCTATCTGCATTATTTGCTTTTCATTGCTTCTGAGCCAAAAGCCTCCCATTCAATTTAGTACAAATCAGTATTTGAAAGTATTTTGTGAAATCTTTTTATTTTATTTTCATAAGAGGCAATTACTTTTATCATTCCATATTACAGATAGATTAACCAGACTACATAGATACTAAGTAACTTGTTCAAAATCACAGAGTAAATGAAAGAGATGGGATTCAAACTTTTAAAAAACTTTTCTTCTTGTATTATTATTTTTTAAACTGACTTTATCTTTTAGACTAGTTTTAGGGACATGGCAAAATTGAGCAGAAGGTATAGAAATTTCCCATATGCCATGTCCTCACACATGCATAGCTTCCCTTGGTATCAACAGCCCTCATCAGAGTGGTACATTTGTTATCACTGATGAACCCACATTGACATATTGGCACCCGATGCCATGGTTTATATCAGGATTCACTCTTGGTGTTGCATAGTTTATGGCTTTTGACATATCTATAATGACATGTGTCCATCATTATGGTATCATACAGAGTATTTTCACTGCCCTAAAAACTTTCTGCACTTTACCTGTTCATCCCTCACTTCCCACTAAGCCCTGGTAACCGCTGACATTTTTACTGTCTCCATAGTGTTGTCTTTTCCTGAATGTCATATGGTTAGAATCATATGGTATGTCAATTTTTTGATTGGCTTCTTTTATTAATATGCATTTGTTTCTTCCATGTCTTTTAATGTCTTGATAGCTCTTATAGCTTTTTTTCTGTTATTAATCCTCACCTGAGGATATTTTCCATTGATTTTGAGAGAGAGAGGAAGGGAGGGAAGAAGGGGGGGGGAGAGGGAGGGAGAGAGGGAGAGAGAGAGAGAGAGAAATAGAGAAAGAAAGATCGATGTGAGATGTTTCTCTCACGGATGTGTGTCCTTAACTGGGAATCAAACCTAAGATGTTTTTCGGTCTGCTGCTGATGTTCTAACCACTGAGCAACACTGGCCAGTGCTTGATAGCTCATTTTTTTTAGTACTGAATAATATTCTATTGTCTACATATATCACAGTTTATTAATCCATTTACCTAATGAAGTACATCTTGGTTACTTCCAAGTTTTGGCAATTATGAATAAAGCTGCTATAGATCCATGTGTAGTGTTTTGTGCGGATATACATTTTCAACTCTTGAGTAAATACCAAGGAGTACAGTTGTTGGATCTTATGGTAAGATTATAGGTTTAGTTTTGTAAGAAACTGCCAAACTGTCTTCCAAAGTGATTGTACCATTTTGCATTTCTACCAAAAATGAATTCTAGAATCCCTATTGTTTCAAACCCCATCAGAATTTAGCATTGTCAATGTTCTGGATTTTTGCCATTCTGATAGGTGTGTAGTGGTATCTATTTAATTTGCATTTCCCTAATGACATGTGGTATGAAGCATCTTTTCATATGTTTATTTGCCATTGGTAACTTTAAAAACATTTTTGACCACAAATTTGTGCACACATTAAAGCAACATATGCCAGCAGATGTGGGGTGTCAACCCCCAGAATTAGAAGTGAGCAGCTGGCCGGCATCAGCAAGCTGAGGTTGTGTGCAGAGTAGGCTGAAGGTGGGTCCCGGAAGATTTGGTTCTTACCTAATGGATAATATTCCAGTTAGTAAACTTTCAGCAAGTAGACCTTTTTAAAGTCATGATCTTCTTTGAAATGATTTTTTTATATGAAAAATTAACTTTTGCCCAGTAATCCTCTTGAATTATTAGAAAAAAATTTCAGCTTGTAATGTACTGAACTGTATCCCCAAATTCATATATGAGTGCTAAGTTCCAGTGTGTCTATATTTGGAGATAGGACCTTTAAGGAGCTAATTAAGGTTAAATGAGGTCATAAGGGTGGGGCCCTAATCCAATGAGGAATGTCCTTATAAGAAGAGGAAAAGGCACCAGAGAGTTGCATGCACAAAAAATCCGTGAGGGCACCTGGAGAAGGCTGTTGTCTGTGAGCTCAGGACAGAGACCATAGGAGAACCAACCCTACGGTTATCTCAATTTTGAACTCTAGCCTTCAGAATGTGGGAAAATAAATTTCTGTTGTTCAAGCCACCTCAGTTTGTGATATTTTCTTAGGGCAGCGCTAGCTGACTAATATACAGCTCTACCAAAATAAAATGAATTTACTAAAACACATTAGGAAATATTCAGGGTCTATTTGCTCCACTAAAATTACAAATGGAATTCAAGGCAATGTGGCATGTTCAGTATCTTCTTTTTTTTTCTTTTCATTTGTTCAAATCTTTCATTGATAAGGATAGTTTGAGGGGTAATGAGTAGACAATTGGTTTTTATGATGTTTTTAATGATCCTTGCCAAAATGAAGTAATGGGAGAAGGCCACTTGATGGTGGAATATAAACTTGTTTTACTATAATGCAAAATACAGTTGTGCTGTTAATGAAAATAGAGAAACCATGTTTTGTTTATAGTTGCCTTTTTATTATAATTTGATGGACACACCATTGAAAGTTCTGACACATGAGAATTTTTGCCAAAAAAATGTAATTTCTACTGCTGTGAAAACAACATCTCTACCAACAAAATATACTCTATAAAAGCATGACGCCTCAAATATGCCATTGTGTCTGATTTATAATGTTTCACAACTCTTAGCAAATGACATGACAACTAAAGGAACATGATTGGGTTTTCTTGTCTTAAAAACTTTCTTATATGCTTTATATCATGTTGCTTTGCTTTTATATTTACTTTGAGTTTATTGTAGAAAAATTTGCCCACATATAGAAATAGAAAGGAGAGCATAATAAAATCCTTCACCATTACCCATCAACAGTTATCAACAACTGGCCCATATTGTTTTACATATACTCCTACCTACTACTACTTCTCATATAAAATGAGGTATTATTTTATCTATAAATACTTCAGTATGTTTCTTTGAAAGATAATAGCCCTCTTTCTAAAGATACCCATGATACTATTATTCCAAAAAGTTAACAATAAATCTTAAATATCAAAAAATATACAATTATTGTTCAAATTTTTCCTTTTTCCCCCCACAAATGTCACCAATATTTTTACAGGTTTTTTTTTAAGAAAAGGAACCAAATAAGTTCAAAACATTATATTCATTGACAAGTGTCTTAATTCACTTTTATTATATATAGTTTCTCTTCATCTCTCTCTTAATCATTTTCAACTATTTGTTGAATCAGAAACAAGATCCTTTGTTCAGCAGTTTCCTACATTTTAGCTTTTGCCAATTATATCACTAACGTGTCCTCTAACATGTTCTCTCTCTTTGTTGGAGGATGTCATGTGATGTCCTTGGTATGCATTCTCTACCCACCGTTCCCCAGTGGGAGCCAGTTCCAAGGAAGCAGCCTTGAGAGAGCAATGTGTTGAGGCCATATGGACGGTACACATGAGTGAACCCCGTCAGTGCCTCTGTACACGAACTTTTGAACTTCTGGTGGGTGGGTCTGGAGATCTACTCTCCCGCAGCTGCCCAAGGCAAGCCTTGCATGTAAATCCCCTTGCTTATTCCAGCTGCCACCTGCCCATCTGGAGCTGCTTGTCTCTTTCTTCCGTCTCTCCTTGTTCTCTGTGTATGGGGCCCATTTCAGAATTCACCCAGGAATTTCCCGACTTTTCAAACCACCACTCTTCTCTGTTTTCTTATGGATTAGAACTGGATGCTTGATGTGATTTGAATTTATTAATTTTTATTATTTTAGCAATATTATTTCATAGACAGTGTTGTGTTTCTCTAAAATGAGGTGCACTATGTCTGTCTTATTTCTGACGTTATCAGTAATTGTTGATCAGTGTCTAAATTTAATTTACTAGCGTATATAAAATAATTCTATCTATTGTATTATTTTATCTGCAATTCTCTTAAAAAATAAACTCATTTGTTAAGTGATTATCCAAAAGAACAGTTATTGTAGAAAACAGTAGGATATGTATTTAATTTACATTCATTTCATAACGTAATGAGTTACATGTTTACATTTTTAGAATACATCATCTGTATATTGCATTGTGTGTTTCCCACCCAAAGTCAAGTCTCCTTCAGTCACCATATATACGACCCCCTTTACCCTTTACTACCCCCCACACCCCTTCCCTCTGGTAATCACCATACTACTGTCTGTATCTATGATTTTTTTCTTTGTTTATTCATTGCTTTCAGCTTTATATCACACATGAGTGAAGTCATGTGGTTCTTAACTTTTTCTCTGACTTATTTCGCTTAGCATGATATTGTTAAGGTCCATCTATAGTGTCGCAATAGCAGTATTTCGCCTTTTCTTATGGCTGAGTAGTATTCCATTGTATATGTGTGCCACATCTTCTTTATCTCAATAACTTTCAATAGAGGAGGACACTAAGGCATGAGGTCATGAATAATATGCCTCAAGCCACAACGCAGCAATTCCAGCAGTTCAAACCATGCAGTATGGTTCCATGTCCCCGGCCTTTAATCCCTGTTCTACATTGTCTTGCAAGAACCTTCCATCCTTCACTTTACTCTAGTTCAAAAATTCAGAAGTATTATAACTCTTTGGACCTTTCTCAGAGTAGGCATTTCATTGCATTGAAGGCTTTAAGATGGTTCCTAATGAAGAACATATCAGCTCAATTCTTTTTCTTTCAACGCTAATTTCATGAAATGGACTATGAAAATGTTTAGGGACATTTTCAGGTCATATCCTCCTATATATTAAAAGCTCATGGAAGTAATATAAGAAAGAAACACGTACAATGCTGTGTTACCCAGTTGGTCACATTTCCTTTGAAAAGAGACTGCCCCCTTGCTCTTTGGAGAACACCTTAAAAGCTCTGGAAAAACTGATTTTCCTAGAAACATCAGTTGAGAAATAAATTCTGGCCTCTGGAAATATATCAGATACCCAGTGGCCTAACGTAACCTACTCTGAAGTCAAAGCACTAGGAAAGAATTTCTCCTAGCTTGTCTGAGTCATACCTCATGTGCTGATACCAAGCTAAATATTTTCCCTTAACTTCTTATTTGCACATACACCTTGCTTTTATTGGAAATATTCACATGCTTGCTTTTTAGTCCTTGCTGCATTTTATCCTGTTTCCAGAGAAAAAGCCATTAGAGAGTCAGAAAACATTCTGCTTTAAGATACCATCTGCAGCTACATCTGGACATTTGTGTTCCTTTGATCTGTAACAATACCAGCTGTGGAATGCACCCAAGGAGTACAATACAAAAGGTCATTTGGCCCTGGATCTTTTCCCCCAACTCTGAATGCAGAACATGAGTCAATCTAAGGGTTTAAACAAGGATTTGCAGTTTTACTGAACCATAATATACTGCCCCAAGTTATCTAAGGTGGGGGAACTTTTCTGAATATTTTCCTTTTTTTTTTTTTGCCTAGACAATTTTGCCTTCTAAAAGAAAGTTTTAAGAAAACCAGCAATTAGTTGTTGCACTGGGAGTCTAAACCTCAGTGTATAGTGGATGAAATTACAGCACTTGGTATGTGGAAATGACTGAAACCCACCCAAATAAACAGAGACTATTTATTCAGAGCTTGCTCTAGGGAGGGATTCAGCTTCCATCGCTTGTGTGTGGCAGGGACTCAAAGCCAGGCAGGAAGTGGGAAAAGTTTATAGTAAAGAAAGTAGACACTCATGTGTGTTGTGATTAGAGACTAAGCTGGAGGTGGGCTTACTAGAAGGGGGATATCCTATGAAATTGGTTTGGGCAGCATATTTGGCTTTATCTGGTTGGACAAGAGGGAGTGTGAGAATAGGGAAGCTGGCAGTCACTGACCAAATCCTAATCATTCTGGAACAATTGCTTCAGAGGTTGTGGGCATCACTTCTATTAGCATATATGGCCCAGCCATTTTCTGTTTGTATAATCAGTGTCTCAGGAATCACAAACCTAGATTTGCATCTTGACTGTGTTTCTTTTAAACTGTGCAATCTTGGGCAAGGTATTGCTCTTAGAGCCTTAGTTTCATCACATATAAAATTAAAATAGTAATAATTTTTAGGGTCATTGTGAGGGCAAAATGAAATTTGAAAAGAAATCAATACATGCTTCAAACATAATGAATCAGTAAAAGTACTTGTTGCTGTATCATGCTGAAATGTCCCCTTAAAAGTTCATTTTGAAAGTCCATTTGAGTAGCTTCAGTAAGATTCTCCTTTTAAGTTGCTGTATGTGAAAGCAGGAGGTTATTGTCTCTAAAGTATTAAAATCTATGGATACTAATAGTGTTGTCTTAAACATTCCACCGCCACCCCTCTCCCCAAAACTTTACATATCTTCCCTGTGAACCACTCATGTTAGGAATGAAAATAATACTTCTTTCTTTGAGGAATTTGAGTGAAATTCATATGTCTTTTTTTTTTTTTGCATAAAGAGAGCCACTTTATTTTGATGTCTGAGTTTTAATACACATATTTGGCCCTACTGAACTAGGAACCAGTTTAATTTTTCAATATGTCAAAAAGGTAGATCTTTCTTAGACCATAAGCTACTTGAGGTGATGTCTTTCTAATTCTATTTTAATTCTTTGTCTTTTACATTAGCTCATTTTATTTTAAAAAATAACTCTACTTTGTTTTATAGACACAATTCATTCTTCTGTGATTCACTAATGGCTGATTATGAAAGTTACAAAAGATATAAACAATGCCAAATTATATTTACATTATAAATTTTTTTTCTGGTCATGGAGGCCATGTGCCAGGATTACACTGATTTATCTAGAGTTCAAATACTCATACTCAGTGTAAAACGAGCTGTTTCAAGTTGAATAAATTCTTCCTTTACACTCCCCTAATAGATTTTAGCATAGTTTCAATTTTTCCAAGCTCTTGATTGCACTAGTTTTCCTACAGAATATTATTTTTTCAATACCTCTCTTCTTGAATCCACTATTCTCTTCCCATTCTGCGCTCTCGGAGTCTAAGCCTGTGGCAGAGTTATCATTCTCGGATAATTCTCTCCTCACTGTTTTCCTAAGATGTATTATTTGCTGCTTGTCTATTATGCCTTCCACCTTGGTTTGTATCCGTAAGTAACTTATTATAATAAAAAAGGTGTTCTTTCACGTCTGAAAATATTTTCATTTTGTCATTGTACTTGGTTGTGATTTTTAATGAATATAAAGATGAGCTGGAATTTTAGGATGTCAGTAATTTAATTCAGCCACTAGAAGGCAGTCAAGCTTGTTGCTTTTGACATGGGATATTGCTAATGAAAAGTCTGGTGGCAGTTGATTCTCGATTTCGCCCTCTCACTTTCCCTTACCCTAGGAAACATGAAGGCTGCTCTCTTTATAGTGCCGACTTTCACCCCGTTTCATTCAGAGGATACTTTTAGACTGAAGACGTGTCCACTTTTTCAGTTTGGAGAGATTTTCTTCTATTATTTCTTTGACTATTTCATCTTTTCCTGGTTCACTGTTCTTCATGTAACTTCATTTTCAGTCACATTTTTTTACTCCCTTGACTGGTCATTGGACCCAGTGTTAGTAAACGTTTTATGTAAAATGGCAAATAGTAAATATTTAGGCTTTATTTGTGAAGCAGCAACATTGAGGATATTGCGTGGTGCTTGCATAATAAGAGAGAAAAGCCTGCTCTGCCTGCTTCCCTTTGCCTGTGATGGACCCTGTGAAGTGGCAGGTGTGCTTTGCTCCCAGCGGCTAGATGCTGGAGACACTATTTGGATGAAGAATAAAGAGCCACCATCCAAAGAGAGAGCCAGGTGATAGATGAGGCAGGTGAAGGGCGCGCAGGAAGTCACCCCAGTCAGTTCCATTCACTCCCTCAGTGACACCTGCCCCAGGCGTACCCTACTCTCCCTCAGGAGAGCCCAGCTCTTCCAACTTGGGCAACTGGATGGAGAGAAGGAAATCTGCTGAGCCTCTCAGTCCCCCAGCTGAGATTCCACTATCTGGGGCCTAGGAATTGCTAACTGTAGAGTCCCCCACATGCAGGGGGTGACCAGTCCATAGCCTGAGCATCAGTGTGCCTGCCAGTTGGGGAGGCAGGCAGGAGCTGGGAGTGGGCAGGAAGAGCAGCAGAGGAAGGTGCTCTGGCTTGGTTTCTCTGGCTCACGGTGCCAATTGTCTTGAGCAGTGTTCATAGGCAAACAGAAACAGGCAGCAGGCCAGATTTAGGCCATGGGCCATAGTGTGCTAACCCCTGCATTAGACTTTCATTTTCTGCCTGATATTTACAATTTGTTATGTTCTGGAAGAAATTTTTGTATTTATTTGTCCCTTACTGAACTTTGTATTTCCCATTGCAATTACATTTCCAAGATTATTTTCTTACTCTGTGTCGCTTATTTTTTTGATGTCATCTTGTTTGGGATTCATGAATTATCTATCTTCACAAATCTTTCTAATAATAAGTAGCTTTCCTGTGGCTAATATCAGGTTAACAAAATTAAAAAAAGGTAAATAAGTGAACACTATTTAGATAATACAGAACACTTGGTATTGTATGGGAAATACTTATACTAAAAAACTTGTTTATCTGAAATTAATTTAACAGGGCATCCTGTATTTTATGTAGCAATCCTTCTGACTCCTGAGATATTTCAGTTTCCTTTCTTTAATTTATTGAAATATCTTGTCCAATGAAAACTCTCTTCAGATTCCCTTTATTTTTGTAGGTTTATGTTTTAATTTTATTCTTTATTATATTTTAAATGAAATTTCAGAGGATTGAGAATATAAATGTATGTGGGCTGATTTTAATGTTGAAATAGAATAATGTCAAACAAACCCCAAGAAATACAGAGTATGACTATTCATGCTACAAATGGTTTTTAATGTTTAAAACTTCCATAATTTTTAATAATTGCCTTGTGATTTTAACATCATTTTGTACCCAACATCTAAATCAACCATTCAATTTATTTAAAAGTATGGATTCCATTTTGTTTTAGTTTTTAAAAAAATATATTTATCTAGAAAGAAAGAAGGCCTATATGACTTCCATCATAATAGTGACTCCATAGGGAGTGAGGCATAGCAGCCCAGGACCCAGGTGTCTTTCCAATACCAAACATAGTAATTCTTACAGAGAGTATCAGCAGTGATATTCCCAACAATGTAACAAAATCAACTCAATGATTGTATCATCATGCAGATGATGGATTGTCTATAAACACAAATAATTTTTATTTTATGATATAAACATTGTTTTATGAAATTTAGACATCTCATTATTAATGTCAAGGGGAAAACTTGCCTCTTCTGTGAAAAGAATATATTGCAATATAGTTATCTTTGTGTATATGTACACTTAAGCTGTGTGTAAAAATATTTTCATCTTATAGAATCACAGTTGGGTTATTTTCTTGATGATGCTTCACAAAATGGCATCTCTGAATTTGTATTTTTAAGTTGAAGAAGAGAAAGGGTATTCTGTGACATTTGAAAACTGTTCTTGCACACACAGAATAATTCATGTTATTCTATTAGATACAAATAATTTCATAGAATACTGATCTCAAAGTTATTCTGAGACTAAGATAAATGAGACAGAGACCATTTTATAATTTTGCCTGAGCACAGGCAGAAACCAGATCACTGTGCCTCTCACAAAATACCAAATGCTTCCTCTCTTGGCCAAAATTAATAGCTTCTACTTATTTCTAATTACAACTTTACCCTCTTTCTCATCTCCTCTCCCTATAGATAAGATTTATTGGGATAACTCATCATAGAATTTTCCCTGCTTTCTGACAACATGCAAAATAGAACAAATCCTATTTCTCTAGGCCCTCCCCCAAATCACAAACCAAAGCCTAAATCCTACGATAAGTTTCCTGCCTAACACCCCCTTACGGAGCCACTCCCGTTCCCTGTGGAGGTTCTCCCTCACTGCACTGAGGAAGACACCCAGCCTGCATAACCGCGTGTGTTCCTGATGCTCTCTGGAAAAAACAGAAAATCCACAATCTCAGTAGCTTAATAAAGTTTGCTACTCTCAGCCTCTCTGTACTCTGTGAGTCAGCAGGGGCTTCTATTTGGTGTAGTCATTTAGGGACATGGGATGATGGAGACTCATTTTTAAAAAAATGTATCTTTATTGTTCAAACATGCTTTTGTGGTTACTGAGGTCAGGGAAATGGGACTTTGTGAAATGTGCACTGACTCCTAAATCTTCTTCCAGAAGGTGACATATACACAAATATACACAAAAAAATCTCACCCATCTAGATTATATGTCACAGTTGCACACTTAGTCTTTCTTTCCTGAATGGCTTTGTCAGGCCCAAAAAACTAGCTCAGAAACACCTTCACCCATTAAGAGGCTTAAACTAACCGTAGGTGACTAGATGTGACATTTTAAAACTTTTATCTACTTTTGCTACGAGGCTGAATTCTTATTATACTTGTTTGACTATTATTTGCATTTTATTTGACCTATTACTCAAAGGCCTTTGCTCTTCTAACTGTAAATGACTACATCTGGGTTTTTCTTCTATTCCCTTTCAATACCATTTGAAAACTAACCATTTATTTTCTGAATTTACATGTATCTGCTATTATCTTGTCAAAAGAATCCTACAGTTACCAACTTATAATGTTAACATGCTGTTTCCCAATCTCCTCCTCTAAAGCTAGAAGCTCATAGTTATGTTATCTGCCTCTCAAGTTATTATAGGTCGGAACTTTACCTAGTTTTCTGTAACTGCCCCTCACCGATTATCATCCTCCCATCCTCTAAAGACTCATCTCACCATCCGCCACTCTTTGTAATGACAACATTCCATCTGTTGAACCAATTTATGCATCAATCAAGATAGAGTCTGTTACGATGATTCTGGTAGTGGACCATCCCCCAAAGCTCGTGGTTGAAACAAGCAGGTTTGTTTCTCCTCCTGACCTTTACATATCAGCAAAGGGGCTCTGATCCTCATGGTCATTTGGGAGCTCAGAAGTGGGAAAGAATTAAGTTGAGAATACTGCATTTGTGCTCATAAAAATAAATGTCTTATTTCTGTTTATATTTTCTTGGCCAACTCAAGTTACATTGTTATGCCTTATTTCAAGTCAGTGAAGAAGTGGGATCCTACCATGGGTGAGAGGAGAATCAGACTCTTTGGGGAACAGCTGAAATGAATTCTACAAGTATAAAACAAGTTATTAATCAGATTTCAAAAATCTATCAGGCAAAATCTCACAAACTTGAAGAAGGGCAGTTTTACATCTAGAAGTACATATTTATTTTTTTAAATGAAAGGAAGCAACAAGATTAAGAAGGAAATTCAGAAACACTTCTGTTTATTATTGTTATTATTATTATTATTATTATTCCAGCATTCTTTGAAATTATGCTGTCAATCCGGACGTACTAGTGTAGGCATCATCAAACTGTTTTCTGTAAAAGACCATGTCGTAAATATTTTAGGCCTTGTAGACCATATAGCTTCTCTATTAATTTCACCTCTGCATTAAAATGCAAACCAGCAGCAGACCTTATGTTCATGAATGGGTGTGGCTGTGTTCTAATGTAACTATTTACAAAAACAGATGGTATGTCAGGTTTGCCCCACAAGCAATATTTTGCTGACCCCTGTAATAAGAATCCATCTGCATGCACATATGTTGACAAATGAGGTGTCCACTAATGGGCAAACATAGAACAATAGACTTTTTGGATTCTGAATACCAGCAAGACTTATACTGGAGCTTTAATTGCATCACTGAAGAAAAAAGGGCTATGTAATTTATGGATAAAAATATGAAATTTTTGGGTAGTGAAGTTGTATGTACATCTTTTTTTGTACTCTCTCTTGAAGATGTTATTGGTCTAATTGTGAACCTTCAAATTAAATGACTTTTGTGATGAAGGAAGTATGGTATTAGTATGCTATACAAATAATATTCAGAGAATCATATTTTGAGCATGTAATATAGTAAGAGGAGACAAAAAACCAGGTTTCTAGATCTTCTAATGAATCTCTGAAAATCACTTCCTTTTCCCCATAATCTCTCTCTGCAAATGATAGACATCTAGATGAAAAATCTCTTTGCTGGAAGAGCTGTTCCTTCAGTGTGAAAATCCATAAACTAAATTATGGTCCTGTACAAATGTAAAAAGAATCATTCTACTCTGCTTTATAGAGATCAGATGTCTACATGTTCACAGAAGAGAAATGAGATTGAAGTATTTAGATATTTGGGGGAATCTAATTTAGCTGTCTGTTATCAGAATCAATTGCTAAAGCTGGATAAATTGGGCAGTGAAGCATATTTGTTAAAAAGAATGCCAAAATGGTCAAATTAGCCATGCATTGATTTTTAGAATCATGTCTAATTGTGCTTCTCCCTGGTAGAACTTTGCTTTGAGGATACTATAAGTAATGAGGAGTGATGTCTGTTTTAATTATTTATTTGGGCCATTCTAGACTAGAAATAAAATGAAGTGGCTTGGGAAATCAGAAGGAAATACAGAAAATCATGAAATAATTGTTTCAGTGTTGGCACTTTCTAGTACGGTAGAACACACAGATGGCTTATGATGAGGAGTTCTCCCAAGAAAAACATTTGTGTTTGTATAGAAGACATATAGAGGAATATCTGTGGTAGTATTTTCAATATTGGCAGGAAGATCAGTAACTAAATGTCCATAAAGAACAGAATAGCTAAGTAAACAATATATTTATATAAGAAACAGTCTCCTTCAGTAAAAATGAAAAAAACTCTGACTGTTGAATTAATATGAACTGAAATAAAAACATAATGCTATGCTAAAAATGTAACTCATACAAGAATACTTGTGATTTCATTCATCTATATTTTATAAGAATGAAAAATTAAACAAAATATGGCTTAGGGGTGCATATGTAGGTGGAAAACTATAAAGTAAAGAGAGGAAATAATTGAAACAAAAGTTAGAATACTGCTCAACACAGAATGGATAGGTAAGAGAATGAGATTGGGAGGGATAATATAGGGAACAGCTAAAGAATATAATTTTTTATATTTTTACTTGTCTAAGGAGTATGTGAATGTCTTTAAAATTATTATTTTATAGTGGTGTTTGTGGTCTTTTATGTATATTTCACAATTAAGAAATAAAAACAGTTTCTGACACTCTAAACTGTTTATATATTAGAGACAACTATCCTTCTATAAATTAATTTCAAGGAACATCAGATATGTGAGTCTTGTCTTCATTAACTGTCCACTCCACAAACACACATGTGCACACACTAAACTTACATTGTATTGTCAGGTCCTAAGTGCAATTTTTGACAATTAACAAAAAAATATCAATTTTACTCTGTCACAGGACTCAAGCAATCAATGGACCTAACTGATTAAAATTACATTTTGTTTCCCTCTGAAAGCCCAAGGAAATAAAGAGTAAATCTTGGGTTATAAAACTAGTGAGGCAGGCATAATATGTGTAAAATTTATGGATTCTAGCTTAGAATCCATGTTAAGCTTGAGGGAGGCTTGGACTGACTTCGGAACAGACAAAAAAATCTCAAGAAACCAAATCCTCTGAGAAGCAGATGAAAAGGGGATATGATGGCATTTATTCACTTGAAAGCACTTATTCATGTATCTCTGTTATATTCTAGGAAATGTGCTAGTTTTCGTGTAGATATGTAAGGGTGAAGATCTGATGCTTGCCAGGAACAATAATTAGAATATATGGCTATTTCTTCCCCCAAAATCAATCCTAGAGAAATTATAGAAGGAAACACAGAATACAGAAAACATCACCACCAGCAGAAGCTCTTCTGGGAGAGAAAACTGTTTTGAAGTGGGGGCTGAATGTTCCAGTCCAGTGCAGAAGGTTGCTCGGTAGATAGTTAAGAGCATGCATTGCAGAAAAGTTGTTTAAGTTTAGCTATGGTTCTTTTCCAATGTGCTATAAGATATTATTTTCCTCTCCCACTTTACTGCAGAAATATGGTCAATTGCTCATATTTTGGGAAAAATCCTCAAGGGATGTGGAGTTTGGATACACAATTAGGGCTGAGTACTTTTCACTTTGTCCCAAACAACTAGGGCTGGGAAAGTTCAATCTAGGAAGACTTTCTTTCACCAGATACTGAATTTCTCCAGTGGTCAGAAGGAAGGGAGTGTATGGAAGCAGAAACATCAGAATATTTAGATTAAGGATTAAAAATAAACATAATAAACAAGCATAATAGTTATATTGAAAGAGAGAAAAATATTGACCGTATGAAAAGAATGGCCAGGTAGAAATAGTAGAAAAAAATTTTAATAGTAAGAATGATAAACAATAGAATAGAGGGACACAATCACCTGAATTAGTAGTAATATGTTAGATTGAGGAATTGTTCCAGAAGGAAACAAGGAAGTAAAAGAATATTGAAAATCTAAAAGAAAAGATAACAGTATTTTCAGAAAGTGAAAAATCGTAGGTTTTTTTTAAGTGCCCAGGTAGAAATATTTTAAGTAGTGCAAAGTAAATTTCATGGAGTTAAAAAATAAATCAAAGACCTCAATGTAGTGTAGAATGTCAAAAGAGAGAGGTAAGGACAGTGTAAAAGACAGCCAAATAGAAAAGGCAGAACTGAAAAGAACAGTACCTTAAATAAAATTGACAAAAAAGACCAAAAAAAAAGGGTCAGTGAACTTAAAAGCAGATGAAAAAGCCAGGCCGGGTGTGGCTCAGCGGTTGAGCGTCGACCTAGGACCCAGGCGATCGGGGTTCGATTCCCGGTCAGGGCGCAGGCCCGGGTTGTGGGCTCGATCCCCAGTAGGGGGCGCGCAGAAGGCAGCCGATCCATGACTCTCTCATCACTGATGTTTCTGTCTCTCTCTCCCTCTCCCTTCCTCTCTCTGAAATCAATAAAGACATATTAAAAAAAAAAAAGCAGATGAAAAAATACACTATCTGCAAAATAAATAAATAAAGAGCCTCTGTAGCTCATGGGACAGTATCAATGAGTATACATATCTATAACTGGAATCCACAAAAAAGAGGAGAGAAAGTAAGCCACACAAATATTTAAAGAAACAAAACAATGCCTAAAACCTTCCAATATAAGGTTAAAAAAATACAAACACAAAAAACCCATAAGCATAAAAATCCAAGGTATTCAGCAAACCCTGAGCATTATAAATAAAAAGAATATAACACCTGAACATGCCACAGGCAAATTGGGGAGAGAGAAAGGGAGAGATGTCTCTGGAAAACACCTAGAGTAAAAAGACACATCGCATACCAAGGAACAAAGGACCAGGGTATAAACGATGGCTGTCTTCTCATCACTAACAACGGAGGCTGGAAGACAATGGAGTGGTATCTTTAAAACGGATGATAGGCATAAAAACTTGTCAAAAAAGAATTTATATGTAGTGAAAATGTCTTTCAAAACTGAAGCCCAAATGAAGACATTTTCAGATAAATGAAAGGGAAAAACCTGCTACTGGCAGACTTGCACTCTAGGAAATGATATATGAAGATTTTCAGAAGGAAGAAAAATGACACCAAATGGAAAATAGGATCTTGAGGATTGACAGAAAAGCACTGAGAATGGTAAATATGTGGGTAAGCATAAAAGACTGCCGTCTAAAAAATTTTAAAAGACAGCTAGCTTTCTGCTGCAAAGTACATATCAAACCAGCACAAAAAAATGAGAAGAGTAAATGGAGTTATATTGGTTTAAGATTTATACATTTTATATAATGTGGTACAATATTAACCCTAAGAAGCCTATTATGAGTTCTGAATTAATCTTCTAACTTATACATTAACCAGGAAGAAATAATGCAATGAATGAGTATAGCTAAAAATAAATTGATGAATTAAGATGAAATACTAAATTAATACTAATATTCAGTTACCCCAAACTAAGTCAGGGAAAGAGGAAGAGAAGGACAGATATCAGGGAGACATACAGAAATCAACAGCAAAATAGATGAGAGCATGTATGTAAATAAATAATTAAAATGTAAGTGTGCCAAATATTCCAAGTAAAAGGCAGAGATTATCAGACTACATAAGAGAGAAACAATTCTATCCTGCCTAAAAAATACATACTTTGATATAAAATCAAAGATAGAATGAAAGATAAAACTCTGCTATGTCTGTGCAAATAACAGCAAAGTAGGTCAAATGTGTCTTTCCAGAGATAAAAGGGTCAATTTTCAATTCATTAGAAAACAATAACCACACATGTGTATGCACTTTATAAAAGAGTTTCAAAGTACATTAAGGAAAACGACATAAACAGAAAATTATACAAATATACAAAGATAATGAGAGATTTTAACAACTGTATCTGTTAGGTTTTCCAGGAAGCAGACACTAGGATGGAATTAGAAGTGCAAAGGTTTATTGGGGAGTATCATCTGTAAAATGAAAATAGGAGAAGCAATACTTGGTAAGAGGAGATATCAAACTGTGATATAGATCTGTCTGTCCAGGCAAACAGGAACGTCAGAGCAAAGATCATCTAGGAGAGGATCCTCATATTAGAGGCAGTGATCAGGGCAGGCCCTTGTATTACAGTCCTTCTCAGCCGCTGGCCTGGGTGCCTTCATGAGTGTGATCTTTACAATGCTGAGGCAGGCCTAAAAGGTTCACATCTGGGTGCTGTCGGTTAACCACGTTCCTCACAGCTGGGCATTGTGTCCTTTCTGAAAAGAGGGATCTGAGAAACACACCTTTATGTCTGTCACATCAGCTCAATCACAGTATGTGCGCAGGACAGGTAAACCAAACAAATCAGTAAGGATAATAGAATATTTTCCACTATACTATCAACACATGGCACATGTACAAAGATATACCACACACTCAGAAATGAAATAAAGCTAATATTTGCAAATATTAAACTATTACAGGGTGTGCTCTCCCATAGCAATAGAATTAAATTAGAAACCAATAATAGAAAGATATCTGGCAATTCTGAAATACTTGAAGATTAAACACTACACTTCTAATCAACCCAAGATTCAAAGAAAAAGAGGAAACATTCTGAACTAAAGTATAATGAAAATGCATGTATCAAAATTTAGGGTATGAACTGAAGCAGTTATTACTGGAAAATGTTTGGCTTTAATGCCAATATTAGAAAATAAGAATATTCTAAATTCAGTGACCTAAGTTTTCAACTTAAGAGGCTACAAAAAGATGAGTAAATTAAATAAATAAAATTTATAAAGACAATAAAATAACAGAAGAAAAGAATAAAATTGGAAATAGAAAAACAAAAATCTAAGTCAAAATTTGATTCTTTAAAAGATAAATAAAATGGATAAAACTCTAATGATGTCAATTACCAATATCAGGAAAAAAATAGAAGACATCTCTATATAGCTAATACAAACATTTTAATATGTAAATATTATGAACTACTTTTTGCTGATGAATTCAACCAGTTTAAATGGACAATTTATTATAAAATACATTATTAAATCTGACAAAGAATAGGTAAAATATGAATAAATCTATTAAAGATACTGAACACATCAAAAACCTCACAGAAAACATCAGGTACATGTAGTCTTATTGGTGAATTTTTTATTATTGTTAAGGAATAAATAATTCCATTAATACACACACTCAGAAACCAGGATGGTGCACTTCCCAACTTGTTTTATAAGGCCAACATAACACTGGTAGCTAAAATTGGACACAAAATAAAATTTTAGATCAACATTTCTTATGGACAGAGCACAAAAATCATCAATAAAATATTATTAAATGGAATCCAGCAAAGTATTAATGATAAATCACAGTAGAGCAGCTAGGGTTTATCTTAGAAATGCAAGGTGCTTCAATAATCCAAAATCAGTCACTATACTTCACTTAACTAACAAAGTAAAGAAAAAAATATGGTCATCATCACAAATGTAGTAAATGAAAGCATTTGGCAAAATCTAATAGCCATTCATCATAAAAATATTCAGCAAAGTAGGAATAAAGAAACTTTCTCAATATGATAGAAAGCATCTGTAATGCTCTGCTGATAAAATTGGAGAAAGGAGAGCATGATAGTGCCCAGTCCTTATATTCAACATTATACCAGAAGCCTCCTTTATAGCGAGGGGGCAAGAAAGTGAATTAAAGAAGCAGACAGGAATGAAAGATGTAATGCTTTCTTTATTCACAGATGACAGACATGACTGTGTTAAAGAAAACCTAAAATTCTATAAAACAACTCCTGTAATTAATCAGTGAATTTAGCAAGGTCACCAGACACTAGCTCATCAAACAAAACAAGTTGTATTACTATACACTAGATGTAGTGTATTGAAGTGTTCCTCCAAGACGCATGTCACCCAGGACCTCATGATGCGACCATATGTGCAAGTAGAACTTTTGCAGTTAATTGATGAGATGGTCATACTGGATTGGTTTGGACTCTAAATCCAACAATTAGTTTAGTTTCCTTTCAAGAAGATGAGAGGACACAGAGAAACACACTGAAGACCATGTGAAGGTGGAGACAGATTAGGGTTCTGCTACCGCAACTCAAATCACATCAGCAGCCCCAGAAGCTCCAAGGAACAAGGAAGGATTTTTCCTTCAGCCTGCAGAGGGAGCCTGGCATTGCTCACAACTTGCTTTCAGACCTCTAACCTCCAAAACTGAGAGGCAATAACTTCTTTTGTTTTAAGCCTCCTGCTTTGCAGTACTTGAATACATCAGCCATATGAAACTAATACGGCAGGAATAAAATTTGAAAAATAAAATAGAACATTCTCTTTATGCCAGCATCAGCAAACACAAAATACTTAGCAATAAATGTTGTAAATGTGTGGAATTTCTACATGGAAAACTACATAAGTCATTACCAGGAGAAGTTAAAGAAGACTTAAGTAAATAGAGATGTGTGTTTGTGGACCGGAGCACTAAATGTTATTAAGATGCCAGTTTATCAATTGATCTGTAGATTCAACACAATCCCAATAAAAATTCAAACAGGCTTTTAAAAAGATATAAATTGACAAGTTGCTTCTAGGATTGATATAAAAAAATATATATAAAATTTTATATAGAAATTTGAAATTATTAATGATGAAAGGCTTACACTATACAATAAAACTTACCTAGTATGCTGTTGGTGAAGGACAGACAAAGTGATGAATGGAACAGAGTAGGGTCCCCAGAAATAGGCCAACATGTATCTTGTTGATTTATTTTTCTACCTATGTGCCAAACCAGCTTAAAGAGGAAGGATAGTCTTTTCAATAGTTCTGAGTGGAAAAATTAGATAAACATAAGAAAAAATGAACCTTGATCTGTCATCATGCCTCAAACAATATTTAATTCCTGATGTATCATAGATATAAGCACAGATTAAATCTGAAACTTCTAGAAGAAAGCATAAGAGAATGTCTTTGTGACTTTGGGTAGGCAAAGATTTCTTCAAATGTAAAAAAGCACTGTTTAGAAGAAGAAATAAGTATATTGGACATAAACTCCTTCTAGCTAAAGACATTGTTGAGTATACAAAGATGCAAGTTTTAGACTAAAAAATATGTGCAATATTTGTATCTGACAAAGTACTGCGTGATATACATTCCTCCCTTTTAATAAAGAAAACACACAAAAGCAATTTTAATGAGTAAAAGACTTGTGGCCCCAAACCATATAAAAAGGTGCTTAACATGTTTAGTCTTCAATAGGCACACAAATTAAATTTAAAAATGAGAAATAATTTCACATGAAAAATATTAGTTAAAATGTAAAAACTTGTATCACAATATGTTGGCAAAAACATGGATTAGTTGGAATTCTGTCTTTGATGGTAGGAATATAAATTAGCACAACTACTTTGCCAAACGTTTTGGCTATTTTTTATATTGTTAGATATATACCTACTCTATGACCCAATTCTAAGATAAATTAAAACATATGTCTGAAAATAAGATTTGTGCAAGAAAGTTCATAGAAGATTTGTTTAAAAAACAATAACCCCACACTGGAAACTGTCCATCAATCGAGAATGGATAAACAAATTGTGATATGAAGTACTAATAAACCCGACAGTATACATGAATCTCAGAAGCCCAATGCTGAGTAAAAGTGGGAAAACACAGGGTGCATGCTGTATGATTTCACATATATGAAATTCTGGAATATGCCTCACTAATCTATGGAGATCGAAATCAGAACTATGGGGAAAGGAAGATTGCTTTTTAGGGGACTGAAGAACATATTTCTGGAACTAATGTACATATCTTGATTGAGGTGGTAGTTACATGTGTGTATACATATATCAAAACTTATCAAATTATACACTTAACTCCACACACACACACACACACACACACACACACACACACACTTTATTAGATGAGTCTCTGATAGCAAATCCCGATATCTTGTTTCTATTTCCCTTCTCAGCAGTATTTTTTATGAAAGCTAAAATAAATTGAAATGCAAATCTGTTTCCAAGTGTACCATATTAGTGGATCTTATTCTTTTTCTGGCCTAATTGAAGCTTCACACAGTTCATACCCTTTTGGAGTGACTGATCCATAATTATGCCCCAAACTTCATGCATTTCAATTGAATGGCATTACTTATTTCTCAATCACTTAGGCCCAATGTGTAGAGCTCTTCACAAAGTTTCCTATTATGTTCCGTTTACCACATACCCACTTAGCTACAGGGCGTATTGAACCCCTTCTGCGTTTGGTTGTAGCTTCCTCTACTTCTAGCCTCCCCTGCAATTTTGGCTGATTAGTAATTCCAGCTAGTTCACAGTCATTTCCTTTCTCTAGATCATTTATGAAAATTAAAATCAGCAGAAGTCCAAGTACTAATTTCAGCAGGATGCCTGATAAGGATGTTCTCAGTATATGTTTGTCTATTAACAAGGAAGTGATGTAAAGGAAAATATCTACTTGAGTGAGGATTAGGTTCGAGGGTTGACAAAATGGTATACATCCAGAATACATAGCAACTAGGAAACTCTGCTGTTGGAAGCCTGAGTTAAAAAGGGAGTTATTTAGGGAAGATAATTATTAGGCTGGAACATTCAGGCACTTACAACTAGCACAGGCAGTGTGATCACCCTGAGGGCAAGCATTTTATTAAAGATGTGGGGAGTCAGAGACGAAAAGGTGTTAATGAGGTTATTAGGTAGATTTGAAGATGCTATTCAAGGTCTAGCAGAGCAGGTGCAATAGACAACAGGGCTTATATGATGCTGGATCGGTTTTTCTTGCAGCTCAGCAGAGAGAGAGTTACTATCTGCAATACTTTAAGAAAGTGGGAAAAGGTTGTGCATTTGAAACCGCCTCTCATGTGGCTCTCGTTCCAAGTTATACAGACATTCATGTATCAGAGCATGGCATGATTTATTAAACCATATTGATATGTGTGAAATATATATTCAGTCATCCAAGATAGACGATAAAAGCCTTCTACATTTTACATCCATTTTCAACCAGCCAAAAGTCTGATTCTTCCCTTAAATACTTATCAGATCATTCTTTCCTCACTAACCCCACCATCACTACCTTTGCTTAGGACCTACTCATGTCTCATATGATATATTGAAAAAATTCAGAATTTGCCTTCTTTTACTCCAAGTTATTTAATTCACAGAACTTCAAATGATGAACACAAGATGAAGATAATGCTATAGTGTCTTCTACTTCTACTGCTTACTGCTACTTATTTAAAACTAACAATAGGCAAAGTGCTTTATGTACATTATTTCAGTTTTCCTGGAAGATCCATTGGATCATATTTTTATCTTGCATTACAGTTGGGGAAACAGGAAGTTGAGTGATGTACCAAAGATCACATATATCTAGTACATGGGATCATGTTTTCTATTAGTTTCCTATTGCTGATGTAACAAATTAGCATGAACTCCGTGACTTAAAACCATACGTCGGGTATTATCTTACAGTTTTGGAGGTTAGAAGTCCAAAATGGGTCTCAGTGGGCTGAAATCAAGATGTTAGCTGGGGTCTTCTGGAAGCTCTGAAGGAGAATCTATTTTATTGCTTTTTCAAACCTGTGGACACTGCCCTCATCCCTTGGCTCATGGCCTCCTTCAGTCTTCAAAGTCAGCAATGGCCAGTAAAGTCTTACATTGCATTTATCTGACATAAACCCTTCTGATTCCCTCTTCTACATTTAAAGAACCTTAGTAATTACATCGGGCCCATCTGTGTAATACAGAATAATTTCCTATTGTAAGGTCAGCTAATTAGTGGCCTTAATTACCTCTTGCTATGTAGCCCAATATATTCACAGGTTCCCAGGATTATTAGAACATGTGCATCTTTGGGGATCCATCATTCTGCCTGCTGCAGATGTAAGCTGAGGCCTCTTAGCTTTTGCATTGCTATTTACTACCCAATTTTAGCAGTACCATTCTAACAGAAAAATATGATTGTGTTGTACCCCTGCTTCCAAAACATTAATGACTCTAAATTTCCTTTAATATAAAATGTTAACTCAGCATGTTGGGTCCTTCATAATTTGGTCTCAAAGTATTTTCCTAGACTAGGTTTTCACATTCCCCACCGCGTTATTATGTATAGCCATGTGTATATACTCACTTTTCACTAAATTCACTGTTTTTTTATACCTCCATTAATATACACAGTCTATTCTGTGCACCTGTCATATTCACCGTCCTTTTTCTACCTAAAAACTACTGTTAATTCTTTAAGGATGGAACTCAAGTCCCAATCCTTCATGCAGTCGTCTTTAGTATTGTGGGGAGAGAGAATGTCTCTCTCAATGTGCTCTTTAGAATTATGGATACTCTCCTTTTAGATAGTGTAATTTTCACACTGCTAGATTTTTATTACATACATAGATCCCTCACTAGATTCTGGGGGTGTCAAGTTCAAGGCCATGTCTTTTTGTCTTTCTATCTTCAAAAATAAAAAGACTAAGTAAATAAACAAACCCAAGCAAGTAACAGCTGATTATGCCTCTAAGCTTTTTCTTTTTAAAGTTGTAAATTTCATTTTTACTTATAATTTTTATAAACCCTTACAAGGGAGAGAAAAGTTAGTTAACATTTGAAAGAGCACTTTATGAACAGATACCGTGATTTTTACTAGGTGGCCATTTGATACACAGAGATATGTACGTGTGTGTGTGTGTGTCCGCACATGCACGCGTGCTTTAAGGAAAAATGGAGTAGTAATTAAAGATAAATTAACTTGGAAAAATAAATTTCACATTGTCCTCTTGCGCAATAGCCTCAGAATCCTGGTAAGAAGGGTCTAGTATATGATTTTTGTACAAATATACAGTATTTATGGAAAATTTTGCCATTCTAACATAAAATACTATCAATTTTGTCAATTCTATTTTTCATATCTTTTCCCAGATACAGGTTAACAATGTCAGAAACAATTTTTATCCAGTTTAAATGTTAAAATTTTGGATAAGGTTATTATGTAAGTAAATGAAGACCACTCAGATGAGGACAGGCCAAGGCTACTGCTCAGAGCTCGTCCGAGCAGGGGAGTCAGGCGCCACCGCTGTGTGGGACAGAGGCTCAAAGTGGGCCGGAGAGGGGAAAACCTGGGAGGGAGAGGGAAAGATAAAACTTCGTCTATGGAATAAGTAAGGGAATTATAAGGAATCCTCCCCCCGGCGACAGCACCCCCGTGCTGAAGGGGTGCGACGGGGCTCGGCAGGGCGGCGAGGGGGTGCAGAGCACCCTTGGAAGGAGGTCACAGCAGCGCATGGCCTGAGTACAGGCTGCAACCGCCGAGATCTGTGGTGAGCACGGGCGCCGCAAAATTGTGAGTGCCAGTCCCCTCTTTCTCCTTCCACTCCTTCACTTGCCCCAGGTGAGGACTGGGCCCAGAATCAGGATCTTCTCAGTGGACTAAATGAGCTTCTACGGAACCCGGGTCCTGGATTTCATTACCTTCAGTTCTGACTGGGAGAGTTTGTTTTGTTTGGCTGTAGCTCTGGCTGTGAGAGTTTATTTTGTTCGACTGTAGCTCTGACTGTGAGAGTTTGTTTTGTTTGACTGTAGCTCTGACTGTGAGAGTTTATTTTGTGTGGCTGTAGCTCTGACTGTGAGAGTTTATTTTGTGTGGCTGTAGCTCTGACTGTGAGAGTTTATTTTGTGTGGCTGTAGCTCTGACTGTGAGAGTTTATTTTGTGTGACTGTAGCTCTGACTGTGAGAGTTTATTTTGTGTGGCTGTAGCTCTGACTGTGAGAGTTTATTTTGTGTGGCTGTAGCTCTGACTGTGAGAGTTTATTTTGTGTGGCTGTAGCTCTGACTGTGAGAGTTTATTTTGTTTGACTGTAGTTCTGACTGTGAGAGTTTATTTTGTGTGGCTGTAGCTCTGACTGTGAGAGTTTATTTTGTGTGGCTGTAGCTCTGACTGTGAGAGTTTATTTTGTGTGGCTGTAGCTCTGACTGTGAGAGTTTATTTTGTGTGGCTGTAGCTCTGACTGTGAGAGTTTATTTTGTGTGGCTGTAGCTCTGACTGGGAGAGTTTATTTTGTGTGGCTGTAGCTCTGACTGGGAGAGTTTATTTTGTTTGGCTGCAGTTCTGACTGTGAGAGTTTATTTTGTTTGACTGCCTTTGACAGAGGGAAACCGAGGTGTAACCCAGGGGCCCGATGAGGGCTCTTCGGGAGCATTTCCAAGGTGCCAGGCAGCCACGGCTCGGTGCGAGTCCGGGAAGGAGGAATGAAGCTGCGGCTTCGGACCCGCAGCCGCCGGCATCCTCAGCTGTGCCGCCGCCGCGCTTCTCCAGCGGATGCCACGTGCTGACTCAGGGCAGGGGCTTCGTGTGGGCGCAGGAGGACCCGCGCGGCCCCGCTGCCACCGGCACCGAGCCCAGGCCCACGGCCGTCAGGGCCCCCGCGGCTGCGCCCCGGCTCGGCCCCGTGTGGGCGCAGGAGGACCCGCGCGGCCCCGCTGCCACCGGCACCGAGCCCAGGCCCACGGCCGTCAGGGCCCCCGCGGCTGCGCCCCGGCCCGGCCCGGCCCCGTCCACCTGCGGGGCCGTCGGCGGGCCCCGGGGAGGGTCCCCGCGGCCTCTGCCCGTCCCCCGCTATCTGACCTTGAAAGCGCGGGCGCAGGGCTGCGCCGTTTCAGGCGGGTCCCTCTCTCTCGGCCTGAAAACGCGAATGGCTCCGGCTCTGGGAACGTGGTTCATAGATGGCATCGTTTTCACTGTCGTGTTTGTAGTTGCCAAAATCTGGGAGCGTACCTGGGGCTTCCTGAGGAAAAGGAAAACGAAAACACTGAAGCGAGTGAAAAATTACGGAATATCATCCAAGGACAGGTATTTAAAAATATGTTACTTAAAATTGAAATTCAAATAATAGTATATTTATGGAAAAATATATCATTGGCTATTAGTATCTTTCTTAATAAATGGAAAATGATAATGCAGTGCTAAATCTATTGCATTGTTACAATAGTAAAATTGTAAATCTATACTAGATTTATAGTTTTACTATTTATAGTCTAAATGTCAATTTACTCACTTCTAATAAACTACACATTTTATTATTTCTGAGAGGGTTGAAAACAATTCTGGATAAACAGGTCATAAATTTGTGGGGAATTGGTGCATATTGATATGATATGAAAGGTGTGCTACATATAAAAACATAATTTGAAGGAGCAATAGAATGCAACGCATATTCCCCTTCAGGTTATTAAAGGCAATGACATTTAATTTAATGTTCTGTTCACTTCAACCTAAGGAAATGCTAAGTTATGAATTAGTAATAAGTTAGAGTAACTTAAAAGCAAATGTCCAATGTTTTATGATTTTTCAAAGGCTAGTATTAGTTCAAATATTCAAATATTAGTTCAAATTAACTATATATAATTTGTGATGTGTGCATGTATATTTATATACTGATAGCATCCAGAATTGATAAGGGTGTAGAGAAAGTTAAAACCTTGTTATAGTTTTGTTGATAATATAATTCAGAACAAACTTTTTAAATAACAAGTTATTAATATGTATTAAAATATTAATAAATCCAAACCTTTGTACTCTGCAATTGCATCTTCATGGTTCACAATATCCTATGAGTCCAAGGTTTCATTGATAAAGTTGTTCATTAAGAGTAGATATTCCAGTTAAAAAAATACAAGCAATATAGCAGGATTTGGATGGAATATAATTCTGTTGCATTTCTGTGAAGTCTCCCTGTCCTAAACCCCTGAGATAATGGCTATCTATAGTTTTTTAAGTTATCATCCAGAATTGTTTTATGCACACACACACACACACACACATGCATATGTACATAGAAACTTTAAAATATAAATAGGATCATACTATACATATCATTACATTAGGGCACAGTTTTTTAATTTATTCTTTAGGAATGGTTGTATACTATTCTACATATGAAAATACCAATAATTTATGTAAGCAATTCATTGTTGATTGACATTTAGTTCACTGCAGCTTTTTATAATAATATACAATGCTGCAATAAATATCTGTTCATATATTTCGTGATGAGATTTACAAGTGCGAAGGTTCAATGCCTTCCCAGAAATAGAATGCTGAGGCAAAAGCTATAGGCCTTGAAGGTATGAATAGATATCACTAAGTTTCCTTCAAACACTTGCACCACTTTTCAGCCTTATCAGCAGCGTATGAAAATATTCATTTTCTAAGCATCTCCAGAGTTAACTGTTGCCAAATTTTATTCTGCCAATCTAATAGAAAAAAAGAACTTCAACTTTAACATGTATTTTGAAATGTTAATTGAGGTTGAGGAATATGCATGATTTTTTATTGTAATTTATTTTCCTCTGGCAAATATATTTGTAACTTTTTACTTTTTTAAAAATCATTTTGTTATCTGTGTATGTAAGGACTTTGAACACTGAGGAATTTAGCTCTTGGTCTCTCGTATACTATAAATATTTTTTCTTAGTTTATCATGTGGAAGGTTTTCATCATACAGATTATAATTTATCAATCATTTCATTTATGGTTTATGTTATATAAAAACAGTTAATTCAGAAAACTAAATCATATTATACAAAAAAATTCTTCTGATTGAACATCAATTATTTCAAGTAGTTGTTTTAAATTTTCTAACCTTAGCCTTAGTATCTGCATTTGGGATAAAACTTAATATACACCTAAAATATATTTTGTATTTTGTGCTCTTTAAACATTAAACTTATGTAAACTTATCTTGTACATTAAACTTACCTTGTACAATGGTTATAGCAATTTATTCCTTAGAGGATCATAAGAACTTTTAGAAAACTAACAAATCAAGCATAGGCACCAATCACAGATTATTAAAGAATTTGTCTTGAAGTTTTGGGGGGTGGCTTTCACGTCAATTTTTACAGTAGCTGATACTCGGGGCCTAGAAGTTTGCATGTACTCACGTGCTCAAATTTCTCTTTAGAAGTAAATTTTTTTATGTTTTCAACGTGGGTTTGAATTTTCTGTTTCAGTTTCTGAGGCCCAGTGTCATTCTCATCATGCGACTTTTGGTGCTTAGCCACATACCGTTTTCTGTGCCGTGAGAGCCTCCCCTCCTCTTGCTCCAGTCTCAGCCACTTGGAAAATTTGCATTCCATCAGGTATCATGTTTTCCTGGAAAACATACCTACCTTTGTACTCTTTGCAATACATTCTTAATGGCAAAAATTCTGTTTTTATCCTTTGGTTTTACAGATGATATTCTACTTGACTATTAGTTGCTTGAAGAAAAGAAAGGATACCATTTAAATATTTTTATACATATTTTTCCAACTAGACATGCCCCTCCGTACACTAGGAGCTCATGGCAAAGGCAGCTAGTATCCTCCCAAACATTCATCCTTTATACCAGACTCCACACTATCCCTACCCATTGCTGCCAGAAACGAGGGCTCCATTTCCAGTCTCTGTTGAAGCTAGGGGCGGTCAAGCAAACATGAGTGTGGGAGGGAAATCTGGGAAGGTTGTTTCAAAGGATCTGACTCAACAGAGAGGAGCCTCATTTTTACGCTCTGCTCTTTCTTTTTTATTAGACTGGCACCTCAGGTGTGAGAACCAGAGCTGCAGCAGCCTTCTTGACCTTGAGAATGGTAGGAGGTTGAAGTAAGCTTCTATATGAAAGAGCCAGGTCCAGAATGCTATAAAGCCAACGTAACACAGGTGAGAGAGGGCTGACATTTATTTTTTTAAACATGAGAAATTAAACCTTGAGCATTTAAAGCATGATATTTTGGTATTCTGTCACTCTCAGTCAAATGCAATCTATAATTGACACAGGTTAAACTGAAAACAAAGAACCCCGTTAATGCAGCATTCATGTCCGTGTATATGTGCAAGATGAAAGAAAAAAGGCACGACTGTCATGCATTTTTTAGTTAGTGCATAACTGCCACCTGGTAAGAACCAAAAATTAACAAAACACCCCTGCAAGTAGTAATATAGCAACACTGTGATACACGGGCTGTCAAGAGTTGAGTGTGAACTTTTGGAAATGATCTCTTTTGGCTTTTAGAATAATAGCATCACCAGCGACACTTCTAATAGATGACTTTTCCTTCGTTTTCCTGTTTGAATGCTCTTCCTCCGCACGCTTTGGAATGCGGTGTCTTCTCGGAGTTTTAGAGGTGGCCTCTCCCCGTTTTGTGTTGCTCCAAGGGTGAGCTCCTCAGCTCACAGGATACCAACCCCCAAATTTGGGGCTTTACGGGGTAAAACTAGACCTGTATGTCTCACTCACTAATGAGAGCCCTTCAGGGATTTCAAAATCCCCCGAGTACAAAGATGCCATTTATTTCTGCTTTCATTCTCTGCCCCAGCCTCCTCCATCTGCTTCTCCTATAGTACCCCCATGTGGATTATTTGTGCCCCTGTACCCATCAAACTAGAATCTTAATCTTCAAGCTTTTCCTCTCCCATTATGACCAATCCATCAGTAGTCGCCAGCTCAGAAATGAGGGCTGGATCCTTCACTCCCTCCCTGTCTACTAGGCCTTTGAGTTTGATTATGCTACAGAAGCAGCCCCCGGCCGACTTCCTGACGCCTCTGTCCCCTCAGAGCTCATTCTTCATTCACGACTCAAGGCACCTCTGTCAATTATATCTGCAAACAACAAACCAGGTAAATTCAAACTATAGTCATGTTGATCAGCTGCTCACTGCCTGGAAGCCAGTGTCAGATCCTCTGCTGTGTCAGATGATAAGTTCTAGGCCCCACCCAGTGAAGCTGAGCCTCCTCAAATACCTTGTGCACATTCATGCTTTTTTTTGGACCGTTCTCTTTGCTCTGCCTAAAGGTTTATTTTTTTCCATTTTCTTTGTTGTGCACTATTTTCGTAATTCCAAATTCATATTAAAAGTTACTTTTCCCGAAATTCCTTAATCAATTTTCCTAGAAAGTGTTTTCTTATCTATGTATCATAAACTCAAGAACAACACCTACAATGCTGTAGTATATAGTTTATTAACTATGAACTTATGACTTTGTCATCCATAGTGAACTTGATATTCTTGAGGAAATGGGTATTTTCTAAAGTATTATTTTTCATATTTCCCTGAGATTTAAAGAAAGATGCTCAACATGTTAATTGAAAATATCTCTTTTTTCTACATGGGATAAAATAGACATGTGGTCAATTGTTAGATTTATAGGACAGGTATTCACAATGGTGCACAGGGATTAAAACGCCTTTAAAACTTCAAAAGATTTTTATTCCACGTATTCATGATGATGTGCTACAACTTTTGAATGGACCTGTAGAAACTATTTATAGTGTTTATTAAAGCAAAATTCATTCAAGTTATCTCAGTTTAATGACTGCATGACTAAGCCTACTGCCCTTAAAGCAAATACATAAAAGAGAATTATACCTATGGGTCAAATTCTCATGATTATTACGACATTTCACTGTCCATGCAATTTAAAATGGGTCTTTTTCATCTCAGTTGCAAAGTTTGAAGAGGCTGATCTGAGAATTTTCCTTTTGTCTGCACTGATTATATTGCTCCTGAAAAAGACTACATTTTTAGCTTTGAAGTCTTGAGCTGATTTAGCTAAAGAAGAGGGTAAGAGAAACAGCTTCAGTTGGGTTTTCATTTACAGAACAACCTGACCTGATTTTGAAGCCGAATGAGTGGAAGGGAAATAATTTTAAATCCCTGTTAATATCATTTAGATGACTAGGGCACTGTTCCCCTAAAAATGGAACCAACCACAACAACAAAAAATGGAACCAACACAAATTTCACAGAAGCCTAATCTCAATCATCCATAGATATCTTTTTTCAACCATACCAAGCATCTGAGACAGATTCTAAGAAAAAAGCCAGATCATTAGTAAATCTTTATGCTCCCTTCTCAAATCAGTCAGCTCCTGTGTAAAATACGATGATTTTTTCAGTAACAACCCCTGCCATTTCTTTTCTAAGAAAAGTTTGCAACACCGAAATGAATTCAAGTAAGAAATCAAAATGGGCTATAGTATAATACCCTCTAGGAGATTATACCCGTGTTTCAGCTTGATAATGTGACTCTTGTAAGGAAGCACCCATTTTACAAGAGACAGATTTGGACCCTAAAAGTTGCATTTATTACACCAGAATTTTATGTTTCTTTTTTAACAAATTACTACTATATATCAACACCCATACTATACTAGCTAAGGGGCTAAATGATCATTTGTTTAATAGCTGTTCATAATATCTGATTGTGCTCCATAAATTTAAACATTGAAAACAAAAGAAAAAGAAAATAAATGTTGAGAAATCTAATACATTACTTGCACTGTCCAGCCCCAGTTATAATGTTCAGTTATGAGAGTGCATCTTAATAAAATTTTATTTTTAATTGTATAATAGTGTCAAAAATATCTTGAGCTGTGTGTTGTAAGAATCAGCATTTTGGAAACATGTGTAACTTGATGCACGTACATTCAATGTCACATTCATCAAGTTTACTTTTCTATGCTGTAGATCAGGTTACCTTAGGAGGGAAGTTCAGTAAAAAAAATATATATATATAGCTCTGTCTTGGGGTGATTAATTTATAATATAATAGGAATGGTGACATTATGTTTCCTTAATTGATTGCCTTGCTTCTTTTTGCTACCCAAGGTCTAGGGCTTGTCTTGTGCATAAAAATGGGTTGTAGGCCAGGGGTCAATATCAAAGATGCTGTGCCTTTGCAGGAGGCAGCTCTTCCATCTGGCACCTCACCGGCCTCCTTTAAAGTGACAGGCATTGTGCCTGTAAAGAACGACAGGAACAGGCCCGAGGGAAACCCAGCTCCAAGGCTGCTACCCCAACAAAAAACATTGGCAAGGGGCTTACTGTTCTCTGGGACTTCCCATTGGATCGAAGTCCACCAGCACCTACTCACTTGTTTTACATGTATCTTTTTAGCTGAAAATATTACAAATGTCCCCTTTTTTCCCCATTGACCCCTGCACTCCACTCCCACCCTCCAGGCCTTCACCGCACCATTGTCTGTGTCCTTGGGTTATGCACATAATTCACTCAGAAAGGGCATCACCACCTGTGATATTCACAAACTTCCGAGCTCCTCAGACCCACCACTACACCCCTTTTGTTCTGCCAAATTATTGCAAGTCTTCTGTCATTATCTCAACCCTTCAACTTTAGCACTTAACCCTTTAATCTTCAATAGTTATGTGGTCCAAAATACCCCCTCCCCCCCCCAGAAGTCCAGGTCACTGCTTGACAAATGTGTCCTATACATTCTTGTTTAGTCTAATTGAATCTGTACTGCATGTAGCAAACATTTTCCTAAATTTATGCATTAGGATGTTTCTCTTTAGTAGCACCTAGAACTAATGCAATATTTTTCCTTTTTTTAAATTCCTAATTTTTTTTCCCAACCAGAATAAGGGGTAAATGGATTTATGTGATTTTAGAATACTCACATTTTCCCAGATGCAAGACCAACCTAATTTTTGTTCTTTGAAGCTTCGGTGCCTATCTGTTTGATTGCTTATTTTCTCTCATGTAGATGTTAATACCTAAATTTATATTCATAATGTCAAAAAATCGCCCATCTCCCCAATTCCCCCACATAAGCACAATCCCACTTTTTTCCCTCTCCATTCACTACATCTGTGATGTATTTATTCAGTGTTAGAATACTTTCTAAAAACAAAACTAGCAATAGAGCAAATATGTCCCAGTGCCTTCCAGAAAGCTGAAATCTTATAAAACTTATCTCAAACACACTTCTGACAAACGAATGCCTGGCAGCCGTCACCCTCTGGCATTGCCGTCCCCCTTTTATCTCACTGCTTTTCAGGTGTCAGGAGGCAGCGACTGTCATCCAGTTTCAACCGGGCTGCGACTCAATAACCTAAAAGTAGGGAAAGGACATGTCGATGGAAACAGCTCGAAAGAGCTCAGTTTGTACGGCTCAAAACAATGCTGTGCAAAGCAGGGATTTTCTGGGGGTCTTTAGAGGTCTTTGTATTTATTTTTTCTTTAAGACAACAGTATTGACACCTGAAAAACTCTCCGTATCCCATTTTATCCACTGAGTAGAACTTCCTTATGACAGAGCTTATTTGTGATATTTCATCCAGTGCAAGATTTTAAAGGCTCATCTTCAGCCACATTGAGGGGGGCAGTTACTCACCGGAGCCACCCCAAAAGGCACTCTGGTTAAACATCCTGCCTTCCCTTTGCCAGAGAAGCAGAGAGAATGGGAAAGTAATGTATAAGACTGAAATTGCCCCACGTTTCCATGATCGAAATAGTGAAAATTAAATTAACAATCTTAGAAATAAAGTTTCAATGTCATTAAATGTAAAAAACTAATTTTCATTTCTGTGTTAGAAATGCGTATTATATACCTAAATAATGATTAAAATATAATTTTGGTTCTTTGCTTCTTTTGCATATTTATATAGATATTTCTGTCAAAACATGCGAAGCATGCACAAAACCAAGAATGATATTTTAATCAATACCGTTAAGTTATATAATACACACATAACATATTGTATTTGTTTTCAAAGTAGAATTTGGTGAGTTTTGACAAAAGCAGACACTCCTATAACCCCCAGCACAATCAGGATATAGAATATTCTCATCACCACAGAAAATGTTCCTTTGTATTTATGAAACCATTCTAGCTTTCTCATGACTAGTGTTTGCATCATATATTATTTCATATTCTTTTAATTTTAACTTATTTGTATCTTTTTTATTTGAATCATGTTTCTTGTAATACCACGTAGAGGATCTTGCTTATTTAAAAAATTCTAGTCTGACAGACATCTTTATTTGTAGTGTTTAGGCTTTCATTTAATGTAATTATCAATGTATCGGGGTCCAAGTCTACTATCTTGCTATTTATTTTCTATGTATTTCATTTATTCCTTGCTTTTTTTTCTTTTCCTGTCTTCTTTGGAGTATTATATGTAGTATTCGATTTTGTCTTCACCTTTGGGCTATTAGTACTATTCTTTGTTTTAATTTTAGTGATTTTCTTTTTATATTGAACTACATTTGACATCTAAATTTAGTGTGTTTTTAGTGATTTTTCTAATGCTCACAATAAATATCTTTGAATTATCACAGTAATATCATTAATAATGTTATTAATATTCTACATTTGGTAGAATAATATTATTTAGAGGCTACTGAGAGAAAAATTTAGCAACATTCTTTCAGTGCCCTCTTTCATTTTTTGTGCTGTTATCATCAGACCTTCTACCACTGCATTTGATAGAAATAAATGTTGTTATTTTTGCTTTAAACAGTTAATTATCTTTTAAGGAAATCACATAGGGGGAAATTGTTTTCTTTTTTTGTGTATAAACCATTTCTGGAACTCTTCACTCCTTGTACACAACCTGTTTCTACCTGCTATCATTTGCTCTCCTCTTGAAGAGTTTCTCTTAACATTTCTTGTATATAACGGGTCTGTTCTATGGCCTTCAACAGGTTTTCAAAACACTAATGAACCCTTTGGAGAAGGTGTGTTGAAGAATTTCTGTTGGCATAGCTTTTATCATTTTAAAAATATTGTTTCATTGACTTCTGGCTGGCTTTGTTTCCAACAATAGTTTTCAGTTGTTATGTTTTTCCTTGTAAGTCATGTGTCTTTTTTCCCCTGCCAGTGTTTCAAATGTTCTCTTTATTAGGATTTTTTATCTGTTCTTTCTTCATATTTTGTCATTTTACTGGAAAAATGTGTTGGTGTTATTATAATAACAGAATAAAAGTGGTTCCTAACATTTAAAAAATACTTCCTAATATTATGCCATGACCTTTCATTCCTCAAAGAAAATTGACCTTCTTTTACCTTTACCGAGAACAATTATCTGTTGCAATGGCCATTTCCACAAGAATGAGAGAGTCTAGCCAGAAAGTACCTTTCATTTTTTGGAAGTATATTCCTTTAACTACTTTAGTGCTGGTTAATGACAATCACCAGGTGCATAACCTGTGTTTTTCACTGATTCTAAATTTATTGAGATGATTTAAAATGTGTGGAATTTTTACTTTTAGGTTGGGAAAGAAAATAAACACTATTATTCCAATAAATATATTTCCAGTGGCTGAGAGAACTTTAAATATCTATTTGTACACCTTGTAAGTAGGATGATTTGAAAAACCTCCACCTAAAAGACAGTTTTAATAGTAGGAGCTTGCCACTAGATATTGAGTATTTCAGTGACACCATATTTCTTTTTTATGGTGCCCCTGGTAATTCATGACGCACACACTATGTATCTACCTGCATTACTTTGGGTTAAATAGGTGGAAAATTGCCTCCTTCACAGCAGAGTAGAGAGGAAAAGCTGCCCTATCTATTAATGAATCATTCATTCTTAAGCAACCCACTGGGTTGGAGAGAATTGGAATCAACCAGCTAAAAGGTTGCCTATATTGCCCTAGATGAGAAGGAATTACCTAGGAGGGGGAAAGAATCCCAGTCCAGGGAGAAAAGTGGGAGAACTGCTATACGTGTTACCTTCCAGCTGCTGTTGTAACTTTTCATGGCTTAAAACAGCACACATTTATGCTCGTAGAGTTTTGGCGGTCAGAAGCCTATGGTCAGTGCCATGGGCTAAAGCCTAGGCGTCCACAAGGCTGGTTTCTTCTGGAGATTCTGAGAAGAGAAATGGTTCTGCTTTTTCTAGCCTGGAGGACTCCTGGGTTCCTGGGTTTGTTACTTCTTTCTCCCATGACACCCATCTCTTGTTGAGTTATTATATCTCCTCCACCTTCTCTATAGTCAACGCTCTCTCTGCATTCCTTTTAAAATGACACTTGTGGGTAGTTTTGCAGGACCAGCCAGATAATCCATGATAATCTTCTCAAGATCCTTAATTTAATGATATCTGCCAAGTCCCTATTGCCATGTAAGATAACATTCACAAGTTCAAAGGTTAAGAACTTGGATATCTTTGGAGGCAATTATTCAGCCAACACGATATAATCCTCTTTGTCTAAATATGTAGGATTTTTCTCCCAGCAAAACAATCTTTATATTATATGACTTTATATTATATGACTCCTAATAATAATTTAGGAGTTAAAATAAGCTTGATGCCCAAGATACTTTTTAAACTCGTGCTATCAATAATGAGAGAGTAGTTAAGTCATGCTTTTCACAGAACATGATCTTAACCTATCAAAGTAGAATTGGCATTTTATTGACATGTCTCTTCTTACTTCTTGATGAACTGATTGTCCCATATTTCTGTGCCATTCCAAATTGAAACCAATTATATTGGATGAAGGGGCCCACTCTACTAAAGTGTGATCACATCCCATCCTATTTCCAGATAATAAGATCACATTCTGAGGTAATAGGGGTTATGACCTCAACAAATACATTTATGGGGGACAAAATTTAACCCCGAACAAAGTGGGAGGTGAAAACCCATTGACTTAAACCAGCCTCTGTCTTTTTTAAATGATAGAGTAGAGCTCAGACAGATTTGGGTTCTAGCAAAGATCACTCAGTAAAGTGATAAGGTTTAGCTTATATAATAATAACTCAGGGCTCCTAGATCCCACTCTAGGGCTCTTCCCATATTATTTGAATTGATTCAATTTGGGATAATTAGGGATAGAAATGTGACATTTCTTGGCTGATTTCAGCTAGGTGTATGTATATTCTAGAATATGCATATTTTAAACAAGTAGCAGAGCCTGAGTTTAACATTTTCTGACAAGAATTTCAACCCAAGAGAACACTTGTGAGATTGCTTCATAAAAAGAATCTTGGCAGCTCATCCCATCTCAATTGTAATTCCGAAGAAATTGCTCATCAATTTTATATATGCCCTCATTTGTGCCAAACAACTTTATCATGTCAGAGGCGGCAACAATGATTAATTTACTTACAGAGCACTCAATAAGTCACCCAGGGAGCATCTCACACTTTTTTTTTTTTTTTTCCATCTACAGTATTTCTAGAAAGTGCCTACTTCACTCAAACTTTCCTGGGTTTAATGAAATTTCTATAACAATTCAGCAGCTTAAAAGCGAAATCCTCAGAGCTATCCTCAGAAACCATTAGGAAATTTAGCACAGAATTTAGATAATATAGATTTAAAATAATTTTCAGGTGACTAGATATTAATAGATATTAATTTGAAATGCCAAGTAAGTGACATCCACATTATTTAGACTTCTTCCTTCATCACTTATTTTCAATGAGAGTCAGAAAAACCAAGAGATTTATTTGTATGGCTCGAAGTCTGTGTTGGTTTGTACTACACAATGCTCACTATGAAACTACTTAATACTGTTCAGAACAATTGGGATTGTGTTGCCTGAACTATTAAGTACTTTCCATAGAAATGACATCAGCAAAGTTAGAAAATTTCAGTTGGTGATGAGACCAAAAAAGTATCTCCTGATCTCCCAAGTAGTTCTTCCCCCATTCTTTATTCATTACAAATGAAAGTGGGAGCATGGAGAGGGACCAATACCTTGTCATGTTCAGTCCCATGGGGGGCCAAGGTTGAAATGCAATTCAGGCTAATTGAAGTGTTAATTTATATGTGTGCGTGTTTTTCCTCTAGGGTAGCCAAACATTTCTTACCAAACTGTGAAATTGGATTTAATTCCTTACCATAAGTTAGAAACTGGAAAGTTTTAAACCTGGTACAACTGCAGAACTTTTCATCATTAGAGGTTTAAATTTTAGGTAACCCCAGGATAAGCCATCTGAATCCACTTACACCAGTTTTTGCAAAAGCACTTCATGGAGTAATTTTACTTTTGCTTTCAGGAGATGATAAAATTGTAAACACAGAATAGCCTGCTCATTAAAAAGTAAATACAGATATTACTTTCCACATCAGAAAAACATAATTTTTTTTATAGTTAAGTACAAATGTTCTCTTGATATCTTGAACCTTCAAGTGCTGAAAAGATTTGAATTTTTAACATCCAATTTTCATGAGCTTTAATGAGAGTTTTATACAGAAAATTGGCATTCTTTATGAAAAATACATGTAAGTAGTATTTGCTGCTTAGGAATAATAACTTGACAACCAAAAAGTTTTAATCAAAGGAGATAGAGAATGTTTCCACACAAATCCTCATGAGTCAATTCAATATCATAAAAACAAATAGCATTTATTTAAAGTAACATTTTTGGAATATCTGAGATTCAGTTGAAATGTAGGAAAGGTAAATCTTTCTCGCCTGAACTCTGTTCATTCCCCACTCTCTTCTTGTCCACAGTTGCACTTCCCCTTTTCTCCCTCTCTTCTTTTTTAAACTTCCATGGAAAGCCACTTCAATGTGAATTCCAAGTGCCAATGCTTGCCAATAATTGGCATTTGAAAATATGTCCTAGGTATTCATGGTCCTCTGAAAGTTCTTTGACAGCCAGTCCTGTATTCTTCGGGAAACCTTTTTTCTACTCTCCTCCAAACTCGGAATAGCCAAGAAGCCTGTGGGATTATTTCCTAAGGCAGTTTCTTTACATACATAGTTTGTAGAAGCAAAAGTGTATAATACTGTAAGAGAGGTGAAATGTGATTGAGCAGTTTTCCCTAGATATTTTCTAAAAGATTTAGGTCTTCAAAGGGACATAAAGTTCACCCAGAATCAGATTTTTAGGAATATGTGGGAACCAAATTTCTTTTCCAAAACTAATAAATTCACAATTTCCCCTGATAGGTTTTGAGAAATGCAAGTGCAGCAGGTCCTCAAATAATGTCGTTTTGTTCAACATCATTTTGTTGTGACTTTGATGAGCTGCCTTAGGAATTTACTCTTGTTTATACCAGTAAATCTGTGCTAAAATTGGTTTCTTTATAAATTGTTTTGCTTAAAGTTGCAAAACCTATCAAAAACGTTAAGTGACACCCAGCCAGCATAGCTCAGTGGTTGAGCATAGACCTATGAACCAGGAGGTCACGGTTCGATTCCTGGTCAGGGCACATGCCCTTAGGTTGCAGGCTGGATCCCCAGCAGGGGGCGTGCAGGAGGCAGCCGATCAATGACTCATCACTGAGGTTTCTGTTTCCCTCTCCCTCTCCCTTCCTCTCTCTGAAATCAATAAAAAAAATATATTTTTAAAAAAAGTTAAGTGAGGATTTTACTGTACTACACTAAAGAGGCAGAATAGATTTGTGGAGTGAGAAAACTTAGGGAATTTACTAAAACATGTGTCCTAAGTGTGACCTTGACTGAGTGTAGTCATATAAAAGGAGTTAAATTACCTTAACTGTCTAGTTGGTTTTTCTCTACCAGTACTGGATGTTATATAACCCAAGATGTTTTTAGCCTAGAGACTTGAACTGCCTCATTAATGTTTCAGTAGACATCAAAGGGTTGGGATAAATTATCTCTAGGGCCTTGTAATCACCTCTCCCATCTGACCCTTGTCACCAACCTGGAGGAGGGAGGCCCAGTGTCAATGTAAGCCATCATTGCCATGAGCATTTTGAGATAGAATTATAATTCCAAAAATAATCAACTTTTCATCAGCAAAATGTAGTTCATTTTTAAAAAATAATAATATAGCACTTTTTTCCCTATGTAATTTCAGGAAGCCTTATATTTTAGGAAATCATTTTATTTGTTTATCAGCAAATCTTAGCTACTTCTTTCAACATTAATATGTAGATATGGCCCTGGCGTGTGTGGCTAAGTGGTGGAGCATCAGCAGGAGCATTGAGGAGTCTAAAGTTTGATCCCCGGTCAAGGGCATGTGCTTGTGCTTGGGTTGCAGGTTTATTCCCTGGCCTGGTTGGGGCATGTGGGGGAGGCGGTCTGTCAATGGGCCTCTTTCACACATCAATGTTTCTCTCTCTCTCCCCTCTCCCTCCCTTCCATTCTCTCTAAAAATCAGTGGGAAAAATATCCTCAGGCGAGGATTAACAACAGCAATAGATGATAGATTAGATGATACATAGACAGATAGATGATAGATGATAGATAGATGATAAATATATAGATAGATGATACATAGACAGATAGATAGTTGATAGATAGACAGACTTGCTGGAGAGCACAGAGGTTTATTAGCTTTGCTCCCATCACTTGAAACTCAGACATTCATGTAAATGTTGGCATTTGGCAAGGTGGTCATGGCGTACAGAAAGGAAGTGACACGGAAAATAAGATAAAATGGGATTAAAAAAAAAGAAAGTAGTTTCCTTCACCAAAAAATTGCCTTGAGGGTTTTGGCGCTGTATGGGATCAAGCTGGTGATTTCTTCAAGTTCTGTTTTTGACTTCACCTTACGTTGGGAAAAGAGAAATTGGAAAGTCGATGTTGAAATATAATCCCCATTGTTATGTATGGTATTTGGGGGTGGGGCCCTTGGTGAGGCTGTGGCCTCCTGAGAAAGATGATTGTCTGTAAGGGACCAGAGTGCTAGCTCCCTCTCTTTCTGCCCCCAAGGAAGTTGGCAGCCCTCAGACTAGAAGAGGGCTCTCACCAGAGCTCAACCATGCTAGCGCCTGATACCCTCTCAGCCTCCAGAAACTTATAAATAAGTTTCTGTTGTTTATAAGCGACTCAGGCTATAATAATTTGTTGTAGCAGCTAAACTGACAAAGATGCTTGTGGTTCTTTTAATTCACAAAATAAATAAACACAATAAAGTCTCAATTTGTTTACTAGAATACCTAGTTCTAGGTAGTATGGTAGTAATCAAATTTCAAACTTGATTTACTATTAAATCTTCTCTCGGGCTGGTGACTGCAAGGAATAATGATTCACAGTTGAATTTTTTGGGGTACCTCTATCCTACGTGTCTTCCTCATGCTTTCAAATCCCTGCCCACTCAGCTTCAGATCTCTCTAGGATCAGGGCAGTAGTAGAAAGGAGAGGTAAAGGGCAGGAGAGGCCACACTGGACACTTAGGACACAAAGATATTTTACATATTTAGACATAGAACTTATTTATGTGTAAACATTTAATCTGCATATAGCACACTCATGAGTATAAGGCAGCATTTAATAGTTTAACTGTATTAAATCAGAAACAGGCATGAATAAAACTTACCCCCTGTCTCTTAGGCATGGACTCATTTGGTCATTGCACCTTCGTATTAAAATGCAACTCAGGATCTCTCCCATCACCTGATTCACTCTGAACTAAACTAAGATTGCTTTCAATTCAAAGCTCTGAAAATTTATAAAGTACTAATACAAAGCTCTTCAAAAGAAATAATTAACATTCTGTATTTGTTTGTGACAGGAGTAATTGCTTAAATAATGTGGGGTTCATTGTAACATTATATTTCATATATGATGGAAATTGTTAGGCATTGTGCTTGCTCCTGGAAAAAAACAACAGCACTCTATAAATAAGACTGTCCTGGAGGGATGAAATGCACAAAAAGTAACTCACTTTTCAGAAATAATAATTCATTTTTATCCATTTTTCCTCTCCTCACCCCTAAAATCCCCTCCACTGCCACCATTTCTGATGGAGGGATGAATTGTTAAAGAGCTAATGCTTGAGGTAAGCTATATAGTTTAAAATTATTGCTGAAATTGAACCTTGCCTGGCTTCATATTTCCATTTTTATTAAATATTTATTGTTCGTTCTTCTTTAAAAAGCATTGTTTAGGTTGCATAATTTGTATATAATTCCATTTTCTTCTAGATTACACATATAAAATCTTTTCCCTGGAAATAAATACACTCAATCATGAGAGAATCTTAATCTTCAAAGTTCCTAAAGCATATTTTTTGAGATTTTATGTCTTTGAATACATATAATTCACTTCCATATTTATGATGAGAAGACAGTATAGATATATGCACAAGTCCATACATAATAGGAACAAACAATATACTTAGTTTCTGAATTCTGTCTTTAATTTGGCAAAAAGCTATAAATATGGAAAAGGCTTTTTACATTAAGTGCTAAACAACCAAAAAAGATGTTCTTTTATCCCCATGCTGCAGAGATTTTGGAAGAAATATCAGCCTAGTAAAATGCTACTTAACACAGACTATTTTTAAGCAATGTTTTAGGATAGATTTTTGAAGTTCTGAAAAGGTCTGTCCAATGCATACCTTTCTGGGAGTGACCAGCAGTAACTCTCCCATTTGACCATAAACTCATCTTCACATTTCCCTTACACAGAGAGCATCAGAGTGAACACTTTAGTTGCGTAAGAGGTACTGGAACTGGCTTCTATTGCCTCCCAGACCTAACTGTGCCCACCTTTTCCCAGCTGTGTATTCAGTGGCATCACATTGGTATTTTATTGATTACCATATGTCCTGTCTTACAATCTGCTTGTGGTCAATCATTTCCACCATTCCATTTCAATAAAATTTCATCTCATCAACCATCTTAAAAAATTTTTAATTGACATAAAATAGCTTTCTTACAGATGATTTGACCTAAAAACCATATTCAGTGTGAGAATTTTTAAACTCCTCCTGAAAAAGATTTTGTTTATCATTTTTAAATGTCAGATACTGAATCATTTTTATCATAGCATCACCCGATTTGGCCTCATTGCTCTCTTCCAGACAGTTTGGACTCGACTCCTGATATAAGGTTAAATTAAATTGTTTGGTTTTTTTTTGTATCAGACAGTGCAGGGTAGTGGTTAGTATCTGAGGACCTTGAAGTTAGACTGCAGCTACGCCTCTCACTAGCTCTGATATTAGGCAAGTTACATAACCCTGCTTTTCCTCCTGTAGTTACTTTATGTATAAAATGGAAATGATAAATACTATCACTAATTGATTGTAAAATGCACATTTTCCACTTTCTAGTATCTCTGTTGTATCTTAAAATTAATGTAATAGGCCCGGCTAGCTTCGCTCAGTGGTTGAGCTCCGACCTAGGATCCAGGAGACCTTGATTTGATTCCCAGTCAGGGCACAGGCCCCGGTCGGGGGCGTGCAGGAGGCAGCCGAGCAATGGCTCGCTCTCATCACTCATGTTTCTCTCTCTCTCTCTGAAATCATTGAAGACATATCTTTATAAAAATAATGTAATAGTTTATGAGCTTTGTTTTCTTTATTCATGGTACATAGAAATAGGATAGCTTAGGTCTTGCAATCAATGGTATAAAAGTACCTTAGATCAAATAAGTTATACTAAAGTTATATACTTTTAAGAATTTTATTGTTTATATATTTTAGTACTGATAATACTGATGTAGGAAAAAACAGAAGTTCTTTTTAATAGACATTTTCTTGATAAATCAATCATTAAATTTTTATGGTCTGTTAAGACTCAAAATTTTAACAGAGAGTTGAATCTAAATTAAGTAAAATTTTAGAGCATGTTTATATTATCTTTTGATTTATAGAATGAACTATTCTAAAGAAATAAAGAGTTTCTCTGTGGATTTTTAAAAATTGTAGGAACAAGTCAGCAAAGAAAAAACTCTTACCAAAAGAACATTCCTGCAGGTGTTATTTCAAAGTCACTAAGGAATTCAGGCTCTAAATAGAACCACTAATGAAGACTTAAAGCTTTAAATTGGGCACTTACTAAATAAGCACCTTCATTAGCTATAGGTATTTAAAATGAAATATAATTTTTAAATTTCAGTACTCAATGAAATATTTTTTTGGCCCTAAATTTAAGGTTTATTAACTTTTACATCACAATTAATGATGCAATTATTTTATCACAATTAATGATGCAATTATTTTATTTTTAAATTATAAAAAGTATGTTGAAAGTTAAGTTTACTTAACCTTTACTAAAATTTGCAACCAATTTCAAGAAACCCATAAGAGAATAAGCAGAAAGTTAAGACAGATCATTTTCTAGATTGAAAAATTAATGTGAATTTATTTTATAATCTAGAAAGAATTGATCTTGATACACTTTATTTATTTAGAACATTATATTTTTATTTTAAAAATTATGGATAACCCAATAAAGCAGATGACTTAAGTAAAAAAAAATAAATAAAGTACTGTCAAATTAGTACTTTGGGATTATGTTAAGAAAAATAGAAAAAGGGTAAGATTCACTTAGAGTACAGTTAATTTGTTTCAAGTTTTTGCTATCCTCTGGACATGTCTTCCTTATTGGAATTGTTATCTTTAATATGAAATATAATTTTCCAAAAAGATTTAAATTACAGTGATAAATAATTGAATCTGAAGACCAAGCTGTACAAATGAATCTATTGATTAACCATTTACTAACAACAATGAATTTTATAGAACAGATTCAAAGTAAGAAAAAAAAAACATTGTCAAGCGAGTAGCAATAAAATCTCTGACCTTTCCCAAACTCCTGGACACACTAACTCTCCTGCGCACTCCTGGGTGTCACAGACAGTGCACTTCACTGCATTTGCCAGGAAAAGGTCACTGAAAATGGAAAAGCACATTCAATTGTACATGTTCTCATGTTAATTTATGAATTCAGTGGGTTTCTCTTTAGGAAAACTAAGAAAAAAGAAACATATTAGAGGTCAAATGTATGAAAGGAAAAGGAAACTGTAGACTCATAATTACTTTCTTAGATTAGCATCTGAGTGGATGCAATGAAAGAAAAGCAATCATGAGGAAAATCTACTTTACTGTGATTAACCAGAAATGTTACTTGAACAAAGAATTATTATAATACAGTTTGTGTTTATTCCATTATTATAAATGTTATTTCTTCCTCATTGATCTTTCATTAATCTGCAACTGCATCACAAGAATACATTAAAAACATACAGTTGGAACGCACTTCTGGTACAATGCTTTTATTTTACACATGAAGTAATAAAGTACAAGAGATGAAATTACCATCACAAGATCACAATAATTCTTACCTATAAAGGCAAAACAGGTACATGACTTTTCTGAATTCAGGTTTACTGATATTTTTGCTATGTGATTTTGTCAGCTCTGGATACAAATTATACTCATCAGCTTGATGATATTTCCATTCACTCATAAAACATCCAAAAATCTTAGAAGAGGTGACACAGAGAAATATTTTGTAAACCAAGTTCAGAAAGAATTGTTTCAATAAATGGAATGCTGTTTTCTTTTCTATCATATAATTTAACCATGCTGAGACCCAGACTTCTTGCTCAAAAACTAAAAGAGGTTTTCTTCTAAGACCCTATTAAAGTGTAAAATTTTAGGATTCATATCAGCTTCTGGTGTCTACTGAAAGAGGTCATGGATGCTTGCAAACTTGACCTGATAGTTAATGTTTTTTCTATGTGCCTTCTGGCAAATCGAGTTTAATCCTTCCTGTGAGTACTCTCAGACAAAGAATAAAGATTCCCCAATGGTCTGAAAATTATTACATAATTTATTCACTCAATAAATTCTAACTTCAGAAATGAAAACTTCAGTTCTAGATGATTACACTAATTTGTGTCACATTGAAAGACTTTATAATTAGAATTATAAGCAAATAATCATATTTGGTTCAATAAAGAATCAGCATTAATAGACACACTGCACTGCTTTTATATAACTCTTTTAAAATTCTTAATGGATTTGTGTCAAACAATTGAAAAATATAGAGACTATGTAAGTTTAGTATTTGATTCTGTTCCCATGTATTATCCATAGTATTGCTAACAAAATGTACATATTTAATTCTGCTTCAAGATATTTAATCATCCTGCATACATAGCTTGGTGCCAGTTGCAGCCTGCCACAGTCTGTGCCAGCCTCCTGGGTCCCCCTATAGGGAATTGAGCCCCACAACCCAAGCATATGCCCCAATGGGGAATTGAACTGGAAACCTTTCAGTGCACAGGATGAGCCACACTGGCTAAGGCAAGAGTTATACTTCTTGATTAATGGATCCTTTTAACATTTTATGAAATGTCTTTACAGCAATTATTTTTTCTTAAAATATAAATGATTTGACGTTATTGTAGCCAAACTTCTTTTAAATTATTAGAATATACATAATATATCTTCTGTCCTTTATTATCTAAACTATTTGGCCCTTGATATTTGCAGATAATTTCTTGAAAACAGCATATAGTTGGGGATTTTTAATCCAATCTGACAATCTCTGCTTTTTTTTTTTTTTTTTGGAAAGTGAGGTTTTAGTTCTTTATATTTCATATAATTATTGAAGCTGTTGCTTTAAGTGCACCATATTCCTGTTTTTTAACTTGTTCCATGGGGCCTTTGATTCTGTTAAATATTTCTTGCCTTATTTTCTATAAATCAAGTATTTTTTACTACTCTATTTTATCTCCTTTACTAAAATATTAGCCAAAATATTTGTTTGTTTTATATATTTATTGTTAGCATAAACCATTAATAATGTACATAATTAATTTATCATTACCTAACTTTAAATTACTATAACAGTTTGTGTAAAATTTAAGAACTTTACAACAGTATACATACATATATTCAACTCCCAACTTTTGTTCTCTTATTGTCACATATTTTACTTTAGTACACACTATAAACCCTAAAATACATTGTTATTATTTTGCTGGAAGTAGCTAACTGCATTTTACATAAATTAAGAAGATAAAGAATCTTCTAGTTATACATTTACCTGTTGTTTCTAGAGTTCTTTGCCTCATGTAGACTTACATTTCCATTGGGTATAATTTCCCATCAGCCTTAGTGATGTTTTGTAATATTTCTAGGGGGGCAGGGCTTCTGGCAATAACTTCTCTCGGCAATTGTTCTATTTTTAAATTCATTACTTCACTTCCATTTTTGAAAGATAGTTTCACTGGATGTAGAATTCTAATTGACATAATTTTTTCTTCTTTCGACATTTTACTTTTTATTTTGTTCTTTAAACAGTTAATTCTTATTTCATTTTATTTTTCATCTCCATTTATCCCTTTTATGCCCTCCTCCACCCCCCCACCCCCTTCCCACCACTGTTATTCATGTCCGTGTCCATTACAACAATGGAAAAAAGAATGTATGAGAATTTCTGCAAAATATTAGTTGCTTGCTGGATGCCATGAACAGTTATGCAAGCTTGTTCTTTTTAATATTTCAATGGAGCCTAAAGGAAGCTCACAAATGAAAAACTAAAATGTACTGTTAAACAATATATTGTTTCTTATTTTATATCTAGAAAGTAGCTCAGAGCCTGGAAGATTGTAATTATTCAATAATCACTTGCTGAATGAACAAATGAATGAAGAAATGCATGAATGCATGAAAGAAGTCACTTGTCGCAAGAATATGGAGGCATTTGAGGGACAGATTAATGAATCAGGAATATTTGACAGTTCTAACATATAAGTATTATATCTCATAAAAAACATGAAATTCCAATTTAAAAACTGTCATACTTTTAGGAACATATATAAATACACACATGCACATGCGTGCACACACAACAAAGCTAAATTAAGCCAAGCAAAACTAAACCAAGCCAAACAAAACTAAAAGACAGAGGGCAAAGCGAGGGTAAAGGCTGATCAAGATAAGCATGAATTGTAAGCAGGATCTTGTGATGGCTCTAACTTTATTAACAGGACAGAGATGCAGTTTATGTTCTTCAAGGCCTGTAAAAGAGGATGGGCCTGTGAAGTAATAGCCAAAGGATTGAGTCTATCTTGGGGAATAAAATATGGAAAAAGACCTCAGCCATGTGAACTGAGTTTCATATTCTTGCCAAATTAGAAAATTTAAAAGCTTCTACATTATCAAACACATTTTCTGGTCTTATATCAGAAGCAGAAATTCTAATACTGAGAGACAAAGCATCTCTCTGAATGCAAATAAAATTATGGACTAAATTAAATAAAAAAACATATACTCATTTCCTGAGTGCTTCTACTTTGTTATTATTTAACATAATTTTATAGCTCCCTTAGTAACATTTACTCATTTAGCAAATTCTTGTTGTTCCCCTTCAAAGTGTCAGGTACTCTTGTAGGAATCTTTCATTATTCTTTATATTATATTCAATAATGGATGTATAAAATTAAGTTTTATAGTAAAAAATGATAAAGCACATGACTGATTTAAAAAGAGATTCTAATTAGATTCATGGACCAAATGTCAGAGAGAGAGAGATAAGGTAGCTACGAGTTATTTAGCTTCTTAATAATCATATATTTTTTTCTGAAAAACAGAGAAACTGTGGCAAAAAATTAGATAACACGGGAACCTTGTTTGACTAATGTATGTGGAGAGGTGTATTTGTCTGCAATTTTGTATCAAATGTACATGAGTGAAGGAAAAATGTATTTGAATTTGTTGCCACAAACACATTTTTCATACTTAATACTTGAATAAACCTATCTACTGAAATCCATTAGAGTATAATTATTTTATTAGCAGGCAAGTTGTCTTATTTGACACTTTGTAGAAAACGGTATGTTTCAATTTATTTTTTAATGTACATAGATATGAAGGAATTGAAAAAACAATTTGCCTCAATATCATTATATTCTGAAAGCTTATTAGACTTTTTAAATAGTACTTGTTACAAATGACAATTAAGCTCAGTTTTTGTTATTTTATACATGTGTTTGTATTTCTTAGGAGTAGAAAGTTCATGATAATACAGATACCTCTGAACTTTTAAGAAACTTTGCTTATTTATTAAGAATAATTTTCCTATGAGAATATATCTGTATCTATATATCTTTACATATCTATCAACTGGCTAGCTTTGAGAATTCTAGTTGTTCCACATTCTCACTGATATTTGATGTTTTTATTTGTTTTAAATTCTAACATGCAGTAGTATTTCATTGGAATTTTGCATTTGATAATTTTTGAAGCTATTATAAATGGTATCATTTAGTATGTCATTTTCAAACTTTTTGTTTCTAGTTGATAGTATTATACAATTGATGTTTTTTGTATATCAGCATTTTACCCCACAACTTTGCTATCTTCTTACTTATAATGGATCCATAGATATTTCTGGATTTTTAATGTACAGTATCATTACATCATCTGCAGAAAATGATGGGTTTATATTTCAACTTCTTATACATTTTATTAAACAAGATTTCTTCAGTGAAAGACTGTAGCATTTAAAACACCATCTAGAAAAAAAATAATGCTTTAAAATTTATTTTCCCCTTTTATTATTTCTGTATCAGCATGGTAACATTTCTCAAAGCAAAAACACATTTAAAATGAAAAGGAAAAGAAGAGTTGGTGATGGAGAAGTCTATCTCAGGGAGCCTGGGGGAAGCATCTAATGCATAGTTCTCTGTGTCTTTAGAAGACGGGATGACTGATGACAGAAGCAGCTGAGGTCTTCTTCCTCAGATCTGGGCTTCAGGGAAACCCAAGGGTTTCCCCTCAAAGAAGATCTGATGAAGACTGACATTGACCAAGAGAGGCACAGGGTTAAAAGAGCAACAATCCAAATACCTGAAAGATGTCCCCAGAGGCTACGAGCTGTCTGCGCTTCTTGAAAGAAACCTACCTCATTTGTTCCCTGAATCAGAGCTTGTCAGGGAAACCTTGCACAGTTGTTGTTGGGAGAACTCAACCAACTTGAAGATAGGGGTGATATCTCTGAGATTTTGTAAATCCAGACAAATTACTGAGCAAAGTATGCAAGTTTGACTAAACCTGTTTTTGTTGTTACAGTCAAGAGGCCATATCTTTAAGCAACAACTCTGAATATTTTATTAACTCACCATGTCTTTTATAGCAAGAGCACTAAATAAGGTACGGCAGATGTCAGTGCCAGTAGACCAGAGGCAGAGACTATTTCCAGTCCACAGAGATGAGCCCTTTCCTCACCTAGTAACATACTGACATCCACAAAAAGTGGTCCATTGCTTAGAGACGCTCTTCGTTTTCACTGTTCAGAAGTTCAGAAAATCTCCACCTATGCAGGGCATCCAAGGGAGCGTGGCCATTATTCTGGCCTTAGTTATGTTAGACTAAAACCTATGCGTACCCATTTTTTCAAGGTATTGCTAACCACATTTACTTTATTCAACATAAATTACACGTCAAGTTACATACATAGTTGAGTAGTTGCCACAATACATAATATCTGCGCCTATGGCTTAAGAGAAACGTACATTATTTCCTTGTAATTGTGTAATTGGGGCTGGATCAGCTGGCTGGTGTTTCTGCCGCTCTTGTCTGGGATCTGCCATGCAACTTTGCCATCTGGTAACTGGACTGGGGCTGGGTCACCCAAGACTCTCCCTCGCACGTCTGCTGTGTAGCCATGACTGCCGCCTGGGGTTCCTCATTCCCCTGCACCTGTCCCCATCCCAGGAGGAAAATGCCAGCGCTCAAGCTGGCCTCGTATTTGCTGATTTGTCACTTGGTCAGTTCAAATTGTGTGGCCAAGACCTGAGTCAAGTGTGAAGGTGTGGATACTGAGCAGTGTGATGATGGCCTAGTGTAAGTGAAATCATGCTTTATTTTTCTCATCTGGTATCTTGGTTACATAAACCTTTTTCATTTTTTTGAGATAAATTTAGATTTACAGAAGGAGCAAAAAACAAAAGAAAAAGTACAGAGCATTCCCATATCCTTTCCAGCCATTTTCCCTAATGTTGCCATCTTACATAATCCCAGGACAACTAACAAAACTGAAAATTAACCATAGTGTCATATAATTAATTAAAATACAGGTTTTAGTCAAGAGTCATTAATTTTCATGCTAATATAATTTTTTCTTTCAGGACCCAATCCAGGATTCCACATCCATAAGTTTTTTCCAACTTTTTTTTTCCCCATTACAGAAATCTGAACTAATGCTGCCTTCAGGCGCACAAGGCGCTGTTTATTTATTAATTTTTTGAAGAGGCTAATGCTGTGCGTTAAGGCTGTTCTAGGTCACTTGCATGTTTCATCCACGGCTTCTGTTGAGCGTGTGAAGAACTGAGGCCCCACTTGTTACTACCAGGGATGCTGTAGTTCCAAGACCCGCGTTTCAGAACCGACAGAGTAACTGGGTCAGAGGTTATTGCTTACACTGCAGATCCAGTCTTTATATTCCAGCCCTACAATTTTAGGGGTTTACATGGACACTTTTGTGAACTTCCACGTCCCGTGGGAAAGGTCACAATGAACTCCTCTAAAGGCATCCTTTGACAGAATCAATTTTGACATCCAGATAGATTCAAACCTAGGCCCCAGGCAAAGAGAGCACCTGAGTGCAGATCACTCATGGAAACAGAGCAGCTTCTCACAGCAGCTCTGCCCATAGCACGGCAGGAAGAGAAGTCTTAATATAAGATCATTAGGACCGAAGAAAGCAGCATTTCAGAATACCTTCATGTGAGTCCAAGCGGAGCGACTCTTATTTACAGAATCCGTTTCTTTGCTTTTAAATTCAACTATGAATATTGTACACTGTTGGGAATAAAGGGCCACCTTGAGAGAAAACGTAAAATGCAGCACTGTCACCTAGTTATTAATTCTTCAGCAGTATTTAAATATGCATGCAGGTTTATTTTGCATTACATATTATTATAAATTATATACCATATATATTTTTACTCAAGAGGTTGTATTTGACTTTCATCCTATTTTCTTATTATTTGTAATGGTTTCTTATTTCCTGGCCATCATTTTTCTTCTCTGTTGTTTGTTCAAAGGTACTAAAGGTATTTTTACCCTCTATATATGGAAGTAATTGTATCTGAAAAAATCTTACTCTTAGTTACTGGTTAGCTCTTCCATTCTATAATTTTTTTTTTTTTTTAGTTCATATTGTATTAAATTCATTTGTGAGAGACTAAGAGAGCTGAGGTTACCTTTCTGCAGAGAGGTTCTGTATGTTTTCTGCCAGGAGTGATGGGGGCCTACTTGTTTATAATTGGGATCATATTTTTATATAATTTGTGTCTGTTATGAATTTTATCATAAATACTTTCTCATAGTATAACTACTTCTGCATAACATTCCTAATGTGAGTATAACAGTTTAATTAAGTATTCTTTTCTTGTTGGGCATTTTGACTGTTTCCACTATTAAAAATAATTTCAACAGATGCTTTTATTCTTAAGGTTTTGTTTAGAGTTATTTCCTCATGTTAGATGTAAAATTACTGTGGCAAAGATAATGAAGCATTCTCAGGTCCTTGATTGTCAAATTGCCTTTCAGAAAGGTTATAGCAATTACACTCCTTTAAGGAGAGTATCAAAGTGCCCACCTCAGCCCACTTTTGCTCTGATTGCTAATTTGCAGGTAAAAGAGGGCATCTCATTAGCTTTATTTATTTATTTGGTTTCTAATGATGTTGACCAATTTTTACATATGATATGCACCGTGTATTTTCTCTTTTGCTAAAGAATTCGTGTTAAATTATTATCTTATTTTAGCTTTATTTTTTATTTGTTTCTTTATTAACCCAATCTTTTCTCAGGTTTTGATGACAAGTTCAAGGTAAACCAACTTAAGAATTTGTAAAATCCCATGACTTCTTTATTCCATCTGTGCACACGATGTCCTTATACTTTTTGGATTTAGGGCTTCTGGCTTGTATTGTATTTAGCTTTATATAGGTCAGTGGCTACCCACTTGAATTAACATATACCTGGTGGGTGAATGGTGTGTTTTTTCCCCCAATGAAAAATAATGCAATCAGAGTAACTGTCCCAATTTTGTGATGACTAAACCCAACTTTGTTAAATTGTGTACTTGTTTGTCTACCAATATTGATGTTCTAAAATTAACATGATACATAATAAATTGCCCTTTTTACATTGCATATTTTCAAGTTTTCGACCCAATCCTCCCCATTTCAAGGGTCAGGTGGACTAACAAGATAAGCAGTTTTCATTTCTGTAATGGTAACAGCTCTCTAAAGTTTCATAAGTCAGTTCAGTAGTTCATGTGATGCATTGATGTATTATTACATGTAAACATCCAAATGTTACACTGGTTTATTAACTGTGTGTGTGTTGTGTTTGTCTGTGTGTTCGTATATATGTATATGATAGCTTATGAAACACGTGCCTGTGTATATGTAATAACATGTAAATCTGTGTGTATCTATTTTTCATCAGAAGTTAGCTGCCATTTTCCTGTTGTATCAGAACTATATATTTCCTAAATGCTTGGAATTTGGGTGCTGAATTATCTACTACAGCATGGTAACCAATCGTGAAACTGGCTTTGTAGCAAGTGGTTTATCTCATCAATTTGGGTGCTTCCAGGGTTGTGGAGATGGGTCAGGAGAGGGTTAGAAAGGATTTATATCATAAGAGTTATTAGAAATCTGAGGCATTTCTCTCTTTCAAGTAAGCCAAGTGAAGGGGACTTCAGAGAACCACCTGAAAAGTTTGACAAGTGTCACCAGAGTTTAGGAGCCATGGGGATTATACCTGACTGACATCTGAAAAAGTCTAAAGGCAAGGTGTGGCGAGTATAGCCTCTGATAGCAGAGTAGAGAAAAGGTGTAAGTAAATTTTATTTTATTTCCACTAACAGAAGAGGTCAGGCCTGTCTCTCATGGGCTGGATATGGCTGCCCCTTCCTACCCCTCTTCCCCCCTCGCCCTGCCTTTCCCTTCGCTCCCTCCCCTGTCCTCCCCTCTCCTTCCCTTCCTCCCGGCTCTGGCTCTCTTGCTTTGTCCCTTTCTTTCCCTTCACCCCCTCCTACCCCTTCTCATTTACACAGAATCGAATTAGAAATACACTCTGTTCAGGGCACATCATGACCTTCAATCCCTGTAAGGTCTTCTCTATTAATTTTCGAACATCGGGACATTGGGGTCCTTTTTTTATTGTCATCGATTTCTAGCTTAATTTCTATGAGGCCAGAAACATATTCTGGATGAATTCAGCACTTTGGAATGTGTTGGCACTGCTTTATGGCCCAGCAGCATATGATTAATCTTTGTAAATTCTCCCTGTGAGTGTGAAATAAAGATGCACAGTCTGAAAGAGTTATAGATGCAGCATTCTATATAAATCCTAGGTTTGTTAATAGTCTGTCCTTGATTTTTGCGTAACTTTTCTATCAATTACTAAAAAGTGTGTATTAATATTTCCCAGTATAATTAATTTTTATATTTCTTCTAATAATTTTTAATTTTCTCGTATTGAGACCACATATTAGAGATATGTAAATTCAAAATAGTTTGTTTTCCTGATAAAATGCACTTCTTTTTATGGAATAACCTTGCATATCTCTATAAATGTTTTCTGTCTGAAGGTCATTTTCTAATTATTAATGTGGACATATGCGTGTGATATTTTTATCATTTCTTTTATTTTGGAATTTTTTAGCAAATGCACCCCCCCTCCCAAAAAAAAAAGAACACACCAAAAGAACCAGGGATGACAAACATAATATCTGGCAGGGCTGAATTTAAGCAAAGCATCATTAAATAAGACAAAGGAGTACAATTTATCATTGTAAAGACAAAATTTACAATAAAGATATAAGATTTATGATAAGCAGGGATATTAGGAGGCCAGTGCCTTATCCATTAGGCCTTAACCATGGGGCTTCTGTTAACAGGAGATTTTAGAATACCATCCTTCATTTAGAAAAAGCTGAAGGAGCTCTTAATGACATAATTTAAAGTTATATATTAAAGATATATATAATATATATCCTGTCCCACTTGGTGCACCAAAGCTAGAGAACAAAGCCTCTTTTTAAAAGCATGTGAACAGTCATGAAAATAGACTATATGTATTCATGCAAAAATCCTTACTACGTTTCAGAAAGTACAAATAAAGTAAACAAAGAAATAAAACTAGAAATTAGTAGCAAAATAGCAAATAGAAAATACAAATGAAAAGAGATAGTGACCAAAACATTTGACCAAGAAGCACTCTTCCTCGGTTTCCAGAGCCCCGTAGTGTCCGTGTCCCCCGCTTCTGCGGAACCGCACATCCACCGACAAGTCCGGGCGGGCGCGCTCAGGGCCGCGCAGCTTCCACGCTCAGCTCTCCGGCTGCGGAGTCTAATAAGTCCTACTTTCTAGTAAGATTTTCAGTGACTTCAAGGTGACTTGTAATTGTGTATCATCATTCTTGGTTGCTTTGTCAGAATAATTGGCACAAAGGCCTAGTTCCACTGTATTTACCTTTTCTTTTGTATCATTCTGGACATTCAAGAAAGAGATGTTTACTGATTAACATCTAGTTTCCACATGTATTAAATTTTTCTCATTTAATATTTGTATTACTTTCTGCTTGAGTTTATCATTTTCCACTCAACTACTTGACTTGACGTTCACCTGAATCACTATACCTCCAGCTTTTCCAGCCTGTGCATTTTTTCCCTTGCATGTAGCATTTACATTTTCTAATCAGTGTCTCCCATTCATTTTTATATCTGCTTGCTGTTATTTCACATTTCCAGTTTTTTCTTATTTCTTGCAGTATGTTTATTGACCTTTGTTTGAATTCTTGCTTTGGCTGGTCATTTAAAGCAGCCTACTCTGTTGTGTATTAGGCTCAGCTTGATCACCTAACCATATCCTCTTGGCCTCGGTGTCTCTGAATCCCTTGATTAATTTTTCCATCTCGGTTTCCTCCGTGGTGGCAGCTCCTTTCAGCTACACTGCTTAGCAGCTCCATAGGAACCAACTGCATAACAGTGACTTCTTCACTCAAGGGAAAGACCACACCCAAAGGCCTGGGGTATATACATTTTTAATCAGTAGCTGAAAAGGCCAGGTGATGGAACTCAGACTATGTAGAGAGTTAACTTACTACAGGTAAATGTTTGATCAATAGGAGATTAAAAAAAAAAAAATCCACTACATAAATCCCCACTCCCCTCCTTTTTCTGATGGTATATTCCAAATGACAGCCCATATGGAACCTCATATGGGGACCCAGAGAGCGCAGCTACCAAACTTAGCTCCTCCGTAGCTTGTGTGATACAGTGGCCGGTGCGGAAATGTGCCACCTGTGTTTGCTTCACGACTTACCCGTTTTATTTCCCTTTTCCTTCATTCTTGCTGCATTGAGATTGTACTTCCCAGTCGCATATTAGAGTATAAGCCTTGCTTCCAGCTCTGTTTTCTTGCAAACCTGGGCCAAGACCATGAGAACTATTTATAGAAAACAGAATCTCAGGCTGAGATTTTGGAGACCAATTGCCTCTGCATGTGAAAGAGTGGCGACCCCAGTGATTAGCAGCAGAGCTTCCGAAGCCAGCTGCCATCAGCAGTTCAATTCAGGACCCTTCTGTGGCTTGAGGGGAAAAGTAGAGGCCCCAGTGCCCTGGAAAACAGGATGGTAAGCCCACACTCAATATCATCACAATTCTTAACCTTCCACAAGTGATTAATTCAAAGAGGCACAGATGGAAGTGCCAAAATCTAGAACCCTGACAACACCAAGTTCTGGCCAGAATGTGGAGGAAGAACTCTTATTTTACTGCAGGTGAGAACGCAAAGTGGTACAGCCACGTTGGAAGGCAGTTTTGTGCAATGTTTCTAGCATTCTGATGAAAAAAGAAATACATATGCATATATGAGCTGTGAAATACAAATTATGTCATTTTAGTGATTCCGCAAAGGAGTTAAGCAGCCTTATATTTGCATTTAAAACTGTGATTGTACAATATAAAGATGAAACAAAAAACTTTATCCAAAATTTAAATTTAATTTTTTTTTTTTTTACTTTGAATGACATTAAATAGCAAATAACACTAGGACAAGTAAAGAGCCAGACTGCAGATAAGAGGGAAAAGTCATGTATTTGAGTATATTCACTGGCACTCTTCGTCTGCTGTTTGAACAGGTTCCCTGCATTTTCATTTTGCAAAGGGCGTTGCGATTGAGGCAGCTGGCCCTAACTGCGTGACTATCCGGGTGTGTTGTTTTTTTACATACATCATACTGAAGCGTAAGATATTTTTGCAAACCCTTTCCCCCCCCCACCGGAAACCAGTTTTTGCCCTCTTAGGGGTGCTATCAGAGCCACTGAAAGTGCCTGCTCTAGTACTTCCACCAGTATCTGCGGCCACCGGACGGAACCTGAGAGCCCTCGGAGAGCTGTTTGCTACGGGGCCTGAGCTGGCACTGACCTCAGAGGCCCCGGAGCCCTTCTGTCTCCTGCGTGAGCGGTGGCTTCTGGAGGCTGTGCCCCGCGTGGTAATGCGCCACGCCGCGTTTGCTTCCGCGCTCTCCTGCCTCGTTCCCAGTGCCCATCACTCACGTTGCTCCGGGCTGCACATTACAGTCGTATGAGAACAGAAATTCGGCCCCAAGCTCTGTTTTCTAGGGAACTCTGTTATATGTTAGTTGTTTGTCTCCCGTAGAGCTTGAAATTTCACTAGCGACACATTGTTTTCCATCTTAACCTCATATTTCTTTGCCATTTCCAGCTTCCACGATGAATAGTGCTACCTCTGGGAAGGGGCCGAACCCTGCGACCTCGCGTCTGTTCTTGGTGTTTAGGAAATGGGATGACAGGAAGGCTTCAGGTAACGATGTGGGCTGCATTTTGATTAAACCATGGAGAATGGGAAAGGGCAAATTCTCAGGTATGGGCCTGCTCATCTGCTCTTGTTACAGGGCTGCCGGGGTCCCAGGATGCCCTGATATTTCCCTGTCTACCTGGCTGTCCTGGTCTGCCACTGCTGCTTTCTTAACTTGTCATTGCCATCAGTAACAGCTTACCTTTCCTAAGCTACCGCTTCTGCTTCCTAAGGGGATTCCTTTTTTAAAAAATTGTTGTTAGATTCTGAGATACCAGAGACTCCCTCTTACTTCTATAACATCACCAGGGTTGGGTTATGTAGGAGATTTCACACTAGTTTTTCAAAATGAAAAGCCATGGATATTTAAATTTGTAAATATTAAAGCAAGGGGGCAAAATAATTTATAATGTCAGGCTCAATTTGTTTTCATTTAAGTTTTGCTTTAAAAAAAGGGATTCCTATTAAAATGAGCTTACTTTTTGACTTAGTTTCTTAATTAGCTGCTTCATGGTTAATCATTGACATTATTTTTACTATCATGACATTATAAGACAATTTAATATCAACTAATTAAAGGAGGGTTGTTTGATGAATGCTTATAAAGTTAATACTTGCTCTTTCTATATAACATTAGAGCAGAGAGTTAAATGACAAAGATTAAGTACAATTCCATTTCAATGTAAAATAACTAATTAAAGAGTGATAGTAGTTGTATAATATAAAAGATGAGAGCATAACACCAAAACACATGTATCACTTTAAAAAATGCCCCAAATCCTAGCATTATCGGTTAAAACTCATTGTATAGAAACTATAATAGATCAAAACAATCTTCATTTATAATGACAATAGTTAAACTTTGAAAACCGTATTTTGAAGAAAAGCTTGTATAACAAATAAGGAAACATGCAACAACTGTGAAATGTTTTTGACACCTTGTTTAGAAAGGTCTTCATTATAAATTATTTTATTCCTAAGTATAAAGCATATACAGGAATGATATCAACCTGTCTAAGATTAACTTTCTTGCAGAATCTTAGTGTGATTCCTGTCAGCCAAAATCTTTCTTTAGGGGTTATTTTAAATCTAACATAAATAAACAATGATAATAAAATTATTACAGTTGTTATTTTAATTATCAAAAATGTCTATCCTAATTTCTTCACTCTATGTAGTCAAGCATTCATTATACGCTTCCAGTAAACATCCAACTCTCATGTTATGCTGTATCAATTAGAAATTAAAATTTCATTTTAATACTACTTTATAGAAGCAAACTGAAAAGGCAAGTCAGATTTGAGAAATCATTTTTTAAAAATTTATCTTTATTGTTGAAAGTATTACAGATGTCCCCTTTTCCCCCCATTGATCCCCAACCCCGCATCCACCCCACACCCTGCCTTCCCCGTTCCAATGTCAGTGTCCACAGGTTATGCTTAGAAGCATAAAAGTTCTTTGGCTGATCTCCCCCCCCCACTCCCCACCCCTGCCTTCCCTCTGAGAAATTGTTTCAGTGAAAAATACAAAGGGACTTTGGAGTAGTCTTGATTCTGTGTTACCTCTTCATTATTCTTTAGAATTAACGTGTAGTTAACACTGGCTTTATGAAGTTTTGAGCCAACAATACATAGCTAATACAGCATCAATTCTATTTAATCAATTACTGGTTAAATTATTTTCAATAACTTGTGCTAGAGTGAGCAGAGTTTTCCTAAATGGCTATCAGTGTTAAGATCCTTTGTAAAAATTATTCAGCCTGTTAGAAGATAATATGAGTCAAAATAAGAGCAGTCTAAAAATTATACTCAACTTCTATGATTCGATCTATGTTTTATGCCTTTTTCAAATATGTGATTCTTCAAAAACATAAACAAATAGAAATATAATGCTACATGCATCTAATATATGTTCATGAGAGATTAATGGGCATTAATAGTTTCAGGGGACTTGGAGCTCCGACTTACCTGTGCCAACCTTAAGGCCATCAATCCTCTTCTTGTTCATTGTCTCTGTTACGTCTTCATTAATTTCACATCAACTCATTACACCATTCATTTGATGCAGTTCCAAATGATGTCTAATTGCTGTTCACATCAATTGAAAAGTTTCAGATAAGCGAGCATTCAGGACATTATAATACATGGTTCATGCATTAATGCCACACAACAAGGACATTTTTTCTTTTTTTCCAGTGAATATAAATAAACTGTTTCATTTAATGTAAATCAAATATAAGGAAATCCAGTGATTTTAACAATTTTAGTTTATGTTTGGAAAGTTATTAGAGCTCAGGAACATGTCTATTATTCTTTAAAATTATATAGTTACTTGACTTCACTGAGTTCCTTCTATATGAAATCTTTCCTGACTCTCTTTGGCCCCTTTGAATATCTATATTATTTGATGTCTGTCAGGATGTTTCTTAAACATTAACTTGCATAAAAATCACCCAATGATCTTATGAGGATACAGATTCTATTTCTATATGTTGGGATCGGCCTGAGGGTCTGCATTTCACAGAACTCCCTAGGTGGTGTTGATACTGTTGGTCCACAGACCGCAGTTTAAATACCAAGGTCCTTCAGCATGTATAGCCTGAATGACACAATTTTTCCTTTCATATTTTTCACCCATTGTTTCATACGCCTCACAAATATCTTCCAAGTGAGATAGCAAGTTGTTTCTCTTAAAATTATAAATATGGCTATAAAAATATTCTTATCAATTACAGTAAGTTCTGAGAATTTTGCTTAGTAAAGTTTTTGAACATTTTGAAAACTATCTACAAAGTTTATTTACTTCTTCATTTAACCAATTATATTCAAGCATTGATTGAGGTGCTAGAGGTAGGGTGGTAAAGACAGATGGGGACTTTGTCCTCAAGCTTATAGTCTTCAGTATAGACTCAAGGAAGTAAAAGGGTTACTAAATGTTTTTTGATTACACTAGTAACTCAAAAATCACCCACAGTGCTTGAAACAGTGCAATGAAACAGACATGAGTTTCTGATTTTCCTCTGGTTATGTTTAACTTTCTTATTAACACCCTACCAGCTCAAGAAGCAGAGGGATTTCAGGGTTAGGAGAAAAATAAGCTAATTTTGGTAAAAATAAAGAGCATAGAGTAAGGAGTAAAGTAATTGGAAAATTTTATAAAATGATGAAAAATCTATGTGAGATCATTTAAAAGATTATATACAATAAAGTATATAACCAGCAATAACAAATAAACTTTCTAGAGGTGAGCAAGGGAACCAATTTAACTGAAAATTATTTTCAGAAAGTAAATTCTGTTTAGAAGCAGATTGTAAGTCATGGTGCTGTTAAAAACAGTGATATCAGAGAGAACACACATGTGAAATGAGCAAAACCACCTTTGAAGAGGCTTTATTATTGTAATGTATGCAATTTGGGTTATATTTTAGTTATTATTCTGAAGCTTGTTTTTCTCATTAACAAGAGCTCCTTTCCACATATTCCACTTTTTTTTCTATTTATGTCAACAACTTAATGTGCCTCTTTACTTTCCAAATAAGAAAAATATGGAATATTTTCTCTTTTTAAAAATAGCACACTTGGTATCCAGTTGGCAATCATTGACATACCTGTCTTCTCAGTTTTGTATTCCTATGTGACAGATTCCTTTAAGAAGAACGTAAGTATTAGCTTTCTAGAACAACCATGACAGGGAAGCACCTTCTGGGCAGCTGAAGCAAGAGAAATGTATTTCTCACAGTTCTGGAGGCCAGAGTTTAAGATCTAAGACCAAGCTGTTGCCAGGCTGGTTCCTTCCGAGGCCCCTCTGTGGGCCAGCAGACAGCCGCCTTTCCCCTGGGTCCTCACATGGTCTCTCTGTTTCCATCTGTGTCCTAATCTGCTCAGCTTATAAGAATACCAGTCATGACAGTGGAGAATAAATTGGGGAAGCATGCGAAATGTGATAGAAGCATATCAAGCAAAAGCGATAAACCTGTTGAGAATGGGAAAAGATTGGGAAGACATTCTACATTATCAGGAAAAGTAAGAAAACTATAAAACAAAAAGTGGAGAAACCAGAAGTCCCAGCTCTTAATGAGAGTGTACATAGAGAAATATACTAAATTTGAATCCAGGGTCTGCAGTGCAATAGCTGTGTGACTTTAGGTAGCTTATTTTCATCTTTATGAGTTCTGGTTTTCTCAGTTATAAAATGGGAATTATAATACATACCTAAGGGTGTTATTCAATTTTAATAAATATCCTTCATGAAATATTTAGAATGCTTCCCATAAACAATTGCTTCTATTATTAATATTATTGCTATTGGCACTGCCTTTTTTCTCACTGTTTGTGATATATACAGCCTTTTTCTCCATCTGTAAGCTCCCTCTGAGATGACAACCCACCTTAAATCAGTGTGCGCTGTAGCCCCAATCACAGAGCTCTGTGCATGCGTGTTTTGGAAATGATTATCTTGGAAGTACCACATTTAAGCTAAATGTAGATACATTGTGTATTTAGAATACAGGAGAATGTATAAGAAAGCCCTACAAGTAAGAACCCAATACAAGTGGGGAAATTATTTTTAAGAAGTAACTTTCTATTTTGAAATGAATTGTAAGCTATAGTAGCCTTAACTTCTTTGATGGCTGCTCACACACTTCAGCAATCTATACTTGCTGCTACTGAAACATTTTTCACAGGGTTCATCACTTTGAATGCTGGATCTCCTTTGAATTATATCACTCCCTGAATGATTGACAGTCATTATAGTTCTACCAGGTGTTATTGAAGATAGCAGATACTTTAATACCTGGATATTAATATTAATATAAATTTTCAGAGGTGTTCATACATCAAAGAAACTAACCCTGAAAGCTCATATATTTAATTCCAGGGAACTCTAAAAATAGTATGGTAATTTTTTTTTTCAATTCTTTGGCTTTGGAACATTCCATAAATGTGATGAGAAGCGGCTACTTGTTTTTGAGCTTATGATCTGGGAATGTGGTACAGGGGGTTGGGGGTGAATTCCCCCACCCAGCCCTTGCTCATGAGAGGGAGGTTCTACCTTGGGCATGACATTGCTGAGGATCCTGAGTCCCTTTTCCCTCTCGCCTTGGCTTTTAGAGCAGGAATTCCACACCAGGAGTGGGGAGCCAAGAAGAAATAGACTTCACTGAAGTAATCCAACCAGTCACCTGCATTCTTAATGGAAATTGATCATCTGGTTTTAAGATTCATCTGGAATTACAAGAGGCCCAGCACACCCAAAACAATTTTGATAAAGAACAAAATAAGGAAATCACATTTTCTAATTTCAAAACTTACTACAAAGCAGTATTAATCAAGACAGTGATACTTGCCAGTGTGGTACTGACATAAGAACAGACTTAAAGATCAATGAAACGGAATTGAGAGCTCAGAAATAAACTTGATGCATCGATGGGTCGTTAGCTTGAGCTGCCTTACACTGCCCGCTCTGAATTCCACATCCGGCTCTAAATGCTGATGCTGCGATCTGCAGGGCCTAGTTTCCTTTTCCAGGGCCTGCGTGTTAGCATGTGTGCCTAGGACTGTGAACAGCTCTAAGTTTTCTATGGTAATTTAGATGGCCCTTTCGCAGATGACTTGTGACAATACTTAGTCCCGGCTTGATCTGTGGGAAATTATTCGTTCTTCTCTTCACCCCTAACTGGTTTGTCTGTAAGCCGGATACAAATAAAGAAACAAAGCTTGTCCTTAGGGAAATAGAAATGAAGAACAAAGTCATTGCCCACAATTTACATATGTTGGAAAGAAGAATTTTGAACCTAATCATCTTATTTAAAGCTCCTTCTTAAAGTGGGGCAAATGAGAAATGACAGAAGTTGGAATATGTCTCTGGCTCATATTTTTATTTATCTAATTTTTTTTACTTAATATTAATTAATACTTATTGAGCACTTATGTGCTCTGCACTATTCAAAGCTCTTTACATATATTAACACATATTACTGCTCACGAAGACTGTGACAGAGGCACTACTATCCCAATTTTATATTGAGAAGTTAAGCAACTTGCCAAAGGCCACCCAACTAGGGAACAGCGAAACCAGCTGGCTGACTGAATGCAGAGTCCTTACACGGCGCTCCTAAGGCTGTACCATTTGCAGGCACGGATATAGCATCGTTTACTATTTCTGAAAGGCAAAAGAACATCCAGGGCAACATTATGTTTCCTGATTGAAGTTCAGAAATAATATTTGAAGGAAAACACCCATCATGGAAAGAAAATAAGTTATCCCTAGGGGATTGAAAAGTGTTGCACAAATCAATGTTAGGTTGTTTCAGTGAATGACACAGAATTCAAAAACTAAAAGGGGTCACAATCGTGTATCTTAAGCACTGTGTTTCTAACATATATGTGGAAATTTAAAAATATTACTGCTTTTAAGTTGACTGCCCATGATATGAGTTTGCATGCATTTAAGCTATTTATAAATGATAGCTGTGCACCTTTTTATTAGAAATAAATCATCTGAAAAATGATTTAGGGGACACAGTTCTTTTATAAAACTGTAGGACTTATAAAGCCACAGAAGGTAAGAAAAATTAACAAGCAAAAATTAAAAGTGTTTGAGAGTTTTAATGACTTTCTATATCTCTATTAACAGAACAAGAATTAAAATTTTTTCTAAGTTTGATATGACATAAGTTAATAATATTTGGTATATACATTAATGCTATAATTTTTTCTTTTTATGTAAAGGCTGATTCCTTTTAAACAAAAATTATTTCTTCACTTATGGGGCTATTAATCAAAATGTGAAGTAAACCAAAATTAAGAAATGATTCTTTCGGGGGAGTATCATCTTTGAGATTTGGAAGATGGATTTTGTTATAACATACTTGAAAAAAATTGTTTATTACTTGTTATGTAAAATTATGAACATGTCTCAGAATAGTTTGTCAAAACTAATATATGCTTCTTCTGGAAATGAATGTGTCTCAGTGTAAAGCCATCATCTAAAATCCTGTTAGAAAAGAAAAATGTAAATAATATCTATGATAAATGTATGTAAAATCAAGTAGATGTTAATGATTGGGAGACTCCTTAATATAACTGACTTTCTTATTTAAATGCAATTCCTTATTCTTATTTCTGAGACATGCATGATATTAGATTGCTCTAAAATTATTATTATTACTCACTAGAAATATTTTATAATAGACATTTCATAATATTTGTAAAGTGACACTAGTATTATAATCACTTGAATAGATGTTCCAAATGGGACAAACTACACATAAAAGCATAAACAGATACTTTAAAATGCCATTTCTTAAATAAGGGCTTACTGTTATAGGCAATATCTTGTAGTTTGCTGACAGTTGGGGGTGGTTCCTTCTACTAACCAAAGGTAGAAACACTGGAAGAGAAGAGGGTATTGATGGGGAAAGTTTGAATCTGTTGATTTCCAGATGTCCATGAAACATCAAACGGGAGTGTTCAGTAGGTAGATGGAATTATAGGTCTGGAACTCAAGGGCGTAGTTTGACTAAGGCTGGTTTGACATCTTCCAAAGCGTGAAAACCGAAATGTAGACTGGTTGTTTGTCCCTTTCAGGTTTGGTAATTTGCAAAGTGAGTCCTGCATAGAGCAAAGCATACTGGGTTGAATGACTACCAGTGGAAACTGGTGGATAGGTCAATACGTAAAGCCAGTAGGAAGAAAATGGGCTGATAAAAAAAAGAGATGGGCCTTCTCCTATGTAGCAAAAACTGTAATAAATAAATATACAGAAAGGACAATGAGGAGAGGCTGTGTCACAGTGAGGTTAGCCTTCCTAGATGATCCTAAGTTTAAATTGTGCCATGCCACCCCTTATATGTTGATGCAGTCAAGGGTCTTAGAGTCCAAGATGTTGGAACGACCATCTGATTGGAATATATATGGCAATAAGGAGGCAGATATTAGGGTGAAAATGAAGGCTTTGAATTAGCAATCACAGGCTGGTGAATCGGAGTCAGTATAGGAAAATGAGATTTCTTATTTGCAAATTCTGCAATTATACAGATCCAGTCTTTACTAGCTGATGACTTAGCTAATATTACTTTTATGCTATAATAATATTATTATTTTCCAAACACGTAAATGCAGCAATTCGAAATGTGTCAGTTCAGCTGTAATGAAAACACTGCCCAGTAGCTTTCTCGAAAACTCTTTCACAGCCCAAGCCTGTTATAGCAAAAACGGGATTTGCTATGCAGAGCTGCGAGATTGAAGCAGGGAAACGATACTTGGAAGAAACTTCCCTGCTACACAGAGGCCTGCCTTCGGGATTGCTTCCCGAGCCTACTGAATAAACATATCTTGATTGAAGTGAAAGTTCGATACATCGCTGTGCCTCTGAAGTTTACTGATAAACCACGTCATGCCAATTAAAGGTAAATTATTTTTTTAAAAAAGCTTTGAAAAATTGTAAAATTGTTGAAAATCTCTAATTAACATCAGCTGCAGCAAACTGACTCAGAGTGAAAGCGCCTGAGTCTTTATTTCAAAGCCTGTGGAACAGAAAGAAAAGTAGAGCCAAATAAGGAAAAATACTACTGTAGAATCTAAAATTTAGATTGTATACCTCATTTGAGCTATTATATACTTCTTTTCATCAGTTAAATATAATTTTAATCAGAGGAGAACTCACCAGAAGCAAGTGCCAGTTTATTTCAACAGAGAGGTTTACCACCTTATATTCTTCAGAGAACTGTTTACAACTCACCTTCCAGTTCATATGGATGTTGACATGACCTTGACTTTACAAATACACTGGGAATTGCTGCAATTCTCAAACATTAGATGTGTGAGTAAGGTTGATAGGTGAAGAAAGGAGGGAAAATAGATGTTCTAATGTATTTTGCAACTGCTCAGTTTAAGGAAGAGAATTTGGGTCCCCCAGAGAGAAAGTGGAATGCCATTTATTTTTAATGCATCCCATGGACAAACATTCACTTCTATTGCCCAGGTACAGAGGCCACCTGTCAGTCCTTGTCAACCATGGCCAACATTGTTAGATCGTTTTGTTACTTTGCATCAATGAGAAAAATTCTTCATATAGTCCCCTATTTAAATTAATTTTCAACAGAACAAAAACTTTTAGCACCAACTCAAATCTGGCCAGTCTCTTAAACATTTGTTATACTGAGATAAATTCTCAAAAAGAGTATATTAAAACAGTAACTGGATAAAGGTATCATTTCTAGAATATATAATAAACTAAATTCCTGAACTTGTGTTGAAAAGGCTGCCAAGATTATTCAAATTCTTGGTTGTAAAATAGGATCCAGAGTCCTGTTTGTAGATATGTGGAGATAATACTGGCTTATTTCCTGACCTCCTATCAAGTACTGAGTGCAAACAGGAGAAATATAAATCAGTTAGAGAGCTTTTTCCTAAGGCAAGAGCTATAGACAAGGTAAAAGAACTGCTGTACTTAATGTGACCCTGTGAGGTCCTCCCAGGCCTCTAATTCACTCTCAAGCAGCCCCAGGACCTAGCATGTGTATATTGTATTAGACTATCTGTACTGTCAGCATGACCAGGGCAAAGAAGGTTGATAAACGTCTATGACTTATATGCAAAGAGACAGCTATCCAGAGCATTACACTGTTTTAAGACAACCTGCTCTTTAACAATTTTACCCAGATTTGCTGGACGTGAACAATTGTCACACTATGTTCAATAATACTTTAAAATCATAATTACAATGATTACGCTATTACCTCTGCCTCGTGACTTTTAAATTGCTCTGTCAGTAAACAAGGTAAAACTAGAAAAGTAAGCATTTCTCTCATTTAAGCAGATAACTGATTTTGTTAAATGCATTACTTAATATTTGAGAACATATCTGAATGAACTCATAGCTATATGAAAAAACCTTGGCTTTTTTCCTTTCCAAAATATTTCCTCCTGGTATGATTTCTTGGCTAGATTTACCTTTTTTGCTGCTTTTTCCCACCGTACTCAACGTTGAAATCGACTGTTTCCAGTGAATCATCATTTCCCAGGCTGGCTGAGCATTTATGGGAGCGAAGAGGAAACACAATTGGGGAGCATTCCTTCCGGCCTGACGTTTTTTGATTTTTTTTCCCCCTCAAGTGAGCCTAATTGGCAGGTGGGAAAAGATCTATTTGAAACATTTTATAAAATAAAAACGTATCTGAGAGATTTTGCTGTTTAGAAATATTCGGTGCTAAAGGGAATCATTTCTGAGTCATGTTTACACAGGTACTTAGCTCATGAGTTACAGCCCAAGCCCTGTAATGCTGGTTCCTAAAGAAGCCCTGTAGGGCTTTACCACCTAACCGAGGAGTAGAGAACACTGCTAAAGCATTTACCGCAGGGCAGACACCGACTTAAGCACTCTACAAACATCAATGTATTTAATCATCAGAACAACCCTGAGTTGAAAGTATTATTAGTTACATAGGAGAGATAGAGACAACGAGAAGCAGATGGGTTGAGTGACTTGCCCAAAGTCGCCATGAAACAGCTGACCTAGGAGGTTATTGCGGGGATTTGAGAGAGCTGGTAGATAGCATCAACTTTTCACCTTTCTGAATTGGAAACAAGTAAGAAATAGTTCTCGGAATTAAATGGATGGATGTAAAAATCAATGTGTTATTTCTGTTGCCTGTGTGAAGAGCATAGCATGAAGTCTGGTAGCCAATACAGTTGCTAATATTTTAACCCTAAATTGGACACGTTTATCCAGTCACCGTCCCTCACAGGGTTTAAAAACCAGTGGTTTCCAGGGCCATCTGCCTGAACAATATGTGTCCTAAAAGAGCGGAACAGGATGTATCTCCTCCGTAGGCGGGCAGGTGAAAAGGGAAACAAAACAGGAGAAAGGAAGGCGGGGACACACCTGATACAATCTTCTGTATCATTTCCTTGTTTCTATAAAAATTACCGCAAGCTTATTAGCTTAAAACATCACGCATTGATTACCTTGCGGTCCTGGAGTGCGGAGGCCTGAATCAAGGCTCCAGCCGCGCTGCGCGCCTGGAGAGGCTCCAGGGGAGGGACGCAGGGACCCGCCCTCGCCTTTCCTGGCTGCTGCGCCCCCCGCCTTCGTGTGTCCTTGCACCTTCCTCCGTCATCTTCAGTTCGTCACCCCAGATGCTGCCTCTCTCGTCACGTCGTCTCGTCCCTCTCGGCCTCTCTGGCCTCCCTTGTATAAGGACCCTGCAGTTACATTGGGCTCCCTGAGATAATCCGGGACGATTTCCCCATCTGAAGATCTGTAGTCACTTCCGAAAGTGCCTGTGACATAGACAAGGCAACATGTCCCCGAGCTCCAGGGACTAGAATGTGGACATCTTGGGTGGCCTGTCGTAATTCTAACGCAGCTCACCAAGTTCACCGCGAGGAAGGAGTGAATTAAACACACACAGAAACCTAAAACTGTCTTCTCGTGTGGCTCTCTTCCAGTGGCATCATCACACTAGAGGAAAGGGGTCCCTCCCGAGTAGCACTTGTGTGCGTTCCTGTCTCGGTGGGCTTCCCCAGCGCATGCACTCTTCTCAAGGCCCGTCTTGCCTGCCTCAGAACAGGAAATCATGAGAGCTTGCGCCCCGACAACCCGCGTTCCCATTGTCAGCGACAGTTGCTTTATGTGTCTTTTTGGGGCTATAGCATGTAATGGAGACTTTAGAGTTCCCAGGACATCTCTTACATGTGTTACAACAGTACCTTGATTTAATGATCTCCAAGGGCACTTTGTACACAAGGCTGACAATTCCATTCCATGTGCTTTTGCTCTCCACAAATTAGGTGTAGTCCATTACAGCTCAACTGAAGTTATTCAATATTAAATAAAGATACTTAAAAAAATTAAATAAATTTAGGCACATACATAAGAATTGGAACAACAAAGATAAGTCTGAAATATGAATATAAATTATTTTTCAGTAAGAAGTGCTTGGTATATAGTAAAGTCCAAAAGTTAAATTCTCTTAAAAAGTAATATCTAAAGACATTAATATTTGAACCAACTTATAAAAACACATTACCATGCTTTTTTATGTGTTAAACTTACAAATAAATTAAAGTTCAAAATATATCCCAAACAATAATAAAACCTGCTGACTCTCAGATAAATTCTTGATGTGTGGGTAGATTGGGTTCTTTTATCATCTTCAGCCTGGGTTTTATCTCACTGGAATTGTATAGGCTTTTCAGGGACTCAGAAGTGACTCTTTATATCAGCCCAGTGTTGGAAACTACCCAAGTATACGTAAATTTTAGAATGAGTATATCTATCTCTATGCCCCTATCCATGTGGTGTTCATTCAGGCAATGAAAATTAGCCAAAATTATATTAAAATATGATGCTGATGTAAATATGTTTTGAAACAATGGATACTAAAGTGAGCTTCTCAGCATAAATATGGGAAGAAATGGTAAATATGTGGACATGAAAATACTAGCTAACCAAATTAAGTAACAGATAAATAAAACTATAGATCATGACCAGGTACGATTTATACCAGAAATACAAGTCTGTTCCAACATATGAAAACCTATCAGCATAACATGCCATACTAACAGGATTGAGAGAAAAAACCTACATGAACCTCTCGCTAGATGCTCAAAAAACATTTGATAAAATCTAACGCCTTTTCATGATTTAAGAAAAAACTCTAAGCAAACTTGGAATAGAAGTGCAGTTTCTCAGACTGCTAAAGAAGAGCTGTGAAAACTCCACAGGTAACATCATATTTGGTAGTGAAAGGGTATAAACTTGCTCTGCCAGATGAGGAACAGGACCACGATGCTTACTCTTGCCACTTTTATTCAGCAGAATATTAGAGGTTATAGCCAATGAGGCAAGTGAAAGAAATAAAAGGGACCTAAACTGGGATAGAAGTAAAACACCTCTGCATGTAGATGGCATGATCTGATACGCTGAGAGACGTGGTGCAGGTACACCAAACAAAAGGGAGGAGTTAAAATCTGTTGAACGTTGGCTTGTTCCATGTCCAGTTCTAAGCAAGTATTATTTGTGATTCATGTATAATTGTATTGTATTGAGAATATCAAATAGATTCCATTTCTTACTTGGATTCTTATTGAGAAATAATTTTCAATGTTATTTTTACTTTTTGAGCTATTGAGGGGAATATTAAATGTTTCCTTGAGCTAAAGTATTTGACGTATGTCTCATTGTGGATTATTTCCTTTATTTGTGTACTGATTCTTGAAAAGGCTGAGGCTTATCCCAGACCTATATGTACCATCAAGTTAAGAACTAGACTTCCCTTAAGCTGTGGTCACTATTAACTATATATTGGCATTATTAAAGTACAGAAAGATTATTCATATGGTACATTTCAAAACCAGTGTGTACTACTAAACAGACTTCTAGTATAGGACATTTTCTAGTTTCAGTAAAGCTCTTTTCTGGTAGATTTGATCATGAAAACCTCAGATTGCACAAGCGCCTTGCTTCCCATCTTGCGCTACTCTCTCATAGTTGTGTTCTTCCCTGTGAAATATATTTTTTTTAATCAGCATTTCATGTCTCTCATACTCCAAAATACAAGAAACACAAGTCTACACTTAATTTCTAATGCGTGTGTTGCAATCTACAGATGAATACAGATGGAGAGATATTGATGGGATACGGCATGTGTGAAGGTAGAAAGTATTGTTCTTGCTGAGTGAAAATGAAGGAGGGTGGTGAGTGTTCAGTTCTTGTTATTGATGATTCTAAGACTGTAAGTTGAGAGACAGAAGGTGGAGGAAGCTCTGAGTTTTCCAGTAAGACTTTTCAGTTTTGGCAAGTTTGAGTCCTTGTAGGAGCAAAACAAATGTTTCTCACTGGTTGTGATTTTAAATTCAGTTCTGTACTTTGCTTACCTGGCGAACCATTTGCTAATAAGTTTACTTTCAGGTTGATTTTCCCCTCACTCTTTTGCAATTGTGTCTTTTTCTGCCCTTTGTAGGTATTTTAATGGGCAGGCTTTGTGAAGCATTTGGAATTTGTTCCCACTTTTTTCAGATTCCCAAATTATTAATTTAACATGCTGAATTTTGCATTAAATTTGGATTGGATGCCTTTTGTGGTAATATATAAATAAATTATATGTGATTTATATAAAGTTAATAAAAATCAATTTTATCTCCCACCTTTACAACAGAGACCAAAAAAATGCATAAATACAGTTTTAACTAAACATCAGCTCTTTTGGCAGCCAAATAAAAGAAATAATTTTAAATACAACAGATTACATTCATTAATAAATTATTGTCTGTCTCACCCAGACTGAGAAAGCCTGAATCAATACATTTTACTTCTCAATATTCTTTATTTTTTAGAAAAGAATGATTTTTTTGCATAGCATTACAATATGCAGCTCCTCCATGTATTATGTGTTTGTGTCCAGAACAATAAAGCAGCATCTATCAGCAAACATTCATATGCCTGCTGCTACCTCTGCCTTCCTTTCAGAACTAAAATCATCCACAGATAATGGACTCCAGGGAGAAAGTAAACAAATTATAGAGGAACAACACAATCCCTCAGAACAAGTTGGCACATAGATTCTACATGCCAAGCGTGTTACACTCCGGTGAGAAATCCGCAGAGGGGCCATTATTCCTTGTCAGGGGAGCATGAGCAGCATGCAGAAGGCTGTATGCAGCCCTGACAGACTGAGCCGACTGTCTTGTTTAGAAATAGCATGGATCAGAGTGGGAGGCCGTTTTTAGAGGGATAGTATACAACTTTGTCACTATGGTTTTGCTGAATCTGAACACGAACTATCTACATGGGTTGCAGAAAGGAAAGGATAAAAGAATCTGGATTTCAACGTATCAACTCTGGAGTTGAGTCCCAGATCTTGTGTTACTAAGCAGGTGGGCAGCTTAATCATTTTGACATCCAAATCCCTTTGTTGAGTAAAGAAAATGCTGGTATCACATCACTGAGAAGACTAAAAATGGGGCAATGTACATAAAAACACATGGAAACTATAAGAGAGTGTACCATGTTACATAGTATTATTAATATTTAATCAGACTGCTCCATGGTGAATTCAAGGTGTTTCATTATTAACATAACAAACCCGATACACGGTAGATGCAAAGCTTAGTCCCTCCGTGTTAATTGCCCTGGCTGACTTTTTCTTACTCTCCATTTGTCACACACTGTCAGTGGTGACATTTACATTATGATTTCTTGAGTTAATTTACACTTTCAAAAAAAATGCCTCCTACCCAAATATTCTTTTGGTGCATGGCTTTGCCAATTTTCTGTCCATTTCTATAGTATATGCTGGGTAAATAAGTATTGTCTGGTAGTTTATTCATTCACTTATCCATTCATTGTTTATTTGCACTCTTCCTTCCTTCATTCTTTAAAAATGTTGCCCACTTGCATTTCCAGTGGAACAGCTATTTGGAGTAGACAGGTATGAAATGGAGTGGTTCCTTCCCTGAAGTAGTTTGCAGTTAAATAAGGAAGGTGAGCTAACTCACACGAGCAACTTGAATGAAAGTAAGAAAGGAGATGAATATTGTATGGAGAGGACAGGTTAAATGTGGGAAACTAAAAGAGGGGATAACACTCCCAGATGGTGAGAGACATAAAGACCTAACCAGTGTTTGCGCTTCTTCCTGGGTATGGAGATACTGGCAGGCAGAGCGTGCAAGAGTAAATATAAGAGCCCTGGCAAATTACACAGATGGTTGGAAGGAGACAAGCATTTAAAGTTGTTTGGATTTAAGTTGCAGGTAGTTTGGAAAAGCACATTAGGTACAGATCATGAATGCCCATGAACACTAAAGAATTTTGATTAAATTCAATAGGAAATAAAATATGGGAAACTATTCTGTAGGAAAGGGAAAGCCAGAGACTGATATGGTAATTGCAGGGTTAAAATCACAAAAGGAACCAATGAAAACTTATGTGTGAGGCAAAGAAAGTTCATGATATCTTAGTACAAGTGGGAATGTAGATTGAAAGAAATATTGAGGAGTTTGGAATTCAACTAGGATAATCATTATCATTTAATTGTTAGATGATTACTCTGTGCCAAGAACTCCACATACATTACTTAATCTTATCCTCATGGCAAGACTAAGAGAAGGGCTCTGGGCTCAGTACTGGAGAGGTTAACTGAGCTCAAGGTCCCACAGCAGGGGAACAGGGCAGCTGAGATTTGAACTAGACTCTCAGTGCAGAGCTGGTAGTCTCAGCAATTGTGCTATTCTAGAACTCCATTACTAACAGGGAGGCGTGGGAAAGAAGTTTCCCAGCCTTGGCTACTGAGAAGATGCAGATAATGACAAGAAATGACTTAGTAAAATGAAGGAAGACAGAGTGAGTCTGTTTTTGACATGTTGAGTTTTAGTCCTTAGGGATCATAATAGTAGAGCTGTCCATCTTCTCCACAGAGAACATACAGATGGCCAGTAGACAGATGCTCAATGCCAATAATCATCAGAGGAATGCCAATTAAAACCACAATGAGATATTACCTCACACCTGTCAGAATGCCCATCATCAATAAATCAGCAAACGACACGTGCTGGCGAGGGTGTGGAGAAAAGGGAGCCCGCGTGTTCTGCTGGTGGGAATGCAGACGGGCGCAGCCACCGTGGAAAGCAGTATGGTGGGTCCTCAAAAAATAAAAAATGGACCTGCCTTATGACTCAGTGGTTCATCTTTGGGGTATATATCCAAAGGAACTCAAAACACTATTTTGAAAGAATATATGCACCTCTGTGTTCATTTCAACCTTATTTACAATCCCAAGATATGGAAGCAGCCCAAGTGCCCATTAATAGAAGAGTGGATAAAAAAGTGGTGGTACATATATAGAATGGAATATTACTTGGCTATAAAAAAACAAAACAACCAGAATGAAATCTTACCTTTTGGGACAGCATGGATAGACCTGCAATGTATCATGCTAAGTGAAATAAGTCAGTCAGAGAAAGAGAAATACCATATGATTTCACTTATATGTGGAATCTAAAGAACAAAATAAATGAACAAACAAAATTGAAACAGACTCAAAGATACAGAGAGTAGACTTACCTCCCAGAGGGGAGGAGAGGTTGAGAGGCTGGGTAGAAAAGGTAAAGGGATTAAGAAGTACAAACTGGTAATTACAAAGCAGTCACAGGGATGTAAAGTACAGCATAGAGAATACAGTCAATAATATTGTAATAATTAGGTATGGTGCCAGGCGGGGCCTGGAAATATCAGGGGGAGCACGCTGTGAAGTGCATGATTGTCTGACCGCTGTACTCTGCACCTGAAACTGGAGTGGAGCTGTCCAGCAAGCAGATGGAAATGAAGGATGAACTCGAGAGAATTAATTTGAGACTTCTCTAAGAAGAGGTGATAGAAGATGCCAGGAAAGGGCACGACAAGAGTGACTGGAGGAGAACCAGGCCAAGGGCAGGGCCTTGGGAAAGTAGGAAGGCAATTGTGATTTCAGCATGAAGCATACGCTTAATTTCGTATCAGAGAATTTGAAGATCTTCTAGAGCAGCAATTATCTCCTACTTGGAGAAGCCACTGCACTGCAGAGCACTGTAAGCCTGTAAATCAATTAAATTCAAATTACAAAGTCAAACGGCATCTGTTCCCGTCGTGACATAAAACCTGCAAAGATGAAGAGTCTCTGGCTGGAATAAGTTAAATGTTTTATAAGTTGCTGTCCCACTGAGCTTTTTTTCTTCATACAGTTTTAATAGTAAAAAGACAGATTTGGGGCTTGGAAGGGTCCTTAGAGATCACCTGGTCTAACATCCTCATTTTGTAAAGAGAAATCTGAGGCTCTGAGAAATGACCCTAGGTCACCAAGCTAGCTTTCCTGTAAGTGGAATCATTTATATTCACACTCCCTAAATGTTTGGGGACCAAGCTGTTTGTATTTCATAATGATATTTACCTGAGAATGTTGCTGAGAAGAGTTTTATAATGTGTGGCCACAAAGTTTATTGAGACTTTAATCTGTGTACATTTTCTCTCTCCGCCAAGCATGTAGCCATCATTTTGGTTTGTTTTCCCTAAGGAGATTTTTCTTGCAGGGATGGAAGTGGAGATTGTCCACAAACAAATAACTTTTGTGGCTTTTAAGAACATCTTAGTTCCTTGAGAGGATGGGGTGTGGGGAGTCAGAAGTATCTTTACTTGAGAGAAAGGAGAAGTGGAGCAGGTTGGGGGGAAGGCAGGAGGAAGGTGAGAGAGAGAGACAGGCAGGTAGGTGCTAAGTGCTGAGCAACTGTTCTCCACTGTCCTGAAGACTTCCACCGAGTCTCTGCCCCGTCGGAAATGATTAATATTTTCACATTTCTTTGTTTTACAGAAGTTCCTCTCCGCTAGTCCGCACGGTCTCTCCTGACACGCTGGCCCATGTGCCCCTTATCCCATAATCGAAGAACAGAAGTGACTTTTCCAAACCTCATTTTTTCCTTCAAAAGGATTCTATATAGAACCAATAATATTAATCAGGATCACTGTAGTCTGAAAAAAAAAAAGCATTTATATTACTATTCTTTTGTTCTTTATGCAATGCTGATTTTACTTTGTACATGGTCTAGATTGAGTGATTAACCTTGTCTGGAGTTGCGCTTCTCTTTCCTTTAGGTCCTGGTCCCAGTCCTGAACTTTCTCTGTCCTTAGTATGTAGGAATAAAAGCTGTTATACACTGCCCAGGAGTTCTTCTAGCTATTACTGTTAGCTTTTAATTGAAAATTAAACCACCAGATCTTCATTTTCTTTATGCAAAGAATTGTCCAACCCCAGAAATAATGGTCCAAGTCCACTATCCTTATAAATACTATTCCTCCCATATTTCTCAAGCATCTGCTACAATATACCTGCTAACGCATTGCCATTCGTCAGTTTACCTCTCTAGATCACCACTGATAAAAGTTTTAACAATTTCACTGATATATTGTTACAGATGCTGTCCAAGTTCCACCCACCACCGGCGACCTGGCCTCATTATCAGCTGGAGAGCAAGCGACCCAGTCCACCTGCCCTCTCGGTCTCTTACCAGAGGCAGCTGCCGCAGGTCAAGTTGCCAGCGAAGCAGGCTTTAAGGTGGGGATGTTCATGCAGGGCATTTAGTAGACAGTGGTCTTGGAATGAACACCTGAGGGGAATGCAGATGGACCAGGCCTGAGCAGAGGGAGAAGCTGGGCCCTGGCTGACCTCTTGTAAGCTCTGAAACGAATGGATAGTCAGAGCTGTTTTGAGTTGGAGTAATGAACCAAGTCTTAAATCCTTTATTAAACAGTCATGGGATTTAGGGTGAGCCTAGGATGGGGACATGACCTTGAACAAGGAGGCTTTCTTAAGGTGAAGACAATTTCCAAAGGATCGACAGCAACACACCCCAGAACTGGCTGAAACTGTCCTTTGGTCCTGATGGGACCATCGGGGCAGCATAGCACAGTGTCCAAGGCACATTGCTTGAGGCAATTCAGTTGCAAATCATCATCAAAGAGCCGTATCTGTTGGAAACATGTGATTTCAAAAACGGGAACCAAAAATATATAGCCCTCGTCTCAGGAGAAGCACTGTCGCCATAGCAATACAAAGCAAGCGTGTGTCACTACCACCACTGGCTCTCGGACGTTAAAGCCCACCTGCGCAGTGATCAGGGAGAAGAAATACTGGAACAGCATTCAGCTCCCTTTCGCTTCCCCATGACCAAGACTTTTTCGGAAGCTGCGTGTGGAAGGATAACTATAATTACAAATACGCTGGGAAGTCACTATACACTCTCAAGTGTGCACTTCTATTTCTGCCAGCGCTATTATTACCACCAAAATTCCCACCCCAACCCTTGGCCCCCCTTAGAATTTAACTTTCAACTTGGTGTGCAGTCATGTTTTGGCCCCTGGGGGTTGAGGAAGCTCTTTTGGCGAACTCAGCTGATTTTGAATGATGTTTTGAGGCTCTTTCCCTTCTCATTCTACAGAGGACCTCTGGCGTGTGGTAGAGCTTAAAGGCCTCCACAGCAGGGGTGTCCTTGCCTCTTCAGTCACTGCTTGCTCTCCCAGTACCTGCTTCTTTCCTGTAGCTGCTAACCTGTTCATGATACTGGCCATCTCAGCCAGGCCCCACCTGAGCTCTCCCTGGCTTGGCTTCTCCGAAGAATGGCTGGACATCTCCTTCATCTTAAACCCAGATGTGCTGCCCAGTGAAGCTGAGCTGTAGGAGCCCTTCTCTTGAGCCACAGTAACATCTTGACTAGCTCATCACTCAGCAGCATCGAATGCCTTCAGCAGCTCTCTGCAGGGCATTTGGGAACTCTGGGTACCCGTGAGAACTGCAAGTCTCTGAGGAGCTGCCCTCCCAGGCCCACGCTTAGACTCTTGTAGTCCTACTAGCATCATACAGAGAAGTGCGGTAAACACTTCCCTACAATCTTACCTGACACATTCCTAGTTCCTTTTTCAACCCATAAATGAGGGGTAAAGACATCAGTGTCTTGCTGCCTGTTTTCCTTCTCTTGGTCTCCATTCTCTTTTAAATCTACTGCCTCTGATCTGAATGCCTCTCACTTTCACTTCCTGCCCAATAAAGATTTCCCCAGATATCATATCTTTCTTCTTCCCCAGGGTCATCAGCCTCTTTTTCCTAGGGACCTGTAATTGTAGAACATGATTTACAAATTATACATATATTCCTTTCATCTTTATGTATCTTAGCTATCTCCCCTATTAAATTAAATATATATACTTTCTTTGCCTATATATTTTATATTATACTAGACATACCAGATTCTACAGTGACCCATTTAAAAATAATAATAGTCTTTGTATTCCCTACCCAACTTCAGATAACACCTTTAAGTCATTCAAAACCAATGAAACTGTTATATGTTACTTAAATTTAAGTAGAATATACAGTCTATAGTCTTAAAAGATAAATTTGTTCCAGTGGGATTTTTGTTTCTTTGCCTTACCAAATCCTCAAAACTGCTTTTAAAGATAAAGAGTATATTGTTTTACTTATTTTAGGTCTATATTTATTTGCAGATGTGTGTGCTTCCAAATATTTCCTTTATTATGAATATCAATAAAACCTACCTCTCAGAGAAGCTATGTTTCCAAAAAAAATTTGGTAAACTAATGGACAAAGTACCTATTTTTTCCACTGCCTCGTCAAAACATAGGATAACTCACTAAGCCATAAGCTGGGACAGTAGCTGTCATCCAAAATGTTTCAGTATTAAACTTGCCCATGTTTTAAAACCTGAACATTATAAGAAAAAGTAAATAATAACATTTTAGTTAATGACCATGAGACCAAACAAAACAATTCTTTTTCAAATCCTGAACTTCAGTTACAGTTGACCTTTGAACACCAAGAGTTTGAACTGCACAGCTCCACTTATACCTAGATTTTTTCAATAAATATGTACAGTACTATAAATGTATTTTCTATTCCTTATGATTTTCTGAATAACAGTTTCTTTTCTAGCTTACTTTAAGAATACAGTATATAATGCATGTAACACAAAATATGTGTTGATGTTATGTTATTGGTAAGGTTTCCAATCAACATCAGGTTATTAGTAGTTAAATTTGAGGGAATCAAAAGTTACTTGTGGATTTTTGACTGCACAAGGGTTGGTGCCCCTAACCCCTGTGTTGTTCAAGGTCAGCTGTATATTTTTATGCTGTAGATGGAGTGATGCAAGCTGAAAGCTATATTCTATTTCTCTTAGAAGGACACTTATAAGACTATATCCTCCCTTGTATAAAGTTTAAAAGTCAATAAAATGTCAGTTGGACTAGTGAGAAACAATGACATTAGTGATCTCTCCAAAAAGAAATGCCTTCATATATTTTATCAGGATGTAATTTTTATATATTAAACCAGTATTTCACTCAACCAGAGATTTTATTATCACAGTCTTGTAAGATGACTTTTACCCACTTGGAATTTATACCCAGACATTATGTATAATAAATAAATAGAATTTTCCATATTAGGAATTTGTAGTTAGAATTGCCTTTTATATACATCAACTACTAAGTCCATCAATGTCCTCCAACAGATGGAAGTAGGTCCCAACTCTGTAGTTAAAATTACCTGGAGAGCTTTTTATTTGTTCGTTTTTAATATTGATGCATTGGCACACACCCCAAAAGATTCTGACTCAGTTGAGCTGGAGCAGGTCTGTACCCTGCATTTCTTCCAGTGTTGAAACGCACTGCTCCCAATCACCATGTAACATAGTGTTTATCCTTACAAAGTAAACATTCAACCTCAAACCTCAAGTATTTCTTGAATCCCCAAAGTCTGATTATCTAACATCCAAATTCTCAATGGATAGGATAATAAAACTGACAATTAACTACTACAAGTTATTCATAATCATGCTATTTTTTTGTCTCATTCATTTGGCTTTCTTCGTTTTTCTCAAACTGTTTCTTAACCTTGAGCTTCAGAGTAATTTTTGAGATGGAAATTAATCCACAAAAGATATATCAAGACAAGAAAAATGGGTTAACTTTCTAAAATGTTCAATTCATCTGCACAGTAACACAGATAACATAATGTGGTTCTAGAAATTGATATGGTAAAGCAACAGGAAGCCCACTATTTGCTGTATTTAAAGACCCTAGTCCCCAGGAGGAAAATACCATTTAAAAATTACTTCAGACGTACATATGCTACTTGGACTTGATGAAGAAAAAATTTGTTCACATTCCAGTGTGGGACTTCAGCTTTATGAAATACTTCAAAATGAGTTGATTTATTATTTAAAAAGTCATCTGAGATGATTAGTGCCATTTCAAACTCAATTTCAATCTCAAATCTTGTTCTGGAAAACCAAAATTATTATTCCCTCTTCTCTACTAAGTGTGAGGATTTTCCAAGCCAGTGACACAAACAAAACAAGGAATACTTAACTTGTAACCTTAAACAAATATCTTTGGGCTATGTTGTCCCATCCCTCCTTGTTCCCTTAAATTCACTTAGCTGACAGCTTGGCACAACCACTGTCTTTATTGATAAAGCACATATTACCCAGTACAAACTTGTGGGTTTAAAATATGTTCTTGTCATAGGAAAAATTATCCCTGGTCTTCAAACTGTAGGTTCGGTCATATTTTATGATTCTGTTTCAGAGCGGTGGTTGCCAGAATTGATGAGTTGGACTGGTACCCACAGCCTTCGCACCCTATTTCTTCAACCAAAAATCCATCACTTGAAGCAAGGTCAGGGAGTCTGTGAACACACACTCTTTTTTACTCGGATGTGGAAAAAGAGAGGTCAGACGGAGGCAGGTGGGGTGGAGCGCCTTCCTGACTTGTTCTCCAGCTTCCCAGATCTGCTTCAACAGTCTTCCTAGTTAGTCAGAAGCCAAAAGAATGGAAAAGGGCAGAATGTGGAGACCTTCAATCAGCTTCATTTCCCCAGCAAGTATGAGCTCTTCGCTGTGCAGGGCTCTGCAGACCTTAACATGCATGTGGATCCCCAGGATCTTGTTGAAACACAGAACTGCCTGGGTAGATCTTAAACGTGGCCTCCAACTTCACATCTCTAACAGGCAGTGCTGGGGTTGCTGGTCCAATTACTCAGAGCACAACTGCTGAATGTAGTCTCTATGCAAGGTCACCTCTTCAACCCACCACAGACCCACACACTTTTCCAAGACTAGTGGGCAAATAAAACGGGGAACATGGGGCATTTAGGAATCGATTGCCTATTCTCTTGACATATGAACGGCTATAAGGGTGTGCCAATCATTCTTAATTAAGCACCTCATTACTTCTGATTAGAGAGGAAAGAGCATTCTCTTCAAATTTCAATACCCTGCTCTACCTAGCATATGCAGACCTTTTGCCATTAAAATACCATATTTCAGCAGGAAATCTCAAAACCGATCTAATGAGCTGGCAATAAACCAACCCTTAGCCATTGGGAACAGCTATATTCAGAGTTGAATTAAGATTTTGTCCATGTGGAAAGAGATAGAGTAAGTGGCAATAAGTTAATAGGTTCTGTCACTACTGGAGCAAACTAACTGCTTTTTAAAAATTAAACCTGAACCTTATCCTCAATTCAGTAGTTAATGGAATTGAGAGGTGGAATACTCCATATGTTATTTATAAAATTAATAGAAAAATCAAATAATTATTTCTTGGCTTCATTCCTTGTATATGTTTAACTTTCTGCTTTCATCGTTTGGAGATTGCACTGAATTTAAGAAAGTGACCATCTTAAAGTCTAATTACTACCAGCATTTATAGAATGCTTAATGTAACCTGGCAGGCACAGTTCTAGATATTGCTCAATGAATATTCATGAGATAATGGAGACAATTACTTTTATTTCTCATTTCAAGGTAAGGAAACAGAGCAATTAGAAACTGACCCTACACTACACTGCTGGGAAGTGTCAGAGGCAGGGCTGGAAACCAAGCCTTCTGAGTGCAGCGCCCCTGCCAGTAACCGCGGTGGGATCCTGGCTTGTTAGTTGTCTAGGTGGTAGGTTCAAGGTGCGATTTCTGAGAAGTTAGGGACATTCCTCTGTCACAGCACCTGGCACACAGTCCTTCAACAGAAGTCAAAGCTGCAGGTACTCTGAATTTATCTCTCTCACTTATTTTCCGTATTGAATTTAGCATACATTACCTAAAAATACCCATTTGTGTCCAGAAAAATAGTAACGACCGCGTATAAATCCAGCAGCTCATTTCTCCAATCCTTCCACCCACGTTGCTAAGTCCTGGAGGAACAGATCCACAGTTGTTTGGCCTGAAGTCATTAAACCCTCATTATCTCCAGCTATAGTTGTGTGCTCAGATTTTCTTAGAAACTTTTCCTTCACTTGGTAATTTATATCATCGCCACTCCTTTCAGCCCTGCCATGCCACCTTCTTCCCACTCTCAGCAGATGTCCTTGGCTCTTGTTTCCTAATGGAAATTAGGAAATTTAACGAAGTCCCTTAAATCCTCACGCTCTCACTGCCATGCCTGCCCATACCCATCCAATCAGGCTCTCTCTGTTTCATTTTGGTTTTCTTGGAAATAATGTCCCTCCTCCCACCCAAAACTTGTCTGGCACCTCTGCTATGTATGACAACCCCGTCACCCTCCTCTCTCTATCTGTGTTTGTCCACCTTTTATACTCAAGTCTCTACCAACAAGAAACAAGTTTCTTGGTTCTTTAAAACAAGAAACTACGCCCAAGCTTACTACCCTTTTTAGCTAGGGCTCTATCTTACCACTCATCCTCATCAAGATTATTTCATTGTTCAGTTACAGTTGGCATTCAATATTATGTTGGTTTCAAGTTCATCAAAATTATTTTAAACAATAATATACACTTTTATCTATCATTTCTTATTTTCTCCTCAGTCTTTATATTTATTGAATTATGATATGCTAAAGTTTAATGGACACTTGCCAGTTTTTATCTCCTTTAATTTCTTCAGCTTTTGGCATTATTATGACTTCCTTATACTTTAAATTATCCCCTGTAGCCTTTTCTAGGCTAGCACTCTACCTGTTTTTCCTCTGGTAAGAATGCACAAAGGTGAAACTGGGAAGGTGAAGAAAAAATTTGAGGACATGACAGTGTCAGATGTTGCTGTGATGTGGCTCTAAAGAATATGAACACATGTAGGCCCAGCGGGATAGACCATTCACTTTAGCCCTGGTTATAAACTATTGCTCTGCCGTCTTCCTCTAAATAACAGAAAAGGGTGTGAAATGCCCCCCTCTACATCCCTTGGTTCCTACAGCTATGGTAAGTGCTCCCACCCTGGGAAACGGGCCCAGTGAAAAACAACCGGAAAGAAGAAAAGTTCCTCTTAGGCAGAGTAATGCCTCCCTGACCCCATGTGACTTTTTGTGTGTAGCATCTACTGTCATAGGCAAGGTCAGAGAATTTCATAATGGTGTTTACAGGGCAGGGCATAGCACCTCCGCATTCAGCCAGGAGCCAAAGGCCTTGATGTAGAAACTGGGAGTTCCTTCCCAGGAGACATCTTCCAGTTCTGGGAAAGTTTGATAGGGACACTTTCCAAAATTTTACATGTTCCTGAATTATCTGTAACTTGAAGAAGCCAGTTTGATAGGTTAAATATCTGTTTCTGGAAGATTTAAGTTCACTTTTTTTAAATTTCCCTATTCTTGCTTGATTTTTAGGCTTATTAATTCTGTGCCTGAGCTTTCTCATAAATAAAATGAGAATACCACAACAGTGCTGATATGTTAATTACTATTGTTATTTTGTAATTTCTGTCAACTTCACTTTGGGTCTCACATCCATATAAAAAGCATCAAAGAACATACATATTCTCCTACTGATTAGATTAATTTATTGAATGCACAACCACAAATAGGCAAATAAACACCTTTAATCTTACAAATAGAGACTAGAAATTTTAAGTCACCTCAGTTTTCTTATGACTTGAGAGCACATAAGAAGGTTGCCTAATAAATGCAGAATAAATAATAAATTGTGATGCATTCGGTATATAGGATGCTTTATTGTTTTAACTAGGGTGATATGTGATTTACAGAATTATCATTTAGTGCTGAGACTCCATGTTTATTCTGTTTACATTAACTACAGTTAGTAGTGATGGTGATGGGAGTAATAATAACTGTAAGAGTCATATTTTTATTGCTCTATTCTATCAGAATTAGAAAAAAATTAAATTCAGCCTAGTAGTCAGTGCCCTTGGTATGTGCCAGTAGTTTTTTTTTCCCTATTGATCAACCCTGCTGTTCTTCTTCAGATACTATCTCAGCTTGTTTTTAAAAAATATATCTTTATTGACTTCAGAGAGAGGAAGGAAGAGGGAGAGAGGGAAACATCAATAATGAGAGTCATTGACCGGCTGCCTCCTGCACGGCCCCTGCTGGGGATCGAGCCTGAAACCTGGGCATGTGCCCTGACCCGGAATCGGACCGTGATCTCCTGGGTCCTAGGTGGAGGCTCACCCCGAGTCATGCCGGCTGGGCCTGTCCCGGTTTCCTATTCTTCACCTCTACGCTACTACTCAGCAGGTTTTTCATAGGATTTAAAGAAAACAACCAACTTCATTCATCGGTTTCATTCACATATAATCAAAGTAATTTTCTTGGATATAAAGCTTTAGCCTTTTGATGTTTTTAATACTTTGAAAAAACATTACCCTGTAGAGATTCTAGGCTTTCTCTCGTCACCTTGGGGGGGAGGGGTGTATTTCCTTTCCCTCGCCGTGGGGCAGTGTACAGATGTGTGTGTGCGCTTTTCTTCTGACTTCCAACTTCTTTCTGGTACCTTCCCAGATTTCCCCTAAACCCATCAAGCCTCATCCAAAGAATGTTGCCCCTTAGTCACTGTGACTGATTAGCAAGGCCTTGTTGCTAGCACAGTCATCAGAGGCTTTGTCTCTCAGGAGAGGAAACGCTGAACCGCTGTTGTAAACTCTCCTCTCACCGCCTGTGGTTGACCCGTCCTTCTGGAACACCCTGTTAGACCCTTTCCTACCTGGTTATTATGCTTAGCCACCTGCCAATTTCTTCCTGCCCTTAATACAGTTTTTTTTTCTTCTTTTTTTCCTAAGTGTTCATAGCTCTCTTTTCTACTTCAATACAAAGAAATACATATTTAAATTTTATAGATAGAAATATAACTAAGTAGAAAAAGCATAGCCCTTGAATACAATATCTTTCGTATTCCACATGCTTTCTAGATGTATCCACCATTCTAGCTCTCCTCCCTTCTACAGTCTTGAGGTTTTGACATTTGTTCTTTAAATGTGGTTGCCAGAGCTTAAGCAACCTCAAACATTGAACTTCAAAGTAAATTGGGAGCTACCATCTCCCTATTTATCTATACTGTATGTCTATCTTGGCAATCCCGAGACAAATTAGCCTTATGGAGGTAGCAGTTCCATATTATTGCTACAATTGAACCTATAATAAGAAAAATTGGTAGAACTCTTTTTCCTTTCCATACAAATTGTTGTGAAAAGAGATTTATACATTGAAGTTTGGGTGTGATTAAAACAAGAACATGGAAAGCATGGTGTAAATGAGTTAATATCAAACTCAGAAATTTAGATGGGTGATAATAAAATTCTGTATTAAGAAGTGAATGGGATTCCTTCCACTATAGTCCCAATGGGAAATGTCCTCAAGGGAGGAAGCCAAGGGTCTGCTAATGTGAAGTGGTGGTCACTTCAGGAAGAGACAGAAGATGGAGGGGGAGTTTGTGCATGTTGAAGAAAGGGTTAGGGTTATGGTTATGGTTATGGTTAGGGTTAGGGTTAGGGTTAGGGTTAGACCTAGGGTTAGGGTTAGGGTTAGGGCTAGGGCTAGGGTTAGGGTTATACCTAGGGTTAGGGTTAGGGTTAGGGTTAGGGTTAGAACTAGCATTAGGGTTAGGGTTAGGCTTAGGGTTAGGGTTAGGGTTAGGGCTAGGGTTATACCTAGGGTTAGGGTTAGGGAGTTAGGGTTAGGGTTAGGGTTAGGGTTAGGGTTATACCTAGGGTTAGGGTTAGGGTTAGGGTTAGGGTTATGGACATTCTTAGCGTTAGGTGTAGAACTCGGGCTAGGGTTAGGGTTAGGGTTAGTGTTAGTGTTAGGATTATGGTTAGGGTTAGGGTTAACCCTAGGGTTAGTGTTTGGGTTAGCGTTAGGGTTAGGGTTAGAGTTAGGGTTAGACCGAAGTTTAGGGTTAGGGTTAGGGTTAGACCTAGGGTTAGGGTTTGGGTTTGGTTTAGGGTTGGGGTTAGGGTTAGGGTTATACCTAGGGTTATGGTTAGGGTTAGGGTTAGGTTTAGGGTTACACCTAGGGTTAAGGTTAGGGTTAGGGTTAGACCTAGTGTTAGGTTTACTATTAGGTTTAGGATTAGGGTTAGATTCAATACCTAGGATGAGGGTTAGGGTTATGGTTAGGTTTAGGGTTACACCTAGGTTGAGGGTTAGGGTTACGGTTAGAACTAGGGTTAGGGTTAGGATTAGGGTTACACCTAGGGTTAGGGTTAGGGTTAGGGTTAGGGTTAGGGTTACGTTTGGGGTTAGCATTAGGGTTAGATCTAGGGTTAGGGTTAGGGTTAGGGTTATATATGTTGAACAATTTTATGTAATGTCAGTGCTGTATAATAAAGCATTTGCCTGAAAAATATAGACACTGAAGATCTCTGGGACCTGTTCTCCTCAAGATTGCGGAAGCTTCAGTGCGGCTCTGAGCATCTTTTAGTTCCAGCTCACATGACTGTAGTTATTTTCATCCATTGCACATCTTCAGATATCTGGTTTCCAGAGTCTTAACTAACACTGTATAACTGCTTTTTTGTCAGATGGCACAAAAACTCCTTCTTTATCAAAAGGAGAAGAAACTTCTGCTGCTCCGCTGAGACCGAATGCTAGAACATCCATCTAAGTCCACTTCATAGAACATCTTCCCGTAATAATGTACATAGTGGTGAAGACCTGGAAGCTATTAACATATAACCCAATGCTGGCCCCTTTGTATTTTCAGGAATAGGAAGAGTCCATAAAGTAGGCTGTAAAGAAAAAAATGTCAAGCCTCAATCATGCATCTCTAACTGCCTGTCAAGTCTCATTCATCTCTGGACCTCTTGGAGAGCTGTAACCTTGCTTTTGACACCTGAATCATATAAAGATCTCGCTTATACCTGGAATCTAAAGATCTCGCTTATACGTGGAATCTAAAGAACTTAATAAACTGATGAGCAAAATAGATTCAATGCCATGGAAGCATAGTTGAGACTGATGAAATGTCAGAGGGATGGAGGGGGACGGGGAGGTGGAGGGGGAGAGAGTAACCAAAGAATTTATATGCATATATGCACAACCCAAGGACACGGACAATGGTGGGGAGAGTGACTGGGGAGGGGGACAGAACAGGGGGAATGGGTCATTGGGGAGAAAAAGGGATATCTGTAATACTTTAAACAAAAATTAAAATAAATAAAAAAATAAATAAATAAAATAAATAAATAAAAAAAAAGAAGTATTATCTTACAGTCTGTTTAACAGTTACCGGTGAGAAAGAGAAGTCCCTTTTTTTCTCACTGAATTATGAAAGATTGTAATTATTTTAATGTAAAATGTGATCTTTAATTATTAAACACCTAGTTTTGTAACATAAAAAAAAAAGACTGTATGTAAAAAAGAGTTTGCAGTCTGTTTCGTACATCAACCAAAGACAAACTCAGAATATTGCCTAAATTGGTATTCTTTTTGTCTTTTATCTTTCCCAGTGATGGTCAAACATGGGTGACTTTACTCACTAGGGGACATTGGCAAATGTCTGCAGACAGTGTTGGTCGCCACATCCTAGAGGGCGGAAGTAACATGCGCCTAGTGTGTCTAGGGCCAGAGATGCTGCATAGATCTTACAGCATGTAGGGCCCCCACATACATACACTCGCAATGAAAAATTATCTAGTCCGAAATGTCAACAGTGATACTGTTGAGAAACCTTGAACCAACAACCCTTTACATTTCTTTACAGGGACACCCACAAAACTTGTTTCTTACGTGATATAGCTCCTCTTTGCCCAATAATCAGTGAACTCAGCTTTGTTTAGTCAGATACGGTGGCCTTTGTTTTTTTTGTTTTTTTTTAATATATCTTCATTTATCTCAGAGAGAGGAAGGGAGAGGGAGAGAGAGATGGAAACATCAATGATGAGAGAGTCATTGATCGGCTGCCTCCTGCAGGTCCCAGACTGGGGATTGAGCCCGCAACCCGGGCATGCGCCCTGACCGGGAATCGAACTGCGATCTCCTGGATCTTAGGTCGATGCTCAACCACTGAACTATGCCAGCCGAGCTGCATTTTGTTTTGACATGAGGCATAAACCAAAGACTATTTGGTAAGGCATTCGTTTTTGCATCAGTATCAATTAGACTGTTGGTTTAATGAGGAGAGGAGTTGTTTAACTGCAGTAGTCCGTTAGCCGCTTAGAACAGAAACCAGTAACCCCGTTAAGTGAACACATGGGCAGGACACAGTGTGAAGTGAGTTTGGGGCTTCTCTTGCTACTAAGTGTGGAATATCTGATGCCAATGAAGGAAGTTTAGGTTTGCTCTAATCATATCCGGGAAAAAGAAATTCTCGGCCCAGTATAATCTCTGTGATGTCTGGGAATTAAAGTTCTACCAGCACCATCTCAGCCTTCATGGGATTTATTTTTGAGACAGAAAACTTTTTATCTTTCCCTTTCAAAGATGCTCTAAATCCAGTTGTGCGAGACTACTTTCATCATTTTTTTCACTTACACCTGCTCAATTATTACAGGTCATAATCATTCCCAAAGGTCTGTTGTTGGTTTGTGTGTTTTTTTCCTTGTTTTTTTCTTTCTGCAGCTGAAAGTGCCTGCCCTTTAGCTTTCCATTTGTTCAATTTCCAGTCTTAAAAACTTCCACTCAGGTACCACAAAATTCTCTAATTTGATAGTTGGCCATTTGAACATAAATGATATTTTCCTCTTACTAAACTGGTTTTACAAAGGCTCTCTACTTTTGAGGGGGGCAGGATCAGAAGCACTGGGGGGAAGGGGTTTGCATATACTGCCCTGTATCTCCCACCCTGCTCTCCAGCCCTGTGAGACCCTCAACGAGCACCACTCCTCTTTAGAAACGATGGCCTGTAGCACTCCTTTGAGAGCATGTTGTTCATATAATTATTCTTTGTACGTTTATCATCTCCCAAATCATACTATCTTGCCTGGTATAACTGTGTTAAAAATCAAAGTATATCAACAATAAATACTTTGTTGAAAATAAAAATTTACAGATGATGAGTCAGTCCCAACACACACAAAAATCTCTTGAATGTTTTAGGATAAGATTTCCAAGCTTACACATATGCAGTTAAACAGCCTGGCTCATTTTAATAAAACAGCTTTATAGCTTGACCCAGGATGAGAAGATGGATGCAAAAGAGAACAGTTCGGGCTTGATTGCATTAATATTTTATTGGAAGCAGCCAGGCATATTATAGATTGATTGTAAACAGCACACAATCAGTGGCTATGGAGACTTCTGGCATTCAACAAGCCTTTAGCTTCCTTACGAAGCAGTGGCAAATTTACAGAACAATAATTCAGACTTTTCATTTCCTAATTTAAACAGTATCACTCACTTATGCAGTTTAACTGATTACAATTATGAAAACATATCATGTATTTAACAGCAACTCACAAGTTTGCCATGGTCCAGATTCCTGATAGCTTCAATGATGTTCCTTTTTTAATATTAATGTCAATATTTTTAATACACAAAACCACTGACACTGAGATCAAGCATTTTATCTCAGAAAAAAAAACCCACAGTATTCTCCTTTTCTCTTTATCGATATGACAGGAAGCAGAACGATTATTCATGGCTATTACTTTACTATGCTCTCAAACATATTTGCTACTTCGACTAGGCCATCTTGAATTAATAGATGCAAGTACAGTTTGTAACCAAAATGCTAGCTCTTTGTGGAATGATGGTGCTTCGCTTGAGGCTCTGAGGTGCCACCACCTGAGCTTTCATAGGGAAACAATGATTATGCCCAGTTTCACTCAGTTTAGAGAACCAGGAGATCACAGCAGAGATAGGATGCTTTGGGTTCAGCTAATGTCAGGATTTACTGAACGCCTTTTATATGTCAGGGACTCTGTAAAGACCAGGGAAATAAAAGATGCATGAGATGCCACTGCTCTTGAGGAGAGTACAGCCTAGCACTGGCATACAGTGTCATCTGGAATAGACATTAGGATGACAATTGATAAGCAGGCAAGGAGGGGTGAAAGTGATTAAAAGTGATTTTTGAATTGAGAGCAATTTTCATTTTTTTCTTAACTCCAAGTCCTAAAATGTGCTAAATTTCTCTCTCTCTTTTATAAAATTCTTACACACAATTAAAGGCCTTAATGGACACCAGAAACCATTATTAGATAGTGAGCTTTTATATTCTTTATTCCCCTCCCAATACACGGCTACCTTTACCCATGAAGTAGGAGGTTATCCTTTCCTTTTACTCTCTCCAACTCTGTACGTCAGCTCTTAGTCTGAGGTTTGGTTGCTCAGATCCCTGGGTTCTTCCCCTTCGCCTTGACACACTGCCCACTCCCACCCCCTGTTCACTCTCTTTGAAGCGGGTCTCACATTCTGGACCTTTCTTGTATCCAAACTCTCCATCAAAATATCACCTTCTTGTGCCTTATTTGTCCACATCGCTGTGCTCTGATAGGTGACAGCTGGATAATCTGTCACAGTTGGTGCTGATATGTTAATCCGTGTTCCCACATGACAAATATCTGCTTTTTAAATGTCTCTGAAAAAACAAAATCTACAAGTAGAAATTCTTCAATTTTAGGAATATTTTTCTTAAGACAGGAAGGGCACTCAGGCTCATCATATCATATTGTCATCTTGAAACTCATGGTATAATCAGCCACACGCCCTATATGCTCTACATCTGTTATTTAAGGACCTTGTGCATGGCCCATACACCCCTATGATAAACAGAATATATTTTAGCACATGAATGAAAACTAGGGTAAAAGCTATTCAATCCAAATCTGTTTATAATCCTCCTCAGCCCTTCATCATATCCAACAAACACATCAGCAAAGAATAATATTATTACACAACATTATTAACAAATATATGTGTATTATACCACATCCTAACTTAGTTTTTTAAAAGCTATTTAAAATGTTCAGTAGCATATGAAACAGCTTTCTCTCATAATGTTTCTCTCTCTAGGAATTTCAAAACTCCCAGTAGGTCAAAATATAACATATGTATCTGGCTTGTATATAGCAGTTATAAAAATCACTGTTATTACAGTGAAATCAGAGGGTGAACAGTTTCTAAGATATGACATATTTTCTACCTACTTGAATTCATGGGGAAAACAGTAGGCATCTTTCAGTAATTTCCTGCCTGAAAACTGGGACTTTATACAAATATAAAACATATAACTAGTTCTTTAAGGAATAATAACATGATGTTTCAATTCCTCAGACCTTCTAGAACCTGCTATAGTTTTAATCATTATAAGCACATTAAAATGTCCTGTGGACCTTTACAAAATTATCAGGTCTATGCCATACTCCAGACCAATGAAATCAGAATCTGGAGTTGGGGCATCAGCAATTTTTAAAGCTCCACCGAGGTCAAGAACTTATCACCTAGAGTGAAAACATGGCCTTGGGCTTGTGAGAAACACTGACACTGAGGAATATGCATGGAAACTGAAGAGTGGTCATCCCACCTCATTTCCTGGCCCGAGGTGACAACTATGAGGGACCAGGTGCTAATCACAAGGGTTGGTCAGCAACATTGTAATAGATAATTAGCTGAGGAGCAGGGAGAGCTGGTGAGGCTGAAGACAGTGACACAGAGAAGGGCAACCATTGCTGCTCACGGTCAAAAGCCACACCCTTAGTGACCCACAAAATGATGGGATTGAGTACTGATGCTTAGGGTACATTCACAGAGTAATACAAGGTCAGGATCAAGTGCAAAGGCTTTTGACTTTTTTTAAAAAAATTGAAAATCATAATTAGCCTATGGGGTAAATAGCACAGGGGCTAAAATTACCCTGTTGACATGTGTGGTTAACAGTGAAGGTCTGAGAAGGTATGCAACTCGTCCAAGATTATTACACAAGCAGTAAAAAGCGGCACTTGAAACAGATTTATATTACCTACTCCTACTGGAGGTCCACCATGCTATTCTAATAGTGAAGGGATTAATACACCGAATTTCACTGTTAGAAGATTAATGTTCCTCACTTTAAATGTGTCTAATAAATGCCCAGATGAATGTGTTTGCTGGTTTGAAATCTGAATTGTCCATCCATGTTGGATATCGCTGTTTCTATTAAAGAGATACTACAAAATCATAAAGCAGGAAAGTAAAGCATAAAGCACCTCGGCCTTGCGTTTCAGGTAAATACATGTGTTTCTTATGTATCAGTGAGGTGGGATCATTGAGTTCATAAAACAGTAAATCTAGATCTAGATTTTGCACTAAAGAAAATCCAAAGGAACCTGTTTGTTTTCCTGAGTTATGCATGGGCGATTGGGATTTCTGGAATACTCAGCAGTGATTATTGCTAAGGGAATGCTGTGGACTTAACTATACTGTTAGGTGAGATAAATTGTGCTCAGAAGAGCAATTACATATACCCCATCTTGCCAAATCCCATTCTCTCTGTAAATAGGTTTGGTCAAAGTGTATAAAGATTATCCATTTTACTTGCTGTTATCTACACATTTTTTAGGCCCTGTTAGCACTCAGCCATATATCTGAGCAATACGTTGTCAGTATAAAGCATGATCTTTTAAAAAAATTTTTTTTAAAATATATCTTTATTGATTTCAGAGAGAGGGAGAGAGGGAGATAGAAACATCAATGATGAGAGAGTCATTGATCGGCGCAGCCCGCAACCCGCAACCCAGGCATGTGCTCTGACCGTGCGGGAATCGAACCCTGATCTCCTGGATCCTAGGTGGACGCCCAACCGCTGAGCCACGCCTGGCTGGGCTAAAGCATGATCTTTTATTATTCAGTTTTATCTTTTAGATTTCTTTTACTGATGAAACTTTTTGTTAAAGAAACAGATGGGAGAGCCAAAATGGCACATGTGGCTTAGATGCCTTTGCTCTATTGTTCAAGGGATAGAACTCTTTAGGAAGTAGCTCCAAATTTAACATCTCGTACAATGTTTATTCTTATTATTTTTAATGAGAATTTCTGTGATATGTATATCTTCTGAATATAAACTGCAAAATTTCTTTTAGCTATAGACAAATTTTTTTCTTCTTAAAAGTGAACAAAGAATTAAAAGGAAATGAAGGTAAAATAAAATCTTTTACTTTTCTAATTGCTAACTGATATAATGGTTAACAATTTGGTCAAAATAATAATAGCAACAATGTATTTAATTCTGAATGTTTGTATAGAGGGGTGGGTGAAAGTAGGTTTACAGTTGTGAAAAAAGACATGCAGGTTATGATTTTTACAATAGCTTTATTAACTCAAAAGAATGGCACAGTGCACTTAGATACACCTACTCTTGCCCACCCCTGTGTTTTGGAGAAAGAAGTTTGTCCTCTTGTGTCTCCTTTGTTATTCACACGGAGCACTGCACTTCTGGTCACCAAATGTGTGGAGTTTGCTCCCCCGTCAAGCAATTATTTACAATACCAGCTGGGTGTCCTATAATTTAACTCAATTCTGACATTGTATACCTGGAGATAGTGTCAGATGTCACAAGATAAGGGCTCAGTCCCACAAGACCCCCCCCTTCAGATGTCAATTGCAAGTCCAGATTGTCACCTTTGCTGCTGGATAGAATGACTTCTGAGCTCAAAATATATTAGATTGCAAAGGCAATATGTGTTAAAGAAGAAAAAGAGCAGCGTAAAATATCACTGTGAAAACATTTTGTTTATATATATCTAAATCAATAAAAATAGACCTTAGGAACTATGATATTTTTATGTGACAGAGTATTTTTTAAAAAACTGATATAATATTCTGTTACAAATTATGTATTCTTTCCAACTATTTAAAAATTTTAATAAAACATTTTCACTCATCTTAAAATATATGAGTGGCTACATACATTTTCAAAATCATTTTAAAAGATAATGGAAACAGAAAGGAGATTTCAGATGAAAGATCTGTTCACAGGCCAACCAAGCCATTTGTCCCAGAAACTTCCAGAGGAAAAAGCACAATTTAAAGATGGTTAGTTGAGTGGGCTTACACCGAGTGGGAACAAGCCTCAGCCCCACATTCCTTAGCTAGACAGCCCATGAGTTCCAAGAGTCCATATACATACAAATTTGTCCAAACCCTCTGCAATGATTCAAGACTAATAACACAGGAGGATTCTGCAGGAGTCTTTATTGTCCATGTGTTTCATGGTTTCTAAAAGTCAGATGCCAAATGAATCATATCAGGGACTGTGAATGGAATAGATTCCAAAGTCTTGGCAGCCACTAGATTTTTTCCTTGGTGAGGGAGTATGTTTAATAGGGGTAGAGTCATTTGGGGCCCAAGAGAAATTGTTCCAGACCTCATGCTAATAAGTATTCCCGCCGGGCTTCTGTTCTCAATGGTTTGGCCTTGTGGATAAAAAGGGGCCACATACTAAATCTGACAAGCTCAGGGGAGGCCCGCATGGCAGGCCTTACAAACTTAGAGACCTAAAATAAACACATAGGATGATCTCAAATTAAAAGTTTCTAACAGTGAGTCATGGCCAGTAGTCAAGTCCTAGGCTGGTATCTTTCCTGACAAAGGTCAATCTTTACCTTAACTGAGCCTGTCTATTGTCCATAACATACCTTTGGAATGACAGTAGTTTCCTTTTATTACCTGGACTCCTCACTACACCAGAGCAGAGACCACAGAACTTCTCATTGTTATTGTTATCATGCTAATTGTTAACTCTCCTACACCCACAAATGTAAAAGAAGTATGTGTCTGTGTGTTTTCCTTTTTATCCAATCCCAGTGATTTCCCAGCCTTGCTTTCCCCCCTTCACATGTAACCTTATACCTCCACCTTTGATTGTAATGTATAAAATAAAGTGCAAAACTGCCATTCTCTGGAGCATTTTCTCAATCCATTGAGATTTTGCTTCCCAGCAATTGTCATCTGTTTGGCCCAAATAGACTCAGAAAAATTCTCCACAGGTTTAAACGATTTCTTATATTGACAGCTTTAGCATTCTGTGTTTATGATGTTATTTGCTGTTGGATTTGGTTGTATGCTTTTGCATGGGAGGGGAATTGAATGAGGGAATTTCCCTTTCTTTACATCAGCAGAAGTATTTGAGGGAGGGATTTCTTTGCAGACTTATATTTTCTGAATCTCTTGGAAGTAGCTTTCCCTTCCTGATCCACATAAATTTATGGATTTAGCTATTTTAAGTTACCTAGACCTTTCCATCAGCAACACATCAGGTGAATAAAAAAAGGTAGTATTGTTATCAGGAAAGTTGGGGTATCATCTTCCCCACTGAGTGCTAAGGGTGGAGTCTTTACAATATCTTGAGAAAAAGAATTTTCTGAGACTCGTACAGGAGGATGAGTTGGTTTTATTTGTATGGAATTACATCCCCAGGTTTCCAAAGTCCCATTTTCCCTACCCCAGTCCTGGAAGAAGTGTAAATGGGGTTTCAGTAGAGCTGAAATCAAAGCCAGTGTCCAGAGTTTCCACTCCATGTGCGGCCAGGTCCAGTTCAGCATCAGGCTAGTTGCAGTTCATTAGTCCTTTGTGTGTGGGGTCCACATGGCCATGGGCCGTGTGAGCTAATACAGAAAGCAAGAGTGAGAGAGCCCCACGAGCCAAGAGTCAAGAGCAACAGGCCAAGAGCCAAGAGAGACCAGGCGCACCAAGAGGGCCAAGAGAGCCAATTCCTTTGTTCAGGGAATTAAGTGTCCCAAATCTCCCCCTCTGGCAGCGGCCAATGACCAATGTTCCCAGGTGTGATTGACCCCAAGCATCTTTGCTAGTCCCCCCAGCTTTACTGGGCATGCATCTATCTTCCCTTTGCTGGACCTCTGGGAGTGTAAAGTTGTAGCTTCCTGGTGAAGCTACCCAAAGACATGCCTGCAATGTTTGGCCTTCCCTTCCCTCCTTTCCTGTTATTAACGATGAGGTTCCTTACAATGGCGTCAGTATTACGTAACTCCTGCCAACTTGTCATCTACTTAGAAGGCTAAAAATATACAGCTCTAACACGCATTAGAAAACCACCAGTCCCAGGCATTACAGATCACCCGGAAAATCAGGTTAACACCATTAAACTTGGTTATAAACTGAGTATTAGAGATGACAATAAAAGCTAGTGAAGCCAATTATGAGTTGTAGAAAAATTTTAATAGGGCAAAATTAATTCAAACAGTTTGAAAAAAGGTTGCCTTAACAGTTTTATAGTTTCCAAGGCACATTAATTTCTTTTAAAAAGTGAAATACAAATAATTGGAGGCAAGAGAGATTAAACTTAGAAAATTCTACCTTTTTCCTAAAATAAAGGGCCTGTATAAAAAGCTCATGATTAATTTAATGCCCCTTATAATTCACAAAATCTATTGTAATAAATTGAATTTTATTTAGGCTCTGGTTTTTGTTCTTTATTAACATTTTATTGGACCAAGTTATATTTTAAAATGTAGCTCTTTTATGTACAAGTAAATATTTAATTATTTTATTTTTCAAAGTATAAAAAAAATTTAATCTTATAATAATCAGAATTGCATAGGAAGGGTTAAAGAGGAACATTCATGCACAAAGTTTACAGAGAGGAAATTTGTTGCAACATGACTTATAATAAGAGAAATCTGAAGGAAGCAAAATTGAGTGCCAAATAATATGACATATTTAAATATATGTTGGCATGGTATTATCCTAAAAATTACACAAAATTGTCTAAAATACTTACTGATCTCATAGAATGCTCACATATAACATTAAATTATTTATTTATTTATATCTTTTAAAGATTTTTTTTTAATTGATTTTCAGAGAGAAGAAAGGAGAGAAAGAGAAAGAGATCATTGTGAGTGAAGCACTGATTGGCTGCCCCCTGCACACCCCAAATCGGGGATGGAACAGGCAATCCTTCAGTGCACAGGAGAAGCTCCACCACTGAACCACACTGGCCACGGCTGACATTAAATTTTTTAAAAGCTTGCTTAAAACTACATATACATATGAATATATATACACATACACACATTATACATATACATATACATCATATACATATACATATACATATACATATACATATACATATACATATACATATACATATACATATACATATACATGTAATGCTGAGGAATAAAAGTGGGATGAATAATTTTAAAATGTAAAAAAATTTTTTAAATTCCACAATAGGATCCTTGTTTCCTCTGTGCGCCCTCGGCTCTCTGATCTCTGTGTTGCAGGCTGGACTGTTCTCCAGGGAGGCAGAATTTCCGGCAGAGCTGAAAGTGGGGGATGATCATTAGGGCCAAGGGAGATGTGTTACAATGCAGGCCCTGTAGTCTCAGCCAGCCCCATAGGGAGCTGTGGAGCTAAAATGATCCATCAGAAATATCCTGCACTGGGACAGATGACCAAGCCTTACGCTTCTGACCCAGCAGTAACTGGCTTGTCCCACTCTTAGAAGGCTATGAACTTGGGCAAGGCTGCTTCCTAGAGCTGACGCAGCTCCAGAAGGGGCTGCAGCCTCACAGCTACCAGGCGACAAGCACCTGGGCCTCACAGCCCTTCGCCTCTCTCTACAGTGCGAACCTAGATAAGTGGATATTTACTACGCGTTTTTATTACTCTCCCACCATAACCTTATTTGCTATTGAACAACCATCCTTGTCTATAAAGGGGGCAAAGTGCCTTGAGATTTCGTTGACAGAATCTTAAAGTTATTGTACTGTTTTTAAAGTTGTCACTAATGTATATACATGCTTTAGAATCTTAGATCAAAAAGTAAACCAGTGATATTCACGATATGCCAAATTAAGGATCCATTGGTTACTCAAACGTCAGTTTCATTATCTAGGTCATTAGTAAGTAAAAAGTGAGCAACTAAACAGTAATCATGTAGGTCCACTGTCCATTTTATCATGGTACTTCAGTTTGAAAAAAGAGTGATAGTGCGTGTATTTTCATCAGCAAATTCCTATTGTCCACATGGGATACACACACAAATACATATGCAAACACTAAAAGCATAATATTGATGAGCTCCATAGAAATATGCAAATAGAACAATTTTGGAGATTTACTAACACAAAAAATTTAGGAAACCTCTAATGTGGAATATATATTTCAAAGCTATAAGTGCTGAGAATTAGTTTAACAGATAGCATGTTTAATATAACAAAATAAAAATCTTTCCTCTTTTAGTCTCAAGGCTAGTGTTCATACCATAAAAGGAAATTCACTACTTAAAAAAACAGTGAAAAGCTAAGAAAAACAATAATAAAAGAATCTTTCCTAGGCTAAATTAATAAATCTTTTATTTATATGTTTTGTTTAATCATACCAATTTTTAGTTAGCTGAACTTGAGAAATAGCAAAGATTGAAACACAAATATTTTGGATTCATCAGCACTCTATCAAGCCTATTTCCCTTCTTCTACTTAAAAAATAAGTTCTAATTATGTTTTAAAAGGTTGTGTGTGTGTGTTTCCTTTTTTTCTGCAAAAAGCTTTGTTGTTTCCGTTGGGTCCAATGTGTGGGAGACGGCTCCAGGGTGGTTAAAAGGATGCCTGCTGGTTTCAGGGAGAGGCTCAGGCAAAAGCCAGACACCAGAGGGATGCAGGGGGCTCCTCGAGGCCTCTGGGCTCCAAAGGGTGAGCGTTTCAGAGACACTCGCCACCCAGCCTGGGGGCCGCCAGCCTGGAGGTGAGTCCTGTGTCGCCCATCTGGTGATGAGCTTCACCTCCTCCAGGGGGTGGCTGTGCAGGGATCACAGAGCTGAGGGTCTGGGTGGGCAGAGCCCAGGGCCCGCAGGTCCGAAAGGGCCTGGCTCTGGATCTCCCCAGGGCCATGGCTGCTTCCATGGCGTCCTGAGTTTCACCCCACTCACCTTGGGACGGCTTCTGCAGGTCCCAGAAATGAACACCACCGAGCTGGTTTTGCATCTTTAAGAGGCGCTCAGTACCCTCCCGCTTCTCCTCCACCACCCCGAGGGAGAAGTGGCCCAGCCCCCCAGAGCCACATGGTCGCGCTCCAAGTAGAAGCCCAGAGAGAGGCAGGTGTGGGGCCCAGATGCAGGCCGGCCAGGCGCTTGACCCCAGCCTCTGCCTCGGTGGAATAATTCTGACGGATTTGGGAGCTCATGGCTGTTTGGCAATAAAGAGTTAAAGTCAAAAAATGATGTTGGCTGGCCTCGGAGGCTGCAGATGGCTGAGGTGGTTCCAAAGGTGGTGGCTGGAAAAGACACCGGAGGGTGGTCAGAGGCTGGAAGGAGGGGTGTCGCTGAGTCTGCACTGTTCAAACTGTTGAAGCAAGAAACAGATCTGGGGGACTGCCAAGGGCACTGTCAAAAGTGTTTTGTTTTGTTTTAAACATGAGTAAACAGTTTTCTAAAATGAGTGGGCAAATATTCCATTTTGCATAATTAATTAAACAAACTATGGAGATAGTTACATTGTCAAGTGTGATCACTGAATAGCATCAAAGAGAGAAATATAGTCTCTCAGAATCTTAGGCTCCTTAAAAACCTGAAACAGGAATAATTGATTTTTGTAGGTGCATTTTATATTTTTTAGCATATAAATCACTCAAGGTGGCAATCTTTTCTTAAATTTCAGTCTTAGAAAAAAAGTAATATTTTAAAACATGAGACAATGGAAACTTTATTACAAAATGGAAAGATTTATTACAGAAAGTGCTGAGGAGATGCAGAAATAAGTCTGTCTCTTTAATAAAATGCTTCATCCATCATCCGAAGTACACAATATTTTACTTTCTTTTATGCAAATACATTTCTTGGGCAGTGTCATAACATAGCGATAAAAGCATGGCATTGAGCAAGACAGACTTGCCACTTAGTCGCTGAGAGAGGTGAGCGACGCACCTGGGTTCCCGGCCCTCCTTCCCTCGTTCTTCAGACAGGAGTAACAGGCATGCTGACCCACGCAGGGGTGCTGCCTGGGAAACACGCAGCATCTCATACGGTCCTCACTTGCTGTTATTTTTATTTGCATTTACTTCCCATAGAAATACTAGTTGTTTTTGAAGGAATGTGCTGCTCCTGTAATGAAAAAGTAGTTACTTATTAGCAGTCCCCCGGTGCGCCCATCCTCTCCCTCTATGGAATACACCGTCGGATCACAGCATCCCATTATCCTGTGTTTGCCATCTGTCTTACCGCTGGATTTAAATGCAGCAAAGTAACTACAAATGCTTTGGAATGCTTTTCCTACTATGATTTATTTCAAAGGGAACTTAACTGTACCCAAGACAGTACAGATATTTAAAGAATACAAAACCTGTACACAGTTTCTGATTATTAATACTAGAATCCATGAATGGTCTAAACAACGTTAATATACTTTAAGTTGTGCAACTACACATCTCTAAGGAAATAGATGTTATACAGATGAGAAAAGTGAGCTCGGATAAATAAAGGGATTTTTGCCAAGGTCAGAGAGCTTTCAAGGGGCCTAATTAGACATAAACAAAGGCTGTCTCCTATAAACTACCTGCAGAAAAGCTGTTTATGAAATCATACATCCAGGATTATTCTAAGGAAGATAAAATTCCCAGCTGTTCACAATAATTTGACAGTTTAAATTTGCCAGAATGTTGAACAATGTGTGTATGTGATTTATTGTTTTGGAGCCTCCTCATAGTAGAGAAATAGAATCATCACTCAGAAGGCTGTCAGGCTTCAACATTCCACTTCAATTTCTCACCGTGAGGGCCTGGGAATTTCCTTTGCTATATTGTGTGGTTGAAAACAAATTAATATATCAAATTTCTTCTTCTCCTTCTACATTGGATTTCTATGATTTCTTTTTTTTAACAAACTTTTCTGGAGATACAAAAGATAAGGCAAATATCGACACAGTGCCTAACTAAATTGATCTGGATTCCAAATTATTTGATAAGACCTGAAATAATGGAAATTTACTTTAATAGATATTGGGATAATTGTTGTATTATTATGAACCTGTGTTCACTATTATTCACAGGGTCTTTGATAAATATGCTTTGGGGACCAGCTAACAGTAAAAAAAAAAAAAAAATGTATCACTTAAAAGATGAGAAGATCAAATTTGATTATGTTTAAAAATTTCTTCTATATATATCATGCCTTTTAATAAATTGCTCTGTTAAGAAGTAAATATTTATAGAATATTCTTACAAATCGCTGGGCTAACACATTTTGAGGGAGAGAGAGCAAACTGCTTAGTCCTAATTTTGTGCGGTATTCAATTTTCTTATTCAGTGGGTGACCATGTGAACAAAATAGATTTGATATCAGCTGAATATTGCTTTGTACATTTTGTATATTTCAAAATAAATAAATAAACAACTCCTAGAGTTTGCTCAAGTCCATATACCTAAATTTTTCAGTGTCTTGAGTTCCAACCAATAACACTAAAATTCCCACTTTGGACTATTTTTTTTTTCTCTAAATTTTAATCCAATTTGTCATAGTATAAAAGGCACAGAGATTTTCTTTGTTTGTATGAAGACTATTTAATGTAATGACTCAGGTTATGATTTTGGATAAGATACATCGTATCTTGTTACGTTCCAGGACTAACTCCATGAAATGTGGTGTGATGGCTCAATGTCTGGTTGACAACATGCCTAAATCCAGAATTTCAAAAATGTTTGACATTCATTTTAATAAAAGAGTAGCATGAAATAGAAGGTCTCACTTCACCAAATGTTGATCTAAGCTTAAAAAAAAAGAAGCTCTCAATTATTCCCAGAGTTACTTTTTTTTTGCAATTGCTCTCCCTCCTCCCTGCCCCCTTGCACACAGATGGGAAAACAAAGGTAATTCTTCTCATGTGGGATAAGTACCAATAGGATAATTTAGAATCTGAGTGATTGGCAGAATTTAGACTCTTGAAATACATGGATGTGCCAGGATTGAACTTTCTAAAAATCTCTACCTGCTGTTTCAAATACCTCAGAGATAACGAGATGAGTAAGACATGGGTCCTCTTCTGCTCTGAAAGTTCTAAGAAAAGAAAGGTGTCTGTTGAGGGGATTAAGAAACACGGCTTAAAGGAGATACCTGAAGGTTAGGTAGGATTTTGACAGGTGGAGATGGTAGTGATAGGACACAATGTTCCCAGTACATAAGATGAAGAGGTGGGGAAATTCAGTGTAAGGAAACAGTAACTAGAATAGACTATCTATAGGGGGACAGTGAGTTTAGGCTAAAAAAGTAGGGTGAAACTAGAGTCAGAGGACCTTAAATGGCAGTTAAGAAGTACAGGATAGTAATATATCTGAGCTCTGTTTTAAAAGATTAATCTGGAAAGGAAAATAGAGTAGAGAGAAAAGAAGTTGAGGGGCCCGATTATGATGGAACTCCATTACTTAAGATATGAAGTCATTAGAGGTTAACCAAGAATGGAATTTTTTTGCCAAAGCAAAAGAGTGAAATAAAATTTTGAGATATAATAAACCATTTAATTAATTAATTGGTTAATTAATTAATTCAAATATGTCAGTCAATGACTGTTTGTTAAGTGCCTACCATGGCCGGATCCTAGAGTTTGGTGTTGGGGAAACAGTGAGAATAAGAGAGGCAGAGCCTTTTCCCTCAGGGAGCTTACATTCTTACCAGGATTGAACCTTCTTGACAATAACCTGGCAAAAGAACCTGATACCATTATTAAAAATAATCGTTAGCAATGTATTTTCCACAGCAAACCTACCCACAATCCACTGTCAGGGACCCACTCAAGCCTTCTTTTATCCATTTATGTAATAACAAGTCCCAGGGAAATAAAAATCTCTAAGAGTTTGCTCTTGCTGTTGTAACAAATTATAACAAAATGAGTAACTTAAACAGGCACACATTATGTTACACATTATCTGAAGGTCAAAAGTACAGACGTAGTCTCACTGGGCCAAAGTCTAGGTGTTGGAAGTGTTGATTTCTTCTTTCTTTTTTGCCTGTCCCAGCTCCTAGAGGCTGTCAACATTCCTTGGCTTGTAGTTGCAACACTCTCACCTCTGATTCTGTAGTCACATCTCCTCTCTCTGTTCCTTTCAGTCCAAGCAGGCAGCATTTCTGCTGGTTTTAGATTCTCAAGAATCTTGATGGTCCCCATCCTACATCAAGGTAAGTCATTCTATTAGACAAGAGGTTCCTCCACAGTTCTTTCTGGACAATCCTATCATAACCAGCCTTCTGCTGACAGACTGAGGGAAATCGTGATTCATGTGCCTAGCCTACTCAAAAAGCCTTCTGTGTGGTTAGATGCTCTCATCTTTTGAGCCCTGCTGGCACTAACAAAAGGTTGTCTAGCCATACCTTTGGCTTTCTTTCCATATCATGCTTTCCTGACAACGAATCCCTAATACTAGCATCTTTTGAACTCTGGATAATCTGGGAATTTCTCAAATCATCTAGTCCTGGTTCCTTTTTGCTTTACAGTTCATCCCTCAATTTTTATCTTTCCTCTCACATTTTACTATTAGTAGCAAGAAAAAAACCAAGCCATATTTTCAATACTTTATTTGGAAACCTCCTCAGCTAAGTAGACAAGTTTATCACTGACAACTTTTACTTTCCACACAACTGTATTCAGCTAAGTTTTCTACCATTATATACAAGGATACCCTTTCCTTAAGTTTTCCATAACATTTTCTTTATTTCTTTCTGAACTCTCATCAGCAGTGGCTTTAATATCCATATTTATGTGAGTAGTCTTTTTGTGATGATTTAACTATTTTCTAGGACAATATAGGTTTTTCTCTACTATGCTTCCTGCTCCCTCTGAGCCCTCACTAGATGCCTCTTGAAATGCCCATATTTCTACTACAGACTAAGGAAAGCTAGGCTTTTCCTATAATGCTCCTCAAACTTCTTCCAGCTTCTATTCACCCAATTTTAAAGCTACTTACACATTTTTTGGTGTTTGTTACAGCAGTACCCTACTTCCAGGGCGTGCCAGCATCCCTATAGCTTTTCTATTGCTAAAGTAACAAATTGCCACATGGAAAGTGCTGATAGGAAGCCCTGGGAGGGGGGTGGAGGAGGGGTGCCAAGGGAAACCAGATTCCCTGATGTTTAAATCATAAAGCAGACCTCAGTCTTACAGCAGAACTTTATGAATCAGTAGTAATGATGCTTAAATGCAGAATGTGCAATGAGTCACATGCATAATTTAAAAATGCATAATTACAGGCACATGAGTTTGTGTATTCAAAGGAATCTCTCAACCAGTGTCATACACACCTCAGTCAGTCTCATGCAAACATTAGGGAAGCTTTCACACCTCTGCTGAATGTGCTTCCATAAACATTCTTTTTTTATATTGCAAGTTTCTTTTTACATTTGTTTCTTATAGTGTTTTATCAACTCTTCTGGTATCAAATGTGTGATGCATCACTGGGAACTACTAACTTATAGAACATTTGGCAATGATATATAAAAACAAACTTCTGACACAATGCCAGGAAAGTTGGTAGAACTTTACAGTGGACATTAAAGCTAATTAATTAAAACATAGTAATGAAATTCTAGTTTTACAATTTAAATAAAGGGGCTAATTGGAAAAGAAAGCAAACAAAGAGAAATGTAACTGCATACTAATATATCTGGGTTAATGTTCTTACAGAGTACAAAGGCATACAATTTAATATAAATAAAAATCTGGAAATGTAACTCAAGGCTAAAGAGGAAAATTCATGCTAAAAGAAGATCGAGGGAAATGAGGAGATTAAAAGATCATTACTGAAAAATCTCAGTTCTCGCTGAGTTGTTGAAGAGTAATGTGAGAGTTATATTTAGCAGTTATCAATGCTAATTAGCAACAAGTCCCAGATTTTTGAAGTTAGAAAGCTACGTTGTTCTGAAGTTCACTATGATTTATCACTTTCAAAGAATTTAAAAAAATGATACTACAGCATTTGTCTGAGGTTGACTAACTCATGTATATTACTGAAATTTTACATAGCAACTAGAAGACACTTCTTAAAAATGATTTTATTTTCACCTTTCACCAAACCCTATTTGGGAGAGTTAAGGTCAGCAAAATACCTTATTTGTTTTACTTTACCTCTCTGGATCCTGCTCTAACCCTGAGCATCCCTTCCAGCTCCCACCACTTGGCCTAAATTCCTTAGCCACTGCCTTTGTTGTTGTTGTGTTGAAGGTAAGTTAGAGGAAGGTGAAGAAAATGGAGATTGGGCAAACATTATGACACTTACAATATCAGATCATGTCATTATAAAATGCTTTATAGGGAGGAAATGCTTGACACTTATTGAATGATAAATTTGCCTTCTTTGCCAACAGCTTTTGGGGTGCTTCACTTACTACCTAAGGTTTTAATAGGCACTCAATACATTACATGAAATGCCCTGGCTCATGAAAGAGGTTTTTCCCATTCATCTCATTTCCTGCATTCTCACACCTACTCCAGTAGCTCAGCCCCTCATCTTCTCTTAACTGACCATAGCAATAACCTTTTACTAATTTTCCCTGACACCAGCCACTAATGTCCTCAATATATCCTCTGCATGTCAAAACAGCTACATTTCAAAAACATATAGCTGATAAAAATAGCTTCCTTGCTATAAATACCTGATGCTTACAGAGCCATGTAGATATTCCTAACTATAATCTGACAAGGCCCTACAGCTAACCCCAACACTTTTTTTTTTCCAGTCACACATTTATTTCATATACATATATATCCTGTTAGTTTTGTGTCTCAGAATCCTAACACAACTGCTAAGAGAAGTTAAAGAAGAAGTGTTGTGGGTTGACTTGTGTTCCCCAAAGAGATATGTTTGAACCCTGATTAAACATATCAGAATAGATTAGGGTCCAATGACTAGAGAGTCCCTATAACAAGAGAAAAATTTGGACACAGGCACACACAAGGAGACTGCCATGTGATGACAGAGGCAGAGATGAGGGACATCATTTAGAAACCAAAGATTGATGGCAACCACCAGGAGCTGGGTGAGAATCTTGAAACAGACTCTCTCTCAGAGATTTCAGGGAAGAACCAATAGTTCTGAGACTTTGATTTCAATTTCTAGCTACCAAAACTGCGAAAGAATAATCTTTTTGTGTTTTTTGTTGTTGGTTTTTGGTTTCTTTAGTTAGTTAGTTTGAGGCAGTTTGTTACAGTAACCTGGAAAACTAACGCGGGAGGTAATGACTTTTAAGAAAATATCTAACACTCCCCGGGTTTTCTTGAAAAAAGTAATTTTATTTTCAGGTTCTGAGACATTATTCTATTACACATTTAAGTATTGTGTTTTCATCAGAATTCGGGTCAATAAAGAATCAAAGAGACAACTAAAATATTAGAACACATACATTGATGTATTGAATCAAGTGTTGATTCTAAAGATTTATTATCCTTTGCTTTTGTTACTGAGAAAGTAAAAGGATAGAATATATAATGAAGTATAAGTATATTTTTGCCTTCTGTCTTTGATGGGGTGGAAGATAGTGTCTGGCACATCAAGATGAGCTCATTTTAATGCCTGGCGTTTAAGAGTATTCATTGGAGAAATTCACATGGAGTAGTTGGCAAAAATCAATCATATTTAATATGAAAATGCATTAATTAGATTTTTCCTTTTCAGATTATCCCTTCTCCAAAAGATTTTATTTCCATTTTTGGCCAAAGCATCCATGCTGACTAGGGAGATGATTGTTTTGTTACTTTGTTGTCCCTTAACAAAAGAGAGCAAGTTTCTCTTAACTATATCTACCATGGTCCTCCTTAATGGCCTACTCTCTTTCTTTGTCTGCTCAATGAGAAATTGGATTTGTTTTTTGGAACTTATTAACTTATTTTCACATTCCTTCAAGAAATATACCAAATCTGAAATAGAAATTGGTGTAATTATTTAGGTAAAGGTTCTTCAAGGAGGTCTATGAGTGAAAAAACCTGGCTTGATTTAGGGAATGGGAATGAATGCATTGTAAGGCTTTGGTTCTCTCCATACACTGCCAAGTTTTTTCCACGTTAGGATCTTGGCAGTAGTTTTACCAGATGTGTTCTTCCCAGATGTTAGCATATCTAGTTTATTTTTTGTCAACAAGTCTTATTTCAAACTTTTCTTTTACAGATGTAACTTTTATACAGTTTTACAGATTAATAATTGTACCTAAGATGATGTAGGAATTATCTGGAAAAAAAAAAAATAAAGTTGTGTCTCAACCTTTGTAGTATATTATCAAAATTTACTCTGGGGAATACTCACAGACCTTTACATGCTTTCCTTATTAAGGGGGAAAAGAATAAAAAATATTAGTCATGTATTCAAATCATCCAAATTATAAAATGAGCCATAAATCCAGTCCAAAGGAACTGTAGAGCAAGAAAATGATAAGGATGACAGTTAATATTACTCAGAAGACATAACTAGTAGGATCTATAAGTAGGTTCTTCTGACTAATTAAAATTCAGAGAATGAGAAAGAAAATGAATGAATGAAATAACAAAATCAGTCATGAAGTAATTAGATAATAAAAGTAAAATTAAAAAGTAATAAGAAGAGCTATCTAAAAAGAATGAGATTTTAAAAATATTAGCATTACCTATATTTTGCATGTATATTATAAATATAAATGCACCAAAAAAGAAAACTACATGCCAATATAGTCAAAACAATTCTGAGAAAAAAGAATGAAGCTGGAGGCATCACACTACCTGACTTTAAATTATACTACAGAGCTACGATAACCAAAACAGTATGGCACTGGTAGAAAACAGACACACAGATCAGTGGACTAGAATTGAGAACCAAGATATAAAAACCACATGTATATGGGCAGATAATTTTCAACAAAGGAGCCAGAAACACACAATGGAGGAAAGAAAGCCTCTTCAATAAATGGTGCTGGGAAAATTGGAAAACCACATTTAAAAGAATGAATCTAGATTACAGTTTGTCCCCATGTACAAAAATTAATTCAAAATGGATCAAAGACCTAAATATAAGATCTGAAACAATAAATTAAATAAAAGAAACATAGATTCTAAATTTATGGACTTTGGTTGTAGAGAACATTTTATGAACTTGACTCCAAAGGCAAGGGAAATAAAAGCCAAAATAAATGAATGGGCCTATGTCAAACTAAAATGCTTCTGCCCAGCAAAAGAAACTGACAATAAAACAAAGAGGTAGCCAACTGAATGGGAGGTGATATTTGCAAACGACAGCTCTGACAAAGGTTTAATATCCAAAATATATAAAGAACTCATCAAACTCAACACCAAACAAACAATCCAATTAAAAAATAGGCAGAGGACCTGAACAGACACCTCTCCCAAAAAGACATACAAATATCCAACAGATATATGAAAAGATATTCAACCTCACAAGCAAATGCGGAAATGCAAATCAAAACTACAATGAGATAGGACCTCACACCTGTTAGAATGACTATTATCAACAAGACAAGTAATAGCAAGTGTTGGAGAGGTTGGAGAGAAAAGGGAGCCCTCATTCACTATCGGTGGGAATGTAGACCTGTACAGCCACTATGGAAAACAGTCTGGTGATTCCTCAAAAGAATTAAGAATAGAGTTACCATATGACCTAGCAACCCCTCTCCTGGGTATCTTCCCAAAAAACTAAAAAACATGTATTTGCAAAGATATATGCACCCCTATGTTCATCTGCAGCATTATTCAGGGTGGCCAAGACATAAAAAATCCAAAGTATCTCTAGATAGAGGACTGGATAAAGATGTGGTGTTTATACACACAATGGAATACGACTCGGCCATAAGAAAAGATGAAATACTGCCATTTGCAGCAACACGGATGGACCTTGAGAATATCATGCTAAGTGAAATGTCATTCAGAAAAAGCTAGGAACCATATGATTCACTCATATGTGGGATGCAAAACTGAAACTCATGGAGACAGACAGCAGCTTGGTGGTTGCCAGAGGAAAAGGGGTGGGGAGGTGGGGTGAAGGGGGACTAATATGTGGTGAGTCCTTGAATTCTTCTGTGTTCCACAGTCAATGATTATCATCTTAAACCAGCCTACTAGATACAAGTACTACTGATGGGAAGGCGTGAATGGCACAGTTAACTGCACCCAATTGCTGGATATTCAAACAGTTTCAAGTCATTCAAAACAGTTTCCCTACTAAGCTTCTGTCTAGAAGAGATTAAATGACATATTAGTATGCAACCTCATGATGAAAGAGAGATTATATTACAATTTTCAGTTTTTACTCTTGTAATTTGTATGATTTTCCCCTCCAAATTGGTAATTCTAATACAAATGTGAAGTTGGGGAGCTATAAATCCATAAATATGTTATATTTTATATTAGTATATAATATCATATATAGTTTGATGAATTATTATACTGAATTGGCATGGGATTACCTATGTTGTAATTACTAATTTCAGTATAATGAATCATTACTAAGTTTAACTAACCATAGTAAATATTGAATTGACTTTAAATTATCTTAAGAAAAAAAATATTTTGAATTTCTCTTAGGTTTTTCACCAACTTTATGCATTCAAGGTTATTTTAACAAAATTTTTATTTTAGAAAAAGTTAATTTACTAGTTACAGACATGCAAAAATAGATATGCTGCATTCCAAATTTTTTAAAACTACTCGCCTCTTAGAAATAGCTGAACCAATTTAAACTAAATTTAAAAATAAAGTACTCCTGAGCCAAATCCCCATCTGTTGAATTTCTGTCTCAGAGCCTGGTTTTTAGATGAGTTACAAACACTGACAGAAATTTATAATGGACCTTGGGACCATCTCATTTTGTAATGGGAAGTAGTTGGTCAGTAGCAATGAGGGAATATATTGTGCTTAGAAGTCAACCTCTTTACCATTCTAAAATGTTGGGTTTAGAGTTTAAAATCAATATCCATACATTTTATTTCACATACCACTTTATCATAATACAATGTCTTTCCCTGCTGAGCTGGAAAGAAAAGGGTCTAGTTTAGTAATAAAAAGGTGGGCAGAAATTGTTAGACAATTTATAGCTTTCCCTAAAAATAAATTGAATGCTATTACCTATAATGTACATAGAAAAAGAGTAAGAGAAAAGAGACCATAGATTTTAATATTATGCAAACTCAAAAAGTAAGAAATGAAATATCCAAAGTTCTGTATCTTTAGTTGGGCAAAGCATATCACAGGCAAAATTAATATCACAAGCAAAGTATAATTTAAATATCTTAAATTTCCAGAATATTCTAGGTGTAAGTATTTTGGTCAGGTTCTAAAATGCTATGATATAACAAATTATATCTATATTTATAAGAAATCATTTTTCTTAAGTAAACACAAAAATGCTATGTTATAGGCTAGGTAGGATTAATATAGTTTTAACATTAAAAGACATATTATAACATCTGTAATGTTCATTTTACTCATCTAATATTGAACATCTGCCACAGGACAGACATCATCTTAAATCTGTTAATCCAGGTTGTGTATTTGAAACTGGATGAAACGAGATGTTTTTTCTCATCTACTACTATCACCAAGTAACTTCTTCATCTCTGGTGTAGCACTCACTTCAAGTTCAGTTATTCTTTTTAGAGTTTAATTTCTTAGCATATGTGTGCCTTGGCTTTTTTATTTTTTATAATCCAGCAAATTGTGATACTTTTCTTCTCTCTCTCATGCTAATTATGTGAAATAAGTTAAAATTTTTCTCAGTATTCTACAAAACAATATTTCAGAAAAAGGAATTTCTATGTCCTCAAGCGATCAAAACTAATGATGTTTAACGCTGGTCCCTGAATTTATGTCTAAAAGGATAATAGTTGTTTCGTGTGTTCATTAGATTTGCCATCTAGCCCAATAAGGTTTAAAATGTCTTTAACTTGACATTTGATTTTGCACTGGACGATGAATCTCTTTGACATCAAATTTTGCCTCAGAATCCATTTGAGTGTTTGGTTGCGTAGTGAAATAAGCTTCAGTTGTGTTGTCAAAGGAATCCTGCGTAATACAGAAGAGTAAGTAGGGGAAACATGCTGTCAGAATCCCTTGGGCTTTAGCTGTCATACAACTGAAATAGTCCAGATGGGGGTTAGCTCTTCAAATGCCCTACATTTCTTAATTTTTTTCTCATTGGAGGGAAAGAGAAGTAGTGCTCAAAACTGTCCTTCACATGGGCAGTTATTTGTTATTTGTTTCTTTTAACTGATGCATAGATTAGGTTATTTATCATGAGTAGTGTATGTTTTTCTAATAAGATATACACATCTTTCAAAAATATTTTCCTTAGAATATTTTAATGTGAAGATAAGTCTTGACTGGAGTTTACCTGTGCACTTGAGATGACATAAATGCCTTCACTCGCTCCAGTCCTTGGTGAAGCCTGTGAAATGGAGACATTGATATCACACACATCTTGAAGACAGTTGATTTTCATTTCATTCTTCTAATATACTCTACTTCTGGACATGAAAATAGTTAATATTTACTCGTTAGATTAAAGTTAGTATCAAGTACATAATTATTTATTTGTATGAGTCCAATAATTCCCATTTCTTTATAAGTTTTATCTTTAAAATGGTATATAACAAGGGCATTTACTTTTCCAGTATCTGACTGCCTATAACTAATACCTGAGTAGAGATTATATTTTTACACTTGATGTGTATGTTTAAAGATTTATAAGATCCAATTATTTTTTTGTTCTCTTATTTAAATTAATTGATCCATTTAACAAATATTCATCAAGCACTACTTAATACAAGGTACTACATACAAAATATATATGGCCTGTGGCTTCATAGAACTTACATTCTAATGGTGAGATGGGCATCAATTAAATAATCACATGTATAAGCATAGTAGTAAATGCTTTGCAGTAAAAGAGTAGTGCACAGACACAATATGCAATATGGAAATAAGACCTCACCCTGGATGGGGAAATGATTAAAGCTGAGTCTTGAAGGATGCACTAACCACACAAAGGCAGAGGGGGATGTCTCAAGCAAAGTACAATGGCATTTGCAAAGGTATTGAGGCTAAAAGAAGCATAAAACTGATCAGAAACTTAAAAGGGCCAGGGCCATTGTAAGTTGTAGTAGGATTTATTTTTCCCTTGCCTTAAAAGCAATTTAAAGTATTGAGTATAATCCAATCTGTGGAGAAAAGACCAGTGCTGGCTTGCCTGGCCTTTTTTTTTTTTTTTTAAACATCAGGTAAGAAGACCCCTTTAAATTGATCCCTAGACTATTAACTAATTAAAAAAAGCCTCTGGGCATAAAATTGAGGCAATGAGAATTATAACTAATTACTCCTAATGACAATGAGAATCAACAAGCTGGGAATATCTAATAAAAACTTCTTGAACTTTGGCTATAACAAATTAACCTCCCAAACAAAGAAAAGCTATACCTCATTTATGGAAAATTTTGTCCCATTGGGTATATGCACCCTGGTCTCTTCTGACACCACTGGGACCAGCTTGTGGCCAGGCTTTCTCTCCTTTGATTGGATGAAGACCCAGAGTCTTAGGGACCATCAAGCTACGAGCCTAACTCTTATTTTCCTGATCCTGCCTAAGGTGCACTGGCCTCTGCCGGAAGAGGCCCACCCTCACCTAAGAGCAAGGTCCTTCCCACCCATCACAGGCTTTCCCTTATGAGCCAAAGAATGAAGATAGAGGGATGATAAAAGGTAAGTTTGCTTTTCTGAACTTGCATGTATGTGATCTTTATCTTTAGGCACCAATCGAAATAGAAGAATCTCAGGATGGTCAAGAACCAGATCTCAGGCTTGAGTGAGTTTTCAGAACCGATTGCATAATCAGATTTGCATCTGTAAAAGATGACTCAGAGAGCAGAAGTGAAACAATTGGCAGACAGCATGAGTATGTGCAGAGAATACTTTGGAGGTCACAATAGTTGTCTTGCAGCTTTATCAGAGGAGAGAAGTGCGTAGGGAGAGCATAAGTTTTATTTTCTATATTTCGAATTTGAAATGGCTTTAAGCATGTAAGTGAAAATGCCAAATATGTAGTTGCTTGTGTGAAGTTCAGGGCACAGTTTTGGAAGAAATATGAATTTACAGGTCTTTCATTAGCATCCAGGTGACCTCATTTTTTTTCAATGCCATGACTCATTCTCAATGCGATAAAAGTGTTACAGTAAAGAAATTTCCCACTTGTACATGAGAATCTAGGAACATAAAAACATATGCACAAACACAAAAAGTGCCTCAGACACTATAACTGATTTCAAAACCCCGCTGAAACAGATTTCCACTTGCCTTAACCTGCAGGCATCTGTTGTTAAACTACTGGGGGAAGGAAAGTGTTTATTTTCATAGTACTTGTGATAATAATAATAAAGAATCCTTATAAGTAATTGAGCTATGAAGAAAATAATTGTGTCTTAATTTAGAAGTACTAAAAATATTTCATCCACTGTTTAAGGCAAAGAGTCTGAGAAATGCACTTTTCTTTAAAAAAGCATTAATTCATATTTATCCGTGTCATAGTTATTTGATAGGGGAGGAATTCTCATACATATTAAGACAATGAGTCTAAAATACTTTAAGAATAATTCTATGTCATTTTCTTTCTTCCATTATTCTTTAGAATGACTGAGCTACCTCCCTGACAATGATTTTAGAAATCATGTAAAACAAAAGAAAAATAAAACTTAATGCTTGATGTTATTACTTTGGCCTTAGATGAGCTAATTTAGGATAATTGTAGTTGTATGGTTTGCAGACCATTATTTTTCATAGTCTTTTAAAACTGTAAGACTAGAGGAATCTGATTAGTTTCTCTTCTCCTTAATCAGTCTTTGCGCTCTGTACAATTACTGTCTGCAAGCTATGCTATGAAAGTCACCAAAGTCTTATGCTCCTCTGGATTGATCTTTGAGTGTCATGACACTTATCTGCAAAGATGGCTAGAGGCTACTAGCATTAGTTTCTCTCAGAAGTCATTATTGCCACATTAGCTGCCTGTGACTAAATGTGATTGCAGCTGAAATGATTATTGAATTAATGAAATAAATCAGTGGTGGAATCTTTGCATCCAACACACACCATTAATTGCAACACGAACTTTATCTCTTCAGTTTAAGATAGGAAATCCAAATATTTAATCAATTATTAGATCAAATAGATATTAAGACCCAGCCTTATAGATAGTCAACCATGACCATGACCCAACCTGAAATACATGACCAGATAACTACTTAATGTACTTGGGACAAAATAATTTACTAAAACCATAGCAAAGAGTTTCTCAAATCTTATTTTTTTATCTAAATAAAATAAAATTTCAATTTATTTTGAACTTTCATCTATTTGTCTCTCTTTTATTTGTAACACCAAGCAAAATGACTTGTCTGGTCACATGTTTCATAGAAGTGGAGGGTGATTAGGATGGTTCCACTTCTTGGTGCACTTGCTTCCAATGGGCCATTCGCCAAGGTGCCTGGCAACACATGAGAATGTACATTGCGTGTTCTAGAATGTACATTGCGTGTTCCAGAATGTACATTGTGTGAGAAGTGGTTCATACCAACACTGCCGGGTAGTCCAGCCAGGGATGTGTATAATTCTGCTTTTTTAAAATATATATATATATATATATATGTATATATATATATATATATATATCTTTATTGATTTTAGAGAGCAAGAGAGAGAGATAGAAACATAAATGATGAGAGAGTCGTCTTTGACGGGCTGCCTCCTGCTCGCCCCCGACCGGGAATCAAACCGCGATCTCCTGGATCCTAGGTCGATGCTCAACCACTGAGCCACGCCCGGCAGGGCTATAGCTCTGCTTCTAAAAGTATTTCCTTTTAAAATATGGACTGGTATGGGGGGGGAGGGGTGTGTGTCTTTAAATGCATTCTCGAATTGCATGGCTAGGGCTAAGGAAATACATGAAGAAAAAAAGAGTGGTCGGGAGAAATGAACAGAAAACAGACTAGTACTTTTTGTCAGTATAAACTCGGGATTGTCCAGAAGTGGGAGGCATGGAACCTATGTTTATTGGTTTATTATTTTCTTCAGATGAATTCCCAGAAGTGGAATTGTAGGTCATATGGTGGTTCTAGTTCAGCTACTTTTATATGCATATGAGAACCATTTCCGTTCAGAGCAAAATAATTTGCTCATGGGCCTCAAACCACTTAATCATGCCCAACTCACTGATCCCGATTTGCTCCGAAGGGTGTGACATTTTAGGCCTTGCTCTTTTCTTTGTCAATTGTATTGCTTGTCTATTGCCGTTTAAGAAATTACTCCAAAACAGAGCTGCTTAAAACAAGAAACATTATGATTTTACACATTTTCTGAGAGTCTGGAATCTGAGAATGGCCCAAGTGGATGGTTCTGGCTCAGAAAAATCTCATGAGGTTGTAGTCAAGCTAACAGCTAGGGCTGCAGTTTGTTGGGGCTGGAGGATCTGCTTCTTAATCCATTTGTGTGGCTGTTGGCAGGAAAGTTTAGTTCCTTGCTGCATGGGCCTCTTACATAAAACTGTTCATGACCTGGTGGCTCACCTTTCCCAGACTGAGGGGTCGCAGAAAACCAGAGAGCGGGAGGAGATCACATAAAATGTTACTAAAGAGAAGTGTAAGCCCCTGGGAGCCATCCTGGGAGCTGGTTAACACATAAGTCAAATTAGATCTTAATACCACAAAACCCCAAAGTCTAATTGAAATAGTCTGTGATGCAAGCATATTCTTAAACCCTTTTATTTTAAAACTGAAAAGGACCTCGAATATGTTCCAGTCATTATCGGCTTCAGAGGGACGGTAAGACCAAGTAAATAAAGCCTCATATTTAGTCTAAAATAGCACTTTCGTATTTCTGTAATTTATTTTTATTTATGCTTTAGTTATTTATACTTTGCTTGACCCCCAAAACAATTCTGGACACATTTCTCTCAAAAAGCAATCTTTGCCCTATAACACTTGATGACCTCTTATTCTTCTGAATAACTTAATATTCTGACTATTTGTTTTGTAAAATGGTGTATTTGAGAAAAAAATATATAATAAGAAAGGATCTGACTATTAAAACTCAAAATAAATGTCTGCAATAAATGCAAGCCCAATCGCAAACCTAGAAGTTATTATTCTGAAAGATTCAGAATAAGCCAATTCAGTTCAGTTTGTTGCACTTAATGGAATTTTAAGAGATCATTTTGAGTTTTATTGGTATGACCCCTAAGAATATTTCTGTAGACTGAAAAAAAGTACTGTTAAGAAAGCATTTTAGAGAGATAGAGAAGATAGATATGTAATATGGCCTCATGATTATATTAAGGAAATTGATAATGTATTTATTACAGTTATGAATATTTTTAATAGAAGTGAATTATCAAGAAAATTAAGCTGGAACATTTTATATCATAAGCTCCCTTAGAATAAGATATAATTATATTTCAGAAGACTTTACCTAAAACAGTAGTGGTCTGAATTATTTCAAAATTGGCAGGGCAATTACAAATATCTAGTCCTACTTGTTATTCTAAATGCTGGGCAATTTTAACAGTAGTTTTCTAACAAAAGGAATTTACTGAAATCCCTGATTTACTAAGTCACTTTAAAACATTACATTTTGGAGCCTATTTCTTCTGGCAGCTTTTTGAAATTTGTGGTAAATGCTCAGTCTTGCATACTATTTTATAGCTGCAATCTACGAAGCCAGCAATAATATGCGAGTTCAAATATGGATAGCAAATGTCAGAGGAGCAGTATATAAAATCATAGAATAAAACATAAAGTTATTTAAGTTGCACATAAAACACCACGTTAGTGTTATATTGAAAATGTTACTTAAAACATTCTGAAAAACACCATGCAGTCATCAAGACCAGAAAACAGTAGTGTTTTTTAAAGGAATAATTTTAAAAATATAAATATTAACATGTAAAGAAGCTTTGATTATTGTGTTAAATTTATTTCTAAAACATCATTTTAAATAAATGTTATTTTTTAAGAAGGAAAAACCACTGCATTAAACTATAGAAAGGCACAGATAATGTTTTCTACCTCAGAACCATGATGATGGGACAGCAGTGGTTGTTATAACAACTATGACAGGACAGCACATGGTAAGGAGAGGACCAGTTCTCCCCTTCTATGAACATAGGCCCTTGTCCAAGGTTAAGGACAGTTAGCAGATTAATCTACTTCTGTGGCCCTCAGTCTCTTCATCTATAAAAATGAGACAGAAGCAGCTGGATTTTTGAGGTCTTTCCACTAATTCACCTATATTTTCTTCTTTCTTGGTTTGATAGCATCCTAGAGAAAGGATTCTGTCTAACCCCCAACCCCCCCCAACACACATCTTCTTATTCTTTACATGGTTACCACCTTTGCACCCTTTGCACGGCTTCTTACTTATTTATTTTTTGTCACAATCACTCCTCTTTTCTGCAGCTATAACTATTTGCATAGAAGGCTTCCATTCATACCATATTCCTTCTATATTTACAAACAGCCTCTGCTCCTTACAACACAGGGTGCTCTTTCCTTTCTCGCCTCGGGACGCCGCATAGACATGCCCCTCTTACTAAGCCTTCTGAATTCTTAACCAGTCAGGGCACTTATCCACAGGATTCAAAATCTGTGATTTTAATCAAGCAAGTAAGTGAAAAATTTAATTTTTAAGTTCAGCAACTCAGAAAATCCAAACTAAAAATATAGACACTTTATTCCGGTATACTGAATCCAGCTATCACCCATGTCACTTTTTTTCACTGATGCTTTCCTTTTCATAATTATAATCCTCTTTCCTAAGGCGTGTTTAGCAGTGGAGACATTAAGCCATTTATGGAGTCACCGTGCACAGTCCCGGAACAAATGCTGAACAAGCATTTTCCAAGAACTCAGGCTCGCCGGCCATGGCACCCCAAATTAGTCCTGTCACGCCCTTTCTTAGCCACTACTGTGTAGTACAGTCCCCCTGCGGGACTGGGCATTACTACGCCCTGTGCGTGACAGCCACAATGTAGATTTTTTTAAAAACTTGTAATATATAGGACTTTGATATATAATGTTTTCTAAGTGCTGTCTCGTTCAGTATACATTAGTCATGATTTTACATTTTCTATTTGACTTTTTATTATTTCCCTAAAACATGTATTCTGGGCCTATCAAGTTCTAGGCGCTGTGCCAGGCGCAAGGGATACAGCCGTGAGCTGGACAGGGCCCGGCTCACAGGGGGCTCCCAGCCTAGCGTGAAAACCTGGCATTAAACAAACTCTCTAAAGATGCTGTTTTCTGACTTACAGAATGAATCTCATGTGGCCCAATATTTTGCTTCTTACTAGACCTACATAACTGAAATGTCTTTAGAAAATTTTCCTTTTAAAAACACACTTTTAGGATTTTTAAAGGGTCTACCATATAGCACACTACTAACAAGGTTGCTTTTCTATGATTCATAAACATTCTGATAGGATGACAGTTAATTCTGCTAAGGACAGCATATTGGAAATAAAAGGCGCTTCTTATACTTGCTACATAAGCCGTTTTAGTTAATATATGAGAGTCCAGTCAATACGAGAAGAATCAGAACTTAGTTGTTAACCATGTGTATGTAAGACTCTAGTGTCCCTTGTGGATATTCACAGTATAATTCTGCTGACTGAGGGGCCTTTAGGTATTGACGAGGGAATAATGGTAGTTTCATCCTTACCTTGGAAAGTATAACCACTTTGGCTTCAGTTTTAGAAAATGCACACGTACCACAAGGATTCTTCCCTGGAGTTAACATAATCTGCAAAGGTAATCCTAACAACTGAGCTCTGCCTGGGCACTTGGATTTGTCTTGTCCAAAACTGTGTGTCTCCTGTCCTGTTAAGAAAAGTTACCTTAAAAAATACCAATAAAAACAACAAATAGCATAAAGGACTCTAACATGTATTAACTCCTCATAAAATATCAGGGCCTGCGCATGTATTTGACGATGTGGTTATCATTTTTATGTGTTTCTTTCTTTTCAATTATTTTTCCCCTAAATTTGGAGTTTGATATGTAGAACACAGTAAAAAGCAGTGGTTGTTTCTCAGGCTCATGGAAGTTCTAATGATAAAGGACAGAATGTAGGAAAAAGAATTGAACGGGGAAAGTGGTCTTCTAAAAATATGTTTTGATAATATTATGAAGGCTTTATTATCACCTAAGGCAATAAAATCTTTTCCTGACTTTGATAGATCAACCTATATAGGAAGTTCACAAAATTTTTCCAAATGGAACTTTTTTTCCAAAGTATCTCTCAGAACTTTTGCTCAAAATAGGATACATATCTACATTAATAAAATGATCATTGGTTCTTAAAGCATCCAGAAGTTATAGCTTCCTTGTTTCACAAAAATCTTTCCTTGTGAGGAAAATATGTGTACAATCAATGACATGGGAAATCAGATCTTAGAAAAATCATTATTTAGCCTTTAATATAGAAACATCAGCCAAACTGTACCAAATGTTTCAATTTGCGGTCAGAGATTTTCTGTGCTGTTCCTCCTGTACGAGACCTCTCCTTCTGGCTCACTTTCTTCTTCATTCCAGGTCAATTTCTTTGTCTTCCCCAGAAGTTCTGTCTTTGTATTGAACTCTTTTTTTTTAAAAAAAATTCTAATATCTGTCTGGGAGAGGTAATAGGGGTTAGATCTGCAAGGATTCTGATGTCTTTCAAAAATCCTCTTAGTGACAAAAGTGGCCCATTCGTTTCATTTAAAGTGTACAGATGAGCTGCCAACACGGGTGACCCAGGGGCCAAACCTCACACATCTCTTGATGGAAGATAACTCACTAGCAGTTTTATTCAGTCATAGAGTAAAACCACAGGGACAGAAGCTTTAAATGCTTATTTATAAATTGTTGACAGTATTGAAAATATTCCTTCTCTTTATTATAAATTTTTTCAGATCACAATAGCTCTGAATTTTTACTTTCTCTCCTTAAATTGTGTAGTTTGAACTTACTTCTTAGGCTATTCTTGTGCAGGGGAGTTGAAAGGGATGATTGGTTCTGTCTTTTACCCCAACATTATATGAGTGTTCCCTTTAAGAGCATCCTTGCAAGTTGCTAAAAGTCCAGCGGAATATTAAAACAATTTATTTTCAATTTTATTTTCATATAGTTATTTATTCATTTATTTTTATCTTGAATACTAAACGTTAGGTAGAGAAAACACACATGCACACACAGACACAGAGTAATGAATAGAAAGAAGGTCCAGCCCTCAAAGAGTTAAGAACCTACCAAAGCTGAGAAGTCGTGCAAGCAAGACAGCTTCCTCCCCACCATCCAATCCATAGTAAATGTTGCCCATGTCCTTCATAGACCTCTTTTGCTGGACCAGTGTACCCTCTACAGGAACTTGATAAAAGCTCAGCTTTTTATCATCTTAGCCTTCTCGACTTACCCCTTCTCTAGAAAAATTGCCCCCTGTGAGAGTTAGTTCCCTTATCCAAAGATGCCTGAAAGTTTACTCTCCCTCTGCATTGGGGATGACCTTCAGCTAATGTCTGCCTGATGTGGGGCTGAAAAACCAGGCTCCCAAAGACCAGAGAGGCTAGGGTCATACAGCTGAGCAGCGGCCTACCTAGTTACTCAACATGAGGTATCCAAAAATTCCTCTATCTGACAGTTATTTTCAGTAATGTTCATGTAGTAACCAGTAATAATAATTAGTTTTTGATGTTTTCCCCTTTTAAAATAATTAATAGTTAAAGAAGATCTATTTTAAAGTACTTATTCAAATTAAAATATATTTTTTTAAATTTTTATTTATTGGGGTGACATTGGTTAACAAAATTGTATAGGTTTCAGGTGTACAAGTCTGTAGCACACCATCTGTATCTGGTATTGTGTATTCACTGCCCCAAGTTAAGTCTCCCCTCACCTTTATCACCTTTACCCTCCTCTACTTTCCCCACTTATATATGAACCTAACATACTCAACTGACACACAAAATATATCTTATGGTTTTCATTTCGTTTCAATCTTTAAAGTTTTAAAAATAAAAATTGTCAAGTATTCATATAAAAATAACATAATTGCAGCAACGTATTTTCTTTTTCTTTATCTTGAAATCACTGTGCTATCATTGTTTATTCAAATCGACTGTTTAAACAGAGTATGTAGCTCCACGGGAACTGGAGAAAAGAACTTTGTCTCAAGCCTGATCTTAATTTCCAAAGGATCGTATGTAGCAAAGTCTGTGTGCGGCATAGTTCAATGATTTAGCTGTAGATACTTCGAATGAACTTCCATGTAGAACTAAGCACTTGAAAATAACTTAAAATGTGCAAATTTGAAAAAAAAAAATCCTGTTTCTTAGTGTATGTGTCCAATAATAAATACAACTGTTTAGAATTTAGACCCCAGTTTTGGGGGGAGTAGAACATTTTGTCATTTATATATTATATTTAGTTTAAAATTACAGGCTCATAGTGATAAAAGGGTAGCTGATCTTCATCAGTTTCATAATTATTATTCTCTTCAGATTTGAATTCCTGTTTGCACCCTTGAAGGGTACCTCCCATTTCCCTACCCTTGGATTTACATAAATCTAGCCCTTTCAATAATGCTATTTTTAACACCCAGAAATAATACTGATGAGTTTTTTGAGGCTTAAATATAGTGCTTTAAAGGGCATCTGTAAAATGATTGTACTGTTTGTGTCTGAGGCATTTATAAACAACGTATGGCCTGCAGTGGCCTGCAGTGCCTGTCAGGGCTAGGGGACAGTGCCAAGTTCTGGTTGCAGGATGGAACCTACAAAGCTGCAGGCGAAAGCAAGAAGCTGCAGGAGTCGACGTAAACAGACGTGGGCAAGTGGAAAGTGCTGTGAGAAACAGCAATTTGAGGACAAGCTGCCAGAATGAGGAAGGGGCATTTAGGAGGAAGCAAGAAATTCTTTATTAATTGAACAAATCACAATATCAGGAAATTCTCGGGAAGGTGAAGAAGAATTAAATGGTTAAATTATGGGCAAAGGCATAATTCCTTATTGTATCCACCATAAGGGTATAGATAGTGTAGTAGTAATTACTTTAAAAATACCATTTCTATGAAAATAGTATTTCTTTGAACAGCTCCTTTGTAGCGTCTAGAATACTTTTTGGGCCATACTTGGTATTTCATAATTCCTTGATTTATAAAAATAACATTGCAGATATCCTTAGTGGTTTCTCAAGGAAAAACAGCACTACCCATGAGAATGTGAAATGTTACTAGCTGAAAATAGGTGTAGCTTATGTTATAAAACAGAGTGCTTCCTAAAATTCTGTGTAAACAAGTATATAAGCAAAGGGACTATTATCTTGGTTTAGTTTTGGCATCTACTTTCATTGTAGAGATATTTTATCTTAATTTCTTGTTACTTTTGATTGGCAGATACTCACTGATATTTAATGGAAAGTAGGAAAGATCCTCCATTGCCCTTTCTGTAACTTTTCCTTTCAAGAAATTAAAGAACCGAAAGAATCACGTTCTGTGTATTTTTGAGAAAATCCCAAGTGGTTTTGAAAGTAAAGAATTTTAATAAGAAAGAAATCATCAATAAAAGCCATTTTATGAATGGATCTTCAAAATATATACTGTGGTGTGGTTTACTTCTTAAATCACAGTATTTAATTTTTATTTTACTATTTCTTCTCCATAGCCAGGACTGAGTGAAACACAGGATAACAGTTATCTGTAAGGTTGTGTTTTTAAACAAAAGAACAGTTTTATTGAAGTATAACATTGTTTTGGATTCCTATGGCTGACCAAACAAAATACCACAGAGTGTCTTAAAACAACAGGAATTTATTATCGCACAGTTCTGGAAGCTAGAAGTCTGAAGTCTAGATGTTGCAGGGCCATGCTCCCCTTGAAACCTAAAAGGAATCTTTCCTTCACTCCCTAGCTTCTGGAGGGTTTCTAGCAATCTCAGGCAGTTTTCTAACAATCTTGGGTGGTTTCCTAGCAATCTTGGGCAGACCTTGGCTTGCAGGCGTGTCTCTCTGTCCTCTGTCTTCACCTGGCACTCTCCCTGCGTGACTTCACAGTCCTCCTCCTGTGTTACCCATCTCTTTGTCCAAATCCCCCATACCTAAAAGGGCGCCAGTCATACTGGATTAGGGGCCATCCTAATGATCTAATTTTAACTTGACATATATGAGTATTTTGGTTGCTTTATGCATATAATGCATAAATATGCATCTAGACGAATCCATACCTTAGTGTTATACCTATTGTTACATCTGTGCAGAGTAATGGGAATAGCAATGTGAAAGAGAACTTTCATACTTTATATTCATTAACATTATTTAACCTATTTACAAGAATGTTTTAAAATAAAAATGTTATAAAGAGAAGAAAAGAAAAGAACAAACTGGTGTTTTCTTCTTCTTTGAAAGGTTCTCTAAACAGTCATTTTGAGGAAAGAAAGAAAATATTCCACTGATGTGGTTCTGGATCCCAAGAGGTTCTCTAGGAGGTAATTAACTTTCCTAGTCCAGCTGGCAATGCGAACAGGAGCATGGTAGTCGGTTTGGGCTGCCCTAACAAAGTGCCATAGGTTGGGTGGTTTAAACCACAGAAATTTACTTTCTTACACTTCTGGGGGCTGGAAAGTACATGATTAAGGTCCCCACAGGGTTTAGTTTCTGGTGAAGACTCTCTCCATGGCTTGGGGATGACCACTTTGACCTGCCATGGCCCTTCCTCTTCTTGGAGAAGAGAGGACTCCGTTTGTTTTCCTCTTCTTATAATGGTGCCAACCCTACCGGAGGAGGGCCCTACCCGTGTGACCCCATTTAATCTTTGTTACTTCCTCACAGGCCCTATCTCCAAATACAGTTACACGGGGGCCAGAAGGGGGACGTCAACGTATACATTTGGGGAGGATCTAAACATTCAATCTATGACAAATGAGTTACTGCCACCACATTAAGGCTACTCTCTTTTTACCCCAAAATGGTTCCCAGTTGGAAACCACACAAAGAATGTGTATGGAAGTTTCATATAGAAAACTACTTTTACCGATCAGGCCTGGGCCTAAAACAGTTACAAGGAATTGGTATTTGTCACAGTAAAGTTGGTTTCAGCTCAGTGCCTTTTATTGCTCTTTTATTCTAATTGTAAGCTGAACACAGGAAGATTAAGAACATTGTTATGTTAAACAACAAGAAAGTCAGCAACTACAAAGTGAGGTATATCCTTAACACCCCTCTTTTTGACCCTGTGTATATCAGCCACAAGTGGACTTCCATTTGTTTCAAAAGAGACTTCTGTTGCAGGAGACCCAGAAGTATGAAGGAAACATGAAAGTTGGATCCAGTTTGATCATTCTCAGCTCATCTGTCTTGTACAGAAGACAGAAATACCCTCATTTGTTTCTTGGAAACGACAGTGGAGGATCGAGTGTGATATGCTGTTGATAGACACTGCACCCATCCCTAAAACTCCAGCTGATCCACCGCAGACAAGGTTAAATCCTAAATAGTATACTTCATCTTGGCTTCATGTCAATGCAGGCTACATAACACCATCTACCATAAATTCTCTCCTAAACCTCAGTGTTGGAAATTACCTGTAGCATGTTGTTAAGGGAATTTTTTTTTAAGAAAATGGATAAAAGAAAATTCTAATTATTCTTTATAGGAAAGTAGAGTATGTCTCCAAAATCAAGATGTTCCAGGATAGTCTTTTAAAAAACCTTTGAAAAGATTCTGAGTGCTCTCTGCACACGCCTTGTGCCTCTTCGTAGGCTAAAATCCCTCCGATTTTGTGTAGAGTGTAGAGTAATTTCCTTAGTATTGTAACATCAAAAGATAACTTCTTAGCTAAAATTAAACACCTGAAATTTCATAATTAAAGTGCATTTTAATATTGTTATAAAAACATGAATTTTAAAAAGATAATAATTGAGGGCAGGTGTTTTGCATTACATTTGAGATCATATAAAAGGACAGGTGCAGAGAGAATTTATTAAAACAATGAGTCCATTCAAAAAAGAAGTAATTACAAGGCTAGAATACTTCAGATGTTTCTATATCCAGCCCAAATCACAAGATAATTTAGTTAAATCCATCAAATGTCAGGTAATGTGTGGTAATAATATCAATGACTAATGTTTGATTTTTATTAAGACCAAGTACCTGAGTTGTTTGAGATACAGTATTTTAGAACACAGAAGAGTCTACTTATTACCTGTCTACATAAATGTGAGTAAAGTCTACCCTTATGCAGGCATTCTGTATTGGAAATTCCATATTTGCAAATTTTCCTACTCACTAAAATATAGTTATAACCCCTAAATCAGCACTCCTGGTGCCCTTTCAGGGTCATCTGCTCACATGCACAGAGCCGTGAAAAGTTTGAGCTGCCTGATGCACGTTCCCAGTGGGGTGGAGAGGAAAGGCTTCTCCTTTCAGCGCTCACAGAGGAGACCAGGGGATGGCGATGGTAGGGGCTCGTGCAACGCAGGGTGGGAAGCTCTGGTTCTTGGGCCAGTTCAACAGGATTTAAATCCCAAATCTGGCAGCTATTACTTGAGCAGCCTCAGGCAAGTCACTTAGTTAACAGTTCTGAACCTCATTTTCTCTTTTGTGAATGAGGAAAAAAAATAGAATTTGCTAAGATGAGGTGTTTTTAGTAATTGCAATGTGTCAATGTATATTTATCAATCGTCACAAATGTACCCCTCTGGTGGAGGACTTTCATAAGGGGGAGGGGGGTACGCATGTGTGGAGGCGGTGGGTGTATGGGAAATCTCTATCTTCTGTTCAGTTTTTCTGTGAACCAAAACTCAATAAAAACAAAGATTTGATTTAAAAACAAATGTTTTACCTAGTATGACTATTCTTGCTAAAGAAAAAAGAACACAAATCATCGAGGCATCAAGCAGTTGGAAGAAATTACAAGTTACACGTACACACCCCACACATGCAAGCCAGCACTCGCACATACATCAATTGGAATGATTGTGGCCACAAATAGCACACAACCCACCTGATAATGATGTAAAGTCAAAGCAAGAAGTGCAGAGGCAGGGATTTCATGGCATGTGTTCTGCTACTGAACATCAAGGTCCTAGTTTCTGTCCTTCTGTGCCTCTGTTATTAGCATATGGACTTTTCCCCCCCTATGCTTTTCTCTGTATTATCAAGACGGCTGGTGCAGCCTTGAGGATAACACATTCAGGTTGGTGAGTAAGGAGGAAGGGCAGTGCCAGATCCATCTATTCATTTCATCAGAAGAGCCAGAACCTTTCCAGATGCTCCTTGGAAAATCTCCCTCGCTCACATCAGCTGGAATTGAGTCACATGCTCACCCAGAGCTGAGAGAGAAAGTATGCTACTTGGAATGAGGGAAGTGGAGAAAGGGGTGAGTCAGTGAATTATTTGTTAACAGAATGGCTAGATAGATGACATATATACATGTATATATATCTATCCACATATGGATAATAACTGTTTTAATATTTCCTATGTGAGGCAAAAGTATTATTCTGCTTTCTCCCTATTATTTTGGTTAATCTTTTCACCTTGACTGTTTTTATAAATTAGATAGTACATGCTATATTACTTTTACATCAAACGGATTTTAAATTGGATAGCCTTAGCATTCAAATTTGGTTATTAAATTAAGAAAATCACAAATGCAATTCAAAAAATGGTTATATATAATTGTATAAACATTAGGTAAGGCTAATTGAATTTTAGCATTTTTTAATATATACAATTATATATATATAATTATACAAAGATATCTAACATTTTAAGTATGATAAAAATGTCCCTAAGCTATTGTATGAATATTTTGAGTTTGAGTGTATGTATAATTTTTTTTAATTTATATTTACATTTGTGTGTGTATGTCATTTTTGTAGAATCAATGTTTGGATAAATTATATTGAAATCTTACTATTCTATTAAAATATGAATGCTCTAAAATAAATTTAATTCCATTGCCTTAGAATTTAGGCTTACTCCTGGGTTGCAGGGGAGATTTCAAAGAATTGACAGTCCTCTAAAACCATTACCTTCATCTATTATTCACAATCTTACATTACCCTCAGCAATGCAGCATTGTTTTTCTTTGTAGAATTAATAGGGTATTGATGTAAAATTAAAGGGCACTTCTCTATTAATCAGTATGTTTCTAAAATTTGATCACATAGAATTGCATAGTGAATGCCGTAAACTGAAGATCTGAGCAGGTTATGGAACATTTTCAACACTACAATAAAGTTTTCCTGGCTAGGCTATATGTGAGGAATATGTCCCTTGATGATATATACACAATTGAATTTAAGTTCATACTTCCATTCTCTGATTTTGAGCAAGTTCTTTAAATCCCCCTACTCTTGGGTTTCCCATTTGTACAGCTGGTACTAATAATTTAGGCCTTTTCCATGTCATACTTTAGAGATTTATACATTTTTGTTGTGTTTTTTTATTTCAGGGAGAGGAAGGGAGAGATAGAAATATCAAAGATGAGTGTCATTGATCAGCTGCCTCCTGCACGCCCCCTACTGGGAATGGAGCCCGCAACCAGGGCCATGTGCCCTGACCAGGAACAGAACAGTGGGTCAACTCTCAACCACTGAGCCACGATGGCCAGGCAAGATTTGTATTTTCTTTTCATGTTTCTCTTCCTAAAGTGTTCCTCACTCAGTGAATGAGTTAATAAGTAAGCCCAAAATTGGAAAATGGAAGCAGTGAAGAGCAAGTGAGACAGTCCATGCTCCTGGGGTTCTCAGGCAGGTTTTGACGCAGAGCCTACAGTGGGGTGGAATCTCTAGGAAGAGTTACATGCCCACTGGGCAACGATTTCCAGCACATTTACTAGAGGACTTGTCTACTGCTCTGTTTTGATTTAAAAAGCAAAATTCCCTTTGTCGGGTACTTCTTGCCAACCAATAAAGATATAGGTTGGGTTTTTGACAATCTGTGTCCACTATCCACTCTCAGTGATATGCCTTCATTCTCTCAAGAGAACCCAAATCCATTAACTTACACCTTTATTCAGCACACAGCCCTGCTGGAACAGGAGAGACTACCATCAGCATTTGCCTGTTTGTGTGCTAAAGTATTAATTCCACTTTATTCATGGAAAATTTAAGAGTGAGGTTCCAAATTCAATTTATTAAAATGTTTAGTCTTCTTTGTGAAATGTAATCTGTTTTAGCAAAAGGCAAATCAAGCCAGTATATCCACAGAGTGTATAGTTTTCAGCTCTGGCTGTTTCTAATCCATGTACATTTATCAAAAATAAATCATAATCAGTCTGCTTTAAAGTGCTATTTTTTAAGAAATCCTGACATGTTGTGGAGACAAACATGATGTTTGTCTCAAATTATAACTAAAAATCTGTCTATATCACAATGAGATGCAAAATATATGTAAAATGTAAAATAATTGACACTTCTGGCTGAATAATGTTGCCTCTCAGATGGTTTATGATATTGGCACATTCATCTATCTCTGTGGAAGAAAAATGCACCCTGAATTTACCAAACATTCAAGAGTCCTCTGAAGTCTAATTAGCATTCTAGAATATTAACACCACACAGCAACACTATTTCCAAACTTATTCTGTGAGATGTCTTTATGAAAATTCTCAAAGTGAACTCTGAATAGTTCAGAATAAGGTTTAAAGGCCCTACTGTGATCCCTAAAATAAAACACAGCAAACTGACCAGATCTGATTTTGAAGGAAGCGGAGTTCACTCAGTAACACAGAAGGCTTTCCTTAAAATCTAAATAATGAGATATTTGAATATACGAATTAAAAGCTAGACAGAGACAAATAGGAAAAATTATCAAGAATTGCCTCTAGAAAAGAAATCTGGAAAAATCTTACTTTTCCTGATATGTTTTATTATTTTTAGTCATCACCTGAAAATGAATTTTGTACCTGTATTCTGTATAAGATGACATAAATAATTTGTATATGGAAAAATATATCATGATCTGCCAAATTCATGATATATGATAGTGACACATATGGTAGTGACAGGTGACTGCAATAAAGTAGACATAACTTTTGTGTGTCGTATTTTTTCTGAGAGCCTAAGATAAGAAAAACTCTTTATTACAGTAAATGTGCTGTAATGAAGAAGCTTAAGGAAAGTGTGAATTAAAATACATGGCAGTGTAGGGTCACATGTAAAGGAACATCTTGAGTTGCTCAAATTTAAAGACTGAGCTAAGAAAAATGCACCGTATATAAATCACCTATGGTAAATACACAGGTCTAAATGCAATAACCATGGACTATTGAAAATTAGATTTTATCATTGTTTTACATACTTGCTCCACAAGCTGGACATTTTTGGTGGGGGCAAAAAATTGTTTTGAATCAGAAGTGAACAGAAATTCACCTATGTTTTAATTTAACTTGATTAAAAATTAATTGTGGGATAATGTTTTATTTCAAAATGTTGCTCCCATGCCTGGAAAACAGTGCCAATAACTTAGGCATTTAGCAACCAAAATACAAATTTCAGCAACCACATAAGCATATACAAAGTTATAAAACAATCATTTTTGTAAGATCAAAACCACCAAACTTATACCTGAGTAGGAGTGCTAAAACATTCCAAGGAAACTTGGGTTTGGATTAGAGACCTGAAGATCTAGGGAAGTTAAGGATCCCCTACAACCATCCCACTCTTAAATAGGAAAGAAAAGAAGAAAAAACTTAGAAAGTTTCTTCCTCAAAATAACCCTGAAACACAAAATTTCCAAACACAGGAAGAAGTCTAATGCTAGGCCAATTAACCAAATTAATAACAGATGCATGTATTCACTCCTGATAAAATTAATTTTGTGGACTAGCTTGACAAAAATTAAAAAATGGATATATTTAAGTTGCTAAAAGAGATAAATGAGAAACTATAATAAATTAAAAGTGATCAATATTACAAGCAATTGCATGGATTAATCTTATAGACATAATGTTGAGCCAAAGGAATTACACAAAAAAGCACATTATATATGATTCCAATTATGTAAAATACAAAAACATGCAAAACTATTATATGGCTTAAGAAGAAAGAAAAGTGATTCCCATTTGGGATAGAGACTGGGAAAGGGCTCAGGGGGACTTCTGGGGATGTTGGTAGTGGTCTGTTTCATCGCTTGGGTGCTGTTTACATACGTGTGTTCACTTATGAAGTCTTCGTGCTATAAATTGACAATGCACAATGTACTGCAATTAAAATGCATGTACTTAAAATATGAACACTAAATACATTTTTAGACATTAAAAACACTTTGTACTAAGCATTGTCAGTGGGAGAATCCAGGTGTGTAGAATTGATGCATAATTTGGGGGGTTTATTGCAAAGCTAACTGTTAAAGTAAGGGTTGCTAAATTAAAGTAAAAACTAAACTAAACTGAAGCTAAAAGAAAAATAATTAAATATAATATTTAAATGTTATGAAACCAATGGAAATACAGCTACACAGAGAAATTTCAAAACATATTTTCATTTTATTACTGTTCAAAATCAGTGCGTAGTGGTCTCATTAGCTGACTTAAATCTTCTTCCTCATTTCCTTATTTAAAAATATGTCAATTTTTGTTCACTTACTTGTGCCTTTGCATTTGCTGTTCTCTCTTCCCAAACTATTCTCACTCAATTTTAAAATCTTGATAAATTCCTCCCTTAAAGACTAAGTTGTGATGGTTTCACAGTTGTATGCCTATGTCCCAACTCATCAAATTGCATACATTCAATAAATATGTTTTTTGTTTACCAACTGTACCTCAATAAAGCTGCTAAAAAGAAAATACTAAGTTGGAATGCTGCATTCTCTAGGAAGTCTTATCTCTTACCCACAGCCAGAGTTAGCTTGCCATTCCAATATTTCTTATCAGATATTGAAATTGCTGGGAGAAATACTGCCTGGGTTCTAATATCTTTCCCACTGCTTCTCAATTTTGTGATAGTTTAGCCTTTAGATGCCTTAGTTTTCTTGTTGATAAAGTGGTAATAAATATCTCCTTCTTCTTAGGATTGCCTTAATGATTAAATATATTAAAACACAAATCCATAGAATAGTATTTGGCACATAGTAGGTGTTAATTAAATCTTAACAATTTTTTCTGAGTCACAACATTTTCATACTTCATAATTTGGCCACTGCTAAGTTCCCTAAGATTTCCAGTTTTCCCTTTACTATACTCTGTAGGATTTGTACTTTGTGAGCATCAGTCACATATGTGGTACTCAATGACTGTTTCATAATTTGAATTGAATCTCTTAATTAGCTAATTGTTAAATTATGGACTTATAATAATTGTTATGAGATACAATAAATTTTAGTGGGCTTAAAATGTTAGTGTCCAAGTTATAGTCAACGTAATTTTTATAATATCTGTATTGATATTCTAAGTTCCCTAAATGTTATATCAAACAAATAAGTACTAATTTCCCCAGAAATCTACTAGCCATCTGTGGGCTTACTGGTATGTGTATGTCTCAATAAAGGAACTCTCTTTTCACAAAAAATGAGAAAAGGGATAGAGCCTTCCAATCGCCAAGCACAGAAGAGTTCTAGAATAATATGCCACTCATGTGAGTGAACTGAACTCTCTTCTTAGTTTGTACTTTCCTTTAAGTTTCACTCACTTTGGTTCTCTCCTCACCTGACCAAGGGCACAGGTTTCCCATATGTAATATTTGTCCACATCTTTACAAGGATGCTTAAGAGTTCATACTTATTCAATATCATAAAAGAAAGCCCCATCGGAGCTCTCTGTAACAAAAGATGTTGGGTTTGGGGGATTGAGAGTAGGGCTATAACAATATTATTAGAGACTTTAAAAAAGAGGAGACACTATCAGGCCTAGGGAAAGAACTGGAGGAATAGACTTTATATAAAATAATAATTCTTCCCTCTCTTGAGTTTGGCCTCTTGTGATTCTTGGCTTCATTCTTCTCTGCGTGTGCCAACTTTTCTTTATTTTCGTCCACTTGGCAGAAAGTGATCGTTCATAGTTTTATTTACAACTCCTCCATTCACAACAGAGGTGGGGTTTCTTCATTCAATTTTAAATTCCCACAGGAGAAGTGTTTATTGGCAGAGACCTAGGTTTTCAAATAAGCCAATCAATTATAGCAGGAAGGCAGTTATGCTAAAACGGTGTAGCTACATTCACACACACACACACACACACACACACACACACACACACACACACACACACAATGTGTCTGATTTTGATGATAACAGCAATGAGAAAGAGAATCTCAAGTATAGTGGGTTTTATAGCGTCACCCCCAGAATCCATGTCCACTGGGATCCTCAGAACATGAGCTTATTTGGAAATATATTCTTTATGGATGTAATTATAGTAAGGATTAAGAGAAGAAATCATACAGGATTAGGGTTAGGCCAAAACCCAATGATAGTATCCTTCCTCATAAGGAACAGAAAGGACACAAAGACCAAGAAAGAAAGTGATATGAAGATTAAGGCTGAGATTAGAGTGATATGTTTACAAGTCAAGGAGTGCCAAGTATTTTGTCTAACCACCAGAAGCTAAGAGAAAGGCATGGGAAAGTTTCTCCCCCTGAGCGTACAAAACAAAAGCTTGTTAACGGCAAAATTGCAACATTATGAGGGAATAAAATTATGGCAGAGGTAACCAACCCTACTGACTCCTCAATTTCAGACTTCTGGCTTTCTGAATTGTGAGAAAATAGATTTTTGTTTTCTTTTAAGACACCAGGTTGGTAGTAATTTATTATTGCAGCCCTAGGAAACTAAAGACCAAGCAAGGAGAAAAAGAGTTAAGGAGACCAATTGAAGAGCTCCCTTTTTTCTACCCTGAGGTTCCCCTTCTGTATATCTTCTCTATTACACAATGCACTCCATGTTTTATTTTAACCAGGTAGGCTATTCCAACTTACATGAATTTTAATTGTAAAAGGATCCTAAGCAACTCAACAAAGAATGATGCAATAATTGTTGACTATTATTGCTCACAAATTGCAAAAAATGTAGAAGATAATTACTCTGTATTTCTAATTCTCTACTGATTTAAATGTATGTCGCTAAGTAGTAATGCTTCCTCACTTTAAGGATGTACTCAAAGCTCCTCACTTAAGCATTCATCAGCAGGTCTCAAGGTCCTTGAATCACTTGAGATGGATTCAGTAAAAAGGTGACTAAAACGAAGTGTTTGAGCTGGTCCTTAAATATTCCATAGTCATTGAATACCTTTGCAAATAGCTTTTTAGTGGCAAAATTGCCACATTATTATTGAATTTGTACTGAACAAATGAGGACACATTATCATCTCAGCCAATATTTGAGTTAGCTCAGGAGAATTTCAGCCAACTTCTATTTAAATGAGCTTGGCTGAAATTCAGTGCCTGGCATAAGATAAATTTTGTGAGTTTTTTGGTATTCATATAAAAATATAAATATATATACATGATTTGAAAATAATTTTTATTTTATATAGCTAGAATAAAACCTAAAATGGAAAGGTGCAGCATTTTTTTTTTCTACAGTAGAAAATTCTTTACTTAATCATGTCTCAAATGTCCTATGAAGAGAAAATAAAGCAGTAACATGTCATTTATCTGAAGGTCACTTACCCGAAGGTCACTTACCCTGCACACTTAGCAATCTGGAGCAACAGTGAGAACTTGGTAACAATCAAGAAAGATCCATAAGTATACAAAGAGATATCTGTACATCTTTTGATTTGACTTGATTTAACAAAACACTTGAATTGTTGATGTGACTGTACAAGGGAGCACTTGATATTTAGTTCAAAATTTTTACTGTCATACTGATAATTTTATAAATTCCACCTAACCTTTTGACTATGAATGAATTAAAAATTAGTCAGCATTAAAGAACTCTTAAGTTAGCCACAGTGATGACAAGGAAGTTACAGTTAACAACCTGAGAACAATGGAGGAAACAGGTAAAACTTAAATATAGAAAGAACTGACTAAAATTATAGCAAAAAGACTTCCTGGTCAATTTTGCAAACTTTGTAGCTTTTCAAACCTCCCACAATGTCACCTGAACATATGTAAATGTAAGAATAAGTATGGGTATGGCCAAACAAAAATTGCCATAATTAAAAAGGAGAAAAAATTTCCATAGACTGGAAATGAAGTAACACATTTCTTAACATTCTGGGCTAGGTCAAGTATCAAAGGGCTGGGGGTGGGGCTAATGTAACAGAATTTGTGATTTATTTGGGGGACTCTCATGAAACATACATGAAGGCAAAAACAGAAACTATAATATAATTCAAGTGAAGTGAATTTTTGTTGATTGAGAACTCAAGCAAGATCTCTTATACATAAAGCAGATCTAGAATTGTATAATGCATTTGATGAAATAAAACCAGAAATAAATTAACCACATGGAATCAGGGTCCAATAATAGGTGAACCATGGAAAATCTGTCTTGGGAACTTTGTGTCATAAAAGGTCAAGGCCAAACATCTTTAAGACAATTATGTATTCCCTGGATGTCTAATAAAAGAATATCTGTCTGAAGATGACCTTGCAACCAAGAATCACAAAGTACTAGAGGAAAACCAAAACAAAGGGAAGGTAACACAAACTGAGCAAAATAATTATAACTCAGGACATAGATAAAAGTAAAACCAAGAATTAAATTAATCAATTTAATGTCTTCTGCAGACAAAAGGAGTGAAAACAACCAATAGAGAATAAAAAGTTATAATACAAAATTGTTATTAAACACAAAATATTTTAATAGATTTACTATCTAGCTGACTGGAGAGACTTGAGAAGTAAACTAGTGAGCTGTAAAATCAGTCAAAACTTTCTTGAGTAAAGATCAAAGAGATAAAAAGTTCAGAATATAAAACAAACTTAAATACATTAAAGATAGTTGTAAAATAATATAAGTAAATTTTTTTAGTTGGTACAAGTACAGAACCCCTGGTACAGAAACTCCCCAGGGCAGGAAGCCCCGGATGCCTAGCAAGGGGCAAAACTGGGAAAACAAGAACCTTGTCCCCAGGGGAACCTATCCACCCCCAGCATGTAGCTGGTCATGCAGTTTAGACCCCCCTGAACATTCCTCCCTAAAAATAACATCTAGGCCTCAGTTGTATTTCAGCTCCAGGCCCCCAAAAGTGGCAAAACCAGACAAGTGGTGCCCTGGCTGCCTCAGGACCAGACACAATGACAATGACCCCCTGCCTTGGCACTGACCAGTCAGTGGAGACCAGGACCCTGAAAGAGCACACCTGGAAAGCTGATGAATATTCTATTGAGACACTCCCCTGAGATTTCCACCTGCAAGAAAGAGATAAATGTACTCAGGACATTTGAATGACATTTCAAAATTTCCATAAAGATTAACCAAAAATTTTCCAGAAACTATTTGGTTTTATATATATAATGATTCTGTATAAAACTCCCCCTCCTAATCTAAAAGTAGTATCAAAATCAATTAAGGCTGGATTCAGATATTATTACTACCTTAAATTATAAACTTTGAGAAATTTAATTATTAGTACTCTTGTGTTAGAGATGAGAAATTCATTTTTGGTATATAGAATAGTGGCTCCCCAAAGATGTTCATATCTTAATCCCAGAACCTCTAGGTATGTCATGTTACATGGAAAAGGGGAATTAAGTTTGCATTAAGGGTATAGTCAGCTAACTTTAAGATAAAAATATTATCCTAGAATATCTGGGTGTGTTCAGGGTAATCAGAATGGTTATTAAAAGTGGAAGAGGGATGCAGAAAATGAGAATCAGTAAAGACAGTGTGAAGACAAAAACAGGGAGAGGGATCGTCAATTTGCATAGTCTATTGTTCTAGTTCTTTCCTGAGACCTGATAATATCTCCTATTTTTAGTTTATAAGATATTGTTATATTCTTACAATAAATTCTCAAAACCCACATTCTTTTGTTTCAAAGAGCTGAAGTAGAGTTCTGTCACACAATTCTAAATAAGTCTGAGCTCTCACACAATCTAGAGGGGAAAAAATAAAAAATGTGTAAATCAGTGACTGGAAGAAAACATTTAGAAAATATATATCTGACAAAGAACTTGAATCAAGAATACATAAAGTATTCCTACAACTCAACAATAAAATACATTACAATTAAAAAATATAAAAATGGGCAAAAAAATCAATAGACAATTCAAAAGAAGATACATGAATAGCCAAGAAGTGCATAAAGATACATATTATTTTGGTTATCATGGAAATGCAAATTAAACTACAGTGTGATAACATTATACACCTTAAAGAAAAGCTACATTTTAAATGCTTGTCAATTAATTTCGTTGTTGGTTGCAGACAATCATGTAGTGTTTGTCCTTTAGTGTCTGACTTATTTCACTTAGCATGATGTCCTTTAGGCCCATCCTAGAAGTGGTCCCAAATGGTAGGATTTCCTTCTCTTTCTAAGGCTTAGTAATATTCTATTGTATGTGTATACAATACATTTTCTTTATCCATTCATCAGTTGATGAACATTTAGTTTGTTTCCGTATCTTGGCTATTGAGAATAATACTATAATGAACATAGAAGAGCAAATATCTATTTGAGATCCCAATTTTAATTCTTTTGGACGCAAATTCAGAAGTGGGATTGCTGGATCACATGGTAGTTCTATTTTTAATTTTTTTATAAACCTCCTTACTGTCTTTTATAGTGGCTATACCAATTTACATTGCCACCAACAGTGTATAATGGTTCCCTCTTCTCACATCTTTGCCAACATTTATCTCTTCATCAGTGATAAAACATATCAACATGTTATACTCCCTAAAATTATTTACTGAGAGAGAGTCAACATCTGTGGTATTCTGCCAAGACTACATAACCTCAATTTAACCATGAGAAAACATCAGAGAGTGCAGATTTGAATAATAATCCCAAATTATTCTACAAAATAATTAACCAGTACTCATAGAAAGTCAAAGTCATGAAAAGCAAGGAAATACTGAAGACTTTTCACAGACTGAGGGAGACTAAAGGGGCACAACAACTAAACGCCATGCAGAATTTTGGATTGAATCTTAAAACAGAAAAATGGCATTACAGGATAAAACTGGTGAAGTGCTAATGAGGTCTGTAGTGTAGTTAATAATACCATATCAATGTTAATTTCCTGATTATAAATTTGTACTGTGGCTATGTAGGTTGTTAACATTTGTAGAAGCTGGGTGAAGGGTATACATGAATGTCTTGTTCAGTTTTTCAAACTTTCTGTACATTTAAAATTATTTCAAAATAATTTGAAGAAATAACCACAGAACCTATAACATGCTGGATTTTCAAGCATTTATGCTACACATTTTTTCCCCAGCTCGTATTTCAACTTGGCATTTTCCTGTTCCCCTTTCTAAAACTATGGGACATTGTAAAATGGGTGAATGGCCAATCTTATTTTTCTTAGAATTGAAAAGCCTTAGCTGTTGCCTTATTGCTAATTCTACATTGAACTGACAAGCTGCTGTTCAGGTCCATAAATATCTTAAATTTCTACGTCCCAAATATGACACCTCTGTGTTGCCCTCTAATTTCCCCACCCTTCACCCCCTCACTAACCCTTCACCAAAAAAAAAAAAAAGGGGGTGACCACGGAGTTGGTAGAATTTGTTATCCTCTGCGGAACAAAAACATCTTCTATTGCTGGTCTAAAATTAATGTTCTCAAAATGAAGCCTAAGTCTGGCTAGAAAGCCCCTGAAGTCAGATATGTCCAACAGCTCAACAAACAAAAGAGCAAGTAGATTCCGAACAAGTCGATGACCTGCCTGAGGAAGTTACTTCAAAAGGAGCGACTGTGGCCTGAAACGCACCCCTTCCCTACCAACTGCTTCCAGAGCAGAGCCGACCCTGCTTCTTGAAGTTCCCATCACTGCCCCAAGCCCTACTTTGTAAATGCAGTTTAAAAAGTCGTCTGCCAACTACTTTGTAAATATAGTGTGTCCCTGCTGTAGCGTGGCTCACATGCTGCTGTGAACGATCATCATTATGAACATGCCTCTGGGTGTCTAGGATGCACCTTTTTTCTGAGCGGCCCCATGTCTTCACCCCTTGTTTCTGCATAAGTACTTGAGGAATTGTTTATTTTGGTTTTTAGTTGAAGTTATAATAAATTAGAATCCATGTATTAATTTTTAAAAATTCATTCAAATTATAGGGCACTAAAGACAGTTTTGAGCCTGTTTTTAAAATATCTTGGAGATTTTTCTCAGTTTGAAAGGTTATGAAAAAGCGGTCCTCCAATGAATGAGAGCAGAAACCTTCTCCTGATATAACCCTTTGAACAAACTGTACCGCAGGTCAATTAGCTCCTTCTACCGCAGGAACGTAGAACAAATAGCCAAATAAACTTTACCGGACAGGGCGATGAAAAGTGAACTATAGGTGACACATCACGCCCAGGGAAAGGGCTGTTCATCTTCAACACCAGTTTATTCCTCCCAGCTGTTAATTCTGGGGCCTCGTGCTGATTTGCAGGACAGATGACACTTCCAGGAAAGGAAAATGATGGATATAAATCAACCCAGAGGCGGGCGGAGGGCAGCATCCCCTCTGGGGCTCACCTGCAGGAGTGAGGGAGAGCCCGGGGGGGGGGGGGGGGGGGGGGGGGGGGGGGAGGTGCCGAGGCCAAGCGTGGCTCCTCCCACAAATAGTCAGCCTTGACGCCAAGAGCCTTGCAGTAAACAAGTGTTTTCATAATCTCAGTAACACACGCATTAAACATTAAATACTCATAGAATTTCTCTAGGTTTCTATGGTGCTTTATGCCCATTGTTCACATACTATTAGTGTTAATGGCCAATTAACCAGAAGGAAAAGAAATTCCAACATGAAAATGGGTAGTAAATAATACACATTTAAGACTTCTTAAGATAAACTACTGAGGCTCTCTTGAGTACAGAAGCAATTTAGGAAAAAGCAAATTTGTTTTTTAAAAAGTTGAGAATAAATGCCTTGAGAATTTTGGCAACTTGGCAAAATAAATACTTGTGTAGCACCAAGCCTGGATGCTATAAAAGTGATGTTCAAGAGAAAATTATATCCAGTGTTTGAAAAGGAATTTCTCTGGTATAGGAATGTTAATAGTTATACTGTTAAATGATCTTTAAACTTAAATAACTGGCATGCCTTTAGCTCTAGGATATTCCTAAAACTGTTTTGATACCTTTAATTTTATATCCAATTTATACAAAGAATAAACCAATTTTTACTAAGCTGTATTTGGAAGACATCCAATTCCAAGCAAAGGATATAGTCCAATTTTTACTTAAGGGCTGTGCTTCTTACACTTATTCAAATAAATTGCTTTCAATTTTGGAACACTCTAAATTAAACCCATAATAGGGTAGCTTTAAAATTAAAAATAAATAAATGACTATAATAAGAGATTTACCTTACATTTTTAAAAGTTGCTATTTTTTCATCATTACATGTAACCTAAATATATGTAAAAGTTTATAATAAATTATATCATTGTCAGGCACAAAGCTAAAGCTTTTAAATCAAGGGGAACATGGAAATAAAAAGTAGATAAAAATGTGGAAAAGTAGGATCAGGTTGGTAAATATCCATGGTTTCTTGATATTTATCTTACACTGCTAAAACCTCAGGTTTTGAAGAAAAGAGTGGTGACAGGTAATAGGTCAAAATGAAAAGGTATTGAGTAGTAATGCAAGAAATTTTAAGCAAAAGTTATATATCTCTTTATTTCTTTAACTTATGGTTGGTTGTCTTTCCAGATTTGAAAAATATAGCTTAAATAGCTTTTCATATCCTTTCAAAACATTTTTTATATAGCATTTACTCCTAAGTAAGCTTTGTTTTCTGTATCCTTGCTATTACTTGTATTTTTTATATTTGACAAGCACTGATATTAATTTTAAAGTTAGAGTGCTCTCAATAGTGACTTGGGGTGTTTGAAGGAAAGATAATTTTAAAACCATCAACTGTTGAAGGTGTGGGAAGACTTTTTTTCCCCCCAGGATGTCACTCCTCAAAGACAATAACTATTAGGTGGATCAGGTACAGAAGCCAGGTACAGAAATCTGAGTACAGAGACACACCAGGGCAGAGTTCCATATTGTATCATTTCAACCACTCCTCCAGGTGTCACTTATCATGAGGTTCCCTTCACATAACTCCAGCATGAGGCGTCCACGGTCAGGAATCACAGGCCTAAGAAGACTGAACAAAAAATCAGGATCTTATTATGAACTTTGTACTAGTACCATCTCCAGAATTAGTATCATGTAGAAATGTCTATGTAGAAAAAAATAGACTAGATTATTTCTAAAATTTCTTCTATTTCTTAAAAGAGTGTGTATATGTGAATATATATAAAAAAAAATGATTGCAGAAACTTGGAATGATTCGTTATTTTAAAAGGGCCCTGTGAGTATATAGTAGATGGCTTAAAATATGATAAAGATTGCCAAGTAAATGAGAGCATTCTGTGTGTATGTGTGTGTATGAGAGAGTGTGTACTTCTAGAAAGCAAAATTAGGACTAATGGGTTCAGATTACAGAGGGGTAAGTGATACAGATTTCAACTCAATAAAGGAAAAAAACTTTCTACACTCAAAGCTGCTAAATGGAATGGGATAGGATGTTTGATGACGCAGTAAGTTCCAAGGCGTTTAAAGTGCTGGAGCTGATAAATCAGTTTAATGGGTGTTACAAAGCGATATATGCATTAGAAAAAGACTGGATTGCTTTCGAGGTCTCATTCAGCCTTAAAGTGATTGGATTCTAGATAGATCTAAAAATAATGGTGTAAAAATAAAATAATGAGTTTGTTTTCTAATTTGCTATGCAAAAACAAAGAAAAGAAAAATACCAGTGCTGGTGGCAAAGTGCGATTCTCTCCGTGGTGTGCTTGCACAGGAATGAGGTCAGCAATCAGGTCCCATGTTGGAACCTTTCTCAGATGGCCTTAGCCCCCCCTCCAAGTCAGTGGGGAGCTTTTGCAGCTTCCCTCGCTTTTGGCACTGAACACTTGCCTGTTTTATGCCTAAAGAGAAGAAGAGAGCTGCAATCAGAGTCACAGCGTGAGAGGTGACTCCAGGGACATTAAACCACCCCTTGCTGTTTCACAAATGAGACTTCGGGAAGTTTTATCGGGTTCATCTGATCCTTAGATAAGCACCTCACATGCAAACTCCTTCACTTTCTCAGCCCTTCACCAATTCATGGCACACCAGTTGCACCATTTCTAAATGTCTACAAACTTTACAGTAACCTCTAGTGAACTTTTTTAAAGTGAGAGTGTTTTAGGACTAATTAATGATACAGGAGGAATGCCTTGATTGTCCTCACATCGAGATCTATATGAAAATGCTTTAGAACCCCTGGGAAGTCATCAGTGTCATAAGCAAGGGGAGCATCTTCATTCCCGGCCCAGTGAGTGAAATGAAGTTGGACTTGAGTTGAATTGAAAGTCAAAGGCAAAGTCAAAATGCCTGGAAGAAAGGCTGGCTCAGAGCAATATCTTACAACAGGGAAGATTTACCTTAGTGCTTTCTGCTCACCCTCTCATATTCTTCAACAAATACCTATATACTGTAGACTACATTTAAGGCTCTAGTCCAGCCAGTATTCAAACCCTGATTCTCCTGCTTCTCTCCTCCTCTCTGAGGACAAGGACCTGGGGATTGCCCCGAAGCCTGTTGTTTAGGGAATTCACCACATAAAAAGAATTAACACGGCTACTTGCAGATTTAGGTCTTTTTAATCAAAGCGACTTTTAAATGAAACCAAAGGACCAAATATCTAAGAAAAAAGTTTTACTGTGGACCACCTGGATTTGCAGAGTGTGTTAGGTAGAGAGGATATGCTTTCCTTCTAAAACAGTTTCAAGGATAAATATTTCAATAAATCTTTGTTGAAAGAATGAATAAATAAAGAAAAACAACAACAAAAAAAACTATATAGCTGCCTCAGCAATAATGCTTTTTAAAAAGCCATCCTTAAAACAAAAATCCCTCTGTCATTCTTCAATCACACCCAAAGCATTATGGGAGTAATTGCCTGCATGCTCTCCCAAGTTTTTTCTACAATGAAGCACAAAATTACTAGAGCTCCTCAAATATTGGGCATTTGTATGCAGGTAAGACTATGAATCCAGCAAAGAAATCTGTAGGGAGGAAGAATAACTTACTTTCAAGGGAATTCAAAATGCAATATTGTATTTTCTGGAGTACTTGAAGAGCAGATGGTAATGGACAAATTTAAGTCTATAGAAAAAGCAAGTCATCTATCAAGGGAAACCAGCTTCCAGCATGTAAAATGTGCTGCCCTTTTATTTTTAGTGTGAGCTGTAATGTAATTCCCTGAAATAGCAGGGCTGCTCTCATAAACATCCTTGTAATTATGGGGGTTTTCTCAGTGTGGATAGCTACAAATAATCAAGGGATGCTTGCTGCTTTCGAAGGTCCTTTGCCATTAAAGGGAGTGAGGGAAGGAAAGAAAAGAAAGTAAAAAAGAGAAAGAACAAAATAAGATAAAGTCAGATGGTGTTCAAGTCATGCATTATGGAGTAGGAGCAAAGGGTCCTTAAGCGTTTGGTTAGGATAGGTCTTCCAAGAAGGTGACCTTTAAGCACAGGCCTGAATGAAGGGAAGGAGCAAAAATCTAGATAAAGAGTTTATCAAATAGAGGAAATATCAAGAGGAAGAATCCTAAGGTGAAAATGCCTCCTTTTCTAAACAGCCAAAAGGCTGGTGGGACTGGAGCTGGGCAAGCAGTGCAGGCGAAGGTGTTTATCAGAAAGCCTGGCAGGGCGAGGTGGTGCAGGGCTTGGGAGAGAATGCTGTGGTGTGAAGGCGTTATTTTAAGTGCCATAGACATTTATTAGAGGATTTTAAAATGTCACTCTGGCTTCTGTGAAGAGAAAGATATTTGAAGGTAGTTAATATGCCAGGTCAAATGGGCTTCTTTAATTATTGTGGCCAGTAAGGCTCTATGTTTGTGATGGAATCACCTTTTGTTCTATTTCCATAGAAACTCTTCCTACTGTACCAGGTCATGGGAATTATTTTTAATTTTGTATGTGTCTACTTTTTCTCAGGCAAATAGTCATATTGTGCTTTAGTCTATTGAAACATAACTTCTTTATATACTTCTGCCAATGTCAATGAAATATTTTAATCTTTTTCCTCTAGGATTTAAATGGGGTTTTCTGCCTGGTGTTATCAACATACATAATATGTACACTCTCTATTGAATTGTTACAGCCTTTGATAAAAAATCATAACTAGTTTTAAAATAACATTTAGATAACACTACCCAATACTACTCTCACCCCATATATGCTGCATAAAAATCCAAATTTCTAGAGAAGAATTCAGTTCATAATCATAAACTTCCAACAAATTTTTTTCACATTAAAAAATAAAGTTTTTTTTTTTCTTTTTCACAACATAGAAAAAGATCAGTCTGACATTCTTCATTTGAGACATAGTAATCTTCTAGGCAGTGCTGAAAATTGGCTTTGTTATTTTTCCACACTCTATTGTTGGAGGTTGGTGTGGCTCAGTTGGCTGGGTGTTGTCCTCTGCACTGAAGGATTGCCAGTTCCATTTCTGGTCAGGACACATACCCTTGTTGGGGGCTCGATCCCTGGTGAGGGGGCATGCAGAAGGCAGCTGATAGACGTTTCGCTCTCCCATGCATTGATATTTCTCTCTCTCCTTCTCCCTTTCTCTCTCTCTAAAAATCAATAAAAAGTCTAAAAAAATGAAATAAAAATAAATTTGATGAATTCATATATATTCTTCATGCCTCAAAATAGCCAAAGGTGTCTTAGTTTACTCATATCAAATGGACAATTATCATATACTATGGCAGAGAAATTATTAATATTTTAAATATATCTTTATTATTTTCAGAAAGAGGAAGGGAGGGGGGAGAGATAGAAACATCAATGATGAGAGAGTCATTGATCGGCTGCCTCCTGCACCCCCCCAATGGGGACTGAGCTTGCAACCCGGGCACGTGCCCTGACCGGGAATTGAACTGTGAACTCCTGGATCATAGGTCAATGTTCAACTGCTGAGCCACACTGGCCAGATGGCAGAGAAATTATTAATCCATTTTCTGTAACCTCTAGTGTCTCATGTCTAGCAATATACTCTGAAATTCTGAAAATTAATCCAAAAATTACAATAGAGTATGATGCCTGTTTGTATATGGAGCTCAGTGAATGCGCACCAGAAGAATTATATTTTAATTCAGTTCTAAAACTAGGATCAGCAAACTATGACCCATTGTTGGGCCACCTGTTTGTGTGAGTTTCACTGGAACACATCAATGCACCTTCATTTACGTATGTGTGTGGCTGGTTTACTGCTAAAATAGGAAGGTAGAGTGGTTGTAACAGAGACTCTCTGGACCACAAAACCTAAAATAATTACTATCTAGCCATTTTTTAAAAAGTTCACCCAATGATGATTAAGACCTTGATTAATGAGAGAATAGAAATGAGGTGAAGAACCAAGAGGGAATTAACATTTGCAAAGGCTCAAAGAGACAGCCGGAACATCTATAGACTATAAGTTTTTCCATAAAGTAGGAGTCAGGGTGAGAGAGGGTCAGAGGGTAGTGAAAAGATTAGATTAAATTGGAGAGATAAGTAAGCAACAAAAGATAAAAATATATTCTGTGCACCATGCAAAGATTCTGAGGGTGACTGGTACTTAAGTTCTCTTGAAGTCTTAGGTATGCTAATTTAATACTTCACCAATGTTTAAATAAACTTTGACTTTTTAGCTATCATTTATATTCTCCCACAAAAAAGTATTATTCAATTTGATTGTCTTTTTGCACCTACTTATTTGTAAGAAGTAGAGAAAACTTTATTAATAAATGTCCACATCTCAGAAAAAAATATATGTTTGGAATTCTTATTTCAAAGTAGCATTTAATTTGAAATTTTTGTGTAGATAAGAAATGACATATCCTGAAAATCAAATTAAACTGTAAGAACTGCTATACTTCACTTTAATAAATTATGCCAAAGAAACAAGACACAAAGATGAAAAATTCATGGCAAATAAAATGTTTAGAGTGTTTTAAAGTTATAGCTACTTAGGAGACATTTGACATAGTGTATAAATAGTTGCCAGCATAGAAAACTTTAATACAAATACCCTCTGTTTCATATTTCATACAGGTGACATCTCAGACAAGAGCAGCACAGTGTAAAGTGGCCTGCCCTCCCCACCTCCAAGGCCATGGAGCCATTGCTCCCACGCGCCTTCCCGCCCAGACCACTGCGTGGCAGGTAGAGGAGCGTCCGCAGCCCTCCCGGGGGAAGCTCTTGGGGCCTCGGTTATCACAGTCAGCTCCAGTTGCCTGAGCTCTCACCAGGGTGGGGTCTACGGAGACCCTCCTCCTTTTGAAGAAGCAGAGGTTGCCCTGCTTAACTTAACTTCTTAATATAACTTTGCTCTCCTGCTGCCATCTCCAGGCCAAGCAATCTTTACGATGATGTTGGGTTCCAGCTGCTTCTTCCACAGACCAATCTAATTTTTGTTCCATGTGATTTGTTCTCTGTACAAAGCTCTGAAACTCAAGGACCTCCAGAGTCCAGGCAAGATGCATGAATGAGTGAAGCGGGCTGGGCAGCAGTGGGAATGGTGAGAATGAAGGCCAACTGGAGAGGTGAGAGCTAGCCAACACATACTTGGTTTCCATGAAAAACAAGTAGAATGTTGGCCAGATACTCCTCAGGCCTGAATTCAACCAGCGGAATATTGGGTGGTAGCTTCTGCTCTTATTCCATTAGAGTAAGCTTCTTAGGGTGCTAAAGTGGATTTGAAATAAGTAGAAGACTGGGGATAATTTAGGGCTATTTTCATTCAGATTCAGGATATATGGGAATCAAGTCAATGTACACTTCCTATCTCCCTCTTGCAGTGGTGGGACCCCCAAAAGGAGTTGTGATTTCTCCTCCTGCTTCTAGAGACTTTATTCTGTGGAGACCCAGCGCATTCCATCTTCTTCTCATGCTCACTCCCACTCATGCTTTCCTTTCCTTTCTTTCTTCCTTTACCCCATGTACCTCTCCTGATTTCATAAGACATTTTCTTCCTTCCTGTCTGAACGCAGCTATGCTTTAAAAATAAAAACACCTGGATGGTTGTCTAATGCGTCTTGCTAGAAATAACAGTTCTGATCATGGCTCTTAGAAATTATTATCATTCCCTTCAAAAGTAAACAGGTAAAGGAATTCTGCCCTGACTTTTGTGAGAAATGTGTGTGTCAATGTCACTAAAGGTCAACCATGATTAACATAACACACTGAAGGTAACTTTGTAAAATATTCTAGAAGTCGTTTTGCTTTCATTTTTAATTAAGGGTAATTTTGATTATATATTCAAGAGTTGATATGTTCTAAAAACACTAAATTCTTAACAGGAAGTTAATAATAGTAATTAATTTTTTCTACTCTTCTTGTTCCATTATTGCAAACTATTTCACACTGCAGAATATCAGCAAAACAAATGGGTACACATTTTCCTTACTCAGAACCCACATATAGTTTTAACTAGAGACATGTAAGCTCTCTTCACAAAAATACAACAAAGGAAGATAACTTGTATATTTTTAAGTCATGTTTGGGAATATAGCATTCCAATGTCACAAAACAAGGAATGGCAATTTCTGGATATGCTTATATTTCCAATAGTACCTATTTTCTTTCAAGATACCTAGATATTTCAAATAGTACCTATTTTCTTTCAAGATACCTAGATATTTCAAATAGTACCTATTTTCTTTCAAGACCAACAACCCATATTGAATCTATAATGTCAAGTCATCTTATTTTTCTTTCTATCAGTCTCCAGTCTTCTTATTTCATTTTTTATGTAAATGACAAGACAAACATCGCCACCACCTCACCAACACACTGGTGCTGCACACACCAAATAACAACAGAGCAGGGAGGTGGTTTGCTTAAAGCTTAATGTAGTGGTAATTTCAAAGTTTCTGCCTGGGAGCCTCAGATGTGCAAAAGTAGTCCCAAGTGCCATTTATAAACAGGAGGTAGACAGAGGTCACACAAATTTCCTTACTACAGGAGATGTGAGGATCTTTTCCTCATAAGAAACATGAAATTGGAAAGAGCAGAGAAAGGCAAAGTGAAAGGACCAAATTCTCATGATAGGTAAGAGCTGCTTCAGGGTAAGTGTGGAATGACCCTTCTCCCATAGATTCCCTCACAGTCTTCTGGGTCAGCATTGTACCCAGCCCTGGTCACAGCAACTAGCTTCACGAAGCTGTCCCCTGCAGCATCTGCCATCAGCTGCACCCTGGAGCTCTGGTTTTCTGCCCTGACGCTCCCCTGACTACATGGCTAAAATGCTTATGAAAACCTGCCAGGCCCTCATGCAAGTATGGTGTGGATATGCGTGAAAGTGAGCACGCCATGGGGCCACCCTTAACCAGTGGGGGACGGGACTGCATGGATAGAGCCTCTGCTCTTCTGCTACTTGGGCAGACAATTCTGAAATATATTATTATTCAGCACTCTTAATCCAAAGAGATGCAGTCCCAGGTGCCTATAGCAAAGACACCTGGAGAATGCACTCCTGTGTGCTGTGCAGGCTTCGTCTTCTTTCATTTCACTCTTTCTCAGTCCAACCTTACTATTCCCTGGTAAACCTTTCCCAAATAACTGGCACCTAAGCCCAACCTGTGTCCACCTGGAGCCTAGCATAGTTAGCAGATAGTGTTCAGGAAATACTTGTTGAGTGAATGAACAGATGAATGGAACAAGGTGGGATAATGTACATAAAATAATTGGATATATAAATGTATACTTACTGCTTGAAACAGCCCAGGCTCTTCTAATACTTGAGTTGTAAGGAGAGCTAAAATATTCAAACAGCATTTTTCAAAGAATTCTGATGGCATTTTATATAAGTTCAGAGTTAGGAGGGACCCTGAGTTTTTCTAAGGCAAATCCATTTCCAAGATAGGAATTCCTCTCTGACAGTTTGGACAGATGTAATCCAAGTTTAGGGGCGTGTGTGTGTGTGTGTGTGTGTGTGTGTGTGTGTGAAAAGAAATGAAGTATGGGACTTCATAAAGGAGTACATTCTATTTTTTACATATATGCACATAATTTTTGTTTCTATCGGTATAATTTGCCTTGTAAAACTTCCAACAGTTTGTCTTCGTTTTTCCCTCCGGCTAATAAGCTTCAGTTATCCTATAGTCTTCTATTTTGACTGAAAGAGCCAAAATTTCTACCACCACGTTCCAAGGCTTCTCTTGACTAAACTTTCCACTGAAACCTTTCTAACGCCCATCAGATGACAGCATATCCCATTGCACTCGGACCCTCCATAAACTTCGTTGTCTCCTCTGATCATGCACCCACTTGTCAATGTTCTGAATGTCCGTTGTCAAGAACAAAACACTATTTTAGTTGTGTTCTGGTTACCAGTGCAATGGGATTGTTCTTTTATTCTGGAAATGGTGCTTCTCCTTTGTCATCTTGAAAATAATTCACTTCAGAAGTCAGTAGGACACACTACTCTTTCCCGATCTACCCAAATGTTAGAGTTCTTTTTGCAGGATGCAAAACTACAGCTATGAACATTCCTGATGCAGACCATTTGCCCTGGTGGGGTATTTACATGCATATATAAGAATATTAATAACAAGGTTCACACAGTTTTAAATATACCTAAGACACTATTAGTATAATAATTATTAGTAATTATACATATATTTATATATAATATAATATGTTATATATAATTATATATACAGGGGTGACCAAAAGTAGGTTTACAGTTATAACACAAATAAATGATACATAATTAATAAGTAATAATATAAGAATAAGCTGTTTTGCATATTCACAAAGGTAGTCTACTTTTGTCCATCCCTGTATTATAAGATATATAATTACTAATAAAACAACTGCTATTTCAGTATGAGGCTTGGTTGGAATTTGAGGGTTTAAGTGTCATGTAGAACCTAGTTTTTTTTGTTATTTTTTTAAATATATCTTTATTGATTTCAAAGGAAGAAAGGGAGAGAGAGAGAGAGATAGAAACATCAATGATGAGAGTCATTGATCAGCTGCCTCCTGCACACCCCCTACTGGGGATCGAGCCCGCAACCCGGGCATGTGCCCTGACCGGGAATCGAACCCCAATCCCTTGGATCCTAGGTCAATGCTCAACCTCTGAGCCATGCCAATCAAGCTAGAACATAGTTTTTTATTTTTCTAGTCTTCCATTAGTTGAATCAAAACTGAGAAACTATAAGAAATACAAATTCTACCATAAGCTTCAAACCTAACTTTTATCAACTTCCTTTTGAAATCATTTTTCTCCTCACATTTTAAAATATGGATTTTCATTTTACTGTATGAATTCCAGCAAGATATATTATAGATGGATATCATTTTTATAGCAAAGTATCCACATGTTTTTCTAATGTTACAACCAGGGATCTAGCTAGGGACTTGCCAACGCATTTGTTCTCAAATTTTATTTTTTTACTCAAAAACAATCATGCCTAGAAGCATAAACAAATAAGACTGATAGAAGCAGACCTGCTCGGGTAGAATGGCATCGTGGGCACCATCTCTCTCTTTCACTGTGGGTGCTTATCAGGGAGGGACCTGCATACAATTCCTAGGGCTTTTCAAAGCAGATTTTTAAAACCATTGTTTCAAGGTAGTAGAGAGAAAATGATGCAGCAGCAGCCTTCTGGAGTCTCAGAAATGGGAAGGAGGGTCAAAGAATGGAAAATGGAAAGACTTCAGAGAGACTAGAAGGAGCCTGACCTGAGAGCATTCTTGTTAAACTAGAAGTGCACACCCACCTGACATAAAAATTATTTTGTGTGTCTTCGCTTAATACACTTCAAACACAGGCTTTTTCTATTGGAAGGAAAAGAGTTTGTGTATGTTTTGACAATTGTAATTTTCAATTAGCTCCTATTTAAAATATCTGTCAGCTTCACTAAAATTTTCCGAAACAGGCCTCTCTTCCTTGTCACCTTTATTTCATCTATGGCTTAGTTAGGTATGATTTGATTTTGGTCAATCTAACGGTTTTAAATGTTACTGTTTTTAAAAATTTGCGTTTCCTTGATTGCTAGTGAGGTTGAGCGTCATTTTAAATGTTTATTATTCATTCAGGTTTCCATTTCTGTGAATTGTCCAATCATAATTGTCGACTCATCAATAAATTTTCAGATATTCACTAATCTTTGCATTTCTGACATGAACTTTTTATAAAATGCTAAATTCAGTTTATTAGTTTACATAAAATGCTTAAATCTATGCTTATAAATGAAGTTCATGTGTAATTTTCTTGAATTGCCACTGTTTGATTTTAGTGTAATATACATATAATAGTGATACCATTGTAATTAACCTAGTTATTAATAACAGGGACAGAGCAAAAGGAAGGCCAAATATTTTGGGCCTGTCATTTGGGCAGCTTTGCCAGGGACCTGCAGCTTTGCACTTGCCACGGAGCCACCAGTTCACTCCCCTCAGATCGCTGAGGGAAGGGACTGGGCAGGGGGAGATAGATACATGCCCAGTAAATTGGGGGGACTAGTGAAGGTGCTTCCTGTCTGTCCCACCTGGGAACAGGCCATTAGCCAGAATGGGCATGTCCACTGCAAGAACCAGAAGATTTGGATAGTTAGTTCTCTTGGCTCTTGGTTCCCTTGGTTCCTCTTGGCTGCCCTTGGACTCTTGTCGCAGGGGGTGCCCCTTCTTGACTTCCCTGCTTTGCCCACATGGCCCATGGCCGTGTCCCCACACACAAGGGACTCATAGACCATAACTAGCCTGATGCTGAACTGGACCTGGCTGCAACATGGAATGGAAACTCTGGGCACTGCCTTTGCTTTTAGCTTTACCGAGGGAGTGAAATTTTATGGAAGTAAAGCTTTCAACCATATCTCACCCTCCGGAAATGCTTGTTCCAGCGGTACCCCAAGAACCCCACCCCCACTTACAACGGGAAAGACCACCCATGCACTTGAGGCTTCATGCCATTGCTCAGACACTACTGATTCATTTTTACCTCCTGTTACTCTTATTAGTATATCTCTTAACGGTTCTTTCATATTTCTATCTTTATCTTCTAACATGATGATGTGGCTGATGTAATGATTATCTTATTTTTATTACCTCATAATTTTAATTAGATACCATTTCTTCATATATGAACATCTTAAGTATGTTATTTAAGTTTTTACACACTGTCTCCTAAAACTAATTTAACCTGGAGTAAATTTAAATTGATTGTTGATTTTGTTAGCTTTATTTATGCATTTATTTAGGAATTTATTTTGGGATCTTGGTGTGCAGGTGCATTTTGATAGTAAGGTTTTATTGCTCGCTCGCTCTCTGCCCCCTCACCTTCCTTTCTTCTATACTCACCTCTCATTACTCAATAACTTTATAGTTGCCTACATTTAACCCCAGCGTTCCCTGTCTATAACCAGTATTTCTCCCATGTTTTTTTCATTGGAGAAATCATAGATCAGTTTGCTGAGCCAGAGAGTGGCTCGATTTTGTTCCTGATCCCCAGAAGTATGTCTGTATTTTCCACTTCCCTAGGCCCCCTGCTTCCTATAAAGCTGTCGATTCAGGGCATTCGGTGAAAAATAATGCTATGTCATTTTTAACTTTTATACTTTTGGAGACTCTACCTCAGTTCTCTTTCAGTCCCACGACCTGCAGGGAAAAGCTTTGTCTGGGTGGGTGTGGATCCAGCCTCACCCACTGCTCTGTTTCTCTTTTCTGTTTCTGATCTCTGGAGATGTCTATCCTTGGTTTGATCTCAGTTATGCCTTTTTAATTTTTCCCCAAAATTCTATCCAAGATTGCTCTGTTTTTATCAGTGAGCGTCAAGGATGCACTTACTGTGCCATCCCAAGCAGCCCTTCAGCAGCAGCGCCCTATGCTTGCTCTCCATCACGTAATTCAATGGCCCATGGTATTTAAATTCAAACCAGTGCAGGAACAACTGAGGCTTCCCTGCCCTCTCTGGTAAGCACGTTTGTCATGTGAAGTTTGGCAACTGTATTTCACATAACTAAAACATAATCACTTTTAAAATCATATTTCTGTGTTTCACATACACACACATTCTGGAATCCCTGCTTCTGTGTGGGGCATGGGTAAATAAGAATCGTGAGTTTCAGTCAGAAATAATTTGTTGTGCTTTCCTTTAAATTAAGGCATCGTGAAAAAAGTTGCAAGTGTTTGGCTCTGAGAATTGTGCCTGTTAATCCACTGCTCCTTGGGAGTTGCTTTCAAGCTCGGTCTGATTCATCTTTTGAGAAAAAATTCAAACACCAATACTAGTCACCAAAACTTTTGAACATTCAAATTAATTTTCTCCTATTTTCTGTAAAGAGAAGTTATGCTGACTTTTAGAGGTTTGGTTTTAAACAAATCCCAGTGCTTTTTCTTATGTTAATTAAACAGGAAAAAACCCTAAGATTTAACTACTTGAGCTTTTCTAAGGGAAAATATGGATGATGGAGTGGCTGTAAGACTTTATCTCTGAGCCTTATGCCAAGATGAAAGCCAGTGGTGCACCTGTAAGAGCTCAAAGTGTGTGGTTTGAATATGTAGGGACAGAAAAGGTCGTGGGGAGGTCATGAGCATATAGCCCCAAGGACTATGACCCTTGGAGCCTGGGTTAGTGATGAGCCCCACCACTGAAGGGTCTGATATTTTCAAGGGCACAGACAGACCCTTGTTCCTTAGAGGAGTGATTATAACCAGAGGATGTGGAATGGCATCAGTCCCATACGTGTGCTGCTGAGAGGACTTCTCTCGCATCCCCTTTGGTGACTGAACTGTGCGGTCTCCAGATGAAGACTGAACTGTTTCCATGAATACAGAAGCAGTGTGTGTGCTTAGCAAACATAATTTCCCAGAAACCTGGGGTCACAGCCAGGTTGGGGTACAGGAGGGAATAAAAACGTTTAGGAACCCCCAAAGTAAAGCATACGCTTGATTCTTAGAAGGAGGCAACCTACAAGGTTTAAGACAGACCAGTGGTAAGCATTATTATCTGTATTTTAAGGGAAGAAGCAAGATTGACACAGGAAATCAAATAACCAGTCTGAGATATTATATCTCAAAAGTAGAAAAGGCCCTTCGTTATATATTTCATAACAGAAGTATGACTTTTGGCAATAAAAGAGAGCAAGAACATTATATAGACCTTTAGAGGCTGAGCAGTGTAAGGGCTTTAAGTTATGTTTTCAGGGAGAAATGCTTTACTGATTTGAGATATGTGCTGTCTCTGCTGCTGGAATCAATGGTAACTCATTTTCATTTACCCAGTAGGTGTCCAATGGGATAAAGCAGAATATTGGAAAAGGGCAGTTACACTTTTGAAAAAAAATTCTTTTAAATGTGCACTTATCTTTAATAAAATGCTAAGTAAGAAAGGTAAGTTTTGCATTTCATATAATGATCATTTTGAAAGGAAATGAAACTATTTAAGTAGAATTTTATTCTCACCCCAAATCAAAGTGCAATTTGTATAAGCTTTATATTACTTTTCATAAAATACCTCTGTTATGCAGCACTTCACCTGTTTTTTAACACTCTTATAGGAGAAAAAAAGAAATACATTGTTGTAGAAGAGAAAAAAATAATAAATTGGTAAATATATGACCCTAATAATAACTATACTGGCCCTCCCAAACTCCCAAACACATAAGTACTTAACTCCAACTTACTCTATACTCAACTCACTTAATGTTGAAAACAAATTGCCTGACAGAAAAGCAGACGTTCAACAGTTCTGACTGATTGAATGAATTAAAGCATATTCCTGAAGGAACACAGGAAAAGAAAGTGTGAAAGTGAAGTCGTGAGATGGAAATTGCATTCAGCTCGGGGAGAAAGCCCTTCTGTGGGCACAGCGTGCAGGTGTCCGCCTGCCCACCTTGCTTCTCACACCCACGTCTGGAAAAAAGGAGGCTAATGTTTCTTGTTATTATTTTCTCCTGGAGGAACTTAAAACATCTCCTGTGCTGAACATTTGCCCTGCACAATGTGCTAAGAGAAGGACTTTGAGCGCAGGGACTGTACTGCTGAGTGGGCATAAGTACAACAGGGTGAATTATTCTGCGGCAGGTTGGAGGGGGGCCCTGCCCACAGCCTGGCACAGGGATCAGGGTTCATGAACCTTTGTCCTCAACTCGAATCACTGGGACGAGGCTTCTGGAAGAGTGTTTCTCCTTTGCTCTGGGCTGGGTTTCGTTCTCTAGGCGAGGAGGGGCCCTTTCGTTCTGTGAGCTGTGAGGCTGAAAGTAAAGCTTGTGCTTCTCTCTCTTACAGGAATCTTCCAGCATGCCAAGGCAAGTAATTTCCGGTGTCGAACTCTAAAATTTTATCTGATGGATTTCTCCACATAATGCTTACTCACTTCCCTTCCCTGATATTACACGCTCCCCTTTCTCTGCCTCTTATCACTTTGCAATTTTTCTTGCAAAGATTATTCATTCAGGACTTTAAAATCAGTCTGGATCTCTGTTGAGACTTCCAGGACAAGTAATCAATAAATCTTTAATATTTAAGCAGTTGACAAGCAACAATTAAATTCTCTGTGTTGTCATCGTCTTCAAATTTTTGCACACTTTTGGAAATCATAAAAAAAATCAACTCTCAGATTTTTAATGTCAGAGTGTTGTATGTATTACTAAGAGCAATACAACCAAAACCCATTTCAAAATACTCATTATATTATTTTAAAGATAATGGCAAATTAATGTTTTTCAAAATGTAGTGATTACATAGAGTTAAGCTTGATAAAAAACAAACATGGTTTACTTATTTTAGTCACATTTTTTAATTAAAAATGCAAATGAGAGCATGTAACACTTGTGTTTTCAGGGCCACAATGATGTACACTTACTTAGAGTAAAACTCAAACTCAACGAGGCTACAGAACCCTGCAGGTCCTGGCTTGTTTTTCAAATTCCATCTTGCATAGCTCTCGCCCTCCCCTTGTTCCTTTGTGAAACAGCCGTACTGACCTTCTGAATTACCAAACATCCCATGTTCTTTTCTGTCAGGGAATTTGCATTAAAATGTTTGCACAAGCTGCTTCCTTTGCCTAGAATGTTCTGCCCCTAGGTAGCTAGAAACTTCTTCTGGATATCAAATAAATGCAACTATTTAACGAGGCAGAACATGCTTGATTATGCTCTGCCCAAACCCAGCTATTATCTCTTTCATGTTGCATTATTTAATTGTGTTCATAGATTTTTCACTCTGGTCTGAAATTATCTTTCGTTTTTATTTATTTTTTATTTTATTTTTATTTTTTAAATATATCTTTATTGATTTCAGAGAGAGGAAAGGAGAAGGAGAGAGAGAGATAGAAACATCAATGATGAGAGAGTCATTGATGGAGCCCGCAACCCGGGCATGTGCCCTGACCAGGAATTGAACCCCGATCGCCTGGACCCCAGGTCGACGCTCAACAGCTGAGCCACGCCCGGCCAGGCTATCTTTCTTTTTTTAATTTAATTGATTTAACCATTTATTGATGGCTCTTATGACTAGAAATAAAAGTTCCACAAGAGTGGGGGCCATGTTTGCCTACTTTTCCACTTCATTCTCAGAGTCTAGAATAATAAATGGCTTCAGGGTGGCACATGTTCAATAATTAAACAAATTCTTCAACAGGAGAGTCATGCTGAGGATATGATAAAAAGAAAAAATACAAAATATCTTGGCTTTTCATCAGACCACACTCTGATTTTTTCCTTGAAGAAGTTAAGCAAGCTGTCAGTAGAAGATGAAATGTTTAAGTATTCATTACCACCATTTCACTCCCCCTGAAAAAGGTTAGCAAAACACAAAGCCAAGTTAGAAAATAAAGACCTCTTGCCTTCAGACTGATAAAGAGGCAGGGACCCATTTTGCTCACTCTAAACCCATCTCCTCTTACCTCTCAGCACAGTCGTCACTTGCAGAGCATAGGTGAGCTAGAAAACAATGTATGCAAGTGACTGAAAGATGAATCTCCAGGTAACAGAAGGAGTGATGTCAACCTTAAACTGATCATATTTTAAGGAATTTCAGTGTTTGACTCTGAATCAACTTAAAATAATAAAATCAACAATAAAAATGGGACGAATGAAGTTGACTGGGTTTTGTAAAATGACCTCACTTCCCAGGCTCTTTTGCCTGATGGGCTCTAATTTAGTTACATCAAGGCACTCTTAAATTTGAAAAGGACAAGAGGGAAAGAAGCCATATTCTCCTCCAGCAGGTAGATGTGGAGGTATATAGAGTAAGAGAGATTTTTAATGGCCTTCCTTGTGACCTCCTGCAAATGCTACATTTTGCTGTTACAGGACATTAATCATCAGAATCAAGTTAATTTGTTTGCATTTCTTGTGTTTCTGAAAACCAACAATAGTTCACTTTCTGAAAGCCAGTAGTAGCTCTTCCTACTCTAATTTTATTAGTGGAAATGCCTGCAGGAAAGAAAATGGGTCAAAGACTAGAAAGGCTGAGAAAGCCATTAGCCAAGATGGTATGACCCAGAGTCAAGGAGTGGAAAGGAAGGGTGGGCAGAAGTGTCCTAGACTGGTGGGCAGTGCAGGGAAGATTAAACACAGCCATTGGGGAGTCCTCAAATCAAAGTCAGCTATTCTGAGGAGCCTGGAGTTACCTAGGAATGAGCCTTCCGTAGCATTCCTGTGATAAATTTCCGAGGAAGCAGCCAGGACCCTTAGTCAATTATGCTCCCAGCCATTGGAAATCAGCCAGGCACATTCTTACAGACTTCACAGATAGTCACTCAGTTCCCTGTGGTTCCATTTTCTTCATGTGACAAAGGGAAATACAAACGCCTACCCTGTCTCACATTGTCCCTGCGAGGATTCTATGAGTGAGTTCATGTCAAAATATTAAAAATAAAAAAACTTGCCATAGACATAATAAAGAAAGCTAAAGGGAAGAATTAATGAGAAGAGAAAGCAGGTAACTTTCAGATATGATCCCACATATTGTGGTGAAATAATTCTCAATGGAAAAAGAGGTAGATTGAAACCAATAAGTACTCCAGACAGTGCTCGCTTTGATCAGTATTAAGGGATACTCACCAAGATCCAAAACAAGAAACAAAAACAAATAGGACCAGTGCCCATAGATCTACTCCATGGTCTTGCTCCCAAATCTTCCTTGGCTGACTCAGCATCTCAAACCAAGAAAAACTGAAGTAAAATGTCAGTTCTCAGAATATGTGTACCATTTGAAGCCATCAATATCCCTGTAACTGAATTAATAGCTAATCTATTTTAATAATTGTTACTACTCTGCTCATCATTAAAACATAAGGCCCTTTGTACTGAACTAATAACAGAATATCCCCAGTATGTAGAGGTACTTATTTCAGAATATAATCCCAAACTCTGTGCTGCTCTCCTTTTTTAAGATTATGAAAAAACAGACAAACCGTTGACGAAAATTTGCCCTAAGAATCAATAGTCTAGTCTCAACTCTATCAGTGGATTATGAGAAATGATCAGTGAGCTTCCCCCTGGATCTCATCACAATGTCCCATCAGGGAGAAAACGTCCATTCTATTGAAGCCACTGGGCAGTATTAGTGAGTGTTAACAAAGATCAGTGCAGTAACTCTGCACACTGACTCTACACAAGGATTTAAGATGCTTTCATTGCATTAAACAATAACCTTTCTATGAGAAACCTTAGGCTACATTTCCTCTCATCTTAATACACACAGTCCTCACCTTGTCTTACCGTAGGACTGTGAAAATGACAAAGCTAAAACTGCAAAATTCTCTTAATAATAGAAAATGTTTTTTATTGTTTCTCTTGTTCTGTAACCTTAAAAATATTTGTCAAAACATTAAAATTATTTTACTCTTAGGGATAAATGTATAGGAAATGAAAAAAATAGTAAAACTAATATTCATTAAGTGTATCATTAGAAACGCTGAGAGTTAAAGTGTTTTATTTCTTTGTTAAAAAAACAACAACAAAACTTATCAAGAATAGTTTGAACAGTGATTGCCTTCTTTTTGCCTTATAATGTAGGCTATGGAATAGGCTTCTTTTCTTTGCTTTGGCAAATTGTCATATTTCTTTAGAAATTTTCATCAGTCTCCAACATTTTATCGTTTTCATGCTTTCAGTGCTGTAAAATAACTTTAGAAAGTCCCAGGGATGTGAAGTTTTGGCTGTCACTTCCTCTGCATCTTTTTTATCATACTTTCCCCATTTAAGTCTATAAGTTGGCCTTCACTAAATGCCTCTGGCTGCATATCTGGATTTCTCAAATGATGGCAGTGCCTACATTTCTGCGATCACCTATTTCTTTTATGACTCCATATACATTTAATTAAAACTTCACTTCCATCGTTATCATTTTATCTTCATTTACTGCAGGTTCATGTTTGTTGGCCTATTCTCTCTTGATTTTCTATTTTTGGGTCATGTGAGTTATCATTCAGAGATAAGAAGGCGACACAACTCCATGCTTTAGTGCCCGTGCATGCTGACTGAATATCAGATGTGCAGTGACCAGTCACCAAGAGGCTGGGAAGGCAGGAACTGGCACAACTGGTCACTGATCATGATGTGCACAGATATTTGTGGAATGAATAGCTAGCAGTGAAATTTATACCTCATGTAATAACTCACAGTTAATATACCATGGTAACTAAAACTTAGATCATGTTGCTGAGGGCTAGTATTATTTAAACTAAAATAACACAAACTGAAATCCACACATGTCAGAACTTGAACAAGTGAAGACTGCCTGTATTTGAAATAGTGGTGCTTTCCTAGAGTAATGAAATTGTTTTTGCTCTTCTCTTTGGGACCAGTGCTGTCCCAAAGAAATATAATGATAGCCACAATTGCAAATCACACATGCAAACGGGTATTGTTTTGAAGCTTTCCAGGTGCTGCTACTGGGTAACCATGTTTGGGAGCCACTGCTTTAGGCCTCTGTTCTCTCTCTCCACCAGGAAATGCCTGGATATTCTCACATCTCTTCTCTCCCGCAATATCCAGCCACTCTGGCTCCAGAGTCTCTTCTTCTCCATGTTCAGATTGCATGCTTCTTAACTTTGCATTGTGGTGCCTTTTCTTTTTCTCAGTATCCTCGGCACTAACGGACATGCAATCCCTTGGGGCCGCGTAGCTTATTGCATGCGTTGCAGTGTGTACATCCTACCAAGGGAAGCCCCTGTCCCACTCCGCACAGCTTGTCCTAAACGAGAAACTATTTTCAAATTTGAATTCTTGACATAACATAATAAAGTTGGAACAATGAGCTTTCCTTCTTGCTCTTTCCTTAACTTGACCTAGAGGACCAGCCCGGCCACTCAGCTCCTGAGGCACTGTGACAGGAAGACACCATTGCTCCTGTAGTAATGTAGGTGCTCTTTTATTTTTCTTCAAACGCATTTACATAGATCTCTGAAAATGTGTGTGGAAAGAAGGCTGCAGATGATCTCAAAGCAGAACAGCTGCCAGAGGCTTCTGTAATAAACACACCAGGTCCATAATAGAAATACGGTTGCCACACTTCCAAGGCCTCAGTTGTAGGAACTGATCAGGTAATGCCTGACTTTTGCTGAGATTTCACAATCAGCTCTCCTATGGAAGGCCGGGGGGGGGGGGGAAGGGGGGGGAAGGGGGGGGAAGGGGGGAAGAAGGGAGAGGGAGAGGGAAGGAAGGAAGGAGGAAGGAAAAAGAAAGATTTTCTTGATTTTAATCACCAGAAAGGATATATGGTACATGGATTTGTTAAACCAAATTCTGCTAAATGCTAAGATTATAGTTCTTTCAAATTCAAGTGAAATAAATATTGGGCACAATAATTGGAAAAGCAGAAACTGCATTTTTCTAGAGTATCGTAAATGTACACTAATAAAGTCTTTTATGTAGCCATGGAAACCATGCTCGAGCTCTCCAAATTATTTTCACACCATTTTTTTTTTTACAGTTTGTGAAAGCATTTATACTATTTATAAAAGGGAAAAATGACTCTGCCATGCAGGGTGGAAGAAACAAGTGCAGGTGTAGTGCTCTATACATGTATATGTACTTCATATTACAGCCGTGAAGTGAATTTCCATGTTGAAATCATGAAAAAAATGGGGGCGTCAATGATCTACTTACAAGGTTTATGTGATCTTGCAATGTTTTTCTTCAGGACAGTAGTTTCAGAGCAGAGCAACTGATTTAAGGAAACTAAATTATTGTGCTTGAAAGAACCATGTCTTCTGAATAAAATTGTAGGATACTTTTTTGTCTAAGATTTGGGAGAAATATTAAGATACAAATATTACCTATACATGAAGGTTAAAAAGACTGACCAGTTATTAGTTCAGTTTCATAGGGTAGATAGTTATATATACTTTATAAAGATTTTATACTTCCCAAATTAGTGAATAGCTATTTTTCATGAGGTAAACAGAATGATCTCCAAACTTTGTTGGAGAGGGCTTCTTTCCCTATTGCACTTTTGCACATATGTTATGAAATAGGGTTCTCTGAAGAATGTTTCCTGCACTAGGTAACTCCTCAAGGCATACAATAAAACTATTTAAAAGCCTGGAATATTCCCTACTGGTTAAATGGACCCATAAAGCTCAGGTTAAAATAAATCATGGGGATGTGATGTACAGCGTGTTGACTATGGTTATAACACTGCCTTAAATATTGGAGGGTAGCTAAGAGAGTAGATGTTAAAAGTTCTTGTCACACAAAAAAATTGTAACTGGTGACAGATAATAACTAGAATTATTGTGGCCATTATTTCACAATACATACAAATATCAAATAATTGTTGTACACTTGAAACTAATATAATGTTATATGTCAATTATATTTCAATTTTAAAAAAAAGTCTTTAGTTTAGAAACCTCAAGTTCTTGCCTCTTCTTCCTTCTAGTCTCACACTGGACTCTGAGGCTCCACAGAGAAACCCCAGGACACTCTTGAACCCATTTACATTCACAATTCCTAGGTAAGTAATAGATTCATTGAATGGAAGAGTCTTTACATTTTAGGTTTTCCAGGTGATCCTTCCATTTAGAGCGATCCCTTTAGTAAATTTCACGGTCGTACTAAAATCATACTTTTAATTTATGGTTTTATTTTAAAGCTGAACAAAAGAATATATTTGTTTTTAAAGTTTAGTGTTGGAAAAATCTTATATCCTTTAGAGTCAAATTTGGAGATGATTTTAGAAAGAGTGTGGAGATTATTATATATAGAAATGCATCCTTTGTAATTAAATGATTCTCAGTAGCTTATGACTCAATTTTCTAGTTATATTTTATACCTTAGTCTCTCCTTCCTTGAATTATGAATGTCTCTAAACTTTCAAGACAAGTAATCATGGAAATATTAAAAGGCAGAGAAGTAAAATACAGGATGTGGCAAAAGTAGGTTTACAGTTGTGAGCATATGAAACAATTTATTCTTGTTTTATTACCTATTAAATATTGCCCTGTTTTCCATATGAACAACTGTATACCTTTGCCAAACCCTGTATAATCACTGAAAATTCGATGGAAGTATTACAAGAAACCCAAATCTTACTGAAAGGGTGTCTCATATGTGCAGATGTATATGTGAAACATTTTTATGTAAAATGAGAACTGATTTTGGAAATGGAGAGCAAGATAAAGCCAAATTAAAAATATGTATATAGGCATCACAGTAGGCCAAAAGCTGAACATTTTTTTACAAAATAGCAGTTCAAAGAGATCTTGAACAAAATTATTTTGGAAGTGTTATATATACTTTAAAAGTACAAGCAGTGCACCTGGAATCAGAAGCTTCAGTTGTGAAACATAAGCCTATCATCTGCCCAGGGCCACAAACTCAGAAAGTCACTTTATCACCCTCCCATTTGTAGTCACCATTCTTTCACATGTTAAAACTGTCATCATTAAACCTAACTTGGAGGTGTTGGGGAGGTTCAGGGAGGAATGCTTATGAAAGTAATGTATGGGCTTTTAAGTCTATACAAGTGTTTGTTATTAGTGAAAACATGCTTCTCTATTGATTAGTATGTAAAAGGCAAGCTTTCTTTTTTCAAGCAGAGAAATGCCTGCCACTAGAATGCCTATAAACAACACAGAAAAAGCCAACCAGTTAGTCAAAACATAATGCATTTAGCAGATGGAGGCAGAGTGGGAAGCTATTTAAAACCATTCAGAACTGTGTATGCTAAAAGATCAGTGATTTTTTTAACCTGAAGTCTGGGATTAATGGAGATAAAATTATAAAAAATTAAAGACCAAAGGTTTCTTTAGAAATGCACAGAAAAATCCAAATGAAAATTTAAAATTATTTTATTTGTCTGGTTAATTGCATCAAGTTCTGAATATATAGATAGATCATGAATTTTATTATGCAGAAAAGATTCTGTAAGAGTTTAAAAGAGAAACTACCATTAAGAATTTTATGACTTAGGAAATACATGATATCACTAAGGAAGCAAAGGTTACACAAATAGTATAAAATGTCATTCTTTATTAGACTGCAGACTTGGTAGAAAATATAACTAAAGATGACTTTTTCTGAAATATTAAAATTTGCATTATAAATATAATTTAGAAACTCTTAATTAAGTTCTCTTCATTCAAGCTGTTCTCCAAATGTCTACCTTTATTCTTTTGTATATATTACCAATTATACTAAAAAAAAAGTCTAGGAATGAAATTTATGCAAATATTAAAATCTTTAAATTTCCTCCCCAGAACCAAACTATAAGGAGATAAGCTCCTACATTATGGTGACATTATTGGAACTACAAATGAATTCTTAAGGACTGTATCCTGTTCACTTTTACAGTTCCAGTCTGTGATAAATAAGCTCTCTTCACTGACCTTCAGTGTCCAGTTTCACTGCCTCATAGGTGTGCATAGTGCCCGTATGAATCTTTATCAAAAACAAAGCACCAACAGCATCCGCTTCTGAGCAGGAAGGAGTGGAAGGAACCAGACTTACCTCCCTCTAGAAATAAGTAAACACCAGACAACATGTATGATACTACAGTCTTCAGGACACTATACATTAGGCAATAAAGGCTAGTCGATTTTTGAGAGGCAGGAGGCACATGTGATGAGCCCCACAACTGCCCCCAGGTTACTATGGGACAGAGATTTTAGGTGACGGAGCAGGGAGGAGGACCTAGCAGAGACTGTTGGTCTCCCTGAATTGAGGAGATAAAACTGGGCATCTGAGATGGTCGAGCCAACCAGAGTACACAGGACAGAGTACCTGAGAGGACACAGATGAACAGACAGAACCTGTCAATCTGCAGGTCTTGCTGAATTTCCTGAAGAGTACTAATACCATATACCTGAACGGGACAAAAAACATCCAACAGGTTAGAGGGACATTTTCAGAACTTACACAGGGCAGGGAATATTTATTCCTACCAGCTAAGATGGAAACTTGATGATTCACAGTCACTGGGGAAAGTACTCAGAAATATTTTAATTCTGTAATAAAACCAAGTTATCTAGCAAATCCTTTAAGCAAGACCTGGATGTATCAAACTATTTCAAAGCAAATTAACTACGTTCCTGAACAAAGCTCAAGAATATTTATAGAAAAACAAAAATGTGTATCATACAAAAGGGAAAAATCACAATGACTGGCATCTAATAAACATTAGCAGGAATGCAAAAAGTAAGAAAAACAATCCACAATGGAATGGAAAACCAACCAACCAACCAATCGGAATTGATCCAGATAGGATACAGATGAAGGATTTTATACGCAAGGTCATTAAGACATTTCTCATAACTGTATCCTTTGTGTTCAAGGAACTATAAAAAAAAATCAAGTACACAGAAACATGGAAGTTTTTAAAAAAAATACATATTAAATGTCTGTAAGGAAACCAAAATATTTGAGTTGAAAAATACACTGGATTGGAGTAATAGCAGATTAGACATTGCAGAAGACTGGTGAACTTGAAGATTTAGCAGTAAAATCTACCCAAAGTGGAGCACACAGAGAGAGGGGGTTGAAAAAACGTTATTAGAGAAGCACTGGGCTGTGGGACAATTTCAAACAGCCTAAATATGACCTCAGAGTAGAAGGGACCAAAGAATATTTAAAGAAATAATCCCCCCAATTTTTCCACAACTATAAAACCACAGATGCAGTTTGCTCAATAAAGTCCAAGTGTCCAAAGATTTCTCTATTTTGGACTTTCATATGATCCAAGTTTGAAAGTAAAAGAAAATTAAAAAAGTGAAAGAAACATTTAAAAAAAGCTACACCAAAGCAGATCAGAAGCAAATTACCATGAGAACAGCGATAAAGATAAAAATCTAAAAGCAGTCAGAGAAATGAGGCACCATGTCTGCAGGAGAAGAAAGGTAAGGATGGTAGATTTCTCCTGGGAAACAAGGCAGTGAAGGTAGCGAAACATTTTTAAAGTAATGACCAAAAACTAAGCCATCACCCTAAAATTTTATGTAGCAAGCAAAAACATCTTTCACAAATGAGATTGGAACAAACCCACCTCCACATGCAACGAGCTAAGTCACGTGGGTGCCCGAGTTCCCAGTTACCTTCAGCGGGCTCTTGCTGGTAGTTGAAAAATAAGATTAGGCTCCCTTTAGGGCCGAAAGGCACCCCGATTCCAGCGGCGTGGCCACAATTTGCATGAGGAGCGAGGCTTGAATCGATGTTATCCTATTTGCTGGGTCAGAGGGCTCACCAATCAGCAAATAAAAATAAGTGTACTGCAAACTGCTGTTTGAGAGACTATAAAGTTGGGTGCCATGTTATAAAGTGTTAATTACTCCTGTTGGGGATCAGTTAGTGTTAGAAATAGTGTACTTTCCAATGCAGCCTCCCTCGCTATGTGCCCCATATTACAGGTTTGCTTTCTAATCCCTCCCAAAAAGATGTTTTTCTCTCAAAATAATTTCCATGGCCTATGTAGAGATACACACATACAGACGCACACACACACACCTGTGGTTCTAGCTATTTTACCTCACCCTAAATAATACTCAATTATGTGCTACAGGGTTTAACTAAAGAGATAGGGGGAAAAGACAACTTCTCTTTTTAAGGAAAATAAACTAAGAATTGGAAGTAAGTAAGGGATGTGGAGGTTATATTTTCTACATGTTTTATTGGCCCTTCCTTTTTAATGGTGAGACATTTTATCACCTCATACTTTCCAATCAATTTCCCTGGGACATCAGTTAAGGATCTTGTCACAGAGCATGATTCAAAGTTTTAAGTAAAGCAGCTTGATCTCTTAGGACAGACAGAGGTTCATAAAAGAGGTTTACTGAACCCTTAATAAATGTTCCCCCATTTCAAAGATAAAGGTAGAATCTTGATGTCAAGAATGCCGTATCTAAAGATAGGTCTCATTCTGATGTGGAGTAGTGACCACTGGAACATTTGGAATTTCATTTCATAAAGACATTGGTAATGAATGGCAATGCTATTTAATTTCCATGATATTTTCTGATATTTCTCAGAGCATAAATTCAAAACCCCATAACACATTTTTTCTGTCATATTTTAAAATTAATCTTTAATTTAATTAATTAATTAATTAATCTTAAATTAATTTTTTAATTAAAAATCTGAAAGCATTTGGTTTCAGGTTTGCAAACAACCTCATCATTTATTTAAAAATTCAGAATATTATTCAGCTTGCTCACTAGATGTTCTCTCCAAGACTGATATTGAGTCTCATGGAAACAATTCTAAGTGAACCAGTTTAATCCAGAAAAAACCTAATGACAACAATTACAACACCAAGTTAGACAAGCCATGAATGCATTTAGAAAAAGGTGGTCCATTATGAATTAAACATAGTACCCAACTTATTTAACCTGTGAGCACATTAGCATCAAGCAGTAGTAACTTCCCCCACAATTTCCTCAGCGCCCGAGTCCTGTTTTCCTTCCTGATACAAGGCTCCATAGCATTTGTGCAATATTACCGGCAGCACCTTCTCCCCTCAAAGACAGCTCTAGAGAACTGTGTCAGATCATGATAAGAATTTATTTCTGAACTTTCCATCCTGTTAATTCTATAAATGTCTGATGGATTTTCCTTGATAAGTCTTTCTCTCACAGAGTTTATGTGAGGCTGCACTTGGGGTGGTACCTGGTCTCCTTGGTGCTCCCTGAGATACTGGGCACATACCCAAGGTTCCTCACAGCTGTCCTCTGACAAAGCCAGAAAATACAATTCCAAAATGAATCTACAGAGAGCCAAAATCACAGGCCAGAGAGGCCAATTTCAAACACAAAACTTGAAGGTCAAATAAAAGATTGTAAGTCAGTTATAGAACCAGAAGTTCAGCATCATAAGATCAGATTAGAAATGTTCAGAGTATCTGTGCCCCAACCTGCCTTAGCATGATTAGCGGGTCTCACCTGTTCATGGCCACTCATCAATAATCTCTCCTACTCTGCTCCCCCCCATCCTTGATTTGATTTTGCATATATTTCCAATTACCATGTGAGTTCATATTTTTTGTTTATTTGTTTACCTTCCTATTAGCCACACAAAGGACGGGGTTAATCATAGGCCTTAACTGGGTCCTACATGCATGTAGGGTCAGGGTTGCAGCCCTGGTATCCAACAGTATTTGGTTGAGGATTTACATTTAATATTTGTTAATAAAAAGAATAAATGATGGGAAATGTTAAGATTGATACTTTCTGTTTAGAACCAGCTTGTCTTACAAACAGAGGAGGTAGAATGTTTGCCTATAAAATTACTCAAAACAATGGGTTCTTGTGTGAAATTAGAATCTCTACTATCTGTTATTAAGATAGTTAATTATAATTCAATAACATTTTACCTTTGACATTTCCAAGCCTCAAGAAGTTCAGTAATGAATAATAAGACCTTTTAAATTTGTTTATCATTCTAATGTTTCTGCTTGTTATGCAAATTAAATATGAGCTTTGGTCCTTGTGAGCTTAATTGCCATACAACTAACAGTGATACTTAAACTGAATGATTTTTCATTACTAACCACTACTGCAAACTGCTGCATTAAAATATAGGAATCTATAGTATCTAATTTTCACAGCATCAACAAGAAGAAATAATATTACTGATTTTGTCAATACTTTAGGTTTCTAACTAGACGAATTATAAAAACAACTTTATTGATGCCTCTGACCTGAGAAAAGCAACAAACATCACTCCACTTCTCCCTTTTATAATTCTAAGTTTAGAATATCAGTATTACACTACTATTACTGGATGCTCAACATTGAAATGTTTGTGTATCGGGAAGGCATAACTCACTGGAAATGGGACCATAAAATCATCTCTTGCTTTACTGAGCTTGTTATGATATAGATTTAACTCTTGCAACATTAAAACTATGTAATTGGTACAGAAACATTCATGTTAGAAAGACTAATATTGACTGAGTCTTTAATACAAGCTAGCACTATTTCTGGGTAGTTTATATTTTTATCCAACAATTTTCAAGATAAAGTTTGAGAAAAGAATAATTTCCTTCTTTTTAAAACTGAATAAACTGGGTATAGTGACAATAAACAACTTGTTCAAAAGCACATGGAAAAAGAAATCAAGTCTTTATTAAAAAACAAAACCTAAGCTCTTTTCTTCTTATCATTAAGCAAGAAATAAAGCCCATCGAACTAGAAAACAGCTACTGATTCTAGCAATTAAAACTAGCATGTGATGGGAGCCATTGTCAATAATTGGGACATATCTTAGGTTTTCAAGCAACACGTCATAGAAAACAACAGTGGTTTCACATATAAGGCCCAAATCATTTATAGTCAGAAGTCTATTCTCATTCAAGTTAATGTCTGAAACTTACCACTCACCACCCTTGCTGAGCCCAAAACTGGAAAGGTGAGAAAATATATATTTTCTATTCGAACGAAGGTCATGGAGTGGCCAATTATTGAGCCTCCAGGGCCACTGACATTTCTTCTAATTGAGCAACATTCAGGAATCAGGCTTTTAAAAAAATGACCTAAAACTCCATTTTTCCAGCCACCACACTCTCTTCCTGTTCTCAACACATATTCTCTTGAAAGTGGATTTTACCAGACACTGTTATTGTTAGAGCCTAGGGTGCTTCTTTTAACAGAATCTCCGGCTGCCTAATGCTTACCTGCTGAGGTGAAACTGTCGTGTGTCAGCGAGGGAAGCGTGGGAGTTATCTGCTATGTCGCCGTGTGCTGCAGTAGGGGACGACGGCATTGCCCGTGCCAAATCCTCACATCTGTGAGCTAAGCTTTGGGACTATAATGCACTAAATTTCTATTGTGCTTTTAAGGACTATTTTAAAAGTTTTCAATAAACCTAATGTTCTTCTTCTAATTTAACCTACCGAATCTCAGGCTATCCTGCCAACCCTTATTTTGCATTCCCCTTCCCTTCCTTTCTTGGGTCATCCCGAAATGTCCTTACCTCTCTTCTGAAACCTGTCCCTCTGGTCTCTGGAAATTACCTCCTGTAAACTCAACATGTCTACACACGCAATTTGTTCTCATAAACTCTCTTCTTGCCTGAAATGAAACAAGGGTCCCTGTTTTATCCCTGGAAGCCCTCTCAAGGACAGGATTATTTTCTCTCCCTCCCTAAAACATCTCAAGTTCAGGAGGTATCGTTGGTATTCTTGCTTCCTACTGCCTATTCCAGATGTTTTCTCCACCCGTCTTCTGGAAAATGTCCTTCTCTTTGATGTTGGAATTATCTGCCTGTATCACTTTCTCCTCTTGCTATTACCAGTTTACCTTTGGGTAAATTCTCATTTATTGAAGACTTAGTTTCTGGTTTACAGATTTCCATTCCTTCTCTATTTTGTTATTTTCTTTGTTGACTTCAACATCTAAAATAGTTCATTTTTTCAACATTCTAGCTACTAAATTTCTTGACTTTCTCATCTTCAACAAAATGTCTTCTTTTCTCTACCTCAGACAATCAATTCCATTGTCTCAAGTTGGAATTTCTAATAGCCTCTGAGAGCTTAAATTCCTCTTGAGGATATTTGGGAAATACCATCAAAATTTTTTCTTCTAAGCTTCTAAGGATATTTTCAAACATGAGGTAAAGAAACTAAAGTTTGAACTCACATTCTACACAGAATATGATACTTGATCTGTTCTGTAAAGTCAATTTAAAAGAAAATACTTTCCCTTAAGAGATTAATCGAGTAAAAATTAGGTAACTTATTTTTAGCATTAAATCATTTATCTATAGCTATATTTTTGCTCAACCTATTTAGAGTATAAAAAGTATTAGAATTTGCCCTTTGAAGTGCCAGGCTTATTTTTACTCAGATATTCAAACTTATTTGCTAAATATGCTGGGTTCTGCATAAAGTTAACATTCTTCAATTTTTATAGCATTTTCTGGTTTTATTTCTGTAGAGCAACAGTTGTCTTCAGCTTATAAATTTGACCCAGCATTTTTTTCTTAATGAAACAATCAAATTTTGACAAAATAAGGTCCATTGTCTTGTGTCAAGAAACACTTTCTTTATAACTAACTATTTTGGGCAACATCATCCTAGTATTGAAAATATTTAAACAAATATTTTTTTTAACTTAATAACCACCACAAAGCCAATGTAAATGACAAAGACATATGAGAAAAAGCCACTCTGACTGAGACCTAGCAAAAACAACAGACAAGGAAAATGGTAACATATTTTACAGCCCTTCAGATACTGAAATTACCACACACAGGCTGTCACCTTGTTTCTCAAGTTCTAAGATCCCTGAGTTTCTTCTTTGCCCCCATATATCCTGGACAGGGCACTAAGAGGACTTTGACACAGAAGAGCCAACAGGCGCAGATAAAAGAAGCTTCATGAAAAACTGATTCCCCTACTCCTCCTAACTGAACAAACAAACAAAAACTGGAAAAAGAGTCTCTTATAATAAATAAATAAAAAATTGTCAATACTAGCTATTCTCCAGTGAAACACCAATGGAAAAACTGCAGATACACACACACACATACACACACACACACACACACACACACACACACACACTCACTCACTCACTCACATCCCCTGCCATGGGTCATGGTTCCACTAGGGCCCAACAGAGAGACCTCTGCTGGGTGGTGTCTAGCAGTTCTGGGAGTGGAGCTAACTTTCAGGAAATAGTAAAGTGTTTAAAATAAGTGCATGATGATGGGAATATGTCAGTGAGACCTGGAAGACAACCGACAGATCTCCCAATGTGCAAAGCTAGAAATATCTGAGCAACAAAGTAAACTAATAACCTAGATGGTATTCTGAAACAAAAAATAAAATTAGGTAAGGAGTAAGGAATTCTGAATCAGGTATGATGTTTAGTTAATAATAATGTATCAATATTGGTTCATTAGTTGGTTCTTTTTTAAATTTACCATACTAATGTGTGATGGTAATAATAGGGAAAACTGGGTGTGAGATATATGGGCTCTCTCTGTGCTATTTTCACAGTTTTTCTGTAAATCCAAATCCATTCTTAAACGTAGAGTTTACATTTGAAGAAATAATCAAATTGAAATTATAGACCTGAAAAATACAATAACCAAAATGACAGTTCACTGTGTTTGTTCAATAATCAAGTGAAGATGAGATAGACTCAGTAAACTCAAGAACTTAATATATAATTTACCCAATCTGAAAAAGATAAATAATAGACTGGGGGAAAAATCAACAGAATTCCATGGACAAATTTAATACTCTACTAAACATAGCTGAGAGAAAAGTAGTGAACTTAAAAAAAGATCAGAAACTATTCACAATGAAGGACAGAGAGATTAAAAGTTAAAAATTAAGACAGAGAGGACAGGATACGACAAAAGCAGCGAGGATACCGAACATCTCTACTTGAAGACAAGAAGAGAAGAAAGAGACACAAAGGGAATGTTTGATGAGAAAAAGCCTGAGCAGTGTCCAAAATGAATGAAATACATCAATTCACAGATTCAGCATCCAAATGACATTAATTAAAAGGAGCCCATCCCTACAAACATCATAGGAGAGCCATAAAAAACGAAGAAAGAAAATCAAGGGAAAAAATCAAAAGAGTGAAAGAGTGACAGCTGACTCCTTAACTGTCATATTGGAAGGCAGTAGTCGGTAGTGGAACTACATAAGTGGTGTGAAAAACACACAACTGTTAAACCATAATTCTATAATCCTCCAAATACTTTTAAAGAATGAAGAGAAATAAAAGCCACAAAAACTGGGAGAATTTCCAACCAGCACACATGCCCTAAAGGAAGGTAATATAATATCAGATAGAAGATTTAATAAGCCAAAAGGAAGAAACAGCACATTGATGCTAAATATGTAAATAAGCACACATATTTATTGCATAAAATAAAGTGTTGGTGGTAAATATGCATATACACACATATATTTACATATATGAATGTACACAGAAAAGGCATATAAGTCAGCAGGAGGTGAAAAATAATTAAATTTTCTAAGTTCCTTGCATTTTCCATGAGAAGGGTTAAGGTAACGATAACCAAATGACATTAGATTTTGATAAATGAATCATGCATGTTGTGAAAGTCCTTCAGTGTGAACACTAGAGTGAAAGAAACAGACTATGGCTTCTGAACTAGTAAAGGCAAAAAAGTCAATGAAAATGAAGTCACAATCAATTTAAATAAAGGAAAACATTTAAAAAATAAAAGACAATACAAATAAAGCAAAAAGAAACTCACTATAAATGATGCACTATTACTGTCTAGCAGTATTTAGATTTAACTTTAACAATATAGAATGGTCATAAAAGAGCTTTTCTTCTTATTTCCATCAAGATCAATATTTATGGGAAGCTACATAAAATTGGATCTGAACTAAACGCAAATGATAATTTATGGGCAAAATTAGACTTTTCATAGAAAAATATGTCTGTGTAATAGGCATAACCAATGACATTTGCCAAATATATGGATAACACATCCAAAATTAAGATGGATCATTTATGAAAACCACCAAATGTGCTTTGAAATCAATCAACCATACATCACATCTCATTAATCAAATAGTGTTCCTTCTGTTGAGGGCTCTAGGCCACATGCTTTGCACTTTATCATCCCTCCAGAATGCTTAGACAGAGAGCTCCGCATCAAAATAACAACACCTCCGAGGCTGAGCAACAATCTCACCCTCATCCCATCTCAATGGTAAGGCTTTTGTCTTACTCTCTTTACTTCTCTGTCCAAGAAAATTAATTACAATACATTAAAACATCTAGTAGACAACCAGGGCTGTTATATTAGAAAGGTGACCTATTAACAGTTACCTAGGAGTGACAAGCAACATCACATGGAAGCATCTCTTTCCTAATCATTCACAAATCAAAGGCTATGTTTTTTCATTTAAGTGATATAAATATTTAAACATTTAATGCTCTACTGTAAATATTGTAAATATTGTTAGAAATAACTTTCCTATTTTTATTACTACACAAGAAAGTTTATAAACCTTTCTATTTCTTGAATTTTATCTCTTTAGCCTCACCTCCACCTGCAAATATTCCTGTTATTGTTTAATCATTGCCGAATGTGTGTGGGATTTAAAAAAAAAAAATTTATCCATAAGATTTGAGAGCCTCTGATGGATAGAAAAGTTTCCTATGATAACACTAATTAGATTTACAAACCAAAAATTGTCTGTCATGGTTCCTTTATGTACAAATAGATCACTTCTGTCATTAAAGATTTAGTATGACTGTTATATAAGAGAAAATCTTAATAACACTAAGTTAGCAAATAGAAATGTGCTGTTCTTTTTTGAAAAAGTCCAGAGATGTCGATTCTGGAATTAGTGTTGGCCACACAAAGTTTTTAGGGTGCTAGGTCACCACTCTCCCTGAGATGGTCATGAGCCCTGAAACTTGGAGTTCAAGTTGCTGCCAGACCCAGGCAGCAGGATGGAAAAAGGGCAAAGAAAAAATGGGCAAAGGACTGAATTAAACGTTGGACGCACAATAGATATTCAATTTTTGCAGATGGACTAAAGATAACCCGTGAAATTAGACAGAGAAGAACATTTAGTCCATGACTCCTCTTCCTCCCCCTCTTTGTTTCCCTCCCCCCTCGGCCTCCCCCCACATCCATCTCTCACTCCCTTTCTCTTCCCTTCCCTGCCCTTCCCCCTGCCCTCCCAGCCCCCCTCCTCTCCCCTTCCACTTCTCTCAGCCCCTCTTTCTCTGCCTCTCACCCAGTAAGTCAACTGGTGGCTTTGTCTTCATGACACAAACGATGAAGCTGATTCGTCTTCCCACTGGCTGTTCCGACCCTGGAGGGCGTTGGGCCTTATGCTTTAGATGTGGGAGAAACTCAGGCTTCCTTCACTCACTGACTCTGAAGCCACATTTGCTTCTAGCAGTCAGAGCATCGTGTCTGAACATAAAAAATCTTGCCAGGCAACTCTTGGGGAAGTAATTCCAACTAGTGTTTTCATAGGAATTATTATCCAACAGAGACATAGTCATAAATTTTATACTTATATTTTCCTCTTTTTTTTTTTGCACTGGCTAAGTAAGCAAAGCCATGTCCTATTTTAGAGCGAGGACTGACTATACTGATGAGCAAACTCGGTGTTTCCCCAGGAGGGGACCAGATGACAATCCCTGGGGGAGGCGATTAGAACTAATGTGCCACCCACACCTCCTGCGCCTTAGATGCAGATCCAGAGGAACGATGCACGTCTTCTAGGGTGAGATAAAGGGATGTAAGTCTGCTGTTTATATTTGGATACAAACCCCGAATTACGCTTAAATACTTTATTCCCCCTCTTTGAGAACCACCGCTGTTTGCTTCTGGGGACTTCCAAGTAGCCTTTGCAAAATGTTCCTGTTTCAGGAACATCTGTGGTCGCTGTGAGCAGCACACGAATGTTTTCCTCCTGCTGTAGCTGCTATGGCCCCATTTGCCTGCCAGGAGACACTTTCCTTTCACCTCTTGTCGCCTTCTCCATGTGCTGCAGGATCAAACTCATAATTTTAATAGTGTCTCATAACTTTAATTAATTTGCTTTTAAATGCCACTGAAGAATTGTTTCCAGCACATCCACAGATAAAAGTTTAAAAGTGCATAAAAATTTCAAAGGTCCTTATCTTTTCAAGGCAAGATAAAAGTAATTCCAAAAAGACAATGTGACAGTTATGCCACCTTAATAGTGAGACAGGTTTATTTTCCAACAATGAAATTCTCCTTGCTTTTCCCAATCTTACCCCCTGAGGAACAAGAATATGTGCTTTTTAAAATTACCAAATTTCACTTAAGACCTGATTTTCTCTAAATTTTCTCTTAATTTATTAGGAGGAAATATATGTATCTTTGGTGATACAGTATCATTCTTTCACCTGAAAACCACAAAAACTGTGTACCTTGCAACTAGTAAGGTTAATCAGGTTTAGTGGATACCAGATTAATTTGAGGGCTCTGTCCAGTTTAGAATTTATAGTAAAATTACTTTCTATCTTATGGGCAGAAGTCTAGCAATGATTTTATCAGAATAGAATGCCCCAAATCCAGGACTGGCCAGGAAAAGGAGTGCTAGTTAGGCCGTGTGTTTTCATTGTTCACAACTTACCACCCCTCTTTTACCCTGTGCGAATTGATTACCCAGAGCTCAAGGTGACCCAGTTAGTTACTCCTCACAGCACTTAGGGCTTTAGGGATGAATCATAAATTCAATCCTAAATTCATGACAGTTTCTTAATTTTGTCCAAATAACACAAAACATAGCGGTCCTATTATGAGTGAAAGAAACCCCTCTTTTGTCCTCGGTGAGTATGAACCAAAAATCATGTTGCCCTAAAACTAGCAGTAGTCCCCTTGCTACTTTGAAAGGCGGTCGCCATAGGACAAAGCCAGCACCCCAAAAGAAAAGAATGTAGAGAAGTGGGGTCTCAGCCTTGCAAACATGCTAAACAATTAAACCCACTGCTTTATCCGTAGGTGGTTCAGTTATATGAGCCAATAAAATAGTTACTGCTTGTGCCACCTTCAGCAGGGACTTTTGTTATTTACAACATGAAGGGTAAGATTTGTGTAGACCCTTCCTTAGAGTGACAGTGAATCAAGCTCCTGATATTTGGTACAACCAGGAAAGTTCATCTGGTGTCACAGATGAAAGAAAGATTCTAATATGTTGTAATATAAATGGCAGTCACTTATTCAAGAGGAAAATATGTTTCTGAAATCTCTTGGTGGATGGCTTATTTACGCTCTACCCCAAAACACAGGGGGGGAAGCAGGTTTTCTAATCTCTGTGTTTGATATTATATGTTCTGCATGGAACATCTTTTATCTTTTACTTTGAAGGTTTTAAAAACATTGCTTGGAATGTGGGTCACGGTTATCCTGTCAAATCAAATATTTCATTGAGTTATAAATTATTTCAAAGAAAGATCTCTTCAACAACCAAAACAAAAACAAAAATGAAACACAAGAGAAACATTTGGAAGCATTTCCTCCCTGCACCCTGCTAATGGCGAAGATAAAGACAAAATGCAACTGGTATCCAAGCAGGGACCAAATTAAACTCATTATTACACTCTGTTTATACTTCAAACATGAATTAAAATCATTTACTTAGCTAATAGGCTCAACCTTGATTACATGTCATTGCTGTGCATTACAGTTTCAACTGTGCTTGAGTTTCATAAACCTGCTAGAAAATTACGTTCTTATATTTTAGAGCTGGAAATAAAACGAATGTGGTATTTTGGCTATTTGTACCTGTGATCAGCTTAGTCATTTCTTGAAGAATCTAAATATTTCATTTTCTACAAATAAAACAGGAATTAAAAGTAATTCTTCAAATCCCTAATCAATTCTTGACTTTCAGTTGGTATCAATAATAGCGAGCTCCACGCCAATTGGCTAAAGCTCTTTGGAAACATAATTATAATTTTCTTTTTCCTATCTGTAAAGTGTTGGCTTGACTACTAGAGGAGTGATGTCCTTACTCCACAGCTTATTTTCTTCATTGTTTGAAGCACTTTATGGCACTTAAATGAACACTTAGACTTATTTATTTCTAGGATCCTCTTATAGTTGAATGTCAATAGAACTACTATATCAATGTTTTACTCCTGCCATTTCTTGTAAAATGTGTAACAAAACTTAGGAGTGAATAGAAAAGGGGCACTAGAGGATTTATGAGGTCAGGGAAACCCAACCTAAATAGGACTTAAAGTTCTAATCAAAACAGTAAAAGCATTAGACTCACAGGAGAAAAAAGATTCCTGTTCATCAACAGGGAATAATTTTTTCTTTCGCCAGAAACTTCAGAAGGTTTTGCATGATTTTCTCTATCCTGTGACACTGCTGGAAAATCTAGACACACAATTGCTACTGTAGGATATGTGGCTTCACAGAAGATGGTAAGTGGAGGCCCCCAGTCATTTGTACTGGGAGTGAGAGTGAGGAGAGTATTTCCTCTGCTCAAGACCCTTTCCTAATTTCCTAGTAACAGTCATTTATTTTTAGCTCTCAAACATCATTCAGGAGTTACATAAGCCCTCTTGTGATATTATTTAATATAGCTCACATCCCTCAGTAATTTCTTACATACTACATATCAGCTTTTAGAATTATACTTATTTCATATCACTCTTTGATTAATATCTGCAACCCCCCCGAGTTCCATTGACTAAGCTGTAAGTTCCAAGAGGCAAGGATCATGTCCATTTTGACCACTGTGTGTGTGTGTGTGTGTGTGTATGTGTGTGGCTTTATACACAATAGACATAAAACATATATTTGGGGGGGGGGGGGAATTAGTAAATGACACAGAGACAATATTACTGGACAGATCTCTTTTCTCTGAGACAGAGATGAAGGAGGATTCCTGAATACTTCTGAACCTCAAGGTCCTGAAGTGCATTCCAGGGAATTGTGGGAGGCTGAACATAAATGCAAATTCTCGCCATGCCTGCTCAGGCTACATAAGAAATTAAGTATTATTAGATAAGGGAATACGAGAGAATAGTGTTGGGTGGATGCATTTTTTAATACATGAGAAGTCCGGGGTTTCTCAATGCCTATGTACATCCTAGAAAACTAATTTTTGATCTGCATTTTAGGTATGATTTTGTTAATCAAACGACTTAAAACAATGGGGCAGAAACAACTTTCTGTTTCACAAAATCATTTTATCTTCCTACTAGGAACACAAAGTATCTACATTTTCCAACCTTGTGCATTTAGGTCAAGGCCATGCAATTACATTCCAACAAATGGCCCATGGATGAACATGAGCCCTGTAAAAATCTTTGTTTTCATCCTCTTTTCTCTTCACCCAGGGTCAGTCTCACAGGGCCCATGGAGGAGATAACAGCACAGGCAGAAAGGCCCGGAGCCCTGGGTGGCTGAAACAGGGCCTCCCGTGGTTCCCTCTCCCGCTCTGCGCGCGCCACACGCGAGACAGGAGTCTGACCTGTGCTCGCTGGCCACGCGGCGTGGGACCTGTTTGTTAGCCGCCCGAACGAGGAGAGCCTGCACTTTGGTCTTGCCGCCGAAACTGCAAAAGCTCGGGGCAGGCAGAGAGAGGCGGGGAACGGCGCTTCCCGCCGCGGGGAACCGGCACCGGGACGCATCGGGGGCAGCGGGCTGCGGCTGGCTGCAGACGGCGCGTGTTCGCGGCCGCCCCTCTCCCGCCTGTCCCCGTAAGTGCTGTGCAGAGAGGCGCTCGGCGTCGGCCTGTGGGGCGCTCCCCGCCTCGCCCGCACGGCGCTGGGCCTCGGGGGAAATCAATGACTGCTTGACGAATAAATGAATGACTCGCCTTTTCATACTCACTACTTTACAATGTAACTGAAAGGTACTGTGGTATCGAGGACTAAACATGGATGCTGAAGCCAGATAGTCTCGCCATGAAGCCTGACGTGCCCCAGCGGCCGGAGCGGGGCTTGGCCCGTGGCCGCCGCGCCAGGTGCCTGTGAAAGCTGAGAGGCCGCCGGGGAGGGCTCCTGGGACTCAAGGGCACACTAATTTGTTTCGATCTGTTGCTCGAGGTCAATAATCTGGCTCTGTGGCTAATACAAAAAGGAAATGACAAAATTGATCAAATATGCCACTTTTTCCTGCATTCTATTGATGTACAGTGACAAGAGCCAAAAGGGAAGCTTTGCCTAACCATCAGGTAGAAGAATCTGTAGTAACAATTAATGATGATAATATTAACAGCTGCCCAATTTCTCCATCTCATTCTGCTTTTCAGAGACCCCAACCTGTGAGGATACACGAGGAGGGAGCAGCAGACAGGAGATCAGGATGAGCTGCGTGAGCTGCGATTTTTCCTCCCCTTCAGGAACGGAGCAGCAAATCCAATGTCCAACTCCAGGGTGTCACTTTCTTAAGGGATTTATTATAACCCAGGGTTAAGCTCATGATTTTTCGAGGTTCCATTGTCGACAGGCCGAAGGTGGATGAATCAGGTTAATTGACTTTATTAATTTGAAATAATGGAGAATCTGACTTTCACTTGACCACAAGACTCATGTGACAACCAGGATGAAACACTCCTGTTACCTAACAATTCAGTATATTGAATTAGTAGACTGAAGGCTTGAATAAAAACAAAGAAAGGTGAATACCTGGCGACTTGATTAATTATTTCTGACCCACACAGACTGTAGTTTTCTTGTGAGTGTATTTACGTTCCCCAGTTGTGCGGTCTCTCCTGCAGTTACTCATAGGTCCACGCTGCTCGCTTCTGGCTCTTTGGGCTTTCCTGGGACCCCACAGCGGCTCCAAACTCAGGCTCACAGAAAAGGCACCAGGCTGATGCATTAAGGATTTGGTTTAAATACAAATTTTTGGCAGCCATCCCAACCCTACTAAACCAGAATCTACAAATGAGGAGCGCTGGCATTTTTATATTTTCATAATCTCCCAAGGACACACTGATAAGTAGTTCACTTTGGGCCACTCTCTAGACTAAAATCTAACTGCAATCATGTAGTTCGTCACCAGAGTAAGATGTCCTTGGATAGATTTCCATATAGTAAATTTAAATCATATATAGTGAATAATCACTGAGATTAAAACTAGGTCACTTTTCCTTGGTATGTGGTAATAAGAGGTACTGATAGTTTCTAGACACTTTGCCCACTATTTCAGTGTTCTGATTTCCCTTTCGCATATGGCTGATCATATCACTTGTGGATAGATTTTAATAGTTTAACTTTAGAATCCTTTTCCAAGTTTATAGTGGTAAAGATTAGAACAATAATACATCTGCTATTCTTCCAATTAAAATTATGATAAGCATAAGTTTTTCAGTTTTGACAGTATTGGTGAAGACATTAATATCCCCCTTTTGTAGAAGAGCAAGGCAAACCAATTATGTTAAATTGGACATCATTTCTGCAGCTAACAGCCTCTTCCTGAGAGAATACTAATATGTTCTACCCTCTGCAAGTTTATATTTTGTCAGTTGAGAATGCCAACTCTTGTGAAAATATTTGGAAATCTTAAGATATAATGTATGCTATGTTTCATAAGCCAGGTCTTTTATTAGATTCATGATTTACAAAACAAAGGAACAGAACAAATCAGTCATAAATTGATTTGGAACCTTTTATACTTTTGTTAGGACTTAGAAGAAAGACATTTCTCTGAGATTTTACTACTCAAAATTATAATCTATTATAACTTAGAAATGGTATAAAATTAAGTGACATCTGCATTAATTGTCTGAATATCTAGACCCACATTTTCCAAAGGAAATCCTATGGTACACTCATCTTGCAGGATTCTCTTTCACAAAGAAAAATGTCTCCATGGTAAAATATGCTACACTGCCCTGGCTTGGAGATTCATTTGCACATTAGCAAGTTAAAGAATCTTGAAAATACTGTAAGAAAGAAACCTACTTTACTCAGCATTTCCTACATATATTTTTTATATAATATTTATTAACGTCTGAGGCCCAGAGAACACAGGTCAAAACACGTTAATGTTTAGGAGATAAAACCTGATTGTTAATTATTAATCATCTTGGATGAATTTGGGGTACTTATGTGGAGGAGAAATTTTTCATGGTATGATATGAACAAGGCCGTATGTCTTTTCCAAAGTGGCCTTTGTATATTGTCACATGAAAATATTGTTCAAGTCCATAATGACAGCAGAGTGAGAGCTTGGTAGCCGGTTAAATTAAAGAATGAATATAGATAAAAGATAACAGAAAGTATTTAACTATTTTATTCATTACCATGAAAATCCACCTCACTATTTATGAAAATTATATACAAATTTTTTCTTTAACTACCAACTACAAACATGAAAATCTAAAATTTATGTTTAATTAACTAAACAGTTTAGATGATTTAGAAAAGGCAGTGACCCTTGAGATTGTAAGTTCTCCCTAGGAAATCCAAATGAAATAGAAGTATAATTGAAGAAAATAAGCGTAAGTAATTCTGATAATGCTGTAATAGTAGTATCATACAGAACAGTTTAACTGTCCTAAAAATTCTCCACGCTCTGCCTATTCATTTCCACCTCCTCTCTGACCTCTGGCAACTTGGGGTCTTTTTACTGTCTCCATAGTTTTGCCTTTTTCAGGATGTGCTATAGTTGGAATCATACAGTATGTTAGCTGCTAAGATTGCCTTCTTTCATTTAGTAATATGAATTTAAGATTCATGTCTTTTCATGGCTTGATAGCTCATTTCCTTTTAGTGCTAAATAATATTCCATTGTCTAGATGTGCCACAGTTTATTTCTTCATTCATCTGCTAAAGGACCTCTTGGTGCTTAATGAGTTAATCTGAACCTCGCTATAGTCCTAACGGGCAGAGGGAGCAGAGAACATGGATATGATTAGGCTACTAAGAGTCACCACATTATTTTTTACTTTTTTTGCAACAACATTCCTTTCCACATAAAAATAAATCGTGAAAAGAATAAAGATTCTGTGAGCCACATTTAGAGCCTTATTATGTACCTAAGTAATAGATAACATGAATGTACACACACACAAATATCACATTATTGACATAATTCAAGTAATACACTTATACAATTCAATTTTAATTCCCTAAAATTGTTACTGCCACAAGAAAATTTATTCTACATCCCAACCTTGTTTCTGCTTTCCTTTGCTTCTTAATGAGAGTGATGTGTCTTTTTTGTGATTAAAGAGACAATAGAATGTTTCTTTAATAATTTAATCAAGCGATTAAGGAGTAGCCTTCATCTGACATTTCTAGCATTCTGTGATTTGATCAAAGGATCAAAGTCAAATTAGTCTTTGTTTACAGGTTATAAGAAATATGATAAAATGAAACAAAAAAGACTTGAGTCCCTGTCACCTAAATCATAACCTATGAACACTATTTTTAAAATCACTTAATGAAAAAAAGTTTAGACTAAATTTCTACTTGATAAGAAATGTTTGTTTATGTGATGATAGTCATTAGATTTGGAGTAGAAATACGTTTTTATAATGTTTCTTTCCAGCAGACATTCACATGTTTGAAGACAAAGATCTAATCAGTTTGGTCTAACTGGTTTTGAGCCTAATTTTGAGAAATATGTTCCAGTGCACAAATAAAACATAAACTGAAAGAAAGAATCTGTTAGCAGGAGTATACAAAAATATGTACTTCTGAAAGGTCACAACATAACAGGGTTTTTTCTTTACCTCTCATTCCAAACAGCCAAGACATGAAACATCATTGACATAGTATCTTTTTCTAAGAAATTTTCAGTTCTAATAGAATATATTAAAGGATTAAGGGAAGACTTCTTTTGATTTCCTTTGTATTTGTACCTCTGAAAACAAGAAACATTGAAAGTAAAGTTTAGGCAAGATAGATATTTTGGGGCCAAAGTGCAGAGTGAGAAGATTTAGATAGAATATCTGAGCCTATTTATCTGAGGGAAGCTTAGTGAAAATAATCAGAGAGTACTCTACTAAAGGAAATTGAAATCCTTTTATAACTTCTCTCTACCCTTTCTCCCCTTACCATTTCCTCCAGCGAGATGGAGAGGGAATAGAGCTACTTGGAACAAGTTTAATGTTTAATAGAAAATTATTTTTGGTGAGAGATGAACTATACTGTATAATAATTATCCTTTTATGAATAAAAGGAAGCAAAGAAGACATGCTGGCAATAGCCGTCATCACTTTCTCATGTATCTATCTGGCCCAATCATTTTCTCTTTTGATTAGCTTTGATGTTCACTTATTTTTGCTCTTATTCTAAATTCATGAAATATCTTTTTATCTTTTATTTTATTGATAGTTTCCTTCAGATTATGAGGTAATGAAATATATAAATATATATTTTTATATATAAAGGTATATATAAATATATATATTACTATAAATCTATTTATCCTGGGAGAAATGTGTAGTGGTTACCAGGATTCTAATTACAAGTCCAGGTCTTTGGGAGAGAGGAACGTGAGTAGTGAAATCCACTTGCTGAAGGCTATAGCAGGAGCCTGAAAGGGAAACAAGACTGAGCCGCAGCAAGTGAAGCAGAGGAGCTAGACCAAGAGATAGCGAAACTGAAATAAAGAGCCAGGCAGACAGCCAAATCTATGTCATCAATTTGAAATGGCAAGTGGTTTTCATCTTACATCCTAGTGCTTATCAGTTGCTAGAAGCTGCTTGGACTCCGGTGAAGAATGTGAGGTTACAGCCAAGTTCGGGGTGATACCGTATCATGTGACTGACTAGCGATCACTCTCATGGATTTAAGAAGAGAGCACCATGACATGTGCTGAGTGCTCATGATCTCTTACCTAAATAGCGAGAGAATATGTTATGGTGACCAAGCAACCTTTGGCTTTGCATATCGGAAGTAATTCTGATCAGGCAATAGTTCCCCGTGTTCTAACAGGTTGATGAGGAACACTGGGAATGAAAGCTCTAATTTCTGTGCAGGTAAGTTTTCTGGAGACATAGTGAGAAAAGACAGGTAAAGCTTACTGTAGAAACTCCATGCTGTTGCCCAAGGCCCCCTTAACACCAACTACCTAACTGGTGTGCTTCCAGTCATTGATCGACAATAAAGGCCCAGAATGTCAAAACCAGAATAAGTGGGGGTGCAGTCAGATATTTGATGTCCTGAAAGTATACAGTAATATAAGGTCTTACTGATAAACAGAATGATGTAAGTAAACTGGTCGGCAAAATTAAAAAGCCCAGCCTGGCTGGGCGTGGCTCAGTGGTTGAGCATTGACCTAGGATCCAGGAGATCATGGTTCGATTCCTGGTCAGGGCACTTGCCCAGGTTGTGGGCTCCATCCCCATTCAGGGGCATACAGGGGGCAGCCAATCAATGACAATGGTGATGCTCCATTATTGATATTTCTATCTCTCTTTCTCCCTCTCCCTTCCTCTCTCTGATGTATATATAAAAAATTAAAAAGCCCAGGTCCAACATCCAAATAAATCACCAGTCCCAAAAGGCCAGGCAGAGAGAAAGAATTCATGTGTGATTTCATGGGTGGAAATTAGAAGAGAATGCAGGTCTCAAGGCATGCTAAAGAAGAAAGTTAAAAGGCTTGGGCAGCATGACCACCAAGTTTCACAAATCATGAACTCAGTGAGGGTTTCATTCCCAGCGTTGCATAGCATAGCCAGGAAATACACCCTTAATGTAAGTGGTCAGGGATTTAGGAATGTGCTATTACTATATATACAGTTATGTGAAAAATCCCTTCTAATGAGGGAGTCCAACCCTTACCCATTTCCATGCTGACTTTATTTCACACTAATAAAGTTAGTGTGAGAGTCAAAACAAGTCTCCCATCCCCTTTGTCTCTGTGTCTCTTTGTCATGCATGACAAATTTGAATTGTAGAAAATAATTTCTACTAGCACTACATTATAAAAAATACAACTAGCAATGAATGAACTATTGCAAAATGTCACAAGATGTGTGAGAAAACCACATGATTGGGAACTCGACACCACATCATCATTCTCGGTGATAAACCAATTCATTGTTGTCACTGTAGGATACCAGGCAAGCTTGTTCCAAGTTATTTCTATCCATTTACGATGTGAAGCACAGTCATAGTACTCTGTCAAGGAAGGGAATGCAGTAGATAAAATGCCAACTCAGATGGGGCTCAGTCCTAAGGACAAGTGCTGATTCAGCACACAAGAAACCACTCTACAGTTAATTCCAGAACAATGAATCAGAACTACTCAAAATGTATTATGACTAGTCCATTAATCTCTAATTTGCAATGATGAATAAAACTGCATCAGAGTGGTTCTACTGTGGGGTTGATTTAAATAACAAAATTTTCCACTCAGACAATAACAAAATCACCCACTCAGGCAGATGCAGATTTCCCTGTTTCGATAGCAGAAGAGTAACACTTCACATTGTTCTTCACAGCTAACGTTGAGCTCTTAGAGTTTCTTTGTTGAAGGTTCAAAACAAGATAAAATATTAGAAGCATTCAAAAGCACTTTATTTATGAAACATCAGTCTTCAGAACAAAAAGTTGTTGAATTCCTGAAATATCTTTCAGCAGGAAAATGGACCAGAATTTAAAACACATATTAAAATGCTCTAATGTATGATCCAATACCACCAGGGGAACTGTGCCTAATAAAAACCAGTAGGTGGGTTTTTTTCAAAATTGTATATGAAAGGATTTTTTCTTAATTAGAAATATATTTTTCATATTTGAAGAAACTCAGAATGTACACAGTGGACAGGCAATTTCTGACTCTTAAGCCTCCAAATTAGGGGACTTAAAGGATCCACTGTTTTCAGAAAAAGATTGGCCATCCATTCCCGTGATATCTGATGTCCATTTAATAGCAGAAGACAAGTAGGCTGGGAAAACACTGCAAGAGCAAAGCAACAGAGGAATAAATGTGCTATAAACACATATTTCTCAAACTTTAATTTGAGAAACATTTGAAACACTTGAGGTTTGTGTTAAATGCAGGCTCCGATTTGGTAGGTCTTAGATTCTGTCTGCATTTCTAAAACACTCTCAGGTGATGTTGATGCTGCTAGTCTGGGGAACTCCTAGACTAGCAGTTACAAAGAAATACAAAAGACAATCAGCATCACAATCAGTGTTTTTATATTTATCTAAAGGCCCTCTGGCCTACATCAGTGGTTTTTAACTTGGCTGCATGTGGTAATCACCTGGGGAGTTTTCAAAACTCCCACTGCACATGTCACATCCCAAGTCAGCTCAGTAGGAATCTTGAGGTGATCCAATGTGTAGCCACGAGGGAGAATCACTCGCCTAGACAGCTTTGTAATGGCCTAGCAAACAAAACGTAAGCCCAGCTCTTCCGAACTTCAGCTCAGTCACCAAGTACTTGAACAGATGCCATCCTTGCTAAAAACATCAGCACAGGAAAATCAAGAAAAACCCTTAGCTATTTTGATTATTTTCCCCTGAGGCAATTGTTAAGGCAATTTTATGGTGTCCTTTCAGAATGAGGTCCATAGATGCCCTCTCCTCAATCTCTCAATGCACATTTTGCGGTCCCTATCTCACTATAGTGTTCAGGAAAGAAAAACAGAGCTTTCTGAACACAAAATGCCATTAATTGACGCACACACATAGTATCTAATAACCCATAATGTAGCCCAACTTCAGCTTCATATTGAATATGGAAACAGCTTGGTTTTCCCATTGGTACAGAAAAGCAACACTTTATGTAATATCCATATCTGCAAAGGAAAATATACTAATAGCAGCCTCAGCAAAGGAAAACAAGATTATAATTATAATACTCATCAATATCTTAATCTGCAAACAGTGCAGTGATATGGAAATAAACTTCAGTTAGGCTGAAGTGATCCACACCACTGAACATTATCATAATAAAAACCTATTATGGGTCTGAAACATTTTATATACTCATGTATGTTTCTCTATTAATGTGCATGATAATTATAAAGCAAAGATAATCTTGTCCAGTGGTGTCTACAACACAAAATTTTAAATGTTTACATAACAATGGCAAGTCAAAATTCATTCTTTCAGAATTCCTCCTGGTACTGATATAGCAAAAGACATTCTCCCATGTCCTAAACATTTGGTCTCATTTCTTTCAAATTAATATTTCATTCATTTCTTAATTCCGTTATTTGGTACCCCTTTAATCAACTGATTGGATATAAAGTGGTAAGCAAAACCCTAATAGTCCCTGCCTTGTTAGAGTTTACAACATAGAGAGGCATACAGACATCCTTAAAAAATCGATAGTATCAAACATAAAATCATAAAAAGATGGCTATGAAAAATGCTTTTAAAAAAAGCAAGAGATGCTGTGATATGAGAATCTAAAACAGGGAGTTGACCTACTCAGGAAGGCAGGGACCATTGTCCTGATGAAGCAACACTTGAGCTACAATCTGAAGGATGGTCAGGAGACCCCTGGTGTGATTACAGCTGGGCAGAGTTAGTTTGACTAACTGTGCTAAATCATCCTTTATATTATATTTCTCCAAAGATTTTAGAATCTCCTTTTGGAGAAAGTTTTCAAGAAAGTAAATCAATTTCTCCAGTCCAGAGACTGTTCCTGTTTGCCTGGGACTCCTGGGTTTGCCATTGAAGGCGCATAGCTGGGGAAATCCCTCAGTTTGGGGGAACCGGGACAGCTGGTCACTCTACCACAGTCCTAGAACTCTAACTAGGCGGCAGCTTACACTGAGACTCTTGTGAGTGGAGACTGTGTTTCATTCATACTTTTTGTTGCGTTCCCACACCCACCTCTAACACAGGTGCTGTTAGGAGAACTCAAGCAATGCTGTCAAATTAAATTATGGAACGATAGACCACTTGCAGATCATGCCTAAAATATAAGTCCGCATTGAAAAGGGCCCTTCAGACTGTGAGGATCATATCCATAAATGTAAAAGTGTTTTATTTAACAGCTTGATTTCTACTACTAAACAAGAAGAGCCAGGAAGAGCACTCATTTACAAAGACCACAGTTCACTGCTTTGTTAGAGATTATATGAGATGAAGATTAAAGCAGCATTGCCTGCTTTCCCCGCTTCCTTAAAAGAACACAATAAAAACCAAACAAACAAGAAAAAGCACTACTTGGGTTTAGAGAGAAACTACAGGCCTAGTTGGGGTACAGGCCTGGGAGCCATCTCAGGTCTGCGGCCCAAGCATGAGGGTCGCCAGCAATTTCTAGAAGCAGCATAGTGGGAAAGCACACTACATAAAGTAGATAAATCCAGGGTAATGGAAAGTTAGAGAGATTAAGAGAACAGGTTCATAATAAATGGTGGGTGTCGGGGGAGAGGAAGGGAAGGGGCAGAGATGCCTGAAACAATTTCTGAGTGCAAAGATCTGTGAAGGTTCATGGTCCAGTTTCCATGGTTCTAAGGTTGGGTGAAGCAAGAGGTGCTGAAGGGAGACAGCCTCAGGGGAACATCTATCATTTTAAGCATGCCAAAATAATTTTGTTGGTTTGTTTTTGTCAGCGTAATTTTAGTTTTTATTCTTCAGTGGTAGCAGCTGAAAAACTATCTCAGTTTAAACTGAGGATGTAGTTGCCAAGTGTTGTTTTCATCTGTGTGTATAATTCTGAGTAACCAATTTATGCACAAACACAGTGGGGCTTGTTAGAAACTGTTTTGGGTCCAGTACCCCAGATGAGATACCTGCCTAGAATAACTTTTATAAAGCTACTCAGGCACAGGTTCTCACATCAAGCAAGAAGCATTGCATCAGAAAAGATGGGGTGTTGATTCCCAGATTTGCTAGCGCTCCATTGATAATTTTCCATCAGATCTGTGAGCTTCTGATAGACAAACTGGGACTTTAAAGCAGGGAAAGTGTACATTAGCCAATAGCTGCCCAGGGAATGGCGGACTAGTCCTCAGAAAGGTCAATAGCTCTTTCGCTTTTTCTTTGCTCAGTGGGAGGAACACTTTCATAGGCATTCTGGTTATTTCATTAAAGAAAATATTTATTCAGAATGGACATTCAAGACAACCAGAAAATAATTCTGCGTAATAATGTGAGAGCCTGACTTCATTGTGGCTACCCTTGTATCATTGTGGGGGTGATTCTGAAGTTGATGGGAGTAAGAACATGTCCTCATTTCTTTGGGAAGAGCAGGGGTTGAGGTGCCTGGATTTGGGTAAAGGAAAGAGGCATGGGAGCTTCTGAATGGGGCCCCCAGCCCTGAGCTCAGGAGAACAAGAAGGGAGGGCACCCCAACCAGAAAAGCATGGCCTGTGCCTAAGGAGAGTATTATATCGGCAAAGATACGCTTAATAATTTTTTTTGGTACATCAAGTTTAAAAATTTGCCTCTAAGTAAAACAGTTAACTGGGGCATCCCAAAGAGAGAAGCCTGGCCCATGACTGAGTGAAACAGAACTCTGCTTGACATGTGTTTGCTTTCCTGTCAGTTTTATAATGCTTCAACTTAAGCATAAGCTCTCAATATCTAGTTTTTACTTTTTGTTAAATAATGATATGTGCATATCTTATGAGCGTGCAACTCCATGGATTCTCACAAATCAAACATACCTATTAGCCCGCGCTCAGATGGGGAACAGAACGTTGCCTCTCCAGCACAGCTTTTCGCATTAGCCACCATCCTAACTTGGCCTCGCACATCTTCGTTAAATATCACTATTTGGTCTTAGCCGTATTTTTGTCTTTAGCCTGGAGCTCATGCCTCCACTGGGGTGAAGTCTAGGGACAACTGCGTGGTTCTGGAGGAGCTGCGAGGGGCCAGCACCTGAGGCCTAGCCGTGGGGTGGGGTCCATAGCACAGAGCACAGGTCAGCAAACTTGCTCTGTAAAGGGCCAGATAGTGGACATTTTTGGCTTGGTGGGCCACCATGCCCTTGTGGAAACGCGAAATGAATGTCAGTGACTGTATTCCAGTAAAACTTTATTTATTAAAACCAGGCATTGGTTTTTACTTGGTTGACCCCTAGTATAGAGCAAGCAAGAACTGTGAAATGTGGTATAGTATATTACATGAAGAACATAAAAGATATCTTCTCCCATTCAGTGGGCTCTTTTTGTTTTTGTGTTGGTTTCCTTTGCTGTGAAAAAACTTTTTGGTTTGATGTAGTTCCATTTGTTTATTTTTTCTTTTGTTTCCCTTGCCCAAGGACACATACAGAATTTTTACTTAATCATAGTGTTAAAAGTGTTTTTAGCTAACACCATTTTTTTCTCCTACGGATGGGGAAAAATAATCTACATTTAACTGGTTCTTGAAGAAACTTAGAAAAAAATGATACATGATGTACATTCATAAATGGTGAGTGTGTAACTATTAAATAAAACACTGGTAACTATTAAAAAAAATACTTCAGGAGGAAAACCTTGTAAAATCCTAGACCTTGCTCTAACTAAAATGTAGTTAGCTCATACATTGGTTATCTGGAACTCCTCCAGGCAGCCTTATACTTATATTTGCTTATTTCTATCTATCCTTGGTCTAGTTTCTAACTTTCAAAGTAATGCAGTAGTCAGCAGCAAGTTTGGAAATGTCCAGGAGCAAGACTATTTCTGTTATATTTAGCAACATTGCTTAAGGAAAAGCACTCTGGATTTCACACTATTTTCTAAATCTCAAATTCATTAAAAGCAAAGTTTTGCTCTAATGAAATATTCTATAAACAGTGGAATTTGTACAAATTTTGAGTGTTTCTATATTTGACAATTTAACCATTAATTTAAAGTCCATTATATTCTGTATTAAAAAGAGAGACCCAGTTAAACATAGCAGCACGTTACTGCAACTTTTTAAAACCACTGGTCATTTTAACGTGCTTCCACTCAATTCTGTTTCCAGAGAGCTAATCTTGTTGGGGACTCGATGAAATGGTTTCTACCATCTTTAACTCAGTGTGTTAGATCCTTTATGGTCCTGACAGAGGGCGTCCTAATGTCTACTACAGAAATGCCAATCATGAGAGAGGATAGTGGAATTTCTATGAAGTTCCTGTTTAATCAAAGGATGCTGAACGTGCTTAATCTGCTTTCTAGTATTCCTTAGGAAAACATGTAGGGATATCTGAAAATTAATGTGATTTGACAAAAATCAAACAACCATTGTGCATTTACCTGACAACATTTATCGAGTATCCATTGACTTAATTTTTGTGATTATCTTTTACAACTGGGAAAGTACCCATATTATTTTTTGGTCCCTAGAATAGGTTAGGCATTCGTTGTTTTGTTTGGTTTGGTTTGGTTTATGTTTTGTCATAGCACTAAAAATCATAAGATCACTCCACCAACATGTATGTCATCTTTGACCCCTTATTTTCTTTTTCCTGTTTCAAACATATACTATATATTCTCCTTATTAACCCTACTACCTACTCTCTAGTCCCCAAAAAGGTCACTTCTCAATTGGATTATTGCAATAAACTCCTACCAGTCATCTTGCTTCCAAAGTCACCCCCAATACAGTCTGTCTGACACGGCAGCTAGAGAGATACCTTTAAAACACAGACCAGATGTTGTTACTAATCAGTTCAAGACCCTCCCACAGCCTTCATTCTCTCCCTTATTTCATCTATATGTTCATATTTATTTGGTATATATTTTGTTTTTCCTACCAATGAGAATAAGTTCAGTGGGAATAAGGGAAGTGGGTATGCAGGGAAGAAAAGTGAAGGTGGGGTAGAAAAATCCTCTTGAATTATTAGATAGATACACACTTCTCTCCTGGTTTAACAATGTTATTGTTAGGATGCAATCTGCACTCCTTATTTCAAAGGACATGTATTTGAATGGGTAAATACAAGGCTCTAAGTAGAATGTGCTACAATTGACACATTTATTTTTTTCTTGGAGATAGTTCCTAACAAGAAAAAACTAACCTAACCTCCCTTCCACACACACATACATAACCGTCTTTCCCCAGGTAAACTTCTGCCTCTGTCCTTAAGTTCACTGGTATTTTTAGACTGTATGGAGCTCAGAGCAGGAGAAGGTGGAGACTGAATTTGGAAGAATAAATGGAATAGTTGTATCATATGCACCCAATCAAATATAATTGGAATTTGCATTATCTGTCTATGATATTGAGCAAGTAAATACCTGAGTGTCAAATCATTGGTCATTCACTCAAATGAGCTTGAAAATGTCAGCCAACTGCTCCACAAATCACTGGAAATGTGTGTATGTGTGTGTGTGTGAGAGAGAGCGAGAGAGAGAGAGAGAGAGAGAGAGAGACAGGGAGAGAGACAGGGAGAGAGATTATTACTTTCATTAATAATGAGTTTTTTGGTGGTGTGAACAGTATAATTTGAAACAGTGGCATATAATGAAATGGGGAGTAGCTAACAAGGCTGGCTGGCCATCTTCACAAACTTCCAGAAACAGAAATTGTTCCCTGGTAGGACATTCAAAATATTAACACTTTTCTTGAGTCAAGTGTTTGGTTCTCCCTGCCTGCAACTTAGAGTATTGTCCCAAGTGGAATTCATTAGCTTAAAATCAGGCCTTTGTGCCAAATTGCTCGCTTCCATGAGCAAGCAATCCTGCTGTTTTGTCATAAATGCTTGAGGAGCAGGTAAACATCTGCAAGTTCAGAGGATGCTCAGAACAAATGACCCACACTAATCGGCAACTCCGGGCACAGATAAATCCGAACTTGTACTATTTTTCCAGGAAATCAGGATAAGCTAATCAGATCAAACCCTGAACTGTAGTAAATATTTAATGAATAATTAGGTTTTAATTCCTTTTTGGTTTTGTGATACATTAATGGCATGTGATTTCTAAAGGTTACAATTTCAGTCTGTATTTTTCTTGAGGCCTAAAATTAAATTGATGTTGATATTTTAATTTTAATTTCAAAAGGAATATTAAACTTAGAATAAACTGTAAAACATCTCAAGACAGCATTTTTAAAACCATAAATTAACAAATTCTGAACCCTTAGGACTCTTTTCTGCCTAGAAATCAAAACCCAGTGAATTTAACACTCAGACAAAATCATTGGTGAGCGAATAGTGACGGCAAATATCGTCACTTCGCAGAGCACATAGCTGTGCGCGGGTTGGCAGGACCTGTGCCAGGGTGCAGGGCCACTGGATAGTCCTGCATCAGCACCCACACCATCCGCATCTCCGTTGTTTAAAGTCACTTTCGGAAAACTACCTCCACTTTTTGTCCGTCAAAATATTACATCAGATTGGTTTTTTCTTCAGTATCAGGTATTATGTGTAAAGATCAAACTCTATGCAGTGCTATCTTTCCTATATTAAAAATTTGTTATGTTTTCAGTTTAGTGATTTATTGTTTTATGTCTACTGTATTCAATAAGAAAAATAAATTTACAAGGCTGTGCTGAACTTGACAAAGTTATATATTTTATTTGTGATTACTATTTGATTTGTGTAGCTTTATAATCTAGCCTTTTGTGTTCTCCACCAGGACAAAATAGGTTTTTATATTTTAAAATGTATTATATTCTTCTATTCTAAACTTGATTCCTAATTTACATAGTGAAAATTTGCTCACTTAGATGTAGATTTAATATATAATTTTCCTTGCTTGCAAAACATTTATAAAAGCTTTGAACTGAAGCAGAGACAAGAAGCTTGACCAAATTTTAATAGGCTCCCTCCAAATAATGTGGGCTTCCTAATATGACATATAAGTGTAGTAAGACAAATGGCTGTAATTGTATTGACCTGTTCACCTGGCAGAGCCATTTAAACTCGGTTGCCATGGAAAACCATGCTGAGAATGAAAGAGCAGGAGAAATCTAATTTAGTGCTAGTGCTAGTCAGTACTTCCAAGACTAGTTTCTAGTGCCTTTTCCTCAGTATTGTTTCCTAGAGCCCTCAGTTGTATCCTCACATTTTCCCCAGAATAGCACTTCAGAGTTTGCAATTAAACAGCTGCGGAAACTTTCATGCTTCATTCATGTTATTGGATAGTTCACTTATTTTCACTGCTGTAAAATATGTTACTGTAGGAATAAAATTCCAAAATTATTCATCTGTTCTCCTATGTATGTACATATTTTTTTTTATTATGAACATCTATCCTAGTACATATATGCACAAGTTTCTCTGGGGAATACTTAGGAGTGGAATTGCTGTTTCAGAAGTTATGTGAAAGTTCAACTTTATAAAATAATGCCAATCAGCTTTACAAAGGGATTGTATCAGCACTAATGTTTAATTGTATGTATACATATATGTATGGTTTGGTACTATCTGTGGTTTCAGGAATCCACTGGGGGCCTTGGAACATATCCCTAGAGGTTAAGAAGGGACTACTGTGGAAGGGCTAAAGATTTATACATGCACTTCCCCAAAGATACATGCAAATGGTCAATTAAAATATGGAAAACAAGCGAAAACCCATTAGTCAGAAGAATGTAAATTAAGACTGTATGAGGTCATTACCACCACCCACGGAACTATTAAAAAATAAAAAGACCCACAACAAGTGTTTGAAATAATGTGGATACATACAAGAAAAATAAGGCCCAAAACACTGCGTACAGTATGATACTATTTATAAAGCACCAATCACACTAAACAGTATAGTGTTTACTTATATATAAATATGTGATAGGATAATTTAAAACAGGAAAGAAATTGTGTTTGTAGAGTGTGGGAAAATGATTAATCCTGAAGAGGAGAAAGGGGTAGTTTAGGAGACAGCCACAGAGGTATGTGAAGTAGATGGTCACGGTCTAGGTTCTGGGCTGAGTGTTGGTTTACTATTCCATGCTACTACTGTGCGCTAGAATTTATGTAACTTATATATGACTTCAGTGTTATACAAAAAGAGATGAAGAAATGAGTGAAGAAGTAACATTCTAGGCTAAAAAAAGGACATGTGAGACAGCCCCCCCCCCGCCCCCCAAGGCAAGAAGCAATATGAAATATTAAAGGAATTAAAAGAAGGCAACTGGACAGCCATGAGCAGAGAGAGGAGGGGACCAAAGTCGGTTGGAAAGGTTAGGGGAAACTTTCAAGTCTATTATTTTAGTCCATGTCTAGAACCATCCTGGGAAGAATTCCAGATGGCCATTATTCTTTGTGTTTTGCAGATGAAGAAACAGAAATAAAAGAAGGGGGAAAAGTAGATGGACTATTTAGTAGAGCTGGGAAAATCGAAAATGCTTGCTAAGAAGGAATTCAGCCAGAAGCAAGCTGCATCTGGCTGGAGAATCTCTTGACGATGAGTGTTTGAGCTTAAAATAAGCAGGTGTATAAAGCCTATGCAAGAAGTTAAACTAGCCAGACCCTTTCCTCTAATGAAAACAGTGGGGATAAGTGAATGTCCGTGTACTGATTAAGTAGGCTTCTTGCCCCTTGTAATTAAGACCCAAAAGGGTTGTCCTTCAGGTATGTATCCCCCTCACCCAGGAAAGAGATCAGAAGATTCCTCTCGGAACAAACAAAGAAGTCACAGAAAAAATCCTTGTAAATGCTAATATTTAGAACTGTCCCAATGTAAAATCCCGATCCTCATCTTATCAGCATACATAAATAATTCACCAGTTTACTTAACTACCATTAAGTGTTCAATGTCTCAGTCTGAAGTAGGAAGAAATAACTTTTGAGGAGATGTTGCAAAATGAAAGGCAAAAGAAAGTAAGAGTAAAATATATGCAATGCAAGAAAGACAGGAAATATTTAAAATACATATATCCTCAGAGGGGAGAAGACATTGTGCGTGAAGTAAGAACAGAATGTTATGTAAATGGAACATTAAGAAAATAAGAAAGAGTTCTTGGAAACAATGAAATATTATAATGGAAAGAAAAAAATCCAAAGAAGATTTGGGAGTGAAAAGTTGAGAAATTAACCTATACATAAATGAATAAGCCAACCGGAAAGATTAATAGGAATAATCTTCCCTGAGAAATGCACGGAAATGCAGGGAGCTCAATCTTTACTCTCTCAGGCCTTTACTGGGATGGCACCTGATGAATGTAACCTTCTCTGATGAATCTACTTGATGTTTCAATTTATTCTCTTCCCTCTGGCACCCTCTGTTACTAAACCTTGCTTTCTCCCCTCCATCCGTTTTATGGCATAATATATATTATGGTTATATATTGCTTGTATCCACCCACTATAGCATGTTTCTTTTCTTTGCTGTTGCTTTGTTCACTGCTACATCACCAACAACTGGAACACTGAATAAACTGAACGAAGGGGAAAGACAAGCAAGGCCTAAGAATATAAACTATCAAATTTAGATTTGAAAGGGAGGAAATGGAGGTGAGAAAAAGTAGATGTATGCATCATTATTCATATCAAAGAATTGTGCTATAAAAAGTAGAAATGTTAATATATGCCACAAAGGAGTTATGACAAAGATAACCAAAATAATAATTACAAACCTTAAAATTTTCAGTAAGAAAATGCATGTACAAATGGAAATTATAATGGTTTTATTACAATTAGTTTTATACTGATAGGCAATAATCTCTAAATGTATCTTAGTTGAAAATGGTAAAATTTAAAGTGTGTATAATATGCTATGTTGCCATTTTTTAAAATCCACATATACAGGCTTAGAGATGCAAAGAATATTTCTATGACTACTAAGAGGAACTTTCTGGGTAAAAATCTGCATAGTCTTTGAATTTAGTACCATAGATGTGTGGGGTGAACAGCACCCAAAAATGGTCACTACATGGGTAAACATATTAAAATTTTCCTTTTATTGTTTCATCTATTTAAAAGATACTTGAGAAGGTGAGAGGAGATTTTCATTATTTCATTGTTTAAAAATAGATTTCTATATGTCATCATATCCCTCCTGCTTGATGAACTACCTTTAAATTTTCTTAAAGTGAATGTCCACTAAGAATGAATTCTTTCAGTTTTTGTATGTCTTTAAAACTTTATTTTGGCTTCAATTTTTGTAATTAAGATATAATCCACATACTATAAAATTACCTCTTATTGTATAAAATTGAATGGTTTTTAGTATATCTACAAAGTTATATAATCATCACCACTATCTAATTCCTGAATATTTTCATCACCTGCAAAAGAAATTTGTATTTATTGGTAGTTTTTCCCCATTCTTTACTCCCAGCCCTGTAACCACTAACTTTCTTTCTGTCATTATGGTTTTGTCTATTTTGAGCATTTCATAGAAACAGTATCATACAATATGTGGCATTTTGCTCTTACTTCTTTCATGCAGCATAACAATCTCAAGTTTCATCCATCTTCTAGCATTTATCATTACTTTTATTGCCAAATATTATTCCATTACATGGATATACCACATATGAATTAGTGGACATTTGGGTGATGTCCACTGTTTGGCTATTATGAGTAGTGCTGTTATGGACATTCCTATAACAGTATATGTGTGGTCATATATTTTCAGTTCTTTTGAGTATATAACTAGGAGTGGAATTTCTGGATCATATGGTAACTCTAATCACATTTTGGAAAACCACCTAACTGTTATTCAAAGCAGTTGTATCATTATATAACCATCAGCAATGTATGAGGATCCAATTTTTCTACATCCTCACTAATACTTGTTATTGCCTTTTTTTTTATTTTTTTATTTTTTTATTATAACTGTCCTATGGGGTGTAAAGTAGTATCTTATTGTGGTTTTCATTTGCATTTCCCTAATGGCAAATGATGTTTAGCATGACTGTGTATGTTTACTGGACATTTCTATATCTTATCTGGAGAAATATCTACTCAAATCTTTTGCCAACTTTAAAATTGGGCTATTTATGTTTTTATTGTTGAATTTTAAGAGTTTGTTAAATATTTTTGAGAGCAGTCTCTTATTATATAGGTATTTTGTACATATTTTATCCCAGTCTGCGGTTCATCTTTTTACTTTTCTATGGTGTCCATTGAAGCACAAAGCATTTTAATTTAGTATTTCTTGTAAGTTAGGTCTTCCAGCATCCAATTTTCTCAGTTATTTTTAATCTGAGAATGTATTCATGTCTTCTTAATTTTTTAAGGCTAGCTTGCTACATATAACATCTTTGATTGACAGACTGTTTCTTTCAGCACTTTGAGCATGCCATCCAGTGCTTTTTGGTCTTCCATATATTTTGGTGAGACATTAGCTGTTAATCTTATTGAGAATCCTTTGTACAAGTTGAATCATCCCTCTATTGTTGTTTTCAAGATTCTCTTTGTCTTTGTCTTCAAAAGTTTTATTTTGATATTTCTATTGTAGGTCTATTTGAATTTATACTACATAAAGTTTGTTAAGCTTTTTGGATACATATATTAGTGTTTTTCATGAAAATTGAAAGCTTGCATGAATTATTTTTTCAAATATTCTTTCTATCTGTCCTTTCTCTTTCTCTCCACATACACAGACTCTCTATATTGTTAAACTTGATGGTGTCCCACAGGTTATTGTTCATTTCCTTCATTCTTTGTTCTTTCTGTTTCTCAGATTGGATAATCTCAATAGACCAAATTAAAAGTTTGGTACTTGTTTGTTTGTTTTTTCCTGCCAGCTCGAATGTTGAGCCCCTTTAGTAAATTTTTAATTTCAGTTATTCTACCTTTTAAATCCAGAATTTTTATCTGGATTATACATTTTATGTATAGGTTTTATACATTTTATCTTTTTATTGATATTCTCTTTTTGGTGAGACATCATTCTTATATTTTCCTTCAGCTTCTAGATATGGCTTTCTTTACTTCCTTGATCATATTTAAAACAGCTACTTTAAATAATTTCTGTAGCAATTTTAACTCTGGGCTTCCTTAAGGACAGTTTTTATTGACTACATGTTTTCCCCTAGGAATGGAATATACTTAATGTGTCTGCATATCCTCTAATCCTTGCTGAAAACTGGAATTTTAAATAATACAATGTGGCAACTCTGGAAATCAGATTTTTCCCCACTGCCAGGGTTTTTCATTCTTGCTGTGTGTTGCATTGATTTTGCTGCTGTTTATTTTTTTAGTGACTTTCTTGAAGTAATTCTATAAAGTTTACATTTTTGTTGTTGTGTATGGCCACTGAGATCTCTGCTAGCTTAACTCAGTCATCAATTAATCATTGCACAGAAGTTTTTAAATGACTGAAATTAGTAACAAATAGCCATTGCTGATGGGCTTTGTGTGTGTTGGGGTACAACTTCAGTTATCAGGCAAGCAGTTTACAACTCTGCCTTAGACTTGACTTTCTGCTTCAGCAAAAAATCTCAAGGTCAGTCAGAGATGTAAACTTAAGGTGTTCTCCAGTTTTCTCTAGACATGCATACAGCCCTGGCCATGTGAGCTGCCCTGTGTCTGTGTGTGGTCTTCTAGATTCCCTGGAACATAGCCATGATTTTCAAAGACCACTATAAATATCACATTATTCAGCTTTTTCTTTAAAGTGTTATATTTTTAAGCTATTGCTTGTCCCAACTATAATCACTATTATTAGGCAGATGAGATGTTAAACAATTGCCATGGATAAATGCCCCCAGGGAAAAATTCTTCGTTCAGAGCAAGTCTAAATAAGGTCAAATAAAGGCAAAATTTGTTCATGAGAACTTTCCCAAAGAACTGCCAGAAAGTTGAAATAATGAGTTTTCTGTAAAAGGTGCTTTTGGGAGTTCCAAACCAGCTCTGCTCCCTTCAGTGGCTGCCAGACTTCTGCTTTTATTCATGTTTATGGAACTGTTGATTTTCAAAACTGCTTTGGAGCTGGGAGAGGGGTATTATAATACAGCAAGATTAAATACCACAAATCTCATTGTTCTAACCAAGATTCAGCCAACTTTCTTGAATAAACACTCCCCACATTGTTCAAAGACTTACATTAATTTCCAGAGATCTAAAAAGTTGATGTTGACTAATTTTGTCAATGTTTTCATTACTTTTATGAGAGTTGGATTTTGGAAGTCCTTGCTCTGCCATTCCAGAAGACATCACTCACCTCAGTTTTGAGTGTAATACTGCATATAAAATCATGATGACAGGATATTTTCTTTTGTTACTTATATGTATTACTCCATTGTTCTCAACCTTGCATTGTTTCCAAAGAAAAGTCTGTAGTAATTTATGTCTTTGTTCCTTTGTATATAATTGTCTTTCCCCCTCTGGTTTCTTTTAAGATTTTCTCTTTATAATTGATTTTAATCAGTGTAATTATGGATATTCCTATATAATTTTCTTCATATCTAGTGTTTGTGGTTCATTGAGCATCTTGGACCTATGGATTTATCAAACCTGGAAAAAAAAATCTAACCATTATTTCTTCAAAGAATTTCTGCCTGTTTGGGGCTCCAATTACTAATTATTAGGTTGTTTTAAGTTGTCCCACACTCAGTGGTCCTTTCATCATTTTCCCCAGTTATTTCTTTCTATTTTATTTTCTATCACTTCTATTACTGCCTTTGTTCTCTTTGTAATATAACTTTTTCCTGGACACCTTCAGTATTTATTTTTTATTGTTGGTCTTTAGCAATTTGACTGTGATGTGTCTGATTGGGGGTTTTTCTTCTTATTTGTTTTTATTTTGTTTGTCTTTATTTATTTGTTTTAGTATTTATCCTGTACAAAACGCACTAAGCTTTTTGGACTTTTTGCTTAATGTCTTCTGTTATTTCCTGCATTATACATCCTAAGCAGTTGCCACACTCTCTATTTAAACAACCATTGAACAAACATAATGTTTTTCCTTTCCAAAAAAATAAAACTGAAGAACAGTTTCAAGGAAGAAGATGGAGGAATAAACAAGTATTACCTCTTTTAGGATCTTCTACAGCCAGCTCATCTCAACTGTGGATCAGCTTTCTTTAGTAATGCCTTATAAATAAAAATATATATCCCAGTGTATGAAAGCTGAGTCCAGCTTTCATCATCTCTAGGAGTAAAAATGGGATGCAGGGGGAAATTTCCATTTTTCATGGTAGCCAATTGCATTCCTAGCAAGACGGAAATTAAACTCATGCTTCAATTTCCCATTAAAATTGTAAAACAAAAGCTAATAGCCTTTTAATGTGGATGAATTTCACATCTTTCCATGTAATAGTCTTAAATTATAATATACTACTCACAGGGGTAAAACTTCCTCACAAAGTAGTTCCATTATAAGCTAAATAGTCTTTGTAAGGGTAATACTAAAAACTAACCTACAATTTTAGCATTATTTGTCCCCTTCTTTCAAGTAACATATAGGATAAAAAAGTACTTTGGAACATGTGAAGTGGTATATGCATTTATGATGATAACTTTGCTGTTTCAAGTCCTAAATACCCCATACACACCCTCCTTTATACATCACTCACACTGATTGCAGGTAACAACTGTTTGTAGAACACCCAAGGTTACACAAAAGTAAATTTCTACAAGGAAAGTATGTTTCATTTTATTTTACAGATTACATATATAAATTGAATTAGTTAGAAAATTAATAAATCTCATCTTCTCTTAATGCAGTTTAGGTAGAACTACATTACTAATTCATGCCTGCCCAAAAAAATCTCCTTTGCAGTAGAAGAGAATTAGCCTCAAATGTCACACTTAACAGCATTAGCTCTCAAAATACCACAGTTGGTTATGGAAATGAAATACATCACAGATGTTCACAAAATCTACCTAATCATACCAACACTGGAGTTCAAAAGAGAGAACAATTGATTTCCTGAAGTAAAAGGCTTTTGGGAACAGGATGAACTTAATGAAATGCAAAATCTTTACTAATAATTAATAACCCAAAGGTTCTCAACTCAGCTATAGCTAAGAAACAAGAAAAGGTCAGTTTTAACAGAATATCTGCCAGCTGCCTAATAATTCCCCCCAAAGAGTTATTAAAAACCAATAAATATTGTTTAAATTGTAAAATGTAGAGAACTTCAGAGCACTTGAGAGACAATATGGGATTTTCTTCTTGCAGTTCCATTTTATTAAAAATATTATAAAGCAGGGGGAAAAATCAAAACATAGCAAAGAGTATATATTGCCTCATTTTCACATATATATATATATATATATATATATATATATATATAATATTCCTATGGGTGCAGCTGCCTGTGTCATTTTCAATTATATAGCCCAATCTGACCATTTTGCAATTAAGTCAATAGCTTTTATTAATGTCAAAATCAGATGGACCCATATAAATGTAATAAGTCATTTTTCAAATCCCTCAAAACTATATTCCTACCACATATAGAAAATGTTTGGTAACTGTTAAAATAATACTATCATTACCTTTTGAATTTATGCTAACTTGACCCCTGACTACACGATAGACTTAAAATTTGGTCAAAATTGGTTTAAGTTATATAAGTGTCTGCTGATTTGGGGGAAGAATGCCTGATAAAATTGACCTGATTTGTACTGGCAACTACTCCGACTGCAATAAGAAACATTGGAATATCAAATGATTTGCCAGTCCTCCAAACTTCTTACAGTTAAATGAGAAGAGCAGCATCATAAAATTGTAGCTCAGAGGAAATAGCTCTGGAACTCAGCATCTTCTTGGATAAACAGTTGAGGTGGGTGATCAGCTGATCTGAAACCTCCCATCCAGTTAGGTGATAAGGAAATTTAAGAGTGTGTTAGATACAGCATATTCTACCCACTCCAACAACTTTCTAGTTAGTATCATTCTTCAATCCATCCTCTATATACCAGCCCAAATTATGTTTTATCATGAAGCTTAATGATCCCACTTTGCTATTAATACCTCTTAGTGCACTTACCATTGCTTTAAAGATTAAATTTAAACACTTAAATAGTCTACAAGAACTATATAAAAGCATTCATTACTCAGGGTTATAGGCATAGCTTATGGAGCTAAATGGCCCAGATTAAAATTTTGGTTGTTCCCCTTTCTTAGCTGGATGAGTTGAGGAGCTACTTAATTTATCTGAGTCCCAGGTGTTTCATCTGGAAATTAGGATAATAGTAGTAATATCTGCCTTGTAGACTTGTTTTATTAAGTGAATTTATCATCTATCTATCATTTATCTATCATCTATCTATCATCTAATTTATCTATAGATTAGAGAGAGAGAAAAAAAACTTGCTAGAACAGTGCTTGGCACACATTAAGCATTCTGTAAGTTTTAGTTCTATCATTCCAATTGCTATGGTTCCTGTCTGCCTTTCCAATCTTCTCATGCCACTCTTATCCCTTGCTTTGCCTTAGTGACACTAGAATTCTTTTTGCTCCTCAAATATACCATGGTTTCTCCTGTTTCCTTTTCCTGAGGCACACACTCCCTCTTATAGGTGGTTAACATCTCACCTTCAGCCTCATCTTCTATGATTCTTTCTGATGGAGGCCTTCCATGTTCTTTTCCTTCACAGAATTTTTCAAAATTATTATTATTCAACTACTTGTAGGATTATGTGATTTCTGTCTATCTTACTAGCTTGACTGAAAACTCTTATGACTGGCACTGTATCCCCTCTGCTAAATGGATGAATGATGAATGGAAGTCATCATATGGATATGTTTTAAATGAATAAATAAAATAAAAAAGACACTTATAAAGATGGTTACTTTAAGAGAAAAAAACAGAGGCTACAAGAAAGGTGAGATAAGCTTTTAAAATCACAAGCTTTGCCTATGGCGTCATCTTATTGACTTCAGAACATTCCCTGGTCCCCTAAAGATCATTCTTGCCTTGACCCTCCCAGACTCTCATCCTAGTCCCCTAGTTTAGGACTTCTCTGACCCAGCTCTTCTCATCTGCTTGCTCCTTTACTTTAAATAATTTAGCACCCACTCTGACTTCCATATCCTAGAATTTTTTTCATCCTATTTCTTTGGCAAACCCTTCTGGACAGCATTTTTGCTTTAATGCCACTTAGCTATTTACACCCTTGGCAAATCTTGCACTGTGCTTTTGTTTGAACTTCCCATGTTCACATCTAAACTCGCTCGCTCTCTCTCTCTAGGGAAATCAGTTCCAGATGTACCAATACATATTCTGATTGCAAAAGGGACATGAGAATAATATCAGAGTTAGCAAACACAATCCGGCTACCAGGTCTGAGGTAGGCGACATAATTGTAAGCCCCAGAGGACCAGCTTTCATTGACATTGGCACAGAAATGGAATCTGACTGTGGACTTCCAGTGGAACATACGAGGTAGACTGAGAAATTTGGGGGGGCTTATGTAGGTCAGGCTGTGCCCCAGCAAATGACACCAAAGCATAGAGAACACAACATTTTTCTCCCTTACAAGTTGGTCTACGGCTGACCCTAAATATTTCAACTTCAAGCAGTATATTGAGTAGGAAATCCATCTCTCTCATTGTCTGAAGCATATATCAAATTTGACAGTAAATGTAACACATGGAAATAGTTCATGACCAGAGATTATTCCTGAAATTTTTAATTTCTGGTTATTTCTCCTACTCAAGTTGTCTGGGGAGTTTTGGAAGCTCTATTCTCATAAACTAGCCTGCCAGGCTCTGCACAAATGATTTTTGTTTTTAATATTAGAATTTTTCCTAAGCCTTAGTGGGATGAAGTTCCTAACATGAAATAAGCCTGCTGAAAGCTCTTTCCCAGACACGTTGACTCTATTGTTATCAGTGGGGTGTCCCCACCTGTTACCAGTGGAAGTGGAGTTCTTGGGGTGCCACTGGGAAAATAATTTCCTGAAGCCCCCACAGGAGGATGAGGTATCATGGGAAGCTTTATTGATGATGTAAAATTAAGGAGGTTCCCCTCCAAGTTGTAAGACACATAAAAAACAATAGTAATACTAACAATAGTTATTATACCTAAGAATAGTACTGAACCTTCAAAAACATAGGGGCCACTTCCCCACCTGGGACTGTTGGGATTTTGAACATGGCTTATAATTATGGTAGCAGGAAACAGCAAAAATACAGGAAATGCAAAATTAAAAAATAGGTTAAACAGACATTGTGTAGAATAGTTGGTGTTGAATAACAGTTTACCCAAAAGAGGAAAATTAGAATTATGGCTAGGAACCCAGTTAGGGCCATATTGTGGAGGATTTTGGATGCCAGACTAAGATATTTGGGTTTTATATGCAGGCAGTGGATGTCAGTGATGGTTTTTGAGTAGTGAAAGGGTATGTTCAGAAGTTGTTTTAAAAGATTAGACTTCTTATTGAAAGGAAAAACTAGAGAAGGAAATCATAGTGAGGGGTGTTGTTAGAAAGCTGAGAGGCATAAATGCCTGCATCATAATGGAGATAACAGGAATAGTGACATAAAATTGCCTGATTCCTTTTTCATTTGTATTATCTCAAGATAGCAAAGCACTTGAGAAAGTTTACACTCTACTCCAAAGAGTCCAAGAGGAAAATGGTTAGGCTGAGAGCAAGAACTTCTACATCAGTAATATAGGAGGAGAGTTTGACAGCTGCCACTAAATGACCCCTGCTTTGAATGACTTTGTCTCCTTAGAGTGTTGTGCTATTTAGTTGTCATATTTTCAGAGGCAACATCTTAGATACTTACACTTTATTGAGAATAAGGTAAATATTTTAACACATTTAGATATTTTCCTTCTTCAATAAAAGAGCACAGGAGCTTGATAACATGTTACTGAAAACTTTTCTGCTTGGTTTGTGATACAAATGAAGAAACTATGAAATCGAGATGTTTAAAACTTAAACTAAAATGCAGAACAGGACTTAACACCAGCTCTATCTGAAACCAAAGTTCATGCTCTTCACCATAAAGTATCCTAAGAAATAATAAGAAATACTATATGTGAGAATGGATTACACATTGCAAAGTGTTATGCAAATATAGAGTTTAATAACATTGGCCCTTCTGATGTGCTCATGGTCATGAGTTCTATCTCCCCGCTGGATGATTAGTTTGCAAGGAAGCCTGCATCTGAGTTTCTGTTTCTTCTGTATTGTGCCTCTCAGAGTGAGGACTCAATTAATATTAATAACTAATTACACTATGCTATTGCCACTCTTTCATATTTAACCTCAGGATCCATTCTATATAATTAAAATCATCCAGTGTAAGTTCTATATGGAGTACAATCCTTGTAAAGTATAAAAATTTAGAAGAACATTAGGATATCTTTGCTAAAATAGCAAGATTTTATCTGTATCTCATTATTATTTTCTAATTATCTTCTTTATCATTAAAGGTAAAATTTTCTATTGCAGGGATTTAATGGCATATGAAGCCAAGTAACTATTTAAAAAGAGGAAAATTAAGGCACTGAGCTACTTTCCTGGTTTATTATACATTATGTAGATATTCTATGGATCAAGGATTGTTAGTTATTGTCAAATCCACATTTGACTAACTATGGAGCCAGTATTGCCTCTCCCTTTCAAAATATATTATTTAAATTTGTAATACATTTTAGTTTTAAAAGTCAGCAATTCCAACAAATCCCTAATAGCATACCTCCATTAACTAGTTACCTTTAAGAAAATATTTTTTTACTATCTCCTTGGTGGAATTACTAAACAGGATAAAAGAGATGAATGTTGTAAAATTATTAAATTTTAGGTCTGGAGCCAAAGAGCTACTTTGTAAGATTATTGTAAGTGATAGAAGGGAGAATAGTTAGGGTAATAGAAAAGGCACCACGTACAGAGGAAGAGTGGGGATCTAGGAATAGAGAAAACAGTTGAGTGTAAGAAGGAATGAATTCTGGTACAGATATTAAAGATCGCGAGTCTTATTTTCACACTTCCTCATTTCATAGCACTTATGAAATGATATTGATATAATTTGACTCCCTGGTTTGAAAAGCTCTGCAGATGCCATCTCACACACATATTGGAATGAATCAGGTAAATGGCAAAAGCCTGATAATAATAATAATTATAAACCTGGAGAGAACACTGATGTAATGTTTCATGAATATTGAAAACCATTGTTTTCAAAACATTCAACCTAGAGGGCATTCCTTTCCCCAAAAAATGTGAGCACAGGATCTGTTACCTGGAATTTCTGAATAGCAGAGTGATGGTTACTTTCTTCGGCAGCTATAGCCTTTCAGAGGAGAGAAAATTTCTTAACTACTAGCATCTCACACACCTGTGAAAAAGAAAGGCAAAATTGTAGGTAGAACCATAGAAGTATAGTTGAAAAACTTCAGAAAGAAACTGAATACAGTCTGCAATAGCTTTAACAGGGTGGAATTCAAAAATCTTTTTTGCGATGATAACAAACCAGGACATCCCAAAACGATAGAAACAGGACCATGACAGAATCGTTTGGCCCTGATGCAGCTAAGAGTGTTACCAATTCCTTAGTAAAGAGGGGTTGATAATATCCAAACCACTATGTTCACTATCACTTAACTCTGTTTTTAGGGGTTTTTTCCTGGAGATTTTTCTTGTTCCTTCATTTGAGAGAGATTCTGCAGCCTTTTTATTTTGTTTGACATTCTGTGTTTGTTAATATGGATTAGACAAAATATTTATCACTCCTAGTCTTGAAAAAGTGGTCTTACGTTGAAGCGGCCTCTGTGTAGGGCTGTGTGTTGTGTGGTTTCAGCGGGAGGGTAGGCAGGAGCGAAGCAGTTGCCTAAGGCATCCGCATCTGGGTGGCCCCCTGGGCTGGGGTGGCTCAGGCTCAGGAGGCCAGGTGCAGTAATGCCCTATTGATTCTGCTTGCCGCCTTTGTTCCTGGCAGGATTAAGTTTTGAAGCAGTGTCTGGAACGTGCTGCAGGGACCCTGTAGGCAGGCCAGAGGCCCTGGATAGAGCCCATGCCCACCCTATGAAGGTGGGGGGATATAAACAACTCTCCTCTGACCCAGGAAAATTCCTGCAGTCCCTGGAGAGCTACCACAGCTCGCCAGCCTTCCCTCTCTCTTGTGTGGTCTGGTGGAGAAGCGACTTCTATGTAGGCTTTCTGTTCCAGGGAGTTTTGGGAAGCTGGTGGGAGCAGGCAGGCACTTAGGATGCCCCGGGCATCCTATTGTTCCTACTTGCTACCTTTGTTCCAAGGCAAAAGGCTCCAGGCAATGTAGACAAACACAGCTGTGACCTAGCAGGTAGGCCATAGCACCTGCACAGGGTTCCTGCCTGCGCTTAGGAGGTGGAGGGGACATGAATGGTGGCACTCACAGCCTCCTCTGGCCCATAGAGTTCCCGCAGCTTCTAGAAGCAGTTCATCCCTCCGTAGTATCACAGGACTGATTGCTCTCTATATACAGTATTTGAGTTTGCTCATAGAGAGGGAGCAAGTTCAAGGTCCTCTTAGCCACCTTCTTGGACTTTCTGCTCATTTTACCTCTTCATTGTGTTTTATATATTCAATTTTCTGAGGGATATTATTTTTCTTCTGCTTGAGGAAGTTCTTTTAATATTTCTTGTGGGGCAGGTCTGCTGTCAAAAAATCCCTTTAGTTTGTTTTTGAAGGATAATTTCACTGGATATATAATTTTAGGATGGTGGAGTTTGTTTTTTCTTTCAACACTCTTTTTGCTTGCGTAGCTGCTGATGAGATAGCCACTATAATTGTTATCTTTGCTCCTCTATTAATGTGGTTCCCCCGTGGCATCTTTCACAATTTTGTTTGCCTCCGTTTTTTGGCAATTTGAATATGAAATGCCCAAATGACATTGTTTTTTTATCCTGCTTTGAATTTTTTGAGCTGCTTGTTCTCTAGTTTGGTGTCTGTCTTTAATTTTGGAAAATTCTCAGTCATTATTACTTTAAATATTTTTCTGCTAACTTCTTCATTTATTCTCCTCCTGGTATTACAATTATGTATATGTTACACTTTTGATATCTCAGAATTCATGAATGCTTTGTTCTGTTTTCTTAAAATTCTTTTTTCTCTGCATTTTAATCTGGAAAGTTTCTATTAACCTATCTTCAAGGTCACTGATTTTTTCCCTTGTTTCTGTCAAGTCTACTGATGATTCTATCAAAGGCATTCTTCATATTTGTTACATTATTTTTATTTCCAGCATTTTCTTTTGATTCTCTCTTTGAGTTTTCATCTCCCTGCTTCCATTACCCATCTGTTCTTATATTTTGCCCATTTTTTCTATTAGATCCCCTAACACTTTATTAATAGTTATTCTAAATTCTCTTGATAATTCCCACATCTAAGTCACATCTGGATCTAGTTCTGATGATTGCTTTGTTTATTTAGACTTTGTTTGTCTTGCTTTTTGGCATGCCTTGCAATTTTTCCCTTAGAACCTGAATAGTTTTTCAGATAATAGAAGCTGATGTAAATGGGCCTTTTGTGTGAGGATTTATGTTAATCTGGCTAGGGGTTGGGCTGTACAGCAGGTTCTAGAATAATGTCTTTTCATTCAAGGTCATTTCATTATAATGCTGATAATATGCCTTAGGAAATCAGCTCTTGTTTATTTCAGTTAGCTTATGGTAAAATTGGCTGCCTTATATGTCCTTTTACTTAAAGTCACAGAATGTATTGACATTGAGAACTTGCTGTATTTAATGACTGCTGTAGCTGCAGGCACTAGAGAGTTTGACTTCTCTATGTCCATGTTTTTATCTCCTCTTGACTTTGGGGTTCCCCAAGTACTCATTCTCAACTATTTCAGCTGTAATTCATTATTATATTGCATCTCTGATGATGGGTGGTAAGGTGTTTGGGGGAAAAAAAATGTTCTAATAATCTTCTTGTTATACCTCAGAATTTTAGTGGGCTCAAGGGGCTATGATCTTCACAAGTGCTTCTAAAGGAGTATAGTTTTTCCTTCCCCCTACTTTCTACTCGTTTCCTTGGCAGTAACATTCTATTGGTTTGAACAGGAACAGATTCATTTCCTTGAAGTCCTGATCCCTTTTGACCAGTTTTTCCCCTTAGTTGAGACAAAAGGCTAGAGGGGGCTGAATTGGGAGGAATTTCCTCCTTCTAACTGAAATAAGGCTCTGGTCAAACCTTTTCACTTTTGTTACAGAGGAGGTTCTAGGCTTATTTCACAAATATTCCCTTCTCTTTCCAGAGCCATAAGGAATCTGTCTTGTATCTTCACTGTGAGAACCTAACAGGATTTTTGGAGATAAAGCCCACAAAAGTGTGAGGCTTCCCTAAGATTGCAGTACCAAGATTGTCACTCTGAAGCTGGTCCACACTCAGCTTCCAACAGTTCATCAAAATTATTTTGTAAGTGCTGCTACCAAGTTATGGCTTCAGGTAAGTAAATCTCAATTCTGACTCTTTGGATGATCTTGTCTCTATTTAGGAGTGGCAGTTTTCCTTGAGACCTCAGATCTCTGATGGGTCCAAAAATTCATTGATTTTCAGTTCTCTAGCTCTTTCTGTTGTAAGGGTGGGAGTGATATCTTCCATGCTCCTTTCATGTTGGATCTGAAACTTGATGTCCTGTCATGCCATTTCTATGTGTCTCTAGATATGTTTTTGACTCATTTTAGAATTCAATTTCTAAATTACCCTTTAAAACTCACCTCAAATATCACCACCTCAATGAAATCTCCTCTATTTTCCTGCCCACCCTACCTCTAAAGGATTAGTTGTGCTCTCCTGTGGCTCCCCTAATATCCAAAATATTAAAACATATTTACTATAATACTTATTTTGTATTAATGTATATGTTTGCATTTTTCATTGTGACCTATATATTTAACTCATCTCTGTATCCCACGTGTTTAGGACAAACTCTCAATAAATATTTGTTTAATAGATGATTTCGTCATTATGAATTAGAAGGCTTAAGTTTATACATCTCTCCATGGTTACAAAACCAGCCTCTCCATAACTTTTGTTCTAATTAATCATAACCCAATATGTTATAAGGAAGCTTCATTCGCCTGGATATCTGTATTCCTTTCAATTAAAAACTTATAACTATGTATATAGGTGCTTTAGGTTATGCCAAATATTTGACATGAAAACTGAACTTACGTTCCTATTCTTTCTCCCACCTTAAGTGATAGTCAAAAAAGATTATAAAATGCAAGTTTTGATCATAACATAAGTAGTGTTTTTTTAAAAAAAGCTGTGATGAATTTTTTAAAATATGATATTTAATTATAATATAATTTACAATGCAAGCTGCTACACATTATATGGTTTTATATAAAGCTCATCAAAAAAATTATATCCATCTCCCTCTGAGTAGTGAGGCTTCTTTGTAGTAAGGACTGTGTTTCATCTCACCTTTCTCCTCTAAAGCACCAAATAGAATGACAGGTGGATATTAGGCACACAGTGAGTCACTTTCATAAGTGGGCATTAATCAATTAACCTAATGTTCAAAATGCAGTTTTCTCTCTTTTTGTCAGTATCATAAAATTATTACTGTAAATGCCATCTCACATTTAAAACTCTATTAGATGTCTTTATGCTAAGTAAGGCATCTCCTCTGACCTGCTAATAACTAGCTCTAAATATAATGTCAGTTTCTGAGCCTGTACATCCAGACCATCATCTGGGAACATGAAAGCATGACAGACTTTATTGTAAAACACTGTGGGTGTATTCCCCACATACATATGTTCTTCTACATTAAATTTCTCAATTGTTTCACAAATAAAAGCAATGCTTTTTGTGAATCTGCCAGAAGTTTACAATTTGAATTATTTATGGATGATTTAGGTCCTGAGGTAATTTCCTGCTTGAATATTTCATGTAATTGACTGTAAATATGGAAGCAGAGAGAATTGTTGGGTTGATTTTTATCATTCTGAAACAAATCTGTGCTTTCAGATTATATAACTTCCTTAGGAACATCATGGGAATGCATGTGTTGAATTGCTACATTCAGTGACTGGAAGCTGCAGTTGGATAATGTTTTAAATTTTTATTATTTTTTATGTTTTAATACCTGCTTCTGTTTATCTCAATTCCATTCTCTGTCACTCAGAACTATCTGTCATTCATGTGTTTCAAGCAAGTCAACAAGACTGATCATGTAGGAAAGATTCACCAGAGTAGAGAGAACTTCATTTGAGCAATATTTATGATTGACTGATATTTCAGAAACAAGATGACCTCAATATACAAGTAACAGTGTTACAAAATTTTCTAGCAAAAAAAGATCAAACTAATATAAAGGTAAAATAAAATAACACAAAGAGGGGAAAAAGGCCTATTTGAACACGGAAAACCAAAAGACTAACTTGAAAGCTTCTAGTAGTATTTCTAGTATCATTTATTTCAACTGACTTCAGATGTGCTTCTGATTGCAGAACTAATTGTTCCTTAGTCATGGCTCCATCCAAGTCCACAGCCTCTTTCACTTTTTGAAGCCAGAACAGATGGATAGCTCTTCCTTCCTTCCTTCCTTCCTTCCTTCCTTCCTTCCTTCCTTCCTTCCTTCCTTCCTTCCTTTTATCATTTTTTGGATGGTTTAAATACTTTATTTAAAGAAGTAGTATTCTGAAGACTGTATTTTATTGATAGGAAAAATAGAAAACATGCATGTTTAAAGATCATTTTGTATTGACATTAAAATAAATAGATTTATTAAAATAATGTGGTTGGTTTTGTAGTGCTACTAGTGACATGCATTCTGCATAAATGTGGTTTTATCTTCATACCTGAGCATATTACCCTAACACAAAAAAAGATAATAAAAAATACAACTTTTAATGGTTTAAATTTTAATAGACCACATCTGATTTATTGAAGGGTGAATTCAATTATTTACCTCTTCAAGGAACTGCTTGAGCAGGTAGGAAAATAAACCAATGCGTGTGTGTGTGTGTGTGTGTGTGTGTGTGTGTGTGTGTAGCCATAGCCATATTGTTTTTAACCTGGGTTCCAGGGACCTTCAAGGGTCCCATAAATAGGTCAGTATTTTAATATAATTGGCTTATGTTTTAATCTCATTTTTTGCATGTATTTAAAAACATTCTCCTCAAGGAGAAGATGGCAGCAGACTGAGTGGAAGCTACACTGACACTCTCCCGGGACTAATCTGGATGTACAACTAAAACATAAAAAAACCATCCTGAAAAACAACGGAAGACTAGCTGGAGAGCATCCTCATAACCAAAGAGGAAAAGTGGAGACTGCACAGAGACTGGTAGGAAGTGTGGATGCAAGAGGGCTGGCTGGGGTCCTACAGGCAGCAGCTGAAGGTCCGGAGGGAGACCTCAGCTCTAGGAGGTTCCCACTGAGGACTCTGGGGCCTAAACCCCAGGCTGGCTTCCCAGCCAAGAGCACCAGAACTGAGAAAGGTGCCCACATAACATCTGACTGTGAAAAGCAGCAGGGTTTCTGTCTGCCAGGCACCCTCTTAAAGAGCCAATGCACAACATTTCGTGGGAAGCCACTTACCTTGGCCTCTGGTGGAGGGGGAGTAGAGTGGACTGGAGCTGTGTGGGGAGAGTCATTCCCCAGACTATGGGGGACATCTTTCTCGGGAGGTGAATTTTCCGCTTTTGCCTCAGGGGGGAAGCATTTGCCCCACCCTGCTGGAGAGCTCCTCGCCCTGCCCAGAGGAGTTTCTACAGCCTGAGGCTTGTTAAGAGAATCAGATTAATTAGTCTGCAGGCTGAGGCAGACCACAGGATGCTTTGAGTCTTTGCCTGATCTATTTTGGGACCCGGGACTTAGAAAAGCAGACTTTGGAGTGCATCTTGGTCCTGCCCAAATGCACCCAGCCCCAGCAGAGGAGACCTGAAGCTTGGGGTTGTTGATAGCCCCAAAAAGAGTACTCACGGCCAGTCACAAACTGTGTCTGACATTGGCCTGTATCAGAGACCCTCCAAAAAGACCGAGAATCCTAGCAGATCTACCTAACACTTAAAAACAAACCCCCAAAAAGTAGCCAAAATGGGGAGATCAAAAAACAAGCCCCAAATGAAAGAACAAGAGAAGTCTCCAGAAAAAGAGCCAAGTGAAACAGAGATAAGCAATCTCCCAGATATAAAGTTCAGAATACTGATTGTAAGGATGCTCAACAGTATGAAAAAAGATATAGAAACTATGATAGATGACCAGTCAGAAATGAAGAATGACATAGCAGAAATAAAGAATACATTGGAAGGAATAAACAGCAGATTAGAGGAAGCTGAGGATCAGATCAGTAAATTAGAAGACAGGGTAGAAAAAAATCACTCAATCAGAGACCCAAAAACAAAAAAACAATTAAAAAACAGGAGACAGTCTAAGGGAGCTGTGGGACAGCATAAGACGTACCAATATTCGTATTATTAAAGTGCCAGGGGAGGTCGAAAGTAAGCAGGGGTTAGAGAACCTGTTTGATGAAATAATGACAGAAAACTTCCCTAACCTGGTCAAGGAAAAAGGTGTTATAGAAATAGATTTGTGTGTGTATTAGAGTCAGGAATATAAGTTTGATGTGTGTATTAGATTTGAAATAAGTAACTTCATCTTGTGTGACCGAGTGTAATTGTGAGGCCTGCGTGCCACGATAAGATTAACACTTTGTAGCCCTGGCTTCCAAGCAGGCCCGCGCTCTGTAGGACCCTGATAAGACACACTGAAGACGCACCACACCTTCAACCCAGCTGTTAAAAGCAGGGGCTTTTCGGCCACATCTTTGGATGCTTGTCTGCCCTCCACAGACTTCATCCCCAGCTCCGGGAAAGCTGACCCTGCCTTGCTCTGCCCTGCACCTCTCTAGGAGAACTTCCAGAGGGCTGCAGTGACCGACACTGTCGCGGCCGCACCCCCAGACCTTGTGTGTGTCTTTCAGCGGATCCTCCGGGTGGCCTGCTGGTGCCAAGAACCATTGGGAACTGGTAAATAAACCCTGTGTGATTTGCTTCATGTTTGTCTCTGTCTCCCTTCTTGAAACTTGAATTATTGGCTCGGTCTTATTAAATTAAAGTGTCTCTCGACCCTCACGGTGGTATAGCCACGTATTGGGAGTTAGACCACCTGCGTTTACGTCTCCAGAGAAATTGGGACAAAAGGCACACAAGTTCTGGAGGCACAAAGAGTCCCAAGCAAGAAGAATCCAAAGAGGCCCACAGCCAGACACATCATAATTAAAATGTCAAGAATCCAAGACAAAGAGAGAATCTTAAAGGAAGCTAAAGAAAAGCAGTCTGTTACCTACAAAGGAGCTCCCATAAGGCTGTCATCTGACTTCTCATTGGAAACTCTACAGGCCAGAAAGGAATGGCATGAAGTATTCAAGGTAATGCAAAACAAGGATCTGAAACCAAGACTACTCTATCCAGCAAGATTATCAATCAAGCTGGATGGTGAAATAAAGAGCTTCCCAGACAAAAAAAAAGTTAAAAGACTTTATCACTACAAAACGAGCATTACAGGAAATGTTAAAGGAACTGCTAAAATTAGAAGTAGAAATAAAGAGAATGAGAAACAGCTATAAAGAAAGAAGATGGCAGTAGATAAGTATCTTTCAATAATAACCTTAAGTGTAAATGGATTAAATGCCCCACTAAAAAGGTATAGGGTGGCTGAATGGATAAGAAAACATGACCCAATTATATGCTGTCTACAAGAGACCCACCTCAGAACAAAAGACTCATACAGGATGAGAGTGAAAGGATGGAAAAAAATTTTCCATGCAAGTGGAAATGAAAAAAAAGCTGGGGTAGCAATACTTATATCAGACAAAATAGACTTCAAAATGAAGACCATAACGAGAGACAAGAAAGGTCATTACCTAAGACTAAAGGGATCAACCCAGCAAGAGGATATAGCCCTGATAAACATATATGTACCCATTATAGGAGCACCAACATTTATTAAAAAAAACTTCTAGAGGACTTTAAGGGAGAGATCTACAGCAATACAGTCATACTCAGGGACTTTAACACCCCACTGACCTCACTGGGTAGGTCTTCCAGACAAAAAATCAACGAGGAAACAGTGACCCTAAATGACACACTATTAAATCAGATAGATTTCATTGACATTTATAGAACATTCTACCCCAAAGCTGCAGAATATACATTCTTCTCAAGAGCACATGGGACATTCTCAAAGATAGACCACATGTTAGGACACAAAATAAGTCTCTATAAGTTCAAGAAGATTGAAATCATATCAAGCATCTTCTCAGACCACGATGGCATGAAATTAGAAATCAACTACAATAAAAACACTAAAGGACATTTAAACACATGGAGGCTGAAAAGCATGTTTTTAAACAATGAATGGGTTACCAAAAAGATCAAGAAAGAAATAAAAAACTTCCTGGAAACAAATGAAAATGAACACACAACAACTCTGAATCTATGGGACACAATGAAAGCAGTCCTGAGAGGGAAGTTCATAGCACTACAAGCCTACCTCAAAAAACAAAATAACTTTTAATCCTACAACTTAAAAACTTAGAAAGAGAACAACAAGAAAAGCTCAGAGTAAGTAGAAGGAAAGAAATAATAAAGATCAGAGCAGAAATAAATGACATAGAGACTAAAAATCAATATAAAAGATCAATGAAACCAAGAGCTGGTTCTTTGAAAAGATAAACAAGATTGATGAACCTTTAGCCAGATTCATCAAGAAACAAAGAGAGAGGACCCAAATAAACAAAATCAGAGACGAAACAGGTGAAATAACAACTGACCCAACAGAAATACAAAAGATTGTAAGAGAATACTATGAACAACTATATGCCACCAAGCTAGACAATCTGGATGAGATGGATAAATTTCTAAAAAAATACAAAACTTTCAAAACTCAATCAGGAAGAGTCAGAAAGTCTAAACAGGCCAATAACTGCTGATGAAGTTGAAGCAGTAATCCAAGGGCTCTAAGCACACAAAAGCCCTCGCCCAGAGGCTTCACAGGAGAGTTTTACCAAAGATTCAAAGAAGAAGTAACACCTATCCTCCTCAAACTATTTCAAAAAATCCAAGAGGAAGGAATACTTCCAAACTCTTTTTTACAAGGCCAGCATTAGCCTCATTCCAAAACCAGATAAAGGCACTACAAAGAAAGAGAATTACAGGCCAATATCCCTGATGAACATAGGTGCTAAAATCCTCAACAAAATATTAGCAAATAAGATCCAGCAATATATTAAAGAGATCATACACCATGACCAAGTGGGATTATTCCAAGGATGTAAGGCTGGTACAATATTCGCAAATCAATAAATGTGATACATCACATAAATAAATTGAAAGACAGAAATCACATGATCATATCAAAAGATGCAGAAAAAGCGTTCTATAAAATCCAACACCCATTTTGATAAAAACTCTCAGCAAAGTGGGAATAGAGGGATCATACCTTAACATAATAAAGGCCATATATGACAGACCTACAGCCAACATCATACTCAATGGGCAAAAACTAAAACCATTTTCTCTAAGAACAGGAACAAAACAGATGTGTCCACTTTCACCACTCTTATTCAACATAGTACTGGAAGTCCTAGCCACAATGATTAGACAAGAAAACATAAAAGGCATCCAAATTCGAAAGGAGGAAACAAAACTATCATTATTTGCAAATGACATGATTATTGTACATAAAGAATCCTAAAGGCTACAAAAAACTACTAGGTTTAATAAATGAATTCAGCAAGGTAGCAGGTACAAAATTAACACCCAGAAATCAATGGCATTTTTAACACCAATAATGAACTCTCAGAAACAGAAACTAAAAAAACAATCCCATTCACCATTGTAACTAAAAAAATAAGATACCTAGGAATAAACTTAACCAAAGATGTAAAAGACCTTTACTCGGAAAACTATAGGACACTGAAAAAAGAAATAGAGGAAGATATAAACAAATGGGAAAATAAACCATGTTTATGGATTAGAAGAATTAACATCATTAAAATGTCCATACTACCCTAAGCAATCTATACTTTCAATGCAGTCCCTATTAAAATACCAACAGCATATTTCACAGATTTAGAACAAACACTTTGAAAATTTATATGGAACCAAAAAACACCCCACATAGCCACAGCAATCCTGAGAAAGAAGAACAAAGTTGGAGGGATCACAATACCAGATATCAAATTATATTACAAAGCCACTGTAATCAAAACAGCCTGGTACTGGCACAAGAACAGACATATTGATCAGTGGAACAGAACAGAGAACCCAGAAATTGACCCATGCCATTATGGTCAATTAATATTTGATAAAGGAGGCAAGAACATACAATGGAGTAAAGACAATCTTTTCAATAAATGATGTTGGAAAATTGGACAGATACATGCAAAAAAATGAAACTAGACCACCAACTTATGCCATACACAAAAGTACATTCAAAATGGATAAAAGACTTAAATGTAAGACATGAAACAATAAAAATCCAAGAGGAAAACATAGGCAGTAAAATCTCAGACATCTCTCATAGCAATAGATTTACTGATACATCTCCTAGGGCAAGAGAAACTAAGGAGAAAATAAACACATGGGACTGCATCAAAATAAAAAGCTTCTGCACAGCAAAGGAAACCATCAACAAAACCAAAAGGGAGCCCACTCTATGGGAGAACATATTTGCCAATGACACATCAGATAAAGGGTTAATATCCAAAATATATAAGGAACTCATACAGCTTAATAAAAGAAGACAAACAATCCAATTAAAAAATGGGCAATAGACCTAAACAGACACTTCTCCAAAGAGGACATACAAATGGCTGAGACATATAAAAAAATGCTCAACATCGCTAATCATCAGAGAGATGCAAATTAAAGCCACAATGAGGTATCACTTCACACCTGTCAGAATGGCTCCATCAACAAGTCAACGAACTACAAGTGCTGGCGAGGGTGTGGAGAAAAGGGCACCTAGTACACTGCTGGTGGGGATGCAGACTGGGGCAGCCACTATGGAAAACAGCATGGAGGTTCCTCAAAAGATTAAAAATTGACCTGTCATTTGGCCCAGTGATCCCACTTCTAGGAATATATCCTAAGGAACCTGAAACACCATTCACAAAGAATTTATGCACCCCTGTGTTCATAGCAGCACAATTCACAATAGCTAAGATCTGGAAACAGCCCAAGTGCCCATCAGTAGATGAGTGGATAAAAAAGCTGTGGGACATTTACACCATGGAGTACTATGTGGCTGTGAAGAGGAAGGACCTTTTAGCCTTTGGCACAGCATGGAGGGAACTAGAAAGTATTTTGCTAAGTGAAATAAGCCAGTTGGAGAAAGACAAGTACCACATGATCTCACTCATATGTGGAATATAATAAACAAAATAAACTGATGAACAAAATGGGTCCAGAGACATAGAAGCATGAAACAAATTGAAGGATCTCAGAGGGAATGCAGGGAGGGGGGTGTGGGTGGGGAGAGATTAATAAAAAAACTTATATGTTTATAAGCATAACCCACGGACACAGACATTGGTATGGGGAAAGTTAGGGGGTGGGATGGATATGGGTTGGAGGGGATCAGTGGGGATAAAAAGGGGACATCTGTAATGTTCTCAACAATAAAGATAAATAAACATTTCAAAACAAAACAAAAACAACAAAAAGCACATTTTCCTAGATGGGGTCCACATACTTCTCTAGGCTGCCAAAAAGGCTTATTAGCACACATTAGTGGCAAAATTAAAAATCCCTTTTTGACTGTCATGGAAGCAAATAATGCATCGGTTTATTTTCTAAGTAGAATTTACTAATACTTTCTGTAACTTTACCTTGTAAATGCAGTATTAATTATTATTGGTATTATGAAATTTAAGTATAGTTGGTAGACAATATCATATTAGTTTCAGGTGTACAATATTGTAATTTGACATTTATATGCCTTACAATGTGATCATCACACTAAGTCTAGTAATCATCTGACATCACGCAAACTTCTCACAATATTCTTGACTATATTCTTCCCCTTTTTCACCCACCCACTGGCAACCATCAGTTTAATCTGTTTCTATTAGTCTATTTTTATTTTGTTTGTTCATTTGTGGATTCTTGTTTTTATTTTTTAGATTCCACATATAAGTGAAACCATATGTATTTGTCTTTCTCTGTCTGACTTATTTTACTTAGCATACATGTTGCTGAGTAATATTCCATTATATATCTTGGCTTTGTAAATAATGCTGCAGTGAACATTGGGATGCATATATCTTTCTGAATTAGTGTTTTTGTGTTCTCCAGATAAATACTCGAAAGTGGAATTGCTAGGTCATATGGTATATATAGTTTTAGTTTTTTGAGGGATGTGCATACTGTTTTCTGTAGTGGCTGCACCAATCTGCATTGCCAGCAACAGTGCATGAGGGTCCCTTTTCCCCACATCCTCACCAACATTTATTGTTTGTTTATATATTGATATTCTGACTGGTGTATGGTGATATCTCATAGTGGTTTTGATTTGCATTTCCCTGACGATTAGTGATGTTGAGCATCTTTTCATTTCTGTTGGCCATCTTAATGGTACATGTTTAACCTGGTTTTAAGAAACAGATCTGAATCTGTTGTAGTGCAGTGTGTCTCCTACTTTCCAATAATTCCCACTCGTTTCTTTTAAGGTAAATCTTTTAGGCCTCTGTTAACAGGCACATCTGTTCTTCTAGGGTTAACTCATTACTTAACATCACCCTTTACTAATGTAGCAGTTTATCTGATTAGCCACCGTCCTCTAGTAAATTGTTTTTCAACCGTGTGCCATGATCTATTTCTAGGTTATGAAATCAATTTAATGGATCATGACTATCATTAATTTTTAGAATAGAATAGAACATGTCAATTATATCATGTGAATTAAAGGTAAATATTGTTTTGTAAAAAGTTTTGTGTGTGAGAGAGATGGGGGTTAGAGAGGAGGTTATATATATATATGTATATATAGACATATATATATGTATGTGTGTGTGTACTGCATTAAAAAATAAAAATACTTGGAACTGTCAGACAAATTAGGATATTTCTGAGGGAGAGTCAAGACAGAAGCAAACAGATAATTTAGGATTTGGGAAGGTAGGGACAGGAGCAGATAAGGATTGTCAAAAATGTTATTATACCTGATGTTTCTTGAGTGTTTACTATGTGCCAGCCACTGTTGTAAGAAATTTACATGAGTTAACTTATTTAATGTTTCTAATGATGCTTTAACTTATGTAAATAGCATTACTATTATCATTTTACTGTTGCGGGAACTAAGGTACAGATATGCTTAGTGACTTGACCAACATTATTAAGCTCTGCGAGTGGCAAACTTGGGATGCAAATGTAGGCTCTCCAACCATAAAGCTTGCGCTCTTAAACACTATGGTAAATTGCTTTCCATGTTAAATGGGATCAAAACAAAGAAAAATAAGAATTGTCTACATCAAATTTATTTTTAGAGAGGACTATATACAACACTATTGTCTAAAATAATTTTCTAGCAATGGACAGACGTACGTGTTCAGAGCATTCCATACCTAACCCATTGAATATTGTAAATGAGGTTCTTTAAAACTGTCCACAGGTTAATGAGCTTGATACAACACAATTGAAGTCTTGTAAAAGAACCGTACTGGCTGACTAGAGAGCTGTGAACTCAGCTCCTCTCAAGTTGGCATGTTGTACAACTCAGATTTCCCAATGTATTGACTTTTAAAATGACAATGAGATTTAGGAACATTTACTCAGATGCTTTTAACTTTCTTCACAAAGGCCCCAAGCTCATTAGAAATACAAACAAAACTAAAATCAGCCTTTCAAACTTCAGGCAGCCGAAGAAGGCAGCTGCTGCTCATGGTGTAACCTGCAGGAAAGAGGAAGTGACTTAGTGATCCTTTCCTTAGCGTGTGCACACACTGTAGAAATTACACTCGCATCAAGCTTTATGCATATATTCTTGGGGATCACTAACAAGCAGCCCAGGCAAGCAGAGGGGAAGGGGCCCGAAGGTTTCAGAGCTCCTGTCTTCAGCCTCATGGGAGCTGATGTTGTCCATCTCTCTGACATGTGCTCTCTGCATATCAGAAAATATTGTTGATCACAGCAAAGTATTCATGAATCCAGTGATTTTTTTTTTCTTCACCAAATGCTTTAGTCTCTTTATAGCTTTGTCAGTGGTGTCACGGCTGAGTGAACAATTCCTAGTTTTCTGAATTTCCCTGGAGGGCTAAACTGTCAACATTTATCTTCATCATGGAACTTTAAACTGGAGGGAAATAATCTGATTTTAATCATTATTTTATATGTAAAATGAAGTCTCTTTAGATCTTTTAGCTTTCTGGGTTTGTCCCTTTATGAATTTAGTTAATGTGATTTTGCTAGAATGATTGCAGATCCCCCCCATAAAATTTTCCTTTTGTTTTTCTTCTTCCCTTTCTCCCTCATTTCCTCCCATTCTCCCTTCTTTTCTCTCTCTCTCTCTCTCTCTCTCTCTCTCTCTCTCCCTCCCTCCCTCCCTCCCTCCCTCCCTCCCTCCCTCCCTCTCTCTCTCTCTCTCTCTCTCTCTCTCCCTCCCTCCCTCCCTCCCTCCCTCCCTCCCTCCCTCTCTCTCTCTCTCTCTCTCTCTCTCTCTCTCTCTCTCTCTCTCCCTCTCTCTCATACCTTCCTTCACACTCTTTCATTCTTCCCTTTCCCCCGGTATTTTCTTCCTTGCACATTTATTGAAATACTGCTGTGTGTCAGACACCAGGGGCGTAACAAGACGCAGATGTCCTTGCGTGTGAGGGGTTCAAACCCAGCCCTTGCTGCCCTTTCTTGCGGCAGCTTTCTTCCGTGCTTTTTCTGACGTCACTCCTGCCCACCCCCAGTCTCCTGTCCTCTCCATGTGCTTGTCGGGTTTATGCCAGAGTGTGGGTGTGCCCGGTTGGGTTTAACCTGTTTCATGTGCCAGGAAGTGAGAATTAACTAGATTATAACTTTGATTTTGCTTCGGGAGAATGAAAGTTGATCTAAGTTTAACGGAAGAGACAGTGAAGAAGGAACCCAGGGGCTTGGAATTCAGTCCTGCAGGGTGACGCTGTGGAGGCAAAGCTCTGCTCTTAGCTGCTGCGCTCCCTCGTTACTGCCTTTTACTTGGAATCATATGTGTCCCAGCAGGGGTAAAAGCTGTGGCTGTACGTTTTTAAAATTCATTCAGTAAGTATTGCTGATTAAGTTGTCCCTTATCACTCTTCATCCCAGTCCATATATTTTTTTTTAATTGTCACCCAAGGATACTCTCTCCATTGCTCTTCAGAGAGAGTGGAAGACAGAGAGAGAGAGAAACATGGATGTGAGAGAGACACACCCATTGGTTGCCTCCCACACGCACCTCGACCCGGGGTCGAGCCTGCAACTGAGGCACGTGCCCTTGACCAAGAATCGAACCCAGGGGTCCCTGCAGTCCAAGGGCTGACACTGTAACCACTGAGCCAAGCTGGCCGGGGCACCCCAGTCCATTCTTTACATAATCATTAAAGTCACCTTTTAACAAGGAAATCTGATTATGTTGCTCCGCTATTATTAACCTCCTTGTGGCTTCTGATTTCCTAAATGTAAAAGGCAAAAGTTTACTGGCTTTGAATGTTAGGCACCCGTATTGTGACCCTGCAACCCCTCCAGCATATGCTCTATTCCAAAATACAGACCTGCTTATAATTCCCTGAAGTTTCCATGGGATTTCATAGGAAAAATGAAGAACAGGACCAAGCTTTCATGAGCAGTCTCACATTTGTCAGCCTTTCAGATTATGATAATTGAAACCAGAAGATTTTTTTGAGCTTGATTATGTATGTATGTATAGATTCCACCTGTAAAAGAGAGATCCTAAGTGTTTGTCTTTTTCTGACTTATTTCACTTAGTATAATGCCCTTGGGGTCAACTCATGTTGTCACAAGTAGCAAGGTTTTATTCTTTTTCTTTTTTATAACTGAATAATATTCCATTGCATTCACGCACATATACACACACAGTGGAATACGTATACGGTACACACACACATACACATAGACAGTTTCTTCATTTATTCATTGATGGACACTTAGGTTGGTTTCATATCTTGATTATTGTAGGACTTTTTAAATGAAAATAAAGCATTACCAGGATGGAACATTCATAATTACCGGTTAGTGCACTTTCCTTGTGGAGACAAGCCTACATGAATTAGGAAATTATAATCCAAAGGTAGCTTTAAAAGCATTTAAAAGCATAAATAAAGAGAATGTAAATTTCTGCTTCACCCATTTTCTACAGGTAAATGCCGTTAGGGTAAGAGAGGTCATATTCCTGAATATTTGTCTAAATGGTCATTCTAATGTTGATTTTTTTTTCTATGTCATCCTTTTTTTAGTTTTCAATACTGATTTTTTAAAATTGACATTCTCTGTATCAGTCAGGGTTCAGCCAGCATATTAAATCCACTCTATTTTAATAGAAGAAAATTTAAAAGTTAATTGATTACATAGGTGATCATAGAAAGGAGAGCCCAAAGGAGGCCTCACTGGAATTAGCACTAGGAGGAAGTAGCTACCATTGTAGGGCTCAGAGGATGCTGTTTCCAGAATCTGGAAGAGAGAGACATGCTGTGAGAGCCAGGAGCTCAGCCGGGGTGAAGGGAGGTGAGCCACAGAGGGTGGGACGGTATCTAGGAGCTATGGAGTGATGTCACTGCTGTAAGGCACTACAGGAGGCAAAAAGAGAGAGAGAGCAGGAGAAATGCATGGACATCCCCCTTACTCTCGCCTCTGATCTTCCTCCAGTGCTTGCAGTGGCTGGAACTACTGGGAGACTGATAGCAGGGATCAAAATGAGAACAAAAAAGCATTGGCCAAAAAGTCTTCTTTCTTTAGACATGTTCAAACATTAAATTCTATTGGCAGGGAATTTGCATAATTAACTCTTTAGGATTCTGCATTCCTTGCATGTTCGATAAGAACAGTATATCTATCACATTTTAGGACCTGCATCAATGAAATTTTAAAGGCAACATACATAAGGTAATGGGACGTACAGTGCTGTTTTCTTCCCCAAACCTGGAAAAAATACTTTCTTTGTTGTTGTTGTTTTGTTTGTCTGAGTCTGTGCATAAATTTAGATTCAAGAAAAGATCTTGCTTTTGGAATTAACGTTCTGTTCTTGTGAATGGATTCTGACGCCTTTATTCAAGTTCTAAGGAGGGATCAGAGGAATGTGAGTGGAAGGGCTGTGCAGCAATTACTATCTGCCCAGCCACTTCTGGTCACCCTCCCTGGCAGAGAGACATGGCCCAGCTGTGCATGATAGCCTTAATCCTCACGGATTAGAGGTGTGCATTAAAGTTAATTTTTAACAGGGCTACTGAATTCAAGAGAGCTGCCTGTGCATCAAGATTTGAGAGGGATCAAAAAAGGACCCCAAAGCCCTAACAATGGGCACTGTCCTACTGTTGATGACATGAATTGACGTGCTTAGACATTTATTTCTTTGACAATCTTTTCTTCACTGATAGAATGAAAAAAAAAATGTATATAGCGTTATAATAATTCTTTTCTAGTATTCTTTATTGAGAAAGCAAAAGGATAGCTCATTTATATGGTATTTTCAAGAAAAAAAATCCAGTGTGCCTCTTTTGACAATGTATCATTATACTTGTGGAAAAGGAAATAGAATATTTAAAATTAGAGCTCTTCATGAAATCCTGGATGTATATAATTGCTTTGCTTATAAGAGAAGGGCAAAAGGACTTTGAAGATTGCATACTTGAGGTTGTGGGTAGGGGGAAGGGAAGGAACACAGAACCTTAGAACAAGACAAAAGTGTGGTTCACAAATCAGCTCTTGTTTGTTTTAGGCTCTCTACAGGATAGAGAAAGTCCACCGAAGTGTAAATATTCTAGGTCACCAAGCACACTCTTTTGTTCAGCTGACATTTTGCAAGATAAGGTAAAGACTTTAAGTAGCAAGACTTTCTCTATGAAGGAAGCAGCCTGAGACTCAGTTTAGTGCAAGCTCTGAGCTCACGGCAGATGTCACTTTGAGTAGCATCACCTCAAACAATGGGACGGAGCCAGAAAAAGCAATACCTAGGGCATCAAGGGAAGGCACAGCCCATGCCACTTTCAGCAAGCTCTAGTTCAGTGTGTTTCTCTCTTCAGCTTGCTAGCTACCATCCCTAACCTTTACTGGTTGGTTTTTATTCTGTCCTCGACTATTAGACTTCCCTAAGTCTTTCCCCACCCCCACCCCAGGCTAAAACCTTCAGTTCCTTTAGCAACTCTCCATCAGGCTTGGTTCTCAGACCCTCCAGCATCATTGCGCTAGAAATATGATGCAGAGAGCACAAAGGAGCCGGTCTTGAAGGGAACATGGCCCTGGGTTCTTTCTGACAGTAAAGCACTCCAGTAGAAATACATGTCTTTATCATTAGAGGCTACAGTACTCCTTTTTCAACTTCATAAATTGTGGGCTAGATTAGCATTATGGCTATCCGAGAGAGTCAAGGCTGTGCATTTTCTACCACCTACCAATCCCTGTCTCTAGCCTGGATAAGTAATTTATTTCTTAGTAAATGCAGCTATTGGGGGAAATTGACTCACAATTAGTATATAGCGAGAACTAGAAAAACCAGTTCAACTCAGAATAATGATAAAGATATATTTGGAACATGCAATTTTTTTTTTTTTTACATAATCATTTCTACTTTTAGAATTTAATGAGCAATAAGATTATTAGATAAGGTTAAAAAGTATAAATGGTACTTAAATTTGTTATAATTGAAGGTAACCAAATAATATGATTGATTCTTATTAAGCTTTGAGACAAATATAATATAGGTAAACTAAATAAGGGTGTAAATTATGTTCTCTGGATACTGGTAGTAAAATTGATAGAAGCCACAAGAATATAAATACAATATGCCATTAATTGTTGTTTATAGATTTTTTCATTATATCTAAAACTTAAAAAAAATAATACCTTTCATGTGTAATGTACTTTGTAGCTTACAAATCACACCCTTGGATATTTTTATTTGATCCTGAGAACAATTCTGTGAGGAAGGCACTTATTATTTCCCCAAACAGAGATTCTGAAGAGGTTGAGTGAATTTCACAACTGTTTATCAAACTGGCAAGTAACAAATGAGAACTTGACACTGTGATTTCTTATTTTCTATGTGATGTTTTACACACCACACCATATTACCTAAGTCATTATATTAGTCAGGATACAGTAAATTTCAGTGACTCAGAACAAACAAGATCTGTCTTGTTATCTATCTCACACTTGTCCATCCAATGCTGGCTGGAGCTCTGCTCTGTTTTCCTCAATTTGGAACGCCATCCCAACAGAGAAGCCCTGACCCGGCGCATGGTCAGCATGACAGAGGGAAAGAGAACATCACTAAACCTACACAGATTTTGAAAGCCTCTGCCTTGAATGGCACACAGTACACGTTATCTCTATACCACTGGTCAAAGTAAATCACACAATCGCACCTAGCTTCAGGGGAGCTAGGAAAGAAAGAGCTGAGGGTTTTGTAAACTTTCTAAGTATTACTACAGTTGTTAAAAGTCAATCCTGAAAAATTAATAAAAATTTAAGAAAAAAACATACTTTTGTTTTAAAGAAAACAATAAACCCGGTGGGCATGGCTCAGAGTTTGAGCATCAACCCAGGATCCAGGAGATCACGGTTTGATTCCTGGTCGGGGCACATGCCCGGGTTGCGGGCTCAATCCCCAGTGGGGGGTCATGCAGGAGGCAGCCGATCAATGACTCTCTCTCATCATTGATGTTTCTATTTCTCTCTCCCTCTCCCTTCCTCTCTCTGAAATCAATAAAAACATTAAAAAAAACCCCAAAAAACATAAGAAGTTTGCCTTTTACCCGAAGTTTACATATGAAATATTTTCTTTGTGTACTTTTTAATGAATTTCTTGGCAACTCAGTATAGGAATTCTCAAAGTGACAACTATTATAACAGCCTTTGAGATGCTCCGTGATCCAAGGTTACATAAGTTTTGAAATTCTACATACCAACACTTTCTTGGAGAATCACTGTAATGTTAGCATTTAAAGCCCAAGAAATCCCTATAAAGGCCAAACTCACTTGAAAACCTGATAAAGTGCAAACTTACTTCCTGTGCCTGGGCGTGACATCCACTAGCCTGACACCCACACGGGAGCCTCGGGAAAGGCTGCCCTGAACCCCTCCTTGATGGCCTCTTTCTGCTCAGTCCCCACATTCAATCCACCGGCAAGTCCATTCAGACTTCTATTTTCCTGAGTTTTAGACCGCAGACATTGTGAAACGCCTAGCATAAAAATAATACTAGTTATGTGCCATAGCAAGTGACGCACAGAAAGTAACCTTTCGAAACCTCAGATTCCTCATTTTTAAAATGGGTTTAATAGTTGCTGTGAGGATTAAAAAAACAAAAAAAATACAGCACATGCCAAGTACCTAACCCAATAAGTAGGCACTTAAGTTTTGATTTTCCTTCCAGCTCTTCCTTTCTCGTTTCATTTACATATTGGAAAAATAAGAAAATGGAGAAGTTTTGCCGTTGGTGTTTCTTATTTAACTGAACTATTTTACTGGGTTGTTTTTTTTTAAATAGCCAGCAAAACAGTGATAGAATCCACTGCCACATGCTCTGACTGTGCTAATTTTTTGCGGGGAACGTTAGAGGCAGGGAGCGCCGAGCCAGCAGAGTGCGGAGTCACGATCTCAGACATCAGCGTGGCAGAGAGAGTGGAAGCTAAGGCCTTCGTGGGGCGGCTGGCTGCCACTGTCCATGATGAAGGCGCACCCCCAAATGTACCTGCGCGCCCCCCACAGGGGAGATCGGAAACTCCCATTTTAACGTCCTATTTGGGTTCGCTCAACTCTAGTCTGTCTTTCTTGGTAACAAGAAGAGAGAACTATTGGTCAGGATGAGGTTTGCTTGTTCAGTGTCATTTTTTTTAGTGGATTTACCTTTGGGGCATATATAATGAAGAAGAGGCTCCTTATGGGTTTTGGGGAACGTTGAGCAAGATAATCATCGTAGACAAAGGCAGCACCACAATGGATGTAAGGAGAGCAAAGTCTATACAAATAAATATAAGATAATGAAAATGTTAGAAAATAAAGCTTTTCTAGTGCACTGCTTCCCAGGAAGGCCAGGCCACATAATTATCTTATTCTGGATCCAAAACCTGACTCCCTCCCCCTTTTTTTTTATGGGAAGGGGGTCTCTGGCAAGTTATTTCCTACTCTGTGCCTTAGTATTTCCTTGTATAAAAGGAAGATAATAATATTATAGCATGCTTTTTAGTGGATCAATTGATAAACTTAAAAACCATCTAGCAAACAGTGTGGTTTACACAACACTTGCTAATTCCCTTTGCTTTTGGATCTGTCTTTCCTTATGATTCTGGAAACAATGCAGATGTGATGATATAGTTTCTATCTTTGAGGAACCGATTGAAACTGATGTTAGTCAAAACTATGGAAAACCTTTCAACTAGATTAGACCAGAGGTACTTATTGTAAGAAGACAGAGATTGTAACATGCATTGGGGTGGAGTCACCAAGGCTCATCTCAGCTCCTGGTACTTGTGCTTTCCCATACATACTGAATGGATACTGAGCCTGAAAGAGATATAGATCAGATGCTAAATCATTTCTAATGAGGAAACAATGATTTCTCTACATGAAGTTGGTCACCTAGGACACAGATCCTGAGATGGAGATGTGTGTACAGAAATATTATTAGAGAACGGTCTCGAGATTGACACACCTGGGGGGAGGGAAAGAAGCAGGATTGGGCAGAGAGAGAAATTGCGCCATGATACATTCACAACAGAAGCTGAATCCACTGGGAGCTCAGAAACTAGAATAGGTTTTCAGAGTTCTCCTGAGCACCCTCCATTGACCAGGCATGCAGGCTGTTCTTGGGAAGTGGATATAGCATTTAGCTGAGAGAAATTCCTGAATAGGGCTGACTACTGAGGGCTGTCAGAGTGCCCACTATTCAGCAATAAGGAAAATAGTCTTTATTACTAAAGAGGGGGTCTATGGCCCAGACAGCATGGCTCCACAGTTGAGAGTCAACCTATGATTCAAGAGATTGTGGTTTGATTTCAGGTCAGGGCACATGCCCGGGTTGCAGGCTCCATCCCCAGTGGGGAGCATGCAGTAGGCAGCCGATCAATGACTCTCTCTCATCATTGATGTTTCTCTCCCTTTCCCTCTCTCTGAAATCAATAAAGATTTTTTTTTTTAAAAAGAAGGTCTACAGGTGCAGTGTCCACTACTATAGCCCACCCTTGTTCTGATCAGAGTCCTTCTTCCTGTGTATCTGGGAACAGCTACTCCAGGATATTGGGTCATCTCCCTTCCTCTGGCAATTTATAATAGGAATGTTAGTGAGATGAATATAGACTCTGCTACCAGAACTCTTTAAAAGATCACAAATAATATTCATCATCTCCTTCTTCCATGACCCATTCAATTTTCTCCTCCCCCTCAACTAGAACTCTACCGGTCTCAGTGGCATCCCTGCCGATGTGACCCAGAACCACATTTCTGAGGGACCTGAGCTTCTGGTCACCAAGTCCTTCTCAGTCTGTAGCTGTTACACTTGTCTATTTAACATGGAAACTGGAGGAGTAATCGTCTAAGGGTGCTAAGTGGCTTGCCTGAGTGTCAAATTTCTTCTTCCCTTCCCCCACTACAAAACAACGGCCTTTTCGCCTTACACTCACTCCAAACCAGCAGTGAACAGATTTGTAGGAAGGGAAGCAAAAATGTCGCTAGTGGTCCCCTTTATTGAGCCCTGAACCCACATATTCTACCTACTGGGGGCATGACATCATGCAATTATTAGAGTATATAATGAATACCATTATTTAGAGTATATAATGAATGCCAGAGAGTGACACCCCGTTTTCACAGAGTTTGATCTTTGAGTTGGTGTCTCAGCTGTGCCATCGACAGGCCATTCTATTGCTGTGTCAGGCTGGCAGCCTCTGGTTGGTGAGATTTGTGCTAGGACCAGGGGGTCTTACAGAGCTGTGCCTACTGCCTGCCTCCTGGGCTGCAAAGTGTGTTCTTTGTTCTGAGTGTTATGTGGGATTCTGTCAGTGAGTCGGACACTTCATATGCCCTTTGATGGTGGTGCAGGCAGACGACCTGCTGGCAGCAAAAGCAAATTCCCATGTGGAATATGCATCTGCTCCCGCCAAATGGATCACTGTCTCTTTCTGGATAGACGCTGAATGTGATTAACTTGCTCTCAGGTGGGTGGCTGGCCTTTTTGAGGAATGGTGCTGCCTCAGGCACTCACTGTTCCCTTGTGGTCACCACCGTGGTTCCACCTTGCATACTTTGTCTGAGCCCACACGGATCCCTCAGTTTCTCTAACTCCCTGGCTTCTGTGCCTAGGAATAGGAAGCATACGGGTATTTTCCAAGTATGAGAATACTGCTTCCTAAATTTCCAGCCCTCGTATGTATCCTGTGACAAGTCATACCTTTGTCTTAAAAAATGTAGGGAAACAGATATGTTGACTCCTCTCTCATTTTCCCTGTCTAGGAAAACTCTCTTCTCTCTCTTGTTTCTTTCTAGAATTCATTTCCTTTTATCTCTTTGGAGACATCCAGAATAATCCTTTTAATTAGTTTATGCCTAGACAAATAAAGGCAGGGCTCTTGACTTCAACCTGCTTCTGGTTTTAGCCATGGAATAAAGAAGTACCAAAGGCAAGGAAATCCTAAGGGCCTGGCTTCCTTGTTGAGAGGGGAAGGCAAAATACAGCAAACAAAATGCAAGTCAGTGCATCAGAAAGTATCACTATAGCGGCCCGGTGCTATGAATCCAACAGACAGAAGAGACTGAGGGAGGATAGTTTGGGGGTAGGAGGGGAGGTGACAGCCAGAATGGTTGGTTTCAGCACAATCAGAATGACAGAATTTTAGGGGCCTAAAAGACCCTGAAGATTACCTAATCTAATTCTTTCTTTTTACAAGAGGGAGATCTGAAGCTCAGAGTTAGAACCAAAGTCCAGGACTCTTGATTACCCGCCCCCCCCCAATCTCCATTTTTAACTCTTACTTGAATGCCTCTGATGCCTGGTGTTTGTTTGTTTGTTTCTTTGTTTTCCAAACTTTGGTAGAGGAAGATGTGCTGAGCTCTTTCTTAGCAGGTTGCTTGTGAAATTCATGCTACAACCAATTTAAGGTTTAGATATTTTTCCTGCATGCGCATTACCATGAGACCACGAGGAACTATGAGATCTGATCTGCAATCATAAATCAAGCTAGAAATATTGGACAAAGGCAGTTTGCATAGTGAAAATGAAAGTACTGGTGGTGCTATGTACTTACAAAAAAACTGCCCCAGCCCCCTTCCCTGCTGAAGCTGAAGGCTGCTGCCTAATGAAAAGTGACCCTTTGAAGCCAGTCGTGCTAGCCTTCCCCGAACTTGCTAAGAATATTCATTTTCTTTATCACCAGACTGGGCTTAAAGGAAAGTATAATTCAGACATAAAGAGCCCAGGCAAATGGTTCCAGGGCTCTTTCTGTTTCTGCCTTACCTGCCAGGATTTTTGGCATGGCATCGAAGAGCCCTTGCATACCCCAGCCCAGATGCTTGTCTAGAGAATGGATGTTTTAAAGAGGTGCCTCCTGCTCTAATTACCTAACTGATAAATGAAGAATAGTGGGCAGTATCCTCCTCATGCTCGCATTAAAATTACAGTGAATATATGAACATGCAAGCACAGGTATATGTAATGGACATTTGTATTTCTTTGTCCACCAAAGACTCCACTCCTGCTTCTTCTATTAGACCTGCAATTCCCTTTGGGGAAATTATGTCTCCCTTATGCTGTGCAGTCTGGATATTGCTCCCTATTGCTGTGTTCTGTACAATGGCTGATGCATAACAGGCGCAGCCAAAGAAACTCTCTCCCAAATTTTAATCTTCAGTGGCCTGATACAGGATGGAAACATTAATGTAGTTGACTCATACGAGAGGCTGATTCATTTGAGTCTCTTGTTATCCAATAGATGTTTCTACCATCAAGGAAATATTGTACATCTGTGCTAACATAATAGGCACTAGCCATGTGAGACTACTGAGCATTTGAAGTGTGGCTAGAGCAACTGAATTTTTAGTTTTATTTCATTTTAATTATTTAAAATAGAAATAGCCACATTTTCATAGTAGATCCTATAAAAGACACCCAGAGGAGGGACATAGGGAGATAAGGGGAAGGCATTTGACGATAGGAAGAAATTAGAGCTATATTGCCACTAGTCAGGGAATGCCTGGAGCCGCCAGAAGCTGAAAGAGGCAAGAATGGGTTGTCCCCTACAACCTTCATGGGGAGCATGGCCCTACCAACACTTTGCTTTCAGATTTCTGGCCTCCAGAATTGTGAGATAATGTATTGAGGTTGACTTAAGCCACCATGCTGTGGTAATTTGTTGTGACTGTCCTAGGAAACTATATATATATTTTTCAATTTTCAGTATATATATATATATATATATATATATATATATATATATATATATATATAATCATATATGTATATGATTACATGTGTATATGTATATGTATATGTATATGAATACACACACATACATAGAGAGAAAGAGAGAGAGAAGTAGGGTGTTCTATTCCAGCTTTCCTGTTGGATTGGGACCCTGCCATAATTAAATTCAGCCTTCATTCTACCTCCAGCTGGTAAGTAGGGTTCTCCTGCAATATAAATGGGACAGATCCATCTTACTTTGAGTATTGTCCATTCAACTATAAGTTCCACGAGGGAAGGGATATTTTTCTAGTTTGTTCCACACTGTATTGACAGCATTTAGAGGAGTGTTCAGCACATATTAAGTTTTAAATAAATATTTAGTTCAATTCATTAATTAGGATTCTTGCTGTTGGACCCTTCCCCCAGATTTTGCCTTACTTTTTCTCCTGCCACATCCACTTTCAACATGAGTGCTAATCTTGGTAATGTTCAAGTTCACCATTTTTTCCTGGGTGAATCATATTACCATTTATCTAGGAGGAGCACAACCATGGAATTGACTTGGTTACCCCTATCTCAATCCCAGATGGTTTCTAGGTTTTGCCACTCTTTTATCAAATCAAACTATTCTGAAAAGAGCAAGAAGAAAAAGCATCTCTGGATTGTATTAAAATAATCACATCTTTGTGAAAATTTGGGGCTTTTTTCCTGCTATATTTAAACAGATTGCTTTGATCAAAATATTGTTGAACTAATGCCAAATTTATTTATTTTCTTAGACATACTCCAACCTCAAGCATAACTCAGATTTAAGTTATGTCATGCTTTATCCATCACGCCACACAATTTATACATTAAATCCCCAGCACTATATTCTAGGAAGAGATCTTCAGATTCTCATTAGATTTTATTGATTCTTTTTCAACATTTACTTTTAGAAAGTTCCCTTGTCTTTTTTCTCAGCTCATAAGGCATTTAGGTAACTAGTTGTAGTGACTGATAGGGGTGACACAATGACAAATCGTGGTTTACTATTTAGAGAAAAGCCGTCATAAAATAGATACAAAAAAGCAATGTACAACAGACCCAAGCCATTTAATGCGGGGGCTAGCCATTCTATATCCCTCAACAACCTACAGCACTCTAATGGATGCTTATTAAAATGACTTAATCATCAAAAAAGACTTAGATTATACTCCATATATTATATATGAGACTAGAAAGGTGGAAAACATTTTTAAGAATGCCACAAACTCATCAATTTAAAAAATAGTATTTGAAATGACAAATCTTACATATGTGGATAAATCTCTTAAGTGATCCTGCTGAGAAAGACTGAGAATTTCCAAGAGCTCCAGAAACGATAAGCTTGCCAGGTGTGAACCTTAAGCTCACGCAGACAAGGAAGTCAGGTTATCATATCAAACTATGATATGCATTATGATTTGAAACACAGGTAGGAATTCACTGAGGGTGCACAGGGGGTTATCTCCAACCTGAGAAGTTGATGAATCCCTCCCTTCCTTCCTCCCTCTCTCTCTCTCTCTCTCTCTCTCTCTCTCTCTCTCTCTCTCTCACACACACACACACACACACACACACACATGTTCACACTAACACACATATAGAAACATCATTTAGGACCACATCTCTGGGGTGTAGAGGCCTTGAAGCAAAAGCAACCTTGTATATATCTTTCTTTATCCTAGCACAAAGACGGCCATTCTAAGGTCTAGGGTTGCATTATGAAATCATTTGTTCTCGGTTTCAGCCCCTGTGGCTTTCATTGCTCCTGCAGGAACCATGCTGCCTCCGTTTTTCTCTCTGGGTCATAAAGGAGTCCTCTCCTTTATTGGACTCCAGGTGTTATTTGCATTCTTTCAAATACTACAATCTCCACCCCCAATCCAAAAAAAAAGGGAAGCTCAATCTAAATTTACCTGAAACATATTTAGTATCTACCCATAATGTGACATTATTACCTTTACCTCTAATCACAGATTTGTCCCATTAAAGGAACCTCAGACAATAAAGTAGGAAGTTGAACTTTTGAAAGAGTTGGGAGATTTAAGTGTTAAGAAATTTCACATTACCCAACTGGCTGACAAGCAAACAGCATTTTTTGGAGTAAAGATTGAGTCCTCTAGTCTCTAACTGGATGTGTTAAAGCATTGATTATCACTGTTACTGTTATTACTGTGTTACTATTATTAGTCTATTATAGAGGGATTAAATGGCTGTGGTGTTAAGGGAAATTGTAGATGCAGATCTGACAAGGCCATCTTCTGCATTTGAAGGTTTGGGGCCCATACTCCTTAAGAACTTACATTCCTCTTCAACTATGAGAAAAAATACATGAATAAATATAATTACATATGAAATCTGGATATTTTTTATTCTCTTCAGTGAGTTCATAGTTTTAAACACCTTTGATTATACAACCATCTGTTGCCATTCAAACTAGTATGTATGTGAGATTAGCTTTCTCATAACAATTCAGTGCTGTCTCTTGTGAGGCTGGTTTTCACTTTTGCCTGATCGTTTGTTCACCTCTCAGTTTTCACCTTAGAGGCATAACAGAGAAACTGCTGGCTTCCTGTAGAGTTTTTAAAAAATAGTTGTGATATAGTCATTTATTTTTTGTTGTTTAGATTCCACATATAAGTGAAATCATATGGTATTTGTCTTTCTCTGTCTGACTTATTTCACTTAGCAAAAATACCTTCTAGGTCCATCCATAACAACAAAAAACTTTAAAAATATAATTTTTCCTGAATCATGGGAATAATTAAACCAGTACATGGTTACCTTGGCTGTCTAAATATTATTTCCTTTTAATGAAACTAACTCAATTGAATGAAATAATAAATTAAGTCATCTATTTATTCCATAAATATTTATTGATTATCTAGTATGTGCCAAATGACCTGGTAGCAAAAGAAATACAAAAGTGAACAACACAGACAACCTCTCTGCCCTTATAGAGCTTATATTATAATGTAGGCAAATACATAATAAGCCAAACAAATATTTTATATTCAATCAAATTATTAATTATTTATTGAATATTTGCCACATACTCATTTTTGGAAAGTGCTATGATACTTAAAAGTTGGTATATCTAAGGTCATTTTCCTTAAAATGTGAGGTCTCTCTTAACTCAAAGGAGCTAAATGTGAAACAGTTAGAAAATCAATACAATTTGTAACATTTATAACAACTATAAAAGGCATAAAGAGACTAGTATGTAGAAATAATATGCGCCTGAGAGGGGTAAAGCAACTTGCCTGTGTTTCGTGACTGGTAATTAGCACCAAAGCTAGAACCAAGGTTGGGCCCATACTTAGTATTTAGGCAAGGTGACGGGAGGGCAATGTGTGCCCAGAGGGCCAGCAGTGACAGGCACAGAGCTGGAAGATAACAGGCTATAAAAAGAGCTCTCAAGATCTCAGGCTTTTCATGTTTCAGATTTGAAGCAGATAAAACCAAAATCATTCTTAAAGACTCTTCTAACATCAAAATGTATTATTCCTTTTTAAAGAAATATCATTCCCATTACATACTCTTCAAGTTGGATGGAGCAGATTTTTCCACTCAATCAAAGTCTATTTTTGGAAGGCAATTTTCTATTTCTGCAACTCTGATCTCTCTTTGAAACTTACGTCCTGCCTCTCTTACTTTTTTGGAGGAAAATTTCACCTGAAGTTTTTATTTTACCTTCAATCTATTATATCTAAAGCAAATTCATTACTTTTCATGCTAAAGGTTTTTTAGGGTATATTTATAGACATCGATATTCTCCCAAATGCTAAGGCTGAACACTTTGAAGCCATTCCTTGCTGCTTTTTAATTCTCCAAGTTCTAAGAGTAGCAAGTTAATAGTATCTTATGCATTTGCTGTTCCATTCCACTGTTCCCAGGCTAGAACAGATATTACTACTTCATGTTTGAATGATGTTAATAATCTCGTAGTTAATTTTCTACATCCCTTTCAGTTCATTGTAGAATCTTAGACAGCAGAGCCTCTCTCTCTTTCTCTCTCTCTCTCTCTCCATATATATATACACATATATATATCTTACATATATATAATATTATTGTCAACCAAAAGTGATACAGGATAAGGAAAGGCAAGAATGTATCAATGACATTTTTTGTTGTTTTATATTTGCCATAAGAACAGTGATCTTGTCTGTCTTGTTCACTACTCTGTCTGCATACCTGGAACAATGCTCTCATGGACCCACATGGCAAGGATATAAGGGCAATCTCTGGTCAACAGCCAACAAGTTGCTAAGGCCTTCACCTGGCAGCTATAAAGACCTGAATCCTGTTGGTAACAATTGAGCTTGGAAGCAGATCCTTCCCCAGTCAAGCCTCAGATGAGCCCCAGCACTGGTCAATGCCTTGATTGTAGCCTAGTGAGAAGCAATGGAGCAGAGGACCCCGTGAAACTACGCTGGAATAGCTGATCTAAAGACATTGTAAGATTATAAATGTGTGTGGCTTAAGGCTGCTGAATTTATGGTAATTTTTTATACATCAATAAATACAAATGCCTTACAACCATTCAATAGTTAATAAATATGTCAGTTGAATGAGTGGAATAACCTCTTTCTCTCCTTATACATTAACATTCAACAAATATTTTCTAAAAAATACTTTTTAACAGTTGAGAAAACTAAATTAATTTTGAAACTTGAACCTTTAGTCTCAAGGCATTTTTTCCAGTGTTGGGTAATAACAATGTGGTGAATGAGGTAGGTTCAGTTATTGCTTTCAAGTTTTGGTTGTTGTTTCATGGCTAAAATCTCTGCTGTCTTTGAACATGTTTAATTAAAAGTGTGATCTATACTCTAGTACATTAGTTAATTAAACCTATGTCTGTAGACAAAAGGTGAACTCTCCTTTTATTTTCTCAAAGAGAATTTGAAGTTCCAAAGTCATTTTTGCCATAATTCTTGAGGAGGATGCTTAATTAAATTTGTATTGTTTTCAAATAGCCTCATCACCAACAGCACATTGCATCATGGTGCTGGAGATGCAGAGAGAAAATAAAATTATAAATTGAAATGTTGCAAATATACATTAAAAATTAAAGTCTTTAGAAGTTACTTTACTTGGAAAAGTTTAATGTCAGAAGATATACCTTAATATTTTATATCTCCTATAAAATATTTAAAAATCATAATTCTCTTGGGAAAAAGAAAATGTTTCAACATCCACAAAATACAGTGACATATGGAGAGTTAAGTCTTTTTTATTATAAGTATTAAAGGGAAATATCAAGAGGGAATATGTTTATTACCAGATTGGAAATAGTGGTTATTGTATAGTGCTAAAAAAGTTTCCAAATGCTGATGTTTAAGTGAAGGAAATAAGAGCTTAATGATGTATTAAATTTTTCCACAAGGTCAAATTTATTAAAGGACTGAACTTTATTCTTCACTTATGTCCATCTTAAATGTTGGATGTTAGATGATCTATCCCATATGAGATCATACGATGAAGAGCTTTTTAAAATGTTTTTACTCAGCGAAAGACAAAGTTGGCAGTTCTCGGTCTGTCCAAACCAAACATCTAAAAATCTTAGGACTTTAGCTCCATTCGCTCCCTGGGTATGTCCTAGGAATGTCTGCCTTATCCTACAGCTCTGGGATCTCTGTGATTAACGGGGATGGTCTGTGGCAAGTCTCGGGCATGGTGACCATTTGATCAGTATGTAAACTCCTAGTGCGCTTCTGCGGCCCGCCTTGCTCCAACTGAACGTCATGGCGTTTCTAGTCTGTTTCCTAAACTGTTTCTACCGAGGGCCTTTCAGTTCTCACCAGGTTTGATGACTTACTTCCTGGCCAGGATGTCTGAGTTTCTGGCCAGAATAAAATTCATGGTTGTTTCCTTTTAATTTATTTTTTTTCAAGTGACATTCGTTTACTTAACCTTTTGCTTGTTCTCTGCTGGTGTACATTTCAGTGTATAACTTCAGGTGCAACCTGACGCTTCTTTAGAAAACATATCCACTCAAACCCAATGAAAACGTATAGTTATTCGTTTTGTGATTTCTTCCCAAGGGCTTTATGTTACTCTCACCTTTTATATAAAAATATAAGGACATATATAATATGACTTGGGAGTTGCTTTTTAGCGCTGGGGATGAGTTGAAATAAGCTATGGAATTTTAGAACCAGAAAGGGCCTTAGAAATGACTCAATCCAATCTCTCTATTTCTTTAGATAGGAAGGTTTTTAGCAGCCCAAATTCATTTAGTAAAAGAATCAGAATAATATAAACACCTCTGTTACAGCCCAAATCTACTGTACATGGTCTCTTTTTTCTGTATTCTAATATTCTTGAATCACCCCTTCTTATTACTATTATTGTCTCACTTTTAAAAAATACACACTGGATTCAACATCACCTTGTTAGGACCCATGAATACAAAGTTATACAGGTAATGATTACTGCTCTCAAACAATCATACCCCGAGAGCCATCTGGTACCTCAGATCCTTGGTCCCCGCCCTGGGCATGACCCTCCGCAGGCATGTTCTGGGCTTCTGCAGCCGCGCTCCTCTCCATGGGAGCTTGTATTTCCCCTTCTTGGCCTTTCTCCTGTTAACTGAGCCCTGGAATTTCCTCCCCCAGTTCGGGGCCTGGACGAGCCTCTTCACTGAGTATGTCTCCCTCGGGGTAGACGGTGTGAACAACTCAAAGGTGCGAGGGGCGGCCCTCGTCAGACACCTCGGGACCAGTTGAACGGCTTTCCCCCCTCTGCCCCCAGTCCCTGGCCCTCATGTTGGCCCGTATTCTGTAGCCCCCCTCACATGCCGGCCCTCGTCCCATGCCCTCGTCCCATGCCTGCCCTCTGCAGCCCTTGCCCCTGCCCTGGGGCTTCCTGGTTTCCACTGAGGTGTGACATGCCCCGGGGTGCACTTGGCACCTACACACGTGCCACCCCGAAGCTGAACTTTTGACTGATGGAAGGTGGGAGGTGAGCATATTTTTAATCTTTATCTTCCTGGACAAACTCTCTTAAAACGCAGTAGTAAATATGCCCTCTCAGAAGGCAGACCTTCTAGATCAAGCAAGTTGTGCTGGATTTTAGGCAGTGACCAGCTCTGCAATACTTTCTGTCCTATTTACTCTCCTTCCTTCAGTGCCTCACTCTCCATTTCCTTCCTGCCTGCGTCCTTGAAATCCCTGTCACCAAGAAAGAACTAACATATAGATTTTTACCGTAAACTATGTTTCTAGAAAAGCTAAGCTAATATACCACATGCTTCAGACATATAGGGAGGGCCAAAGTAGGTTTACAGCTCTGAGTATGCTAAACACAGAATTTAATCTTGTATTATTATTGATTAATTATTGTATTATTTTCCATACAAACAGCTGTAAACCTACTTTTGGCCCACCCTGTATATATCTACTTCTTATACCAGCACTGATCTTTCCTCTTATTCTAGTGGAGACCTCCTGATCATTCAAGTCCTAGTTCAATGTGCTCTGTAAAGCTTGACCCACTCCAGCAGAGTGAATCATTTTCTGCTTGTGTTACTGTTAATTTCCTAGCACATGGGTCTATCATTGTATTTACATAATGTTTTACAATGGTATGTGTTACTCATTAAACACGAACTCCTTGAGAGCCTTAGCTTACAATTCTTTGGATTCCCTACACCATAAATCAACTCAACAGTTTTTTATGGAATGAATTAATGAGTTAATTAAAATTTACTGTAAGACCATGTCCTAATTTAGTGTTCTGTGTGAATGCAGAAAAATGTCTGAACTGAAGATTTATACTACATGAACACCTTTTATGTAATTATGTGTACCTATTATGTATTTATATATTATATTGAATATTCAAAAAATGTTTTCTTTACCTATGCATTTTATCTGTCTAGCTACCTGTCTCTTACTGCCTTGTCTTTCTATTGTTAGTATATAATGTCCTTCTGAAGCTGAGAAAGAGAACAGACAAGGGCCATTGACAAAGCAATAGAACATGAGTTGCTTGTTCAAAGTCAAAACGCTGTATTCTTTGGAGAGATGATTTTCATTGCTTTCGTTAGGAAGTGAGCCTGCACTTCTCTTTTGTTTGGGTCCAGTGTGTTTTGGTTCTGACAGAGATTTTGTTATAATGGTCTCACTGCAGTGCTTAAACTAGAAATAGCAAGCCTGAGAAATGACATCATTTTCCCCAGTAACTGAGATGACAATAAAGAAATTTCATTTGTAGCTGAAATACTTGGAGTTTCAAGTCTATACTGGATTCCTGAGCACATATTAATTTATTTGCAGATTCTTTTCCAGCATACCCCTCTGCTCCAGTCTCCATAACCACCTCGCGTAATTGCTATTGTTCTGATTTGTGGGAGTCACCTCTCATTTCTGAGCTACAGGCTACTTGCTATCCAAAGCCAGTCACTGCTTAACTCCCATAGAATGAGAGACATGTGTACCCACATCCAGATCTTCATCAGTTATTTGCATATTATGCTTCTTGTCACTCAGCTTTCTTGCAAATTTATCCCTCAGGCTTTTGCCTCCAAAATCACCAAAAAAGGCATCAAATCCTGAGTGCTTCAAAAGTACAAGAATTTTGGTTTCTGTGTTCTAGAAAACATTTACCACTTATTATATTATTATAAATGTTCAGAAAATATACAATGACTATTTTGCATCCACGTGAAAATAAATTCTTAGCGTGTAATTATCCCTATTGAATTTATTTCTGACCTGAATGTATTACTTATGGGCGAGAATAAATGGAACAAATCATTCCTTGTTTGTTCCATTTACCTCTTTCTGATTTATTCCAACTACTCAATTTAGTACTTTTTTTTTCAGGACTGTACATTGAGATAATGCATCCTGGAAATACCTGCATTTTGTTTGTCCAAAACCTTTATTTGAAATGAATGTAAGCTCTTGGCGGCTTTATTATATTTGTTCTTTATTATGCCTTTAAGAGGTTTCTCAGTTCCTGTCAAGGCACCTAAGATTTCTTGTTCTGAGTTTGATGTAAAATGCCACAAACCAGTTCTAGGAGAGTGTGGGAAGCCTCCATGCTGTCAAAGAGAAGTGATCCTCATTGATGATGAAATTAAACCTATTTATTTTAAGCTTATAAACCCATTTGTCATTCAATTTTCTGTTCAATAATGGTACTTTAAACAAAGAAAATATAAATAGATGGAGACAGAAAGTTAATTAATATGATCACTTTATTGATTAAAATAATTTGAAAAGGGGCCACATAAGTTTAGGAAAATCAACCTTAAAGTTTCATAGTAAGTCCTGCAGATTTTTGCCTGCATTTCCTATACTCTGAAATGCTAAAACAATAACACACTTGATGGCTTGTTTGTTAAACAAGACTTGTTTGTTAAAGTGACCTACCTGCCAGACATGACCTAACCTTGTCTTGTTTTTCACATTGTTGTTGTTTTTTATCTTCAGAGATGCAAGCCTTCCATGGGCTCCTCAGACAGATTAGGCCCCAGAAAGGAGGTGTGTGGGATAAGCAATGAAAAAGCTCTGGAATTGGCTGGCTGGCTGGTGAGTGGCCTGTTCTAACCATCACTGCTCTTAGGCTCAAATCTGATAATAGAGGTAAAATGGGATGATGAGGACATGGGCATTGAGTTGGTAAAATTCAGTGGGAAAGGAGCACACATGCCTAAGGAGAGCATGCTACTTCTGATCTTAGGTTAAGTACTGAACATCCCCCCATTTCACAGATAAGGTGAAGCCAATCCAAAATCATGAATATTTAATGTGCTCATTTGTGCACATTTCCTTACCCTTCTTTCTGGTATGTTCTCCTACACTCTGTATTCTGCCCTTTGTTCCTCTGTACTGAAAATGAAGCTTCTCAAAAGTGGCACTCTTGACATTTGGGGTTGGTAAATTCTTTCCTTGGGGAGTGGAGGCTGGGATGTCTTCTGCATCATGAGCTGTTGAGCAGCATCCTGATTTTTACTTATTTTAGATTCCAAGAGCACAACTCTCCTCCACCCCAGTTATGACAACCAAAAATGTCTCTAGGCATTACCAAATATCCCCTGAGAGACAAAATTGCCCATTGTTGAGAATCATGGTACTAAAAGAAGAATTTTAGAAATTACATTAAATATGATGGTGCTAGCTGTTCTCCTCAAGCTTCAGTGCCTCGCCGCAATAGACATTTATTTTTTGCTCACTTTATGGTCAGGTATTCCTGGTCAGACAGCCTTCCATAACAGAATTAAGGAACATAAGCCCCTTATATTTCACAGATCAACCGTCCTTTGGGATGGAAAAAGAAACCAGGGAAAAACCTACCCAATTCTTAACTGCCTTGGGTAAGGATTAATATGCACATTGGGATTAGCTAAAGAACATATATGCATACCCCATGGATATAGACAGTAGTTTGGTGAAGGCCAAGGGAGGTGGGAGGTGGAGGTGCACAAAGGGGTGGGGGAATAAGGGGACACCTACAATAATGTCAACATTAAAAAATTTTAATAAAACAATATGCACACCTAGATGAGCATAAACTGGGAAATCTGGTTCCAAAGAAGGCAGCCATTTACAAGCAATGATTCTATCTTTTAAAAAAGGAATAAAACATAAGTGTTTGGGGGCAAAGTGGAGTGTCACTTACACTTCTTTGTTGCATAAACATGGAATAGTTTTTCTTCTCTATCTACCCACTGAGTTTGGGCTGATAACAGAGATTTGGGAGAGGAACTAAACTGAGGTGCCACTGGACAAAAGGTGTTTTAAGGCTTTGACCCTGAAAAGAAGGGGGGGGGGAATCTCAGAAACCTATTGATATTATAGTTCCATAATTAGATTAATGATAAACATAATTTTGAGACATTTAAATATCTATGTTGCATATTCCTTTAAACTGAATGTATACAATATGGTGGTTTAAAAGAGCAAACGTCTGAATTTTTATTTTGACTATGTTCTTAGTGGCTTGTGATTTGGGAAAGTCATTGAACTCCCCAGCATGCTTGCTCTGCATGAGCAAAATAGGCATAAAACCACTTCTCATAACTTCTTTACAGGGGATTAAAATGGAGCTAGTGTATAATTTATCTGGAAAAAATTATTCTATCAAACTTCAAAGTATTATATTTATATCTCGCTACTTATTATGGGTCACTGTGTGGGGTTGGTGACTGAGTCAGATATTGGCCCACTGTCTGGTAGATACAGGGATTCTGAGTTACTTGAAGACAAGAAGGCTGAGATGCTGCATGTGATCCTGTGAGCCCACTGAACGTTTGGGCATGTTGTGGAGGCCCCAGTCAGGCTATATAAAAGGAATCTCCTCTCTTATGTAGGTACTATAAAGGCCTCTGTGACAGTAGTTGAACTATACAGAAGATAAACTTTTATAAGCCAGAACATTCTCAGTGACCAACAGTTAGGTTTTAATTTTGAATATTGGATGCCTCAGTAATGTCATTGTTAGAAGGCTTTTTAGGGAGCTATCCATGGTGCTGATAATCTGTTCCTGACCTTTCAGCATCAGAGGGCCAATATTCCTATTCTTGACCCAGTGTTTGCCTGGAACATTGTCCTCCTGATTGTAACTAACCTTAACATTACCATGCTCTAGATCAAAACTGGTCTGTAAAAACATTCTTATACCTTGAACAATTTCCTACTGAACTTCCATTAAGCTTCATGAGTTAATGAGTTAACCTGCTGCCTAAGTTAATCAATATGTAGACTGATACTCATATTCCCAAAATACGCTCCAGACTTACATTCAGGTTTCAAGAGAGATTAATTACACAACAAAAAATAAATATATTGTGCATATAGTCAATGCCTGGAGAACTACCTTCATAAGGAATCAATAACTAAACTATAATGCAAGGTCAAACTAATTTTTATGATTTGTGACATTTTAAAGTATTTGAGAAGAATATTAATTTGGAACACAGAGATATCTTTAGTAATAGTTGGATATATAATGAGAGCAATTATTTAGTTGAAAATTAATACTTCTGCTGATAGTTCAAGTTTCTTATCTCTGCCAAGGATCCCAGCAGACTCGTATATATAGCAGGTGATGAAATCATATGGGCTACTTTGATACTCATTATATTGTCTCACATGATTTTATGTCATGTAAATGCCCTATTCTGTAATAAAGAGAGAAAAGATAAGAAGTCTGTTTTTGGCATTGTGGTTCCATCATTTTCTTCAATGACGCTTAGAATCTGTGTATATTATTTATGACAAGCACACAAAACACATCACCTGAACTAAGAAGAACTGTATTTTGCAGGTTTGATTCCTACGAAAGAGTGAATTATAACAGCTGAGGGCACAAATAAACCAGCTCGAGGCATATTGATCAGAGAGAATTCCAGCATTGTTGCTGATTGGAAAGTGCATTTTTGCTACTCAATTAGAATCAAATACAGCAGCAAGAAAACCAGGGATATTTCCTAAAATACAAAACAAAATATGTCTAAGGTGCAAAAAGTTCTCTCATAAAAATTAATTTAAGTTAAATCAAGTACTTCCAGGGGAAGGAAATATGGATTAACTGTCAGGAGAATGATTTACCTGAGACACTTTACTCTATTTTCATTGTATCTGGTTGACCTTTTTCTAGACAGTGGTATAAAAATGTACCTGGTTTCTATATGTGTTCATTAATATAAAATAAATATTGACATTTTAATTTGTTTCTTTATACTAATACTATAGTACCACTACTAAACATTGTAACATTTAGAAACATGTATATTGTTCCTCTTGCTAGATTTTCCATAGCATTTAAAAAGAAAACTGATAAATATAGCAGACTTTCTATATGTAGCTAAGACCCATAATATTTGAATATGGGAAAGGAAGAATACTACCTAAGTGGTATTAACAAAAAACATGTTCATTGACAATTATAGCTTTTATTTTGGCCTTTTCTATACTGAATACTGTATGAACAGTATAAATAAATTTATTTAAAATTTGGCCTCATTTTCAGTGATTTAAATAGCAGATACACGTTAAAGGCAAAATATAAAAATTAAATTAAAAAATAACCCAGGTACTATGATGATTAGTCTAACTTGACAGCAGCCCTGTATTGTTGATTATATGCTTTGAGTTTTGCACACTGCTTTCATTTTATTCATAAACACATTTAGCCATTTTCTTGTTTACCCAGCATACAATTAGGTTGAAGGCCCAAGGAAAAAATATTTTTAAAGGATGACATTGTTTGCTTCTTAAAATCGGGTAATATGTGGTCATTTTCTTCCCTGCGTGTTTATGTTTTTGCCTAAATGTTCTTTAGGACAGCGCTTCCCAGACTTTAATGTGCATGTGAATCATGTATGCATCTTGTTAAAATGCAGAATTTAAAAGTAGGTCTGGGTGTGGAGGCTGCGATTCTGCGATTCTAATAAGCACCCAGGTACCGCTGATGCAGCTGGTCTGCAGACCGTACTTCCAGTACTCGGGCATTAGTCTATTGTGTAATAGCTATCATGTGCACAGCTATTACTGTAAGCTATTTGACCTTGCTTTTCCAAGACTCTTATCTTTACAATAGGAATGGTGAAGTGCAATGATTAAGAGCATGGGCTCTGATGTCGGGTGACCTGAGGTTGACTTCTAGTTTCTCCTTTACTTAGCTGTGACTAAACTGTTAAACCTCTCTAAGCCTCAGTTTCCTATTATATAAAAAGTTGATAATGTCCGGTCCTACATTGTGGAATTCTTGTGTGGATTACATGAGATAATACTTATTAAGCATTTAGCCCACTGATTGGCACATAGTAAGCACTACCATTTATATAAAACTGAAGGGGCTTTCAGAAATTGTGCAGTGTAGCTCTTGATTTTTAAAGCTTGGAATACAGAAACATGTTACATAAACTGACTTAGATCACTCAGCAAGTAGTACTGTATATCAAGCAGGATCTGAAAGAAAACTTGGAAGGATAAAGACAATTGAAACAATTTATTATTTTTGCAGGTGCATTAATTAAGAAATGAATCCATATGATTTCACTCATATGTGGAATCTAGTAAACAAAATGAACTATCAAGCAAAGTAGAGGCAGACCCATAGACAGAGAAGTCTGACAGCTGTTGAGGGGAGGTGTTGAGGGGCTGGGTGAGGGTGTGTAGAAGGACTGAGAAAGAAAAGAAAGAGAGAAAAAACTCATGGACCGGGACAACAGAGTGGGATTGCCAGGGAGAGGCGAGGTGGGGGGAGGTGGAGGAAGGTATAGGGGGGATAAATGGTGACGAAAGGAGACTGGGCTTAGGGAGTGGACACACAACACAGTGTACAGAGGATGTGTTGTGGAATTGTGCACCTGAAACCTGTATAATTTTGTTAACCAGTGTCACCCCGATAAATTCAATAAAAAGGAAAAAATAGAAATGAATCCAATATATACCATATTAATAGATTTTTATATTTCTTTAATCACATTTCTAGTTTTTCAAACATCAATTTACTTGTGATATTTTAAAGATTTTATAATACAGCTTATACATTTTAGCAGAAAAAATCTTGAAGTGCAAATAGGAATTTATGACATGCTTCTTCAAAGGAATAATTGCTTGGCAGAAATCATCAAACTCTTACTTAAAAATCACTTGTTCTTCTTGAATTGGATGTCTATCACTGTCTGGCACTGAGAATCAAAAGACATGCATTTTAATTCTACCTATTACTCACTGATTGGGGGTTCTTGGATAAGTCAGTTTATCTCTGGCTCAGTTTCATCAACTTTATAATATCTATTTCTCCTCCAAGAATCAAATACAAGTCTGGGTGATCAAAAATATGTTGTTGCATAGTCATCAATATGAATTTGTTATTATAATAACATACCTTCAGAAAATGACTAAGGCTATCTATGATATAAGTGTGTGTAAAGAATACTATGTCAATGATGTCCACAGCGATAGAAAGTGAGGACACTTTAAGTCTGAAACACACTGAGTAGCAGCTGCCAACATTGCACAAGCTAGATCCAGACATTTCCTCTCGTGCCCTACACCATTGTCAAATATGGTGGCATTTACTTTATCCCCAGCTAAATTCTAAAAAATGATCCTCAATGTTATTATAATGAAGACAGAAGTTGCCTACAAAGCTTTCCGAAAGATTTTCTCATTGTTGAAGTTGGAATTCTCTTTTACTTAAATTTTATGTCTCTCTGTTTTTTTTCTTCTGTCTCACAAAAGGACATCCAAATGTAAACATATATGAACAGAAAACAAATCCTCAGTTTTTCATTAGAGATGGATTAATGTGGATTGAATTATCTCTCAGATGTACCTCTATAGAAAACCTGTTTCAAAATTGTGGATTGCCTGTGAGGTTTCTTTATATTCCTGAGGATATTGTTCCCAATGAACATCAGGATTTATCTCAGAGAAGTTTACTGTATTTGAAACTGGAAAACATAAGAAACTGATTGCTTTCAGTTCTCTCAAAATTATTGAGGCAACCTCTCCTCACTTTTTCTGGAGCTTCTGCATGTAAACTCCATTTACCTATTGAGGATGTCACCATTCCCACATTCCCCATGTCCTGGTGCTGTTATTTTTTAAAGCCGCATCCATCTCACTGTCATTTGTCCCTCTGTGGGTCACTCTGGTATATGAGAAACAAGTGTTGCTTTTATTTATTACTTTGTCCCAAGATAATGGTTGATGGAAGTGTAAAGAATATCTCTAGAGAAAAATTGGCACTTGGAATAGAAATAATGTTTAGTGCAATAGTACAATATCTTTCCTGGTCTATTAAAATAAATAAATAAATAAATAAATAAATAAATAAATAAATAAATAAGAAACAGCTGTCATTTTAAATTAACACTTTTATTCAAAGCAAAGAACTGAAAGATGTCCTGACCTCCCTGATTAAGCTCTTTTTTTTAAGTTAGACAGTTTTGATTTATAAATATTCTATATAAAACATGCCAAGTAGGTAATATACCAGGATTTTCTGCATCCATTTAAAAACCTGCAATAAAGGATGTACAGGAGTCTTCTTTGTTTACAAATATTTCTCTAAGCACATCAGCCTTCTGGGTGGGCCCTGAATAACATTTTTTAAAAATTTATCTTTATTGTTGAAAGTATTACAGGTGTCCCATTTTTCCCCCCAATTGGCCCCCTCCACCTCACTCCCACCCCCTCTCCACACCTTCACCCGTTATTGACTGTGTCCATGGGTTATGCATATATACATATAACTTCTTTGGTTAATCTCTTCCCACCCTCCACCCCTCTTCCCTCTTTCCTCTGAAATATGATCATCTGTTGCCTGCATCAATGTCTCTGGATCTATTTAGCTTTCCAGATTCTTTTGTTCATTAGCTTCTTCCTAAGAAGACCCTTCAACATTTCCTGTAGTGCTGGTCTGGTGGTGATGAACTCCTTTAGCTTTTTCTTATCTGTGAAGCTCTTTATTTGACCTTCAGTTCTAAATGATAGCTTTGCTGGGTAGAGCAATCTTGGTTGTAGTTCCATGTTTTTCATCACTTTGAATATTTCTTGCCACTCCCTTCTGGCGTGCAAAGTTTCTGTTGAGAAATCAGCTGACAGTCGTATGGGTGCTCCCTTGTAGGTAACTAATTGCTTTTCTCTTGCTGCTTTTAAGATTCTCTCTTTGTCTTTAACCTTTGGCATTTTAATGATGATGTGTCTTGCTGTGGGCCTCTTTGGGTTCCTCTTCTTTGGGGTCCTCTGTGCTTCCTGGACTTGAAAGTCTATTTCTTTCCCCAGGTAGGGGAAGTTTTCTGTAATTATTTTTTCAAATAGGTTTTCAATTTCTTGCTCTTTTTTCCTCGTTCTAGCACCCCAATAATATGAATGTTGGGCCTCTTGAAGTTGTCCCAGAGGTTTCTTATACTATCTTCATATTTCTGGATTCTTTTTTCTTTTTGCTCTTCTGGTTGGGTGTTTTTTGTTTCCTCATGTTCCAAATTGCTGATTTCATTCTCAGCATCCTCTACTCTACTGTTGATTCCCTGTAAATTATTCTTCATTTCAGTTTGTGTAGCCTTCATTTCAAATTGGTACTTTATTATGCCATCGATTTTCTCAGTTGTTTTCGTAATACTCTTACTAATATGGTTGAGCATCCTTATAAACAAAATTCTGAACTCTGTATCTGTTAGCTTGCTTGGATCTATTTCATTTAGTTCCTTTTCTAGAGATTTCTTCTGTTCTTTCCTTTGTGACATGTTTCTTTGCCTCCACACTTTGGCTGCTTCCAGGTGTTTGTTTCTATGTATTAGGTAGAGCTGCTATGTCTTCTGGAATTGGTAGAGTGGCTTTGTGTAGTAGGTGTCCTGTAGGGTCCAGTGGCTCAGCCTCCCCAGTCACCTGAGCTGGGCCCTCTAGGTGCTCCCCTGCTTGGGCGGTGTGCTCGGACCTGTTGTAGTTGAGCCTTGGTTGCTGTTGGCGTCACTGGGAGGAATTGACCCCCAGGCCAATCGGCTGTGAGGAGCAGCTGCAGCTACAGCCAAAGAGCTGCTGTGCTGGAGACGCCCCTATGGAGAAGATTTACTTCAGTGGGGCTTTGGTGCTCACCAAGTGTGCCCCTTGAGTGTCACTCGTGGATGTGGTTGGGTTATAATCCAGCGTGGTCGAGTCTGACCACTGGGTACACTGTCTCTGGGGCCTCCCGGGAGGTGCAAAGTCAGCCTGTGCCAGTGCCTTGCCCAGGGCCCCCCAGCATGAGCTACACAGCAAACCGTAGGTGGCTGCTGCTTGTGCTGGGCTTGGAGGTGCCCAGGAGAGGCCAAGCTATGAGCCAATGCAGCTGCCACTAGTGCCAGGCCTGGGGCCGCTTATCAAGCCCTATGGGGCCCGCTGCTGCTTGTTTGAGAGATTTCAGGAAAGTCCTAAGCATGAGGCTGGAGAGGCCACTTGCAGAGAAAAGCCCCTGGAAATGGCCTGGATGAGCTGCAGGTGGGTAGGGGCGGGGCCTCCGGGAATCACGGGGCGGGGCCAGAGGTGTGAGTCAGGTGCTGGCGATTCAAACATGGCGCCTGCCTGCCGGCTGTGTGCAGGGAGGACTCGCCACAGGAGCCATGGCCTCCGCCAGCCCTTCTGCCCGGGAGGAAGCTGCCCCTCCAGCTCTCGCCTGGATCTCAGGCAGGTTAGTTCCTCCCCGAGTGTCCCGGGTCCTTTCCGGCTGCTGCCCGGCGCTGGGCTCAGAGGGAGCGTCCGAGTGAGTCCGTGCCGGGCCCTTTAGGAGGAGCTGCTGGGGCTCCCGCAGCCTCCGCGACCCTCAGCGACAGTCCCCGCTGGTTTCACAGCCCAGAGTTGTGGGGACGTCTCTTCCCGGCCCTGGAGCCCTGGGCGGGGGGCTGCTGTGGGGCTGGGACCCCTCCCTCCTCTGGGAAACCTCCGCCGCCGAGATTCCCTCCCGGGTTTCCCCCGCGGCACCGGGTGTGGGCCCACAGCCGCGTCTCCGATTCAGCCCCGATCCACCCGCGTCCCCGCCCCTCCTGTGGTCTCGGTGCTTCCTCAGCTCCCTGGTTGCGGGGCTTCTGTGCAGCCGGCTCAGGAGGCTCCGAGTGACGGTGGCTCTGGATTTCAGTTGTGATTTTGATGTGGCTGCGGGAGGCGGGGGTGTCGCTGTCACCTACGCCGCCATCTTGTTTCCTCTCCGGGATAACATTTTGAAAGATGCGTTAACCAAGCTTCAAAACACATAGTCAATTAGGAAAATAGATTTTATTTTTTTTATAAGTGGAAATAAGCTTTGCTTATTGATCAGAATGGGGAGTTGTCTGAAAAATATTCAGCAAATATCTAAAGTAATATAAAAATAAAGCCCTTTTCAGAAGGTATTAATTGAAACGAGTCTTGCAATAATCACGAAATCCACCTTCTTGCCTGGTGTGGATATAGACCCTCTGATTTGAGTCAGAGGGACACTGGGATGTGAGTATACTAAGCAGTCCCTCAGAGTACGCGCCTGAAATTTAAGAAACTTGGAAATAAAGGATCTCTACCGACAAATCACTTTTATTTGACGCCTCAGCACTGAACATCGAGATCTGACAGATTTGAAGTTAGCATGTGAATGTGAAAAATATCATTTTGAAGGTGCAGAGGGAAACATTGTTCTGTGACACCATGATGATCTATTGAAGAAAGTAACTGCTGCACCAGAAAGACTTACTTTCTTTGATGTATCTATTGGCTGGGGGCAGAGCTTGACAGCGGTTTCATTTAGGAAAAAACGCCATTAATACTGAAATTCTTAAACTTTAGCTGCAACTGGCTTTTAGAGTCAAACATGGGCCCAATTTGAGCTAATATTAGTACAAAGACCCCACAGCTCTCATTGCCACCCTGCTTCACATAAACCACAGAAGCTGTATAATTTGACTTTATTCTGGGAGCTGGCTTAGATCAGAAATAATTTATGTCACAGAAAACACGATTTGATAAGCTTCCTACATTCCATGATTGTACAGCCACGATAGCTCGTCACGGCGGAAGCATCCGTGGAATGACTGGGCCCTCAAGACCTGCTCAGTGAGTGTTTTCTTTTATAAGACACTCAATCCCCTGGAAAGCAGCAGCATTTACTTCTCAAGGCAGATCCCGAGACAAAGCCTTAAAAACCACAACTCGTAATAACAAATGCTAACGTTGAGATATCACTATTCATTCTTCAGGGGGCTATGTTTCAAAGTTGCTCTTTTCCCCCACAGGCTTTGGTTTTCTTATTAGCAAAGCGATAGTCTCTTCCCTGTCGGGGCTCTAACATCCTCCTGGCTGGAGAGCTGATAGGAAGAGACAGAGGAAAAGTCCCGTTGCTGTCCCTGACCAAGGGGCCTGTGAGCTCTGTTAACTTTAATTCTCCTGGCTTGTACTCTTAAAAGGAAGGCCAGGTTTTCTGCTGTTCTCTTCACAGTTGGACTCCAACTTGAGATTCGCAGAACAAACTGTAGGAGGTAACAGCAATCAGGTCTCGCACTCCTGTGCCCGCCTTTGCCTGAGGCCCCATTTTGTCAACGTCTACCTTTCACCTCCTCTGAATATCCAGGAAGGGAAAAACACAGTTGATTCTACATGAGGTCATCCAAATTCAAAGGGAGTTGTCAGGAAAGGTAGTTTGTCAAAAAAAAGGGAAAGCTGAATAAGAGTGTAGTTGCAAAATGAAAAAGCACCCTGGCTTTCACTTTCCAGGAAAATTGGGGAAGTGCTGTTTTCTGTGACTGGCGCTCCACACCATAAGCAAAGGCGGAGAATTGAAACAATTGTCTAAATGTTGTAGTCAGTGATATCAAGAGGAGTTCTATATCACACACGGACGATTTTGTATATGTGCACATATGTGTGATTCTTGTTCATGCCTTTGTTGTACTCCCCTTATATGTTAGTCTCAAAGGAATATATTCTTTAGCAAGTAACCAGAGCCACTCTGATTACAGAAAAAAGATAAATTTCTACAAAAAATGAGAGAGACAAGGAGTGCTATCCTGAGCATCTGCAGCCCTCCGGGCGGACATTAGAGACACTGGTTGCTCTACTCTCCCCTCCAAACTTGCAAGTCCCCTGCCTGCCATGCCAGAGAGCAAGAGCAAAATTAGCAAGGAACAGGCATTATGCAAACATGTAGGAGGGTAAAGGGAGCAGAGTCATAGTGGGCGAGATATGCAGTGGAACCTGGAGTCCACTGGTCCAGTGCTTCTCAGTGTTGTTTGAGGCCTGCCTGGCAGAATCACTTCTCCTCCCTACTGAGTCAGCCTTCCTGGGGCTATAGGCCCAGGGTACAAGCACACCAGGTGATTTTTAAATACACCTGGAGGTTTGTGAATTACTGATTCTAACCCAATATTCCTTCTAGTGATACTGATTTAACCTGGTTACATCATCATTACTATCATCAGCATCACAATAGCTAGGATTTATTGAGAATGTATCCTGTAGGATCCCATGCTTTGCATGCTTTATCTTTAATCTTCACTACAGTTCTATAAATTGGGATCATATAAGCCATTGTAAGTGAAAGGAAATCGGTCTAGAGTCCTGAGGAACTTTCTCAAGGTCACAGCAATCAGTAAGTGATGGATTCAGAATCCAATCCCTCTTCTGACTATAGAGCTCTCACTCTCGATTGAATACTTTGCAGATAAAAATCTTTTAAAAAAATACTGCTTTCTGTAGAGACTCTGAAATAGTGTCAATGAATATAAAATGTTTTAGGGGAAAATGCAATTAACTCAAATACTTGACAGATAGTCTAAATAGCTTAATGTCATCTAGTCCGTCTGTTAAAGGAAATACTAGAGTCAGCCACAAGTTAGAAGAAAGGAGTCTGGGCATGTGGAACATGGAATAAGACCAGCACACAGAAACCTGAAATCTGCATAGACCAATGTCAAGTGAAAAATAGTAAAGGGTTTTGTGGATGATTAAGTAAAATAACTTTAGTTTCAAATTTAAAGTGCTTCTCACTTCCTAGTGATTCTGTTCATTCATGTTCTTCTTAGATTTCTTTTCTTTTCCTGAAAGTATCTGGTATGTTACTACATCATGGGGTTAGTAGTTTTAAAATATTTACATTGGATTATAAACTAATCCTACTTCCTGAGACAATCGGTATACGGGAGACCGGGCACAACATGGTTCAAAGGAGTCATAGGTTAACAAGAACATAGTTTTGATCTAGTTCTTTCTATAGAGCTGAGCTCTGTTCAAGTATATTATGCTCTTTTATAATATATATGACATCATCCATACATGTTCCTTATAAACTTTGTTATAAATTCTTTGCCTTGTTCCATGGCTTTAGTAACCAAAGCCCGAAGTCTTGTTGAGTGCCAGGGAAAGTGGTTGCAAAATTTAGATAGCAGTTGTTGATATTTCAGTTTTTTAAAAAGGTGCATCCTGTTGGGATGGGTCATACAGGATATTCCTTGAAAACATCATTTTGTGATCACAAACATTTGGGAAATGCTAGATAAGATACTCTGCCCCAGGCGACTCAAACTTGAGCATACTAAAAGCTTGAAAAATCCTTTGCTAAATTAACTTTAGGTTTGCCAAATCCAAAATTTCACTAACTTATTTGATATCAAACTCTTTTTGAACATGTCTCTTACTATTACTTGGAATTAATATCCAGGAACTACCTGAAGGGAGACACTGTTGGTGTTTTGATATAATAGAGAAGTTTTTTGTTGGGATCATAGTGCCGCCTCCTCTCTCTTACCTGTCTTGGCTTTTATTCTGAGAGGCCATCCTAGTAGCTTTTCAGACCTGTCACGATGTCTCGATGGAGAAGAGGTTCCTTAGACCTATGATGCCAACAATAAGACTGTATTTTAGTGAAGATTTTATTTAGGGAATATATGAGTGAAGAATTTAAAAATATAAAGGGGGATCAGGGAGATTATCATGAGATGCCAAGAGACTTTCAGTGCAGGCTTTGATAATAAAGGCTATATTAAAAAGTGATCTGTACTGAGATGGGCTACAGTCATAAGCCCCAAATTCAGTATGATATAGATGTTAGTGCCTTGGATGTTAAAGTCAGAAAGACCTGGCTTCAAATCATAATTCTCCATAATCATGTTTGCCTCAGGACAACACAGCTAACCTCATTTATAAAATGTGGATGGTAATGCCTAAATTATAAGGATGTATGGAGGCCGTGGATGTCTCCTGTACATAACATCTTGATAGACAAAATTACAGAAGTAAAAATATAAAAAGGAAAATGGAACCAGCTGATATTTTACTAAACACGAGCATATCTTTTATTTGTGTATAAAACATGTTTTATTATATTAGAAATATAAATTGTTTTTCCATGATACTAAACACCCAGATGAAAAACTAAAACAAAATTAACCAATCATGGCTGATTATATAAACATCCAGATGTTTGGCATCCAATAGATAAGACATCTGGCTCATGAATAGAAATTTTTACTTTCATATGCAAGTTTTGATGAAAATACTTGGTATATATTTCTACAAAAAATTTTTTTCTTTCCAAAGTAACAGACATGTGAGTCACATAAAAGAAAGGTAGAGCAGGGAAAACACTTCAATTTTAGGTGAATTTTAATCCTACAATGAATTATTATTCTCTAGTTTCATACTCTATTCAATTTATTTAACAACAATTTTGAATCCTGTTAGATAGCAAACCTGCATTAGGCAATATGGATTTTAAAACAAACACACAAACGCTACCTGGAGATAGGTCACATTTGAAGGAAGAAAACAAATGTTTGAAATCATAAAAAATGAGCATCGGCATTGAAGGAGCATCGGGGAGTCAGAGGCACACAAGGGGGGTGGGGGACCCTCCTCATCTCCCAGATAGAGGAAGTGGAGAGGAAAAGACATGTCTGGGAAGACTTCTAAGAGGAAGATGGTTTTGGAGTAGAAATAAATAGCTGTGTGCCAGATGGGTTAAGAGGTGAAGGTCGTTCAAGCAGCTCATGGGTTTACCCCTGGTGCTTGTGAGACAGCAAGGAGAGATTCTGAGTGGCTTTCTTCTTTAGTCAGTGGGGTGACAAGGTGACAACATTGTGCAGAATGTGAGGGCAGAAGTGTGAAGGATGGACTGTTGAATAATTCAGTGATATATGGCTTTGTGTATAGTGTCAATTATTTTGTGATAGAAATATTTCTGGCTGGAATCCCAAACTTTGGACTCGTCCCTAGCTATTGTTTTACCTGACCTTGAGATTTCTTACTAATATTGCTGTTATGTGGAACTAGAAGGTAATCCCCATCAGCAGACTTCAGAGCGCAAGCCTCACTGTCGTTTGACCTGCTCTATGGAGCAAAAGAGATTTGAGTTTTGCCAAGAGCTTGGCAAGAGCCACTAATACACACCTTTGAATTAGAAGCAAAGCTAAACTTTTAAAAAAATTTTTCAATTACAGTTGAGATACAATTTGTTTCAGGTGTACAACATAGTGATTAGACATTTATATAACTTATGGAGTGATCAGCTCAATATGTGTAGTACCCATCTGACACCATATTGAAGTATACACCTACTTTTTGAATTTCAAAGAAGGGAGAGATTGAACACTTGGCATCACACTTCGCTCTCTCTATATCATTAAATTGCCCTACATTCATCACTGTACTAGAAAAGTAATGATCAGTTATCTGTATATGTATATGATGTGTGTGTGTGTGTGTGTGTATAATCACTGCTTTTATTCATTGCTATAAACAGTATGACTTTGCAGTATTCTTAACAAATAGCAGACTCACATCTGACCCAAATAGGAACATTAACCCAACTGCATGGCACATTTAACAAAACCAATTTTATCACCCTGGTATATTTTTGGACTTCAATAAAGGAGGCATAATAATACACACATAAATAATTTGGGGGATTTTATTATTTTGCTTTTTACCCCAGACATGCTCTGCTTCGAAGTTTATCTATGTAACAGCAACTGACTTGGTGCGATAGTTTCTGAAAGTTTCTTTCCTTTTCTGCTACCTTTTCAAAGCAACTCTCGCTAAGGTCATTTAAACAGACATCACTTTTAATAAAGCACGGATGTGTTCTCAGGGTATAACTGAAAAGATCAGTTATAAATGTTCACTGAATTTTACAGATTCTGAAAACCACACACCTAAATAAAAAAATGATATTAATTCATTTACTATATATCAGGGCAAAGTGTGAGAAGAAAGGAGGGTTTGTGTATGGAAGTTCCAGGAGTCCTTTCAAAGACAATGTCCAATACCTATGTGTTTTTATTTTTTAATTACATTTAAAAAAAATAACTTGAAATTTTAATCATATACATTTCACATTTCAATAGTTTAGATTTGAAATTGTAATAATTATAGAATTGGGTCTTTATGTGCTTTTAATTATATAGGTTTTCCTAAGAAGAGATACATGCAACAGAAGAGAGGAAACTATAGTCTTCAAATTGAATTTGACCTCTTTGCTTTTGCTTTATGTTCAAAGTTCTTCTTGAGTTTTGCTTTCAAGAAGAAAACTATGTGATAATATAAAGTTTATCAGAAAAATCAGGTATGTTTTTAATATAACCTTTAAAATATGGAATAAGGATAGGAATATTAGCACTGAACTTTTTTGATCAGTGCTAGAGGATGAGATTGGAACTGTAGTACTTAGATTATCCAGCATGAGAAATGGAAGACATTGCTGATTCATATATAAGCATATTTGGAAAATTGAAACAACAATCTCAGTTATTAAAACTTCCATATATCTACACTCTTTGCCATGTGATGTTGCTATTCCTCTAAAATCAGTGACAGCACCAATTTTCCACCCCTTATAAGAGCTTTGTAACTTTAATTGGCCCATGATTACAATCCTAGCATCAAAACAAACTGTATATTTTCAACTGCTCATTATTGGCCTCTTCTGTGGCCATGATAAAATGGCCATGATGGTGAAAGACACATAGGACAGTTCCATGTTGCCTCTGTTGCCTCGGACATGACCATTATCAACATGCCAATAGACAGTCCACCCCCACACAAGTGAAAGAGTCAAGCTCAGATCAGCAGAGCTTTCTAGCTCTAGAGGGAGCCCACCTGAGATAAGCTGGGCCTTGCAGAGGCCAATTAAACTTTGAGATAAAGAAAAGCTGTGTTGCATGCCACTGAGATTTTTGTGATTGTTTACTACACACCTATAATTTTGAAACAATCATACATTTTAAATTTACATAAGAATTGTAAAGATTGTACAGATTTCTCATATGCCCTTCAGTTGGCTTCTACTAATTTTTTAAAAAATATATATCTTTATTGATTCCAAAGAGAGGAAGGGAGAGGGAGAGAGAGATAGAAACAACAATGATGAAAAAGTCATCATTGATCGGCTGCCTTCTGCACGCCCCCAACGGGGGATCGAGCCTGCAACCCGGGCATGTGCCCTGACCGGGAATCGAACCATGACCTCCTGGATCCTAGGCTGATGCTCAACCACTGAGCCACGCCCGGCCGGGTGGCTTCTCCTAATTTTCACTTCTCAAATAACCATGTTGCATTTATCCAAACTAAAAAATTTAACATTGGCAGAAGACTTTGTTCATACTTTACCAATTTTTTCACTAATATTCTTTTCTGTTTCCTGTCAATTCAAGGTACACCATTGAATTTAGCCCCCATTTATTATTATTTATTTAGCACATGACCTCTTGGATGCAGTCAGTTGTACAAGGGTAAACATCTGCTCTGTATAATGCAATTTTTCCCTTTCTAGTTTAGGTTGAGGCGGTGCTTCTCAAACTTTAATGTGCATATGAATTACCTGGGATTCTTGTTAAAATGCAGATTCACATTCAGTAATTTTAGGGTGGGCACCAGAGATTCTGCTTCTCTAAGCTCTCTAGTGAAGTTAATATTGTTGATACGTGGACCATACGTGGGATTGCAAGGACACAGAGCACTATGATTAGGTACTCTGAGTGCTAACTCTATAAGGAGTTAGTACCAAATTTAGCTATCTAGCTCTGTGCTGAGAAAGAAAGGGCAGATGTGAAACCTCTAAGATCACACAGTTTGTGAGAGATAGGGAGGTGGAGAGTCCCAGAAAGTAATGAACATCCCAGGAATCCAGCTATTAGCAATGAGTCATTAATCCAACCCACACTCTCTTACTGCTCTATATTTTAATTATAATCTCACTTTATTTACATTATCATTAATAGGGCTTTTTTTCTTCCCTCTAAACATCCCGATTTAGCCCCATGTGAGAATACTACCCTCCCCAACAGTGACAAGAAAATAAAGGAAAGAAAAGATACAATTAAAATACCTCTGGGAATATATGGACCTAGAACTCTAAATGGATCTTTCTTTCAAACTCATTATCATTTCTATTCATGCAACACCTTTCTCCAGAAGTTCAAAATACTTCAGACAAAAAAAGAGATTCCCTGAAAATTGAATGGTACTTTATAATTCAAGCTCAAATTTTAGTATAAAATAAAAAAGTATCTTCATGTAAAATGATTAGAATTTATATCACCAATCCAGTGTGTTTTTTATTAGCTCAATATTCCTATTAAGATGACACGTGGCCATGAGGTAGAACTGAAATCACAGCTACAGTTAGGTTCTAAGTTAAGAACATAGACCAGATAGTCCCTCACAATTTTATGTCTTGTTACTATTTTACAGACAACAACAATAACAACAAAAAACACAACTGGGCCCGGCCGGGCGTGGCTCAGTGGTTAAGCGTCAACCTAGGATCCAGGCGATCAGGGTTCGATTCCCGGTCAGGGCACATGCCCGGGTTGCGGGCTCGATCAATGACTCTCTCATCATTGATGTTTCTGTCTCTCTCTCCCTCTCCTTTCCTCTCTGAAATCAATAAAGATATATTTTAAAAAAAAAAAAAAACAAAAAAAACCACAACTGGACCAACGTTGCCACATGTTAAGTAGGCTTTGATCATGCATTTTCTAAGTGAGAGCCACAAACAACATGTGATCTAAAGTACCTGATATATTCCCTAGGCTCTGCAATATTAGTGAGTAGAGAGATCACTCTTTCATGCCTTCCTACTGGAAACTCCCTGTCATATTATCCATACCATTTGTTGAATTCCTTCCTTCCTTCCTTCCTTCCTTCCTTCCTTCCTTCCTTCCTTCCTTCCTTCCTCCCTTCCTCCCTTCCTCCCTCCTTCCCTCCTTCCCTCCCTCCCTCCCTTCCTTCCTCTCTTTCAATAAGCATTTATCAAGAGCATATATATATTTCTACAGTAAATGAAGAATCAATACCACAACCCCATTAAAATTTGAAAAATATCACTTACTCTCTAAGCAATTTAGACATTAATAATTATCTCTCTCCTGGGGTGATAAACAAAGTGAATGTGCTTAAGGACTCCTCCAAGCTAACAAACCTCTTTCTGATTCTCTTCGAGATGAGTTAATATCGCCAATGAGCTTATATGTGGATTCTGACATTTCTTGTTACTGTTATAGGAAATATTCAATATTGTATATATTATATTATATTATATATGTAATGTAATATGTGCATCATACAGATATATGTTTATATATAGTGCTTTTAATTGTATGTTTATTTCACAATTTAAATCTGAGTTTGTGGGACTCTATTTTCATATTTATTTACCCAAGCATTTGGGATTTGAACTTACAATCAGCATTGTTTTCTACCCTTTTTCTTATTTTCTGTTCCATATTGTGCATCATTTTATGTTATATCCCACAGCACAAACCTGGCCCTAGGGCTCAGGTGACAGTCTCATATGACCTCTAAATGTCCAGTTGGTCATTGATATGTCTGTTTCTATTTTTTTTATTTTATTATATTTCTCTTTATGATTTGTGGAATTAGCTTTGAGTTCTTTTTTCCAAATTTGCCCTGTACAAACCTGGGGAATTTGAATAATGCATTTATACATATTCATATTCCTCCAGGTACATTTTCTAAGTATACGTAGAGTGAGTTGCATTTCTTATCAAATCTTGATCGTGATTCAGTGTTGAACTCACTGCTAATGTTGTGTCTGGGTATGCAAATGTTAAGTTGATGTGCCACGTAAACTCATCTTTCAGCCACAGGGTCACATTGACATAAATAAGTGTTAACAGCTGCATTGTTAGAAATCGGGGCTGCAGCATGGAAAGATGATCATAGAAGCTGCTTAAAATGAGGTCATGAAATATCAATTTTAAATGCACTCTGTCAGATAGGTGACACTGTTTCTGCTTTCTGTCAGAGAGAAGCACATTGATACTCTTTCCTATTTCCCATGTATGTTTTTCAAATCTGAGAGTTTGTAGCAAAGTCTCCTAAGGCATTTTCCCTGGTTTAATAATTTCATTCCTCAGCCCTTTGAAAAATGACAGCAGCCAGCTTCCATTGTAATCATTTATTCCAAAGCCTATTTAAGAGACTGGATCATAGTTTTGAATAAATAAGGCATTTTGTTTATTTATTCCATAAAGCACCCCTTATTTTTTCTCCAGCAGTATAAGGTCATAGTCAAAGGCTCCTTAAGGTTTCCTGAGGATATAATTGAGAATTGCTGGGGCCATTAAGCCAGTTACTCTCTGAGAGCAGCCTGTGAACTGTTGGCTATGACAGTCAGCAAATGTGTCCCTATCTCTTTATACCAATGGGGCTCCTGTATTTCTACATGATGATACTCAGACTTTTGCTTTAGTTTCAGCTTTATTGAGGCAATGATTGACAAACAGAATTGTATGATATTTAAAGTATACACTGTGGTAATTTGATATATGAATACATCGTGAAAGGATTTCCACATCTAGTTAAAATGAACACATCCATCACCTCACATAATTATCTTTTTTTTTTTTAGGACATTTAAGTTCTATTCTCTTAGCAAATTTCAATTATACAATACAGTGGTATCAACTATAGTCGCCATGTTATACATTAGATCCTCAGGCCTTATTAATCTCTCCCTATTTTCCCCACCCTCTGCCCCTGATAACCACTTTTCTACTCTGTTTCTATGAGTCTGATTTTTATTTTATTTTTTATGATTCCACATGAAGTGATACAGATACTCAAGAAGCTTTTCAATCCTCAGCGAATACTTTGATTGCCTACCTTTCCTGGCTACTTGAAAGCTTATTTATTGCCAAGTCAAATTTAATCAGTTTATAAACAACTGTGAATAGATGCATAATTCCATATCCTAACCTACATTTTTTTACACCATTGTTGAATGGCTATGGAAGATCTGATTTGATCAGAAGAATTTGATAGTAATAAGCAATATTTACTCACTTCTCTTAATAAAGAAGCCTTCCTAAGTGTGGTCTAGCTGACTAATTCCCAAAGGATCAAAGAAGACCCAACCACATAGTGAAAGTGGTTGTGTGAAGTGGAGCGACTTTGTTTCGGTGACCTACAGCGTACTATGCCTGTTTTTGTCTTCCCCACTTCTCAGCTTCCAATTTTTTCATCTTGTGCTCAGAAACCCTCCCTTTTGGTTGAAACTAGTATATCAGGCTTTGTGTTCAGAAAATAAAGCACAGAAGAGGTTGTATGGAGTAGTGGTTAAGAGTATGGAGTTTAAAGAGAGACAGTTTGGGATGAAATCCTGAGTCTATTACTTACCAGCTATGTAAGTTCATTAACCTCTCTGTCTTAGTTCACCCTTCAGTTCTGTAAACTGACCAACTCATTGGATTTGGGGATGATTAAAAAAATTAATCCATTTGAGGATTAATTTTTTAATCCATTAAGTATTTGATGAATGTTAGCCATTATTATTATATTCATCTTTTACAAACTACTATAATGTTAACTTTTGTTAAATTTCTAAGGGACATATGAGCATTAAATCTTATCTGTAATAAGGTCATGTGATGTTTCTTCAAGCATTAGGAAGTCAGAGTGGGAGTATTTTAGAAAAAATTACTCAGGTCCCTGCTATTTGACATACCTTTAATGAGGTGACATAACTATATATCTCACTTAATTCTCATAGGATCCAGAGGAATCACTAAAGTAATTTTTGCATATTTTCAAAGCAGGCACTGACTTTAAATTTTAGGCCATGGTCATTGGGGAAGACCCTCAATGTAAGCATTTGAGTTGATTAGCATTTATTCATATTTATATTCCTCTTGGTTATTCTCACCATAATTATTGTCTTTAGATTTTTAGAGCTACCCCCCTCAACCTCCTACTTTGTAAACAAATTCCTGCTGTTCTTGACTCAGGCATGTTTAAGTCCCATATTTAAATGGTGAGCATTTGTTTGTGGCAAATGCCATATGTCCAGAATTCTTGTACTTGTTGAAGAGAACCTGACAAATGGCATGTCTGCATGGGGGTTGTTCTGGCATGATCATTCATAATGATTCTCAAAGGGCACATGAGCAATTTACCTACCAAAGGTTACGGGAGAAGCTCACCAATATTAAATTTTGGATCGGGAAATGTCTTCAGGGACCATGTCTCAATTTTAGAGGCAAAAACAACTTAAGGATCTGTTTTGGTTGACAGTGCCACCTTTCATAGTTGAAGATAATACTGCCCTGGCTGGTGTTACTCAGTGGTTAGAGCATGGGCCTGCATACTGAAGGGTCACAGGTTCAATTCCTGGTCAAGGGCATGCACCTGGGTTGCAGGTTTGATCCCTGGCACCGGGAGGCAACCAACTGATGTGTCTCTCTCACATGGATGCCTCGCTTTCTCCCCCTTCCACTCTCTCTAAAAATCAATGGAAAAAATATCCTCGGGTGAGGATTAACAATAACAACAGAAAGGTGATATTGCTGACTCATTCATATCTCATTCAGTCCTCATTATAATCCTGAGTCAATTATTAGGGTCCACGTATTATTACGACTCATGTACTTCCCACCATGCCTCATATCCAGTGTCACATTATCCCGCTTCGCCTCAAATATGACTCTCCTCTCAGATGTTAATTCATAAAACACCCATTGTAAGAAAGTATATGTATATATGTAACCGAGTAAGAGGGAGGTGCTTTGTGGTGGGCCAGTGCTTGCCAGTGGCCCTGCATCGTCATAGAGTACAGCGTATCTGGTCAAGTGAGGTTGGCTCCATAGACCAGCTTTGCTTAAGTGTCTAGCTCACCATTTTCCAGTGCATAATTTGAAGAACAAAACTAGTTTTGTTGCTGTTGTTTTTACTGCCAGACTTCTTAGAATGTTTATTTTTATTAATATATATTTGTGAGTCTACAGGGAGGAAGACATAATTTTCAACATTGTCCAAATTTATTTAATCACAGATTACCTTTTTTTACAAAAACACAAAATAACTGATGGCACTAAAGCTTTATGCAGTGCACTCCAGAAAAAACTGTATTATAAGACCTGGAGAAGACTCTTATTAGAGGGAGGAAGATTTCCATGAATTATGAAAGCTGGTTGTTAAATAGAGTCTTATTAAAAATTAAAGTATATAAACTTATAAATAAATAAATTATATTAAAAATAAAGGTAATAAATGCTCAAAACTCACCAAGGTCTAATTATTTTACTACATGTTACTATTACATATGATCAAGGTTACTTATGTCTATTTGCTCGGGGAAATATAGAATCATTCACTGCTGTGCATCTCCTCCCAGTTCCATGGTCAGGTTAGTAGCTTGAAATTAGCCATGTGGGAGTATTCATACCATAGATATAGAAAATATTACACATCAAGGCTTGATTTGTTGTTTTACTGATCATCTAAATCAGAAATTGGCAAACTTTCTCTGTACCCATGTATCAATCTATTTACCAATGAGAAGGTCCCTCCAGATTTGGGCCCAGGAGCCCAGGTTTGCTGATCTCTAGTCTAAATTTAAGAAAATAATGCTGAAATGTTTATAACACATTTTGTTACATCTGTATCTATGTGTGAATAGCACAGAAAATATTTCAGTATCCAAAAACTATTATCCCATTTGGCAAAAAAGACACATCATTAATGAGCAAGTGCCATTCTTACGTTCTTACACACATCTTCTTTGTTTCACTTTCATGTTACTCATTAATGTAAATGAAAATTTTATCCAACATTTGGGTCAGAACTACACTCATTTGTCAAGTGAAATAAGAGATTAGCTATGGACACCAGAATTTGGCAGAAATTGACCAGAACTTTCTGTGAGAATCAACTAGTTATTTTGGAATTATGTGTTGTATTATTTTTATTATTATTTGTAAATCATGTACACTACACATCCTTTATATTAGTGAAGGATTTTATGTACCCAAAGATATATATGCATGTTGTTATTCTTGAAGAATTTTTGTGAATCGTTTATCAGTTCACCATTGAGGGGGAAAAAGAAATCACATGTGGGAGCAACTGAAAGTAGCTGTGGAAAAGGTACAAGCTAGGCCAACCTCTGGAGCCCTCAGAGGAAAGGAAGACAGTGCTTAGGCGAACATGGGTGTTTGGAACAAATACTCGGGATCCCTCCAGATGAAGATGGAGGATGGGACCATTTTGTTCTTAGCAGGCCGAAGTGAAATTGTTTCTTTTACATACAATGAAAGTACCTAATGCAACACTTGCCCTTGAGGTAACTTGTATGTTGAGTAGAAGCTGAAATCCATTATGTGCACTATACCAGAGTTTCCAACTTAGTTTCAGCAGGAAAAATATTCCCAGTACCTAACAGACAACTTACATGTTTTAGGGTAACATGTCTCTCATAAAATGATCTAGATTTCAAGTGATTTTTAAAAAATATGTTTTATTGATTTCAGAGAGAGGAAGAGACAGGGAGAGAGAGAGAGAAACATCAATGATGAGAGAGAGTCATTGATCAGCTGCCTCCTGCACAAGCCCTGCTGGGGATCGAGCCCGCAACCCAGGCATGTGCCCTGACCGGGAATCCAACCGTGATCTCCTGGCTTATAGGTGACGCTCAACCATTGGGCCATGCTGACCGGGTTAGATTACAGATGATTTAAGCAAACTCTCACGCAGAGCATGCATTAGAGATTGTGCTTTTACTTTCATCATTATCGTCTTCAATGCTGACTTCTTTCTTAGAGCCCCACTTGTTAGGACATCAATTTCTCTTCACAGCTTCATTTAAAACGCTGTATGGCCATTTGTCAACATTGCATTACACAGCAGCTCCGGGCTCCCTGCATGTTGATGATGCATGATGCATACTACCTGGATGCACACATTTAATCCTAGGCCAACTTCCTTGCCTCTGATCAATTCTCCATAATGGTCTTCAGGATTGTGTGAGCTCAGGCAGTGCCAATATATATTATTATTATTTAAACCCTGAATATAGGGAATTATTCTTATTGCCCAGAGAAATGTTATCTATCCTCAAATCGATGCCAATGATTTTTCATTTGGATTGAATTGCTATTTGGATTATTCATCCTCCATCTTTTTTTCCTGTCTCACTCAAAGTTCCCAAATATTATAAAGATTATTTGGAATTGACTACAATAGTATTCAGCTATCCATCACAGTTGCTGGGCGCTTTCCCAGTACCTAATTATCAACTATCACTTTGAAAAACAGCCTATATATTTGTTCCTCTTCCCATCCTGCATAATAGCATCTCCAGTGTCAGAAGGAACCATTTGATATTCTCTCTGCGCGATTTTTCACCTAGTGTGCTGTTGCTAGGAGGTGGCAATGGCAGCAATCTGGCTCCTTGGGGACTTGGGAAGAGCAGTTTAAAAAGTGTGAATGGTATTTGCTTCAGGTAAATAAAATGAACACTTTTTGCAGTGTTCTTTATAAGGAAAATTAAAATGTCCTATACTAAGTGGCTCGTTCAATAAAAAACAGTACATACAAATGAAACACTGAGTAATAAAATAAATTGAAATAAAATTTAAGAAAAAGACAAAATAATCATGATAGATTTAGTGAAAAATAATGGAGTTGAAATTATATGGATACACTAATTCTATTTTTATAAATATATGTTATGTCTGTTTGTGTATTACCTATGAATAAAAAGGTTGAAAAACACATTGAATAATGATAATTTTTGCGTGTAAGATTATGGAGGATTTTAATTTTTTCTTCAGCCTTTTCTGTAGTTTTCAAACTTCTGTAATGGTCGTGTGTATTTTTATAGTCAGAATTTAAAATGTCATTACTACAGGAAAAGAAATTGCCAAAACCAAGTTCAGGTGACAGCGCCCCGCCCTCCCGAGCCACTCGCGCCGCTGCGGAGGGCGGTCTGCGCAGGTTCCCGCAGGTTCCCGCAGGTTCCCGCAGGCGCTCCGCAGGTTCCCGCAGGTTCCCGCAGGTTCCCGCAGGCGCTCCGCAGGTTCCCGCAGGTTCCCGCAGGTTCCCGCGGGCGCTCCGCAGGTTCCCGCAGGTTCCCGCGGGCGCTCCGCAGGTTCCCGCAGGCGCTCCGCGTGCGCTCGCGGAGCCGGGCGTTCCTGCAGCACCGAATGCCGTTTGCTCGGAGTCCTGCGGAAGCAGAAATAAAAAGCAGGAAGGAGGCAAAGGCCCCAAAATGTTTATTTCCCAGGCAAGCGCTGTTGCATGGGCTGAGCCCCTCGCTGGTTTCAGGGGTCCAAGCGCCGGGACTGCGGAGCTTCTGCGCCCAGCGGGGGGGGGCTCGCGTCCAGCGCCGAGGCCCCGGGAGGAGCGGCCCGGCCCGGCCGTAGCCCAGCCTCCGGCGCGGCGGGATCCAGCTGGCGCCCAGGGCGGGCGCTGGGGCCGTGGTCTCCTCTTTCTCTTGGGCTTCCTATCTCTTTTCCTGCCCCCCCCCCCCATGAGTCCTGCTGGACCCTGCTCGCCTGACACACCGATTTGACGCCGTGCCCGCGTCACCGTCACCGGGTCTAACTCCCCTCATTGCTCAGACCCTTCAACGCAGCGAAAGCACAGCGGAGACAGAAGGAAAGGAAACGTCCCTCCTCCCGAAGACAGAGCATCTCACGGCACGACCTGCGCTCGCCAGCATGTTGGGGACCTCTTCAGAGTTAGGGATGAGGCAGGAGAGGGGTGAAGGGGCTGAAAGGAAGAGAGCGCCGCCCGCCGGCTGGGGATGGCCAGTGCCCCCGGCCTGGCGCGGCAGGCGGCTCGCGGCTCCGCAGCTGCGCGCAAAGGGGATCTGAACAGGGTTGGGAGAACCACCCACCCTGCTGGGAGAACCACCCCCATGCTGGGAGAACCACCACCGAGCTGGGAGAACCACCCACCGTGCTGGGAGAACCACCCACCGTGCTGGGAGAACCACCCACCCTGCTGGGAGAACCACCACCGTGCTGGGAGAACCACCCACCCTGCTGGGAGAACCACCACCCTGCTGGGAGAACCACCACCGAGCTGGGAGAACCACCCACCGTGCTGGGAGAACCACCCACCCTGCTGGGAGAACCACCCACGGCGCTGGGAGAACCACCCACCGTGCTGGGAGAACCACCACTGCGCTGGGAGAACCACCCACCGTGCTGGGAGAACCACCACTGCGCTGGGAGAACCACCCACCGAGCTGGGAGAACCACCGTGCTAGAAGAACCACTCTGCTAGAAGAACCACCCACTATGCTGGAAGAACCACCACCATGCTGGAAGAACCACTGCATACAAACGGGGTGAGAATGGGCGACATTTGCCACCCTTGGCTTCTCCTTCCAGACTCCTCTAACTTTGACTGAACTCCTTATGGCGACCTGAATAATTCTTTCCTCATGAGAAAATTATTTTCTAGCATTTGCTAATTCTTCTTTTAAAAGTTATCTTGCCCTACCTTGACCGCGTGGCTCAGTTGGTTGGAGCATTGTCCTGTATGCCAGAAGGTTGTGGGTTCAATTTCCAATCAGGGTACTTACCTAGGTTGCAGGTTTGATTCCCGGTCCGGGCATGTACAGGAGGCAACCAGCCGATGTTTCTCAATCACACTGATGTTTCTCTCTCTCTCTCTCTTTTTCTCTTCCTTCTTCTCTCTTTAAAATCAGTAAGACCATATCCTCAGGTGAAGATTAAATTTAAAAAAAGAAAGAATTATCTTGTCCTCTCTTGGTGAACAAGATATGCATTTATTTCTCAAAGACCACTCTGTGAGAATCATTTGATATTATTAAGAACCCATTTCTGGACTTCTTACTTTTAGAAAGTTATGGTTCTCATTGATTTTACTGCTGCAGCTGGATTGATTTAAAAATTAAAATGTCTGCTGATTAATTCAAAGGCTAACAATAGTGAGTAAATCTAGTGATGTTTTAGCAAACAGTCCTATACACCATTAAATCTCTAAGGTTAAGGTGAGTGATGTGATAGCAAATAATGGAGGTGGACTGTCTGTCCTCTTCATCCACATGTTATTGCTATGTTTTAAAAACATATAAAAATAAAGGCAATCTCTGAGAGAATATATGAGGAGATCCTTCTATCCAGTCTTAGCTACTACTGATTTAAACATAAGACTTTGCTTGCCTGCAGTCTAGCAAAAATAGTCATTTCATTTCCATTTGATCCTGCCCAGCTCACAAAGACGGTTGCAATGTTGAGCATGGCCCCTGGCAACACCAGGCAGGATTTTGGGAGGTTGTGGACCATCTTCTGCTTCAAAAGATGATGTGCGCTCTGAGAGGGCCAGCTCACTGACCTTTAGGTGCTTCCATGAAGCAGATGAACAACGGGCCAGGATGGTGAGTTTTGTGCTCACTGGATCATAGAAATCTGAATGACGATTTATTTCAACTGAGATGGAAAATAAAAAGCTAATCTCTCCTTGGTTAGTCACGCTTTTTCCATCATTAGCAACTCTCAAAGGAAAATAATTTGTGGGCTACCTGTTCAGGACCCCTCTTTCTGTGGCAGGAGCTTTTGTCTCTCCTCTCCTTCAATAAACTTTTGCTTTCCCTTAAAAAAATCAAATCAAATAATTTGTGATTTTATTCCATGTGCTGTTTTCTCATATATTGTATAACAAATTTTTAGGCTTAGCCATTGGTTCTTTCTCATTCCCTACCCCTTTTCTTGTCTAAAGACCAGTTTTTTTCTTTAAATATTGTTTTTTATCTGCATACTTTTCTGTCTCTGAATTTTGGTTGTTTTTGCTTTGCAGGGTTAGCTGCTTAGTTATTTTTTTCACAAAAAGTCTAAGTAAATATGCTCAGTCCTAGGCATCCTTATGCATATTTTTATTTTGTTCTTATACTTATACATTAGCTTTATTTTTCTCAGGCCCTTGAAAATGTGATTCCATAGTTTTCTGGAAACTAGTGTTACTGATAAACATTCTAATGTCAATTTGATTCTCACATGCTAGTAGATAAGTTTTTATGTTTTATTTCTTTTAGGGAGCCGTTGGCTTTTTCTCTTCTATTTAAATTTCTGAAGCGTCACCACCATGCACCTCAGGGCAGGTTTGTTTTGCACTAACGCTACATACAATTTTTAGACTTGGGTTGTTCATATTTGGGATTTTACTTTATTCTTTATTATTCCTGCCACTCCACTTCCTCTGTATATTCATTCTGAAACTCATAACTGAAGCCTGTGGACCTAACCTCTCTGTCTCAGTTTCTCTCTCACATTTACCCTCCCTCCTACAGGGCCCTCCTCTGCTAACTCCGGGGAAGAATGTAGAGCTGCTTTCAGTGTGTCCTTGGGATCGATTTGTCTTCTTAGTGTGAGAGCCCTTGGTCCCTCCAGAAGCTGCGGGTCACCTGGGATGACTGTGTCAGTTCTTCCGTGCCTGGGCCTCCTCCCGTCTGAACTGGTATCTCACAGAACAGCCTCAGTTAGCAGGCGCTAGTCCCTTTCGACTTTCTGGTTTTAGAGGCTGCTGCTGCCTCGCAGGGCTCTGCCCGGCCCCCACCTCAAGAGCCTCAGGCTTTCAAGCAGCAGTTCTCAGGGCATCCATGGGGGGGGGGGGGGCAGCACACACTGCTCCCGTCGCTCTGCAGGTTGAGGAGCTCAACAGTTCTGAATGCACCTCACCATGTTATCAAGCCTGCCTCCTGGATTTGTGGGCTCCAAGCTTGGAGTTTCTCAAAAGCTTCATTGCACTTCTGACATTTTAGGCCTATTTTTTTTCCTCTGCTTTTCTCTATCAACCTGTTTCATTTACTTTCTATTCTTAAGGAATTTCTAAGATCTCAAAGATATGAATGACATTGGCTCTTGTTTCTCTGGGATGTGATAGGATCTTTCTTTTCAAAGGTTTTCTTTTCATTTGAAAGAGATTTTAAGTTGTAGGGCATTTAGACATTTGGGCTCAGTTCAGTATTCAGACCCTAAAAATTCAAAGACAACGAGCTGCATGCCCAGTGAGATTTTCCAGGCTTAATGCCTGTTCAGCAGGCAGATTCATGGTGGAGGGTCTGCCCCCAACACAATCATGGACCATCTTCTAGGAGCTCCCTTCTCAGATCTAGTGCAAGGGCTGGTAGCTCTCCTGGGGTAAACATCTAAGTTATATTAATTATTATATTACAGTCAGGAACCTAGCAGTTTTTTTCCATAATTCCTTATACTCAATATCTTATTTCCCCTGCATACTTCCTGACCTGTAAAGTATTCCTAATGCTGTTTTGTGGCTGGGCAAACTGAGACGCAAAGTATCTAGTCATGTTGCATTCCTAAGAAGCAGAACAGTTCTAAAAACAGAACCTCAGTATCCTGCCTGCTGGGTCAGTGGCTCTCACTGCCGTGTCAGAGCAACACGCGTGGAGTGAGCTCACCTAGTCCCCACATTCCAGGGGGTTCCTGGCACACTACACACAGACTTCACTCTGACTTTATCATTTAAAGAGAGAAAGACATCTCAGGGTCTGTTAATTTTCAGACTAATATAAATTACTCTATTTAAAAAATGAGAGGAAACATTTAATGAGCACTTATTGTCAGGCAGGGTTCTAGTGCCTCACACGTTTAACTAAATCATCCTCACAACTATCAATTAAGGTAAGGGTATTATTATCACCTTCATTTTATAGATGAAGAAACGGAGCAAGAGAGAGATTAAGCACGTCCCAGAGTCAGTCTCCCAGCTAATTACAGGCGATGCCCAGACCCCAAAGGTCTGACTGCAGAGCCCATGCTCTAAACCAGGTACTGGCAAGCTAAGGTCTGTGGGCTAAATTTGACCAGATGCCTGTTTTTGTTTTTGCTTTTTTAACTGCCCATGGACTAAGAATAGATTTTTCATTTTTTAATGGGTAATATTTTAAATCATTATGTAAGTACCTATACACTCAATTGTGATTCTTGGCCCCACAAAGCCTAAAACATTTACTATCTAGCCCTTTAAAAGAGTGTGCCAACAACCCCGTCGAGTCTAACCATCAGGCCGTAAGTCACACACCTCTGCATTTTATTATGAGTTGCAGTTAGCTGGGCATAGCTCACTGTCAGCGGCTGAGACGTGTAGTTGAGAAATGCTGCATTAGGATACACCACCGAGTCTAGAGAGCAAACGCAGGCTATTTGTGACTTTTGTTACTTCTCCTGCCCATTTCTCCCTCCCTCATAAATAAGGTCTTAATAGGCCATGAGTTTGTTTTTTTTTAAACTATTAGCACACCTTAATGAAATTTCTCCTTCTACCTTCACCCTTTTCTAAATGTGCCTAGTTTTTCCTAAGGGCACATTAGGAAATCTGAAAACAAATCAAGATTCTGCTTCAGGATCTCAGCAATTGTTTTCAGAGTTTTTAGCAATTATTCTGATGGCAGAGGCCCTGGAGAGCAGGAGGACATATATCTAGCCTAGAGTCTAGAACAGGCCTCTGCCTGGGCATTGCTTTGAAGGTAGGTGCAGACGTACCAAAGCCAACATTACGGGCATAATGTGCTTGCTAAGCACACAGTTAGGGCAAAGGAATTTGGTTTATTGAATATTGTCAACTGCAATGCATCGCAGATCATACTTTCATGGAATGGTGATAGCTTTTAGTGTTGGAAAGTCAGGTTAAATAAGTTTGAAAATTTTTTGGTTAAACAAAGTTAACAAGTTTTGTATTCCGTAGTCAGAAATTTTCCTAGATAGAGCTCATAAGATCCTAATTATCCATCCGTAAGTGTAGTATACAGCATACAGTGTTTTCTAAAGTTAACTAGACAGTGAACTTTGGGTTTTTTTGTTTTAATCAAATGACTTGTGCTCCAGGGAACACAGTTTGGGAAACATTGGGGAACCTAATCCATTGTTCTTTGCCACGCTAGAAACTTTTTCTGCCCAGTGAATCAGTAGCAGTTGATTAGAGTCAGCACATCATTCCTCCTGGATATTGTAGAACAATATTTATAACTCCCCAATCTGCCTTTTTCTCTCTTATTTTTGATTCCATGCAAACTACCAGCCTTCCATGTGCATTTGACATTCTGTCATTTTTTTCCATTCCAACATACGTTTATAATCATAAAATATTCCAGTGGACAAATCATTGCTCATTGCTTTTCTTCTCAGTTTAACTGTCTCCTGTACACTCAAGGAGTTACCTTAATCTAGTCAGCCTGTTCTCTCTAAATCGCAATGTAACACAGTGTCGGTTATTTCTTACCAAGGTGGTAAGTTTCTGATAATGTAGATCTGAGAGGCGTTTGATAAACCGGTAGTTAGGCTTGGAGGTTTATACCACCTCGCAGGTAGGTGTAGAACCTTTTGGCAACTGACCACGCTGTTCACTTACAACATAAAGTGTCACGTGACATAAAGACAGCTCTTATTTTTAAAGTTCTATTTTACATTCTACCCAGGATTCTATTCACTGTATGAAATGAATTTTGGTGGTTTTCTTTTTAAAAACAATCTTCAGATACAGAAAGTTACTGAACTCTCTAAATAAAGATTATTCTCACCTGTCCTGACACCCTTTAGCAATCTTACCCCCTCCTCTGTGTGGCAGAAATTGGCATTCCCAGTTTACAGCAGGGCTCCAAAAACGATTGCAATTTCCTTGTGCACATCAATTCCTCCTTGTGGATGGGCAGCCTGTCTCTATAATCAGATCTGTCAGCTCTTTGCAAAAGAACTGGAAAGTGGTCTTGCTCATGTGGAAATCTAATAGCACCTTGTCAGTCCCTCTTGGCGGCACAGCCCCAGGCTGTCAGTGTGGTGTCCTGTGTCCTGATGCTGCAGCCGGCTAGGTCTTGTCTGAAGAGGAGCTGCTGCATTGGGGTCCCAGTGGGGCTCACTCTTACAGGATCCATGATCTGCCCTCGACTGTTCTTCTCATGGCTGGCTTTTAGAAAACGAGGTTGCCAAGTCCTGGTTGTTTTCGTGTGTCAATAACCAGTCCAAATTCTGGCATCATCATTCACACAATGAAAACCAATTAATGAAGACAATCCAGGATTAGTAATATACCCATTATGATTTTTCTTGTACCTTGAAAACTGTGGTATCCTGTTGTGCTGAATTGTATCCTAAGTCTCTGTCTGTCATTCTACTTAGAGATTGTACCATATGATAGAAGTAAGATTTTAAAAAAAAAAAATTCAAAATGTATCCCAGGCAGTTCTTCTCTCAAACATTAGATGCCAGCTAATTGATTTTTAAGTTTTTTACTTTTCAACTTCATTATGCTTTACACCTCAGTATATTTTTGTACCTTCTCACATTTTGTAGAGGCAAGAGATTGGATTTCTAGATTTTAGTAGAACTCTTCAGTATATCAGTTCCTGTTAACACAGCTGTTAAATACTGAGATCATGCTGCATGTTAAATGGAATTGATTTTCAAAGTAAATTAAATCCCTGAATGAAGGTGAGTATATCTTTCCACATGAAGGAAGAAATGTTAAGAGAGTTGCACATATAAGCAGCTCTTGTGGAAATAAACTGAATTGTCTATGGAGCAATTGTATTGCAATGAAGTAATCCTGTCTTTCTCAAGTGCCTTAAAAAGTAAAATATATTTAGTTCAAGTTCAAACATGAAAGTCAAAGATATAGATTTTGAAAATATAATGGCTTTATCTGACAGTCGGTCAGTTGTCTGCTTTCAAAGAACATCTATATTCATCTAGGGTCAAATGCAGCCAGATTGCTCATTCATTCTTTCAGCCAGGAGAGAAAAATCAGGTTGAAGTAAGTAATGTCTAAAAAGCAATTACTGCACTTTAATTAGCTGGCTGTGGCTATAGCTGATGAATTGACAGGATTCACAGACAACTTTTATAATACTGAATGTTACATTCTTCTATTAAACCCACGTTGCCTATTGCACTCCTCAAAGTAGGTTGTTACCTCAACTCCCCTAGTTTACCAGTTTCTCCAACTTTGTTTTCTTTGAAGAGAAAACAGAAAGTAAGAAAAACCTTAAGCAATGTGAAAGAATAGAATACCTCCCCCAGTTTTCCATTTCAGTTGGGCAATAAGTCTAATGATTATGTATTGTGTAGATTATGGGATATACAAAAAACATCATATATAATTCATATCCTTATTGAATCATGTTGCACCAAAAAAGCTTTATGAGGCATTTTCATTTTCACATATTCTATAATGCTATCAAAATACTCAGTCACTTAGCAAATATTTTGTCATGTGGGTTTGGGGCAGTATTTGGTAATTCAGAGTAATGAAACTGGAATAGAAAGCACAGGGAGGGCCTTCATGTAACTTGTTATCTGGCTTTTGAGAGATAAAACTTACTAAGGTAAAAACACTTGGAAAGCCTTCAATCCTTTCACAGGGGAAACCTACATGGAATATTATTTTGTGTGATTTGAAATACAAATAAATACAATTAAAGTTGAGGACTTGAAGTGGAGTGATCAGAGCCAGAGGAGATAACTGAGGGATCATTCAGGGAAGCATTGAAATTACCTCCCTGATTATGCTAATTCATGATCCTTCTGGAACAATGTTTGGGTGTGAGCACATCAGGACTCCAAAGCATTGATCTTCTTGGATTGTTTTTGAAAAGCACAAATTAAGAACAAAGCTCTCAAAACAAGTTACCAATTCTAGATCTTTTAAAATCCGGCCCCATGGGCAAGCACCAAAACTAATTGATAAAGGTAAATATCCTTAGGGGCACACAAACCAGCCTTGTGCATTTCACTGTTGACAAGTCTGGCTAGACGCACAACTTTTATATTGCTGTCTGCCTCACAGGAGACAGATTCCTATTGCAAGGCAAGTCACATCCCCACCAACATTTATAGCTGCTCTGCACAGGGGCAGTGACAGGCTGACAAGGTTACTGCTCCTTTGTACCACCGTAGTGGACTATATCCTCTCTTTCCCATAATTGACTCATTTGGGCTCAATTAAGAGTTTGGGAAGTTTTAATCTTATATTGAAATGTATTACTACTGGGTGGTACAACTGGTTCATTATCTTTTGAATATGTTTGAGATTTCCCCTTCAGTGGGCATTGGGGTTTTTTTATATATATTGCTAAATGTTGTGTTATATATGCAAATGAAACTTTGCCTGAGAAATTTAGAAAGGAGATTTTTTAAGATATGTAAAGATTTTAATCCAACAAATTATTTTGTAAATAAAAGGATCTTTCCTCCTGTGTGCTTATTGTTTGCTCAAAACTATATATGCGTTACATAAATACCATGAATATATTCACAGAGGCTTAACACAGTCCACAATATTCTTAACTTCTTATATAATTTCTTTTTAAAAACTCAACTTCCTTGTGTTCTCTTGCATATAACAAAATATTTTATATTTCCCCAGAAGTTTAGAATCTACTTTCCATCTGCATTGCATTTTGACTATGAAGGGTTTACTTTTCTGAACCCAAGTATCTTGTTAGAAAGAGGCTCCTAGACTTCTGAGCTGTACTGATGAGTTTAAGATATACCCCTTGCTGCTACTGGTCGCAGGGCAAAGTCTTTAAGCAGAACTGCCCAGCCTAGTAATTTTAAAAAAATATATGTCTTTATTGATCTTAGAGAGAGGAGGGGAGAGGGAGAGAGAGAGATAAGAACATCAATGATGAGAGAGTCATTGATCGGCTGCCTCCTGCACGCCCCCCACTGGGGATCGAGCCAGAAACCAGGGCATGTGCCCCAACCGGGAATCGAACCGAGATTGCCTGGATCATAGGTCGATGCTCAATGGCTGAGCCACGCTGCCGGACACCAGCCTAGTATTTTTGATTAATATATTACAGGAAGTTTTCCTGTGGGTGTGCTTTGTTCCTTAGAGGAAAATGCGAGTGTTTAAACACACACACACATACACCTCACGAGGCTTCAATCTGATACAGAAACAAGGGGCTTTGTCACGTTGGGTTTATGGCTATGAACACCTATTGTGACCTAACCATTGTATTGAGCAACATTATTTGAATTGATGAACTACTTGCTTTCTTAATTGACTAACCCAGAGTTTTAAGTCTAATAACTTTGGAGCTCTGTAAAACTTGAGTTGGTGGGCTAGCATTAGGATTACAATTAGTGCTTTGGGAACTGGTGAAAGCATGCAGATTAGAAATTTATTTGGAAGGGGTAAGACATTACTCATCTTTTAAATGGAATGTTATGGGACTTCTGTTTTGGTGTTTTTATGATGTATCCCTCTCTTCTTCCCCACCCTTATCTACGTTTTGACCTCTCTTTTTACCTGGATCACTGCAAGCTCACTCTAATTAAATTTCCTATCTCCATTCAGGGTCCATGCCCGACAATCAACTAAAAATCCTTTATCATGTCTCCAAATAATGTATCAGGCATGTGTTCTTATGATCAGTTCTTCCCAGAATTTATAAGCATTCATCCCAAACTTTTTTCAGAAGCAAATGAACTAAAATTAACTTCTAATCAGAAAGCATTTAGCAGAAACTCAGGGAGAATTCCTGACTTTCATGGAGTACTGATTTTTAAATTGTTTTCCACAAACCTGATATGACCGCGTTTGGAAGCTGATATGACCGTGTTTGGTGTTTTACTCAAAGCTAGCCCTGTCCTCGGGAGAGACAGGGGTTCCACACACAGAAAAGGAATCATTTCTAGAGCCAAGGTTGCAGACTCTGCAGTTGATGATTGCAGTGTTACAGATACTGTGTCTTTCTTTTGTAAAGAATCTAAGAATTAGTGTTATTTAATGTAAAGCTCTTAAGGGGAGTGGAAAATGCAGTTATATAATAATGACTAATGCAACCTAAGAGGAGTTATTTTGGCACAATGATGGTGTTTTCCCCTTGCAGTTTTGTAACAGTTTCCAAGCTATCATATCACTATGTCAGCAAAGTTGCATTTGATTTGACTTTCAAAAGAACTTAAAACAGTTCATTATTTTTGTTCCATTTTCTAAAGAAACCTCCAATTTCTATGTCTTCATTGAGAGTGATTTCACCCACAGTTAATTATTTGCAATGTACCACAGTCCACGCAGTCCCCCAAGAGCATCGTGAAGTCAGACTCATCTGCTCCAGCTTTCTCACTCTCAAATTACTACCCAAATCTGTGGATCTCCTCGGAGATTCCTCTTGCATCTGTCTCCTCCCCTCTATCGACACTGAGACCACTCTCTGCAGGCTCACGGGCTGGAGAGCACAACAGGCCCCTCGCTACCTTCCTGTCTTGGATCTTCCCGCACTCGCATTTATTCTCTTCATTGCAACCATGACAATTTTTCCAAAATGCAAACGCGAGCACTGAATTCCTCCCCACACAAACCTCCTTGTCTCCTTGTAGCCTTCAGGCTTAAATCTGAGCTCAGAATGTCATGCAAGGATCTGTAGCTTCAGTCAGTAGCTCCTCCCTCCAGCTGCATCTTTCACTATTTATTCCCTCATACTCTCAGATTGAGAATTTTTGAACAATTTATAGTTTCAAGAATCTCTCCCGTTTCTGTGCTTTTTCTCAGGTTGTTCCCTCTTTCTGAACCATTTCCCTCCAGCCCCTTGGTCTCATTCCCCTTGACCTTGCTAACTTTCATTCAGTTTTTCAAAGCCCTCCCCAGGCAGGAGATGAATCACGCCTCTGGGAAGAGATGGAAATTACTCCCTCTTCTGTATTGAGGCCTCTTACTTGGTGCTCTGGAGTCAGACCACCTGGGATCGAATCCTGACATCATCTTTTAGTAGCTATGTTACCTTAGATAACTTATTTTCTTTCCCTGTGCCTCAACTGAGGCATCATATTTAAAATAGTAAGAATGCCTTCAGCACTGAGTATTATTAGGGTACAATAAAAAAATAAGACAGAAGAGTGAGTGCTTATTATACATACAGTAAGGACTCCATACATATAACTACAATTATTATTATTACTAAGTTGTATATTCAGTTATTATCACATTTCACACTGAATTACAATTGTTTCTTCCCACTCCAGTATCTGACACACTAACATTTAATGAGGACTTTGAGGACAAACACAGCATTTTATTTATCTTTATATCCTCAGAAGTTGCTATAAAGCCAGGAACATAGTAGACAGTAGGTGTGAAGTGCTTTAAAAGAACAGAATGCTGTGTGAGTTTGTGGCAATATTATTGCACCATGAGAAAGAATACACAAGGGAAATTCAAAATTAGAGGTGACTCAAGGAGAGTGAAAATTGGTATCAGTTTAGATTTTAAGATGTACCTTGTTTAGGCTAATATCAAAATATGATTCAATGTGCAACTTAAGTGCCTCTAATGGTAGAAAACAATGTTCTGATGGGTAACAGTAAAAAAAATCTGTAATTTACATTTTCTGTTGGCTAACACATATAGCTCATCAACTCTCACAAGGACATCCAACTGGTGAATATGGAGCCCCCACTATACCCCTAGATGCCCGGCCCCCTACATTCCTTCTGCCAGGGCCACTCTCCAGCTCTCATTGGTGCATTGGATCCACTGTCCCATAAGTCTGCGTATATGAATCCATGGGATCATTTTCCTAAGGTCCACATGCCCTTTAAATTTCCATTCTCCTACCAGAATATCCATACCTCCCAGGACTTCCAGGACCTTGGTAATGACCTCAGATCCCTCTCTCCAGCCTTAAATTCAGGCTGTATTTGAAGTGGCCTTGTTTGGTGGCAGGCACCACATCCAGAATTCCAAACGACTGAGTTTAAAATAATCTTTCTTAGATGATTTGCAAGTCAAGCAGTCTACCTTCCTAACCCCACTTAAACTGAGAATTGAGAGTAGACTATACATTTCTTCAGACTGCACATTTTTACCTAAGCACCTAAAAACCACAAGAGTACAGTTGATGCTTCAGATGTGTTTTTGCAAACTTTGTGCATTTCCATGGAAAAACATAAAACTATTTAAATGGATGATTTAGCTAAAATTCTCTTTAACCAGACAAGAGGAAGAGACATGGGATTGGGGATTAACATTAAATTTCACACAATCTTAAGCAGCAACCATGAGACTACAGCAGTCTTGCTTGGTACTCCAAGCAATGTATACCTCAATTCACATGTCTCAATGGTCTTTCTGAGACTAAAAATTGTCAGAGACGATGAGATTGAGAATAAAGTCACACTCTACTTAAGATGAAGCTCCTTATAAATGCATTAAGGGAGGCAGGGAAAATGGCTGTATGCAGCAGCTCTAAGAATAGTTCTTGAATAATTCACAAAACAGACTGGATTTGGTGGGATTATTTGCTTTTTGTGAAAATCAAAGGCAATGACTTTTAAATTAAATAGTAATAATAATATTAATAATAATAGCAATAAAAATTAGAAGAAAAACATCCTGACAGTGTCTTAATAGCATATGCATTTTTTAACTCCAAGAAGATCTAATGATGTACATATAATTTAATGTTAAATTTGGAGGAAAATAACCTGAAAATTTGCTATTGGCCTGAGGCACATTCGTGAATTTCAAGCTGTTTTTGGATTTTGCCCCAGGGAGAGCAATATATAATTTTGGATGTGAAAGGTTGTCCAGTGCATTTGCTGTGACAGCATTGCACAGACAAGTACTAAACTGGCCAATAGGAAATTTTGCAGACATAGTGAACCTTGTTTTATAATCAATTGCTGCAATTTTCTGGCTCTGTAATGATATGAAGTTCCAATATTAATGTAAGGCAAATGATGTGAGTAGATTACAAAAAGAGAGAGAGAGACTCCTGTTGACAGTAACAACAAGACAACATATGATATTGGGGGTGCACTTACCACATGGCTGATTAATCTTCAAGCTCATTTCATGTCAGAAAACAGAGCCAAGTGGGAACAGTCCCTTCCAAATGCAGACAGTCACACAGAAGCCAACAATCCAACCCAATATTATCTCATTAAGCAAAGCTGTTTTCCCTGATCAATCTTCTTGAATAAAATAAAATGATGTTCAATTTTTAAAAAAAGTATAAGCTGGTGAAATTCAAGAAAGCTGTTGGCATACATTCAGCATACACCATACCATTGCTTCCTCAGCATGAGCTGTTTTCAGGAAAAATAGCAATGACACTAATTAATACTCATTACTCATCTTGCTTTTATTCTCTGAATTTTTCTGGCCTTTCCAGTATGTACTGTTCAAGTTAAATACTTGCTTCAGGACTGGAGAATTTTTTCAGCTCAGCCCTAACACATGCTATTTTCCTACCAGTGTAAGAAGGAAAGGAAGAAAAAATGGAATACGCTTAGGCCTCAGGGCAGGTTATAAACTTCTTAAAGATTTAGTGTTTTCTTACGGGATTTATTTCAACATTACTTTCTGTATTGTATAGTTATTACAAATAGGCAACACTGAAGCTATCATTATTGTTACTACTCTTTTTATTGGTACTATCTTTGGTATTATCCTATTACTGTATTGGTACTATTTATAGTATTTTTAAATATATATATATCTTTATTGATTTCAGAGAGAGGAAGGGAGAGGGAGAGATAGAAACATCAATGATGAGAGAGTCATTGCTCGGCTGCCTCCTGCACCCCTCCCCCCCCCCAACTGGGGATCGAGCCCGCAACCCGGGCATGTGCCTTGACCGGGAATCGAACTGTGACCTCTTGGTTCATAGGTCGATGCTTAACCATTGAGCCATACAGGCAGGACAAAGTCTCTCTAAATTTTGTAAGATTCTGATTTGCTTTCATATTTTATCATGGTTCTCAGCATATACCTACTAAGGACTGCTGAATCAAAACTGACCACCTAACAGCCATAGTGGGGACTTAGTACTGGGTGGGAAATTTTGTTCCAGCAACTGCTACTCAGTTATACAAGTGATCGTTCCAATCTTCATCAGTCTATAAACATGGCTTTTTCTCTACTATGGACCATGCCTGGACTAGGTTGAAACTTTATGACAACTTTCATAGACAGGAATTTAATCGCAAACACTTGTAATTTTGTTATCCTGCCATTTAGTGTTAGTTTCTTTTTCCCTCAGATCTTTCCCACAAGATACAGAAGATCTATAGGGAATATAGTCAATAATATTGTAATAACTATGTAGTGGTGCCAGGTGGGTACTTGAAATATCAGGGGGACCACTTTGTGAGGCATATGATTGTCTAAACACTATGTCATACACCTGAAACTAATACAAAATAATATTGAATGTAAACTGTAATTAAAAAATAAAATGAAAAAAATCTTATTTTAAAATAAAATATTGCAGATCTGTGTTCTGTGAGCTCTTCACTTAAACCCTGTTTGACACCTAACTCTTAATTTTACCTTCTATGTTAATTGAATTCAATACACTCTATTCTTTACACAATGAATACAATTCTTTGTTTAATAGAATTAGTCACTGCACCTTTGTTTACATAATGCATAGCCCTTATTAAAGTAAAGCCCGGTGTATCAAAAGGAGTATGGCCCCCAACTGCAAGTACTGTATGTATGGTACAGATCTTCATATACATGATATGCTGGCAGAAAAATACTTGATTCACATAACAGATTCTGTTGAGAGACTTCAGGGGTTGAGGAGAGTGAAGGGGCAGGAGTTTATAAATACTGATTCCTCAAGGGAGACAAATGACACTGACATACCTTGAGAACTGGTGGATGGAACAGCAGCAGTAAATATAACAGAAACTCTACTCTTTTCTTATTCCTACTCCAAGCACTCACAGAGAAATAAATAACGGTTATATGGAAAACTTGCAAACACATCCTGTGTTCCTGAGGTATCGGTGCCATTCTGTGCCTGAACTTGGGCTGTTTCTCCTGCAAATGCCCCTGAGGTGGCTCTATCCCGAGGAACTCACCTCGAGGCCACAGAGCAGCGTTTGGTGCCTTCTTCTCCCAGGCGCAGAAAGGACTTCTGGGGACCATTCATTCCCGCACGGCTGGTTTACGTATTTGAGCATTAGGGCCTTATTGCTTTCTGAGGAAGAAATTACTCTGGAGATAAGCGAGATGGTGAACCAGTACTGATGGTTTCAATGGAGTAAGCAAGGGAATGGCTTTCTTTATTAGTAGCATTTTTTTCAGAAAGCCATTTGGAGTTTTATAGCCAACGTCTGCCATACCCTCCAAAAAATAGAAAAAGGGAAATTATGGGCTAGAGTTATTCCCTGCAGAAAGCCTGCGTATTCTTCTGGGAGTTCCAACCCTCAAAATGAGTTCTCTCCAGCACAGTCCAAGAGCTTCTAAGGCATTACTAACTAATGTAAACTGAGGGCAGTTCACATTGATCAACAATTGCTATGAGAACCCCAAATCGAGAAAAGCATAAAACCAGGAGTGTAATACTTCTCGTATTGCTGGGTGAATCAGCAACATTAGGGACTATGGCTTCATGCCTTTTCTTCTCAAATTTATGCGTGTTTTAGAAGAAAAATTAATAAAACAAAAATAAAAATCATGGGAGGTGGACAAGTTCTTCCAACCAGGAAGCAATTATGTCCTGACTGTGTAGGGGGCACTGGCTTAACATGCACGGAACCAGTTCTGCCACATCCAAGCACATCCCAAGTTAAGGATCACATTTAAACAGAGCTTGGTAGCTTTCTCTCGACTAGGCCTTACTGGTATTAAGAAGTGAAAAAAGATTGAAACTAGGAGCAAGCCAGCCTCTTGGAAGAACCTCACAGCATTTGAGCACGAAAGAGAATCTTGTTTTCAGCTTTGCTGTTCCAGAATTATTTTTTTTCTTCCAGGGCACACAGTTTGGTCATTTTTAGGGAGAATGATAGAAGCTAAACAAAGTTAGAGGGAACTAACATGTAAGCTAGCCCAATCAAAGGACTGACAAAATGCAGTCAGTATTATTTCTCGTAGAATAGATATTTATGTTTGCTTTCTAGGACAATCTCTGTTACACATCAAGGTATTTGGGAGGCTAACTTAATAGAAATTGGTTGCGGAGAGTGTCATCAGAGGTAATGTGTCTTAAGAGCTTTTTCATTCATTTGATGAAAACAATCATGACGACAAAATCTGATGAAAACGATTCCCATCCTTTTATAATGAACATCTCAGGTGACAGGCGTTTAAGTGTGCCAGATTTCAAGCCTCCTGCCTCCTTAATCAGTGCTAGATAGACAGTTTGATAAAATCTTACTTTTTACTCACCTTCTTCTAGGATCTGTGCATTTATCCAAATTTTTGTTAATGTTAATAGGATTCTTCAGCCAGGGTATAATAAATAAATAGTAAAGTCCCCCCTCCCTCCCTCCTTTTCTCCCTTTCTGCCTTTCTTTTTTCCCTTCCTCTAAAAATTATATTTAATTATAATTTTAAAAATAAAATTTTAAGCATAAATAAAAAATGCAGAAAATATAAGATACCCATATTAGGTTAATCTTTTAGCTTGGATAAATTACAGTATTTTGTCATGTTTGCCATTAAATGTGAACATTGAGATTTCTTCCACCAAATTAAGGAAGTTCTTTACTATCTCTTGTTTGCTAACAGTTTTTATCCTGAATGGGCCAATCATTTTTGCATTTATGGGATTGGCACTATATGTTCAGGGGTATTTTTTTACTATGATGAATTTGATTAGCTCCCAATTAGAAAATTCGCTGCTATTTCAGTGTGTTTAATTGCATATCTTTGCACAATTCTGATTGTGGATTATATATTCATTATAGAGTGAGTTGGATGCCTTTCCTTTGTCTTGTAGTCTTCTCATTATATAAACGATCTATTTCTTAGAGGTTGAGGTTTGGGAAATGTCTCCTTAAAATTTTGTGACCTATGCCTTTTGGGAAGGTTATGTGTGCATATGTCTGTGTGTGTGTGAAAGGTTGGATGAGTGGTTGTGGATGATCCATGAGTAATGACCTGGGGATATGGAATTTTGAAACTTATTAAATTTCTTTAATGATTATTGATTCATCTTTATTATTTAAAATTCTTCCAAAGTCAATTTAACAAGTGCTTATATATTTTAATTGTCCATTTCATTTAATTAGTCAGAGTTACTGATATAAGTTGTTCACAGTATTCTCATTTTTAATCTTTACTTTGTAGATAAGTTCAAGTTTTTGAACCATATATTAGTTATTTATATACCTTTTTCATTTTACTAGAAATACCTATATTTTATAAATATTAAAACTTTTGGTTTTATTAATTTCTTTAGTGTTTTTCTATGTTTTCACTGATTTCTGTTTTTATGTAAAAATTTAGCATTTTCTTTTCTCTCTGGGTTTATTCTGTTAATTATTTGTCTAGCTCTCTGAGTTGAATGTCTAACTCACTTTAATTTAATTTAATTACATAATGAGTGCATTTAAGATTTTACCTTACCTCTGATTAAGACTTTAGCCATTTTGTTATATAATACTTTCAATTTTGCGTAAGTCTTTAAGTTGTAAGTATGTTATGATTTTTGTTACAATTTCCTCATTTATATTTGTACTAGGAGTTTATTTTTATTTGTGTCTAAAATTTTCATGAACATTTAAAGAATTGCCAGCTTCTAATGTAATTTGATAATACACTGTCAGAAAACAGTGTGACGTTTTCCTTCAATGTTACTTGCTATTTGGATGACCTTGAACTCTGTGGACCGGAAGATAGATTTGAAGCTGTCTAAATAGTTCAGTACAAAGATAATTCTGCGTTCTGCAGGTTAACATAATTTAGTTTCTGGTCCAACACAAAATGAAACATCGCACTTTTCCCTTCTCTTTAGAAAAATACTATTTTCCCCCCAGTACTTTTTTACTTGCTCTCACTGCAGGGTGGAGATGCGCAGGTATGGCGTGGAGAAGCACCTTGTAGAGAGGGAGAGAAGGAGCATTAAGCACCAGGCAGCCTTGAGTCAAACCCAACTTTGATAAGACAGCCCTGGGCAGGTAACTTGAAACCTCAGTGTTTGCTCTTTATTTTATCCACATGGAGCCTATACATTTTTAATCACCATCTACTCCTGTAGAAATATACACATTGATCCCTATATCGATAGACCTGTGTGGAAAGATGGTTTTCTAGGTGAGAAGGTGGGCCTTGTCCCTGCTCTGTGATCTTTCCTAGTGTGACATTACGGTGCCATCAGAATTTGAAGGGGCTACTTTCCTAGACCAGGTACGAAGTTTCTGATAAAATTGGCTAGGAGAAGATACAAAAAAGCAATTTTCTTTCTACTCTGATATTCCAATAAAAATGTACAGACTTCAGCTTTTCTTTCTTTTTCTCTAATAAGGTGGTAGGAAATGAGTTTGGTGTGGGTTTTCTTTCACTGTTGGTTACCGAACACACTGAAATGTGCAGTCCTTTAAGTCTCCCTTTGGGTAGCCATGAAATTAGCTGTTTTTCTCACATATGAGGCAGTATCTTTATCATCCATTAGCTTTCATTCCATCCACAGCTATTGCTATCTTGGGGACTTGTCTCTTCCCAACCCCTAATGGGGGACAGGCCTGTGAGCTCTGAGTCTCAGATTCTGGTCGTACTATGGTAAGCTGGGGAGCCTGGCAGACCTACCAGTTCACTCGTAGGGCCTCCACAATGCACTCATGTCCCTGTGAGACAGCACATTCCATGATGGTACGAGGCCAAGGAGCCCACAGCTGTGACAATTGGCCGGTGTGTTCTCTGAGACAATCCCAGAGGCACTGAGGTGGGTGGAAGTGTACACATTAAAAATCTGGGCACTTACTGTATGTTTCTCAGTGACCTCTTGTTGAGGGTACAGGGCAAAGTAAGGAAGTTATTTTCTTCCGTTTTGATGGGTCTCTTCACCTGGGGCCTAAAGAGGGGAACAGAACTTAGTCTTTTACTTGGTTTCAGAAAAATATTTTTCATGAATTTGCCATATTTTTGTGGTTGCTTGAAATAGTTGTTTTTGAAGTTCTGTGGGGGTTTGCCCACGCTGGCAGATTCCAGATCAGAAGACATATATCAAGCTTGATAGCCACTCAAAGATAGTGAGACGACAAATGCTTGAACTTTTTTCTAAGTGACTTCTCTTAATAATTCAATATATTTAGTAATATAATACAAAGGTTTTTATAGTCCCAGGAATGCACTATTTTATTTTTATTTTTTTGGTGGAATATGGGGAGCAGAAGTCAAGCAATTTTTGCAAGATGAAGATTTATTTATAGCTTTTAAAGTAATTTTTTTTATCCTCAAGGAAATGTAATAAGAACAGCAGAGCTGTGGGACCCCCGTAGAGGTTGTGTGTGAGCAAATGCATCTTCATTTGTTGTGTACATGTTTGTAGCAAGCCTTGCTCTCAGTGGCAGGCCCAGAATTCCCACTCAACCAAATGTTGCCTTCGCACAACAACTCTCAGCTTCCAAGTAATCGAAAGGACATTGCATATTCATTTCAAATTTGTTATTTGGCTTACTGTGACTAGAGACATGCTCAACTATGAATTTTTAAATTCATGGATTATTTAAAAAAACACAAGTCTTGCCAATTCTTTTAGAAATGTGGAAAAACAACTTGGGAAATAGGGAAAGTATTGATCTCTGAAAGATAAGGACAGGGAGAAGTAGAAGGAAGAGAGAAACAAGTGGTTGCTCTGTAGTCAATGCATTTGTCTTAGAAGAAATAATTATGAAGGGGGGAAAAAGTGGCTTCCCTTAAGCCCGTGAAGAGTGCCCAGATTTTATTTAATATTAAAAATCATGACATGTGTCAGATGGCTGTCAGGGTTCTGAGATAATATTAACTTTCATTTCATGGCAATGCTCTGCCGCTACTGACTTTACATTTAACAGAATCCATTTCTTCATCTTGCCTTCAGAGCCACTGAATTCAAGGTTTATTGATCTGGTGTCAATCAAATATGCTTTATTATCTGAGTCCTGGCCTCACCTAGCTGCCCATAGTCCATTGAAGAGAGGGCACTGTTAGCCCTGGTGACTGTATGTGAGGGCTCAGCACGTGAGGGAGGCCAGGTCTACCTGGGCCAGTTTGGGTGGAGCATTAGTGCTCATTGAGAAGCGAGTTCGAGTTTGTGGAGCTTCTAGGTCCTGGTGCCTCACCCTGTAAAGCAGCACACACATCAGGAGGGGATGGAAGCAGTGATGACAATGCAGGGGCAAATGACAGGACTGCCTTTTTTTTTTGCTTTTTGAGTGGTATTGCAATATTGGCATTTTATGAAAAAAGTGAGCATGATTTATTTAACAAATTATCAAATCTCATTACTTAATGCTTTCCAAATTGTAACATTTGAACAAAATGTATTTAATTCAAGTTATAAAAAAATAAGAGTTAAACATATCATTTAAATACAAATTACTAGACACTAAGTGACATCCCTGAGCTCTCCTCTTTGTTTGGACTCCATTCCTCTCTATCCTGGCACAGATGAGATCACTCAGAGCTGTGGTCGGTCCAGTTGGCCTCCAATATCTTCCTGTCATTTAGCTCCTCCGGGTGGAGTTGTCATTACTGTCACCTCTGGGTAACCTGCCTGCTCTGGCGACAGTCTGGTTTTAGCAGTTTTGATTGCTTTGCTTGCCATCTCCGCAGAAGTGATGGTGAGGCATCTGCCTGTGCAGTGAACTCTCCAGCCAGCTCCTTCCCAGGCCTTTTGTGGGGGCTGCTATGGGGTGAGGAGTTGGATAACAGATATTGCAGGGGGTAAGTACAAAACAGTTGGAATGGCTTGCATTGATGATGTCAGGAAAGGGGGCTGGGCAGGAAGGGGAAGAGGGGGCTATTAGAGACAGAGATAAAAATAGCCAAGTTGCTGACCAATGTTTCAAGCTTTTCATGACCACAACAGAAGTACCAATGCTTTAGTTTTTAAAAATAGCAACGCAAAAGGTTGTGTTTTTCCATCATGGCTGCACATTGAGAAGCTTTAAAAATATCGAGGCTTGGGTGGCCCATCCCCTCAGGGATACTGCTTCAATTGGCTTGAGTTGTGTGACTCTATCATCAAAAGTTTAAACATCTTCCCAGGAGATTCCAACATGCAGCCAGTGTTACGAACTGCAGTTATAAGTGAATATCAGGATTTTGAAAACCAGTATTACAACCAGGAATTGGAAAGTACAGCTGTTACCTTTTTTTTAACCAAAGGAAAACAGGCTCATTTTTAAGAACCATCTTCCAGGTGCCAGACATTGTGCTGAGTAGTTTTACTACCTTTTCTCATTTTCATAGTAATACTCTAGAGTGAGGATGTGAACCTATTTAAAAGGTGAAGAAAGTGAAGCTTAGGAAGGAGAGATAATTGGCCCAAGGTGACATTGTCTGTGGAGATAAAGCTAGCAGCTGGGACTCAAACCCAGGTCTATGTGATCTTTTTGCTTACCTTTCCTTTAAGACATAGTTCTAAAGTATAATTTATCGTGGATTGCTTGAAGACCTACATTCTTTTGTGCCTTCTATCTAGGGATAAGAAACATTATGTTCTAATTACTATAATCTGTAAAATGCTCAAAATCAAGGGTCAGCAAATTATAACTTACTGTCTGTTCTTGTGTGGCCTGTAAGGTAAGAATGGTCTTTACATTTTTAAGTGGTTGGAAAAAATAAAGAAGACTATTTCAAGGCCCATGAAAATGAAATGAAATTTAATGTTTTTGACCACAAATAAAATTTTATTGAAACACGGTCACACTCATTTATTTATATATGGCCTCTGGCTGCATTCACTTGACAACATCAGGGTTGAGTCGTGGTGACAGAGTGAGGTAACACGCAGCACATAGTTATCATTTCGATTTCAATGTGAGGAAGACTGTCAGATGGATTTTAAAAGTAGATATCTACAGGGAGTGGGGGGCAAGAAGGCATGAGGACCCTGTAATAAGCACAGAGAGCAGCAGAGAGGGGACTTCTTGCTCTGAATATAAGCATCATCTACTTTTGCCTAGATGCATCCCTACTTCAGTTTCAATTTCAACTGTTATTACATTTTGTCAAATATTGAAGGCCTTCCAAATAAAATAATGTACAATGAATTTCGTCTGACTATGGCAAAGTCAGAGAAGTATTTATTTCATTATTGATAACCTTTCAACCTATAATGTATGCTTGTATTAAACAATATAAAAATGCATGTTTACACTTCTCTCTCTCTCTGTATATACATATATATAAAATACTCCCGCCCAATGTGAGTTAAACAGTACATGGATTCAGCATTATCCAGGGCAGTAGGATTTACAGGCATGTAAAAACCCAATAGTATGTGTTACTTGGTACCATTACCCTTCAGGAAATGCAAGCAGGGAACATTTACTAAGTACTTCAGAATTTGTACCTCCATCTAGTGGTAACTGAGAGAAATAATGTTTTTAAACTGTGATTTTGTAGGTACTGGGAGAAGACAAATAGAAAAGTTTTGGGTCAACCTGCATCCATCGCCAATTCGGTTACACTTTGATAAGAAATAGAAAGTACAAAGTAAAGCTAGACATGCAGTAGGCGAGGGGCACCAAGGAGCCTAGCCCTGCAGAGCGGGGTTGGCAGACACTATTCAGGATGCAGCGGCCAGGGCTTCCAGCAGTATCTACGTAGGGGAAGTCTCATAAGACTAAAAGATGGGTGGCTTATGCTGAACCCGAAGAAGAGGGCCAGGGAATTATTCCCATTTGCTCTTTTTGCTGAGAGCGTCTGCTAATGCCCATCCTTCATCACGGCTTCTCAGAGTCAGTCTCAATGACAAAGACTGTTTCTGAGGGAGAGAAGTCATTTTGGGATGTGAAAGAATTCCTAAATTTTTTAAGTGTATCATTTGAAATCCAGTAAGTAGGGATCTCAGTAAATTTAATCTTAAACTGATAACAGTAAAGGATATCTGCTTCTACACTCGGAGGCTGCCAAGGAGAACTGCTTAGTGGAGAGGGTAACTTTTAAAAAATATCTAAGTTCCCTGTCCCACATTTTCCCAGGCCCTTCTTACATAAATTCTTTCCAGGATAAGGTAGAACAGGTTCCTGAGAGAGATAACCTAGGATTCTTTTTTAATATAAAAAATATAAACCTGGTTCCATTTTATCTTTTTTTTTTTAATGTGATAAAAGAAAGAATTGCTTAAACTTACCAAATCCCATAAAGCTTTCATTCCACTATGGATAAGAAAAACTAGTCCTTTAATAAATATGGCTGACCATAACATTTATAAATTTACATAATTTAAATAAAGTTTACGCTATTGTTTTTGAATTACGGCCATGCTGGAAACTCTATAGAGACCTTATGTGTGCAGTTCCTTAGGCCTTGCCTGAGCTTGCCAGGGACACTGATCTGAAAAATCCATTTCTCAGAAAACTTACCCAGGATTCCATGTACAACTAGGACAATTTCTATTTATTTTATTTTATTTTATTTTTATATTTCTGTCTTAAACCATAAGTATTTTGATTCTTGAGCTTGCTTATTTAGTTTCTTACAATATAATAGTGATAATGACAGTACCCCAATTTTCCTTTGAAAAATACTTCATTCATGTATTATTTCTTTCACTAATTTATTCTGATTTGATCAAAAGAATTCTGGATTCAAATGGCTTTTGGCTCCAGCACATAGCTTTGCTGCGTATGCATTTATTTAACAAATGCTTATTTGTTGTTATGTATCAAGTCTGAAGTTAGGTGCTGAAGATGCAATTGTAATTTTGGACTAGGTAGGAGGACTTTGTAGGAGTTGTTTCTTCAAAAATATTTATGGCGCCCTGGCTGGGTGGCTCAGTTGGTTGGAGTGCCGTCCCATATACCTAAAGGTTGCTGGTTCAACTCTTGGTCAGGACGCATACCTAGGTTGCAGGTTCAATCGCCCGTCTAGGCAAGTACAGGAGGCAATTGATCTGTTTCTCTCTCACATTGATGTTTCTCTCTCCTCTCTCTTAATTTCTCTCTTTCTCTCTCTCTCTCCTTTCCTCTCTCTCTCTAAAAATCAATAAAAACATATCCTCAGGTGAGAATTAAATATACATATGTATTTATACCAACTGCCAAAGTTACAGCAACCTGTGATATAATGTTTACCTTTGATGACTTCTTGCCTTCCTTGTAGTTCTGGAAGGATTGCTGCAAGGAGCTAGCTTCTTCCTTTTTGTTGTTGTAACTTATCTTCCCTGCAGGATTCTGTCTGCTATAGAAGAAGCATTCCCTGCCAGCTCTTACATACCCAATTCTGTCATTTTGAGAGTAGATCACAGTTACAAAGCACACCCCTAGGCCTGAGGAGTAGCCAAGTGGAGCTGTTCATGTAGATTATTGAGGGAACTTAGGCACTTAGTCTGGGGTGTCCACGTTGCATCTGTGAGGCTACTGAGAGTCTGGATAGAGCCTGGTTGGGAAGGAAAAGGTCATGAACGAATGCCACCAGCCATGGATTTCAATAGCTCCCAGGGCTAACAAGCTGAGGATCACATAAGGTAGGATTTTATTTGGCAGTCTAGTAGCTCTACTTACAGCTTTAAAATATTTAGATATATGTTGTGTTGACTCCATTTATTCTCTTGCCCCCAGCCTTGTACAGGATTTGGATGGGCCTGCTGACCCCCTCCCCTCCTCTGCTGGGCACCACTCCCTGTCACCAGCTCCCCTGGCCCTGCTGCTCCTCCCTGGTTGCTCTGCCTCTGCTTTCCTGGCACCACGGCCTTTACTGCTGTTCCAGTTAGGAAGGACTAGAACCCTCCTGCTATGAAGGCTGTTTGCGACTCACACTTTTCCCCGGGTATGTCTTTAATGTTATCATCTCTCAGAGGGGATCCCAGACAGTACTGTGAGTGCTCTTGCATTTGGAGTGGAATACCTTTCCATTTGTCTACACAGATTTCATGGGACTCAGGTTCAAGTCCAGCAGAGATAAGAGACAAGTTCCCACCACAGATAGTATTATACTCTGAGGAGATAAAAGTTAAGTAATTTGCCTAAAGATACATAGAAATAAGTGACAGAGCTATGTCTATGTTTTCTATATCAAATCTAGGGCTCTACCTGTGATACCAGGCTGGCACTTGGCTTTAATTTTATCAGCACTTAATTACTTCCCTTTGAATTTTTGTCTAATTGTTTTACTCATGTTTATTTGCCTTGTCTCTTAAGACTGTAAACGTCTGAGGGCAAAGTCAAACATTTCCAGGAAATTATATCTCCCAGAGAACAGAAAATCATGCCGAGAAAATAGCAGATGCTTAGAATAAATTGTTGGATAGCATAAGCTTGGTCTTTGGGCTAATAATTTGCTCTATCAAAGATCAAAAGGCTTCCAAATCAGAAAAACCTAATTCGATTCCCTGAAACACCACTTACTGTTTGTGGGATCTTGGACAAATTGCTTAATCTAGGAATTTGTTTGTTCATCTCTAAAACAGGCAGTGAAAAAATGTACCTAATGGAATGATTATGATAATTCAGTGATATAGCATAAAGTGTAGAAAGAACATATTATGCTCTTAATAGATATACTCGCTAGCAGCAGCAGCAGCATTCTGAAATCAAGTTTCAGATATCACATGGCAGATAGTGTTTTTCCATCTCACTAAAGAGTTCATTTGCCTGAAAACCAGGGACAAGATCTCACTGTATGACTGGTATATGTGTTAGCAAGTTGCTGTCCCCATTAACTCCGTGAATATTTTAATGATATTCACAACTCCAGTGGATCTATTTCTTTATTATCATCAGTGATAAAAGTTAGTAGAGACCAGGGATATGTTGCATAGAATCCAGTGGGTCGGGGAGAGCTCAAGCATCTTCATTTCTGGAAGCAGTGGACAGGGGCTCGGGTGGGCTGAGCTGGCATGAACAGGAGGGCTGTAGCAACATCTTCTGTTCAGCTCACTCTCTTTTACCAAGAAAACTTCAGCAACACCCAGAGTCACCTCCCTTTTCTTTAGTAAATACCTTCTCACAATACAAAATATAAGACCATGCTTCTCTCTTATCTAAGAATTAGTCCGTGTTTTCTATTTTTATTTTATTTTTTATGGAGAAGTTACAAAAGCCCTTTTTATTAAAAATGAGATCCACAGGGGTCCATTTCGCCATCTCATCATAACCCTAGAAATTGACACTTATATAGCACCTCAGCATCTTAAAACGGTAACACTGTTGAAAGATACATTTTCCTGCATTTCTGCTGTGTAATATGTATTAGATTTATTTGAAAGTTTCTTAACAGAAACCCTGCCTTTCCCCCCATTATATACGGCTCAGTGCTTAAATACATGCTATGACAACCATGGCAGGCAAATTTTCCCCGCCCCCTCCCCATCATGCCGGCGCATTTTCCACCAAAAGTAGAATTCCTTATATTTGACACAGGCTACAGACAGGCCACCTGCCAGTTGAAGAGACCTATTGAAAGAATTGACTGCAGCTCAGCATCTATCTGTCAGCTCCAGCTCTGGGTGGTTTATTGTGCAAAATAAAGGCTTAGGTAGTCAGCGGACAGAGAAAGTAGAAACCTCTTTGTTTGTTGGTAAAAATAAAATGTGTCTTGTCACAGGTGTTGATATCGAGTATTAATCGCCCCGGCTGGGGAACATGGGCACCCTGTGCTATAAATATTGATATGATCACCCTGCACTGGCAGGACACCTGGGAAGCCTTGAGAGGTATAAAGGATTTTCATAAAGGATTTTCAATTGCTCTCCGCCCTCTTTTTGGCTGCTTTGGAACTATGCATCTCCAACTAATTACTTCCCTATCCAGTCCCCAAAAGCCTAAAAAGCCTTCCAGATATTTCAGGAATACAGTTGAATCCCCTCTCTCTTTTCCCACAGAACACCTAATCCTTTTATCTTTTACACTATATATAGTTTTTGACAGCAGTCACAGCTTCCCCCAGCTGGCTCCTATCTGATGGAGTGAAAGGTTGTCTGGCATCAGCTGCTGGTAAGGGAACATCCATGCCATTTTAGCTGCAAGGGCAGAATTTTGTGCTGTGAGGCTATTTTCATTTCAAGGGACACTCTCCAGTAATCAAGTTGACAGTGTTTCTTAAAGTTACATGCAGACCGGAAGAAAATTGTTCTGTCCTGAAGCACTGCTTCCAGTGATTTACACATAATAACTCATGTAATTTTCACAAAAATATGTAAATTAGATATTATTATCCCAAAATGCCAGTTTTCTTATAGCATATATATTGTTGTTTCACAACTGTTTCCCAATCCTTGCTAACCACAAGACCAGACTGAAGTCAAAATAGCATCCTATCATACAATTATAAGGATATATTATTTAAGCAGACCACATTGTGGATTCTATCTGCAATAATATATGTGTGTGTGTGTGTGTGTATACATACATATATATATGTGTGTATATATATATACACACACACACACACACACACATATATATATATATATATATATATATATATAAATTTTTCATCTAACAGATATTTACCTAGCATCCAATTTAGATCAGATACTGTTGTAGGTACTTTTGATATAGGGATGAGCGAGTGAGGCAGACGGACAAGGTCTCTGCTCTCAGTTTATGTTCTCACAATAGGACCTCAAAATAAACAAAAAAATCAAAGAACACATCTGTTATAATGACTATTCAGAGCATTAAAATAGAATGGGGACTGGGTAGTTACTATGGATCGGTAGTCAGCAGTAATCTGAAGTATAAATGTTTAGAAGTTACCAGCAGATGCAGGTGGTGTAAGGGATGGTTCCAAGCAGCACGAATAGCTAAAGCAAAGGCTTTTAACATGGGAATGTTTGGTATTTTGAGGAGCAGTTTGGTAAATACCTTTGTATACTCTTTAATATTAAAATGACAAAAGAGGCAAAGCTGATTGAGGGTATGTGAAAAGAGAATGGGGGAACCACAAAGAAACTGGGTGGAAGCAATTATTTAGGAACATTTCACATACAAAAACCAGAAGAGATAACCTGAAGCCCTCCCAACAACTAGGACTAAGAGCAGATGATAAGATCGCCCAGTCTTATTTCAGACGCGGGTTTTGTTGGTACGAGAGACTCTGTGATGGGTCCTCTATCTCTAAAGCCTATCTGGGCACCTTACTTTTACACTTTGGATAAAAGTCCATCTCCCTTGGAAAGCAATAACAACCCCCCTCTTTTGTACCTGTTTTTAGTGTGTGGCAGTTAAAGAAACTAATAAATGTTGGGTGCTCAGATTTTATAGATGATGTCAGTGAGTAAGCAAATGTGAAAAATTGACTCTTTATCCCAATTTGGAAATCTAGACCAGCGGAGAGATGTGTAGAATGTCTTGTCCTAACCTGGACCATTTTTGCCATTCTGAAGAACTTGAAGAGTTTGTGAATGGGATCTTTATTTCCATTACAGGTTTTTTTTTTTCCAGTTGTTTCCTATAGAGGTATGAGAACCGTATTTATTTTCCTTTGTTGATCCTTTATCACATAAGCCTTCAGGATGGAGTATCCTGTTGAATTTCCAGTGTAGACAATCACATGATTATCTAGCAATGAGTTTGTTACTCCCATTTTTGTTCTTATACTTGTTTCTTTTTAGTATAGTGGTTAAGGGCACAGCCTTTGAAATTAGACAACCTGGTCTCCAACCGTTATTAGCTGTGCAACCTTGAGATTCATGCCTCAGTATTCTCATCTGTATAATGAGGATAATAATATCTAATTTACCTATTTTTGTGAAAATTACATGAGTTATTATGTGTAAATCACTGGAAACAATGCTTCCCACATAAATAAGCTTATGCTAAATAATGCTATCATTACTGTTGTTGTTATGATTAAAGCATTCAATATCATGTAGAAATGGAAGCTGTAATCACTGGCATCATTTTATTTTCTCAAAAAGAAAAAGTACTGTTAAGCCAAAATTATTTTATGCCATATAAGGGTATCAGATTTGTGGCTTATTTAAATGTTGCATCACATCTCAAATCTTTTCTTTAAAAATTACTGGCTTTTTAACAAATGCTCACCTCTGGGCATAGATGGGTCATCAGTTAATACAAAGGAGAACAGATTGTTCATCAACTTTTATAAGAAAAGATCAGTCTGTTTACCTGCTCATTTGGTTTCCAAAGCATATGTGGAGCTTTCTTCAATACACAATCAGTATAGAAATTTGCTTTTCAGTCTTTGGTTGGAGAGTATAATCTAATTTTCTACCATCTATCTCTTAACAAAAGCCTGGCTGTGAAAAGTTCCATCTAGGAAAAATAAAATACAGTCGCTACTTTTAGTAATTTAAAACTGTCACTAAAACAAATTAGGTATCAAGAACCTGCTCTATAAGCTTGTCTCATAGAGCCACCTTCACTCAGTTGCATTATACATTTAACGAAGTACCATCTCAGAAAATGACCAAGAGTTTGCTGTAAAACTAAGCATAATGTCCATTGATCAAATAGGATTTCTAATATACAATCCCAAATGGAAAATTCAGTCTAGAACTTATAAGTGGAAAATCTTTGTCTCACGTAATTAAATAGTGAGTTTCCCACCACACTTCTCACCATGAGTTTAAACTGACCATGCTTCGCCTTTTCTCTGGCTCTCGGGAAGTCCATGGTTAGAAGTTCAGTCATATAAATACCATTAACCACCATGGCTAGGATCTTTGAATTCCTATTTTTTTCTCAATTCTTATTTTCCTTACCTGAGTTCTTGATCTCCATTCCATTGTCTTCTTTTTGTATGCTTAATACATCGTTTTGAAAGAACTATAGTGCAAATTCAGGAATTTTTAAATCTTAATATTCAGGCTGCCTTTATCAAGTGACTATCAAGCCACAGGAACAGCGTTAAGGAAATTCTAAATCAACCACAATAAAAGCAAAAAACAAAACAAAACAAAAATGCAATGCTGCCACAAACTAAGGGGTCTGATTTCCTTTTTACATTGGCTTATGTTATTAAACCTTTCATCTAAAGTTTGGAATAAATCATCTATTTTTAATACAGTTAATTTTCCTTTACAGTCAAACAGAGATTTAGTTATTAAGTTAAAAATTACTAAATTATCTCTTTCTTTAGTGGGTAAAGTCAAACATAGTTCTCATTCTTTCTTCAGATGCTATAACTGTTTCTAAAATGTTAGCATGAGGCTTTTATAAAGAGACATCTTTGCAGACAAATATACATTCACTTTTTCCTCACTGGGGATGCTCTTCAGCTCACAGCAGGGACCCTAATTTCTTTTATCTTGAGCAAAGTTTCTTTGGCTCCCAAAGGGAAGATGGTGCGAGTTGGAGCCAAGGTACTCTGATTAATGAAAACATCTTTTTCCGTGTTACAACTCAAAATTGGCATTTCTATTGGATAAACTGCATTCAACTCACGAGGAAGAATTGGGCTTGAAAAAAGATTTTAAAAAAGCAAAGAAGTCAAATTGGTTCAGTTGGTAGTTAAAATTCTAGGCAGGCTAGCAAAGAGAACAAAGAGACTGTGACTTTTTTTTTTTATGTATTCTTCCCTTCTATAGTCTTTGTCTTAAAATTAATCAGGATTTCTTCTTACAACAATTTGGTGTCATTAAGTAACTGAGAGCACCCACCAAGAGAATCAGTTGGTTCCTTTCCCTTCCAACGAAGCACCCCCTATGTGTGGATTAATGTACACATTTTCCCTCCTGCATTTACTGCTCTAATGGCATGAACCACTTGCTAACACCTCACTGAACAGACATGAGCTGCAGCGGTGGTCATTTTGGGCTCCCATCATGGTTGTGTCTTGCTGATATTGCTCAAAGAATCATATTCTGAACACCGTTCAATTCATCACAGCCAGAAGGGCGGCCTACAAGGGGAAGAATGACTAGGAGGTGACTTTGGTACTCAGTGTGACTGATACCTACTTGGCTCCTGTCTTGATTCTGTCTTCTCTTTTAAGAAAAGTGACCAGAGTAGAAAATAAAGAGAAAGAATGCCCAGAAGGTGGAAAACTGACAAGCATATCCCCAAGGACTTCTGTATTTCAGCAATAAGGCTTACTCATCTATCTTAGGTCAATTCACTAAGTCGACTTAAAAGCAACAAAGGTAACCTCTTTGACTCCTTTAATCTTTCCTTAAATGTCATAAATGAGGCCTCCTTTTACAGCCTCACCCCCAGTCTTGTGTCTGCTTTCTATGCTCCATTTTCCCATAGTGCAAATCACCTTTTTACACACGACCACATTGTTTGCTTTTCATTTATTAGATTGTGTGTAGAATATAAGCTCATGAGATCAGTGGCCTTTTTGGTCAGCCAATGTGCCCCAAATGCACAAAACAGTGCCTGGAATGTGATAGGTACCCAAAGATATTGTTGATGAATAAATTAATTATTGTGGTCTTAAAATAGATTTTTTTTTAAAATCTCTACTGCAAAATAACAGTTCAAATTATTTAATGTATCAGATGAAGGAGCAAGGTATGTCTAAAAATTTCATTCGATTGGAATTAGATTAAACCTTGTGTCTAAAAGCAAAGAAACTAAACTGATAACAACAAAAACAAAATCCCATAAGACCAATAAACAGCAACAACAGGGAACAACAAAAATCCACCCTTGTGCTGCCATGGTGTGTTTTATCACAACTATTGATTTACATTGTAAACTCTTCTGCTGAAAATGACTTTCATGGCAACATGTGCAGTTTCCAGCTTATTATATGAACCCATGAAAACATCAGAAACACCCCCCAAACCACAGAAAAACATAAAAAATAAACAAAACTTTGCATATAATTTATATATGACTATAAATAAGAAACTACATATGAAGCCATATGTTATTTTCATTTTAATATTAAGCAATTCATAACAAAGTAAATACAAATTAGTGAGCACTAATGCTTTAAAAAATACTACAGTCTAATTTCTTTGCAATCAGCATTTGAAATTAAATACTCATAGCATACTGACACTTCATATGCACATGTTAACACTTTATGTTGGTTCTGAATTCCTACAGAAAGATTTCAATCCCGAGTGAAAGATCAATGATGTCCAGTGGGGATTCTCTTTAATTATTATTTCTGTCACAGTCTCTAAAGGGACTCTTATGGCTGGCAAAGCAACTAACATTTTATTTCAACAATTATTTGAATTACAATAAACAATAGGGGGCTCTAACACAGTATGCTCATGGTCTTGGAGAAGCAATCTCTTGAGCAATACATTCTGTATTGCTTCAGTAGAATTCAGTGGGGCCACTACAAAGAAAATAAAAGGACTTAATAGAAGACAGAAAAGTCACTTCATATTTAAAGTAGCGCTCTTGCTCTTCCATCAAACTAGAGACTCCATCTTTTCACATCTCTTCTCACCTGAAATGAACCTCTTTTTTCACTGCTAAGTCAAGCCATCTTTACTTTTCAATCATCCTTTAAAGTTTTCTAAACAATAAAATAATTAATTCACCAATCAATTAAAATGATATCTGGCATGTATGTGTTTTGGAACAAATATTATTGTGAAGGCTCCTGTCTCTTTCTCCACATGAAGTTTTTCTTGGAAGTACCCGGCAGGTCATATTAATTACTCGTTGATGACAGACCCCATTGCCACTTCTCAAGCCTGTCACCCAAAGTACCAAAGCTGCATGGGGTTTAGGACTAAATAAGGTAGGATTTGGCACTCTCTTTTGTATGTGTGCAGCTTTCTCCATTACACAAAAGCAGCCTGCATTGAATTCTAATTCCTCATAAGGGTTTAATCTTTCCCCTATTCTCACCCTCAACTCTCCCACTACCACAGGATTAGAGTGGATGACAGCTGGGGCAGCAGGCAAAAGTGAGCAGGAGACACCACACTATGCTTGAGACCCGGTTAATGGGTCAAGCTTGCTGTGACTGGTTCCTTCTCGCCTTAGCAATGATGTTCTTAATCTAAGTCCATGGGCCCTGACTGGGCCTCAAGGGACTGCAAGTGGCTATATGAGTCTTGCAAATTTGTACAAACATTTTGTGGGTATGTGAATTTATCTAGAGGCTTTTCAAAATGTCCCAAAGGTCAACAATCAAAGCAAATTAGCTTTCTGTTACCTGATGAAAATATATGTCTAGTTTGCCCATCCCATCGGTTTTACAGACATGCTGGGAAATATCTGAATTCTATCATTTTTGATTCAAATTGGAATTACTCTCCACTCCTACCCCACTCCTAACACCACATCAATACAAAGTACTTGATAGGTAGCTAGTTACAGCAGGAGATGATATCTGATAATATTTAGGAGTACTCTTTTGGAGACAGGCAGAGTTGGACTGAAGTACCAACAATACTACTTTCTAACTAGTGATGGGCCAATTACATAGCATATCTAAGCTTACGTTATAAATGGAGATAAGAAGTATACTTGTCTCACAGGATTATTGTGAAGAATCTGAAAAATGTATGGAAAAGTACATGCTTCAAAACAAAAATAACTACTTAAAAATATATTGAAAGACTCATTGATTATTCACCTCTCCTCTCTCTCCCTTGCCTCTTACATATCCTCAATAATATTCAAAAGACAGAGAAGAAATAACAGCCAAAGGTTGAATTCAGATAGAAAATGTTTCTCTGCACCTGCAAAGCTTTCTGGTCCTCCCACATAAAGCAGAAAAAACAGCACTCTGAGAACTGAGCACTAGATAGTTAGAAACACATATTTATGCTTTATCTGCCTTTTACAAACTCAGATTCCCTAGATTGGGCTCCTCTTTATTTCATCCATTTGTATTGTAAAATATTATTCGTAATAGATTGTACACACATTTGGGACAAAAATAGAGTTTAATTTAGCTTTTTTTGCAGCATTGTCTTACATTAAAATTTAAACAACAGCTGCTGAGTTCCAATACTGTGGGAGTCACATGTAAGTGTTAAGTATTATTGTGTTAATAAGTGTTCAAATATTTCTAGAATAAAAGTGAATGAGATCGCTTTTGTGGTTAATAGCCATTACTTTTTAAGGACAGGATCTTTGACTGTCAGCATTATTGGGGATCCCAGGTGTCTCTATGTTTAAGAGAACTGGAAGGAGAGGAAGCTTTCCAGCTGGATGGTTCTGGCTTCAATAGTCAACTGTTTAATGGGCAGCCCTTCAGGCCAAGCACTAAAAATCCTTGTGCTGGTGCCAGTGGCAGGTGTCTCAGCCTAGCCACAGAATTCCACCGCTCCTTCGGTTCTGAGACACCTTGATTGCAGACAGTGAGCTCAGAGTAAAATAACAAGTCCTGTGATTAAGGAACAAAATTATTTTCCAATTGGGATGAAATGGGAAACTTTCTTCACCTGACTGATCCCACCAGCGTGCTACATAGAATCGCATCCTCTAGGTTGGGTCCCTTGTTACCATCCACTTCTTTCTTATTCTATACCTTTGCCTTCCCCAGATCCTCACAGCTAATTCTGTGGACAAATCCACATGTGAGTTCAATCCTAGGTGGACTTCCTGACTGAGGGAGGAAGTGCATCCGTCCTTCGGCACTTGGACCTAGCCTTAAGCACTTGAGTAATGCGACTCAGCAGCATTCAAATCCCGTTTCATAACACAGGGGCATGCCTCTGGACCTGCTCCACAGGGCCACACTTTTGTTGAGATTTCCCATCTTTGTTTCCACATCTCCCTCTAGAACTGAAAGCTATAATTATGGTCATATTCTAGTTTAATAATTCATCTGAAGTAAGTTCTCATTGTAATATAATTTGGTACTATACTATACTATACTATAAAAATATGAACATGTTGGATTGCATTTAGACTAGGGATGCAAATCAGATTTAGCTTCAGGTTTTGCTTATTCAGGAGATTGGAGAATAAGCATATTTCTGTCTTCTTTTTTAGTAAATGTACCTTTTATAGATGGATTTGATTCTGTTTGAAGAGATTCACTGAAGATTTTGCTCAGGTAATATATAATGGTCCATGACAATACTACATGGTTCAGTTTAGTTTAAATAGCTAGATGGGGACTTTTAGTACTGGTGGTTAGAGGGCAGTTCCTTTCTGTCCTTCTTTGTTCTCGAGCCTCTACCGGCATCACAGATGCATTACATCAAATTGTTGGGACACTTCACATCTTCATCAGGCAGAGCTGGTGCTATGAGGCTACTATAAAGTCACATCTATACCTTGGGGAATCAGTCTTAGAATAAAAAGAAATAGATGCCTTTTAATAGATGGAGGGGTTGCCTTCTTTCAAGGAGCAAGCACGTGATATTCTTGAATTTTTGCTTTTTTGGTTAAACGTTACAAGAAGAAGTAAGGGCTTTCTGTGTTCTTCAGAGGGTTCTTTGTGTACTTCTATTGCTAGCATAAGTCAAAAGGCTGACTCCCCAGAGGCACAATAAAAAGTATAAGCATGGCAAGTGACTGCAGGAGTATCAGAGTGTCCTGTTTGGGAAGACACACATTGGGGGAATCACTGCAGAGCAGGGCAGGAGCTGAGCTGTAGTGTCTGCCATTTATCTCTTCAGATGATTCTCTTGGCAGCAGATAAGGCATCAGTGAACTGAGGTGCTCTAGGGACACAGAGTGCACAAGTTTCAATGCTCCGTTGGTTCCCACAGGTAAAATCAAAAGGTGAGGGAAATCATAACTCTTTGTCTAGGCTTCCAGCTTGGCTTATGATGCATCTTGAGAGCAGCAGGGATTTCCTAGTGCAATGTCATGGCTCTCCTCCTAAGTTAAGAATCAGAACTGCGAAAGTAGAAAAAGCTATTTTGGTCTCGAAGTTGCTGACTTTATTCTGGTTCTTGTTGGAAGAACCTGTAGCAGGAAAGTCTGGGGCCTAAAATCAGTGGTTCTTAAATGTTCACGTGCAGAAGAATTTCCTGATTAGTTTTCAAAACGGGCCTTGCATCCAGAAATTCTGGTATCTCTGGTTCATGGCCCACATATATGTATTTTGAATAAGCACCCTGAGTAATTCTGACCTGACAGTCTAGAACCTGTGCAGAAAACACAAAGAAAGCAAAACCCAAAATGGCTTTAGTGGCTTCACTTATGGTTTAGGTGCCATTCTGGGGGAAAAACAAAAAAGATATTGTTTTAGGTACAGATAATGGAGGACATAGCTCTGAGACTATCCCCAGAAGGCCATCAATCTGCAAACTGTTTTGTGACTGTCAAACAAGCACACGAGTATGGCTCAGTTGGTAATGTCATGGACACAGGTTGGAGGAATGTTATTGTAGCATGTTGTGCATCTTCTGGTACTGACCTGTCTTCCTGAGGAGCTCTCCATCACTGGACATGGGAAACTGGCCCAAAGAGTCAGGAGACTAGTGTGAAACTGAGCAAACCATTTTACTTTTCTGAGTCCCATTTTCCTTGTATATAAAATTAGAAGGTTGGGGCAGATAATTTTAAGATTCTTTTAAATCCTGTGTTGTGTGTGTATGTGTGTGAGCATGTTTATCTTCCTTTACTGAATTTTTCTGAGTGCCTAAAAGAAAGAGTAAGGGCACTACTATTCCTACATTATTGTCATGTCATTGTTGTCATTGTCATCATCATTTTATTCCCCAAAGAAGAAACTATATAGTGTTTATGAGGTCAAGGAAGTGACATCACAGCTGGTAAGGCAGCAAAATCTTCATTTGTTTGAGATTAAACAAATCCCCATCAACTGTTTGACACTTTATTCCTCCATTCCAATTTGATAACATGTATTTTGTTTTTGTTATGGACTTGGTTACTATAACCCTATGTGTTCAGAATGTGGCAGAACATAGTAGGAAACAGCATAATATAAGTGCTCAATATGTGGACTCTTGGTCCATAAAGACCAACTGCAGATTCCTGTTTCTGAAACTTACTGCCTATTTAAATGACTAAACTCTTCTAAGTTCAACTGCCTCATCTCTAAAATGGGTATAATAATAGTAACTACCAAGTAGAGCTGTTATGAGACTTGAAAGAGATAATGCTTATAAACAATTAAGTACAATACTCAGCATATAGCAAGAGCTCAATAAATACTACTTTTTTATATGCCGGAGGTTCTCAATTTTGGCTGTAGAGTAGAATTACCTGGGAAGTTTTTAATACATTCTAATGTCTGTTCTCCACTTGAGACTAATTAAATCAGTACTTCTGAGGATGGAGTCAGAGCGTAGGTATATTTTGAAAGCTTCCCAGGTGATTCTATGTGTGGCAATGGTTGAGAACCTCTGGTATTTGCCAAGTGTAATATAGAATTCAGAGAGGAGATGATTCTTTTGGCCTCTCATGTTCATATGACAACTAGACACTGCTGTTTCAGACCTCCCCAAAGACTCAGGAGAGAGGTCTTTGGTAATCACTGCAGTGTTAGTGCTTAACTAGTCCCCTGCTGGTGCCAAGGCCATTTTGTGAAAGTAAGAAAACAAGATATGTGTTGGAGAGTCTATTTTAGCCTATAGAGCCCAACTATATTGCTCCAAATTTTGTGATCTCTGGTTTTGAGAGGATTTTTCACAGTCCTTCTAATATCATTGCTATTTAAAAAACACAGCACAACAAAAAATAATCTATCAAAGCTATGAGAGTCAGATATGGAAAGTGATATTTTTTGAAGAGGGAAGATGGGTTTGGGTCTCTTGGGGGTTCACTATGGTTTTTCACTGGTTGTTGGTCCCCTGGTCCAACTCTGAGAACAGGCCCAGCAATGTTGATTAGATTCTGGGGGACTTTCCCTAGAGTGAAGGCCATGATCTAACCTTCAGCAGCCCTAACCTTAGGAAGATCTGTTTCCAGGCTCTGGACTCTACTGATGTGAATCGAATGGATTTTTAAGCTTGGGCTTGTCTGAATGGATAAGGCAAATGCCAGACTTCCCTAGAAGCTTTCTACGACTTGTTGCTTTACTTTTCCAGGGCTCACCTCAGAGAGTATTCCGAACCTAGAACATGAATTCAAATAAATGAAATGACACCTCTTACCGGGAATGGGTTGAATCAGCACATACTCACTGATATAAGACAACTGCCTACATAATGTACTCTGATGGGCTCTCACTCTCCCCTGTCACCAGAGGAGGCTCCAAACATTTTTATGACAATCACCAAATGTATTCATTTTATCTGTGTTGGTGGGTGGGCTTTGAAGGCTACAGTTAAAGTATGGAATGGAAGGAAATAGGGTTCTTTTGGATACCAGGAAAGCTGGAGTGTGTGTTGGGCAATGGAAGGGCAACAAGGAGACAGTGCCTAGAAAGGGAGGGTGGAAAAGAACTGCAGCGGGAAGCCATAAAGCTGCTTCAATGTCTAGCAGCACTCTGGTGTCTTACTTTCCCAGCAGCCCTTCCCCCTTTCTGGCATCCGAAATCAGATAGAACAGATATTACTGCTCCCATTCCTGACTCCTGACACTGTGATGGGTCTGGAGGTACAGATGTAACTCGGCAAGAGCCTACCAGGGTCCTTTTTTGGGAATTGGTATAAACAATGAAAACCAGATGCCGATGATGTCTATCACGAGGAAAGAGTATGCCTTAAAATGAAACAAACATGGAAGTAAGGAGGAGAGAGAGGGAAGGAGAGACCTGATGATTCCTCTGTGTCTGGCCCTGGCCCACCCCTTGGTGTTCCCAACAATGTGAACCAGTCAGTTCCCTTTTCAGCCCAAGCTAGGTGAACTGAATATGTCACAGAAAGTTCCAGTACAGTTCATTTCACAGTTTTGACAAGAATTGGCCCTCCACAGGGCAGTAACAATGGAATGTTTTCCTCAGAGTTATCTTGAATAGGCTGCTTCTCCTAACAGGAAGGTTCTTAAGCAACATAGTTCATCCACAACTATTTGCTTTGTAGTCATTTTCCTATGGTCTGCTCCTCACAGTTATCCAACTCCTGGTGGACTGAAAGCTCTTCAGTTGCATTCCAGGTTTAGACCCAGAACAGCTAAACTCGGGGCCTGAGAGTCATTCCTACCCACTGTCGTTCTTTTCAGCTGAGGCAGCTCCCTCAGTTTAATGCTGCCTTATAACTGGTGCTTGTATAAAAAAAAAAAAAAAAGGTGGAGAACAGACTGGGGACTGGCGCAGTCATTCATCTAATGATCAGAAGCCCTCCCTGACCTGTCCCACTTCCTCTTCACAGGTACCCAGTGTGGACATTGTTTGGATCCAGGAACTAAAATAATTCATCAGGGGCCTTTCTCTGTGAGTAGAAAGGGGTCTTTACAAAAAGACATACTATAGATTATAGTGGCTAGATAGAGCTAATTAGATGTTTTTGAAGAACACTGAAAACAGGTTTTTAAGGAAGTGAACCCACCTCCTCAAAAGCAGCCTGGTGCTAGAGTGGGTGTGCACTGTTCCTGGGGATTGAGTTAGGCACGGTTCACAAAAGGCAGCTTTCTAAGCAGGCCAAGCCAGCAAGAGCCATAGAGTAAATCAGAAGAAGAAGTGATTCTTAACCAGGGGTTATTTGTTCCCCAGGGGACATAAGCAATGTCTGAAGACATTTTGGTTGTCACATGGGAGAGGTTTGCTACTGCCATTTAGTGAGTAGAGGCTAGAGATGCAGCCTAGCATTTTACAGTGCACAGGACAGTCCCCACAATTATCTGGTCCTAAATATTAACAGTGCTGCAGTAGAGAGACTGGGCTAAAGTCAATAGTGACACCTGGAAGTTATGGGGAGAGCAAGAACAGACAGACATTTTTTTCCAGAGCCAGAGGTAGGATTAACCCAGGAGCAAGTGAGTTTGTAGTTAGGGGAAGAAAGTGTTAAAAGGTATACAGATCAGGAACACAGAGGTCCTGTGACGCATGAGACATCATGTTGGCTGTTCTTGTGTGGGAAGGTTGAGCTCACTTAAAGGTCTAGAGTAGACTTTCCTTCATTGTTTTCTTCACAGTTAACATGCTAAAGTAATTCATACCAAGGTAATTCACACTAAGGTAATTCAGCAAAGTTATTGCAGCAAGAGCCACTTTATTTTGCCCTGTATCCTCAGTGCCTAGCACAGAGTAAACTCAGTAAATGGCTATTAACTGACTGGAAATAAAAGGAATGATGCATCACACTTTCTGCAAAAAATATCCATTTTTACATATAAATATAAGAATATTTACCTATGTACCTGCATGAATTGTTTTGTACACATACTTTGGAGGCATAAAATCTGAGCTAACCACCTGTGCATTTATTAACTTTTGAATCTTTATACATTGTTTGCTTAGATTTAAAATTACTGCTTTATGCAGTTGTTTTTTAAATAAGGTACGGGGGAAATACACCTATGCTGTCCTTTATACGTATCTATATAGTTACCTTTACTGCTGCTCTTTATTTCTTCGTGTTAATTCAGATTACAGTCTACTGTTCTTTCTTTCAGCCTAAAGGAATCCCTTTAGTGTTTCTTGCAAGTCAGGTCTTCTAGTGATGAATTCTCTCAGTTTGTTAATCTGGGAAAGTCTTAATTTCTGCTTCATTTGTGAAAAAAATACTGTTGCTGGATATAGAATTCTTGGTTGACAGCCTTTCTTTCTGCACTTTGAATATGTCACTCCATTGCTTTCTGACATGCATGGTTTCTGATGAGAAAACAGCTATTAATGAGTAGCTTCTCTCTAGTTACTTTCAAAATTATTTGTCTTTTGTATTGATTATGTTGATTATGTTGAGTTTATGAGTTTATACTGTGTGGAGTTTGTTGAGCTTTCTAAAAACATAGATTAATGTTTTTCATAAGTTTGAAGAGGTATTTTTTACCCCCATTACTTCTTTAAGTATTCTTTTTACCCCCATTTTCTCTCCTTCTCTTCTGAGATTCCTATTATGAGCTCAGTTGTAAACTTGATCATCTCTGAGGATTTTTTTATTATTCTATTTTTCTTTCTGTTTTTTCAGGCTGGATAATCTCAAGTAACCTAACTTTAAGTTCAATGGTTCTTTTTTCTCATGGTTCTGTGGAGGTTATTGTTGCATACATTATAACTAGGTACACCTTGATCTTTAGCCCAAAGATTTGCTGTTGAAGAATTTCCTCTCACAGTGGAAAGTTATTGATTAGAATGACAGTGTATTTGCTTGTGAAAATGTTGCGGCACAATCTAAGAATGGAATAATTGAGTTTCAGATCTCTAGCTTAACCTCATTCATTTTATGGATGTAAAGCAGGAAAACAGATTAATTTTCTTTTCAACAGAATTAGTTACATAATAATGCTCTGGGGTTGGGATCTGCTTCATTCAAAGAAAGTAAACAATTTTGTCACAATGAGATTAGTGGTGGTAGGAGTAATTCTAATTTTCATTTTTTCCATGATTATACTAGCAGGGGAATCTAGGTCTCTTCATAAAGAGAATTTTGTAGGATGATGTCAGGAGATTTAGTTTAAGATGGAATAAAGAAAGGCATAATTTGGTTACTCTGCATTTTATTATAATTCAGCCTAATTTGATGAGGCAAAGCTCTTAATTCCAGAATAACAAGAACTGGTTAATGAAGAAGACATGATAAAGAAGAAACTCATGATTGTGAAACCCCTTGTGGACTAATTGATACAGCCACACGTCAACAATGAATGCTAATATATTCTAGAGCTGGCTGTTGTTTGGGTCAGAGGCTGGTCCTGATCCAAAGAGCTGTGGTTTTAGGATCTAAATCATGGACATCTATGTATGAAAATCAACTAATTTGTCTGATGAGATGTCTAGAGGTGATAGATACTTGGGTGTAGGTCCAGTCGAATAATAATAGTTTTTTGAGTTTTGGAAGAGAATGGTACCTAGAGATAAAAAGAATTTTGCTCAGAGTTATACAGGATTTGGTATTAGAATCAGACCTTTAGTTCAGTATTTATGCCATCTTGTGACACAATTTTTACTTTAAGAAGATTTGATGAAACAGCATTTTAATTCATACAAAGAATTTGAATGGGACTTTGGAGGTTGTTACAATAGAGATCTCAGAACTTGTTGCTGTTTGGGGATAAATTTAATGGAAAGATAATTCCATCAATGTCTTGAAAAAATTACACTATTTTGTGACCAAAGGGAAGACTCTATGACTAGCTTCTGAATGGCGCCTAGGCATCTCTTCAGGACAAAATTTTGTCCATAACTCATTGTTGGCCAAACTGGGCCATCAGGGCTCATTCTTTATTGCCCTTACTCTTGTCTCAGCTACAGAGGATGCACAGGTAAAGCTATCTTCCTCTGAATTTTGCTGCAGAACTCTCAGGAACTTTGTCCACTAAAGGAGGCTTGGGTTGACTTGCCTCAAGGATAAAGATCCACAATTTAACACCCTCATCTCAGGGTTCATGACCATGCCTGTTTTAGGCTGCTTGAAGACTGACTTGTTATTAGGCCTGAGAGAACATGTGCTGTAGATGAAAAGGCATGACCCGGAGCCAGTTCTGCAGCTGACTTTCATTATTTTGCACCTCTGAAGCTTTGCAATGGGGAAAAAAAACACCTAAAGTATTGTAAGATTAAACAAGATAATATATGTAAAAACCGAACATTTGTTTGGTCTGTATGTGTAACTGAATATCTTTTCCCTCTATCCTTATAAAATACCAATTTGTGGAAGTTGTTTAATTCTCTCTTCCATTTTTAAAACCAAAGTAAGGAAGCAGTTTAAATGTTTCAAACCTCCTCAGAATGGAAATATTTTCATTAGATTTTTCCTTTGGTAATAATGTAATGACTCAGTATTGTCCTGATTATGTTGGCCGTTTTCTAGTTGACGTCAGGGCTGAGCTAAGACTAGCAAACAAAGATAGTAAGAAGGGAAGAGAACAACAAGCAGCTTAAATCTGTGATGTAATCAGGGATCTCAGTGAGAAATAAGAGAAGGGTCAGGGCTCAGGCCCAAATACAACATTCCATCACTCCTTCAGTAATTATTTACTGATCACTTCCTATGGCCTAAACACTGGGTGGGCTTGGCACTGAAGTTACAGTCACAGACAGGTTATAGTTTATAGTAGATTAATTGCTAAATTGACCCCGTTTTCCACTTTTCCCTATATCTACATCTTTTGCAATAAGATCTTGCAGCTGCCGATGAGCATCATTTCAGAACTGTGGCCCAGGTCTCGGAGCCCAGAGGTTTCATGAAGTGATCCCTGCTGTCTCTAGTATAAGTCAGGCCTCAAGAGCTGGACACTTTCTTCCTGAGCTTTCTTTAAGAATTTCAAGTGCTGTACCAGGTTCTTGTTTGAAAGAAGATAAAATATTTTACATTAATTTGTGAGATAGTACATTTTGAGCTGCATGATAGCTCAGTATAAATACTGAGTTTACTCCAAAAATGGCCTGATTTCCTAATAATATGACAGATACTGTGACTCCTCTCTAATGCATGGAACTGGGTCAAGTAGACTTCCAGGGAGTCGTGTGCAAAACCTCTTGTAATGTGACAGCCCCATTGTGATAAGTAAAGTTCAGATAAGAAACAAATAGCTGATAGAGGCTTGAGAAGATTTTTCTTCTATGGGGATTTTCATTTTGAATAGTGTTTGTTGTTGAAGGATTTGGCCAGTTTACCAATTTAAAGGCTTAAATGTCTCGTCCAGTTGAATGTGAAATTGCTCTACGCTATATCCAAATATTACTATTACTAATGCTACTGCTACTATTACTACTATTGCACACACCCTGCTCTCTCTGTAACACTATTACATGCTTTGCACTGTGCTCAATACGTATGGTTTCATTTATCCTTATGATAAACTTTTGAGGTTGGTATAATATTATTACCCCATTTTGCAGATGAGAAAAATTGATGTTTAGAACAACTTAGGAAGTTGCTTAGAATTACACAGCTACTAAGAATATGAACCTGTAGGTGAAGTTAGGGTTCCTGGGTCCAAGTCATTTCCTTTTCACTATTCTGCAGTCTTCTCTGTAAAACAGAGGTGGGATATCTCTCCTACCTATAATCGAATGCAGTGAGGGCAAAGACAGACAGGATTCCTGCCTTCATGGAACTAACATTTAAATAGAAGAGCCAGAGTATAAATAATTAAATGGGATATTTAACAACTGTGACAAATTCTTTGAATACAGTGAGTATGGTGATGTGTTAGAGACCAACTGGGGCGACTAATTTTAATAGAGATGATTGCTTAGGCAAGAGGATTTGAGCCTCATAAAAATGTTTCCTTCATAATAAATATGATGATGGCAGTTTTTAACACAACTTACTTCCATGTTCTTTCTGAAGTCCTCTCTTCTCCCTTTTTTGGCTTCTTAGTTTTAACACTTATTTGAATTTCCCCCTCTCTCAACCACCTTAACTGGTTTCTCTTCCTCCACCCAAACTCTAAATGTTGGTTCACTTCAGGAACATGTGTAAATGGACTCTTTAATTTCATCCTCAAAGCTGTCTTCTAAGTTTCAGAAAATGAGTCTCAAACCTGGAGTGACTGATGACACCTCCCACTCCCTCACTTTCATACCCAATCCATCAGTGTCCTGCCCATCCCAGCTCCTCCAGTTATCTCCGCTTCTCCTGTGCTCTGAACTCATCCGATGACAGTGACACATCTCTTTCCTGGACACCTGCAGTTGTTTCCCAAATGGCTCCCTGCTTCCTTTCTTGCCCTTCTCCATTCACTTAGCAGCCCTTTAAAAAGTATAAATCAGATCATGTTACTACTCTTTTTAAAGTCATTTAAATGTTTTCTTTTGCACTAAGAACAAAATCAACCCCCTCACGATGGTTTCAAAGATCCTGTGTCGTCCAGCTCCTGTCTGTGCCTCTGACTACTTCTGTCACTTTCTCCCCTGCTCACCACACTTCAGCCAATGACCTAGTTTCCTTTCAAGGAAAAGTTCGCACAAGTCTCTTCTTTTGCTTTTTCTCTTTATGAGCCTGGGTTCTCTCATCCTTAAAGAGAATGTCATCACCTTGGAGAGTCTGACCTGAATGTTCTAGCTAACGCAGGCCCCTCCCGCATTCTGAATTCCAGCACCATTTGCTTCTTTCATAGAATTACTTATGACTTGTTCAGTTACAAGTATATTGTCTCGCTTCCCTGTTGGTTATAAAATCCATGAGAGCAGATACTACAGCTGTCCCGTTCACTAGTTTCTTCCTAACATTGGCCGCAGTGTCTGGGGTATAAAGTGTGCCAATGACTGTATGTTGAATGAAAGAGAAAGATGCTCACTGTACGCCGGCCACCATCTCAAGCACTTTGTATTATCTTTGTCGTTCCCCCAAAGTTTCACCGTGGTGGGTACCAGTATGACTCTCAATTTGTAGATGAGGGAATAGAAGAGCTTCGGTGAGCTCCTTCATGACACGTGGTTAGTAAGTATAACAGAGATGGAACCTCAACCTTGGTCTTTTAAATTCCAGAGCTCAGAATCCTCGCCATTGTATTGCATCCACATCCTGCCAACTTTGGGGGCACTAGTTTGCATGGGGTATATCTTTTTTCCCTTTGCTTTTCTCTTCAGATTTCTGAAATACTTGAAAGTGTTCCTCCTGTATCCTTCAAGGTGACTTCCCCAAGCCTGTACGTGTGGGTAGATGGTGGTAGTAAAATGGCTTGAAAGTCATTGCAACTAACCAACTTCAAAGCTTACCCTTTTCATTTAAATTTCTTTCTGAAGACCTCCCTCAAGGATGTGTGTTCATAAGGAAGGTTGACCAAAACCACAGCACTGTATATATAGGGTGTCCCCCCCAAAATGTATACTTTTTTGTATTTTATACATTATGAAATGTATTTTAATAAACACTGCCTGTATAATTATTCAAAGTGTGTGTATACATACTGGGGCACACCCTGTATATTATTCACTAACAGTCTAGTAGATTTCAGTCATGGAACCAGGCCATTGACTTACATTATTTATAATCCTCACTCTGACTTTAATGAAGTAGGTATTTTCATTTCACATTTGAGAAACCAGACTCAGAGTGGCTAAGTGATATGTTTTAAGTTGCACAGCTAGTAAGTACTAAAGCCAGGTTTTGCTTCCAGTTTTTGTCAGAGTCCAAAGTATACACTCTTTGCTATATTGTTATATATTTTCCAATGTGCCTTTCTATCTGCTGAAGTTTACAAAAATTTAGAACTTAATAGTTATCTGTGTAAATGTTATAGTATAGATAGATACATATGCATATATATGCATGCTTTGTGGACCATATGTCTCTGTCACAGCTACTCAACTCTGCTGCCGTGGGACGAGAGCTTCCACAGACAGTATGAAAACACATATTTTATAAGAACTTTTCTGAGTTCCAATAAAATTTTGACACCAAAATTTGAATTTTTATAAACTGTTATGTCATGCAATAATGTTCTTTCCTTTCAGCTATCTAAAAATATAAAAATTCCTCTTAGCTTGTGGGCTATACAAAAGCAGGCAGTGGGCCCAATTTGACCAGTGGGTCATAGATTTCAACCCCTGAGCTAGAGCAGTATTCTGTAGGTTCCAGGGTAGTTTTGACTTTGTTAATTTTTCTTAAGATTCTAAATGCTCTTGGGTGTGTTTTGAAACCCCTAACTCACCAATTAAATGAATACTGAACTAAAGCACATGATTATATTAATTTGTTCTTCAGCTGTAAAGGGATACAAAGCAATATGGAGGGAAATGTGTTAGTGATTGAAATTCAATTATGGTACCATTGTCAATGTCACCTACTGCTTAGAAGAGTCAAATCAATGCATTCACAACATTTATATAATGCCCTTTTCACAGAGTCCTTTTACCTTTTGAATAATACCTTTGAATAAAAAATAAATGTCAATGAAAGTAAGTAGAACAAAAGGTAAGTTAGCTACTAAAATTAAAAATGTCACAATGGAGACAGGTGGCGTTGGTGAAGTCAACTAGCTCTCACATTGTCTTCAGTTTTCCTTGCTAGCAAGAATTTGATTCCTGAACTGCATTCCTTTCCTCCAGATGTTTGTATCTATAAAATGGTATACCTTTAGTTTTAAAGAGCTAGACATCTTAACTTTGAGCGAGAGAGTTTCTAGCTGACCCGAGAAACTTTCGGCCTGTCCGTGTCCGATGAGCTGGAGCTCTCTCTAAAAGTGCTCCGGCAGCTCTGAAGGAGCTGATTGGCTTGGCAGGTGGGTGGAAAGCAACCCGGCTGCGAAGAGTTTCATGCCAGGCAAAGTGGAAGGAATGCAAGCTGCTGCCTTCTTCAGCCCAGGAACTCCCAAAGTCTACGTCTTAGGCTTAACTAAGTAGGATGTTCATAAAATGGTCAGGACAAATTTCAGTGAGGCTAGTGAGCCCAGCAGGCAGTTCTGAAAGCTAGCAGGTCACTCACTTCCTCCTGGACACCATTCACATGCCCGTTGCCTTTGGGCCAATGCCCAGGAGCTAACCTGCACATGTTACTGGTACAGAATTTACATTTTCCTCTCTGTCCAATGATTTGTCTTCATTTCCAACCTTATTGAGACACTCAAGTTTATGCCATTTGGGGCTTTTAGTTTTAATTTGTTTTAAAATTAATTTTTAAAATTTTGATAATATGTTCATTACAGAAAACTTGAAAAGATGCACAAAAGCATAAAAATCTTCCATAATCTCAAACCTCAACAACAAAGTGTTATCATGTTACACTTTTAATCTGTTTTCCATGTGAAACATTATTATTATTATTATTATTATTATTATATATAATGTATCTTTCATAACAAAATGGTATCATGTGTACATATTTTTTCCCTGCATGCTGCTTACTTTTCTTACTGCCTTACATTATGGTGCATAATGAACCACAGCATTTCCACACCATTTAATATTCTTCTAGAGCATGGTCATTTTCATGGCTACATTATAAAATGCACAATAATTTATTAACCAATCCCCTATTTCTTGACATTTAGATTTTTCCAAATTTTTCATGAGAATGACTAATGCTTGGTTGAAGAATTTATAGATAAATTTTTGCACATCCTCAATTATTTTCTTACAATACATTTCTGGAAGTGAATTTTTTTGGAAGAAAGTGTATGTACACATCTAAGGTGTTATTTCAAAAATGTTTTATAGGAAGAGTAAATCAACATACATTTCCTAAAATGTCACATAAGAGCATTTGCTTCCTCACACCCTTGTCAATACCGGTAACTATAATTCTTAATAATCAATTTGATAGGCAGTAAATGGTATTTTAGTGTTTAGGCTATTTTTATTTTTACTTTGGTTACTGACAAAATAGGGTTTTTTCTCATTTAATTATAGTTTGTATTTCTTCCTTTGCATACTGCTTATCTGGGTTCTCTGATCATTTTCTAACGGTACTAATTTCATTATAATCTGTATAAACTTTTAAATTTAGTAGCTACTGTTTGTCATATATCTTACAATAAAATACATATATTTTATTTCCTTAAATTCTCATTACATATTAATTTTCCATATGGTTGTTGTTAGCTATATAAAGTTTCAAAATGTATTTTAAAATATTATGCTTCATTTCTGATTTCTTTCTCTTAAAAGACTTTTGTTAATTTGATAGAAATAAGCACCACTTATATTTTATCTGTGATTTTATTAGATACATTATTTTCTACTATGTCACTCTTAAATCCATATTTATTTTACTACACTTATTTTATGACAGTGGATGTCTTTTATTTTTATGTAAGTAGGTTGTGTTTGAATCTGTTCCACCTACTGAAGATACTGCATCTTTTTTGTGTGTCTGTCTGTTAATGCTGTAGGGATACGCTAGTACTGCGCTCTTCTCCATATTCTTGAATTGTCACGATTTTCTTATTTAGCAAGTCAACTGGCTTCTTTAAATTCCCCTAAAGTTGCAATCTTGAAAGTATAACCCCACATCCTTTCTCCTGCGTTTCTCTCTGCTTAGCAGTGCCCTGTGGAGTGGCTTTATTGATGCTTCTCCATCGGTCTCGGGGAGTTAGCGTTGGTGGGGATTCCATTCCTCGGGGCATCTGCTTCCCGGAGCAGTCCCAATCCATCACCCTGACAGGCCTGTGTTAGGCCTCAAAGTATCCAATATCATCATCTCTTTTTAAGAGTTATGCTTTAAAGGTTTTTATCACAGAAAGATAATTTTGTAGGATGTTTAGGTCCAGGTACCTATTGTAAGTAGAATTCTAAAAATCCCCCCCCCCAAGATTTCCCACCCTAATCCCTGTGACTGTGCATAAGAAATCACATCCATAAATATGTTTTGTTATCTGTCAAAAGAGGCTTAAAGATGTGATTAATATTACTAATTAATCACCTTAAAATAGGAAGGTTATTCTGGATTATCTGACTGGGCCAAATCTCATCATATAAACCCTTTAAAAGCAGAGTTTTTTCTGGCCAGCAGGAGAAGGAGAAGTCAGAAATTTGAGGAATGAAGATTTTATGTACAACTGCTGGCTTGAAGATGAAGGGACCAGGTGCTTCAGAATGCAAGGGGTCTCTAGGAACTGAAAGCAACCCCAATTGACAGCTAGCAAGGGAATGTGAACCCAACATTACAACTGCAAAGAACCGAATTCAGCTAATCATCTAAATAAGCCTGGGAGTTGTTCCTTCCCCAGAGCCTGTAGTCAAGGGCCCAGCTTGTCTGACACCTTGATATTGGCCTTGTGAAACCCAATCAGACAACTGTGCTGTACCTTTTACCTGCAGAACCTGAGAAATAGTGAGTATTGTTTTAAGCCACTAAGTTTGGGTGCTTTGTTTTGGCCCAATTAGAAACCTCATACAGTACCTGCATCAGGGCTCTTATTTTCACAAGGGCACAGGGCACATATCACAGAATGTATGTGGGGAGGTGGGGGGACTATGACTCAGAGTCCATGTATTCACCAAAGGAGAGCCCCAAGGCGCTGCAGTGCAGAGAAGCAGGTGTGCCAGGAGAACCCTGCCCAATGTGGCCAATAGCATCCTGTCTTTAGATTTTTGTCCGTTTAATAGGCAGCCCTGTAATCTAAATAGGGATAGACCATCTTCTGGAAACCTGGGCACTTTGCCACTTGGTTGCAGGGCCGACTTTTGGAGGCTTAAAGAATTTGTACAACTCACCAAAAGTAGCTCACTTGAAAATACTGAAATAACTTCATCTGCAATTAGTAGCAGAGAGAAAGTTTATGCAAGTAAATCAGACTATGGAAGCCACCCTAAATTTTGACTGCAGGGGGTAAAATTGAACTTCAGCTTCAGGTGCTGCGCTCTGAAATCCATCACAGCCTTCACACCAATGCCACGCTTCCCAGGCTGCTCCCAGCCAGCGTCTGAGTTAGGCAGGGATACTCAGGCAGGTGCTCTCCTGGGAGAGGCCGTTGTCCCCTGGACACTGCCTTGAGCAATGGCCTCACCAGCATTCCTTAGAGAAATGCCCTGTAGTGTAAGACACTACCCACCAGCCTTCCTTCCTTCCCCTGCGCCTTCCTTGGAGTCAGGCCTGCACTGATATCTGAAAGTTCTGGCCTCTTCTGATTTCTCCCCATTTTCTCTCCCCAGCATTCCCTCTAATAATTTTCTTGAACATTAAGTCTTCTCTTGCTATCTTTGTGTTAATCTAAAAACAAAAGGCCTTTCAAAGTGAGAGGCAACAAGCATATATTTGAGATAAAAAAAGAATAGTTGTTTGGGAATCACTAATTCAGGCAGAAGCCCAAATAGTGTTCCTACTAGGAGACAAAGGCATTGGAACTTAAGAGAAAGGGAAGGGGAACAATTCCATTCATAGAAGAAAGACATTTTTATTGGTGTAAATCAGCTATCATAGTGATGCTAATTCAGTCCAGTAGCCCTCAGTCCAGTAGTGTATCTGCTCCCTTGTTATTTTTGTAAATAGTTCTTTGGGACCTAGGCCCAGTCCTAAGATTATTTAACCCTGTTTTAACATTCCAAAGGTTTGAGGCATAAGGTGTGAAGGCAGCTCTTCTGGGATGGCAGCTCTGACTCCATTTTAAGGTGACTCTATTTGTGTTGTTTTATTTTATTTTACATTTGATTCTTGGAGGACCCAGACTAACATGCCATGTACAAGTGAAGCATCTCCTTAGGAATAAGTTTACTGTGACCCATCAGGCACCAGGTAGGTTCCCCAGAGACACAGAGCAGCTTTTAGGTCTGGGTAGAGAGGCCCCAGCTATGAGCCCCAAGCTTTCGAGGACACTAAAGAGCACCAACCCTGACAATACAGAAACTGAACCTTCATTTGTACCCTTGTCCAGACCCCACAAATGTCATGGGCAGACCTGCACAGGGATGTGACAAGTCTGACCCACTTCCTCAAACCCAGTTGTACATTCTCATGAAAAAGAAATGTCAGAAGCCATTCTTTGAGTAGCTATGTGTGATTGAATCCCAGAAAGTTTATTTGTGAGTTTCCTCCAAGAAGATCTTCCTTGGGGGTTAGCCTTTGATTTCTGGGTGTCTGGGAACGTTTGGGAAAACGAACTAACTTAATGAGGTTAATTAGTGTTTGTGAGGATTCCTTAACGAGGCAGGGAATAGTTGCTTAAACTGGTCACGGAGTGATGCTTTCCATTGAATTATTCTATTCCATAGAATTATTGTATAGATTCTAACACTGAAGATTTTTAGCATCTGTGGTGCTCAGCCAGCTTTCATTCTGGCAATGGAGGGTATAGTTAGTGAACCACTGAGATATTTCAAATGAAAGGCTCACCACAGCCACACAGAAACTTTGCACTGAAATAAAGATCACCTTACAGTTGGGGAAACTGAGGCTCAGAGTGGTTAATCGATGTGGAATAAGTGGCACAGCTACTTACTGATACAGCAGGGGCTGGAGGCCGTTGTCCAACAGATAATGATTCCCTGAGTGCTCTCCTGTACTCCAGACTGAGGGTATGCTCGGGGAGCGGCAACGCGAACAAATGAGCAGTAGGTCAGGGGCGATGTGGAAGGGAGTGTTATTTAGAGTCTGGTGTCCCTTTCCACGCGATTACTTCAGCTCTGTCACTCGGGTTGCCATAAAACCACTCGCTGATTTATTCTGGGCTCCTGGCCCCATCTCATAAAGGCATCTTTGTAATTCTCACCAGAGATCATCCTCTGGGATGACAAATAACATCGATCATTAATAATGACATCCATAATTTTGCAGCCAAGGAAGGCAATCTTTTAAAGCTGTCAGTGAAACAAAGGAGATTTGGGGAGGTGCTGATGCAATCTCTTTAAAATCTTTAGAAGTTCTAAAGCATAAGAACTGTCCGTTTTGGAATTGCAGGATTAATTGTGTGCTAAAGCAAACCCTGCACACTCCCACTGCCAGTGGAGGCCAGGTTTAAGGCATCCGGGGTCCCCTGCGGCTCAATAGTTAACTTGCTGAATGACCTATGAGTCAAAGGAGTTAATGGACTTCATCCAGAGCTGGAGGAGTGGAGGGGGTGGGGGGACAGGACACGGACACTCACTGCCTGTTGTAGGAAGAGGAGGTGGGAAACAAAATCACACAGAGGCAAGGGAGACAGGGACTCTAAATAGCACCAGCTCTGCTTCGGGGCTGCTGGTCATTCACATAATGAAATGCTCCCTGCATCTCAGACCCTCAATTTACAGAAGCTGAGTCACCTTAATGAGCAGCACTGTCCCCCTCTCCTCACTCACTTTTCCAGGACATCAAAATTGCTAAATTGTCAGCCAGGTCAACCTCCTGAGCTCCACAAAAAATAAAGGGAGAGAAAAGAAATTAGAGGTCCATTTACCAATAATAATAATAAAAATAATAATAACAAAATGGTGGGGATGGTGGGAAGAGGGAAGAAGAGAGGAATGATCCTGGTCCTCATGCCGTTTTCTCACCAGAGGCAGAGAGCTAATTAGTCTAAATAAGCAGAAGCTCAGAGCACCAAGACTAATGAACAGACTTGCTCTCTCCAAATGGAAAGCAGGAATCTTGCAAAAACCTGCAACTGTAGAAGAAGGGCTAGAGCTGAGGGGACGGGGTCACCTGTCCCTGGAGGGGTGATGCATCTGAGGGAAACATCTCCTCTCAGAGTCCACGTATCACAGTGGACGTTGTAGACCTCTGCAGCCGCGATGTGGTCCGTGGACTCCATGCACATCACCCACACCACTGTCGCTTCTCCATGTCAATATCAAATATGTTACGTGATTATTTTTTGGAGGAAACTAACTGCAGCAATTCTTTCATAAGAGTCTGCACTGCTGATGACCTACATCGTTAGTTGCATGTGGTTCCTCGAACGCTTCCCTTGTTTGTTACCTGATTTGATGTTTCTCTTCCCTATTCCTGGTCAGCAGTGAATTGTGGGCTTGCTACTGACCCCCTGCAGTCCCCGGGATTCCCAGACTGAGCAGTAGGAGACATGCAGTCAGCATGTCAGACTCTCGGGTGGAAGGCAGTGCAAGGGGGTGGAATAATTTTCCTGTGCAATCGCTTGCTGACTTGGCTTTTAGTGTAAATACCTCCTGCTTCCAAGATATCGCTTCCATAATTACCAAGCATGAGTCTATTTTCAGTATAATAGCTGAGAGGGTGTAACTGGAAACCACAGAGGGAGATTATTTTCTCTTTCTTTAAGGTGTTTTTTTTTTTACTATCATCATATAATCTTTTGTTCCCACTCACTCATACCAGGTACTCCTCATGCTGAATAAGAACATGTAGTGGCTCTGAGATTCTTTTTGCTTATAGGTTATGTTGCCTGAAAACTGAAAAAGTGGTGAAACGTGGTTGGCAAGAGGGCCTCAACATTCCCCTCAGCTTGGCTAGACTTAACAGGTTTCTTCCTGCCTATAGGCCCCTGACCTCTCTTTTCTGAGAGTATTTACTTTAAAAGCTTGCAATTGTAAATTATCTCCCTTCCCCTTTGAGATGGAAATCTTCTATAATGCAGCAATGTCTTTCTCAAGGTCCTGGGAGCCATCCCTTGAAACAGAATCAAGATAGACAGTGCCCCTATTTCACAATCTCTGTGGGAGGATAGGACCCTAACTTTGAATAGTGACAATTATAAACACTGATGGCTAATCACATTGGCCATCCTCTCCCCAGCACCCTTCATTCAGTACTTTCCTCCAGCACTTAGCCCAGTATTTATTGAATTAGTTCTGACCCCTACTGTAATATTCCTTTTTTTTAAGCATTTGTAACTGGTGTTACTATGAGTATGCAGATCTGGTTTCGTGATGATTATATTCTCATTTGTCAATTTTTTTAAAGTTAAAAATGCTACCATTTATTCCTTTAGGCAAACATATCAATGCACGAATATGATAAATATAAAAAAGAAAAACATATGATAAACTCAGACACAGACTCTGATTCTGAATTCTGTCAGTTTTCTTACAGGATGTCATCTCACCTATATCTCTGAAATTAATAGAAGCTGCCTTATTTTCTTCTTTGTTGCTGAAAATCCAGGGCATCCTGTTCAATGATGTTTTAACCAGTTTCATATATTTGTCAATATTTATTGCCATTTTATTATTCATATTTTTATCTTTTTTTCTTCTTCTTCTTAAAGAAGACCCTTTAACCTTTCAGGTAATACTGGTTTGATGGTATGATTTCCTTTAGCTTTTTCTTGTCTGGGAAGCTCTTTATATAACCTTTGATTCTAAATACGAACTTCCCTGGGTAGAGTAATCTTGGTTGTAGGACCTTGCTTTTCATCACTTTGAATATTTCTTGCCAATCCCTTCTGGCCTGCAAAGCTTTGGTTTGCAACTGACAGTCTTATAGGAGCTCCCTTGTAGGTAACTAAATGATTTTCTCTTGCTGTTTTTATGACCCTTTCTTTGTCTTTAACCTTTGGTGCTTTAATTATGATGTGCCTTGGTGTGGGCCTCTTTAGGTTCAACTTGTTTGGGACTCTCCATGCTTCCTGTACTTGTATATCTATGTCCTTCACTAGGTTAGGAACGTTTTCTGTCATTATGTTTTCAAATAGGTTTTCAGTTTCTTGTTCTCTCTCTTCTCCTTCCAGGATCCCAATGATGTGAATGTTGGTAAGCTTGAAATTGTCCCACAGGGTCCTTACACTGTCCTCATTTTGGGGGAAGGAGGAACATTTTCTTTTCTTTTTGCTGTTCCGATGGGGTGTCTTTTGCTTCCTTATATTCTTTTTTTTTTTTTTTATCTTTATTGATTTCAGAGAGAGGAAAGGAGAGGGAGAGAGAGAGATAGAAACATCAATGATGAGAAAGTCATTGATCAAGCCCGCAACCGGGCATGTGCCCTGACCGGGAATCAAACCCCGATCACCTGGATCCTAGGTCTATGCTCAACCGCTGAGCCATTCCTGGATGGGCTGCTTCCTTATATTCTAAATCACTGATTTGGGTCTCGGCTTCATCTTCTCTACTGTTGATTCCCTGTAAAGTATTCTTCATTTCAGTTCATGTATCCTTCGTTTCTAATTGGTTCTTCTTTATGGTTTTCATGCCCTTTTTTTATGCTGTTGAAGTTCTCGTTAAGTTGTTGAGCATCCTATAACCATTATTTTGAACTCTGTATCTCTTAGTTTGCTTGCTTCCATTCAATTTAGTTCTTTTCCTTGTTCTTTCATTTGGGACCTGTTTCTTTGTCACTTCATTTTGGCTGCTTCCCTGTGCTCATTTCTATGTATTAGGTAGAATTGCTATGTCTTCTGGGCTTGGTAGAGTGGCCTTATGTAGTAAGTGTCCTTTATGGTCTAGTAACAGAGCCTCTCCATTCACTCAAGCTGGGCACCCCAGGTGCACCCTCCTGTGTGAACTGTGTACACGGTCCTGCTGTAGTTGAGCCTTGATTACTGTTGGCATCTCAATGAGAGGGATTTACCCTCAGGCTGATTGACTGTGGGGACTGACTGGGACCATCAAGGAGGATCAGCTGTGCAGAGGCCCACCCCACAGAGGAGGACTTAACTTTAGCAGAGCTGTGGTGCCCACTAAGTCTGCCCTTTGAGTGTGTTGCTTAGAGGTGGTTGGATGGTACTTCAATGTGGTCTGAAGCTGTCCACTGGCTGTACTGGCTCTGGCACCTCCTGGGAGGTGCAGGCCAAGGTCAGCTACCACCTGTGTTCTGCCTGGGCCTTCTAGTATGAGCTACAAAGCAATTTGCAGATGGCTGCTACTTGTACTGGGCTTGGAGGTGCCAGGAGAGGCCAAGCTAGTGAGGAAGAATAGGGTTTGAGACTGTCCTTGGGAAAGCTCAATTTCACTTTGAACCTTCTGACTATGTTTATTCACCCTTACCTGTGTGATGTCACGAATCTTAGTGAGAACTTTCTTCAAGGCTGTATGAAGAAGCTGTGGGCAAGAGAAAAGTGAGCAATTGCATTTTCTTTTCTTTCTGCTCTTCCAAGTCCTGCATTCCTTTCAGTTTTCTAAAGGATGACTGTGTCATGGAGTGGGGAATATTCATCAAACCTTACAAATCATTCTATCTCCCTAAAATTGTTCAATCACTTCAGCATAATGTTTAATTTGAATTCTGCTTCCAACCAGCCATGTGTCCTTGGATATACCATTGAACCTCTTTCAGTGCCTCAGTTTCTCCTGTATAATGCAAATGCAAAGTGCACCAGGCTTGAAATCATAGGATCTGAGTTCTTGTCCCAGCTTTACCCCTTACTGCCTCCCTGGCATTAGATAGACCACTTTACTTCTTTGAGCCCTGCTTTTCTTTTTTTAAAAATTTTCCCCCCAAATATGTCTTTATTGATTTCAGAGAGAGGAAGGGAGAGGGAGAGAGAGAGGGAGAGAAACATCAAATCAATGATGAGAAAGTCATTGATTGGCTGCCTCCTGCATGACCCTCACTGGAGATCAAGCCCACAACCCAAGGATGTACCCTGACCAGGAATCGAACTGCAATCTCCTGGATCCTAGGTCGGTGCTTAACTTCTGAGCCACACCGGCTGGGCAAGTCCTGCCTTTCTTGTCTGTACAGTAGGAAATGAAGATCACTACTTTACAGAGTTTTTAAGAGGCTTAAATAAAGGGGTGGAATATATATAAACATACACACACATATGTGTATATACATAATATATACATGTATATATATTATGTATATACATATATAATATTTATAATATATATATTTATGAGTGTATATATACATGTATATATTATATAAATACATATATAATGTTTATAATATATATATTTATATGGGTGTGTATATGTGTATATGCATTTATTTTTGTGAACTGTAAAGTTCTTTGCAGACATAAGAGATTGAGGTCACATTGGTTGCAGACTTAGTGATACCTGGTCTGAGAAGACACAGTGAGCTCTCCCACTTCACTGTTATAGCATTGTACTAAAGCAGGTGAAGATAGATGGAGAGCTAAGTTCCATGGCTGCCCATTAAGTCAACATCACCAGATTTTATTCCTTTCTCGGCTGTTTCTCTCAGCCGAGATTCCTGTAAGACAGAGACATTACTATGACATAGTAGATGGTTGTAAAAATGGCCCTCTCAGACCACACCAAGGAACCCTGGCTGAGATGCCCATATAATCTCCATTCCCAAATCTTAGGTCAGGATTTCTGTGTTTAACATGTACCCAGAAATGCATTTTCATAAACAGAAATGAGAAGTTTTTCTTGAAAGTAACAATACACTATTATAATGAAAAGAAAGCAGAAGTAAAATTAAATAGGAACATAAATAGAATGGTATTTTCTTTCTTCACAACTTGTAAGTAAGCAACACTGACTTTAAATACCACTTACTATGAAGAAACCTCACCCAACTCCTTCTCACCTCTTTCCTTTTTCCCTCTCTTCCTCCCTCTCATATATCTCTGTGCTTGCTTTATAGGAAGAGCTATTGAGTACTGAGGGTAAGCTTTACATTTGCTCAGGCGAACTGATTCTACATTTTGATCCTGGCTAGCGTCTCCCACTTGACATGCTTTTACAGTTAAGGAGTAAAGCAAAAACAAAGCTGCCTCAAGCTCTTTGCAGCAGGGATCCAAGTTGTAGGAATGAAAAATACATTTCCCTTACTCTGTTGTGAACGCATGCATGCCAGGCTACCCTTCTATGCATTCAGCTGCCCAGGCTCACTGTCTTATATTTTAGGAGAAACTGGCCTTTGTGTTTCTACTGTCTTTGGTACATTCGCTAAACATTTTTTGCCTCTAGGTTTGATAAAACTTTTGTGCTACTTGAGTTTCCATTATCCCAGGCACCTTTTCTCCATTTATCCATGAAAAGAACACGATAAATCCCCTGAAGCATTTAAAGGGCCCCTGATTTTATAGGCCATCCCTGGAAACTGGGATTAGAGATAATTGCTAAGGTCTCTCTTGAGTCTCAAAGGAACCCATTAGATGGTTTCTAACTAGATCTTCCAACAACCCTCCCATTTTTCCAGGAAATGCCAATATTCCCTAAGTCTAGTCTCAGCAAAGATGTGAGGTCACCAACTTCCCACTCTACAGAGTGCTACTCTTTATTTTCTTCCTCAGAATACTTCTCTCCGTTTCCCTTATCAACAGGGTTTATAACACATAGCTTACACATAATAAAACTCTGAAAACATTGTTTATTTCAGAAAACAACATTCTGATTTGGTAACAAGAACACAGTAGATAGAATAAGAGGTAGGAGGTTTTTATTCTAAGCCTTATTTCTAATATGAAATTAAAACACCATCAAATTTGTCTTTGTGGAAGTTATTTCAGTAGAGAGTAGATGGGAGACGGTTTTGAAACAGTAGAGACACTCAGACAGTGCCTCAAGGAAAAGAGCAGCTGGAGGGTTGAGTCTATGTCAGTGTTCCTTAGTAGAAAATATTTTGATGTTGAAGGATGGGCGATCTACTGTGGTTAGGTGCTATTGTCTCATTTTCTCTCTTAGTCTCCATGAGAGTTCCCCAAAGCATGTTCCTTCAGGCACTGATTCCGTCATAATGCATGAGAAATATTTTGGTCAAATGCTCTTCAGAAGCCCTCATTACTGGACCCCCTTCTCATAGATTCATAATACATTTTAGCATATCAGATGTCCTGCAATAAAAAAATCTATTTAACTTAATATTTCCTCAAATGTTATTCACAGAAAGCCTTCTTTATGTAATAAAAATATAACACCCATGGATCAAGTGTTGGGAAATATTGGTTTAAGATAATGAAACATTTCCACCAATTTGTCTATGGCTTTACTCTTAAGAGACAGGTGTGTTTCGGGCTTTGACTCTCAGTGTTCAGGATAAAATGTCGGCTGGACATTCTTACTCACTGTGAAGGAAACTGATCGTGCCTTTCTACATTCTCATTTTAAAAGGAACTTCTCTATTTAACATGAGTTGCTTTTAGGCATACTTATAGCTCCCAAAGGAGCTATTCACTCAGAAGAGAAAAAGCACAGCCAGCCACTGGTCTGATTAACTTCCCATTGTGTCCCCATGGCTCCTGAGCGGGCTGGTGTGATCATACTGTCGAGATATGGGCTTTACTGGTTGATTGAAGTGCAAAGATCTCCCCAAATTCAGACTGATTATAAAAGGCAGGCCGAAAATGGCAGGAAATACCATGTGATGACTGTATAATTCCAAGAAGAAAGTGAGACATTTAAAAACATATTTATATATTACATTCCAAGGTGGGTTCACCATCCTACCCTCACATGCTAGGTGAGGCCTTTGTAAGGACAGGTGGGCCTTTAGCTTACTTTATCCTTGACTTCTTCAGATGGATTGAGACCTCTAGAGCTGAGGACTCTGTTCCTTTCCCCACAGTGATTCTAATTCCTAAAATGCTTTCAAAGTCCTGGTCTAAAGCTGACTACGATATTATGCCACAGAAGCAAACTAGGGATCGTAAGAGAGCTTGTCAGGAGTGGAATGAGGCCATTGTAGAGTCACTTTAACATTTCAATTATTTCCACCACCACCATCCCACCCCTCACCCCGGCCACCACCAAACTACTCTGCTCCTATAAGTTCAGTTTTTTTAGATTCTACATATAAATGAGATCATACAGTATTTGTCTTTCTCTGTCTGATCTATTTTACTTAGTAAAATGCCCATAAGTTTTATCCATATTGTTGCAAATGACTGAATTTCATTCCTTCTTGTGGTTGAATAATAGTCCAGTGATTGTGTATGTGCGCGTGTGTATGTGTGTATGTGGACAAAAGTAGGTTTACAGTTGTAATACAAATAAGTAATACAATAATTAAAAATAACACAAGAATAAACTCTGTGTTTCATATACTCACAACTATAAACCTACTTTTACCTACCCTTGTACATACCCCACATCTTTATTCATCTGTCCGTCGATGGACACTTAGGCTGTTTCCATGTCTTAGCTAGGAAGCACCATTTTCATGCTGTTCCAATCAACTTGAATATTCTAACTGAATAAATGTATCTTAACACTTCTCCCTGAAAGACTGCAGGGAACCAGCTAACAAGGGCTACAGGACAGATCTCAGGGGTCAGTCAGGGAAGCCCCAAGCTGCATGGCAATAGGGTTTATTTCCCAGTGATACAGACAGACCACAGACTCCTCTAAGGAGCTGTTAATCTGTTCATTTGAATCATGAATCTCATACTTTAAACCATCACCAAGTAACATAAGTGAAGCAAATATTCATACTCACACAAATACATAAAAGCATTTATTGAGAAATTATGTGCCAGAGTTGAGGATAAGCACTTACATACATAGTCTCATTTAATTCTCAAAATCACTCTGTGAAGAAGAGTATTGTTATTAACACAATTTTATAGCAGAACAAACTGAGATGCTGAGAGGTGGAACAGTTGCTTAAGGTCACAGTCAGGGAGCTAGGATTCAATCAGGAGTATGATTTCAGAGTTGATACTTTTCATTTACTGCCTTTGCAAACATTGTAGGGTTTTCTTTCTTAGAAATACAAATATCTAAGTTTACTTCCTTTTACCCAGGTCAAGGTATTTAAACCTACCTAACTAATACCACTTGGGACTAAGTTAATCGTGCTAGGTCCTCAGTGCAAGCCTGTAGGCACACATGCCAGCAGTAAGGGGTGCTCTGGCTCCCCAATAGCTTCATACATTCAAGTCAGAAAAGGTGCCTTCAGAATGCATAGGGAACTCCACACTGTTAGGTTGGGGTTAGACTTAAAACTAATCCTCCCTTGAATGGCCTGAGGGGTTGAAATTAACCTATCCTAGAAAAGCAGATACTTTAAGGAAGCTTTTTTTAGCCCAGAACCACAATGTGTCAAGTATATTCTATTTCTCACAACTTTAGATGGTTTCAAATTTTTGAAGCAGTTTAAAAATGGTAATTTGCAGAGTCTCATAAAGCCTGGTATAAGCTCAATGAAGAGAAACATGGGTCAAGGTAAAACGTTAGGTGGTTGTGCTGAAATGGACCACTCAAGTCAATCCCTAACTTGAAGACTAACTAGTTAAGGCGCTGTAAGTAGACTCCCAGTTACAACAGAGATCATCAGATCTCTCCAGGACAGTTTTGGCTTTTTCCTTTTTAACATTATTTGGGCATCTCACTACCTCTTTCCTTCACCACTATCCAGAGCTCTGAGTTATTTCTGGGAAACTGGGAATGTACACATGCTTAAAATAAAAGGACTCATCACGTGGCTCATGTCTAAAATTCCTACAGCTTAAAGTGAGATGAAGTAGGAGGAATGGAGGTTCTAGGGATGAAGGAAACTCAGAATGAAGGTTCAGAGAGGCTGGGAGCACAGGAGTGTGACATATTAGCAGTTCTGCTCATTGATGGTTTGATACCATTGACAATTTATCTCTCAGATAATGAACTTTATATTGATTTTTAAGTGAAGCTTTGTTTTAATAGCCATTGGAGGAAAGTCTATGAAGGAAATAAATATGAGCATGCCTACTGTGGTGTCAGGGAAGCATTTATCAGTGAGCAGTTAGAGTGGAAATAAAGGCACTTAGGTTTTTATCAGAGTGAATCTATAGAACCTCTGGCAGTCACTTGCCTTGTATTGATCTTGGCACCTAGCGGTGATCTAAGTGACTTGATTTCCCTCTGCATTCCTTCTTCTGTCATCTCTCCAAATAATAGGGTGATAGGAGAGTGATTAAACAGCACTATAGACAAGAGCACTGGGAGAAACTCTCAACCTTCAAAATTTAAGATATGATATTATGTCACTGATTCCAGGACAGTTAATCACTTTTAATATGTATCTGAGCACCTTGTAATGACTTACGAGTGCCAATGGCCTGACTCATGAGAGTGACTTAAAAATAGCACATGGGCAATTATGCGTGCTATCCTCAGAATGCCCTGACAGCATGCCGTCCTGGAATGATTCCTGAGAATTCATTTCTTTGTACTCTCTGCCGTCAGAACGTCCCAGAAAAGCACGATTTCAGCTGTGGTAACACGATACTACTACTATTATACAAAGCTCAGAGGTGGTGGGACTTAGAGATAAGGTGATCGAAACAAACTCACAAAATGTATTTGGTTCATAAAAAGGTGAATCTCTCTAGAATATGCCAGGAATTTACTTTGACATTACTCAACTTCAAGGGAAAATATACTGAAAACACTTATGTTCGTGTTATGGATGAATAATGCTGTCAAGTGATTCAAATATCTGTTTGCAATTTCATCAGTTAAGCCAGCCTCAAGTAGAATGAACTGATATTCACTCCAATTTTTCAGATCAGGGAGCTGGAGGCCACGAATAGCTGAGGATTCTCTCTGGCCCAGTGAATTGCTTGCATTTAATAAATGTTCAGTATTAAATGCATCCAAATGTGTGCTGATCTGAAACAAACCAAGAATGCCAGCTTCTAATCTTTGCCTTTTGCTTCCCACAGTGACTTGAGGGATTCTTTTTTTCTTTTTCCTGGCTTTCTCTGTCACATAACACTGGCACTGACCAAAATCTTTTTGGAATTGGTTGGCGCATGAGTAATTTGACCAGAGTCGTTCTCAATTTCTCAATCTTGACATGAGACACACATTTGAATACAGGATTTTCACTGTCAAAAGTCTGAAGTGTTTAATCATCCCTCTTTTCTCCATGAGTTACTTTATACTTTATCTTTAAAGTATAAAAGGAACATTTTTATATTTGAACTTATTCAGTTGATTTTTAAACATCTTTATTGAGGAACAATTTACATACCAAAATATTAACTGGCATTTTAAGTGTACAATTCAATGGTTTTTAGTGATGTTACAGAGATATTCAACCATCCCTACAATTTTAGAATGTTTTCATTAACTATAAAAAGATTCTTTTTGCCTCTTTGAATTGTCTTGGCATCCTTGTAGAAAATCAGTTGAACATAAATATAAGGATTTATTTCTGGACTCCTAATTCTAGTTCATTGATACATATGTCTGTCCTCAGGCCAGTGGCATATCATCTTTTTTATTATAGAGCTTTGCTGTAAGTTTTAAAATCAGAAAGTATGAGTTCTCCAACTTTGTTCTTAATTTTCAAGGTTGTTTTTGTTACTCTGGGTCTCTTGAAATTCCATGTGAATATGAGAATTAGTTTGTCAATTTTTGCAAAAAAAAAGTTGAGATTTGGCAGAGATTCATTGAATTTACAGATTAATTTAGAGAGTATTTTCACGTAATTTTGTCTTCCAATCTATGAACATTGGATGACTTTTCATTTATTTAGGTCTTTTAAATTTTCTTTCTATTATATTTTGTAATTTTTAGTGTACCTCTTAGACTTCTGTTGTTAAATTTATTCCTAAATATTTTATTTTTTATAATGCTATTATAAGTAAAATCATTTTCGTAATATCATTGTCAGATTGTTTCTTGCTGGTGTATAGAAATACAATTGTCTCTACATTGATTTTATATTCTGCAATTTTCTGGATTTATTAGTTATAATATTTTTGTGGATACATCATTTTCTACATACAAGATCATGTCATCTACAAATAGAGATATTTTACTTCTTCCTTTCCCATCTGGATTACTTTTATGTCTTATTCTTGCCTAATTGTCCTGGGTAGAAATTCTAGTACTATTTTGGCTTGACGTGGCAAGAATGGACATCCTTGTCTTGATCCTGATTATAAGAGGGAAGCTTTCAGTGTCTCATGATTGAGGATGATAATTGTTATTTAGTAGATGCCCCTTGTTAGGTTGAGTACCTTCCTTTTTATTTGTAGTTTTTTAGTGTTTTTTTAAATGAAGGGGTGTGATATTTTGTCAGTTTTTTCTGCATCTATTGAGATGATCATGTGGTTTTTGTCCTTTATTCTGTTACACTGATTGATTTTATATTTTGAGTCAAACTTGCATTCCTGGGATAAATCCCACTTGGTGATGGTGTATAATCCTTTTCATATGTTGCTATATTCAGTTTGAGAGTATTTTGTTGAAGGCTTTTGTATTTATTTTCATAAGAGTTATGTCTGATTTTCTTTTAGTCTTTTTTTTTTTTTTTTGTAATTTTGTCCTCATATAGCACACTGAAAAGTGCTCCCTTCTTGTCTCTCTTTTGGAAAAGTTTGTGAAGTATTGGTACTAATTCCTCTGTATATTTGCTAAAATTCACCAGTGAATGCTTATGGAACTAGGCTTTTATTTGTGGTAAATTTTTAAATTACAAATTTAATTTTTTTTATTTGGTATATGTCTATTCAAATTTTTAATTTCATCTTGAGTTAATTTTGGTAGTTTCTGTCTTTTTAAGAATTTGTCCATTTCATTTCACTTATCAAATTCATCTAACTTATTAACTTACAGTTCTTCCTAGTGTTACTTTCTAATCCATTTCACCTCTGCAAAATCAGGACTGATGTCCCTCTTTCATTCCTGACTTAGTAATATGAGTCTTTTCTTTTTTTTCTTGGTCCATTTTAAGTAAAGATTTGTCAATTTTGTTGACATTTTCAAAGATCTTATTTTAATTTCATTGATTTTTCTAAATTGTTTTTCTATTTCATTTCTATTTCATTTCTGCTCTGTTCTTTGTTATTTCCTTCCATCTCATTGCTTTGGATTTAGTTTGCTCTCCTTTTTCTAGTTCCTAAGATGTAAGTTTAGATTATTAATTGAGATCTTTCTTCTTGTGTAATACAGGTATTTACAACTATCACTTCCCTTTGAGAATTGCTTGAGTGGCATCTCCTCAGTTTGGTATGTTGTGTTTCATTTTCATTCATTTCAAAAAGTTCTCTGCTTTTCTTTGTGATTTCTTCTTTAACCGATTACTTATTTAGGCTTGTGTTGTTTAATTTCTACATATTTTTTAATTCCCCCAATTTTTTTCTTACTAATTTCTAATTTTTTTTTATTCTGGTTGAAGCACATACTTTGTATGGATTACAATCCTTTTAAATTTATTGAAGCCTGTTTTATTGTCTAGCATTTGGTCAACCTTGGAGAATGTTCCATGTGTACTTAAGAAGGATGTGAATTCTGCTGTTTGGGGGTGAATCGTTCTTTAGATGTCTGTATGTCTTTAAGAAGATGCTTTAAAGACTTATCGAAGTCTTATATATTCTTGCTGATCTTCTGAATAGTTGTTCTATGGGTTATTGAAAATGGGTTATTCAAGTCTTCAACTATTATTGTTAAATTGTCTATTCCTCCCTTCAATTATGTTAATTTTGCTTTAAGTATTTGAGGCTCTGTTCTTGGGTATGCATATGTTTATAATTGTATGTCTTCCTGATGAATTGATCCTTTTATCATTATAAAATATCATTCTTTATTTCTATTAACATTTTTTTGAACTCTAATTTATCTGATATTCGTATAGCCACTCCTGAGCTCTTATGGTTGCTCTTCTCATGATAAATCTTTTCCCATCATTTTACTTTTGATTTATTTGTACTTTTAAATCTAAAATGTGCTTGCTGTAGACAGCATATGGCTTTTTTTTTTTTAATCCAGTGTAACATTCTCTGTTTTGATCAGATTGTTTAATTCATTCACATTTAATGTTATTATTGATATGGTTGGATTTTTCAAGTACCATTTTGGTTTTTATTTTCTATATGCTTCATCTTCTTATTTCCTTTGTTTCTCTTTTTGCATTAATTAAATTATTTTCTAATGTTGCATTTCAATTCTTGTAATAATTCTTATTTGTGGTAAGTAAATAATGAAACCAAATTATGTCCATGTCCAAATCCCTGGAACCTGTAAATATGTTACCTTCCATGGCAAGAGTTAAGGACCTTGAGCTAGGGAAGTTATCTTGGCCTATCTGAGTGAATCCAATATAATCACAAGGGTCTTTGCTCCACCCCTCGAGTTCCTTCTTGAGGAGGGTTGAGGGAGAGGATTCTTAAAATTGTATTCCTTCCCTGGATCCTGGATATCCTGTCTCAGTGCTGAGATCCCCCTTTTGTTTTTTCCAGGACAGTGCCCTGAAATGCTCCAGTTTGTGTGTATTTTGCCAATCCTGCAGAGTCAGGTTGGCTTTCTGCACATGCTCACTAGCCATCTGCAAAGGCTCACATTCTCAGTCTTCAGGAGTGCACTCAGGGACCTGGCCATGGGAGCATCACAGGTGGGGAGGGATGTAAGGTGTGCTTCAGAGCACTGGGAGCACCCATGAGCCAGTTGAGGGGCCCACAAGTGAGGCATCTCCAGTGGCTCACTGGGCAAGCTTCTCGATGGAGTCTGCAAAGCAGTAGAATACATGGCGCTTTGTTGAGTTTCAAGCTCTGGTTGCTCTAAATCCTTGCTTTTCCACCCTGATCCCAGCCTCTCCCAGCCACTTAGCCATTCTGGTCCCCTAAGTATCCTGGATGGGTTGATAAAGAAGTAGGGCATTTAGGCAGTGTCCCACACAACGGGGAAGCCAGGCCCTGACTCACTGTGCTCTCTCATTCCCCCATGGGAGGCACTGAGGGCTGAGGGGGTCTCTCTTGGCACTGAGCCATGCCACCTTTCGGGAGGGGTGACACAGGTAAAGTGAAACTGCTCTTTTTATCTTCCTCAATGAGTCGATTATTTTATTATTTGGTCAAATGATGTGCTGGAACTTGTCTGGTGAACTTTTAGGCTCCCACAAAGGTACTCTCATCCAGCGGTAGCAGTCAAAATCGGTACCCCGGGGGAGATGTCAATATAAAACTCCTATTCTCCCACCTTGCTGGCATCACATCCACTAGTTTTTAAATATTTCTATTATTAGCCTTTCGGGCAGTGAAAAAATATTTTTTGGAATTAGCACTATATGAGCTCACTGAATTCAGCTTTATCTCTTTTCAGATAACAAGCAAGTTATTTTGCCCTTTCCCTGCTATTTTATTTATTTGTGTAGTGAGTTTAGCAGTTAGGTTTGATTTAATCCAAAACCATGCCTGCATTTTAATAAAGTAATATGTGCCTGTTAAGCCAGGGGTTCTTTCCCGCCACCCAAAGAGTGCCAAAGTTACAGCTTCCTCCAGCTGCTGCTATTGCGAAGGGCAGTTAAACGTCACAGGAGGTGTCAACAATTCTAAACATAGTGCTAAAGAGATTTATTTTACTGCTCTGCTGGGAGGTGCTGGTGGGGATAGGGAACCAATTAACAAGGAGAAAGGGGGTAATTATTAAGTGCATAAAAGTTTCCCAAATCAAATTAACACTTAAACACAGAGGCACACGGACTTCTCATCTTTAGACATACCATGTGTCCCCTTTTAAAAATGCTGCAACATCTCCATATTGAGGAGATTTGATTTGTAATTGCAGAGTTCCCGTTCTTATTAGAAAAGTAAAGCCCTATAGTAAAGTTGGTAAATCTGTTAAATTCAGTCCTGGAGAATACTGTTTTTATTGTATTTTCTCCCCTATTCTTCTGTATGCATTTAGAAAAAAATGTTTATAGGCTCTGCCCTTGGCTAGTAAACTTTTTCTCCAGTGTTGGAAAATTCCTTCACAAGCTATCTTAACATGAAACTTTTTCTAATTATTTAGATTACTCCTTTCTTGTTTGTCTCTAAGTACTAATTTTGTCTTGATCCGTCACTATAGAGGTCCTTGAGAATTTCCCATCTTCCTTTACATTTCTGTTCTTTGTTGGGTGTTTCTAAAGCTTAGATTTTAGAGGAACTTACCTACGTATTCCAGGCTCTTTGTTATCATTGCACAAATGCTTCCCAAGTAATTGCTGTAGAACTGTTCTTAGTGCTACAAATTTAATTAACCTGTGCTGTTATCCTTCCTTCCATGCTTGCAGTTGCTGACTTTCTGTTGGATTGTAATAAACCCATGCCTAGATCTTTATTCCCTTTCTTGGGTTTTGGAAAGTAAGGGTTCTCCTCTGTGAAATTCAAGTGCTTTCTGAGGACTTTTGGGCTATGTCAGTGATTCAAAATGTGGTTAATTAGTCTATGAAAACCAGATCTTGAAATCTTACTGTCTTCTTTAGCTACTTAAGCCATTTGGGTGAAAAACTTTCTTTTCGCCTTTTTAAAAATAACATAACCATCTAAATAGCGTTACACATATGCCTTTTTTTCTTTCAGTCCCTGAATTACAAATGATCAAATCCAATGGACCCTGTAATAAAAATATCTGTAAAGACTGTAGCTGCAAGGGGAACTTTTCTTAACAGCCTTTATCTACTTTGCTGCTGCAGCTGCACACTTTGTCCGAGTGTTTGCAAAATCCCTCCCTACGGCATACTGACGCCTGAACTAAACCTGGTCTCCCTTTCTTCCAACGCTAGTTTTCCTGGGAAACTCCAGGTGAAAAGGGAAGAGCAAGGGATGTATGACAAGGAGACCCTACCCATGTGCCACTGACTGTAAATCTCCTAGCTTTCCTGTTGCTTCTCTTACAGCCTCTAAGTGCCACTTGAAGACTAGCTAACCCATTATAGTCTTAACCCATTATAGTGATAACCCATTAGACTGCTCTCCCTCCCCAAACTGTCCCTGTTCTTCACTCACACGGTCATCAGCTGCCATCCAGTTTCTTAACAGCCTGAGAGCCTCATTTATTAGTTGGGGGCCTTTCATTTGCAAATAAAATGTGTCAAAACAAACTGATAAATAAAATAGGGTATTTCATTTACTGAGCACAGTTTGACCCAGGTGCTCAGATTCTGTCATTTATAATCTGCCTCTGTTCAACTCTATATTCTTATTACAGTAGTCTTAAAACTTGACTGATCAACTTGACTAAGCAGGCTGCTTTCTCATTTTTAACCCACAAAGACAAAGAACTCACTTTCCCTTCAGTCACTGCCCACCCTCACCTCAGAGCAGGAGAATCTTTCATACTCACTGCTCAGAAGACAAGAAAGACATGTGGTTGGGGCATGACTAAGTTGGATTTCCAAATGCATCCTTCCACAGAAATGTTTTACTTATTTACACTTAAGTTTTCCCTTGTTCCAAAAATTATTTAAAGTGGAGAAGATTGTTGTACATAGCAGTGAGCTTCAAAGTGCTTCTGAAACTGTATTTCAGATACTTTATGAGTTAAATACGTTTCTGTAGATGGGCTGGCCCAATATCCAATCGCCATTGTTAACCTTTTCTCCAAGGGACATGCTTCCCAAGTAAAAAATGACTTACAGATGGAATTTTTTAAACTTTAGAATAACTATTTTTGACTGGTTTAATATTTCATTTATTTTAAGACGGCTCCAGAATAAACAATATCTATTTTTAAATTATTTTAAGATCACAAGAACAAACTAGACCTACTTGGGATCTTTTTAATGAGTAACTAGCCACTATTGAAAATATTTGGAATTTGCTTCTATTTTGATATCTTATAAATTCAGAAAGATAGAAGAGTACAGTGGCATGGTAATGTGAGAGGGCTGGGGTCAGTTTGCTTAGTCTGAATCCTGGCTCTACTATATAGTAGCTGTGTATCTTGGGCAAATTACCTAACCTTTCTATATTTCAGTTTCCCAATCTGTAAAATAGGGATAATAATAATCCAAATGTCATAGGATTGCTGTGAGTATTAAAATAGTTAATATATGTTAAGTGGCCACAGTGCCTGGAACATAAGCACTCAGTAACTGTTGGCTAATATTATTAACTACGTCAAAAATAATGAACAAAAAGAACATTCCTTTGACTCCCTTACTTGATAAATACTTATTGAGTATCTATGTGCCAGGAGCTGTGCTAGATTATAAAATAAGAGAGAATTAAGACAAAATGAGTGCCCTCAAGGAACTGATAGTCTTATTTTGCAAAAAAAAAAAAATACATAACATTCTCTTGAAATTCAGCATCATCAAGAATTCTTAAAATTACACAAATTGGGAAATAATTTGGCTTCCCAATTATTATTGAGAATTTATGAGAAAGACTGCTAATCAATCTCTTGGGGTAAATGTAAATGAATTGACAGCAGATGGTACATATGTAAGTTTTGAAGAGACACTGACCTTGTGCCAGTCTCTCAACCTTTACTTCCTAACAGATGAATGTCATTTGCTGAGTCAGTGGTTTGAAGTCAATAACCATTGATACTCTCCTTTGGGACCTCTTGTGCTTACCAAGGCATTATTTTAGAATGAGGACACAGTCTGCTGATGAGTAAGTAAGTATCTCTAATGATGGAAGGAGGAAATGTTACTTTGAAGCGCTGAAATTCAAAAGAATTATTGCTGCTCTGTTCTTTTCAGTAGTTATTGAACAATAATGGTGCACAGTTCCCAACTACTCTCAAGAAGGGAAAAAAGGTTATATCCAATAAGAATGTTAAACTGTTTGTGTCCTATAATACATCACTTTTGCTCTCTTCAGAGAACAATTTCACAATGCTGACCCTGGTAAGAAACTTGGTAGAACAACATCTTTTCAAATTAAACTGTTCATTTATATCCAGTTCAGAAAGATAGGCAGAAGTGTAGCTTTCAGCCCAGATATATTCTCAGATATTACATGTGTTTTACTATTTCATCACACCTTGCCTTTGGAGTCCTTACCCTAACATTTGGTTGCTGGCTTTGTCTTAGCAAATTATGTATAAACGTTGGCCATGTGCCATGTGTGGCTGGCAAGTGTTGGCCTTTTACTGATCACTTCTTTTTTCTCTTGTCCTCACATCTTTCTAGATGCCGTATAGTACTGAAAAAATTGTGGACTATTTGGATAGCTCCTCAATCTTTGGCATAGAGGCCTTAGAGTATCACCAGAGCTTAGTGTCAAAGACAGTTGGACCGGACAATGCATGAGTCTGTTTCCACAAGGTAATTTTGCTCTTATCATGAAGGTATGAATCTTGGTTCTTGGTAGGAGCTATCAGAGTTGGTGATGACATCCAGTCAGGTTAGAGTGACCTGGAGATATAGCCCACTGAATGTGAGCACATCTGCTTTAAAGTCCACTATTCCCTTTGGGTTCTTTTTTGCAAAAGGGAAGAATGATGCCTGTAGCTGAATATAAAGTGTGAGGGTAATAGTTCTTGCCTAAAAAACTGCATTTTTATAATACAGGGTGGAGTTAGGGTTTACTTTCACCCTTGTTTCTCATTTCTCCCCCAAATGCCTTTTAAATTGAAACATGTGGGATGAACAAAAACCTGATTCGATGAGACAAGTACAATATGTTTCCATAGCACCCTGTCAAAGGATTTGTCACACCATATTGTAACTTATCTTTTCATATGTCTGTCTTCCCCTCTAGACTGTGACCTTCTTAAAGCAGGGATTGCGTTCTGTTGCTATTTCATCAGTGCCTGGCACAAGTTCTGTCCTATAGTAGATGTTTAATGTTCAATAAATGAATGAAAGAGTAAATTGGGAGTGGATCACTTTAAGAAATATAATGTTGATGTGTATTGCAGAGATGTCTTTTAAGTCAATTAGAAAGCGTGATGTTTCTCCAACGAATCAACAGTTGATGTAAAACATGCATATGGATGCTGAAAGAACCAACTGTTTAAACCTAGAAGAAACACGAAACCCTGAAGAACATGAGTGCTTTTGATTTGGAGCCATTTTATTTGGGGGGTAGGTAAGTCCTATCCAAAGTGAATATATTTCCTCATAAATCAGAATTGGTTTCTGAGTTTGCATCACCACCATCCTTGCTTCTAGGGCTACTCAATTCAATTGACTTTGTCCCTGTACTAGATGATTGATGACAGAGGCTGACTGATGTCAGCTAATCAAATACTCCTTCTACTTGTTAAATGCCCCTTCTAAGGTGGATGCTCTCTGATGGTTCTTAACATGTGATCAGAGGTCTTCAACTCTGATAGGTTTATCTATATGTCTATTTTTCAGACTCTTTGTTTATGATCTTCCAACTTTTATCTTCAGGGGCTTTATCCCACCATCAAAGTCATTCTTCTACTGTCCATAAATCTGCATATAGTCTAACAGCAGGGAACTTATCTTTTCATAGCAAGTGGATAACAAGTTTCACCACCCAAAGCTATTGATTGCTCCCAGCAATAGCCATCCAATTACACAGTCTTCATAATTATGTTCCATGTTTCTTAAAGCCTGAGATATTGTAACCACCAGTATATCCCCTTCTACCACTATCCCCTCTCATTTCACTATAGTGAAAGTTTAACAATTGCCCCACTACTTCATTCTAGGAGCTGTCAGTGTTCCATCTACAACATGCTTTTATTGCCAACTGATCAGCAGGTGATTCAGCAGCAAAATTACATTTTGTAGATTGTTTTTTTGAGTCATTCTTGGCACCAACTATTGGAGAAAACAAATGCTGAGGTCTTCATGCAGAAAGTGTATTAAGTTGTGCTATTGGGGTTGAAACTCCTATTGGGATGGAGGGAAAAGAATTGAATAGAGGGAGAATTTGAAATATGACGCCATCATGAACAGGTAGGCTAATTTCATTGAGCACTCTGGAGTTGAGATGGCCCTTCAGAGTTGAATCACAGAGAGGGTCTAGACCCTCATACACTCTAACAGTCAGTCGTTGAATGTCAGCCGCCCCTGGGGAGGAGGCAACTTTGACCGAGGCAGCTCTCTTCAGGCTAGAGCAAGTCCCGGAGAAACACTCAGCAGAGAGATGTTGGTCACGCAGTCCCCTAGTAGTTGGGGCCAGGGTAAGGAGGATCAGTGCTTCAGTCCTGAAAATCTAATGGGAGACAGCAAATCTGGGTGGCACACTATGCTGCTTATTGCATAAAATTTAGATAATGCAAAAAGTGTAAGCCCAGCTGGGCATGGCTGAGCGGTTGAGCATCAACCTAGGATCCAGGCGATCAGGGTTCAATTCCCGGTCAGGGCACATGCCCGGGTTGCGGGCTCGATCCCCAGTTGGGGGCGTGCAGGAGGTGGCCAATCAATGAGGACTCTCTTATCATTGATGTTTCCATCTCTCTCTCCCTCTCCTTTCCTCTCTCTGAAATCAATAAAGATATATATATATATTTTTTTAAAGTGTTAAAAGAATGATAAAAGTGGCTCATAATACTATCATCCAGCTTTCACTGCTGTTAATATTTTGGTTCATTCTCTTCCCTGTATTGTTCTGGGTATCTATATGTCTTACATATACCAAACTATATCAAAAGTGACTAGCTTAAAATCACAGAGCTGTTAAGTGGCAGAATTCAAGTAATAGCACAAGAAAAGCAAAAGAGGCCCGGCTGTAATTTCATATTGCTGCATCAATTAACATGATTTAAATAATTCTTCCTATTGTTAAAGAATTTGTATTCCTAATTTTAGTGATAGTAAATATTTCATCTTATCTAAGTACAAAAATTTACCTATCAATTCTGTAATTAGTTGTAGCCTCCTATATTTTGCTAATATAAATATCAGTATAAATTTAAATTATTGGTCAATAATCTAAAAATATCTGAAAGAATTCCCTTCATTTTTGTTAATTGCAAATTAACAAATCTTTGTGGGAAAGATCCTTTCAACGTTTCTTTCCTGAAATCCTGAGATTTGCTGTGGGGAAGAGAAATTACAGCCAGGCCTCTTCTGCTTTTCTTGTGCTGTTATTTTAATTCTGCTACTTACAACTCTGTGATTTTAAGCTAGTCACTTAACTTCTCTGACCTTAAGGTTTTATATCACTGAGTGTGTAATCTCTGCCCTTTATTATGAAAAGGTCAAACACTCTGCTAATACAGAAGGGATAGTTTTGTGGCGATGTCATGTCTAAGGACAGGAGAAGAATATGATGGGAAAAACTAGAGAGAAACAAAACCAAAAAAAAACCTTTCTTTTTTCTTTAAAACTGTATTCCAATTTGTTTTGCGTCAAGATCTTATACATTTTACAGAGAAATGAGGAAATCCACAACTCATTAGTTTTGTTTCTGAACACACGGGGACTGTGCCTGCATAGCAACCAGCAAAAGATGGAGAAGGGCAGGTTTCAGCTGATGGTCCAGATGCTTTTCATAGTCTCAGTGTAAACAAAGCAGCTGGGGGGTTCACTGGGCCCCCCATTCATCACCAAGATGCTTGGCCGGGTGCGGACTAAAGTGCAAGTTGGCGATGGGGAAGAAAAGATCCGTATAGATAGAAAAACAGAATTATACATAATTCCAGTCTAGTATGTTTGAATATAAATGTCTCTCTTTGTACTCTCATAATAAGTGGGAGTCTTAGGCAGCCAATTATAACAGCAGGGGCAGCCATAAAAACGGTAGGGATGTGAATGATGACAGGATAAATAGTCTTCCATTCTGTTGCAGATAATCAGAGAGGAAACCTTTAAAACATAGTATTCTGTGAGCCTTCACAAGTTGGTGTGTCTTAAGTTATTTCATCTTATGCTTTTTCAAACCATGGTCTCCCCAGAAGGCAAAAAACATTGTAATTGCTAGAGGAGGAACCCACAGGCCCTTGTTCCTTTCCATGGTACCTGAGAACAAGACTGGGGATCCCTCAGGATGTAGTGCCCTTGAGTTAAAAATCTCAGGCCCTGACCTAAGACTTCAATCAATGCATCCAGATCCCAGACCGGGATGGGTCTCGGGGGGATTTAGTGTCATCTACCCCCTACCTTCAACTCAACAGAGACAGAAGGAGGCCAAACATTTATCTAAAGAGAGGAGGAAGTAAGCGTTTTCAGGCCCCCTTTCCCACTCCTTCCCCTCCTCTATGTCTAAATCCTGTGAGAACATTAGAAATGTGATTGCTTATTTTTAAAATGAATTTATCCAGGGTTCCGATCAGGCCATATATCTTTTCTTCTGAGGTTTTTCATCCGCTTAGTATTTGTTACAAACACAGACCATGTAATGCACATGTAATAGCCTGAGTTGAAGCACAGTACAGCATTATCATAAGTACTTGTTAAGCATTCAGTACGCACCCGCGTGTGTACTAGGCACCCAAGGACCTACAAACACCTGGAAAAATAGTTCCCGGTACCTGCTGTCTTCGTATCTCTCATTCACTCTTCCTCCTCCTGCGATATGACTTCTGCACCTCCAAGCTGATTGAGATTTCTCTTGCCAGGGTCAATGGCCTCTTTTTTGACAAATTCAGTGGACCTTCAGTCATCATGTTATTTGGCCTCTCAGCAGCATTCCACAATTCTGACGGGTTCTTCCTTCTTGAAAAGCTTCTTCCCTGGATTCTGGGATACCGAGCTCCCTGGCTCTCCTACTACTTCTCTCCAGTGCTTCTACCTTCAGTCTCTAGCATATTTCTTACTCCTCTGTGAATCCCTAAAATGTTGGTGTTTCTCAGGACTCTTCTGTAGGCTTCCTCGCTCTTCTTTTCTTGTTCAACTCAACTTTCCTGAGTAAACAGAGCCATTCCAATGGCTCTGCCATCTCTAATTTCACATCTATCATACACTCCTCAAATATCTGATTGTTTTTAAACTTGTACTTTCACCTGGACACCATCCCATACATTGGATTGCCCCTTTGATATCTTGATTCTGGGGTCTCATGGATACTTCAATTTTAGTATAGTCAAGGAAAAATTCATCATCTTCTTCCACAAATTTGACTCCCCATATGTCCTGTTTTGCCTTATTTACTGAAGAACCCACAGAAGACATAAGAAATATGGATGGCACAGTTACCACTTCTTTCTCTCACACTCCACACATTCAGTTAATCACCAAGGTCTATGAAATTTAACTCAAAATGTTATAAAATATATGCAGGTCCTTTTCCCCTACTAATACCCTAATCTGAATTGCACCATTTCTTTCAAGATTACTCTGTCACTCTTCATTTAAGCATATAAAATTTGGAAGAGAGAACAGATTATTAGGAAGAAAGTCTTAATGGTGGCCAAACTAGAATGGTCAAGGGCCCATGCGATGTGTGAGAGCGTTTCTTCACACTTCTCTCATGATTGCCTTTCAGTTCATATACAGTTGGCTGAGTGGCTGTAGATCCTCGCTGTGTCAGAGATGGAGAAACTTTAAGGTATTTCAGAAGCTTCAGTGTACAAACAAAACACTTTTTTTTTTTTTTTTTTTATCAGCATTTAGTGCCTCCTTGGCATAACTCTTCTGTATTACTATACTACCAAAATCTTTCTCTCTCGGAACCAGAGGTTGAGAAAAGAAGGTATGACTTCATATTCTGTTAATGGTTCTGCCCACCTGCTGATTTGCCCCTGTTCAATACTCTGTCCCTTCTGCACAGTAAGCTTTCTAAAAGGTAGGTTCAATCATGTATCTTCCCTGCTTAACACCTCCGTGACTTCCCATTGCCATAAGGGTAGCTTCATCCTCTTAAAGTAGAGAACTTGTCCACTTTCTTTCATATTTTATCTCTTGCCATGCCTTCTTCTTTCTCTCAGCCCCAACTTAACTGGATTTCTTTCAAGCTCCATGTCATCTAGTTCTCTGTTATCTCCCGTCTGTTACACACGCTGTTCCCTCTGTCCCAACACAGACCTTGGAATCATTACAATCTCATTCTTTGGCTTAAAGTGTTCTTTCTTTATCATCTCTAGCCCTCCTTTCTACAAGCAGATAGATGAAAATGTGAATTTGAGTCTCATGTGGATATTTATTTATATCCTTTTATTTTGGCTTTGTTTTGTTTTGTTTGATTATTGATTCCTCCCAATAGCAGCAAAACTAAAGTTGAATTCCCAGTCTCCTGGAAATAAGAAATGTGCCTCCTGCCTAGGGAGCACTGTTGTTTCCTGTGCTTCTGTTGTGTGATAATTGTCTTCAGGTGGAGTGTGATTTCTTTTCCTTTCTTTCTTTTTTTTATATAGCTTTATTGATTTCAGAGAGAGGATGGGAGAGGGAGAGAAAGAAACATCAATGTTGAGAGTCATTGATCAGTTGCCTCCTACACGCCCCCTACTGGAGATCAAGCCGGTAACCGGGGCATGTGCCCTGACCGGGAATCAAACCAAGACCTCCCGGTTCCTAGGACCATGCTCAACCACTGAGCCACAGCAGCTGGGCTGGGGTGTGGTTTCTAGTTCCAGTCTCCCAGCTGTGGGAGTAAAGTCAAGGGCCCCTCCTCTGCAGGTACATATGAGGACAGCCTCAGTGAGGAGGGAACTGGTATTTAATTCTCAGTGTTGGTGTCACAAAGACATGGATGAGGGATTGTTTTAGCATAAGGAATTAAATACCTGTCAAGATGCTCTGCAGCATGAGCGTGGAAAAGACTTCACTCCTAGCAGTCTTCTGGGCTTAGATTCAATGAGTAGTTATTGGCATCATTATTTAGTAGGAAAATTTCTATCAACAAAGTTGATATATTTCTGGTTCCCAATTTAATTTTTTATTTCTGTTAGCAAGAAAGATGTCATTATCTGTCAGATTTGGTGCTGGAAGCAAAGCAAAAGAAAGCAGAGAATACAAAATTGTGAGCTTAAGCGGTAATAATATTTAGGAAAGGAAGCAATCCCAGGAGAAAGAATTGGGTAAGCTTGATAGGTTTTCCAATTTATCACTTTTTTACGTTATAACCTATTTAATTTTCTCTCTACCACCTTCTCTATGGTATACCATAAATATCACTTTAACCCTTAACTAAACAGAGTTGGCATAATGTCCACAGTACTACAATATTTTTACCAGCTTTAGAAATTATCCTCATAACGTTTCCTTCAGTTATGGTGGGTCTGAAGGAAGTTACAGCAGAAGACAAAAGATGCACCATTTTACTTCTAGGAACTGGCTAATTTAAATTCTTACTTTTTAAAAAAAAGCTCCACTAACCTCTTTCTGAAAGGTGTTGAAGGATGAAAAAATACGAAGAGGTTTTACACTTCTTTATTTATTTATTATTATTATTTTTTGCTTAGAAGTTGGTAAGGAACTTCCACTCCTCAGCAGTCAGTATTCTGAGCCCTGTTAGGTGGCATGATATTATAGGCATGGACAATATGAACTTTAGGGTGTCTGTTTACCAAGAAGGTTCAAGCGATCCTTGAAACTCCTTTCCCCCCCTGAGAATTCTGCAGAAGTGAAGTCTAGATCCAGTTTATGGTTATATTTCTCAGAGCTACTGAACTAATATGGTGAATGAAGTCCAGAGGCATAAAGCATGTTCATTTAGGCAGTAATTTCTGCCTTAATTATTAGCAACCTTTATTAGCGTGGTTAGCAAGTAGTTAAAATGGAACTGATCTGGCTTAATTGTATTTCATTTCCCTTGTCTTCACTTTGATAGAGGGCATTAACTAGCGATGAATTGGCCAGTCCTCTGAGAGAGGGATGGAAAGAGAAAGAAGAAGAATTTTGCCCTGAGACTGGAAAGATCATCTCTGAGTCATGGGCATTGACTATCTTTCTAGAAGAAGCTGCAGTTTTATCTGGAGAGTAGAGATACATAAAAAAGAACATTGCAGTTGAGATAGTCTTAATCATTGTTCCTTTACTCCGTGCCCGCAGGGATGGCAGGCTGGGGGTGCATGCAGCTTGAGAGTAGGCCGCAGCATCTGGGATGTATGTTCACAACATTGTGCAAAGTCTCGTATGCCCACACGCCAGACAGCTCTGACAGCCACTGGGACACACTGTTTCTCCAGGATAATTATGCAGAGCCGGAAACAGCAAGTGTATTCACCATTGTGATTTGTTTTCCAAATCTTATTCTCTCTGAGGTTCTCATTCTAATGAGCCAAGGATGCTCATTTTAAAAATAAAAGGTTTGCCCTGGCCAGTGGGCCTCAGTTGGTAGGAGCATCATCTGGTACACCAAAGGGTCATGGGTTCGACGCCAGTCAGGGAACCAGGGTATATGTTTAGGTTGTGGGTTCAGTCCCTGGCTCTGGTCAGGGTGCGTGCAGGAGGCAGCCAATTGATGCTTCTCTCTCACATCTGTGTGTTTTTTTCTCTCTCTCTTTCTTTCTCTCACTTTCTCTCCCCCTCTTTCTCACTCTCCCCCTCTCTCTAAAAATCAATGAAAAATGTCCTCGAGTGAGGATAATTATATAAAATAAAAGGTTTTTCATGTAAGCATCTTCAAACATGATTTTTATACTGTCTAGTAGCATTTACCACATTTCTTCCTGAATATATTTTGATTCCTGAGTAAGATCCTACTATAGCCAAAACTCAAGTCTCCAATATGTCAAAATGCTCTATTATAATTAGTTCTTCAGACCTTGTTGCCTTGATCCACAGGAACAGACTGAATTTGGGGAATCATGGCAAATGGAATCTTTTATATTTGTTTTCATTCTATCTGAAGAATATAGGTTGTCAGATGAATGAAATGACATGACAATAAACTAGATTTTTTTTCTGCTTAACTTTCTGAAACCAAGAATTCTATACAGCAGAAAAAGTTCAGAAATGAAACTCTCATCAAATCTATATATTAATTTTAGATTTTTTTGCTCTCATTAAATCTCTTGTTTTTTCTGCCACCTTATAGGAAGAGCTAACCAATGGCATGAATAACTAATGACAGAGCTAAACAAGCTACCCTTCCCTTATGTGCTTATTGAGACTTGTGCATACTTGCATTGTGGCCATAAATTTGTCATCTTGTAATTATGTGTGTCTTCCCTCTAGATTAGGGGTTGCCATACTATGGCCTGCAGGCCAAATCCTGCCCATTTCTTGTTCTTTTTAAATAAAGTTTTATTGAAACACAGCTCTATGCTTCTGTTTATGTATTGTCTATGGCTAGTTTGTGCTGCAATGGTAGAGCTGAATAGTTGCAATAGAGACTGCATGGCCAGCAAAGCCCAAAGGTGACGCCTCATGGGGAAGAAAGCAAGGAGAGATGCTTGACTGTCCCTGGGTAAAGTCTCAGGGCTTTTTGAATTCTAGACTGTTTAGCCTAGGTGGATAGGGAACAGGTAAGTGTTTAGAACAGAAGCCCCAGCTGTGGTAAGAACTAGGTGTTTGGCTGTTTCAGATCCTGTGTCACATCTCTTGGGAATCACATTGAACCAGTGAGGATTTGGATTATTGGAGGTGGTACCAGCTGAACCAACAGAGCCCAGGTATCTGCTAGAGCCAGCAACAGGTAATAAACGACCTACAAATACTGCCTGCCTCAAACTGCAATGGCAGCTGCTTTTTCACTAGTGGGTAGTTAATATAAGAAATTACTAACTAACTCTATTGGCCACCAAAGACTTTTATGAGAAGAATAAAATAATGACAGATCCAAGAAATATTTCAATGCCATAAGCAGTTGTCAAAGGGGAATAATGTGCTCAGAATATATGCATAAAATTAGTAGATAGTAGGGCCACTGAGTTACTGGCTGGCAAATACTCAGCTCCCTAACAAATTATTATTCATGTAGCTAAGCATATATACTAGTTAGGATATGTATACACACACACACACACACACACACACACACACACATATATATCAAGATGGTGCATTGAGTTGGCTCAGCATAGAATTTCATTTTCTATTATACATTTTTTTATTTTAAAAGATAAGCTAGAGTTCTAATATGAGTCTCTACCAGGAGTTTGAAATGCTATAATAAAATGACTTGATAGTCTCAAGTAACCTCAAGCTATTCCCAGATTGTTTCCTGATTCCTTCTGGTTTATTTCTTAGTTGTTATTCTTCTCGTCTCCCACTGTTTCTTCAACAAGAGACCACCATGGCCAGTGTATATCCGCAAGTAAGCCCTGAGAGTAGATGCGAAATCTGGAAAGCGTCATTAAATTTCCAGGACATCAGAGCAATAATCACTGTGCCAGGTTGGTCATTTACTGAAAGGCAAAACCATTTGCTTTAGATGCTCTTGTTACTACCTCAGGGGTCCACAGAAATCTTCTGAGTCCTTTGTTGTTCTCACATATTCAGTTTTTGTAGAAGGTTGAATGCACTAGGTTTGTTTTTATATACAATTTCGCTCAATAAACTCTGAAATTACAATTTGGAAAACATGTAATTATGAAAGCAAGCAAAGCAATAATCATTTTGTATAAAATGCTAAAAGCCTGCAACTGTGGCAATTAGCGTGGCTCACCTAGCTGAGCTCAAATCTGAGCAGTGTTAATGCCAGAGTGATGCTTCCATGTGGCTCAAGAGAGCAGAAGGACTTCTCATCCCAGATGAGAAGGGACAGAGAGCCAGCAGGATCTCATCAGGGACCTGGCCAATTTAAGTATCTTCCCTTCTGAAATCACTTGTTTAGCTTTTTCTTTTATTTGTCTAATCATTCAGGAATGGATGGCTTTCATAATATTTCTGCCACGAGCTTGTAAAGCATTGTTCATTTTGATGAATATCATATACTTCATTTTGTTCTCATAATAACTCTTTAAGGCAAATATAAAGATATTTTTGCTTTCAAATGTCTTCAGTGTTTTAGATAATTCAAATGATTTGCCTAAAACAGTCTGAAAGCATTGTTATTGCTGAGTGACATAAACTCAGCTTCTGACTTTCCTTTTCCTTAGCGAGGGGAAAATCACGTTTTACCTGCCCCTAAAGTCTTCAGTTTTCTTCTCTTTTTAAATCCTAGCTCTATGCCCAGCTGGGCATGGCTCAGCAGTTGAGCATCGACCTAGGATCCAGGAGATTGGGGTTCGATTCCCGGTCAGGGCATATGCCCGGGTTGCAGGCTGCAGCCAATCAATGACTCTCATCATTGATGTTTCTATCTCTCTCTCTCCATCTCCTTTCCTCTCTCTGAAATCAATAAAGATATATTTAAAAATAAATAAATAAATCCTAGCTCTAAATAGCTACCATAAAAAACAACAACAAAACGATTACCTATAGCCTACTTTCACAATGTGAGTGGTGCAGCTTTGATTTCATGACTTTGAAAAGTCTTTGGAAAATAATTTCTGCACACAGTGAGAACCTTTCATTAATGGCAGCAATGCTCAACTATTAGAAATTTACTGCTTGCTAAATACTCTCCTGAACTCTATCATGAAAGTTGTATAGAAGAGGAAACTGAAGCTTTAAGTTTGAATCCTGTATTCAAAATTACATAGCCAGTAGGTGGCAGAGCTGGGATTCAAACCCAAGCTGTCTGCCCCCAGTGCCTAGACACTGAATGTTGCTTTGCTATAGCTTGGCTTCATTTCGTACATCTAGTTGAATGTGAATTTCTGTTTAGCTAAGTAGAGGTAGACATGCAGATGGGATTTATGGGCAGGTGGGGAGTATATGTGGTTCCATGATGCTTATCAGCCAATGTGTACAGAAGGAAGGGAATATCAGAGACTTTATAACGTGTTTCTACAAAGCTCTTCTAAACCTCATGGTCATCCTGGAGAAATCAAAAGAGATAACAGAGTAGCTCCCTAGCCTCTGGGTGGCTTATTTTTATAATGCTAATTACAGAATATTGTGCTTTTGAGGGATTGATGTTGGTCTTCCAAGTTCTCCTTTCCCATCTCCACTGAAGTGTGACCAATAGCTCATGGTCACTTAGCATTGCTGGTAAGTGCCCAAAGTTTGCCTTCTCTTTTGATAAATCTTGGTGGTAGTTGCATTCTATAGACACATAATTTATTTATTTTTTGGCTTTTTCATTATGTTCCCCTTCTATTCTTGTCTTTTCTTATCACATTGTCATGCACATGTCATGATAAACAGTAGTAAGGGAATGAAAAGAATCCACAGGGCCTGGGTAGCCACCAGGATATATCAAGCAGGCCATCATGCTAAGGGTGCTGGCCATGATGCAGCCATTGACCAGACATTGACACAAGACTATTGATGCTTATCAAGGCAATGCCCAATAATGACAGTCAGTGATCCCATACATGGAGGACAGCACACAAGTCCTTCATGTCTCCAAATTTATTTAGACAAACCTATTTTAATGCCATTGGAAAAAGTAAACAAAAAATATTTTAGATTGTGGAAAAGGATTGCCATTCTTAAAAAATACTGCTCAAGATGCCTACTGGTCAAACCAGGCTTCTAATGAAAAGTCCTGTTGCCAATTTCCAGGCTTATACAGCTCTTTGAACTGTCCTTGCAGTGACATTTTTCAACGTGCAGAGCACCTCTCTCCTATAAAAACTTAAGATCTTTGACTTCATCATGGGATTCTGTCCAAAACCCGGTAGCAATTCTGTAATTACCAGTTAGCAAATGCCTACCCTGCTATGCACTTGTGTTTACCTGACCACAGGTTTGTTAGAGGCCAAAAAAATATGAAGAGGCCAGGAAAATATAAAACATCCTCAAAATGATCCAGGTTTGATATTTACAAAGACAAATATCATGATATGATTGTTCCAAAGAAACACACACTTTTATCCCTTCAAACCACACTAGAATTCTTGCCACTCCAACGAAGCCAAGACATGAAAATGCCTATAATTTCCTACAGCAGTAGGACTTCATCCCTGGGGAGTTTCATATACATTATCTTTGACAACCTCAGTCAGGGGTTAAACTTATTTCAAAGGATTTATAAGCCTTGCCTCCTGTTTAAAAGCTAGAAATAGATCTCTTTTTATTATGGCAACTGAAGAATTTATTTTACCTTGTAATCAATTAAAACTGGATCTTTTAAAAATTCTAGCTATTGTTGATTATATCAGACCTCTTTTAACTAAAATTAAAAAAAATAGGTTAAACTATAAAATAAACATTTTTCACTAAAAATATAAAAAATAAAAATCTGGATTTTTTATATACCAAAATGTTGCTCTGAGATGATTTCCTGTACCTGTTTGTATTGGTGGTGGTGTTATATTATTTTGAGGAGACAATTTGGTGTCTTATCTTTCACACCTCCAAATATCTAGTTTAATTTAGGTATCTGGCCATCTAAAATGGGGCCCTATTCTAGGCAGTATGCATTTGTCACTATAAATTGTATAGATTGGATAATTAGATTATTTTTGTAGAAGTCTGTTTATTTGGAAGTTTTGTGTCCCCAGTTCTAGGGGATGAAAAGGACTCGTAGGAACAGGACCTACCCTTAACAAAATTGGAAAGTTCTAGGACTTCATATTTAAAATCTTTAGCTTTCTAGTGCTTTTCTGCTTCATTCAATAGGGCCCCTTTTGGGTCATTGGGAAACAGCAGTAAACAGAGATACCCGTTATGTCCTAAGCTTTTTTCACTTTTGGCCATCACTCCCTGTCTCTGTCTCTCTTTTGAGCTCATCACTCAAAGAACAAATACTGATTTGAGTATCTGTAATGGACCGAGTGCTAGCCCAGTTCTCCAGTGGCCTTGCAGCTTTCTCAAACAGCTTTTAGAGTCATATATCCCCAAATGTATATTGAAGCCAACTTTACCTCTTTCTTGTCCAGAGGTAATAACTTTGAAGTCTTACTAGAGCAAAGAGGTACAGGATTTTACTAAGAGAATTTGGTATTAATTAGGAGATGGCTAAATTATTGGTCTTAGAACTTACTGTCTATGGGTAAGTAGGATGGCCTCGCTGGCATTCACAGTTAATCAGGAACCTCAGGAGCCTTGTTCTTTCTTAGCAGGTTGGAAAGCTGGGGCCACAGAGGTTTTGAATTGCCAAATGGCTCACATTAAATTTGTTTAAAGCCTTACATCATTTTTCTGACTCAATCTGATGAGTTTAGCATGTTGAGCACAGAGCACGCCTAAAGCAAAATGAACCCAGAGAAGGCTAAAAAGCTGAAAATAAGACCCATTCTGGAATTTGTAAATATTTGGCCTGGACAAAAAGAGGCCAATGGAAGGCTTCTTAGCTAACTGCCTTTAAGGGTGTAAACAGCTCTTACAATAAGAATTATGATGACCAACATATATTATTGACTGAAGGCATAAAAAGAATAAATATATTTAAGTTGTACTGTGAAGATTTGGATAAGGTATAAAAAATTTCCTAATGTTAAATGTAAAAGATACATGGGGGGCGGCGGGAAGCTAGGCCTAGACCTATAATTATAAATTTATAAATTAAATGTATTAGGGTGACATTCATTAATGAAACTATATAGGTTTCAAGTGTACAATTCCATGATACATCATCTGTATATTGCATTATGTACCCACCACCCAGAGTCAAATCTTCTGTCACCATGTATTTGACCCCCTTTACCCTTTCCATGGCCCTCTCCTTCCCTTTGGTAACCATCCTACTATTGTCTGTGTCTATGAGTTATTGTTTGGTTTTTGGTTTTTGGTTGTTCTTTGTTCCTTTCTGTTTGTATGTCACATATGAGTGAAATCATATGGTTCTTGACTTTTTCTGTCTGACTTATTTTGCTTAGCATGATGTTCTCAAGATCCATCCATGTTGTTGCAAATGGCAGTATTTCATCTTTTCTTATGGCTGAGTGGCATTCCATTGTATATACGTATCACATCTCCTTTATCCAATCCTCTATCGAAGGACATTTCAGTTGTTTCCATGTCTTGGTCACCATGAATAATGCTGCAATGGACCTATATTTTTGAAAGATATTTTTAGGAAATAACCTAGATCTAGGTGTGTATGTATGCCTGTATGCCTGTATGTGTGTGTGTGTGTGTGTGCCTGTGTGTGTGTGTGTGTGTGTGTGTGTGTGTTAAGTTGCAAACCTCCTGTCCAAATGGATGGAGACCCATTATATGTATCCAGTGAAAAAAAAGCTGAGCTTAGAGAGAGTCCCGCCTGCTCATGGGATCCCTGAGTTCCTCAGAGCACAGGCTAAGTCAAAAACACTGAGCCAGATCATCATTTGCCCAAAATGGGTTTACCTTTCAGCAGAGAGTAGCTTTCTGAGAGTGTTTCAGCTTTGACATTCCAGGAAGAGCTCTCCGCCTGCATATTAAGAAGTAGTTTGGCCATGTACATGATATTCAGCGGTCATTGACTCGTGCCCTTTCATTTCAACTAAATTGAATAATCAATGCTCAGCATAAGGCCTTGCACACAGTGGGTTCTTGACAAATATTTGTTGAATAAATGCCATTCTTCGGTCCAGTAGAGTGCTTCAATTCTCTAAATGAGTTGGTGAAAAGCAATGACAAGTTAGAGTTAATTTTGGCTTCCCATCCTCTCTAGACAGTGTATTGGATTTCACCCCATGGGATGGCTGCCAAAGATACAATTTTCCCAGCTCTGCTTGTGCTGGTAGCTTGGGCAGAAGCTGGGTTGGCTGTGGCAGCAGAAACATGAGACACAGACCTGGGGCCAACCTGAGTCAGTCAATATCTTCCTGCTCAGCATCTCAGAAATGTTTCCTGAGTTAATCTCTTTGGACAGTAATGATCAGAGGAAGGACATTTCTAAAAGAGTAACATCAATATGAAACAGATGTCCAAGTGTACTCAGGGTTGGACATAGTTTAGACCAGAACTTTCTAAACTGATTTTTTTTTCTTTTCCTGGAGTTGTATAGTTGTGGGGAAGTGACTACAAGACATGGTAGATTTTTGGATATTGACAAGTTAATCTACCATTGAATGTATGGCTTTGGAGAGCAGTAACTAATTTTCTTGGGTTTACTGACTTTTAGGGACCTGACAAATGTTTTGAGAACTGCCATATAGGGAAGATTGTGTCTTTACAAACCAAACATTTGCAATCCCCCCACTCCCTACTCCACCCCCAGGAAATACGTTTTTTATGGTGTGCTCTTCAGCATTTTTTTCTTTTCTTCATTTTACCATGCAAATAGTATAAAATAACCCAGACATAAATTAAAAAGAAGGAAGTTGTCTAAAACATCACCACTCAATTATAGAAAATGTTTTAATTTTTCAGTTTTTCCATATAGACTCTATTTATACAAACACTATAAAGCGTTGTTCAAGGTATAGATAAAATTATATCTTCCATTTTATGCCAGAATTGATGTTATATATATTTTCCATGTTGAATAATTCTCATCAGTCATCATATCAGTGTCTATATTCTTTTGGTGGATGTATTACACCTTAGACTTTCTTTATTGTTTGATACTCATTAATAGTGTCCAGGTTTTTCTACCATTAAAACAACTGAAATGAGTAATGTTTTCCTCTTTTAAAAGCAGTACAGCATAGAGATAATTCCTTACCTAAAGATACTTACATTTTAGTGGAAATAGACAGGCATGAAATAAAACAAGTGGGTAACAGTTATAGCAGGTGGGTACCATGAGAGAATGACAATGGTGAACTCCTGATGGATTATGCTGTTACAAGTCTTGAGAATGTATTGATTTTAACCAGGTGAAAGCAGAAGGAATTACAGACATAGAGAAGAGCTTGTACAAGGGCATAGAGGTCTGGTAAATTCTGGGAACTGCCCATCATTAGGAATGACTGAAGGTCAGTGGGAAGGAAATTCAGTTGCACAACTAAGATAGGACTCAGATGACAAAGGGCCTCTCTTGTGTGCTCCATTCAGAAACTCAATATTGTCCTGTAGGAAACCATAGTATTGTTGAAGGGTTTTAAGCAGATGAGAGATGCACTATGATTTCTGTTTTAAAAGATCTTCTTGTCAGCCTTATCAAGAAGGGATTGAAGAATGACAGGTTGCTAGAGGTAGAGAAACCTACACTTATGATGAGAGTTCAGGTAGGAGGTAAAAGGAGCTTTGGGTACATTGAGTTCTGTGTACTTGCAGACTCAGGAGAGAAATAAGATTTTAAAGTCAGTCATATACATGACATTTGAAACTATTGAGTGGATTACATCACCAAGGGAGATTGTGCAGAATGAGGCAGGGCCAAAACCAGAGATTAGGAAATAAGGCAAGAGGAGGAAGAAAAGGGGCGGGCGGGGGGAGCAAAGGCAAAGGGCAATCAGTGAGGTGGAAAGTGAACCAAGTTGGTTTCAGAGTTTAAAGTGTTTAATTGGTTATGTGCATTTAGATGAAAAAAAATTGTCTCCTTGAATTTTGTCCATTGAGTTCTCTCTGGCTTAAAATGCTATCAATCCATGTGAGTTTTCACATCATGTAGATATTAGCTCTTTATAAAAATCAAATTTGACGTTTGTTCTTGTTAGTGCAATTTTGTATTTTTAAGTTTTGATTGATATCTACCATGAGTTCAACAGTTTGGGGCATATTATTGATTATATTGATTATAAGCTTTGAGGTTTTTATTAAGAATCTTCTTATCTGCCTTGCTTTATTGCACACTCACGTCTAATCTTTTTGTTGTTGCTTATGGCGTTTATCTAGAGATGAAAAGAGAGAAGAAATGCCAACAAGTCTAAAGGTCAAAGTATTTACACACACACACACACACAATTTCACTTTTCAGAATGCATTAACCATTACAGGTCTGGTATCTCTTCCAACTTTCAGATATCTAATTGATGTTGTGCCATTTTCTCCTCTGAAGGCAATTTTTGAGGTCACAAAAGTGTTCAAAGAACATGAAAATGGAGCCTGGATGATTCGGAAGTAAGTGCATTTTCAGCTCCTGGGTTGTGTGAAAGAACCAAAGATGCTGGTTTTATGGGCTGTTTGCTTTTGTAACACTTCAGGTGATAAAAGCATCAACATAAATTCTGGATAAGTTTTGCTCTCCATTGAAGTTCTGCTCTTGGGACTGATGAATCTCTTTGCACAGCTGTGTAAATACTGTGCTGCCATTTGGCACAAATGGGAGGATGGTCTAGAAATCTTCACTTGTGAAGAATGGAACAAGCCCAGGGACTGGAATAGGTGGGGGTAGCAAGGAAGAGAGGAGCTGGCACCCCCTGGTCTGGGAGGCTCTGCAACAGATATTTGCAGCTGTTGTCTGCCCAGAATATTTTTACTTGGGTACAGCTCTTTCTCTGCCTCATTGTTTTGGTCAAGCTGTCAAGCAAAGTACTCTTACTTCTGCCCAACAGGGTAGATTCTAGTGGCCCAACGGTTGTAAAATCAGAGGCCATGAGAAAAAAAATACTTGATAAATTTGACTATGTAAAAAATGTTTAAATGCATCAAAAATTACAGGCAAAATCAGACATTTGATAAATTTGGGGGGAAATGATTTCATGATATATCACATATAAAGGGTTAATATCCCTAATACATAATAAACTCTTAAAATTAGAGGGGAAATAATTTAAAAAGAAACTAGGAGAAATTAGGTAAAGATATATAAAAGATAATTCACAATGAAAATAGTCATAAAACATCAAAAGGGTTGCAATTTCTCCAGGCCTTTGCCAACATTTGTTATCTTTTGTTGTTTTAATAACAGCCATCCCACCTGGTGTGAGGCAGTATTTCATTGTGGTTTTGATTTGTATTTCCCTGTAGATTAGTAATGCTGAGCAGCTTTTCATATACTTGCTGGTCATTTGTATGTCTTTTTATTTTTTGAGAAATATGTATTGAAGCCATTTGTTTATTTGGGGTTTTTTTTTGCTATTGAGTTGTAGCAATGAACCTGGAGATTTTGCCGAATGAAATAAACTGGTCACAGTAGGACAAATATTGCATAATTCTACTTAGATGAGGTATCTAAAATAGTGAAATACATAGAAGCAGACAGTAAAACAGTGGTTACCGGGAGCCAGGGCAAGGGGGAAATGGGCAGTTATTCAATTGATATAAAGTTTTGGATATGCAAAATAAGTTAGTCCTAGAAATCTACTGTCCAGCACAGTTCCTATAGTCAGCAAAACTGTAATGTGCACTTTAAAAGTTGTTAAGAGCATAGATCTTATATTAAGTACTCTTACCCTCAAACACAAAACAAAGCAAAACAAAACAAAACAAAAAAACCCAAGGGGACACAAGCTAAGTTTTGGAGACATTGGTATGGCTATTACCTTGATTGTGGTGACAGTTTCATGGCTGCATGCGTATGTCCAAAGTCATCAAATTGTATATATTAATGTACTAATTTTTGTATCTCAATTATACCTCAGTAAAGTTGTTGAAAACACAGCAAAAACAAAACTGCACTAAACTAACAAAAACATAAAAAGGCATCCAACTTCAAACATAATTAGAAAAATTAAAACTAATCACTTTCCCAATTGGTGAAAATTTTAAAAGTACAACTTACTTCTGTTGACAAGGCGTTAAAGCAGCCATCACTCTCATCTATTGCTGGTGGGAATGCAAATGAATATAATTCTGTTGGATGGAAATTTGGCAATATCTAACAAAACTGTGTATTCATTTACCTTTTGATTCAATAATCCCACATGTATTACTTTACCTTGAAGCTACACCATCAATAATATAAAGACACATATGCACAAGTGTTCAGCATTGTTAGGAATTGTAAGCTACAGGAATCAACCTAATGGACTATATGTAGGAAACAGGTCAAATGAACTATGCTATACTGATACAACAGAGTATAACATACCTGTAAAAAGAATGAAAAAGGTCTCTAAAACTGATATGTAGCAATTCCCAGGATATACTATCAGTTTTTAAAAAAGAAAAACAAACAACAAACAAATAAATCTCCAAAACATATTAAGTTAAAACTAGTGTCTATACAAATTTAATGTGCTATTGGTCATGTAATAAAAAAGGGAAGGTGAAAATGATACATATGTTAGTTCATTTGGGGAAGAAGAAACACAGAACATGTAAAACAAAAACTCATGACACTAACCTTATAAGAAATAGGTGAAATGGCATGAAAAGGAAGAGAGTAGATGGTTCATTTCTGATGTTTAGAAACATTGTTTCACTTCACAGAGAGCATTTGAGAACCATCCATGTTGTTGTATTTCAGGGTTTCATTCCCCTTATTGCTGAATAGGGTGCATTGCATGGATGTGTCACCATTTATTTATTCACTCACTAGTTGAAGATCATTTGGGTAATTTCCAGATTTTTCTTTATTATGAATATAGGCACTATAAAATTTTGCGTAAAGTTTTTTGTGGGAATACTATGATGATGGTGAAGTATAAGGCGTTCACCTTCCTCGCTGGGAACATTCATTCAGGGCTCCATCTCTTTTCCACCCATTACTGCCCATCAGCCCAGGTCGCCTACCCGAAAATAAGTAAATCCATTAACTACGGGATCCTTGCTGTGGATTGCTTTATCAGCGTCTACAGTCCTTTTGGAAACACCACAAACAGGTTACAAACTGTAGTATTTTTTCCATTCAATCATCTCTTCTACTTTTTGTCTCCATTAATAATATATTCATCTTCCCATTCCTTTTAGAGACCCTAGAGTCTCCTTTCATTTAAACTTTTCTTAATACTCTGAAATGATAGCCTCATCATTTCTCCCTTATCACTTTCCTCCGGACTCACAGTCTCCTTTTCCTTCCTGCTTTGTTTATGGTTTTGGTGCCGTTCGATCAGGTAACTGCAGTGACCTGGGCCTCCTGCCTGCAGTATCAACCTAGTTCAGTCCATGACTTATTTAAATAAAGATCTTATCGTTATTTATCTATAAACAATCTCCTAACCGTTAGCTCCCAATTGCCCAACGAATAAAAGAACTCCTTACCACGGTGTGCAACGATCTGCCAACCTGGCACCCATCGCCTTTCCATTCTCATCTCTTGCTAGTGGAATCAGTCCATTTGTATCACAATATTGCTAATTCCAGACCTTCCTGTGCCTTAAGCCTTTGCCTGTGCCGTTGTGAACACCCATAGTACCTTCTCTTTCTCTCCTAACTGGAGCATGTGTACCCAGCTTTCATAATCCTTCTTTGAAAGACACTCTAATGTTTTTTCTTCATGCTCCCTGTTCCTAACCAGGGTAGATTAAAACACTCTCTCTTTTTCTCAGGACACCTCACACATTTTGTTATTATCAAGTTATATTGTTATTACTATGTCACTTTTCATTCAGTAGGTACCTAGCATAATTACCAGCCTCAATAAATGTGAAGTCGAAAGACTGTAAATGAATGAACACATAAGACCTAAGAGGAATATTTTTACTGGAGAAAAGACCTTCTGTCCCACTCAAATGTGTATCATTACAAAAGAGTCTACTCCGGTGACAAGGATGACTCTTCTGCAGCAGTTTATGTGACTTCTCTGTTGTAAGTAAGTTTACTTTTAAATCTGAGTTTATTTTTGGTATACATTTTGCCAAGTATGCATTAGGTTAAAAAAAAAATCTAAATTCTAAGTTCTAAACTGCATTCTTCTCATTTGGTCTGTAGCAGTGATATGAGATGTTTTTGGGAAACTGTATATTTAAATATTAACTTAAGTCAGACGGTAAGAACAAGAAACTTTATTTTATAGGTCCAGTTAATTTAATGAAAATTTTGGTTTCCAAAATATATTATACAAAATGTTATAATATATATAGGTTTTTAATAACATGTTAGTAGCATTTCACCTTAACCATCAGTTATGCTTTTGAATGTGAGTTACTGTGAAACTAACTGAAGAAAATCAATATCCCGTCAGACTCTGTGTTGAAAATCTCTTTTCTTTATATAGAAACTATATTCCTATGCTAGAGTAGATGACACCATTTTCCAGTCTGAAATTATAAGCCAGTATACCTCCACACATCTCTCAAAGGAGAAACTGAAAGGCAATCACATCATATAGCTCCATGTGCTATGGGCTTGACAGATTTCAGTGGACTGTATTGTTTTCTAAGAAATGACTATACTCTTATCTTTAAGATAGAGAGTTTTTACTCTAAACTGGTTTGTAATGGATTTACACTGGAATAGCCACTGCATCTGTAAAATGTGTAAGGATGAAAGCCAGATTTGTTGAATGTCTTATATGATCTTCAGGTACTTAGAAAAGCAGAAAATGCATTTTTCCATGTCTTTTGTTCATAGAAGTCTCACAATTGTGACTTTTTTCTTTTTTAAAATGTCTTTATTGATTTTAGAGAGAGAGGAAGGAAGAGGGATAGAGAGATAGAAACATCAATGAGAGAGAGACATGGGTCCACTGATCGGCTGCTTCCTACACGCCCCCTACTGGGGACTGAGCCCACAACCTGGGCATGTGCCCTGACGGGGAATCGAACCAGAGACCTCTTGGTTCATGGGTTGACACTCAACAACTGAGCCACACCGGCCGGGCGACAATTGTGACTTTCTTTAGGGCTGTTTATAAACTTTTCAAAAATGTGGATGAATATATTCAAGACAACGCAGATGTTCTCATGTTGCTACAGAAACAGCATTAAGTGCTGTCTGACCTTATTAGCCCTCAGCCTCTGGATCTGGATCCTTAATTTCAGAATTGATCTTGTGCTAGAGAATTGTTGCATGGGGCTGGAGGGGCATGATGGATCCTTGTGCAAAATGAAAAACTGGTACAATTGCAGTGGCTTAAACTGATGTTCACAACATTTAGTTATTTTGGCTTTAAACCAGACTCAGCCATAAATATCTTACACTTGAAGAGTAGGAAAACATTCAATATATCTAGTTTTTTTCTTCCCAGGTATAGGTTTTTCTTGACATAGGCTGAAAAATAAATCAAAATAAGCTAAGGGAAAACAAATCTGCTTTCTTCTTTGTCAAAGTCTCTTTTGCATCCTCTCTCTAAGAGCGCATAGAACCTACTTCTTTTCTATGAAGCAATGATCACCACACTGTAAAATGAAGCATCCGGTCGCTCTATGGTCTAATAGTCCAGTAATATGCTGCAAAGGAATTTTGCATACTCAAAGATTTCTTCACATTTTGAAGACTGTATTTAAGAAAGGAGCCTTTAGTGACATCTCAGAGATAAGATAAAAAATGCCTCCATGCCTCCTAAAAGTTTTAGTGACCTGAGAAGGCTTCTTGACTTTTCCAGCTGGCATTAGAGTTTCAGCAAAGCACCGATGCTCGGGAGCATCACAGACCCAGAGAAACGGGAGACCAGAGCCAAGGAGTGCACTTTCCATTTTGGTAAAAGTACTCTGCTCTTTCAGAGTCTACCTGAATCTCTGTGTGCAGAGTGAGCTCAGCAGATCAGAGCTCGCCAGAAGGTTTTCACTGAGGAAGAGGGCTGAGGTTTATATTTTCACTGAAAACAGTGTTTGAAAAGCTGCTGCTTTTCTTCTGCAGCCTTAACATGCAGACCTACTTACTTAGTATGAAGAGAATACCACCAGCTCATCCCTGGTGCAGAAATTAATGCCATATAGAAAACCTTTCTCTTCTATATGAGAAAAGAGAGTTAAATATAAATGTCTCTGAGAAAGGGACATTTTAATTCAGATTCTCACTGAGGTGTAACAGAGCCTTCCCCAAGGGCAGTGTTTGATGGATGGAAGAAGAGTAAAGAGAACAACAGGACACAGGTGAGAGAGGGAGAAGTGTCATAAAATTGGGAGAAATAGAGAGGAATGGGCTGGGAGACTGGAGCGCTCACAAGACAGTGTTGATGACAGTTTTATATGTGGGTAGCTTGGTCTTTCACACTGTTTACACTAAAAACTGGCTATCAACTGTGCAGCTATTACTTAAATATTAGCCTCATAGATGGCTTGGAGTAGTTGCTAAAATACTGCTAGACTGGGCTGACTTTGGTAGTTGCCCCCCCCCCCCCCACATACACATAGTACTTGGACACATTTTTAAATAATCATACTTGAGGACAACTGTTTAAGTACTTCTTTCTGCTTGAATTTACCCTTCATACAGCAGTAATGCATACAATGCCTAGACAATTCATATTTTAGCTGACGTGGCAATTAACTAATTATACTTAAAGATGGAAATCATGATTCTTTGAGACCTCTGAGAGATAATTGGACAGAATACTAATTTCAGGCATCAATGTGTATGAGAAACATAAGAATTTTAAAAATGTTTTCATTGTAACATAAAATACAATAGACTTGGTCCTATTGATGAGAAAGTCTTTATACACGACAGTGTCATTCAGATATGACAGTTAGTCCAGATGGGCATGGCTCAGTGGTTGAGTATCCACCTAGGATCCAGGAGATCGAGGTTCGATTCCCAGTCAGGGCACATGCCCAGGCTGTGGGCTCGATCCTCAGTAGGGGGCCGTGCAGGAGGCAGCAGATCAATGACTCTCTCATCATTGATCTTTCTATCTCTCTCTCCCTCTCCCTTACTCCATCTAAAATCAATAAAGATATACTTTAAAAAAATTATATATATACTGTTTAAATATGACAGTTAACCTTAAACTACTTACAATTCTGTTCTCATCAGAGGTTTTTAATTATTTTATTATTATTATTATTTTGCAATTAAACATTTGACTTACCTTTCAGGGAACTAGGAATTATGTAACCTGGAGCCTATGCTAGAATTTCTCACCAGCTTCCTCTGCAGCCTTTGATCAGTCCCCTTACTTTCTTCCTCTTCAGTCTTCTCAACAGGGAAACTGCTACTGTCTCTCTGGGTGAATCTGTTCACATCCTAAAGTCCACGAGGCCCTACTCACTGATCAGCATTTCCTATTTCCCCCAGTCCCTTTAGCCTGCTGCTTAAGATGCTGATGATAAGAAGAGATCTTCATTCCACAATTTTTTGAATGTTTGCTTTTTTCCTAAGGCACTATGGTAGATGTCCAAAAATTGAATATTCTTGTTTTCTGATAGCTGAGAGCTGGGAGGGGCAGCTAACTAAAATACTCATAAATAATTTGTTTACATAAGCTGAACACAATACAGAACAAGTAGATATTTACTGAGTATCTACTGTGTACTCTGCACTATGCTAGGTGCTGTGGGCGATTGGGAAGATCATGCATACACACATGAAACACAGGGAGAATCTGAGAAGAAGGCATCAGATAGCTGAGTTTATCATATTTAATAAATGTTTAGAGATTGATTAAAGAAGACCATGGGTCATCAAAGACTACGGAATAGCTGTAGCTGGTACTTGAAGAATGATGGTCTGGTAGAGTAGGAAAGGAGTAAACACCGGTAGGGAGGGGATTGACAACAGCAAAGGTAAGAAACATACAATTCTATGCTATTATTGGGTTGCTGATGGAGATGTTAGGCTCGTAAAAGGAATATATTCAAGCTGAGATATAACTTGTTTGAGGTGCTTATCATGTGGAAAACTTTTTTCTAGTATTCTAAATAAGTCTAAGTGAGTGTTATGGATTGGTTTGTTCTCTCCAAAGTTCATATGTTGAAGCTGTGACCTCCCAGGTGACTGCCTCTGGAGATAGGGTCTCTAAGGAGGGAATTAAGGCTAAATTAGGTCGTAAGGGTGGGGCCCTATCTGATAGGATTATAAGGAGAAGAAAGGACACCAGAGCTCCCTCTCCTCTCCTCTCCTCTCCTCTCCCACAAAGGAAAAAGGCTATGTGAGGACACAGTGAAAAGGTGGCTGTCTGCAAGCCTGGAAGAGAGCCCTCATCTGAAACCAACCCTGATGGTGCCTTGATCATGTGGACTTCAGTTCTGTGAGAAAATCCATGGGTATTGTTTTAGCCACTCAGTCTGTGGTATTTGGTTATTATAGCTCCAGGGGACTTAAGACCATGAGTATTTGTAAGGAGAAAAAAGGAGGAAGAAAACAGGATCCTACCTCTGAAATTACTAAAGGGAAACTGAGGGGAAACACAGTGTACCTAGAAATATGTTATCATCTAAGGAGACATTAGGTCCTAACATGATCTAAGGTGACATTAGGTCCTAACATGGAAAGTTCATCTTCACAGGCTGTCTGGGTTGACATACTGTGAGATACCAGGAAGTAAGTTAATGGGTCTTTTTGGAAAGAGAACCCAATGTGAAAATTATGAACAGGGTCACTTGGGGTTACATATGTTTAAAAATGAATGTAATTGCTGCCAATGAGAAATACTAACAACTATCGACCATTTTTTGGTTCACTCTGCTGTCGTTTATTAACACAAGTTTTAATTAACTCCGTTGACAGTCTTATTTTTTCTCTTGCAGCAGCTGACTAAAAATCTAGGGCAAATTCTAGCAATAATTGTGTTGAATCTCTTCAGGGAAAAAGTGGGAGCAATAATACTTATTAAATTTTCCAATGGTTTGTGTTAGCAGAATTTTTTTCTAAGACTGAATATTTTCACTTTTTGCTCAGTTGAAAGCAAGCAAACCTGAGTTGTCTGAACTGGAAGAAAAGTTTCAATTTTCAGCAGGATAACTTCATAAAAGAGACAAATTAAAGAAGATGCAAATTCTTTAGGATCTGTGTGTCTAAGCTCAGGAGCTCAATGTTGGGTGATGTGGCATCTTTTCTACTCCTGTATTCACAAGTCCTGAATTGTGCCTCAGCACCGCAATGAACACATGACAACTTATTCTTTTCCATATTTTCATAGGCTCTGTAAAAAAAAATTAGGTCATGCCCATATTAAATAAAGACTTTAAAAATTCTCCCCAGATCCATGTAAACCCATCTAAACCACTTGTATTCTCTTACAAAAATACTGACAATTGAATTTCTGGCTCTATAGTACAGATGATACATCAATTTATGGATATATAGGGTGGGGCAAACATAGGTTTACTATTGTGAGTACACAAAACACAGAGTTTGTTCTTGTATTATTTATTATTGTATTATTTTCCATATGAACAACTGTAAACCTACTTCCACCCCACCCTGTATACAATACTGACAATACAAGGGTTATGAGAGGACTGATTAATTTTTTCCACATAGACCTTATGGAGAAAGGGGCATTTGATCTGGCTTTCTAAGGATGAGTAGGATTTCAATCGGTACTTCTAGGGTCTGGAAACATTTCAAGGGATAATTTCTGAAATAAACTAAAAAGCAAAGCGAAGCCTGTGTGGTGGGATGCCTTCAGGGAGAATCCTGGAGTTTAGTTGTGCAGGACTTTAGCAAAGGGTATGTCCTGAGTGAAGAAAATTAAGATGGGTCTTGGGACTAAGATTATAAAGAGACTTGCAAAGGGCTTCCTTTTGAAGTGTATTCTCATAGGCAGCCATTTCAAGGACTCTCCAAGGAAGTTTGCTTTCCAGTCCTCATTTTTAGATTCTGATTTTTCTGTTTGAGATAGAGCCTAGACTCTTGCTCTTAATGATAACAAATTCAGGTGATATAGCTGGTCCCCATAGGACTTTTTGAGAAATACCGATCAGGTCTTATAATACATTGTCACTATATTTGTAACTTCTACTAAGTCCAAGTGTATGACACGGGGACAGTAGAACAGCCTACCTCCACTGTTGCCTGATACTATTGCTAAATAGTACTCATTCGTGTGTGTATCAGGTTCTATCCAGGAGCTGGAGATATAGTACGGAACAAAACAAAGTGCCTGCAAGCACAGAGCTTGTGTCCTAGACCGAGGTAGGATACAGACTGTCCTGCACCTTATGTCTTCATTATAAAGAAAATAAAAACAAGAAGAGGAGACATGTTGGCAAAAGGTTGTTTTTCGTAACAGTGGTCAGTAAGGGGTTCTCTGATGTGATATGTGAACAGAGTTTCGAACTACATAGGGAGAGAGTCAATCTGAGGAAGCACATTCCACCTGGAGGGAACAGTAAGTATGAAGGCCCTGAGGCAGGATTTGTGCAGGAAGAACAGAAGCCCATTGCCGCTAAAGAGGAGGGAGGAGGAGAGGAGCTAAAGAAACGTAGTTTACATAGGTAGAGAGTGTCTGATCTTTATGCCATGGTAAGGTGTTTGCATTCTTAGTATTATGGGAAGAGGATTTTGAGGAGGTGACTTATGCTTTTAAGTTATCACTCTGACTGCTCTGGGCAAAAGAGATTGTTGAGAAAGCAGAGAGATGAGAGGTAGGAGGTGATGGTGGCCTAGACAGGTCAGACAATGACTATAGGATGGCTACAGCGAAACTTCAACACTTTTACATGATAGGGAACTTCAGAAGATATTTAAAGGGTTCTGTGGTGTTTCCTAACACCAACAACCACTTTTCTGATTCTTTGGACACCAACTAGATGTCCTACAATTCAATTCAATTCTGGCACTAACTACTCAGAGTTAGCATCCTACTTCACGGGTTTAAAGACAGTCTCACAAGCCTGCCCTCACTTTAGATGCCAGTAACAAATATTGGGCCCCCAGGTTACCCACACTCTGTCCAACCTGGCTACAAATTGGGGAATTCCCACAACCCCTCTTAGGTTCAATAATTTGCTAGAATGGTTCACAGAACTTAGGAATACACTTACTATTACTAGTTTGTTATAAAGAATACACAACTCAGGAACAGAACAATAGAAAAGATGCATACAGCAAGGTATAGGGAAGGGGTCACAAAGCCTCCATGCTTTCTCTGGGCAGGCCACCCTCACCCCCACCCCAGCATCTGGATGTGTTCACCAACCTAGAAGTTCCCAAACCCTGTTATTTAGGGGTTTTTAATGGAGCTTATATTACATAGGGATGATTTATTAAATCACTGCCCAGTGGTGATTATACCCCATCTTCAAGCCCTGTTCCCTCCCCACAGGTCTGAAGGTAGAGCTGAAAGTTCTGATCTTCTAATCACATGTTTGGTTTCTCTGGCAATGAACCCCTATCTTGAAGCTGTCTAGGGGACTACCAAGCGTCATCTTGTTAACATAAAGTCAAGTATGGTTGAAAGGGGCTTGTTATGAATAACAAAAAAAAATGTTTCTATTACCCCCATCACTCAGGAAATTCCAAGGATTTTAGAAACTCTGTCAGGAACTGGGAACAAAGGTCAAATATGTATTTACTACAAGTACAAAGAATGGTGGAATCCAAGGGTTGGCTACAGGCCAGCCAGCTTTGGGGATACATTTCTTTGTTACTTTTGATACCACACAATTCACACTATGTAGATCATTACTATTAAGGGGTGGGAAGTTTTAAACATTCTTATGAAAGGATACTTTATAAGTTCTATAATTTAAATTTTAAAATAACATCCCTCAGGAAATATATTTACCCCAAATTCTTCTTGATGAAATGCAATCTATTGCTTTCTCAAGTACCATATGCTTCTTTTACAGGATATAATAAAATGACCTCAAAATTATGTTCGGATTCCAGCTGCTGGTCAATGAAAATTATATTAAAGATGTCTCAGAACTATGAAGGTCAAAATCACCAAAAGAAATGAAGGTAGCCAATAACATTTATAGAGCATGAAGGGAGATTTGATTTAACCTTACAGTAATGGTCACTGGATGTGTTCCCTTTTCCATAATTACAGGAACTAAACTTACTTATGTATTGTTCAATGTTTTCCACAAATTAGAGAACTGACATATGGGTAAGCTTTTATTTTAAGACTGAGAGAATGTACAGAAATAAAGGCAATCATAGTCTAAGAAAGAAATGAAGTTGCTGATGATGATTGCAGTCAATTTGAGAAACTACAATGCAATGTTCACCGTGTTGAAAAATGAAACATCCAGTTGGGGCCACATCTATATGGCCCGTATCCAGTGATATGCCGCAAAGAAGATTTAATGTGACTCCCGTAGAGCATTTATAAATCTACAAAAGAAAAAAGTGGGATAGTTTTGAAGCTAGACCAAGTTGTCGTAGACTAGCCTCTTCCTCAGGAAAATCTAGAAAGAGGAGAATGTACCAGGACGTGGTTGATTGCACTGGTGGTTTCCACGTGGGACTGTGCTGGGAAAGGTGCGGCCGGAGAAGCCAGGCAGGTTTGGCTGCAAGGCCGGCGGTGCAGGCACTGGGCCTGCGCGTGAGCCTCGGCCTGGCCTCCCACCCGGCTGCGCCCTGGGTGAGGTGCAGCCCAGCCCAGCCGGGGGGCGCAAGCACGGAGCAGCCCACTGCCGTCTTCACCGGCGGGCCGGGCTCCTGTTCGCCAGGCTTGTCGCTCTCTGCCACTTAGTGGCCGTCAGTGCTCCCAAGAAGAGGGACTGAGTGTGGCGCTTCCCTGTCCCAGGTTCCAGGACACAGTCGGAGGCTGGCAGCGGGTAAGAGACCCACTGACGCTGTGAGGGGCCTTCACACTGTCTTTGGCCTTTCCACTCGCCACAACATACAAAGCAACTGCACCTGGGTTTTTCCAAACTTTTATTTTCTCCAAGTCTTTCTTAACCTTATGAAACAAGAAGCAGTCACGGAGTAGGGCCTAGTATAGGGGCTGCTCTCTTTCCTAATTCCTTCCCCCCAATATAAAAGCATGTTTGTGCACAGCGGGGGATACTTATGATTAACTTTTAATATATTTAACATGCAGTGAAAGCTCGGTAGTAAGGAGCTCAAAGTCTGGTGAATATGGTTAAGAGCTCAGGCTCTGGGGTCTGAGTGCTGGGGTTTCGGTTGTGGTTTTACAACTTATTAACTGTGTAACTTTAGGGAATGTTATGGCCTGAATGTTTGTGTCTCCTCAAAATTCATATGTTGGAGCCCTAACTGCCAGTGTGGCTGTTTGAATGTGGGATCTCTAAGGAAGTGAGCTTAACTGAGGTCATAAGGTTGAGGCCCTGACCCAGTAGGACTGGGCTCTATGTGAGAAGTGACCCCAGAGCAGCATCTTCCAAGTTAGGAAGAGAGCTCTACCTGAAACTGCAATCAGCTGGAATCTTGCTCTTGGACTTCTAGCTTCCAGAATTGTTAGAAAATAAATTTGCTGCACAAACCACCCAACCTATAGTTATTGTTATAGCATCCTGAGAAGACTAATGCAGGGAAATGACTTAGTTCTCTGGGCCTTACTTCCGTTACTGTAAAATGAAGATAACAGATATATGCCCACCTCCTAGTGTTGCTTTGATGTGCTAAGTGTAATAAACTCAACTAATGTTAATTATTCATATTATAATTATTGAAAACGCGTTTTACTGTTGTTTTTATGTATCTAGAATAGAGTCAGTTAATTTCATTCATTGAATGGATCTTTTTTAAAAAATAAACAGATTAGATATAAATATTTACACTTAGATTGTATGTAGAAGAGTGTGTCTGAGCTTGAGACAGATTTAAAGCTACATTTAAAGAATGCTACATACAAGTTTGTGGAATGTAAGGAGAGTAAATTTAAAACATCTTTGAAATAAATTTTGGCTTTTTTGGAAGATGTGAGTCAAATGTGACCAAATAGGCTTAGATGAGTATTGTTTTGAAATTCAAACTGTACCCCAAATAAATAAATACAAATTGTTAGTCTGAGAGATTTTTTCAGCAATAACACAAAGAAGGGGGGGGGGGAGAGTACAGAGTATATGATCCTTTTAATTTTTTTAGCCCCAAACTTCAACATGAAGTTTTGATTGCAACTAATTTGATTTATTTTTATTTTTATTTTTATTTTTTGGTGAGTTGAAATTTCAATGTCCTGGAGACACAGATTCAGTCAATTTAGTAAAGCAAAGGTCAGTCAATTACTGGGGGTGGGGAGGAGGGTGGAGATAAAGCCAAGTGTCTTCAATCATTTGATTGATCTAATGAAGTTCCTACTATCCTAAAAACATTCCTAGGTTGTTGCTGATGCCCTGGAGGTCGGGATGCAATTCCTATAAGGAAATAAGAAACCCAAGGATCTGGAAAGAGAACTGATCAAAACTCAGAGATAAGGTAGGAAAAACAGATTTCTCGGGGGGGAACAAAAATCTGTGTTTTTAATCTGTGCATTTCCTCTCCCTTTTAACTACAATGTCCGGTTAGTTAGAGGTAGAATAAAAAGACAGGAGAGAATTCAGACTTTCAGTGTCATAAAAAAAGCTGTGTGCCTATTTGAATGTTTTACTATAAACCCATAAAATTGGGGCTTAATAGGAAGAAATTCTATAATGGATCATAAATATCGCATTTTAATAGTATAAATTGTATTCTCATGATGATTATAGTAGAATAATAAAGTCTTTTAATAAGCACTAGAAAAATCCTACATGTAAAACCAAGTAATGAAACACTATAGTTTAAAATAGTGCTGTAATTTGTTTGGCATCTTAATTAAATAATTATCTGAACTTAGTATTATAAGTTCAGTGTGTAATTAGATAATTTCTTGGCCTAAGAAAAAGGGAATTCTTAAGTTCTTTCTCACTTAAGTTGTAATGAATAAGAAAATATTAATGTACATCATATGCACTCCACGAGGTAGGACATAGGAAGGGACAGAGGGGAAAACAGAAAATTTTGTTTAAAAAAATACATGTTAAAAACTGATACAAAAATGGTTTTCTATTGATTTCCCACCCAAAATGTCTGAGAGAATAGAAGTAACTAATACATCCAATTTTTAAGTATTGCATTAGAAATAGCTTTATTTAATAGAAAGTAATGAAAAGGTAAGGAACAACATATTTCTCAAGAACCTAAGCAAATACATTTGACTGCAAGGTTTCAGCATCTACAGTGCTATGAAAACTACACTAATGCCTTCGAAGCAAAGTGGCGCAAATCAGTGGGAAAACTATTAAAACTAGGAACATTTGGTAAAGTGGCCATTTTCAAAATAAATATTATAAGTCAATAGCTTATAATAAACTAATAACAAGTAATAAACATTTAAAAGAGCAAAAAAAATTATACCAAAGTTGTAAAATATGAAATTTCCAGAAATAATCTCAATAAAAATATGTAAGACCATATGAGGAAGTTAAAAACCTTGTGGAGGAAAGAACTAAAAGGTCTCTTTTCTCTTTTGTAACCCTAATGCCTTGAATAGTGCTGGACTCATAGCAGGCCATGAAAAATTCATTGAATAGCTAATAAATCACGTTACAGAATATGTTGAATATAGTTTGGGAAATGCTTTTATGGTTTAAAAGTATTGAAATGTTGACATTTAGTGAGTGTATATAGTGTGTGCATTATATATATATAAAACAAATGTGTGTGTGTGTGTGTGTGTATAGTTTGTTTACTATAAAAGTGAATATCCTCAAAATTACATCCAGTATCTTACATAACAGGGAAACAATAGAAGCATGTCATTCTAGTATTTAATCAGGTACTTAAGGGTCACAGATTTATTCTTTTATATTTATTTATTTTGATCCTGAGTTTTAATTCCTAGTTATGTACTCTATTTTCTGCACATATAAGGTCAAAATACTGAATTATCAAAAATAATTAAATACAACACATGCACACACATGCACACATACACACACACAGCAGCCAACCAACCAAACAGAAAACCTAATGTCCCAGTTCAAATCATTATCTTGTTTCACTCTACCTATCCATCCATCAATCTATTGATCCGTTGATCAATTCATCGTTATATGCGTACATACTATATAGTGTATTGACCTCTATACATATAAACTGGTATTACCAACCTGTTTCAGTCAAGGAAACACAAGTTAGCAGAGAGCGGGGGAAATAGAAGCGTATTGCCATGAAAGCCCAGGAAAGGAAGAGTTTAAAGTGTTTGGGAGGAATTAATGGGGATGATACAGAGACACTATGTCTTGGTAGTTTTCTATTGGATTCATTGCTTAGGATGTTACTGATGAATTTCGAGAAAGCAGTTTCAGTAGGTTTCTGAAGCACAAGTCAGATCCACTTGGACTGAAGTGGGGTGAGCTGGAAGTAAGGAGATGATGTGGCACCCTTATCAGAACCACTCGTAAGTGGGAAGCAGTGGCCCCTCCCTGTTTATAAAAGGACATGCACACCATAAGAACACAGACTCCCAAGTTTATTGAAGGACACGTGGGCAGTGCTGTTATCAGAGGTCTGGCTCTTAGTGCTCGCATAGCCTCGGCAGTGAACCCGACACCCTCCACTGCAACACGCCATTCAGTCTCCAGGAAATGCTTCTCTCCTCCTCTTGCTCCATGTCTTTGAAACTAAAAGTGACAGTGTCTGAATGCCATGAAGATTTGCATGTCAGGTAGCTGTCAAAATCATAGACGAATATACCTCAAAGTGAAGGAATGATCTGAGCATCAAAAGTTCTAAAGTAAAAGAAAAAAATTAATTTTTCAAATTCTCCCTCTCACATGGAAAAATGTCATAAATTCTTACGTGACAAAGTATCACTCCCTGTAGTTCTGAGCATCCAATTTGCAGCATTGGCATGGCGGCTGCGAAAGTATGTAATGTTAAACCACATCACTATGATGATGTTTCAGTTATTATTGTTTACTTTATGTTTTTATATTTATTGTTGAAAATATTACAGTTGCCCCTCTTTCCTCCCATTTCCCCCCTCCACTAGGCTCCCACCCCACCCTAGGCCTTCACCACTCTATTGTAAAAAACTTCAGGTGAGCAACAAGAGTCCCACAACCTGGAAATTTGGTGGTGGGCCCCTTGGGAGATATACATTTTTATATATTTTTTAAAACAAATAGAATTTTAAAAAGTATATTCAAATAAATAGAATGATATTCACCTATAATCCTATACCCAGAGAAAAATTGCTGTAGTATTTTTGTATATATTTTTTAAACATATATATGTGATATTTGCAAATATATATATATATATATATATGTATATATATATACACACACACACACACACTCTTTAAAATTTTATTCTCCACTAAGTAGTTATCCCCACTGTGAACAGCTATCCATGTCGATATATATCTAGGGTTGCACTGCATTGGCATATGCATATACCTTAATATATTCATTTCATTTATAATTTATGTCGCATTCTTAGATATCTAAGCTGTTTTCCTTCCATAAATCCTAAGATAAACATCTTTGTACATAAATTTTTAGAATCTTGTTAATTTATTACTTTACAGTATGTTTGGCAAAGTGGAATTACAGATTTTTTAAAAATGAGCATTAAAGCTTTGTATAGATACTGTGAAATAACTTTCCACAAAGGGTATATGTGTGTTACTGTGCAGTATATGATGTGATTAATTCCCTAATCCACTGTCACTATTTTTTTTTTACTCTTTACCAATCTCAATGGCAACTCATAATTTTTGTTTTACTGTGTATGGTTACAGTTTTAGATAATCTTTTATCTATTGTGGACAAATGCATTTATTTGTCAGTTGTTTTTTCATACAATTTTCCTATTGTTTGATGTCTTCAATTTATTCTTACTTATGAATACACCCTTCATAAAAAAATATTAAAACTTCATCTCAATTTAACAACAGTTAGCGAACGATTGACCAATGCTCTGTTTTAGGCCCCATGGAGGGCACTGATACAGACATGGTGACCAGAGCAGGCGAGATGGCCGAGCTAAGTAACTCATTGAAGGATCAGCTCAAGGAAGACAGGAGTAAAGGAAAGCTTAGTCTTCATACCCAAAAAGCTGTTTTAACCAAGAAAAGCAGTGATTAAACATATTGTTTTAGAGTAAGAAATCTGGCTCCATAATTCATATTTTTATAATTTCCCATTTTTAAATATTAGTTTATTAAAACTATCATCTTGCAACTTTTTATACTAAGAATTTCCTTTGCCTCACTAATATGATGAAGCCCTTTTCTTGGATTCATGTGTATTGGTGTAAATTGCCCTTGGATGCTTATAAGAGACTCCAAAACAACAATGGCTTAAACAAGGAACAAATTGATGTTTTGCTAATGGGCAAGTAGTGGAAAGCGAGTTCTGTGCAGTTAGGGTAGCTACAGAAGTCATCAGGGCCCGTGGCACCTTCTCTCCCTGACATTGTGATCATGTAGGACTTGCCTTCTGATGGTCAAAAAATGTCTGGTAATCTCTGACATCACATGTGCACTCAGAGCAGGTAAAATAGGAGGAAGAGGTGGGAGAAGACAAAAAAAGGTTTTTATATACAATTTGGTTTGGTTTGTGTAAAATTCTGTGTTGGAAATCACTTTCCCTTAGATTAAAATGTTGAAACCATTCCTTCATTGTCTTTTGGCTTCCAGTGTGGCTACTACGAAATTTCATATCACTCTGATTCCTGATTCTTTGTGATCCATTTTCTTTTCCTCTAATGGTTTTAGCATCTTCATGTTTACTGTCTCTAAATGTCATGACAATCACCTTGGTTGGATCTCTTTCATTCATTGTGCTAGACACTTGGAGGAGCTTTTCTTTCTGGAAACTCAATTTTGGTGCAATTTTCTTATAATATTTCTTTGATAACTTATTCCCTCTGCTTTTCCTGTGCTTTGATTCTGGATGTTAGAGCTCTAATTAGTTGAATGTTAGAACACCTGAAATGAGCCTATAATTTTCTTTCCCGCCCCCTGCCTCTGTTTTTCAATTATTTTCTTTTTGGTTCTGTGTTTCTGATCATTGTTTTCAATTTTAACTTCAAGGTTATCTTTTGAATTTTTTATTTCTGCTGTCCAGTTATATTTTCTTCTCTGTTTTATAGCAATCTGTTTTTACATCATGATTTCAATAACTTCTCATCTCTCTGAGACCATTAATGATAAAGTTTTAGTATTTTCTCTGCTTCTCCAAGATGCTTTTCTTTCTGTTTATTTTCTTTTCTATTTTTCATTAAAGGACATTTTTCAAATATCTTATAATGCACCTCTTTAAGAGTGAGGTGCTTGAAAGGTCATTGGAAGCACTCTCTTTGTACAGGTTTATAATCTTTCTATAGCACTGTTTGATAAGTTCTTGGCCATTTCATTGGGCAAAGCCCAAAGTCAGTATCTGTAGATATGAGGTTTTTCCCAGTTTTACTGAGATATAACTGACACATAACACAGTATAATTTTAAGGTGTGGTTAGATAATGTATATTGTGTTCTCCAGCTCTAATCAGATTCCTGTGGATGACTCCTCTAACCCGCTGCCCAAAAGATGTGTGTAAACTTGACTGTTAGCATTCTGGGAGCGGAGTATGCGAATTGGAGTGCAAGCCTCCTTTCAGGGTGTATAATTCAATTAAGTTCCCTGTTTTCAAAATTGTAGAATATCCCTGCCCCCACCTGTGCAGCCTCAAATCCACAGGTTCTTACTTTCAAAATTTTCAGAAACTTTAAATTTTTGTATAGTAAAGGAACACATATGAGGGTCAAAATTCCCATTATAAAGACTCCCTTTTTCAGACCCATCCTCTACTTCTGCCTTTATATCTGCCGACACAAGTACCTGTACCTTCAATTATTGAATCTCTAGGGGTTCTTTGACTGGAATTGCTTTCAAGTGTCTCCCTTTACTAGGACAGTTACCACTTGTGAATTTACTTTCATCTTCTACATGCTTACTGATATATCTTATGTGCTCTAGTTGTCTTTTATTTACTTTGCCCTTGTGTTTTTATCCATTTTTACTGATTTATTTTCTTTTTGGTAGTATTCTTAGGGGCTGAAAATAAATATGCTCAATCTGCCATGTTTATCAGAGTTCATTAACTTGTCATAACTTCCCCAGGTAACATTTGAAAGGGTTCAAGTGTATAAAGAAAAAAGGTATGTTAATATAAGTTGGTTAAGACAACAGACAGAACTAGTTAGCCGACGTTGACTCCAGGGGCTGGTCTAGGTGATGGGGCTTTGACAGTTGGTGACATGAATTGTTTGGCCACGGAAACAGTGAGATTGTATGTGCCAATTCCTGCTCTAGCTGTTCCCTACCATGATAACTCTACACCTGCTACCTTTATCTGAACAAATAAGCCAAATGTACCAAGATCTGAAAGATGCTTATATGGTTCCTGATAAAGTGTGATTTGGAGCTAATGTACTTTTGTATCACTTCCACCCTTCACTTTCAAACTGATTTTCACATTAGCTATCATGAATAAATAATACTTGAGTTATCTTATCTCAATCCTAATCTCGAGTTGAAATTCAATGAAAACCACTGAGGATCTTCCAAATAGCTCTTTTAAGTGGAGAAGTTCCAGATGAACCAGTTGCCCCTCACTAGCACAGCATGGCATTGATAAGAAGATAGGGGAGTTGGAGGAATAGATCTGCACTGGTCAGAATGTATTTTTAATTTTCTAACACGTGACTAATGTGGAGGATCCCCTATCCTGGTTTTTTAGTAATTACATTGCTTGACTTGTGAGACACTATGCAACATGCCTTCAATCATAAATTTAGTGAAATGGACTTATTATTTGAATTGTCCTGAATCTGTAGTGCATTTTGCACTCTGCCTCAATTTTAGCTCAGTATCTGTTCGTTAAGTGCAAATCACTTCTCAGATGACACAGTGTTTGAAATGCCATTATGGGAATGAATAGTTGCATTTGACCTTTGATTACTTCCAAATTCATCAGTGAAAAGCTGTGATAAAATATAATAAGGTTTACTCCTGAGAAAAGGAAATTATTTTAGCTACTGTGTTGTGTGTCTTGAAGAAATCCTAACAAATATTACTAAGAGATACATTCAGTTATCTCTCTCAAGAGTAGAGGATTTTTTGCACCCTATTTAAATAAATTACATATCTTAGGTTAAACAAAAGATAAAAGCAATGAGATTCGGTTTTAAGTCTTTAGATGTTAAGAATAAGAAAAAACAGAAATGAAGAATTTAACAACTTTTATTTGTATTTTTTTTACAATAGTGAGATGTGAGCACAATTATTATTAATTTTTTTAAAAAAAGGAAATTTGTTTCCTGGGTCTTTACACAGAGAACATCTATGAATAAAATCTTCAAACATAAAGAAACATTGCCCAAACTAATGGTTCTTGTATCGACCTTCAATAGAGGCAAAGAACATTACATTAAGTTGTGCCTCAGTGAAAGCAGTTCTTTGAAGAGCTGAGATAATGTGGTAAATGTGCTTTACTGTCTGATGGTTTAGTACAAGAATGGATCTTGGGGAATCGGACAAATGGATGTCAGCACATTTATTGGGCTCTTTCCAGCATCTTGACTAGAAGGAAGTTTAAGATTCTATAGAATTTCTATAGGAAATTCAGTTCCTCCTTAGGCATTCAGGAGTATAGAAGGGTTATTATTTCTGAAGTAATCATGATTATATCCCTGTAACTGAAATTCTTCATGATGTTTATACCTGTGATATAGTCTCAGATTCATTTCTCTGTTTTCTTTGGTGTGGGTAAAGATGTCCATTTTTATTTGCACATATAGATAATTTTGTTTTTATTGATATCCACAGGAAGCTGAATATTTAGAAAGTAGGTGAATAAGTTGTAAACATGCTTATATTCTCTTTAACCTTCCAATTCAAATACATAAAGATTTATGGCATAATCATTATTTTCTTTCAAGTTAAATAATTAATTTAAATAACTGTCTTTGTCTACTTGGGCAGCCATGATAAAATACCATAGTCTGGGTTGCTTAAACAAAATAAATTAATTTTATCCCAGTTTTGGAGTCTGGTAGTCTGAAATCGGGATGCTAGCATGATCAGATTCTGGTGAGGACTTCCTCCCTGGCTTATAGGGGATCATCCTCCATGACTTCACATGGTAGAAGAACAAGCTCTCTCGTGTCTCTTCTAAGCACACTAATTCCATGATGAGGGACCCACCCTCATGACCTCACTTAAACCTGATACATCGCAAACCAACATCCCTCACGTTGGTGACTAGGGCTTGACCATGTGAATCGGGGGAAACGCAGTTCAGCCCATAGCACAGTATTAGCTGAGTTTTCATGCTGCGTATTCTAATGGACTCTTCTAGGTTTCCGTGCCGCCACTTTGCAAACCATGATGTGTGCCCGCCTGTCTGTCTCACTGAAAGTACCTGGGCTCATCCAGGAGGACCTGTGTCTCTAATTTTGGCTCCCCCCCCCTTATTTTTTCCTGAAAGAACATGGCTAGCAGTCTCAGCTTTGAAGCAGTCTAGGCATTTTTTGTTGTATTATCAGTAGGTAACAGTAGGAAGGGAGAAGAAAGGGAAAGTTCAGAAGGAGAGCAAAATTTTTAAAACAGATTCTTTATCAAACATATTTTCATACCTACTTTCTGTCAAACATAAAACACACACACAAACTCATAATTCTAACTGCTTATGACAACTCATTTACCTAAACACAAACGTGCATATAATGCAACATACGTAAACAATGCCATCATTCTTTCATTTTGCTTATTTCCTGTGAATCCACACATACAGTATAAAATTATACCTTCATTTATTTAAACAAAATTTCAGTGTGTTTTACTTCTCTGCCATTAACTATGTTTTGCTTCTTTGCCATTAACTACAACTGGACACTACAATTAAAGATGCTAAGCACAGGTCATCTGTATTTGAGGATGGCCGTTTGTCCCCAGAAAAAGAGCAGGCTTCATGCTGTCAATAGGACTGGCTGTATGTAACTGTAATGCTCAGTCTGTGTAGGAATTCGAGTGTTATCTTCAAAATATGCTTATATCTCTTTACACTTTAAAAAATACATTATTTAAGTTTTTGAGACCAAAGCAAGAACATATGAAAGTAAGTGAGTGGTTTCATTTCTGTGTGTGTGTTATCCTCAGACTAAAGAATATTGTTTTGTGGATGGTAATAAATGTAAATTTTAGAATTCATGAACTTTATTTTATTATTTGTGTTTATAAGATACAGCTGGTTAGGGTAGATGAGATTGAACAATATCCATATGTATGCGTCTCACTGGGCTGTGAGCTCTTTGAGGGCAGGCTCTATAACATACTTCACTCTTGTCCTCAGAATAGTATTTGCATAAATAGGGACTCTCTATATAAGTGTTTCCTGACTGGCTGAATATATATCTCCAAAATATCTGGAACACAGCATAATTAATTCAATATTTTAAATTGATTTAATAATCAGTAGTGATAGCTCATGGTCAGATAAATTAATGTGCATCAAATTTGCAACAAAAATGGTGAAGTAGCTTAATTGTTTCAGTGGCAATTGTTTATAAGGCTTTCTATTCATTTAATTTAATATTTCAACCAAAATACTAATTATGGAGCTTTATGTTCTTATTGCTAGTTTATTTTATTTCTTTTCTATTACTTCATTTTTGAAGATTCCGCTGAGCTTAAAAAATATTTCCCACCTCATTGAAGATTCCAGATGACAAGTCCTTGATTGAGAAATGCCCATGGCAGTTAGTTTGGGTTATTTCTGATGCACTGGGAGAGCATTAGAAACCTCAGGGGTGTTTTGTTTGCTTGTTTTAAGTCAAGTACATTTTCCCAGAAACTTTAAAGATAGACCAACATGATTACAAAATCAAGGTCATTTTGCAAGGGTAAAAATCCTTATTGAATTCTGGTTAACCTGAAGATTCTGGTCAAATGCCAATTTAGATAATTGCTTTATGCTCTGGTAAATTTCCTTCCTGGGTTAGAACACATTTGCTTGATTTTATGATTTCTTCTAGGGGTGGGTTATTGGCGAATACTGGTGATGCTTCATCACAGACATGGTTGTAATTTGTTTATGTGGGAAGTGATATGTGTATAAGAGTAGAAGAATATCATGGCTTTTTATGTTTAATTTCTGGAAGCTAATGAATTCATGGCACTGTGCTTTCAGTCTAGTAAAGTAGAATCCAGACAGAAATATCTTGATACTTTATTATAAAAAGGAGAATTGGGGTACCCTCTGATGAAATGAAATAATATAGGGTGTCCCAAAATATGTATACACACACTTGAATAATTATAAAGGCAGTATTTATTAAAATATATTTCATTTTCAAAATTGAGCTATCAGCTGTTAAAAGTGTATATACATTTTTGGGGGGGACACCCTATATATCATAGCAGTATCATCATAGAATTACTTGTAAATAAAAACAATCAACCATCTATGCAGATGTTAGTAGTGGCATTGTCAAGAGTGAATGAGAAGGGTTTCCTATCAGTTCATTAGATACCTAAATAGCACAAGTGACCTTGGCTCCTGGATAGAGTATCAGCTTTGGAATCAGCATCAGTTTCAATGTCCAGTTCTTCCCCTTAGTAAGTTGTGTGCACTCAGGCAAGCTAGTCTTCAGTATCTGGCATGCAACAGACCCATAGTAGATGGTAGTTAATGTCATTAGCTAATAAACAACTAAGGTGTCTGTCTGGAATATTCAGTTTTTCAATCACCATTGGTGTTGAGCATTTCTGGTTATTGCCAGTCTGAATGTTTTGTTGGGGTGAAGTCTTTATTTTGTGATCTTCTCTACTCAATTAGCCAGATACCCTTCACTCTTAGGGTCAGAGACATAAGCATTTGCATACGATATCTCATTTTTTGTTAGGTATTTTAATAGAATTATTTTTTTTAATGCATTAGTAGTAGGATCATAGTCATTCCTTCTAAATTTTGGTCATATATTCAGGAAAAAGACCGTGATGGTAGTTGATAGGGAAATTGTGACTTAGCTGTCCCTGAAGTGCTGGGCTATGCGTCTTGGGACATACTCAGATTTACCTTATAGACTATCCTGCCTGGTTAACTTTTTCAAGTTCTATTAAATGTATTGAAGTAACACTGGTTAAGAGCATTGTATAAATTCCAGGTGTGTCACTTCATGATACGACCTCTGAGTACCGTGCTGTGTGCTCACCACCGAGGCCTAGCCTCGTCCCCTCACCGTGGATGTGACCCCTTCACCCCCTTGTCCTCTCGCAGCCCCTCCCCCTCTGGTAACCGCCGTTCTGTTGTCTGGATCTGTGTGTTTGGTGTTTTGTTCATTCATATGTTCGTTTCGTTTGTTCATTTGTCGCTTTCTGTTTTATGTCCCACACATGAGTGAAATCCTATGGTCCCTGTCCTTTTCTGTCTGGCTTATTTTATTTAGAATAATACTCTCAAGACTTCTCCCTGTTGTCGCAAATGGCAGTATTTCATCTTTGGGGGGCTGAGTAGTGTTCCCTGGTACGTATGTACCACATCGTCTTTATCCAGCCACCCATGGGAGGACAGTTAGGTTGTTTCCATGTCTTGGCTATTATGAAAATACTGCAATGAACATAGGGGTACCTATATATTTATGAATAAATGTTTCCAATTTTTCTGGGTAGATACCCAGAAGAGGGATTGCTGGATCATATGGTAGCTCAGTTCTTAACTTTTTGAGGACTTTTGCGTAAATGAGGCACAGGTGGTATTGAGTGTGCTAAAGAGCAAGATCTTGCGGTTTCTTACTGTTTCATTTCTTAGGGACAAGGGATACCATATGTAAATAAAGTCTAAAATATACGTATGATCTATTGCTGAGATTACATTGAACTTCACTCTTTCATTCTGACGTCAGGAATCTTAGTTTTGCTATTAGGTGTGTAACCTCTTATGAATTACTGGACTTCTCTGAACTTAATGTCATCATCTGTAAAATGTAAATAATATCTCCCATATTGTTATAAGTTTTATCTAGAACTCTTTTACCTAGATAATGTAAGGGAATTCTTGGTTCAATTTGTAGTGCAAAGTATCTGTTCAGAAAATAAGCCATGGCCTCTTATCCAAGTTTTTGAGGTGCGAGAACGCAAAACTGTAACCAACAGTTGTTGAGTGAGGATATGTACTGTGCGGGAGGTAAATATTGGACAATTATTACATTAGTGTATCTCATTCAACCCACATAGCCATTACACTGAGTAGGTCTCATTGTCTTCATGCACCAGGTGAGGAAACTGAGTTTTAGGCTGGGTTGGTAACTTAAGTCACATAGCTAGAGGCTGATAATGCGAAAAGTTTGCTCAGTCTGTCTATTATCAGACAGCAATTCTCTTCTCATGTAACGTAGTGTGTTCCTGGGTCTGTGTTTTTAGCTACCACCAAAATACCTTTGTTTCCTATTGATTAGCTTATTCCTACTTATGCTGAGCCTGTGTACTTTACTTTAACCTACATACCTGCTTGACTTAAGGTTGGTAAATATGTATATATCCATTATAAATGTCAGGAAATCAATGCTATTGATTTTCTGGTTAGCAGGTGTAGTAAAGAGGGATGAGATTTACACAGGTTCTTTTGCAGCATTATTGTTTAACTTCAAAAGCAAATACATCCATTTTATATGCATTTAATAAGCAAAAGACCAGGGATCTCAGATTTCTTGACATCTTCTTGAAACGACATCAAATATAACAGATTTACTAATATTTTTCTCATTAAATCACATATGGATTTACTCTATACAAAGGCAAGGTCTGCGTATCTGTGGCAGAATCAGGCATGGCTGAAAGATGAAGTCATTCATTCATAGTTGCCAGGGAATATTAACAACATGACTCCCAGGAGTGGGAGCGCTGTTATCTCTGTGTCCACCTGCCAAAGGCTTGCGGAGAGGGCAGGGAACAGCAGAGGTTCTGCAGCCGCGCCCATGTGACAGCTCCAAAATGATCTGAAAGTAGGAAAAAGCAGAATTATTGATTTTGAGATACTCCAATATGTCTATTCCAGCCTTGACTAAATCGAAATTTGAATGAAAAATGAATTCAGAGATAGAGTGTTAATTTCTCATTCTCAGGTGGAAAATGGGAGCTACCCCCCGCAAATGCTGCCAGCTCTGCGCCCCACTGTCTCTAAATTTGTTTCCTTGTGCACAGTCCAGCTGTGGAGGGAGAGGGTCAGGGCTGGGCCGTTTCCTGGTGCTCTGTCCCCCATCCCTTTCTACTACCGCTGGTTCCTTACTACACGCACTATCATTTTCTCTTCTTTGTCGTTAATCTGTCCCTCTTCACTGGTTCCGTTTTTCAGTTTATAAATATTAAGGAATTCAACTATTTATGCAGAACCTTCCTGAATTACTGACACATGCCAAACCACAGACCAAGAAGCGCAGAAGACACATAACATGACAAATACCAAAAATACTCAAACACACATCTTGACATATCATATTAACACTAATGAATACCAAAGAGAGAGAACGCCTTGAAGACATTAAGGGAAAGCATGGTATATGCAATAGAACAGAGATCATCCAAACACCTGGGAAAGCGCTGCAACCGGAGGAGACTGAAATAATATTGTTAAAATACTGAGAGGAAAAGAACCCATCAGCTCACAGTCCTGTACTCAATGAAAATAACTTTCATAAGAGAACAATGAATAGAAGCTTTCCAGACCAAGAAAGTACTAAAAATCCTAGGAGAACTCATTGCTTGAAGATCTGGCATAAAGAAATGTTAAGGGAAGTGTTTCAGGCAGAGGGAATACGATATTAGACAGCAGTTTGGATTTTCACAGAGAAATGAAGATTGCTCAAAATAAATGAATGGAAGTAAAAACAAAAGTTCTTTTAAATTTTCAGTTGCTCTAAACTATAACTGAATATTTAAAGCAAAAATTATAGCAGTGTATTGAGAGTAATTAGAGCATATAAAAGGAAAATATATGACTTAGTAAAAATGTTGTTGGAAGTTCAAAATTGGGGAAACACTTGTAAGGTGTTGTATTTACTATTGACAATGTGATCACCCCAAAATAAGTCATTATAAACCTAAGGTTGCTTCTATCTCTTTATACGTTGCCTGAGCTAGTGCAATAGTTTGCTAACTAGAATTTTTTTCTCAGAGCCATCCCGTACCATGATTCCAGAGGTGTATTTCCAGGACGCAGGTACAGTCTCATGTTTAAAATACAGGACTCCTAATAGGAAGCGCGGGAGGCCCTCACTGTGCCCCCCGCCCGAGCGGCCCGTCTCATTCCGGCTACTTCCTCAGATTCGCTCGTGAGTGTCACGCTACTTGCCGTTCTCCCAGTGTTCACATAATTTTGTTTCTGCACATGTTTTTCCCATATGAAGTGCTCATACCCCAGTTGGTTGGTGTGAGCACAGTTTAAATTCACCTCCTTTTTAAAGCTTTCACTGATAGCTCACTGCCATGCTGTCCTCTACAGTGACAACACTGCACATATCCCATCCTATGTGGTACAGCTTTTGGTACTTGACAGGTGTGTTACTGTTTTAAATTCACATGTCTGCTTCTTCCACTGGACTGTGAAGTCCTTGAATTCAAGCATGGCTGGCATCTTATTCTGCTTGTTTGAAACCCTTGCCGAGCCTGGACACATGGAAGGCTCAGTGCAAGAATGAATAAATAGAATGAAAGACGATGAGCTGAAGCTTAGGTTCAGTAATCACCCGGGATTCCTAAATGTATCGAGGTGGACTGAAGACAAGGGTCAACTTTAAACTTTTTTTTTCAAATAAATATGATATAGAAAATATACCAAATATTATGTATTTTCTTCATTTCCGACACTTAAACTTGCCAATAATTCTTTGTATTTTCTAGCATCGTATCACACGTGGTCTGTAGATGTATTTTGATATAGCTGCTCTGAATTTTAAATACACCTGATTTATTCTTTTACTTCAAAATAATAGTAGAAGTTAACTGGCTATCAATCTTTACATAAAATGTCTTCTGTGCATAAATTGTAATTCTATACATGAGAGTGTTGAAATGTTATCTACTGTAAATTTATTTAAAGATGTACTGAAAACATAGTCAATGTTGAAATCCTTGAACATGAAATCTTGTACTAAATGAGATAAATTAAAATACCCTCAAGTCATTTGTTGCTCACAGGGGCTATTTGACCTCTTGGTTTGGTCATGTCAAGTTCCAAAGTTGGATCCAGAACGAATTGCTCCAGGGATGTATCCAAATTATGTTACTCAGATATCGTTTTCCCCTCATTTAATGGATTAGGTTTGTAATTCTTGCTTCTGAAGAGTTATAATAGCAATATTAGTGGACTCAATAAGTCAACCAAACTCTTTTGAGTTCCTACTATGCACAATAAATTTGAAGGTGGATTAATTAGAAAGAATCCCTGCTTCTAATATGCTTATAGCTTAAGGCCAAGATAATACTATTATTACTGCTCCTAATTTTGAGACTATCAAAACAGTAATATATGTTGTTATGTATCCAATACTGTGCAAAGGAATATATATATTATATATAAAATTTAATCATCACAAAGATCCTACGTAGTAGATGTCGTTATTAACCCTATTCAACCTCAAAGAAAACTATGACCTTATCTAAGATCACAGAGTTATTGAGGAAGAGAGCTGGAATTTTTACCCAATCTTACAATAGAGCTTGTGCTCTTTAACAGCCTATTGCCTTCCTAAGTTTTACAGGTAAAAAGTATGAACAGTTTAAAAGCACATGAACTAAATCATAGTTCAGTAAAACAACCTGGAAATATTGTGGGCAGTATATGATTAATCACCAGCAGAATAGTGAAGAAAAAATCTTTGGGTTTATCTAGATACTCTAGAGTACACCAAGACAACCTTCTATCTCACCTCTTGTAAGCATCTGCTCCTTTAAACATTCCCCTTATAACTGCAAGTTGATGGCAAAATCCAGAATTATGCAAATTTACTCAACGTATTTTTCCTATACAGATTTTTAAAACATATTGATTACATTTGTGCTCTTTTGAAATACATGCAGCCTGATTCCCAGCCTACATATACAAATCAACTAGCCTACCCACTTACAAATCAGGCTTAAAATGATCGCTATTGTCAAATTTTTGCAGAATTAAATAGACTAACATATTCTCAATATCCATCAAACGTGTGCCAATCAGATAGCTGAATAGTAATAACAAATGTCTGGCTATGGCCTAGAAAGCACAGCTTTTTTAGATATGTTCTTAAGGACATGTTCAATTTTCCCCTTATTTTAAAGCTGCTTTCCACGGTAACTTTGAGGTTCACAAAATTCTGAAGTAACTGCATTCAGTCTGAATGAATGGGATTCTGGAGATTTATGATGAGCCCATGGCTATATAAAAGCTAAGTCACATGATAATGACTTTTCTTTGATTGTAAGAAAATGCTTTTTAGAAAATCAGTTGAGCATTTTTTTCCTTCCCCATTTCAATGTAGATCATCACTACTTTAGTTATAGCTTCAGGTTTTGTATAGAAAGAGAAAAAAGAAAGCTTTGTTTGAAAGTGCTTTCGGTGGTTGATTTACAGAAAGAACAACGACCTTTGGAGGAATAATTTTAACCCTAGTTTTCCCAAAGAATCAGCAATTTTAAAATCTAGGTAACTTTCAAATGCAGACATATTAATTCCATGAATATTTATGCTAGTGCAAATACTTTTAATTCGAGGCGGATCTACCTCAAAGAAACCGAATTCATATTGTTTTATATTTAGGCTACATAGAATCCATAATATTTATGCGGGGAAGGTCAGAAAAGGAGTAAGTCTCAGCCTCACGAAGTAACTTTTGTTTGCAATGCAAACAAGATTTGAATACGGGTGGCGCAAAGCCACGAGCAAAACGCTCAGGGTCGGGTTTATGCGTTTATGAAACTGCTTGACTGTTGGAGTGTGTTCTGATCATCTCGGATTTGATTTTCCCTTTGTGAATCTGTTTACAGAGAAGCCAGAAGCCCTTGATATGAGCAATTTGTTGTTTTTCATAATATCTCAGTGCATTTTGATATGGTGGTGATTGCCTGATTCTCTCCAGTGTCTGCTGTAATATGCAATTTAATTTCTCTTGCACCCAGATTGTATTAAACATTGAAAAAGCCACATTATTTTAGTTTTTAAATAAAAAAGAGAAGCTCATCCATAAGAATTTCTGAAGTGCATGTTCTTGCCTGTTGGGTTACTAGTGTAGATGCAAAGCTACTGATTTGTGAGTCCTATGGCTGTGGTTCTAATCCTGGGGTACAAGCCTCTCTGAACTTTCGTTTCTTCTTTCCTGGTATAGGATACATACCTAACATAAGATACTTTAGAAAAACAGCCATATAATATGGCTGTTTCAAGTAAATCTTTAAAATATATGTCAAATAGCATTGCATATATTACCCTTATTATGCGAGTGTTATTCATCACAGTCATTTTTCATAATAAATGTGAAATTATTAACTTAGTCTTTGTTCAACCAGAAAGCCATTTCTACTTTCCTTTTGATGTGCAGTTTTTTTTCTTGTTTGGCACCTGAGCAAGTTTCCCACATCTGGTTAATTCATTCTTTGTTATTAAAATTCAGCTCTTCACAGTGGGGCACTACTGACTTAATCCCCTGTTTTGAAAAACTCGAAACCTCACTCATCTAACTTGGGTAACTTCTGGTTGGGTTGAAACCAACGTTTGAGACGGCCAAGTGCTTTACAAACACAAGTTCCTTACAGATATGGAAAGGAATCCTAAAGGGAGAAAAATGAAATATCTGAACTTGGCATCTTTCACTCAGATGTCATCATTTAATATGATATTTTATGGTTGCTTATTTGATGTGGTGAAAGATTCTTCCATACATTAACAGATCCTAACAATCTTTTGTAAAGGTTTGCTATAATAATTTACTAAAAGAATACCCAAAGGCATTTTTTATGGAATTCTCTTTGATCTGAACATCAGTTGATGGTTATAAAGAGACCTGATATGTCAAAAACAATTGTAGAATAGTTAATTAACTATGCACAGAAAGTGATCCTAGATTAAATAAAGAATAAAATCCAATCAGAGGTAACAGCTGAATTTGATAAATTTAGGAGCAGTCAGGAAAAATTACAATTTTATGAAAACATTTTAAGGTTTCTAAAGCTAATACTATGTTTTAAAAATGCCCTTATTTACTGCAGGGAGTATTAACAGAACCCAATATTTATCAATTAATTTATTCTAAAATAAAACCTTTGTAAATAGTAAAGCAAAAGCCTACATTGTTTTAGTTTTTGTATGGGCAATGAAGAAAGTGTTATTTTAAAAATGCTACATTTCATTTATGTTTCCCAAATTTTTATTTTTAGTTTGTACCATACAATCCTGAAGTGTTGATATTAAAGTGTCTAAATATGAGCATTTTTGATGGGACCCATCTTTGTGTTTTACTCATCACAAGTGCACCACCAAACGACATTGACTTATTGGGTCACATAAACAAATGCTGAAGCTTTGAACCCCGTGTATCCAAACGCAGTGGCATCTGCTGAGACGGGTAGGAGAATTCCCCGGATGGAATCGCTTGGTTGCCTAGCAATCAGTCACCCCATGTGTGTGGGGAATCAGGCAACGAGCAAGAAGCCTGATAAAAGAGAGAAGCCACAAGATCTTTTACAAAGGCTAATTAAATGTACAGTAGCATCTGTTTTAGCTTCTGCTTGAGTGTATAAAGTAATTGAAACAAAGCCAGTACCTTTTGGGTAAGTTTTGCTGTGGAGAAAGAGTGATCTTGCAGTAGTGGTACCGAGTTTTTCATATGCTTTTTTTTTGGGGGGGAGGGGATATTCTCAGGAGACTTCTAAGAATCCAAGATGTTCAATGTCTGTTATATGAATTGTAACGACCTTGTGAAAAAGCATTTTGAAAAAATGTTCTTTGGCATTATTATAAGTAGGAATTTTAAATTCATAGGAATGATTACACTTAATTAAGCAAATGCTTGTCCTTAGATTAATTCTCATCAGATAGAGTCCTTTTCCAGACATGTTGTGACTTCTTGAGATAGTAAAGTTTTGTGACAAAAATACAGAAGCCATCTAATAAGATGCTGCCTATTATACGATTATTGTGTTTGCTAATATTCTTAGACGCACTTCTGTAACATTAAGCATAAACTACAGTTCAAACTCTTCTCTACCAGTGAGTGTCTGATGCATAACTGAATGAAATACGATAAAGTCTATGACTTCTTGTGGCTTTCTTAAATCTTGGGGATAAGACAGGGTAAAAATAAAGAACTAATATAAAAATTGATTGATATGGATATATTGTTTCTATAACAATTGTCATGAAAAGATACGTAAAGAAGTATTTAGTAAAACCTCCAGTCCATAATGCACTGCCTTTGTAACCCTACTATTAAAAAATTTCAGAACATCTGCATTTCCTTCTCATTAGTGTTAGACTTAACTATTTTATTTATTTTTTATTTTTTTATTGTTGACACTATTGCAGATGTCCCCCACCCCCACCGCCCCTTTGCCCACCTTCACCCGGCCCCTGCCACCCCTCGCCTGGCCTTCGCCACTCTGTTGCGTGTCCGTGGGCTATGTATATATGTTCGGTGGCTACTCGCTTCACCTTCTTTGATCCAGTCCCTCCCCCCCCTCCCCTCTGACCTCCGTCAGCCTGTTGCATGCATCCACGCCTCTGGTTCTGTTTTGTTCATCCATTTATTTTGTTCATTAGGTTCCACATCTAAGTGAGATCATGTGATATTTGTCATTCTCTGACTGGCTTATTTCACTTAGCATAATAATCTCCAGGTCACCTATGCTGTCCTTCCTTTTTACAGCCATGTACAGGTAACTTTAATGTGTAATTTTTAAACATAATGAATATTAGGATTTTTAAAATTGAGGTAATACATAACAAAATTTATCATTTTAATAATTTTAAAGCATACAATTCAGTAAATTTTGTATATTTATAAGATTGTACAGCCATCACTATGACCAAGTTCTAGGATATTTTCCTCCCCCCCAACAGCAATCTTACATTCATTAGCAGTCACTTCTGTTCCACCCTCCGCCACCCAACCCACTGGCAGGTAGTCATCTACCGTCAGTGTCCACAGATTGGCTTGTTCTGGATATTTCAAATCAATGACGTCATACAGTCTGTGGCCTTCTATGTCTGGCCTCTTTCATTTAGCGTAATGTTTTCAAGATGTATTCATGTTGTAGCATGTAAGAGTACTTCGGTCGTTTTTAGGGCTGAAAATATTTCTTTATATGGATATACCACATCTTATTTATTCATTCACTGGTTGATGGGCCCAGAGGTTGTTTTTACACTGTGACTATTGTGAATGGTGCTGCTGTGATCACTCATGTACAGAATTCTGCATAGATGTAGCTTTTATTTTTCTCAGGTATACATCTAGAAATGGGATTGCGGGTAATATGTTAATTCTATGTTCAAGTTTTTGAGGAACCACCAACTTATTTTTCATAGCAGTTGCACCATTTTCCATTCCCTCCAGTGATGTATTGAGAACTTCAGTTTATCCACATCGTTTTATTTTTTAATTTGAGCATCTTTTCCTGTACTTATTGGCCATTTTCATATATTCTTTAAAGAAATGTCTATTCAAAACCTCTGCCCATTTTAAAATCAGGTTGTTTTTCTTGTTAAGTTGTAAGAGTTCTTTATATATTCTAAACACTAGACCCTTGCAAGATACATTATTTGCAAATATTTTATTGCATTTTGTGGGTTGTCTTTTCCCTGACTTGATAAGCATCCTTCAATGCCAACAATTTTTTAAGTTTGATGTGCAATTTATTTTTTTCCGTTGGTTGCTTATGCAATTAGTATAATGTTTAAGAAACTATTAATTAATCCAAGGTCACAAAGATTTACACCTCTACTTCCTTTTAAGAATTTTATAGTTTTAGCTTTTTTACATTTAGTTCTTATATTTGTTTTGAGTCATTTTTTAAAAAAAAACTATTCTTTCCTCATTAAATGATCTTAGCACCCTTGTTGAAAATCAGTTCTATGGATTTCATTTTGTACTCTCAGTCACATTCCATTGGTCTATATGTCTCTTCTTAGGCTAATACCAGTGTTTTGATTCTCTACTGTAGAATGCGTTGAAATTGGAAAATATGAGTCCTCAAGCTTTGTTTTTCTTTTTCAAGTTGTTTTGGCTATTCTGGGTTCCTTGTAATCCTATATGAATTTTTTAGGGCCCGCTTGTCCACTTCTGTAAAAAAGGAAGTTTGACCATTTAATAGGGATTGCATTGAATTTGTGGATTTGGGAATTATCTTAAAATATTGTCTTACAATTAATGAACAAGGGATGTCTTTTCATTTATTTAAACTCTTTCAACAATGTTTTGTAGTTTTCAGTGTCCAAGACTTACACTTCTTGATTAAATTTATTTTTAAATAGTTATACCTTTGATGCCTTAATAAATGAAATTGTTTTCTTGTTTACATTTTAGTATTGCTCGCTGCTAGCAAGTAGAAATACAACTGATTGGTCTTGTATCCTATAATCTTGCTGACTCATTATGAGCTATAATAGTTATTTTGTGGATTCTTTAGGCTTTTCTGTATATAAGATCATGTCATCTGTGAATATAGGATAAATTTTTCTATTTCTGCAAAAAATGCCATTGGACTTTTGCTAGGGATTGCATTGAATCTGTAGATTACTTTGGGTAATATGGACACCTTAGCAATATTAAGTTCCAAATCCATGAACATGGCCTGCCTTTCTGTTTATTTGTGTCTTTAATTTGTTTCAGCAATGTTTTATAGTTTTCAGTGTATAAGTCTTTCACCATCTTCGTTAGATTATTCCTATGTATTTTTTTTTAATGCCATTGTAAATGGAATTATTTTCTTAATTTCCTTATTGGATTTTTCATTGTTAGTATATATCTATTTCTCTATTAGTGAACTATCATTTTCATGGTTTCCTTTCATTGATTGCACATGATTTCATTTAGTTTTTGAACATATTTAAAATGGCTATTTTAAATTTTTGTCTACTAAGTACAATGTCTGTTTCCTCGAGGAGAGCTAGCTTCCTTCCTTCCTTTTTTTCTTTCTTTCTTTTTTTTTTTTTTTTTTACTTTGTATGGGCCATAATTTCTTGTTTTATTATATGTCTTGTAAGTTTTGTTGAAAACTGGACATTTTGAATATTATAATTGTGCAAATTTGAAAAGCATATTCTCCTTCCTCCCTTTCACTTTTTGTTGCTTCTTATTGTAGTTATTGTTGGTCATTTTATGGCTTTTCTGAACAGTTTTGTACAGTCTATATTCTTTATCATGTTTCACTACTGAATTCTCTGTTCTGTTAATGGTGATCAGCTGGTGATTGAACCAAGATTTTCTTACATGGCTGGAAAGAAAATCTCCCAGTTTGGGATGAGCTCTGTCTGTGAGCTTGGACACGCCTTCAATCCTTAGCCAGGAAGCTTACGGCTCTGCCTTAGCCTTCACTTCCTGCTTGTGCAGAGCCTGGGGACTGGCCAGAGGTGAGAATTTAGGGCCTTCTCATGTCTTTTCTGAATGTGCACACACAGCCTCTGGATTCCCAATATTTTGTAGCTTTTCAAACCATTGTTCCTCAAAGTATCTCATTCTGTAGCCTTTCATCCCAAGCTTCGTGGTTAGTCTGTTATCTGCCCTAACTGGCATCCATTGCCCTTAGCCATGACTAAAATATTTGCTTGTAAATTTGATAGATGTTCCTCTTTGGATAGCCATCTCAGCACTGAGAAAATTCCAAGTTAGGCAAAATAAAGGCAAGCCCTTTGATCCAAGAAGTCACCAGACAGGTCAACCAAACAACCACATCTCTTTATGAATGAAGTCTCTTCTGTTCCCTCTGGTATTGCTAACTGTGCTAGAAATGTAAGCTGATTTCAAGGCCACATCTGAGCCCACTATTGGTTAATGGCACCAGGCTAAAAACAACACACAGCTCTGTTTTTACCAAGATTCCACAAGTTTTTCTTGATTAAGCATTTTTCTTAGTTGCTGCGAGCTTCTGGTTAATTTCCGGAATTCCAAAAGAGTTGATTCTGACAGATTTTGTCAGTGTTTTCATTCATTTTATGGCAGGACAGACTTTTAGATTTTCTTACTATGCCATTTTTATTAACAGTTCTCTCTCGAGGATTTTATGAAATTATAGTATTGACTAATGAGAACCCAAACTGTATAAAGTATTAATTATGTTAACACAGCATGTATATTTTATCACAAAATGAAACAGAAACATATGACTTACATTATACTCCACATCTTGACACATTGTCATCCATATCCATTTTTCTCTCTCAATAATTGGAAATAGAAGTTATGTGCTTTTCACATAGTATAAGGAAAAGAAGAATTAAATCCTATTTTACCCTCTTCATCATCGTCTTCCCTCCTTGGCAAGACTCAGTGATGCCAAGTCAGTGAGCAGTTACTATTTACCTAGAGAGTCACGATTTAGCTATACTTAGCTAACATTTAGCTACATTTACCTAGAGTATCTCACATTAATAAGTACCAAATATGCTTCTCACTTCTCTCTAGGTAATCCCGAGCAGTACTGACTCTCAAATACAGTGGCGTCACATAAGACTAGGTGAATTGTGTGAGAGATGTGCATTGACTTAAAAATGTTTAGCAAAAATATTTTCTGCAGGTATTGGAAGAGATACTAAAATCGTAAACATGGATTTTGCTACTTTGAACATTAAATTTAGTTTGCATATTCTCTCTGTGTATGTGTGTGTGTGTGTGTGTGTGTGCTTAAAGCAATTATTGACTTCTATTAAAAACAAAGTTCCAGAATACTGTTTGAACTTGTTTAATTCCAGTAAGAGGTTCTGGAAAGTTGTTCCTATCCATAACTTCAAAAAAATATAGCCTACTTAACAATACTAAGATTGATATAGAAATTTATGGTTTATAGATTTATAGTTATATATTTGTGTGGTTTCTCCATATACTGTCCCTTCAGTTTACACAAAAAATGTTTTCACAAATGAGAAAACTGTTCAGAAATGTCGAAAATAACCTGCAGCCAAATGTCTAGTAATTGGCCAAACTGGGACTAACTACAAGTCATATACTTTTCCCAGTACCATACATTTAAAAATAATGTATACGTGCTCGTGTGGCAGATGCTGGGTGGGAACCATTTCTCTAACTAAGCAGTTCATGGGATTGATTCAGTGCAATTCTGAAATTCTACCTCTGTCTGTCATCATTAAAACCATACCTTAATGTGATGGTATAAATGGGCTTTCCAGTATTTTAGGCTTATCTCTGAGGAAGGACTTGCCGGAAACCTTTGATGCTTCATAATCAGAGAGCCTTTTTGATCTTGCTTGGTTATACCAATTTTGCATAATAGTCCCCAGTTGATAATAATTCTATCATATTAAAATTACTCTGCTTTATGCTTGATGGTCATCAAAGAATATTTGTTTCAGCCAAATTAATTGCCTGTGATATAAATGCAGCCAAGGGATTAGTTTCTGTGAGTAGTTTAAAAGCTGGTTGACTATCCAAATTTCAAATGTCTATTGGGTTAAATTTGTTTAAGCCTTTCTTTCCAACCTTGGAGGAGAGCAAAGGTCATTACCAAAAAATTATCTTTAGTATGTGTCAGAGTTTGGAGATACCAAAATAAATAAGAAGTCTAGACAACCAAAGAGAATAGACATGTGTTTGATTTAAAAGTAAAGTATTGCTATTTGAGGCTTGCAAGAAATGAAATACCTCTGCGTATGAACCTGAAGAACATTTGCTCAGCAGCCGATGTTCTGAATCTTTATGAGAGCAGCAGTCAGAAGCAGAAGCATCCTTCTTAGAAAACCAGGTCTGGACGGATGGATGGACGGACGGACGGATGGATGGATGGATGGGTGGGTGGGAAAGTGGATTTCAAGCCAGACCCTTTTGTCTTGGTTTGCTAATCTGTTCAACAGTTTGCAGGATTATTTGTAGTATCTTGGCAGAATAAGTACAAAAGATGGTCTAAAAATTATAAACTGAACCATAGACAAAAGGTACTTTTATTGCCACACATTATTAATTTTAATAATTCTTAATAAAGTATAGCAGTGTGCCACATGAGGCATAGATGGATTCATGATGTTCCAGGGTCAATCGTACTCATTTCCTGGCCTCTCTTAAGACCCAGGTCTAGACGGTGAAGTTGTAAAGAGAATTCTGATAGCAAGCTTCCAGAAATGACTTTCCTCCCAGATTAAAAAAATGTGTGATCCTTTTTTTCCCCATACCCTGGATTCTTCCTTTTCTTCCCTATCACTATGATGATATGTGAATGTTAAGCTTGGAATGATGCCATAAGAGAAGGCCAGTGATCCCAATCCAATATACTGATATTAATGAGCTACTGTCCAAACCTGAAACTACCTGCCTTCTAAAAAGTATTGCCGTATGAGATAATTAACTATCTTTTTCACAGACATCAATGTTAGATATTCTTACTTTTATCCAAAAGTATTCATAACTGATGCAGAAGGAAACTTCTTTAACCTGAAAGGGTATCTATTCAAATTCTGCAGCAAATATCATGCCGACTGACAAAAGCTTAGAAGCCTCCCGTTCTCTTCAGGAAAGGAAAAGGGTACCAGGTATAACTGCTCCTTCCGTCGTCACACGCAGAGCCCGGTCAGCACAGAGGGCAGAGGAGGAGTGGGCAATAAAAGGGCTTTTCTGTCCCTAGAAAACACATGCAGAAAGGGTGATGTTGATATCGGGGCAAGATGACCCCCAGTCTATCTAAATTTTAATAGTCACAATTTATATGTATTTAGCATTCCCCGATGTGTTATTTGTCCTAATAAGTGCAACCTGGAGCCTTTGCTTGAGTCCAGTAGGAGAACTTTTCTGAAAAGTCCAAGCGACTTTTTTGTGTACTTGTTTAAAGAAGATGTCCACGACCTCCAATGGCACATGTACAGCTTATACTGAGCTGGCTGGCCTGAGGTGGTCTCGGAGAGATCCACGATTTGGTCCTGCGCGTTGACAGTGTAGGCTTTGGACTGCGGGAATGCTGATCGGGTTGAAACAGCGCTGGCAGCTGAGAATCATCTGGTAGGACAGGGACGTTGCCTCAAGACACTCGCTGGAGGCTGCGGAATGTGCTGATCCGCACTGGAGAGGGCCCTAAAGAGGGCACCGTGCGAGGCTTTCAGGTGAAAAATGTGCATTTCAGGCACGGTTTGCCCCAGCAGGACTCTGGATGCTGCTAATTGATCAGAACTCGCTACGTGCTGCTTTATGTCTTTTTTTTTTTTCTGCGCTAGCTCCGGATGTAGGATTTTTTATTCTTCAGCCACTGTGGGAAGGCGCACCTATCAGTACCTTCTCACCTTCATAACCCAAAGTTATACTTAAGATTTTGCCGTTGGACTGGGTTTTGATGGTGGTGGTGGTGTTTCTGGTGCCTGGTCAAATTCTTGGCAAGTAGCAGAAATGGCTGGTTCTGTTCTTACATTGCTGAGGCCAGTTGCTCGAACAGGGTATGAAAAGAGCTAGTGGACACCACTAAGTATTAATCAAGTGAGCGATGATACTGCCTAAGAACCAAGGCTCAGCACACGAGACATCCTAGGTTCATGTATGTCACCCTTATTGGAGATGCGCCACTTTTCTGGTGTTGAGGTTTTTTTTACCACATCCCTTATTCTGAATCATGAAAGGCTGAGTACATGTTCAAAACTAAATATTTATTTTGAGCAGTTTTATAACATCTATGGAGAACATAGACCATCCTGATAACTTGAGGGTTCATTTTAGTTAAGAATAAAAATTTTACTAATGTGTTTTTATTCACTGAGACCAAACACAGATACATTTTTTATTAGTTAGGTTCCACCAGTGGAAAGTGGGAAACAGAACAGGACAAAACAGAACAAAACAAAAATGAGATCTTGATGGAAGAGAGACTCGAAGGCTCGTCTATCCTTCCCTTGTAAGAAAGTATACCTTCCATAAACTTCATATATACAATGGGAAAATTAAATCGGCCATTTCAGGGGAAAGGGGGAGTTTCTGACTTGCTTTCTCAGCAATCACAACAGCATCCAGTTTGTTAAAAGAGAAGCTTCAAGAAAAATTTATATTAGCATCCCAGAGCTTTGATCCTAGGCTTTCAAGACTGAGAGAGCCTTCTAGATCATTTGTTTCTGCTCCGTTTGTTATTGAAGACTTCTGCTTTTATCTTCTCTGAATCTCACAGTATCTCAGGTACATTCAAGCATTCTGAAGGTTGCTTGTATCCTAGAAAAAGTACAACATTACAAAAAATAATTTATTGGCCCCCCTCTCCATCTCCTTCCTAAAATCAGTGCCACCCTGCTAGGCTCCTGTGCCTGCCTTTACCTACTGGGCAGTTTTTCTAGAGCAGCTTCTCAGCCTCAGCACTATTGGTCTGGGCTGGAGAATTCTTCGTTGCTGAGGGCTGTCCTATGCATTATAAGATGTTTAACACCATCCCTGGCATCTGGTAGATGCCAGTAGGCTCACCCATACAGTGACGACCAAAAATGTCTCCAGATCTTACCAGATGTCCCCCGGGGGCAAAACTGCTCCCACTTGAGAACAGCTGTTGTAGAGATCATGTTTACATGGGTCTCACAGGGGAAACAATGGTGAAAGACTGGAATTTTGTGACCTCATTGATATTTGGATGTTTTCATGCAGATAGACATATTTTTTAGGAATTCATAGACAATTCCTAAAAAATTCATGAGACAGGAACCTCTTGTGGAAGCAGCATTGTCACAGGGCCATCTTCTGTGTTCTGACTCTCACAGCAGCATCAAAATATGGCTCACTTTTCTGTGCTAGGCTCTGAAAACACTAGTGCAAACAAAAAATGATTTCTACTCTAGAGGAGTAGGCACTCCAGCGACTTTTGGTAAATCCTTCATCAAAATGAAACTTAACATACATCAGCATCCACAGTGGACCCTGGATCAGTAACAAACATCACTGCTGCCTTTCATTAGTGAAAGACACCACACGTGTCCACATTCATTCTTATTTCTAGGAACCTGCTGTACTCTGCTCTTTTTGTATCATTATGAAAAGATGAATAATACCCAGAGAGGCAGTTAAAGCCACCTAATTGGCATATGAATAAATAAAATGTTCAATTAAGAGGGCCAAATGCCAGGGATTGGAATTAGTTGAATGCTTTTCTATGACTTGCCATGACAAATTATTACTGCTGACTTGCATTTACAAAACGCACTTCTTTATAAGACACAGAGTTAATTGTTAATATTTGGCTTAAACCACTTCATTCTTGTCACGTTTTCTGTTTCCCATATTATTTGTTGCTTAACTTCACCAAGAATAATCCTTGTTTTAGTAAACATTTTTCCCATCTTGAGGTCTTTCAAGGCTTTTCTTACTCACTGATGTTCTCATTTGATGCCAAGTGCCATATATTTTAATATACTATGCAGCTACTAGATTGAGATGATTTCTTAATTGGCACCTTTCAGCTTTGCAGCAGCTTGCACGAATTGGGAAGATTCTACCTTGCCTATCAGAAGCGAGCTGGTTGTAACTTGTCACATCTGTGCCGGTCTTAAAAATTATCAGGTATAAAATCATTTATTGTCCAATCAAATAAATTGGAAAGCTTCTTTCACTGGCTGAATTTTCAGGGTTTTTTTAAAAAATAAAATAATAATAATGAATAATAGAATTGTAATAAAAACCAAGTGTACTTATGCATGATACATTTTCGTTGCTCTTACTGGTTCTGCTGGTCACCTCTCCTGCTACCTGCTTTAACATTGCTTCTTGCCTTTTTTCCCAGATGGAGGGGTCAGGATGGGGGGTGCAAAACCAGCAGAAAGAATGAGGAAAACCAGGAAGCTCCATTTGCTAATTTATTTTATTCCATTACATAAAATAATAATCTCTTTTTTGACAGTAGTTAAAGGAATCAGTTGTTTAAACACACTCTAAAAGACTTAAAACTGAGCCACCTTCATATAGAATATTTATCCCCTAATTCACTCTATTAGGAGAGCATATATCCAACTTATAACATTGAAAGTGTACAACTTTATTGAGTAGGATTTTGGGCAGCAACAAAAATCCCAAGTCAAATTAATTTAAAACAACAAGAAGAAAAAATCTACCTATTTGAGCATCCAGAAGTAGAGTGGATTCTAGACAAAGTACAACCCATGTCTTAGCTCCCTTTCCCCCCTCTGCCCTTCCCCGGGCGCGCTTTCTCCCCAGGGTGACTGCTCCGACGACAGCCAACGTGGCTGCAAGCAGCAGACAAATCTTCTTAGCGCATGGAGCAGGGAGGGAAGCGAGCCTCGCCCCTGCCCCTAACGTCCAGCTCCTCCGTTGAGAGCTGCGCTGAGCCTTGTTGGGTGGCGCGGCCCCCAGGGCCCCGGGCTGCCCTGGGCTGAGGCCCGAGCGGCTCCCTGAAGGCTGACGGGCGGGAGCGGCCAGGCCGGGCTGGGGCCGGGCTTCGGGCTGACCAGGGCTCAGCTCTGGACCGGGGACAGCGTCTCCGCAGCCTCCTGGGCACTGCGGAAGGGGGGTGCTCTGAAGCAAAGAAGTAGAGGCTCCCTTAGAAAGGAGGAAGGCAGAATGAATCCTGGGGAGGCCACCACTGTGTTCAGTATCGCCTGGGAGGCCTAGGTGAGGGGGACACAGAGCCCTGGAGACCCTTTTGTGGCCTATCAAACCCGCTCTTACCGACCAGATCCTCGCAGAGGGAGAACATTTTTTGAGGCCTCCCCGCAAGGCTATATTAAGCTCACGCAGCCGGGCCCACACCCAACAACGGTTCTTAGAACCAAAGGCCAAATTCAGACCTTTTGTGCTTCTGTAAAACTACACTGCCGATTAGCATATGAATCTGTTGCCATGGCAATTATGATGTTATATATTGTGTGCTATTACTTTAGAACAGGATCTAGAAAAATGAAGGGCCTAAGGTAAGAAACAAAAGGCGTCGTGGTAAAAAGATCCACGAATTAAAACTTGGGCATCAAAACTATGGGAAACTTGACTGTAAAACGAGAAGATCTGCTGCGTTTTAAAGGGACAGCACTAAACCGCGAGGGAACGGCTGCTCTTCGCGGGCGACTTCGCCTGACTTCAGAGGGTTCTAGGTGGCCTTTGACATTGAAACATATAAAATAGGGCGATTAAGAAACAACCAGGAAAGAGGAGGAGGGGCGGGTTAAGGGAGTGGTAGAGGGTGAGGGAGGGAGAAAGCACAGCGGGAACCTGGGGACAGAGCCTCCATTTTTCTTAACTTCCAGACTTTAAAAAATCTGCCGAATCCTGGCAAAGTTTCTTGGCCTCAGTCTCACTGAATTGCTCTCAGCGGTGTCCTTCCTGCTACGTAGCCAATGCATCGAGGTTTTTTTACACTAACATTTTATTCCCGAGATGTAAGATTCTTTCTAATGAATGCAATATTTACCATCTTTCTGAGAACATTGGCTGTACTTCGGAAGCCTTCTTCGTTCTTTCGCCTGGTGTATGGCCTTTGCTCCGTCGGGGTTTGGGCTTTTGGCTCGTCGCTTGGCTCCCTCCAGCGCCGGGTGATGCTTGGTCCTACACTCACTCTAGGATTTCCTCACCAGCCTGCTGCTTATTTCCCAAGTTGCTTCAGGAGACGCAGGCACAGGACGCTGGGGCTGGGAGCTGTTTCAGCCTGTCTGCATGAAGTATACGGGAGCCAGGGGGACAAGTTCAGGGTAGGCTGTGTCCGCGCCTAACGGCCTGGGCACGGGGTCGCTTTTCATCCGGGTGTCACGGAACTGAAGACTGCCCTGTGTCTCCCATTCAAACATCCTCCCTCTCCGCTCTGTTCCCTGCCTGACCCAGGAGTCAAAATGCCTGGCTATCGTCAGTCCCCTTAGAATTCCTCGCGATGCGAGCATCAAGCTTTGCTTGTTTGGAGCACCTGGCAGCCATTCTTAGTTTGCAACAATACTCCATTAGAACTGCTTTGGCTGCATCTCAAACTTTTTCGTATGTCGTATTTACATTTCTATTTGTCTCTATCATTTGATCTCTTATTTTTTAACTGTTCTATTTTTTAAATTTTTATTAATTTTATTGGGGTGACGTTGGTTAATAAAATTATATAGGTTTCAAGTGCATAATTCTATAATACATCATTTGTATATTGTGTGTTCACCACCCAAAAATCAAGTCTCCTTCTGTCACCATTTATTCTCCCCTTTACCCTCTTCTACCTCCCCCACCCCCTTTCCCTCTGGTATTTACCATACTGTTGTATCTATGAGTTTTAGGGCTTCTTTGCTTAATCCCTTCACCTTTTTCATCCAGACACCCAACCACCACCCCCAGCCCTTGACAGCTGTCAGCCTGTTCTGTCTCTATGAGTCTGTTTCTATTTTGTTTGTCAGTTTATTTTGCTCATTAGGTTCCACATATAAGTGAAATCATCTGGTGTTTGTCTTCCTCTGACTGGCTTATTTCACTTAGCATAATACTCTCCAGATCCAAATATGCTTTCATAAAAGGTAATATTTCCTTTTTTTAAGGCTGAGTAGTGTTCCATGGTGCAAATGTCCCACAGCTTTTTCATCCACTCATCTACTGAGGGGCGCTTGGGCTGCTTCCAGATCTTAGCTGTTGTAAATAACGCTGCAACGAACATAGGGGTGCATATTCTTTCTAAATAGTGTTAGAGGTTTCTTCACATATATTCCCAGAAGTGGAATCGCTGGATCATAGGGCAGCTCCATTTTTTTGAGGAAACCCATACTGTTCTTCCCAGTGGCTGCCCCAGTCCGCATTCCCACCAGCAGTGCACCAGGGCTCTCTTCCCCACACCCTCGCCAACATTGTTGTTGATTTGTTCATGGAGCCATTCCGACAGGTGTGAGGCGACATCTCACTGTGGTTTTCATTTGCATCTCTCTGATTGGTGACATGAGCATCTTTTTATGTCTCTTGGCCATCAGTATGTCCTCTGTGGAGAAGTGTCTATTCAGGTGCTTTGCCCATTTTTTAATTGGATTGAATTTTTTTAGTGTTGTGGTTTATAAGTTCTTTATAAATTTTGGATAGTAACCTCTTATTAGATGTTTCATTGGTGAATATGTTCACCCAATCAATGGGTTTTCTTTTCATTTTGTTGGTGGTTTTCTTTGCTATGCAAAAACTTTTTAGTTTGATGTAGTCCCATTTGTTTATTTTTTCTGATTTATGTCTTGGTTATATGTGTATATTACCTCTTCCCTCAGTAATATACAAGCTTCCTAAGTACAGAGGCTAAGTTTTTAATTTCCCCTCCAGTAAATTTCCTTCTGATGATTTTAAGTAATAGTTAGAAATTAGGTTTAATTTGAATCTAGATGAATTAAAATAACAAACGAAGGTTTTATAACAAACTAATTTTAAAATATTTTTCAATATTCTAAATTTTTTACATTATAATAGAGAATAGTGTGAGTTGAGGAATATCTGAATATTAAACCCCGCATTGAGAGCATGTTTAAAAGCATGGCTTTGTTTCATATTTAAGGTAATAAGTCATCTATACTATCATCATACATGAGCATTATGGTATTTAGTGACTATTAGAAATGTCATTTAGAAAAAACATTTTGAAGAAAAAGAAACACTGTGAGATTAAATAATTTATTACCAGTGCTAAGATGAACACATACTTGATACTCCATTTTATGTGGAACTTTAAAAAAATAGTTTTAATACAGTATCAAAATTTACACAAGTATTTTGTCAAAAGACCAGTGTTCCTTGTATTAGCTTCTGCAGGCACAAAAACTTATTTTAAATGTGTCTTCAGAGTGTAGGAATACAACAATTTAGGGATGAAAGCTTTTCTAACAAGAGAAGGTGTAAATATAGCAAGCAATTTTCTTTTACAGAGTAGTAATATTTTAAAAATATAAAAAGAAAGATAGGCTTAAATGGTAACCCAATTATGATAATTAGAGAGATCAGTCTATAATAAATTAACTCATAAATATTTTCTGAAAGCAGAGGACTGGCTTTTATCACAATTTAAAAACTATAATAAAATCCCTTCACCAATGACAATTAATAAACTGTGTAATAAGCCCATTTAAAAACAACAATAGAGAGTATCTGCTATGAATCAAATATGAGTAATTTAGAAGAAGACTGGTAATTGTTGCATTCCTACTTTTATAACCTTAAACTACAGTAAAAACTTAGCATTCTGTCACAAGCCTCTTGCACATTCATACAGGAAACTATCATTGCATTTGAGTAAACACAAAATACCTATCATAGCATTTTCAGTACACACAGTCTAATATTATATATACCAAAATTTAGAAATAAACTAAGCAAAGCTAGCACACCTCTTTTTCAAACCTCAGGCAATCTGAACAAAGCTTTTAGCCTCAATGAAGGACATGCGCCAGTTTCATAAAACATTAGCTGCTGTTTTCATAAATGCAGTGCAATATTTTAAAGTTTACATGAAGTTTATTAAATATAACAGCATGTCTAGAAACTAAATTGTAGAAATTGACATCTCACAGCTGAAAACACTTAGAAAAGTTGTTTGCTTGTTCTTGAAATAGTTAATATTATCAATTGATACACTGGGTGACGATGGAGGATGACATGTCCCAAGAAGTGTCTTCATGAAAAATACATCAGGATTAAAAGAAATTTATTTTGAGCATTTGAAATAAATGGTACTCTCTGATAAGCACTCTACAAAGTCTTGCTACCAGCTGGTAAAGAGAATTTATGTAGTAGTGTAGCACCTCAAAAGTCAGAACAAAATCCCGGAAACCTAATCTTATCTTGCATCTAACTTATGCATCAGGAACTAGTATTTTGTTGACTAAAATATAAGAAATAGGTACTCAGAACTCTCAATCTTGGGAAGCTGGAAGATACCTACCTCTTCTTATCTTCAGTACAACATGGTAGAAAACTCCCACCATTAAATGCTTTGTTTCAACTCTATCAAAACCACCAAGGCTCTACTGTACTCTTCCAATCATGCGTGTTTCCCGATTATAATCTTAGATCTAAGGAGTCAAAAACGTTTTGTTCTAATGAAAATATTGGTACCAAAATGGTGACTTTCAAAGCTACCTTGTTTGAAATTGACTATTGTAGACATCAAAGCGAGAGACATAAAATACAGCTTTAGTTATACTAAAGGTTTTTAGAGGGAAAATATGTGCAATGTACAATCACTCCATGTTATTCCATGAGTTCAGGTTTGTGGAAATCCACTCTTCTTTTCTGTTATCTGTTTCTGGCAGTGGTGACCTCATGTTTGAAAGCATGTTTCTCACATTGGTCCTTTGTACTGGTTTCCAGACAAATGCTGCCTAATCCCAGGACACGAACCTGCAGCATCTCCAAGTTTCCTCCACACAACCTTTAAAAAAAAAAAAAAAGCAAGCATCTTAATTGTTCTCTTCCACAAAGAGATGTGTGTTTTTAAGGGAGATTTATGAGGGGGGCCAAGAGCAATGTGAAGACAAGAGACAAAATATCCACGTGAATGAGCTCAAACACAAATGAAATGTGGTGCAAGCTTCTAAATTACAAGACCTACCCAGCAGGTGGGACCACTAGGCTCTGCTGCTCAGGTCCAGCTGCACACTGTGCGCGTGGAGGACTCTGACACAGGAGCCCCACCCTCGGAGATGGCCCTGATGGAGGTGAGGCGCAGGCATTGTATCTTTAAAAGATCCTAATGTGATTCTAATGTGTAGTGAGAATTAAGAACCGCTAAGCAAAATCATCCTGATTCCTATATTATGCTTCTCTAACAAGGGATATCAAAGGAAATTGAGGAAGCTTTGATCTTGAGCTATTTAAGTCCTGAGCTGATAGCTTGAGGGCCACTAGTAAATTTCCCTGCAGAGTTGGGGCTTCAGTCGTGAATCTTAGCTACCAAACAGTATGATCTCTCAGATTACCAAAACAGAAAGCATCAAATGCGGGAAAAGATAAGAATACAGTCGAGAATCACTGAACTAGATACAATCACAATGTTAAAAATTGGACCATTTTAGAGGGACAGTAGTAAAGGCGAGATTAAGAATAAAATATAAGGTAAAACTACTGAATTCACCAATAAGATATTATTATGCTAACAGTAACTGGAAAACACACATATACACACAGTAACAATCATTAACCCTCCTAGAGTGTTTCACTGTAAAGATTATGTTCAGGTTGGTAAATTCCACAAAAATTTACATGGCTATAACATGAACACAAAACTAGTTGGTTCATTCATTATTTTATAGACTGTGTGTGTTTTTGTTTTGTGCTTCTTTTAAATAGAATAGATACTGCAGAGAAACCTGGTAAGAATAATACAGGGTTCTGTGTACTTTAATTTGTAAGCTGGTGCAACTATTATAGTCTCCAGGTTTTAGCAGACACTACTATGTGGCAGAAATGTCCTGTCATATTTGAAGAGAGTTGTAGTTATGGTCCTTAACTATTGGAAAGGAATGTAATAGCAACGGATGGCTCAAGCTGTACACAAGGGAGTTAAGAGAATCTCATTTTTTAATAAACTGACTGTGAAGAGATATAAACATCTAATCAGGAAGCCAAGGTAGCATCTCTTTCTAGCCCTTAAATTGTAAATATAATTGCATCTACCCAGCATGCTTTAAATCTGTGGTGTAGAAGTAGAAGATAAACGCAAAACCTCAAAGGATCATAGACCCAGAGCATTAGATGGTTACAAATCAAAATGCAACCCCTCTCCAGGTGCTCAGATGTAGACTGCAGCGGGCCAGGTGGTGAAAGGAAATGCAGAGCAGGAAGACTCTGAAATAAGCCAAGGATGCTAAGGGGACACAGAATAGAGACCCGCTAACTAAGAGAGCAGACCAGGTTGGTATCTGAGACTGTGGCCTAGATGACCTATCAAGTATTTCAGCTAGAAAATCTCAGGAATTTATAAGAGTCAAACAGAGAAACCTAAGATAAAACCATTAACACAAAAAGATAGATTCACTATTTATTTCTGTGGCACAGTTTGGGAAGGGAATGAAGCCCTTCGTGCTTACTAACCAGCATGATGTGCTGTGAATACCAGTCTTCTGTTGTATAGACGTCAACAGCTTATCTTCAGGGGGAGGCAAAGCTTCCATCAAGTTCTGAGTCTTACAACTGATCTCACATCACGAGAAGGCTTTATATGTCTGTGCCATTATTATAAAAGCACATCATTCCTCTAATAGGTTTCACAATCTTAGCTGGTCCCTAAGAAATTACTTATCCATGAAAACATTTTGCAAAAACATTTCTCTGTTCTCTAGTATTTGATTTGTGGTTTTGATGTTTTTATAATGGTGAAGCAAATATTTTAAGTCAACACTTTTTTCTCTTGGCTTTTAAGCAGTTTCCAAATATATGAGTGCTCATTGTCAGATTTGGGCTGGCTTGTATTTTATTTTTTTCAAATTCTGGCAATCAGATACAAAAGTGGACAGTTAGAAAGGTTTCCCAGAGAATGTTTAAAGGCAAACAAAGAAGGAAAGCTTCTGGCTTCAGGAAAATAGTTTCTATAGGGGAAAAACAATACCAGTGCATGGGGCCCTTTGGCCTATTTTTGGGAAAAGAGGCAAACTAAAAGATCTTTACAAACTAATCAAGGTACAATCCATGAGTAGGTCCCTTCTGTGATTAAGAAAAATTTCGTGATGTCTAGAAATCTTTCATCTAAAATTTTAAGAGGCAAAAAAAGAAATAATTCTGGCACCTCTGTACAGAATTTCTGGCATTAAGCACACTGGAGATGTAAGACGCATTACTTTTCATTCCCAAGGAAAGAAAATGGAAGTCCCCAGATTTGCCATACTTGGGAAAGTGGGGAGAGCTAGTCCTCAGAGGAGATGTGGGTAGACTCCTGCTCATTTAACTGTTCTGTAGATAACAATTTGAGCAAGTAACAAATTTCAGGATCTTCATTTCCTCAAACATAAAATGCAAGTGTGGTGTTCTTGCCCAGTAAGTGCTATCCAAATTGCCCATGGTCTGGGGTAAAACTCAGATCTCTGAATTATGAAGGAGCTCCACACACTGCTCTTTGGAGACCCACTGAGAGATGACCTCTGTGGCCCTCTCTACTGCTACAATTGCTAATGTCTGAACTTCCCCATTCCACAGTCAACAGATGAGAAACAACAGTCATTCCTAGGTGTGTGGCTTGAATTCTTAAATCTCTCTAAGGGAAATACTCTAATTGAAAACCTTAAGGACAGGCTGAAAAGCTACAGCAGGTAAACAGCGATGCAGTTAGGAAATCATGCCATCTAAAACTAATGACGCTTTGAAAACAGACAAAAACAGATATGCAGGAAAGAAAGAAAAATGACTTGGAAAGGGTTGCAAAAGAAAAACAGCCACAACACAAACAAGCAGGAAACTTAAAACTCTTTTCCCAGCACATATAAAATACCCATAGGACTTTGTAACTTTTACTCTATTCCAAGAAGACCTCAAAGAGGTAAGTGTCTGAGAATACCTGGTCCTACAGCTTAAGGGTATTTCTAAACAATTTTGATATCCTAATGGACAGAGAATATAAGGATAAAAGTACAATATATATGAAGCCAATTAAAATGAGTAATTAATATAACCTTCCATGATTTTTTGCTTTTAACAAATGTGTTCCTCTACAATATTCTATTTAGCTTTTTAATAAGCTTCACAATTATATTTTTGAATAAATGATATGTCCATGCATATTACTGAAAGAATAAAAATTTAGTCAGGGATTAATAACAAAATTCAAACCACATAATGATCACATAGGATATGCATCATGAAAATAGCATGTCAATCTTTTTTACTGTGTTCCTCTATGACTTCATAGATCGATTTTTGTGTCTGTCTCCTATTACTATATTCTGAGCTTGTCTGACACTGAAAGGTAAAGATACTACTTTGCATGACATGAAACACACATATCCACATGAAGAACCTAGCAGATATTACCTATTAAGATGGTGACTTTTTTCCCCCAAGTATAGTACAAATAAATCCAAAGGAATCTGTTTTTTCTTTATCGCAAATTTTAAACACTGATTTCTAAGGAACTTCTTAAAAGTATGAAACAGAAACCCATTTATTTTATAAAACTAGTAATACATTTTAGACAATAAATTTACTATTTAGAAACTTTCATAATTCTGGAGTATATTGGCTGATTATTGCTTACCTGAATGTTTTATAACATGATTATGTTAATACTAAAGATAAAAACAAGGGAAGTTGATTTTATTTTCACATAAATAATTAAGGCACTCGACCAGCATTTTAAAAGTAGATATTCATGAAGCAGTCACTAAGCTACGATGAGGCTTTCAACACAGAGTACACAACAAAGCACATTAAACTTACATTGCACATTTCTCTGACTATAGCTTTTTCTGTCTCACTAAGGTCATGTTCATACTCTTTACCCTGTTGACGATCTATAGTTTCCTGAACATCCAAGACCTGGATTTGTTGAAAAAGAAAAGCAAATTTCACATGGAAAAAAACTTGTTAGTTATAGAATAAAACCAGCAAGGAGCTCCACTTTGTAAAACCTTTAGTTTTCTCCATGTCTGCATATCAGAGTGGATACATACATGGCAAAATCTCTTAAAATAGTTCATTGCTGTGAAACCTATCTGGAATCAATTCTACTTGATTTCAAATGGCCATTAAAAGATCTATTGCATCACTAAGAGTCAACTGAATTTATTAATGTCTAAAATAATTAGATGCATTTAGTTAATTGGGTCATTAAGATAACCTGTCAGCAATTTAGAGTCCATAATTCTTGCTCATTGTAAAAATGAGCGATATAATTAATTATACACCAAACAATCCAAATGATATGTAGACATGGCCTATAGAAAAGATGACGAAAAAAGGTGATAGTGATGGTAAAACTGGTCAGAATCCAGGAATATGTACATAAGAACTTTTGTTAACATTAACACTACTGATCTCACAGTTCTTGCCTGGGCATTCTCAGGAATTGGCTAGGAAAGGACTATGGAGATGGGTCTTTGATATTAGCAATGAGAAACACTGACTCCTTATAGTGAAAATATTTGAGCAACACTTTAAATAGTTTTCATTGGAGGAAAGTATCTGGGGATGAGATGCTTTTAGATTCCATTTCTCTAAATTACCGCTAAATAGACTGAAAATAATAATCCTTTTAAAATGTCTGTAAAGTTTTCATGTCAATATTTCCTATAGTACAAAACTTGGGCTTTGAGTGCTGTTTGCTATTTTCCTTTGTCAGCTTATAAACCAAAGCATTAACTTAGCATAGAAAATAATAATGCTTTTCCTAAAAGTTCCTGTAGAATCCACCCTGACGTTGCTAACTCCTTGTCCTCTTGGTCAATGCTGATGACCACACCTAAAGGTGTCACCTGAGAATTAGCACCAATGAACAGTTGAGCCAAATAAATGACTTAAGCATGAAGTGGGACCTCCATGTCAAATTCATATATACTGAGACTACATTGATATTTATCAGAGTTCAATCCTGCAAAAAATAATCTAATTTACAAACTACTCTCTGGTTAACTCAAAACTTCTAGCCATTGTTACTATGTAGATAACATAGGATATGAGAGTTGTGAACGAAAGCCTGACCCACTTACTCAACTCGGATTAGTCAGTTCACATTCTTTACATACTGTTGACTATGCTCAGTGAATATTCATAAGAAACTTAAGAACTCTTGAAACAAGCTCATTTACTTACAAATTTGATTTATAATGCACCTCAGAGAAGTATACTTCAAATCAGTTAATTTCTACTAAATGAAGTGAAGCTCCAATTAATAGTTATCATGAATTTTAAAACGAGAAAAATGTGGTATTATTTTAAGTGAGCTAATTTCTCACACTGACTTCAAACACTTCCCCCAACCATGACCAGAGTTATTAAATCCTGGAGAATTATTTTTGAAATCTATCAGAAGAAACGAAACTGAGCCATTGCTGTAATTATTTCTTTCAGAACAGAAAAATCTTATGATATAAATCTGCTCTAGATTGGTGGCTTTTAAAAACAAAACATGTTGAGTGGTTACATTTTTTTACATTGAGATAGTGTTAAGATGCATGTCCCACAGGCTATGTTTGCACATAGTTCTGTTTCAGACAGTTAATTCATGGAAGCAAACACATTCTATATTCAAGAGCCTCCAGTTCGCCAATAAAGACACTTTAGTTGTTCAGTATTACCCATCTGCCAAGTGAGGACACTTATGTGTTCCGATTATAACAGAATATCTTCCTCTCTAGAGAGGAAATTTTATATGAAAATTAGAGAGTGAACTGAGAGAAAGTTGAAGAGCTCCTTGCCTGCCCCTCCTTCCAGGCGGCACCGAGAAGGTGGGGAGGACATCAGTGCCACCCACGGTGCTGATCTGGTCAAACTGCACGTGGCCTTTAAGAGGGCAGCAGGCGGAATCGGCCCCCAACCTGAAAAGGACCACGAGTCCCTTTGGGGAGTGTGTGCAGACACTAATACTACAGGATGGAAGCCACTCTCATTTTTTTCATCTCTAAAATGCTTTTCAGGTAGCCAGAGCCGGGCTCATGCTAAGGGAACAGCGCGTTTAACAGGCTGTCGTGCTGAGCACCATTCAGATGCTGTGGCAGAGCAAGTGTCCTCAGTAGACAGAGCAGCACCCACCAGACGGAGGGTGGCACCCCGCATGCTGTGGTGCCCTCGCGTCCCATGAATTCCTCGGTTGCTGCTTCCCGAGTTAGCCCAACCCAAACAGGAAAGGCCACGGGCGGGCCACTGGCAGGTTCTGAACCTTCCCTCCGCAGCTTCTGCTTGGGAGAAGCAAACTCATTTCATCTAGGGGACAGCAAAACCTAAGGAGGGAGCTAGCTCTGCTCAAACTAAATCATCCCCAAATCAAATTAATATTTTGAAGTTCCCATCTACTTATTTGCTTTATGCAGGGCAAGGGTGGCCCACTCAAAAGAATGCATCTTCAGCCTGTTGATAAATCATTCCGAATCCAAAACAGTTTTAGAAAAACTGTGAAACTCACGTGGCAGGCGCGGGACTGAAGCACTCTACCTGCTTCATGGCTCAGAGCGTTTCCTCGGGCTACATGCTAGGGATTGTAGATCACTTAAAGGGTGGTGTTTCATACTTGGAGGCTGATAAAACTTCAAGGAACTGTATCAATTTTAAGATGATTTTTATTGCCTGCATCTGCTTCTACTCAAGTATTTATATTGCTTATTTATTATTAACTTTACTTACGGTACTTATTATCAGTATTACTTATTGGAAAGCTCATTACTGGTAAAAGAAATTGAAATGATAAATTTTAGCCAAGTCTTTTTTTAACTCTGCAGAATTTGAAGTAAAAGCCAAAAAATAGCTTTATGAGCAAGAGCATATATCTGTTTTCTAATATTCTATAAAGGAACATTAACTAGAGTGTGAAGACCTAATTTGTATTTAGTGAAGGATGAAGTGGGTTTTGTTTGTTTCACTACTTTCTTTTAGTAAGTTGCACAATGTACTTTATAAAGAAAGAAAAATATGGCATATCTTCCTTACTTTGGCCAACTATTAACTCCCTATATTTGAAGACATCCGTGCTACAAACATTGCACATAAAATATCTATAACAGTATTTTACACATATGAATATACATGCACGTCAGACTTCAACTCGATGCAGATAATGGATCACATTACTCAAAACAAAATGGTAACACTAGAGAGTCAACCGTAAGTAAGCAAACCCATTGTTAGTTGAAAAAATCAAAATACTTCAAGAATTAAGATAAAGTTACACCATTAGGGGTCAAAAATAAAGTATATAAATAAAGTTAAAACAAGACTGAGGACTACTAGACTACAGCAAACAAGCCACAACACAACTGAATTTCTTGATAAACGGGTGTACACGGTTGGTTACCTTAAGAGAATGTACCACGGGTTCAGGCTGCTGAGAAGGTGTGGCATGTCCACTGAAGCTAGCTGGAGAGCTGGGTGAACTGTTATTCCCATCAGCCCCTGATGACAACCTAAAAGAACCCTTAGTAGAAAATCAACAACTTTGTTATTAAAACAAGAGTCGTTTATAACGGCAAAGATGTCATTCAATTTCACTGCCAAACGAGAATTAGCCATTTTTGTTAATTATTTTTCCGAGCCTGTCCTAAAATATTCTCAGCCTGTTAACTGGAACACACTTGCTGCTTGACCAGCAAGAAAAGCTAACCAAGAACCATCTCTATGCATGTCCAGATGTCATTCCTGTTTTACCAAAGAGAGCGATGCCCCCTATGGAATGGCCATTAAACATTTCAAGAATGATTTCTGAAACTTAAACTCAAGAGTAGGGAATTTGTGAGTTACTCCACAGCTGAGTTAAACATGCTCATTCAGCAAGACAAATGCCATATTCCATATGTCTCAGAAAATGCAGACACATCACATTCTTGCATTGGAGAAACTATCTCTTATAAAACGCTTCTTTGAGGGAGGACCTATAGTGGAACATATTCCAAAGAGATTTAACTAAATTCAGTATTTTCTGGTCCTTATAGATAAGAAAAACAAAATAGGTCAGATTACATATTCATAGTTTAGTGAGTTGCTGAGAATCAGAACCTGGCATGGTTAATTTGAACTGCGAGAGTCAGTCACCCATACAGGAACTGGGGGAAAATAAAAACTACTTTGTCTAGGGATTGCTTGGAGAAAGACTAAAGGATCAGGAAAGAAAAAGAGCAGCAGTTATCTAACCTCCCATACAAAGCAGTCTAGTGGGAATTTCCAAACCTGTTTATACTCAGAGGGCCTGAGAGATTTTAATTTCTGTCCATCAACAAACCTACAGATTTTTTTCATACCGAATAGATTAATAACTGCTCCATTTATCTTGATCCTGTGAATCTGTCCCCTGAGGAGGAGCATCGTGTGGTTTTGGACATTTCTTTCCCAGCATCTACAGGAGAGCTTCCATTGTGTACTGTCGAGATGGGAAGGAGAAGCTGACTGCAGCAACAGTTTTAGGTATGGGTTTTATGCAGACCATGCAATTTTAAAAAGAAATTGGCAATTCTCATCAGTTTTTACAAAAAATTATGATGTATGCAGTTTGGAATATGTTCTTTCTTCCCTGTCGCTGTCATTTCTCACGTCCTTGACGGCTGCCCTTGTCACCTCACAAACCAGAGGCCATGTTCTTGTCCTTGCTCAGAGTTATGGAAACAAAACAGGTCCTTCCCCAACCCTCACTAGCCAACAGGGAGAAGCAGCCATAGAATGTGGCATTTAGGTGACCTCTCCAGCTTCTGTCCTTCCTTGCTGCTAACGATTAAATTAATAGCAGGTGGACAACCAATTATAATAGCCCCACCCCCCTCTGGGTAAAATATTTATAAGATATGTTTTCCTGTATTTGTAATTCAGACCAAATCAGATGTAATAGTACCTGATACAAGTAATAAAAGGGAAACAATTTGAAGTTGGTTAACTGGACACGCCCTCCCTCCAACCCACCACCAAACTTTGGACATCCTTTCCCTTGGTAGAAATCAAATGTTTCCAAAACAAAGGAATTATAAAGGGAGCTCTAGTCCTATTCTCTTTCCCTACTATTACTACCCTCTGAACTCTTGTGAAAAGGCCTCTGAGGTTATGCAGAGTTCACATCAAACCTCTCATTCAGGGCCCACCCCTGCAGTTTGGGCTTTCTGCGGGCTAGAAATCTGTCTTGGCTGGCAGTTTCCTCCAGCTCTGGGCTACCCTCCTCCCAGTTCTTCCTTTCAAACCTTTCTCTGCCCAGTCCTTCGGTTTCAAAGGTTCTTTCCCAGACCTGGTAAAATGGAAGGAATGCCAATCCTAGCATGTTCGTGCTTGGGAATGGGACCTCTTCCAGGGCATTTTGGTTCAAGAAAATTTCTAAAATCAGTAAGTAGCTTCCCTAAACCAAATCCTCTGGACAATTTAGGATTGTCCTGTTCTACCCTTATCTATTCAGAAAAATAACAAATATTATTTAAGGAAACTTCTTTAATAAAAGAACAATAAAATAAAGGCTACACTAGGAACTACACAGTGTGGGGAATTTTATCATTGTGCGATTAAAGTCCTATTTCAAATTCACTTTGTGTGCCATGGACTAATAATCACAGGAAAGACCCAGATTCATGGTTTATGTGGTTTTTGTGAAGCCACAAAGGTAGCCAAATGCCTGGTAAAGTTGTACACCAGCAGGTGCTAAACAGTTTCCTAGGTTGTAACAGAATGAAGCACATCACTCTGCCACATCTCATTTAGTTACTATAAAATAAAAGGTTAGATTTCTATGTGCTTAGTTAGAATGAGACCAAAATTTGGAAAATTATCTAGGTTCAGTCGATATATAGTTGATTAACATGTTTTCACTGAAGTATTTTTTAAAATGTGCTACTAAGTGAGACAAATATTTCAATAAGATTAAGCCCCTTTCCATGGTAACTTGACTGGCTCGGGAGATGAGGGAAACCTAATGAAACGGGAAATGTGACTCCTGGTTGCAGGGAGGCTTGTTTCCAAGCCCCATGTGACCCCACAGCACAGGGCCGTCTCTGGGGCCAGCGGTCAGTCTGAAAGGGCGAGGAATATTCTGGGCTGGTCGAGAGGCGTCTGCCGGCGTCTGACAGTTCTTTTTCATGAAAGGTGCAGGCTACCTTTGTTCTCCAGCGTTTGGGGCCACTCAGCTTTCACCCTCCAGTTCAGGGGAAGAAAGAAACACGGGAGATGACTGTGCCCCCACTTCCCTCCCCAGATTTAGACACACAGCAACTTTCTTTCACGCGCACAGGCTCGCTCTCTACCCCCCGCAGACTGTTCCTCCGGCAGCACAAGCCACCCGGTTACGCACAAGCAAACCAGCGGCTGGCTGGTCTTCACTCACCGGGAGGGTGGGCAGGCATCGTCCTACTCCTCGGCACCCTTGCCACCACTGCAAGACCCGCCGGGCTCTGGGCCCCCAGCCTTTCTCCATATTTGAGCTGTTTCTAGTTGGAGGTTGCCTTCTATTCTGGGTGGCCTTATATTTGGAACAATATAGTACAATCACTCAGAAAAATACTGTTTCCCAAGACTCAAGAAAGCAGATAGAACAAGAAGCTTAATGAAATGCACCACAGTGACCACAATGGCAGGCGGAGCATGCACCTGTGAGCGGGGGGATTCAAACAAAAACAAACGCAAGTCTGTATTGGAGCTGAGACTGATGTTCATCTAAAAGTGGTAGATGATAATGCTGAAAGCAAAGAAAAAAACTGGAAGCTACTTAGATAACTTTTATTTTGTGGGTTTTACTTGTGAGAAATAGAGAAATACCGTCAATCTTCCAAGTATTTAAAGCAGTAGAACTTCAGAACTTAACAAATTGTTTACAATGCATTTGGGAGCATGATGCCCTTTTGTTAAGAAGCACAAGCTGGGTGGATGCACTCAAGAATGCTCAAAAGCTGACACTGTCTCAGATTCTCAACCAAATTTCTGCACTTTTAAAGAAATACAGGGTGGGGCAAAAGTAGGTTTACAGTTGTTCATACGGAAAATAATACAAGAATAAACTATTTCATATACTCAACTGTAAACCTGCTTTTGCCCCACCCTGTCTGTAGGAGCTAAGAGGTCACTGGTGCACCACAGTAACTGTGTTACACGGGACATATGCATAGTTATCAAAATGTCTATTAATCAAGTTGATCCCCAAACTTCTATACTAGTTGGAACTAGTGATACCACATAACCAAAATAAAAAGAAAATACAAAGAAAATTTTCCCCTAAATTTTAGTTTTTTCCATGGCCAAGCTCTAATTCTATTAAAATGATCAGAACCAAAATGAACTTATTTGAACATAATTTCCTCTCCCTAAAAACGCTTTGTTCTAAGGAATAATATAATATGAAAAATTCATAAAATAGTATCCAGATTCCAGTATCTACCTATTTAATTGTAGGAGACAGAAATGAGAACATAACTTTTGGTTGTTCATCACTCCACTTTCCTAAAAGCAGGTGCTCTCCTGTGAATACTCCTGGTCTAGTTTTCACTCTTCTAACTTTTGGAGGCTGAATTAAGAAAGAAAATGTCCTAAGTGAAGTAGAAATGAGGAGCAATGATGATCAGCAGTTGTTACTCACAGAACTCTTTCCTGAATCTATGAAATCAGTCCCAGTTATCTACTTAATAAGTCACACATATTCCTCACATACAACAGAGAGACTTAGATAGTTGCACTGGACCATAATGATCATTTCAACACAGCAACACTGATTTGAACATTGCTCTTATGTAACAATTTCATATGTCAGTGTCTTATTTTCACAATCAGAAGAATTAGACCCAGTAATTAATATGACTAATGGCTTAAAATTCACCTCCTACCCTAATTGGCATGGTTCAGTTTCTGAGATGATCCCTATGAGTAATGCATTTAAAAAAAAATTTTTTTACAAGCGAGTTCTATCTTCAGGATTTGGTTCTCTCCATGACTCCACATCCCTCTCTCCCTTAATGTGTTTCAGATTCAACAACCAGGTAAAGCATAATTTCTACTGTAATTCTTCCCTAATGTATAGTAAGATTAAATACCAATGCCTCTCCATTGTAACAAAATGTATCATAACCATGAAATCTAAGGTAGCATATATAACTATTTAGAAGCAGTTGGCAAGAGCAGCCATTTAGTTACTAAGTAGACAGTGTACAATATTTTCCCACTTCCAGAAAGCAGTTAAAATAGAAAATAATATGCTTTTTCAAAATCTTGTTAAAGGTTCTTTTAAAACATATGTAGACTGTATCATATTACTGATCTAACGGGGCAATATACATGGGCTAGATTTTTGTGGAAGAATAAAGTACTTGATGACATAACCATTTTAAAGGAAAAGGCGGTCTTTTAGAATCAGGATTATTGACTTTCTGCTCATATCGGCAACATAATTTTTGTTTCTTAATCCTGGTCTTGGAAAAAGTGTGTTCTGGACCAGTCATCATTTTTGACCTTCAAGTAAACTATATCTGAATGGTATTTATATACTAATGAAGGCTTAGCTCTTTGCTAGCTCTGCAGTTGTCAATCACACTTTTCTGAAGGCAGCTTCATAAAACACACTAAGCCTCCAGTAGCTAGGTGCTTGGAGTTGTTGCTGCCAACTCGGAGCTCAACGTGATGGAAACCCAGATCCTGCCCATCAGGTGGGAGAACTATTCCCAGATCCTGCCCATTAGGTGGGAGAACTATTCCCAGATCCTGCCCATCAGGTGGGAGAACTATTCCCAGGTCCTGCCCATCAGGTGGGAGAACTATTCCCAGATCCTGCCCATCAAGGGGGAGAACTATTCCCAGGTCCTGCCCATCAAGTGGGAGAACAATTCCAAACAACCTAAAGAAAGTCACTTTCTATTTTCTGAGTAATTTTGTTTTACTTGGCTTTGTTTTTCAAAATTCTACACTTATGGAAAAAAATACCTGAATAACCTTACCATTCCAATAGAAAGCTGAGTACTCATTAGCCACTTTCTACACAAGGTACATAAAGTAATCCACAAATTATTGCAGATGTCAGGACAGTCCATCCTAAATGCCAATAGCAAAGTAATGTTCTGCATCAAGACTGTGTGGGAGGTAAGGGCTCATTATAGAAATCCTGAATTCTAACGCTGTAAGGGACGGCCTGGGTCAGGAAACAAAAGCATCCCTTCCTGTCACTGAAGAAGATAAATATATTGGTTCCATTATCCCTTTTATCACATCATAGCTGGAAAATCTTCCATGAAAAGTAAGATTTAGGACATTTTTCTAGTATTGTCACTTCTTAAGAATTAAAGAGAAAAATGAAGCCATTCAATTTTTTAAAAGAAAATATATTACTTATAGTCTCAGAGTAAAATAATTACAATTCACAATATGAATTTTAAGAGAACTGGCAAGATGAAACTATTGTGAATAAGTTGTGTTCTGGCTATTTTTATGGTTATATTTTACTTATTGCTATTTTAGTAACATTTTAATTAACACTTTGGAAGTTTCCATTCTTTTGCCTCACATAAGTACACATTAAAAAAATCTTTAACAAGAATGAGAGAATACTGTTTTTACATTTTATTATATAAAATGCAGGCTTCCTGTTTCGACATAGATCAGACACAGTGCACTTGAAAGAAACTTTAGAGCCCAGCCCTCTTATCTATTATAGGAAGCCAACTATGGAAGTCTGAAAATTGATCGGCTAAAGTGGTTTCCTGTTAGTTAAAGATGTTTAATTTTTTATAGACGTTTAATTTTTTATAAGTCCTGAAGGTAGGTCAAACTACCATCCCTCATCAGAACACACGCCTAGCTTAGTAGAGAAGATGACTCCAGTGTTTCCTTATCATAGGGCAAGAGCAGATGGTATGTTTAATCTCATCAGGAAATTAATATTTTGTTCAGTTTTACCAGTCTGCATCCTGACATTTTGCAGAACTGCAGTGCCGCACAAATCAAAGATCAGAAGAGACTTTAAAGGTCACCTTGACAAACTTCTCACAAAAGAGTCCTGTAAATGGGCTTAGAAATGCTAAGAGACTCTGCTTTGCCGTAATAGAGAATATTTAGTTGATTGTATTCAAAGTTCTTTTTGACTTTTTTTCATTTAACTAAAGACTCTAAATCTATTCAATACTGATTTAAAACATGAAATCATTTCCTGGATTTATAGATATTCATTACTCATTAAGAAATATTTGCTCAGCACCTACAGGAGGTACTACCCCGAGGTTTGTTGTGAGAGGCACAGGAAGTTCAGCTCAGTGACTCCAGGGTCACGACGCCTGGGTTCAGATTCTTGACCGGACACTTCTGTGCAACTGCATGACCTCTCTGTGCCTCGGTTTCCTCACCTATAAAATGTGGTACAATCATACCCCCACTCTGTGAGCTAGGTTACTTATACGAAAAGAGCTCTTAAACCAGTGCCTGGCCCACATTAAGCGCTCTACAACAGTGATTTTCAACCTTTTTCATCTCATGGCACTTACTAATTACTAAAAGTCTGCTGCACACCAAAAATATATATTTTTTGAAGATCTGACCCAAAAGAAAAATAGGTATAATTTTGATTCATTCCCACCAGATGGCTACTGTTATGTTGGTTGTCATTTTTTTATTTGACAACCTAAGGGAAAAGAGGTCAGTGCCCCTGACTAAATAGTCAGGTGTTGCATGTTTTAAAAATTCTTACAGTACACTGGTTGAAAATCACTGCTCTCTAAGTATTCACTGTCATCATGAATGTTTTTGCTTTCTTTTCAACACATTTTGTAATTTGTTCATCAATTTATTTTCAGATGTTTATTATTTAGAGCAACAGCTCTCAACTCGGGGGGATGTGGCCGTCCAGGGGGGACACTTTTAGCTGTGAACACTGGGCGATTTCTATGGGCATTTAGTGGGTAGAGAAGCCAGGGACACTGCTGCACGTCTGGCAGTGCACAGGGCAGCCCGCCCAACAAAGACTTGCCCAGCCCCACTTGTCAGCAGTGCTGAAGTTGAGAAAGCCTGATTTACAGGAAAAACTACTTTGGAAAACTGCAAAACAACATTTCTGTTGACAGCTCTGTAGCAGATTTTGCAGATGAGGACACGTTGCCCGCACGACTTAGACCTCATAATGATTTTAAAGAAAACTCTCTAAGCTTCAGCCCTCAAGTGGTCTAAGTATCAAAACATCCATATTCCCACTTCCGAATAGGAATTTACTCTTCCTAACAAAAGGAATAGAATAAAAAATATCCAAAACATCCTACTGCAACAATGCTAGCAGAGCCAGAATACAAAATGGGCAGGTACAGGGCAGTGGCCCCGAGAACAAATTGCTCTGCGAGTGGAGAGATACAGCACGCTGCAGACCTCAAAAACCCAGGCACCGTCCCACAGAGAACGAAATTGGCAGGAGGTGGTTTGTGGAAATTACGGAAGAAAATAAAGCTTTCTTAGCAACACAATAGGTAAAGATTCTGCACTTAATTTTAAGCAGACACACTAGGAAAGAATAAAATTGCCAGGAAATAGCAATAAGGGATGAAACAGCACCCCGGTGCAGGGAGAGCATGTGTGACAGGCAGAGGCAAACCAGAACGACAGAAATCTGGATCAGAACAGGGACCGCTCTCTCCTTCACAGGTCGCTAGGGGTTGCAGTCTGTTTACATGCTTGTCTCCTCAGTAGATGGAAGATTCCTGAGAACATGTCTTAGTCGTAACAGCTCTCAATTACTAGGCTCCTGTTACATGTTAGGTCTCTCCTGAGCATGGTCAATTAAGAGATTATTAAGGCTCCCACTACATGTTAATACCTAGGGATCAATGGAGGGTGGGGGGGAACATCTATAATACTCTCAATAAAGATAAATTAAGACACTGTTGGCCTTGTGCTATTCTCAAGAGTTTACACTACATGATTTTTTTTTCTTTTTGTTTGGGCCCTAAAGTTCTTTTGTTCCTTCTGTTCTGGGAAGGATCAGAGGAGAAGTGTGCTAATATTAATAACTGATCCGGAAGAACCAGTGCACTCCAGGGGCACATCAGCTCTGCTCATTTGACTTTCTCTACTCCAGGCCCATAGCTGTGGCAGTGACAGGTATATAAAGTCTGCATCTATAACAATATCCCAAGGCTTTTGAAACTTGGGATTTTACAAAGGAGCCTAAGGAGTTTGTTGAAAATTACTGACAGCTCAGTTTGAAATACTATGAGTTATGCTATAAACGAAATACAATAGGGCTCCAGCTAAGTACAGTTATTTTATCAAGAGAATAGTCTATTTCCTGTTCTTTCTTCTTTGGGTTCCAGTGAGACTCTTCTGGATCCTGTGCTTTTCTTGCCCCATACTAATGTGACCCAGATGTCACCCTCTCAACTCTGGTTCTTGTTCATTCATATTCATAGTCTCTCTCTCTCATCCTGGAATAGGTGTCAAAAAACTTGCTTCGCTGATGGTTCTGCTGATGAGTGAGTCAGGATCACGTGAACTTTCTTTTTCATTGTTTAACAGATGGGTGTAGTCACCTTGACCCCTCCCCTTATGGGAGTTAACAAGACTCTTTTTCGTAGCTCAGTTTTAAGCCCTATCCCATTTTGCATAATATTATATATATCGTGGAGCTCCTCAAGGTCACTGCACTTGACTTACCATGTCTGTAGTCATGATGACTAGCATCCCATCTGCACACAGTAGCATAGCAGTTGCTCAATAAATGTATTAATGGAGTATCAACATCAGTGTGTAAGACTGGGACTTTTCCTCTATCTCAAAAATAGTTGTGTAAATGCTTTCTTTATGTGCCTATGTACTTGGTAATTAGTAGGTACTCGACTACTTGTCAGGTAACTAAAGCACACTTCTAGGGTGCTAAAATGGCCTGAAATGAGTGAAACTGACAGTTTTGTGATGAACCATATTTGGCAAGCTACGAAATTTAAACACAGACTAAATTCCCATCATTTTTACCCCCTCTCATTAGTCAGTTACTATTATTCTAGCAAAATAAATCTATTCTCAAAATCTTGAATCACTTCCATCTATTTCTAAAGCTACAATGAAGCTCATATATGTTAAAACAGTAACTCAAATGATCACTAGGGATGGTAGGAGACCAAAAGCAGAAATAGACTTTATCAATGGGGCATCCAAAGTATATGCTGAATCCCATCAAAATTGTTATGTAATAGCAAACATCAAGTGGTGAAAATAAAAATCATCAAAAGGGACAGTATCCTCAACTTCATTAATTACAGGCCAATCTATATGTTTCCAGGAGTTACTAGATAAGGAAACCAGATGGTAATATTTAATCACTCACTCCATTTATCATGCCAAATGATGGCTAAGATTGAGGTCTGTGGAGTCACAGTAGAGGGGGTAAGGAGCTTAAATTCAGAGAGCCTGGATTTTAGACAGTCGTCCTATTCCAGGAAACAGCAATTCAGAGGAACGTGAGCCTAGAATGTGCGGGCCAAGAGTAGCACAACTGAGGCTGACAGGAAAGGCAGGAGTCCGATCACAGAGACCCTCCTACAACATATGAAGGCTTTGAAATTAATTCTATACTGAGGCACAAGCTGTGACAAGACCTGATTTGTGCTTTATAGATCTCTCTAGTTATGTGGAGAATAATTTGGATGGGACAAGACTAGCTGGGATGAAGTCCAATTAGGATATTAACAAAGAAGTTCAAGTGAAAAATGATTACTCATTGCCTGCAATGGACAATAGCAGAAGGATATTGATGGATTAAAAGACAGGACCCTATGAGCCCTAATGTTTATTCAAATGTAGGCAATGAGGTTGAAAGAAGAATCCAGAATGGCTCTGAGCTTTCTGGCTAGGTACCAGCCAAACGGTCACTATTAACCAGGACAGGAAGTGCCAGGAAAAGTAATATATCTAACACTTTCATCAGATTCTAAAATCAAGATCAAAGAAGTAATTAACAATTTATGAAGCCCCAAATCATCCTTCTCACAGCTAACCATACAAATGGGTTTCTTCTGACATGTGAAATAAAAGAGTTTGCAAAATATTTCAATTGTAATGATTTTAAACTCCATGCCATGATGAGAATATCACCTGATCAAACAATATAATGTTCTTGGAAGGAAAGTAATTTTGAAATGTCTGTGACTGCAGGTATAACTTGAAGATATATATAGTTCCAAGAAAAAAAATAATAATAAATGAAAGTAATTACAGAGATTAGCCCTTTTACAAGGTTTAGAGAGGGCCAACCCCAGGAAGGAAAGAATATCATGAAAGGGCTAAGACAGCAAACACTCTATATCTCAATAGCCAGAGTGACAGCATACAAACAACAACAGAGCCTGGATTTTTTTAAAAAAAATAGCTGTTAAACAATAGGTAGGAAATGTGGACAATTAGATTTATGCACATTCTGCCTCTAGTAATGAGTTTATGTGCTTAATTCTTGTATTCTATTAACCATACAACTCCCAGTGAAGAACACTGAAATTTGTAGGAAAGAAAGAAGATTGATACATCTTAATAATCAGGTTGCTATTCAATAGTAAAAGTTTACCACATATCTGAATACTTTCAGGTCTTGGGCTTATAAAAATGTAGGACGGAGAGGGCACAGAACTGAATTGCCAGTGTAGACGCAAAAGCAAAAAAGTCATGCTAACAACCACTGCATCTGGATTTCAGAGCAGAGCCATTCATGCTCAGAGCCCAGGGGAAGACACAAACAGAGCGAGCGCCCTCGGGACTAAGCCGCTACTTAAGATAAATACTTGTGGAGTTGACTAAGAACTGCTCCGTGGTGAGGTGGTGTTTGCTGCCCTGGCTTGAGCAAGAGAAAGGGTCTTCGGTTCATGGAGGAGCCGTCCAGTGCTCAAAGCTCGGGCACCAGAGGCGCGTCAGGGCAGCCGCCTTCCAGGAGCCGTGTGGCTGGGACAGGCACGCACGGCTGCTTGTCAGACTGCACTCCCGCCAGCCCGCGCTGGCGGCTCTGTCCTGGGGCAGTCCCCGTGACCCTGCGCTTAGAAGTTCAAAAAACCACGCGTGGCCAAGGTGGTCTGGGCAGTGTAGCCTCTGCGTATGTGGCAGCAGGAGAAATGAAATTCCCTGCGAGTGAGGACACTGTTGCACACAGGAAGCAGTGTGAAAGCACGAGCTCTTTTCATAAGCAGCCCTTGCTGTGAGGGGGAAAGTGACTTAAAAATGGGTTCATTTCTGCCCTACCTCCTAACAAATAATGCAAAACAAGATTTTTCGACTCGAGCTAGTATATGTTCATTTAAGTAAAAAATGTTCAAAAAGGTAAGTCTAGGATCCACTAGAGAGTTAAAACAAAATAAAATATAAAACAACTTTGCAGAATTAGTACAGAAAATAAGTTCAAAAATCACCCATCAAATCTGGGAAGTTAAAAATGTGAAATGGGCCTCTCCGTTTGCATTGCACTCAGTGCTCCTTCGCCATCTCCAAACGTTAGTTTCCCAGGATACAGTCCACAGTTAGCCATTTATCCTTCCCCATTTTCATCTCCAACCCTGACCTCTGCCCTGAGGTCCAGATGTACATATCTAGCTCTGTATGTGACATCTCCTCGGAGACACCCATGCCCCAAATACAGCGCGATTCCCCTGCACCCCAGCCTGCTCCTCCCGGCCTTCCTCATCTCAGAAAGCGCCACCGCTCATACACTTGCCTACATCAAAACCCAAGGAGTCACCCTAGATTCCCTCTGGAGCCCCCACGCTGAACCACCCCTGGGGCGCCATTCATTGCACAGTCTGCGGGAACAGCTCCCCCAGGGGTTGTCAGTGCCCAGCCTGTGAAGCCACGCGGGGTCTCTTTCCCTTATATTCCACACCCAGCCTGTCACAGAGCACTCTCAGCTCTGCCATATTGGGAATCCAGCCCCTCTCCGCACCATCCCCACCCTGCCACTTAGTTCAAGCCACCATCAGCCCTTAGACCATCAAGCTAGCTCCCTAAGGAGTGTCCCTATGTCTGTACTCTCTCGCTGCCTCTGTCTTCTCTACCCAACACTGCAGTGACCTTTGAGGATGTTAATAGGTGATTTCGCATCTTGCCCAATTCCTCCAATGGCTTTCCATCAGTTTGGACCCAAATCTTAACATTTGACCTTGGTCAACACAGCCCCCTGGGGTCTGTTCCCTGCCTGTCTCTCTGGCTTCATCTCGTTACTCTCCCTCTCACTGTTTCAGCTACAGTCCGTCCTTCCTTCAGGTCCCTTCAGATGTCACTTCCTCAGAGGGGCCTTTCTAACTCCATGTAAGATGCTCTGTCACTCCGGACACTCTCCAATGCTGTACCCGGCTTTTGTTTTCCTCATAGTGATTATCACTTCCAGATATTACATATTTTTGTTTTTTTAAATAATGATCCACCGCCTACTAAAATGTAAGCTGCACAAATTCTTTATTCAAGCCTGTATACCTATTGTCTAAAATAGCATTGGTCCATAAGAGACACAAAAAGTATTTGAGGCGTAAAATATTGAATGAATGTCCAAGACATTCCCCCACCCATGACCTAAAGAAATCCCATTCCATATTTGTTAAGGGTTGTTTTGGTTATACTAAGAAAAGCAGTGGAAACCCAGTAATCACTTCTCACTGAATGAATATCCCTGTGCCAATCTAATGATAAATGTGAAATTTTTTCATTTCAAATAGTGAGATTACTGCTTTTGTCTAGCCTAGACTCTAGGGATAAAAGATAGCATAAATAACTGAAATTTAAAATAGTTTTACCTAATCCTTCCATACAAGCTTTGATCACAGCTAATGCCGAAAAAACAAGTCTGCCTCGTTAAAAAATTTTATTTTCTGAAGTTTCTGGGTGAAGGACTTAAGAGTAATAAAAGGGCCAACATTCTGAGCATGTTACTCAAGTAAAGGATCTGGCTAAACTTTAAAATGCATAGCTAAATTTTTCTAAAAAGTTGATTAGGAAATTCTGAAAAGTGACATCATAAAGCTTTAGAAAAGGCAAATTTTAAAAAGGAACTTTTTTAAAATTAGAATTTTTGCCGTAGTATCATCCTGGGGAAAAAACAGGTTAACCAGTAAAAAAATTGTAAGGCTGGCTAGAGATGTCTTTTTTTAAAAAAAAAAGTGAAAAGTATTTTGCCTACTCAAGAGAAAAACGACCTAAAGACTAGTGAGCTCCATAAGCGGCTCGCTCCTGACCCTCAGCAAGTCGCTGTCAGCGCTGACACCGAGAGGTCTGCCAGCCTCACGGGGCGGCTGCGAGGGTGGCTAACGAACTTGACTGCCAGGCCTCTGGAAACAGTAACTGCGACAGAGAGGCTGCTACGGTCACCACCTGGGCACTGCCAATACGTTTGGCCCTTGTTAAGCTCTCTTCCACCCCTTGGCTCTTCTCATGTCAGTTGGTCCTAGTGGCAAAGACAACAGGACAGGTGAGGGTCCTTCCCACTTTCCTGTAGGTCTCACCCTGACCCGCAGGAACGCCCTGGGCACACGGACCAGCCGTTGTTCCCCCCGCACTTTCCAAGGCCCCGTGCCGGTGCAGCCTTTCCTTTCCTTCCCGTCCACGCCCCCATGCACCGTAACTATAACCCACGTGTCTGCAGAGATCACGGGGAAGGGGGATAGTAATATGAAGGGCCTGAGAAACAGCATTCCCTTAACCCTTACCGGGATCTCCCGATGTCTCATTCTTTCACGAAATGCCCTCGTCTCAGGGAAAAGAGTGATGCTGATTCCTGACCTCCGCCTAAGCGGGAAATGGTTTTCCTCACTCACCAATACACATGGATTTAGAATTTCTCTCATCTTTGAAGGACTGTATAGAAATCCATGTTCTTTCCAAGCTGCCAGCCTGTGGTGTCTATTCTGGAGACAACCTGCCCCGTGCTATCTAACCAGCAATCCCTAAGACATGCGAGAACAGCAGGGACACAAAAACAATGTAATCAATCACTCACTAAAGGACAGCTTCAGTTACCATACCTGTGTGTCTCAGAAAAGTGCAAATTTCCTAGCGGACAGAACAACAACAATCGTCCTTCCTGTACAGGAGGACTTGTCTTTTCAAGTCAAGTGCAAACATCTCCATCTCCAACAACTTCATTCCAAAGCTAAGTGTTTTGTTAGGAAAAATTACCTTGCCTCTTGCTCAGTGACTCCTCTGGTTCATACTGATCACTTAGGGCAGGTTTTGGATGCTAGGACAAAGGAACTTAAACCAATGAAAAAAAAAAAAGTATTGAAAAATGTATATGTGTATAATAAATTCTTTATGTACAAATGAAAATTTATGTAACAATATGAGAGAGCCCAAATAAAAAACACACTAATATTAAGAGATAACCCAAATAATTGACAAATTATTCTAATGTGGAACAGGGGTCAGCAAACTACTTGCAGAGTTAAATCCAGCCCCTTTCACCTATTGTGTAAATAAAGTTTTATTAGAACACAGTCCCATGCATTCACTTAGATATTCTCTGTGGCTGTTTTCAGCTGTTCTGGTGCTACAATTGCTGACATGAAAAGTTGCAACGCACCATATGGTTCTAAGTCTGAAAATACTTACTATCGGGCCTTTTGCTAAAAAAAAAAAAAGAAGTGCCAACCCCAGTAGAGAGGACAAGAAGGTTGCTGCAGAACGCAATAGTCAGGGGCAATTTTGGAGGAGGAGGCGGGCGGCTTAAAGATAAGCGATAAGTAGGCAAATATTCTTTCCTCTGTTATTTATCTAGGGCCTAGAAATGTCCTGAAGATTGACAAAAGGATGAACTCTTCCCATGCTGAGAAAATTGTTAGAGGGATGAAATCTCTCAGTGAATAGCAAAACAGATGGACTAGAAACTAAACTGGGTTTCTTGGCTAATTCCAAATTCAGAACCCAAAGATACCACCCCAGAGGTTTGTTTGGGATGGTGGTGGTGGTTTTGTAGCTGTCTTGCTTCTAGAGAAACACACTTGCCACATGACAGGTTTCAGAAAAAAAACTTGCTAGACCAGTGGTAACAAAAGCTGGACACAAACTTCACCTCTGCCCATTAGTGGACATTCTCTCACCTACAAAACAGAGATAGTCACCACAGGGGCCTGGGGCCCAATCGTTACGACCGCAGCTGACACTCGGGTTGCAGTCAGTGCTCGTGACAAAAACAAATGTCGACCCTGCATTTAAAAGGAAGAAGAGTGTAAAATAAAAGAACTGGACACTGTCCTTCTCATGCCCCACAGTGTCTCTCCTTGCGTCCTAAAGACTTCAGACTCTGAACACTTAAAACAAGTAGGACTGATGCCTTCAAATAAAATTAACATAAAACATACACTGAAAACAAAATGTAATTTCAGAAGGCAAAAGGTATTAAAACTCAGTGTGATAACATCAAACATTTTCTGCTGGTTTAAAGACCAATTAAATTCTTATTTATTCCTAATGCCCTATTTATTCCTTATTAAAATCCCTAGGGCTTCATTTATAGACCTGAAAAACCAGCCAAATTGAGAGATGTCTTACCCCATTCTCAAGGCTGATTCTAAAGAACTCTGTCAATATCAAGACCCTGAGCAGGGTACTTAAGTGAAAAACACTGGAGGGGCAGCTGTCCTTACCTGCTCTCAGGCCCACCTTGATTTCATTCTCAAGTGCCAAAGGCTCCGTAGAGCTGGTTTCCCTAACCAAGAAAATCCCCTTCCAGAAAAAACAGATGAATGCCCGACAGCCACATGAGCCACCTCTTCACAAGTGACCGCTTAGAGAGTCCAGTCTTAAACAGACCTCTCCAAAGTCCCTTGAAGTCGGCAAGGAACTTGAGCTGCCATCACCAACTATCTTACCATTTGCAGAGCTTACGGACAAGCATGTGAGTTTTGCAGCTTAAAGAACCATGAAGTGAAACAGGAGTGGGGCAGGAACAGGGCATGGAAAGTGAGCGAGGCTGGTCCCAAACAGAATAACCAAATTCAAAATGCAAAGTTGCTAAAGCCCCCTTTGTCTAAAACTCTCTGTTGGAAAGATGTCATCCAAATTCTAAGCGTAGCTTCTGCTAACTTTTGGCACTCGGCAGAAGCTTGGCACCCAAAAGGACAAAGACCCATTGTTCCCACACAGTTATTTGTGATCAAGTTTACTGGAGTTGAGATCTGTTTCTGAGTGTGCATTTTATGCTTTTCCTTTATGAGACTTCTATAGTGTGGCTGTTAAGTTTCCTAGCATATGAAAATGTTTAAGTAAATAAAAAATCCCTCTTTTTGGCATTATGACACACCTGCCTTGGGTGTCAGAGCAGCTGATATATCTTGGCTATTAAAAAGCCTCCTCTCTCAGAGCCAGCTTTTATGTAAGTCCAGGATGGCTCCCATCTGGTCCCGGGTTTATTATTTGTTATCTGTCAAACATTAGAACTTCTGCCTCGCATGTTGTTCTGCTGCAAGTAAGAGGCATTTTAGGTGAAGAAAGGATGGTACCAAAGCCTTTATTTGCTATACTACATTTGAGTCAGATTTACATTTTTCCTGTGATCCTTTCATTTCTATATTCAGTCTTTTTTCTAATATAACTGCTAAGAGCAATGGCTGGATCAGCGGTTTTCAACTTTTCATCTCATGGCACATGTAGACTAATTACTAAAATTCTGCAGCACACTCAAAAATATATTTTTTGCCAATCTGGTATAATTTTGATTTACAAAAATAATAGTAATTACCTACCCTTCTTGCTCCAAAATAACTTTAAAAACAATCAGGTGCCTAGGCTGAGGAATCTCAGAGGGAAGGTGGGGGTGGGGGTGGGGGTGGGGGTGGGTGGGTGGGTGGGGAGAGATTAATCAAAGAACTTATATGCTTATATGGACACAGACAATAGTGTGGTGAAGGCCTTGGGGGAGGGGATTAATGGAGGGGGGAAGGGACATCTGTAATACTTTCAACAATAAAGATAAATTTTTAAAAAATCAGGTGTGTATACTTGTATATAAGGATTTCTGGTACCAAGAATTAACAATCAAACACAACATTATTATGCAAAGTGACCACTAAGATGCAGCTCTATTATGTGACCTGTATATTTACGGCTCAAGACAGGGCGTTCATACCGGACAGCTGCTGTGTTGGCTGCTGTCCTTGTTTTACTGGACGGTCTAAGGGAAAAGAGGTCAGTGCCCCGGCCTGAAGAGTCAGGTGTTGCGTGCTTTAAACCTTCATGTGGCTCACAGGGTGAAAATCGCTGAGCTGGGGGAATAAAACTGCTAAAATAACAATTAGTCCAAGAGCTTTAGGCAAGTAGGTTAGCTGCCTCCCTATTTTTATTTTGCTCTTTGTAAAAAAATGATAGTTCAAAAGTTGCTTCTACTCCATTAACCTACACTGTGGGAGTCCCCAAAATCTCAAAGGGATAACAATTCTGAGAGAGGGCTTGCTGTAATCCGCGGGCCGCAGCAGAGCAGCTCCTGAAATCACAAATATCTGAGGCACAGTGAAGTCTGAGGACCAGAGTGCTCCCAAAGGAAAGGCTCTGACCAGGTAAAGACACTTCTACCAAGGACAACTGAGCACTTTCAAAAGGGAGGGACAGTCTGTGAACTGTCTCTGCCGAGAGTAACCCTGCCTTCCCACCTCCGCTTCTGGGCCTAGCACGAGAGCCGTGGTCAGCAGTGCTTTCTCTGCGGGACTTGGGCCTGGAACAGGGTAGAACCCGAGCACGGGGGGGACTGTCTCAGCCCGGAGAAGGCTGGGGGCCGCTGGGCCAGACGTCACTGCAGCAGCCGGTCAGCGGCCCATCAGGACCAGACTTAGCCGGACACGGGGCTGAGGGAACCGATTCCCTCTGTTTCGCCAACTGCACTGCTGTGGCCTAAGTGCACACAATCTATGACTTTCAGTCATGCCGCATTTGCAAATGTGGGCGGGCTGTTTATCAGAATATTCCACTGCTTACTGACACAGAAACTACTTTGTAGAATTTCTAGAATAAACTCATAAGCCCTAAATCATCTGCTAGAATGCATACCTGGCCACCGAAGGCCCCCAAGTCATAAAACAATGAAGCAACGCCTGTAATTTACTTCATATGCTCCTTCACCTCCTCTAATGAGCTTCTTAGGTTAACATGCTACCAGGTTATATAGGCTCAGTGTCACATAACCTGAAAGATACTATATACAAGCTCCATATAACTGTAAGAGCAACACTGATCACAGCCTCAGTCTACCTCCACACCTCCTCTCTCATTCTCTGCGTCAACCACACCACCTAAGGAAAGACCCAGCCCACTTCTTGCTGGCTGCTATTTCAGATGCTTTAGACTACAGAATAAATCCAATAAATCTGATAGTCTCTGAAAAAATATTTTCTTCTGGACATTGTTCCTTCTGTGTATCACAAGTAAAGCAGACTTCGACTTATATGCAGTCACACTGCAAAAACTAGTATGTGCTATCGCATGTCTGTTTTTTCACAGTAATTTATTTCAGTTTATCTCTGAATGGAATTACTGAAAAATACATTACATTTCAAAATAAAGAATATACAGTTTTTTCAGTATGAAGGTAAATAAGTTAATTTTCTAACATGTCCTATACGGTACTCTATCATAATTTAAATTTTTCTCTCTCTGAAATGTCATGTCTCCATTTATTATATGAAGTCCTTTGAACTATTTTTACATGAGCCTTTTTAAAAATGTTTACATTAGTTTATGGTCTCAGGAGAAAATCTCCTAAATTCGGGTGATCTTTACTATGATTTGTACCAACTTTTAAAAGGCATTTCTTCTCAAATTATGACACCTAAGAAATAACGCTGTATTTTTTAGAAGTAATAAGACTTCATAATTTGGGGCACTCTCTGCAATATTGTGTTTGCAAACTGGATTGAAAGTTCAGCTCCAGGCTGCTTGTCAGATACCAGAGACCGTGGCAGAGCGAAGAGCTCTGCGCCCCCTGGACAGTGATGCTACCCCCCAACTTCCCGGGAGCTCCTCTCCACCACTGGAGAGAGCCAACTCAGCCGTCCCATTTCTCTATCTGTTCTTCAATAGAGACCCCCTCATCCTACGACCTAGGTACTTTGCGTGGATATGAGACACGGACCCCAGCTTTCATTGATCCCGGGGCTCTGAATGTTAAGGGCTGGAAAGAATAACTTACCAATAAGGCAACAGGGGGCTTTGCACCTGACCAAAGAGAAAGCAATGAGGACTTATCACACTCATTTTACTTTTAAGTAAGTATATGGGTGGGGAAAACAGTGCCTTCCTGTTCATTACACGTAATTTTATATAGTGAATAAAAAAAAACCCTTTAGAGAATGCACATTATCTCTCAAAACACACAAAAGCTAACACTGCTTAGCCTAGTACCTGAGCTCCATCCACCACATGCGTATTTGGTGTGATGCGAGTCAAAGATATATACCCACAAGTGTGCACGATGTAAGCAAGTTTCATAGCTACCTGATGAAGTTGTACTAACATTAGAACCCAGTGAGGTAGAATAACCCACAATGGCATAAATCAATACCTGTAAATGAAAGACCAAGCATGGTATAAAGTTGTAGTTTTAAGGAACTTTATATCAAAATAAAAAGGGGTACACCCCTGGTTTGTGTGGACATGACATGTAAACACAGACTTCCTCTGGATAGAGAGCCCTGGATTTCCAGGACTGAGCAGAACTGCCCCATCAGCTAGAACAACCCTCTTTCAGGCAAGGCACACGCACAGAGGTCAGAGGCATTGTCCTGGCCCAGCCGCTGATTAGACCAACACCGAGCTGTGCTGATCTCCAGCTAGTGATTGTCCCAGCATTGTCACAGGACCTCCTTTAGCCACGGATTACTGACAAGAGTCCAAAGTCACTGCTGACTCTCTCAGCTTTCTAAAATGATAGTTACAATTTGCTTATTTCTCACATAATGATAGCTTTTAAAAGATAATTTGGTAAAAAGCCTCAAATCACTTAGAAATTTAAATGCTTATTTTGTCAAAGAATATAATTTGTTTATATTACATTTATAGCTATAGTATATAGGGTGTCCCAAAAAGTGTATACACACACTTTGAGTAATTATAAAGGTATACACACACTTTGAAAAATTAAAATACATTTCATTCTCAAAATTGAGCTATCAGCTGTTAAACTGTGTACACATTTTTGGGGACACCTTATATTTATATTTAGGCAACACAAATACTGCCTATATTACATTTATATTTGTCTACTTAATATTTAGAGGATACAGGTAACCATCAATTATCAAGAGGCACCAACTTTAGTTTTTTTATGTGTTAGAAGCACCTTCACTTTGCTCAGGCTACAGCAAAGAAAGAAACTATAAGTGCTTTTAAAAATGCCTGAACGTCATTGTAGGAAAGGCCTGAACCAGATGAAGGGGACGGCATGGTATAGACGCCTCTTTAGACACATCAACCACAGAGGTGGTGACCTCCAGCAGGAAATGGAGACTAATGAGGCTGTGCTCAGGAGCCTCAGCATCTTCACCAGCTTCAGCCATGCCCAGTTTTCATAGCTGCCTACTTTTATATCTATATTTCAATAGAATTTACCCTTAATTCCCAAATCAAACAGTGCCCAAGATTTTCCACTTTCTATGAGCCCGTTTCCTTACCCTGTTAGAAAAGGAAAGACTGTTTCATCTTTAACTTTTTTTTTTAACTTTTGACTTGACTTTGGATTTTTAAAATAGCAAAAGGAGAGTGGAAAACCATTTCGACAAGGCAACGTTTCTCTTCTAGTTTCATCTCGAGTTTTTCCCAAATGTCCCTCCATAATGCTTCTCATTCACACATCTGTGATTCCAGTTGAGATGACTACACAGCAAAACTTGATGCTGAGAGAGTCCCATCATTTTGGGGACAAATTCTGCCAAGGGCAGATAACAGAAATGCTGCTATTTTTATGGCTACTACAAAAAAAAGAAAAAAGGCAACAATTTAATATGCCCTAGTGATAGAATTATTAACATGCCAGTGTAGATATAAAAAGGCAACACTGTTAAATATGAACTGTTGATACCATAATCCCTAATAATAGAGTACTATTAAAATTTAGCAATTCTATTAATAAGCTTAATAAGTGGCATAGCTATATTTTCTATGCTACTTCACCTATTTTCTCTCATTAGAATGAAGATTTCTTATCATGTATCAGAAATTCTCAAACAAGAACCTTCAAGCATGAGGGGAATCACAGATGGATGTAAATCTCACTCTGAGGGCCTTCCATGTTGCTTTTGACATTTTTTTCCTATAAATTTTACTGATATTTTCTCTCATAGATTTTCATTTTCCCCTTAACCCTGTCTCCATTTACGTAGTTTCTCCAGTGTGACTTTTCCCCCATAAATTTATTTTCCGTATCTATTCGTCTCTTTTATTTCACTACCCGCACGCCACTGGTGTAGCTCCCATCTGTCCTCTGAAAACTCTACTGAACTATACCTAACAGCTTTTTTTTTCTTTTCTTTAATTATCTAAATTATGGTGATTTAGAGAAAATGCTAATCCACAAGCACTATTCCTCTGGTGGAGTATTTTCCCAAATACGACTCTAGCAGCAACCAACCCTTAACAGGTTTAACTTTTTCTCCTACAGTAGCATCGGGATTCTACGCAGGTTGTGCAACCTCGAGTTCCTATCCGTGAAAAAAAATTTTGTTGCACATGTTACTGCTCAGGAGCACCAGACAGAAATTTCCATGAAATAACAAAGACCACCGCCACTTGCCTTAAGCACCCGGGAAGCATTCTGTGCGCCTGCTTTCTGTGCAGTAGTTAGATGCTTTTTTAGAGCAATTCAAGCCCTGTAAGAGCCATACATCTGTGGCCCCACAAGACAAAAGTGACTTGCAAAAAAAGTTAGAAAAACGTGAAAAGGGGAAAGAGGAACAACCTTAAGTATTTCCACAACAAAAAAGAAAAAGCACCTGTGGGAAACCCATGTGTAGAGAGAATCGACCCTGTCCGCCCAGCCGCTGGAGATCCAGGGGGGAGCTTGGGGAGATGGGACGGGCCCGGGGTTGTCGTGGGAGAGGCGCGGTTCCTTCAGCTCCTGCGCCCCACCCAGCACCTCTGGCAGCTCTCGCAGGTCCTCCCTTTGTCACACACTGCCCTGGCCACGGCCCTGCCCCTGCCCCTGCCCCGGCCCCTGAAAGGCCGCGGTGCGGGCCACACTGTCACCAAATCACACGAGCGGAGACTTTTCATTCCTGTTCCTAAACTTGGATGCCTATTTGTGCGAGGACAACAAACAAAAACGCGCTGGGGGGCCCCCTGTGTGCTCCCAGTTGCTGCGGCTCTCAAACCACTTGCCAGGCCTGCAGTGCGCGGGCAGGAGGCAGGGCCCCGGGCAGGCGGGCAGGGCACCGGGCAGGCGGCAGGGCACCCACACTGACCCTGGGAACCTCTGAAGTGCAGGTGTCGACAGGAGGGTGCTTTGATTTGGGGACGGTCTCTGGGGCACAGAGGAGGTACAGGGCGCTTTCCTGACAGATGCTGGTGCCAGGACACTGGATGAAGGGAGCGGATCTCCCAGGGGGGCTTTTAACAAATGTACTTAATTGAGTTCAGCATCTCAGCAAACTGCTTGTTTCACGTCTCGAGCCCTATTAATGATGCAAAATCCAAACTCAACACAGGATAGGTGAGATCGTTTTAGAAAAGCTTTTACCTCACTGTTACATTTGAATAGTGCCTGATGTCCTCAGAGGGTGGTGTTATCTATAATAAAATCATCAGAAAGGTATTCTGTATCCGCTTTAGGATTTGTCTCGATGAACAGACTTCACTGCAGATACAGTACGTAACCATACTGACCAGGCCTCAATGGAAAGTCCTCATGGCCAGAGAGAAGGGCAATGGAATGAGTAGAGAGACCTAAGCAAGGCTTCTGAATTTGGGCTAAAATATCATACACCTTGTAAACTGCTACTGTAACTATCTGTTCTCCTACCCATCTACCTCCAATGCACTCTGAAGAGAAAGGCCGTCTCTTTCCACATTCTGTTAAGTATAAGTTTTTCATGCAGATGTCACCATATGTGTTTGTACAATAAAACTTAATGATTCTGAAGTATTTTAAAATGTGTCAGAAGACTCTATAAAATGCATTTTTAAAAATTTATGATGCTTTAAGATAAACAGAATATTTGCCTTAAATCAGAAATAAAATAAATGTTTAAGAAATCTTAGGTGGCTAAGAAGATACCATGTCAACTTTTAAGATGTGTTAAACAAAAAAGGATTTGACAATAAGAAAAATAGCTTTAACAGCTCAATTACACTGAATTACATGAATGGTATGAAGTGACTAAAGGAGGCACTGTGTGTGCTAGAAAGAACACTGAGTAGGCCTACGTCTTGGTCTGAGTCTGCCCTTAATCAGCTGTCTGCCCAGGACTATACACATCACCTCTGAACCTTAGATGCCTTTACTTAAAGAGGGGGTTGTCCAGTGTGATAGGTAAGGTTCTACCCAACTTTGAAAGTCTCTTTATCCACAGAAAGTTTGTGTTTATGTATAAATGTATACACGTAATAGGTATGTTCCTTTTCAATTTTATATAAAATTTCTTACAATAATTTTACACCATATTGGGTCTTTTATTTCATAAATTCCTACTTATGTCATTGTGGGTGACTCTACCTCACTCCAGTTAGTAAAATTTCATAGATGGCAGCAACATTTAAGTAACACACAATCTTCATTTAGAGTTCATGTCACATTAATATACACAGAATGGAGCTCACAGAACAGTCTGAGCAGTTTTAGCATTGTGTGTATTTTGAGAGGTTAGATGCAATTCTCTGAAATATTTTTAAGTGTACTCTGTAAAACATGTTTACATTAGTTTATGTGTTGAAGAAAGAATACCTAAGTTTAGGTAACTGCTAATGATCATTTGTACCAACTTTCAGAAAGCATATTTAAGGTTCATTCACGTTGTCACATATTGCAGGATTTCCTACTTTTAAAGGCCAATTCGTATTCCATTGTATGCATATAGCACATTTTATTTATCTACTCATCTGCTGATGGACACGTAGGTTGCTTCCACATCTTGGATACTGTGAATAGTACTGCAGTGAACATGGGAATAGACTATCTCTTTGAAATCCTGATTTCAATTCTTTTGGATAAATATCCAGAAGTAAGATTGCTGGATCATATGGTAATATGCCAAGTGAAATAAGCTGTCACAAAAGGACAAATTACCACATGATTCTACTTATATGAGATATCTAAAATAGTCAAGCTCATTGAAGGGAAGGATAGAAGAGTGGTTGCCAGGGGCTGGGGGGAGATGGGGCGTTGAAAATCAAGTTCTCGAGATCTAATGAAAAAAATCATACCCATAGAAAACAATACTGTATTGTACACTTAAAAATCTTTAAGAGGGTAGATCTCATATTGTCTTCTATCAAAATTAATAAAATAAAAAGGCATTTCCTTCTCAAACAATACCTATGAATACTACTGCATTTTCTGAAAATAATGACACTGTTCTTATTTTAGGACACCTCTAAATACTGTGTTCACAAACTGGATTTAAGGTACAGCTCAATGGTCCCTGTAAGATATTCTAGAGACTGTGGCAGAGCAAAGAGCTCTGTGCTCACTGGGCAGTGACCTGCCATGGTGTCTATACTGATATTCCATCCACACTTCCTGTGGGCTCCCCTGTACCACTGGGTAGAACCAACTCTATTTTCACTGCATTTTTCTCTCTGTTCTTGAATGAAAACCCTTCATTCTAGGACTTGGAAACTTAAGAGCTAGGAGGAACCTTGTCACTTATAAATTAAGAAATGGAAGCCTTTGGACCTAACCAGAGAGAAACCCACAGCATCTATTACACACGCTTTGCTTATTTTAAAATATGTATTGCTAGGGAAAAATTGTGACTTTCTGTTCATTATATGCAATTCTATATAAAGAATAAAAATGATCATTAAGGAGATTTCTTCCTCCAAGAAAATGTTTTACATAATTAAACACTAAGTTATCAGCAAAGAAACTGGACACAGTCACAAAAGATATCTGATATACTTGGAATGCCAATTGCCAACTATATTCTTATTCCTATTTATCCAAAGACAAGTAGATATATTTTTAAAAACTTGGGAATAAAAAAAGAATACCTTCTAATCAAGGCACAGTGAGCAAACTCTTAAAACTGAAAATCAAGTGTTCAGATACTGAGGCTAATTTATGCAGTGATGTTAGCTTGTTGTACTGACTTGACCTTGCAAATCAGCTAACATCGTGCAATCAGAAATAGTTTCCGCAGGAAAATGTCATAATTATTTGTAATTGTCCCACTGACATCTAAGAAGAAATTGCATATCCTTTGTGTTATCCAGCCCAAGTCTCAGTCTTACACAAGGATTCACACTACATGAATTTCACTGTATGTTCTTTTCAGTTGTATTTATACAATAGTTGCAACTGGTGGCTCTATCATATCTGTCTTAGCTGTAAATGAAGACATCACTAACAAATACAGAAATTTTATGGAAATAATGCTCTTGAACTGAGATAGATCTATTGTATTCTTTGCATATGTCCAATGGCTTATTTCAAACAATGGATTTTCTTTGCATTAAAGTAATTTGGACACAAAAATAACTGTTTAATTCTATAGCATTTTTCCATTTTACCATCTCTGAAATCAGCAAGAATCTGACATGAAATCATTGGCATCTTTCTTCTTTCTTAATGGTACATATCATAATGGGGCATCCCACATCAGTAACACCTTAGTTTCAATAAAACATGATCTTTCCTAGCCATTTCTTGTGCGGGAAAAATAACAATCTTCATTAATAGAAAATAGCAATGCATTTAAAAACATAAACTTGAATACTTTACACCTTGAAAAGTTTTTTCATCTCTTTTACTCTTAACTATGTAAGTACTATATATTGAAATACACACACGTCAAGTACAGTTGAAGACTCTTGATTTCCCTTCAAGACCACTAACACTCACTTTTGCAGATTTTTAGAAGTCCATCTTGTAATCATGTTTGCATCTGTAGTTCCTCTTAATAAGATAGCACAAGTGCTAGCATTTCAGTGTTAATGGGAGCCCCAGTTCCTACTCACAGGAAAACTAAGAAACATCTTTTTCTCTTTCTTTTAATTTACATTCCCAGTTGCCTCTGAGATCATATAACCATATATAATGTTCACAATCAACTAATTATATTTTTTTAGTTTTTGAAACGGAGAAGTTTTTAGTCAGGGTCCTAGCACAGTCATACTGTGAATGCAGTATAAAAGGGAAAATGGCAAAGAAAACTTGAAAAGTACAGAAGAGCAAAGAAAAAAACTCTACGTAGTACTTTACTTCATGATACAGATAAGCCCTTCTGTCATCATGACTTTGACATCTGTATAGCTGGAGAAGGGAGATAAGTAGGTTCATTTCATTTCACTTCATTTCATGATTTCCAGCCAGCTGGCTGGCCAGTGGAAGTATGAGACAGGCATTCTCACATGCGGTACCTGATGGCCCAAATCATCAGTGATGAGCAGAAGCAGTTTTTTTTTAAATGTCTTCCCAAAGCATATTTGCACTAATGTTTCTATATTTCCTCCTGCACTATAACCAATCTTGTATTTTCATTTAAACTACTGTTTAGTAGCTATTTGAGTTTTAATTTTCCCTTAGTCACTTATGAAATAGAAATAATCACCAAAATGTGGAAAGAACATCAGCGATTAAATGCTCACTTTCATAAAATATTTAAATGCATTGGTGTCTACATGCCTGAAAAGGGGAGCAACCAGAATCAGATTTGTTCAGCTCCTCACAGAACATTTCCCAAGAACCACCGCCTCAAAGGATCTCAGCCCACGGAAATAATTTTATAAGGAAAATATATGGCAAGGCATTAAACCCCAGACAAAGTGCACTTTACATTCACCAGGGAAAAGAAATTAAGCCCCAAAGTAAAAACTGTCAATTACTCTCATCACTTTGTTGTTATATCACACAGAACTTTAGAACATACTGATTTAATTAAAACATGAAGTCCTCAAACTACCTAAGCTTTGTCTACCTCATAAATTAGCAAAATTTTCATTTAAATACGAGTCCCTTCTCTGTCTTCACCAACGACATGCACAATGTATATGGGCAGTGTTATCAGAGTACTTTCTACTTCTCTTCATTTTTCTCTTCTTCCTTCCAAAATTATTTTACATTCTTATTTCAGACACCTGCGTCCTTTATCATCACGCTTAAGAATCTGGATAATATGATGGTCATTATGGAAAGTAATCACACTCCACACTGATGAATGGCTACTTACAAAATGATTTCTATCATTGAAAGGAGAGAATGTAGTTGAGACTTTAAATTCCAAATAAAACGCTCCAACTCAAAGGACACTGACTAGCTGCGAGCTCCCGGAGTCACCCACCTGGGGCAGCATGCGATTCTCTTCCTCCAGCTGTCTGACTCTGGCCTCCAGCTGCCTAACATAGGACAAGGTTGATTCTAAAATTGAAAAGAAAGAACTCACATTATACACACAGGTCTGCTTCGGTGCACTGTCAGGATATTTCTGGCTTGAGGTATCCAAATCAGGTAGTGACCACTAAATCTGTTATTTAAAAAGAGAAAGAAAAATCCCACCATATTTCTCCCCAGAAAAACAATAGCAGATGCTATCGAAACAACAAGCAGTTTGAACAATCGTACAATGTTGAGGAGAATTCAATAAATGTATAAGTGGTGAGACTGTAGGCTTTTGTGTACCACGTAGCCCTCAGAACATTAGGCATCTTGAAGACGCTTGTTTTCTCTTTTCTACTTATTTTGTGCAGTCTGAGCTTTCAGGGAGCTGTCCCACACATAAGACTCTTTTGTAATGTTCATTATAATCAAATAAATTACAAGGTCATATTAAAAATAGAAAAAGCATTTCAAGTTTCCAGCTCCCTTCATTTTCCCAATAAATATTTCAAGTGTTATAGACCAACATTTTCTTCTTGTCACAAATCTATAGATATTAAGACTGTAATTCAGAGAATGGCTATGAAAGAGCTAAATAACATGAAGTACGCTGAATTTTGACTTTCATTTTGGCTGTGTGTGACAGAGACCCAAGTTTCCGCCAAATCTCCAGGTTAATCAGGGGCAAACTTGAAATTGGTTCTTGTTCTAATTTCTTCACAGGCTCAGGTGTGGGCTGAGCTCACCGTCAGCATCATGCTTAGTTACGGTGTCCTAGTGAAACTTGAAGGTTCACAGCTTTACACCTGGGAAGGGGTTTCATTTTGAGGAACACTCTGACTGTAATTATTTTTTATTAAAGAGAAAATATTCAAGCACATCATATAGCCACATAGCTGCCGTTCATTACCCAAGAACAAACCTTTCCGGCCTAGTGAAATGTACCTAATAGAGCGCAGAGCCATTTCCAGAGTAGGCGTTAAAGCAGCAGCCCTCTTCAGGCAAGCTGAACTTAGGATGAACAGTGATGCAAATTCATACCTGATCTGAAATTTATCACGGAAACTCTATAATTTTTATATGGAAGTTGATTATATATGACCGCAATTCTGTATTTGTGACCTCCAAGTCAACATTTTATTTTCTTAAAATACATAAGGACCGCCAGTCCTTTAGTTCACAAATGTATCACCTAAGCTCATCCCTGACCAGTTTATAGCGGCCTGTTCTCACGAATGTTGGCAGAAAGTCCTTATCAGTGACATTAGTGTAACCGCCCACTGATCTCGCACCAGTGGAGAACACAGCCTTGAGTGGGCCTCATACAACAAAGAAACACAAGATGAAGGAAACTGAAGACATTTGCTGGAAATAGGCTCTCATTTTTTAGCTCAATGAAATGTTAAGAGTTTGCTTTACAGGTTCTTCCAAATGGAAAAAAAAAAGTATAAGGCATAAATGAATAACAAAATTATTGGTTTCATAAATCTGCTTTATCCTAGCAAATGAATAATTTGCGGATCATCAAAATGTGAATGCAGATTGCCCAATTTACAGTTTTGCAAGCCCCACTTTCTACTTAGAAAAACAGCCACTTGAGCAGGGCCAATCAAGGGGAAAGTTCAGAAATATTCTATTTAAATGATGTACAAACCCATTTCTTTTCTCCTTTGTTTGAAATTTACATCTTGTCTACGGCCATACCACCCTGAACGCGCCCGATCTCGTCTGAAATTTACATCTTATCTTTCTTGTCCCTATACTACACTATCCCTGAGGCTGTATCCCTAAAGCAGCTGAAATGACTATACAGAGTGATTCAGGCGACTTAAAAAATGCCACTAAATGGACTTTAATTCAGTAACTTGATCTCAGTCACTTTCTCCTTTTAAAAATCTTTGCAGTTTACATATTTGATGTGATGCTTTCACAAAGTTTCTACTTATATTTCAAAAGTTATGTCAGTACAAAAAAGGGGGAGGGATTACTGAATTTGGAAAGCATTCTCCAATTTCTGATGTCAAATTACAGTAGATGAAGTTCAAAGCTTTGTTTCAAAGCATTCACTGCAAATACAGACAAATATAGGAAAAGCAAGGGAATATTTTAGACAGGTAAAATAATGAAAAAATTAGCTTTATGGTGAAGGCAAAGCTAAGGAGAGCTATGATTTTATTCATTCAACACATATTTACTGTGGCACTGGTTTTTGTCAGGCACTGCTCTGGAGTTGGGATGAAAAGATGACCAGCTATTGCAAGTCTTAGGTTTCTCAGAGCACAAATTCCACTTTAGGACTATAAACCCATAAGCTGTGTTCCCCAGGGCCCTGTAGATTGAGGCTCAGTCCTGTCTCTGTTGCAATTATTACTTAATAATGAAGGGATGGAGCAAATGAGGAACTTCTGGAGGTGGGAGGGAACAGGAAGAATAGCTGATGTGCATGTGTAAGTAAGAGAACTCATGCTCTTAGTTGTTTTATTCAAGAAACTGATCATATAATCCATTAATGGGAGTGGAGTAGGCAAAGATTTTTCTAAATATACTGTAAGGTCATTACTTTTGTCCCTAAATCCCTTTATGAAGAGCCACTGAGGAAACCACCCCAATCCTTTGTGAAGTGAGAGAAAAACAAATATTTATTTTGTTAATCCCTTAGGGTTTCAAAGTTTATTTGTTATTGCACCATAGGCTAACTAAGCCTAACTACTGGTACATAACCAGCAATGGGACAGAAAATATGTAAACATTTGTAAATAAAACATAATGGGATAAAGTGTAAGGAGCTCCATACCTTCAAAATATATCATAATCCACATCCCAGTCCTAAGTGATCATTATTTAAAAATAACTGAATAAAATCTTGTAAGAAAGAAAAGGGGCCCCTTCTGTCCCAGAGGAGCATGTTTGGCCATGTCTGCTACAGCCCTTTCCCCATGCTGCTGCTTCCATTTCCTTCCCTACTCAAGGGGCTTCCAGAGTGGTGCCAACTATTAAACAGTTGGCCTTCCATTGCACCCGGGGAACGTGGACTGACCTAAGAGAAGTGTCTGACAAACACTGCCATTCTTTCTACTTACCACATGAGACACGCGCGCTCACACACACACACAACTGAGTTAGAATATCCCATCACTGGAATTGATCTGTAAGGTTTACACCAGTGGCTGACAGCTGTTAAAACTGAGATTCCAGAATGCCATTTTGGCTTTCAGAGCCCTAGAGACTGAGCGTCAAGGCTCCCCCTGAAAAACAGCCAAATACTAAGCTACACTCTACAGAGATGTCCTGTGTATTAAAGACTGACCCTGTCTTCAGGAAGGATATTACCAGTTGCAAGGAAAGAAGGCAAAAAATAAAACGGTAAGGTGATGTGAAGTTCAGTGCTAAATCACATGAAACAGCAGCACAGAAGGAGAGCGACAGCGGCCGTAGTTCTTTGAAAGGAGGAACCTGAGCTTCACGGATAAGCAGCAGTTGGATGGTCAGAGAGATGAGAGTGGAGCCGCAGGAAGGACAAGGGCTGGAAGTGAGGACTAATCCTGTTGTAAACAGGGAGAGGAATCTCAAGAAGGAAGAGAAAGGGAAATACTGGGGAGCGAAAGGAGGAAAGGCCAGGGTGCTCCCACAGTCGGGACCTGAAAAACCAACGTCAAGACACTGTTGTGCAGGCGATGATTTTCATCTCCCCCCAAAAGTTATTTTATTTCTCTTGTTCCTGGTGGGAACCTACGGACATCTACACATTAGAAAAGCAAGGTGAAGCAAACAATACCAATGTGAAAACCCAACCACATTCTCAAGATGCTCTTTGGGTAAATCTCGTTCATTTTTTCAGAGCACAAACCATTTCTCTCCAAGTGTCTCACTTTTCTTTCAACCTAAATGTAAACGTCCACAGGACCTCTTGCAATAAAACAAATGTAAGGAACAGTCATAAGGATTCCACTAAATTCACATATTCTCGATGTTTCCAATTTTAGAACTGGAGTGCACCTTAGAGATTTCCTAAGCCAACCTGTCCTCGGTCCCTCGACTCGTTTGGCAAATGGGAGAATAAAAGCCCAGAAGGCAGTGAACTTAGCTAAACACTTGGCATCAGTCAAATACATTCAAGAGATCTTGTTTCACTGCTGAGACATCACAGTGATTCCCATCTTGGATCTCCTAATCATTAATATGTCAAGCTTCTTACATAGATCGTTAAATTCTAAGGTCTCCCTTTTTCCCTGTTTTTAGATTTTCCCAGATGGATATTTACCTTTACGACAGCTTGATATTTTCCTTAGGCAAATATCCTGGACTTGATTTCACTTCAGTTTACTCGATCACACAAAGCAGCTCTACGTTTTCCTCTGCTAGTTTGAAAATGCTCTGATGAAAATACTAGGCCCTCTTATTTCGCCTTGGCTGCTGGAGCACTGTTTCTCTCGGTCGGCAAACACCCACCCTTAAAGTCGTCCATGAAGGTGTCTGATTGGTGTACATAAACGGTTTATTGTTGGTAGTTGCAGCTGTCTAATGTTCGTCAAACTTCTGAGTGGTTTTGATTAGATGAAGTGATGTCAAAATTTCAGGGCAGAAAATAAAATCTGGTGCTGGTCCATTCCAAGATAAACGACAGCACTCGGGAGAGTGTAAAGAGAACAGTCATCTGGAGGCTCTAGCAGCCAGGGCTTTACAGGTGTAAGATTTTCTGGGGCTAAGAGTTAGTCTCCCCTCAGCCAGAGAGAGTCTAGTGGCACTGACTTCAAATCCGGAGGCAGTCTCTTCGATAAACCCCAACCTCTAAAGACACTGATTGTATTAGCCCCAAATTCATCCCACCAGCCACAGGCTTGCACACATTCCTAAGGAAATTACTTCAGAATTACATTTCAAAAATTATTACTGTTCCAACTAAAAGTGTTTCTCTTCCTCAGGCAAGCAAAGATGAGCCTCCTACTTCAAATTGTATCAGCTCCAGAGTATAAGTGATTGATTACATTTCTCACTATAATTTGATACTTATTTCTTAAAAATCTTGCTGGGATCAGCATTTTCAGACCTGCCTGGACACTTCGCTCAGACTGCGTTACTGACAGAGAATGAATCGGGCTCGGCCGCAGCCTATTATCTGTGAAGTGATGCTCCTGTCCTCAGACCCTTCCTCCGTGCCCACCTGAAAGGAATATGAGGCAGTTATTTTCTGTGCCGTTCCTGCCATGTAGAAACCTGCTCATGGCTACTCACTGGCCTCAACTTCTTAGCTCTGGGTCTCTGCCCACACCCGCCCTGGCCAAACACTCAGTCCAACACCTCTAATTCCTCTGTGCGTGGTATGGGAAACAGCTTCCTAATCATTAGAATATCCAAAGGCTGAAAAATGTGACAATGTACTTCATGTTAATGGAGGTGTTCAGAGTAAGATCAATGAGATTCTGCCAAGATTTCTACCTGTGTATGCTGTCGGGCTGGTCCCCTTAACTCTGAAGTCCAATAATTCTACATTTTCAATTCTTTCTATTCCATGGATTTCTTTCAGTTTCTTCTCAACTCATTTGCCAATACATCATATATTGAGTGACTCAGGACTTCTCTTTACTTACTTATGCTGTTTATTTTCATGTCGTTTATTTTACACACACTTGATTTACTCTGATACCAAGACTTCCTCACTCAGTCGTGATTACCTGCTGTGTGCCAGACACTGTTCTAGATCCGGGGGATGCAACAGCAAGTGAGGTCACCCTTGGTGGCGGTCACATTCCAGTGGGGAAGGCGGACAATGGAAGGCAAACAGGATCTTTTGTGAAGGTGATACGTGCAACAAAGAACAAAACAGAACTAGCCTGAGAGATTTGGGGAGGTACAGCGACATCAGGGAGCATGGCCTGGGAAGAGGTCTCTGAGGGCTCAGATCTGAAAATAAGCCAACTACGGGCGGAAGGAAAGGTGAGTGCATGGGTGCTGGCTGGGAAACCCAGATCCTGGCATCCAGGCAAGACGGGGCAAGTGAGCAGCTGGAGACAGGGATGTCTGTCTCGTCACCGTCCTCTGCTGCTTAAGTTTTTAAAACTTTGTGCGCTTTTTGGCTGTTTACACTTAGACCGAGACTTAGACTCCTGGACTGGTAGTCTTTCCTTGTGGCAAGAACCTTAGCCTATGTTTGGCTGTGCTTCCTCACACCCCCCACTTCCCATCCATTGGGAAATCCTGGCCCTACCTCCAGAACATCCCACGAATCCAACCTCACAGTAGTCTCCTAACAGCATCTCTGCTTCTATTCTTGCCTCCACTCCAAGTCTATTTTCATTCAGTCTATTTCAAACCCACAGCCGCCAGGGTTTTCTTTCCAAACGCTGTCTGAACTTCCTTCCCCATGCACAGCCCTGCAGGAGCTCAATGTTTTGCACCAGGTAAGAAATAAAGTCCTTAAAACGTCCAGCAGAGCCCACGTGGCCTGGCCACCTGGTACCTCTCCCACTTCACACCATCACACCCTCTGCTCCAGCCATGCAGCCTCCTTTCAGTCCCTGAAACCCCCAGACGTGGTCTAGCTTCCTGGGGTGCCCTTCCCCCAAATAGCTGTGTGGCCACTTCCTCACCTCCTACCAGTCTGTTCAAATCTCAGCTTCTCAATGAGACTCACCCAAGTCCACCTCATTTAATCCTGCGACTTGTCCCCATCTCCAGCCCATACTCATGATTCTCCTTCAGCCTGTTGTACTTGTCTTCAAAATACTCGATCACCTTATATCATTTAAATTAACTTGTTCATATGTTATGTTTATGGTATAAGATGTCTCTCCCCATCAGAACGTCAGCTCCACAGGCAGGGATCTTTGTTGTGTGAGTGATGTGCTCCACATGCCTAGCACAGTGTCTGGCACAGTAAGCAATTTATTGAATGAGTCAACCAATAAATCAGTTATGTAGATAGTGCCCTGAGAGGAAATCATAGTATAGGTCTTTTCAATCACTCTGGGCAAGACAGATTTGTATTTAAATGAAGCCTAATGTCAATTCTGTTGTGCCATTTGAAAAACATTTGTTGGAACATTAAACTTTGGATGAAAACTTTAAGGAGGTCCTCAAGCTAAGTCAGATCTAGTCGTTGGTAGGTCATTTCAATAAGAAATCTGAAATGTACTTTCACCAGGCTCCAAAAGAACGTGGTGGGGGGAGTAGAAGGGAATGTAGAAAGACAAACAGATACAAAAACAGCTGTGGGGGATGTGCACAATATGGACTGTTTCTATTACTAATATCTTGGAATATATTATAAAGGCTCTTCAGCTGGATATCTGCTTAATACGGTTTCCTTTTGGTTACAAATACCCACTGGAAGGAATATAAATTTCACCCAGACATTCTCTTCCCAGCCACCCCCAGGAGGGTTGCACTGAGGGCCAGGGGAAAGCACTGGGTAGGTGTCACCTGGGCCCTGAGTGACGGAGGGGCTCTGAGCTGTCAGAGAGCCACCTGAGAAGTGTGGTGGGCAGTGGTCCACATCAAAACAGGTTATGTTTCTTTGTGAAGAGAAAAAAAATCTGACATTTCAAAGGGGGGAAAAAAACAGAGCAATGTGCTCTCTTGTTTATCAAAATTAAATCTAATTAATTAAATCTAATTAATCTACTTAAAATTAAAATGAAGGCTGGCAATACTGAACCGTTTTCAAGACGGCTTTGACAGAAAAAACCATGAGTGCTATTCTCCTAGCCATGCAAGTGCTATATTTTTTGAAACAGTCCAGATTTTGTTTCATTTATTATTTTCTAGCAGAGTAAACAGTTAAAATGCACATCCAAATCCAACGATTTTCATGAGTTAATTAAGAAATCAGAAAAAAAATCAGGGTCTGTGTCCTAACTTTTGTATCAGAAAATAATCATCATAAATTTGTTTTGAGTGTCTCCTCTTTCTAAATGGTGTTTTTAAAATGGAAGAAAATGGCATTTTGTTGCATATTTGCTATCATCCACCTGCACCTACCCCTTGGGAATTGGCACCATTGCTCTCTAAGTTGGAGACTCGATGTGGAAGACCTTTTATTTAACTTATTTCTGAGCTGCTCTAGCACCAGCACAGAGCTATGAGCTAGAAGGTGCTCAGCAACTTATTGTCGAAGGTAGGTACGCACAAATGTCGTCACTCTGTCCCCAACTGCTTTCCTGCGGCTCAGAGTTCTGTGCTCCCAGGACAGTCAGAAGCAGTCAACTCAAAATGCAGTCAGACTACCACCTAGAAAACACACAACAATCAATCTAAAATGAAGACTGGCTTAGAGGAACTTCTTGTGCCCTAAAATTGCCTTCACTTTTACTGTTTCTTTCGAAAGCATCAGCCCTGCAAAGGAGGTGCTAGGTACACGGCAATAAATTGGACTGAAGGACTGGGAGCTACAGGGAAAATATTTCAAACTCTAAAGGGCTATTTAGCATGCGGACCATTTTAGCAGCTATTTAGGGTTAAAATGTGTCTTTCTACGGTGACATTGCTGCTGTTGTCTTTTCCCCGAGAAAATAACTGTCTTTTCTAAGGCCAGAGAATACAACTGATGTCATTTTAATAAATGTAACAATTCTCTTAAATGTGGGTGGCCCCCTTCTAAGTGCATCTGTCCATATTGTCAATGAATGCACAAGGGAGTAAATCTGTAAAAACAAGATTTCAAGAGAAAGTAAACCTATAAAAATGTATTTTCTCTTAGGATAGTTATTTTGAATTTTTATGTATATTTAGATGTTTTAAAAATCCTATATATAGTTGTTGTTTATGGTCATACTTTCCAGCAAAATAGAAGTTTCATCAAGTTATATAACAAAGCATCATTAGTTTAGACTCCATCAGTTGGGAATTCATAAAACTTTCATTGATTTTAGCTTATAGATACTATCTGCACTACTATGAAACAAGAGTTGGCAAAACAAACCCAAAGTGTAACAATTAAGAAATAGTTCCCCTACATAAGAAAATCGAAGTTTTCACAGTGGTTTAGCGTTATATAACCACACATAAAATGTAGACAGATAATGGATGGATCTAGTTAGTTAAGATAAACACACTGGGAAAGACTATATACTTTGAAACATTTTTTTGTATGTTCATGATTTTAGTATATTTTTCAACAAGTACTTTGTAATCACAGTCACAACATATATTTATATTGAGCACTTACTATGTGCTAGACACTCACGTGCCACAGACTCCACTGAAAACAAACACAAAGGGCTCCTCTACTCAAGGAAAGTTCTAGTAAGGAAGACATACAGAAAGACATGTGTACACAGACACATAAATAAGTACACTGTTTCTCTGAACAAAAGAGTTACTAGGCAACAACAGACTAATCGATTTGGTCAAGCAAGTAAATCAGATGACAGAAATAACGGCTAATAACTTTCACTTGATTGATCATGTATCAAGCATTTTGCTAAAAAGGCATATACATTTTTCACATTAATGCCTTCAATCCTCACTGCAAAACCAAGAAGCAGATATTATCACCACCATCTTGGAGATGAAAGACGGAAGGCTTAGAAATGTTGAATGACTCCTCAAAGTCACAAAGCTGGTTGAGTTCAGTTCTGGAACTCAACCTGAAGCCTGCCCAGAGAAGCCCACCATTTGCAGCACTATGAATGCTTCTCACTGCCAGGGAACACAGGCCCTGTGATGAGAAAGGGTGAGGGCCATATTAAGCAATTATCAAAGGATCTGATGAGCACCAACAGTCCAATTAACTTCAATTCTCTTCCTGATTATACTTGAGCACTGTGCCATCCCTCCACTGATGCATTTGGTAAAAGAATGAAAACTGCATCTTTCCCAGGATGCAAATAACATTTCTCCAGTTCGTATGGTGGTGACTTCAAGTAAACAAGAGTCAGCCAAAGGGAAAAGAGCAAGTTCCACAGTCGCCAGCCACCAAACCATCCCAACCAAGGTGCATGGATGAAGCTAAGTCAATAGTGGGCTTAATAAATGCCAATGGCCGTTCACAGTGCAACCTTGGAAAAATTTCACAAACTTGTTATAACCCACATCTCAGAAACCTACAGGCTTGGAAGAAAATGCTGGGCAAAGGCAAAGGACAGTGTCTTCTGGCTTGTCAATGTCTAATTTTAGTTTTTGAAGCAGCTGCTTTTCTGAATCTCTCCTGGATTCTCTCCCAGACATCTGGGGAACCAAGTTATACGTTCACTCTGCTTCATTTAATGCCATGGCTGTGACATCCTTCCTGGTGATAACGGGAGTACTGGATGCATATAACCAACAGGAGTAATTATAGGCATGTGGAGAGAAGTTGGTTATAAATATTAAATATCTCAACATACTGTATTTAAAGTAATCACCCTTGTCCACAAAATCCTATGGATTCTGACCGTATCTATCAATACTTCTAATACATGAGAAACTGGGGTGGATACAATAAACTTCTACACTTCAAATAACAGTAATTTTCAAATAATGGTTTCCCAAGCTCCGCCTGAAATTATACACACAACAATCGAAAGGATGTTTTAAATTCACTTTGGCCATACAATGAACCTATTAAATTCCGTCCTGCTTACACTAATTTGCACATTGATTATGTATTACCCTGGAAATGGTATGTGCTCTATTATAAAACAGCATTCTTAAATCAGTGATTTTTATTCACCCTCGCAAAATACAAGCATGTTTCTTTTAATTTCAAAACAGATGGAATTGAAAATCTTTAAGTTTTCAATTGAGTTACTTCTTGTCAGTGCAGAATCATTCTCACTGTTTAAGGAAAACCTTAAACTGTAAATAGGAAATGTGCAAATGAACAAGTGAAAGAAGGAACAAGATAGACTGTGAACGCCATGTCCTTAAAGAAGGGACCGTAAGTTATCCGTCTCTATAACCCCAGGTCGGCACCAATATTAAATCCCAGATCGTCGATTCCCGGTCAGGGCACATGCCCGGGTTGTGGGCTCGATCCCCAGCCGGGGCTGGGCAGGAGGCAGCCGATCAGTGACTCTCTCATCATTGCTGTTTCCATTTCTCTCTCCCTCTCTGAAATCAATAAAGACATATTAAAAAACAAAACAAAAACCCAGATAGTTGTGAAACTAAGGTGCATGCCTCTTGAGCATGAAAATAACAACCTATGAGTATTTTAAGAGCTAAAAAAGTCTCTCTATATAAAGTTCAAGTCTATGAGAGCTGAAAGGAAATGCAAGCAGTTGACTTTAAGGAAGAAATATAACTGTGAATAAAGTAAAAGTACAAATAAGATCACAATAAAAGCATTCCTCTTTAGGACCAATTATGATTTAAAAAAATAGTATACCTGGTCCCAAATGGCTTGAGGAAGGCATTCTAATTAAATAATAATTAAATGGTGTTTTCACACACTTGGGAAAATCCCATTCTAGGAAGATACCTCAGGGCACAATGGCTTCAGGGAAGCTGGCCAAAGAGGTGGCTCCCCCGAGTATCCCTTCAATTAATAATTAACAGTATTCTATCCTGGCTCCTCCGGGAGTACATGGCTATGGGGTCACCGTCACTGCTTAAAGAGAATTACGAGTCTCTTTTCTCCCTGAGAGTAAACAGTTATGGAAGAACTTATAACAATGAAAGGAAGTGGAGGATCTGCTAAGAGAATTGCTTATACTTACACCCTTCTGCCCTCTGTGGACAGCTCAGCTTTCTGTGTTTGCACCAACGACTCAACCAGGCCTTCTGGTTGAGGCTACTGACTTAGCAAATATGCTGAGAAAGGGTTTTTCAAGTCATATTAGACCCAGGAATGGGACAAGGTGAACTGCTTTTAATTTGCAGTCTGTCCTTAAGAAATACCCAGGAACACTGAGTTGGAATAAAACAATAGGCCCGTGGCCCATGTAAATTCAAATCCATGAAAAATGATGGACACTTCTCACATTTACAAATGTGTATATCTTTCAATAATGACCAATTTAACCAACTGACCTATAGGTAAATCTTCTTAGCCTAAATAACAACTCAAAATTTATTTTCCTATTGTCTGTGTGGGGGTTACTGAGAAGTCAACATTCAAGAGACAATGACTTCTCTTATCCTATCACTTCTATCAAGCTAAGAATTTAGCTCCTAATATACACAGAGAAAAATGAATTACTTGGAGGAAATGCATATAATAATTACGAAGATAGTGCTCCTCAATTCTGTGGGAATAAGAAGAAATCCGCCATTTTTTATAGAGGCCTAGGAAAGAATTTGCTGTGTGACCACCACCATCATTGCATTCTTGACACATCTTGAAAGGGAAAAAAAGTTAGCTCAGTCAAAACCTCCACAACAGCTCAAAGAAGGCTCTACCCCAAGAAGGGGATATCAGAACTTTCTCAAATCCACAGGGTCTTTAAGGAATTGCCTGGTATGATCTTCTGCTCACTCTGATCTAAAGAGTAAGCAGATGGTACAGTAGCTCAAAGTTAACTTCGACACAGAACCTAGAGCTCTAGCCCTGTCTCCTTTACAGTGGCTGGGTTGGGCCTCCATTTCTTACACTTTCAGAAGCTAAGTTCTATCCGGCTGTTTAGTGTCTCAGCTCCTGAGATCAATGCTCACTGCCCAATCTTTTGTGTGTGGGGTCCAGTGAATTCCCCAGCCAATATCCCGGGCATTTGACAGGGCACTTGGTCTTCTGCATGACTTCAGCATCATAATGGTATCAGCTGTGCCCATTATTTCTTAGTTTATTCTACTGCATTTTAGTCTACTTTTATCACCTGAAAAGTACATGCAATATTTAATTGAAAACAACATTTACTGAGAGTTAATGTATTTTTTAAATGTGGTCTCTTAAAAGTTACTCTTACATAAAAGCTATACAACTTTAAAAGTCTATGAATTAATTCTACTGCATTATAGATTTTATGTATTGTTTGGTGTTTTTTTAACGGTAAAATAGAGCATGTCTAATCCAGTCTTAGGATATTCTTTGTTGGACAAAGGGTTATAGTCTAGGGCCAAAAGACTGCCTAAACTCATCCTGATCTGCTGTACTATTGAGAGAGCCTGCCCATTGTGGATGCTTTTAATTTGCTCTGATAATCTAGGACCAGGCATCTTTCCTGTTCATTTGCTTCCACTAACTTAAACTAGCAATCTTCCAGACAGTTCCAGCTTTTATCTGACCCTGCTCTATCTGTGCAATAGCCTTCTGAAGACACTCATCTGGGATCCGGTATAGACAAGTAGTTGGAGCGTGGATGCTGGGGCCAGACTGCCTGAGTCTGACTCCTGGCTCTAACCCCTACTTTGTGGCCTTGAACAAGTTATTAAACTCCTGGGCCTCAGTTGCCTCATTTGTAAAATAATTAATAACATTGCCCACCTCACAAGTGCAGGATTAAGTGAGTTACTTTGTATAAGGCACCAGGGACAGTGCCTGCACACAGTGAGCCCCACCTATTATTATCACCTGCCCCCTCCTAGTGCTAAATGTAGTTTTGATACCACCGCCTCATCTCTGGCCCTCTGCAGGGGAGCAGACTGCTTGCTTTGCTCTGCCCTCTTACTCCAGTGCCATGATGGCAGCAGGCCTGTGCTCAACGTCTTGTGATCTCGGCCTGCCCCATGCAGGCCATGTGGTTTTCAGCTGGGCGTCCCCGGCTGTTCAGTCTCACTAACAGTGGCAAGTAATAGCAGCGTCCAGTGACTGGGCCCTGACCACTACATCGCGCACTGAACCTCAGCAGAGAGAATCTGTGAAATGGGACTGAAAACCAGATGAATACAAATGGAAAGAAGATTCAAAGGAAAGACAAAGCCTGTGTTTTGGAGAAGCACTGACTAAATGACTGAATGTACCCAACATACGTTTGACTAGAGTTAATAAACTGACTACTTACACACTGATGGTTAATAAACAATCTGTGTTTAGGCCAAGCCAAAGGTCACATATAAACAGTACATTTGTTTATTCAACAAATATTTGAATGTCCCAGATACTGGAATATAATGGAGAACAAACAATAGATAAGAAACAAGAATATAAATAAATGAAATCATTTCAAATGTACTAAGGGGGATGAAGGAATGACTATAGTCAAGAAGGGCCTCTCTAGGGAATTGACATTTAAATTGATAAATATTAAATAAATGAAAGCCAGCCTAGTTAGAAGATGGGCCTTCTAGATAGAAGCAGCAGCATACACAAAGGCCCTGTGGTAGAGATGAGCAGTTTTTGTGTTTTTTTAATAGAAAGTACAATTAGAAAGAAGAGGGTAAAGTATCAAGTCCGTATCTGCCTCAAACCAGCTTGGTGATTAGGGTCTTGTGATCCCTTCCAGCTCTAAAATTCTACAAATCTCTATAGGAAATGATTTACTGATAGGCACAGATAAGGCAGAATATACTGGCTCTAGCACTTCGGACTGACTCTACAAAAATGCCAGAGGAAGGCATTTCAGTAGATGATATGCATAGTCATCAGCCTTCATTACAAGAACAAAGAAGATAGATTGAATCTTAGAAACTCTGTGGTGATCTGGTTATTCAAAGAAAGAATAAATAGTCATGGATAACGCCCCATCCTCATAGCAAAAGGACTGCAGGACTCAAGGATGGAGATGGGATGGATGAGTGGGAACTGGAGACTACAGTAACAGTCAAGCAAGCCCATGAATAACTTGGGAGTTTAAAATATTATTTTAATTCCTTTCTAAAAACTGAGATGGAGATTTGAATGTTAAACTCTGCAGGGGACTCTGAAATCAACACCCTTTTCAAGTCCCTTCTGAAAAACTCATTTCCAATTATGAGCACAATGACAATGTTTCAGATGAATTCCCTCTTAATGAGGAACGAGAGAGTTGGAGGACATTTGAACGGGGTTGCCTGGCTAAGTATTTCATTTGCCACTTAGCTTTGCGAGTCAGGATAGACAGCCATAGTTCAGACATTCATATTTCTGAAAAATGGTGTGCTGTTTCATTTGGAAAGAAAATTTGGGGAAAACGTTGCATCTGGCAATGCCAACCTCAGCATTGGGACTGCTATATCCTGGATGGTGTAGGTGTTCCTCAGTACAGAAGGTAAACCTCCAGTCCACGTGGAGTTTATTTTGTGAAAATATCTTTACGGATAAATTGCTCAAATGGATAGCCTGGAAACCATGGCAACTATATATTTTAATTAAAGTTTGCTTCTTGGAAAGAAAATATTAACTAATTGGTGCCTACAAGTCTTAGTTGAATTGGCTTAGCTTTGGGAAATACAGGCTTTTAGTAACAGGAAAAGAGAAATCTTCCACTTCCCCATCTCCCGTTTACTATAAGCATCTCTTATAACATGAGAGCCCGAGTTAATTCTCCAGTATCTGCAGCTAAGATTCGTTCTGTGAATAGAAAGTCCACTTTAATACAAACAGAAGAAAAACTATGACGGTTTAGGAATGTTTTTCCCGACATCATTGGTGACACACACACACACAGAGAAACATTTTAAAAACCTTTGATAGCTATCATTAATACTTTCAATTTACTGAATGTTAATGACATGTTTACCATAGGAAAGTGACAGTTTGCCATTTGGTGAATAACTGCCTGAAACAGAAGTGGGAATCTTTAATCACTCATTTACTCAACAAAATTTACGGGCAATCAACCATGTGTCTGTAATGAAAAAAAAGAAAAAAAAAAAATCAAATCCTAATAGAGTATATTTAACAGAGCAGCCCCTTACTATGTGCTTTCTGGACACTTTTATCTTCACAATAGTATCATCACTATTCAACAGATAGAATGGGTGGGATCTAGCAAAAGGTTAGTGACTTTTTCCAAGCCAAGTACTAAGATGGTTGTCTGCACCTGCAAACCAGTTCAAGGCTTCAAAAGAAATGACCAGTAGCTTCATCAGTAGCCTGTCAATTTGTAAATAACAAAGCCAAAACCAAAACTCAGGTGAATCGCTGGACTGATCTTTCTAGTCACTCGGTAGGACAAGGGCCCTCTGTGACCCCGTGGACCAAAGTCAAAGCAGAACCAAAATTCTGAGGTTCTGTCTAAATATATGAGAAAAGCAATCCAAGCTGGGAACGTGTCAATTTTGCCCCTGATATTCAAGAACAGGTTATAAGAGAACCATATAAGTGTCCACGTAACGATACAAGTGTCCTGGAAAGGACGGATGGTTAAAAGCTATCCAAACCAAACTGGGCACTGAGGCAGTTCTTAGGATGATGAAAACTACCAACATTTTATTTGAAATTTGTCATCTCATTGGCTGTCAACTAATTCACATCTCGAAGTTCTTTTAACAAATACGTCTCAGGAATGTACTGTAGCGTTATTGTTTTTGCTATTCACATTGCATTCCCTTGTCGCCACTCTTTCTGGTCCCAGGTGTTCCCACACCAAGTCCACCATGGAGCTGACTCCCTCCAGCTGGTCTGCGCATTCCCACCATGCTGGGAAAGTTCCCACGAAAACCCAGCAGGGAAGCTTTTTCAGGCTGTGGTCACTGCACTTACAGCCATTCCCCCAGGTCCTGCGCATCCACTTGCCACCTCAAAGAGGGAGTCCACATTATCATCTCGGGAACACACACCAGGGTTCCAAAGTATTTTATTTGAGGAGGTTTTATCTGCTTATGCTGTTGCTCATCTAAACACTGTCCCTTTTGTTTGCAAAATCTACAAATCCCAACTGTCTTTCAACAGCTGCCCTCAAGTCCTTTCATCTCAGCAGAGCCTCCTGTGACTAAGTTAGCTTGTAATGGTCACTCCCGTCCCTGAATTCAGACCACACTTTCCCTTAACTCAATGAAATACTATGTAGATTAATACAGGATTCCACTAATGTATCCATATGGTAGTCTAACCTCCCCAGTTGCATACGTTTCTTGAGGGCAGGAACTTGGTTGAAAAAGAAATCCTACTAGAGTATATTTAACAGAGCATCCCCTCGGTCTGGCACAATGTTAGACATGTGATATAAACTACATAAGAACTTGCTACTTGAGTAAATATTTTTAGTCTTAAAATCATTACCATAACTAGATTCGATCACTAAAAAAGTCACATTTACTTCCACCAAGTTTATTTTATGAAATTTCACCATTCCCAAAGGCTGCCGGGGGGGGGGGGGGGGGGTGTCAAGCTGTTCTTAAGTTATTTATGCTAAATGCAGTCTGAAAAAACAATTAGTATTTTTTCCTACTCTTGATTACAAAATGTTTAAACAGATTGTATTTAAGGAACTACCTCAGCCAACCCCATGGGAGGTGGGGTGGATGGGCAGAATTCCAAAAGTTTATTTGTAAATCAGTTGTTTGGAAAGAGGAAACACTTTCCCAGCGACAGAAATAATGCTCTAACGTGGGGATTAGTTTTCCAGAAGCCTGCAACAGATGACGTACAAGGGGCTGGGAGGAAGGGAAGCTCTAGCCAGGGGACAGAAGCAGGTCTAGGAAGGCTGACTTTACCCCCAGGGCCAACGCTCTGGGGGTTGGGGGGGGGGGGCAGGGACACAAATTCAAGCACTGTGCACACCTCTTTTTCTGTGTTGTATCTGGGAATCAGGGTCCAGTGCTCCAGTGCCGGGGACAGGAAATCCCAAACAGCAGTAGAGTCTCCGCTATAACGTTCAAGAGGAAAGACAGGAGCAAATACCAAGTTAAACTTGAAGGGCAGGGGCCGCTTGTGGTTACCCAGCTGGACAGGCCATTTATGTATCAACAGCCTCATAAATGAATGGTAGACGCACTTGAGGGTATGTGCAAACGACAGGCATCTGCGAAACCACTGAGCCCAGTCTTTTTCAATGCGTGTGCTTCTAAACTCTGGATTTCCTCACCAATGAAAAGCTGCTCTGGGAAAATGCCATTCCATGGTCAATCGGCTTGCAAACCACTAAGCTAAACAAATTCAATCAAAGGTCACCACCAGCCTTTAAGACAATAGTGAACATCGTAAATCTTGGCAATGTTGGGGAAAGATACACTAAGCAACAGTTCCAAAACTGTTTTAAAACAGAATGCTTTTTGCAAAGGACAACACTATGCAGGTCATGGGTTGGAAAAAAAAATTTTTTTTTACAGATGAGGTAACTGGGGCCTAAAGTAGTAAAATAATTCCTTGAGATAGTGTGGGGTTAGGATGTGAAAGAGAAGGGACTAGAACTCAGAGTGCTCCTACACCAGGTCGGTATCCTTTCTTCTACAGTAACACGCAGCTTCTAACTCCAGCTCCAGCCACAGGCTCAATCCTGTCCGGCAGCTGTGCCCTCACCCCATGTGCTCTCCTCGGGATCCTGAGATTCTGCCTTCCCCCTTCCTCCATGCCTGAATGCCCAGGCTCATTCCAGACTGCCCCTGACTCCTGTCCCTAATCTACTCTACTTAATACAAAATTCTGTTTCAACTGCCAGTTCACAGGGATCTCTGCAGATTACCTGCCACCAGAATCCCCATCACAACATGGCTGGTCACCAGCCAAGACATGCCTGCTGCTCTCAGTGGGCCTCTTCAATGCCAAGTCCTGCTTGCAGCAACACCTGACTGGAATGTCCCCCAGAGCCACCGAGGGGCCCAACCAAAGTCCCTGCCCTCCTTGTGAATACCTGGTACTCACGTCCCACCCCTGTTCCTCTGCCGCCCACCAAGCTGTTTGTTGCCACAGGCAACATCTTGTACCAGTGTGGGTAGGACAGCCTTCTGCCTCAGCAAGTGTCCATGGCAACCAGATGGGGCCAGCTAATAGAATTAAAGTCCACAGATAATTCCCCAAAGTTAGCTTAGCCGATAGATGATTTATCAGAGCAGTGAACATTTGGCAAAACTGAGTATACTGGGCTCCAAATCCTCTTTGTGGCACTACGGTCTGCTGGGCAATGACATGGCTTAAAGTGAGAGCCTGGGAAGGAGAGGCACCAGTCCCAGCCTTGCCTGGACTAGAGAAAAAACACTGCCTAGGAAATAAAACAAGAGAGGGCAGGATGCAAATCAGCAGCTCAGTCCTAGTCCCACGTCAGGTTCAACTAGATTTATCAAGGGCCAAGGGTGCGCCAGGTAATATAAGGAATATAAAGAAATATAACACACGTGAGATTTGTACAGGTTAGTTGGGAACATAAATGTGAAGTGTACAAAATAAATATGATTTAAATGACTATGAAAATAAAAATCGAAGACACAGAGTCATCACCAACAGCAACATGATTATTGCCAATGGGTCATACAAACAGTAACAGCCCTGAATGTTCAGAGCAACAATATGACAATGCCTCATCTGTGGCCATAACAGAAGACTCAGGATGCAAAAGGCAGTAAGATCACCTGACTCATCCATCCTTCCATAAAATGGGCACGTTAAAACCTGACCTATGGGAGGATTAAATAAGATGGTTCATATCAGGCATTTTAGAAGCATCAAGAGCTCTACAGCCCTGGTCAGGAGGCTCAGTTGGTTGGAGCACCCTCCCATGCACCAGAAGGTTGGGGGCAGGTTTGATTCCCGGTCAGGGCACAAGCCTGGGTTGTAGGTTTGACCCCCAGTCAGGGCACATATGGGAGACAACCAATCGATGTTTCTCTCTCATATTGATGTTTCTCTCTCTCTTATGAATAAAATAAAATTAAAATTAAAGATAAAATTAATAATAAAGAGCTCTACAAACTTAGTTATCATGCTTTCGTATTTCAGGATTAAAACCTAGACTAACAACACTATCCTTTTTATATAAAACTCAAGAAATATCATATCAATTTGTTTCAGAACTTGAGAATATTGTCAGATTTCCAAAATTAGAGGTGAATGTAATTAGCACATAGTAGGCACTCAATAAATGTCAGACAAATGAATGCTAAAATGAAAATTTTGTATGGATAGTATTTCCTTTTTGTCGTTAAAAATCCTTAAAATGACTTTATAAACTGAACAATTAGAGCAAATTATGTTTTCCCACAGAGACTATTCTGTAATTGGGTGTTTTGTTCTGACCAAGGATTCAGTATTACAGCAATCACAAATATGATCTACAATTTCATAAAAGCAAAAATAACGTAATCATAAATCTTTATAATCTTGTAAAGTACTGAAGTTATTCTTCAAATCCTAGAATACGGGCATTTACGCACAGTACACATTGGTTATACAAAGGGCCCTAATGCATCATACATTTTACCTATATTACAAAATGCAACCCTATTATATTATAAACTCAAACCCAGACTACTGTGGTAACTGTAATATTAAATATTTAATTAACAATGATTTTCTTGCTTTCTTAGCACTCTCTCCAGGTGTTCACACGTAGTCCAAGAAGTTCTGACTTAGACCCCCATTTTTCTTCTGATAAATGTTGCACAGCAAACAGAGGCATTCTAAGTCATTTCATCAACTGACAGCTGCCAGTTCAAGGAAAAGGTGATTGGTAAATGTTTACTATTGATAATTATAGTGTGGTGGTGTTTCAGCACCTCAAAAATTAGTCTGTAGGTCACCACAATGCTTCTCTCATTTTCTACTACCTCCTGCTTCAGTCAGATAGAAAAAGAGATGTCCAATATCACACTGAAAGTCCACCATCACACCTAAATGGTGCCTCACCCTCCTTACCTTTTGCAGTCTTCAATTGATCTGAACTCCTGAGTAAAGCAGTGCTTCTCAAACATTCCTGCGCATGCACATAACTTGTGGATTACTTAAACTGTCGATTTTGGTTCAGCGGGTCTGAGCTGGGCTGGCCCTTTCAGAGTAAGGTATTATAGCACTAGGGATACTCAGCCCTGTACCACTGTGAGGCCTCGAGCAAGTGAACCAGCCCTCTGAGTTGGTTTTACATCTGCAAAAGGGAAATTCCGTTGCTAACATTTTTGGAATTGTTGTAAAGCTAAACTGAACTCACACAAAAGCTCTTAGCAAGGCGCCTGACACATAGATTCTCATAAAATGTTGGTTACCTTCACTTTTATCACAAAGTCATTAAAAACAACCACAACCATGATTAAAAGATCATTAGCTTGAGCTTTTAGACACAGTCTCAAAAGGACTCTCACCAGAATTGCTAAAAGCCAGCAAAAGCCAACACCCTACATTTCAGCATTGATGGAAACTGTCGATAGAGAAGGGCCTTGAGACCTGAGGAATGTGTGAACTATGCAGCGTGGACGAGAGCAGGAGGGAAACAGGAAGCAGTCAGAGAGGAGGGCTGCCCCAGATGACTGCCTCTGGAGTTTGGGCTGCAATTCTAGACATTTTTAAATGCTTAACCATATCTCCAGCTTAAAAATATTTAAATTATTAGGAGTCACATAAATTTTGAATCTAGCATAAATCCCTCATTCTGAATTTTCAATACATCAACTTGAACTAGGCAAAATGTCCTCCTAACCCACTGAGTTGGGAAAGGAAGATGTAGCCCACTTTGGACGAATATCTCATTGAGTCTGGCAGTACCCTACTAGATCATCTTGTCCACAAGGACAGGTGCTGCACCTTGCTCACTGCTGTAACGCAGCACCCAGCCTGGGCCTGGCGCACTGTATGTGTTCAATAAATATCTAGTGCCTAACCAAGTGGCAATTGTGCTTGCTTGAAACGTTAGCATACCTGGCAGATCTCCAGCTAGAGTTAGCAACAGTATGCGCCGTGCTATGGACTGAATGCTTGTGTTCCTTCAAATCCCTAAGGTGAAGCTTAACCGACGCCCCCATGTGATGGTATTTGGAGGTGGGGCTTTGGGGAGGTAAAGGGTGGGGCCCTCATGAATGTGATTAGTGCCCTTTAACAACAACAACAACAAAAAACACAAAGATTATCTCTCTCTCTCTCCCCCCCCCTCTCTCAATCACGTAAGGTTCCAGCAACCAGGAAGAGGGCCCTCACCCGAACCTGATCATGCTGGCACCTTGATCGTAGACTTCCGGTCTCCAGAACAATAAGAAATGAAGTTCTGTTGTTAAGGCACCCAGTCTATGATATTTTTATTATAGCAACCTTAGCTGACTCAGACCACAATCTTGGGGTTATTATATGCAATAAACATACAGTAAATAAAGCATTCTAATTCATACTTTTCAGTAACTTAAACTTATCTCCCCACAATTTCTCTGAATTAACTAAATTAGATATGTGATTATGTAAGTGGTTATGTAATGAGTTAATATTTGACTTTGTCCATAAAACCATTTCAAATCAAACTCAAAAATGGCTGTTTAGGAAGATACAAGTTCGTGTTCTCTTAAGTCTCACAAAATGTATCTTGCTCAGTTAAGTCTCACAGAATGCACAGCATAGAAAGCACAGTCACCATCTTCCTGTTCACGTTCATCGTTGTAGCTGTACCACTTAGCACAGCTCTGGCACCTGGAAAGTACTGAAAAGCCATCTTTTATGAAGGAATTGAAAGGAGGAAGACAGCACGAGACAGGAGGAAATATCTTCTTGGAACAAGTTTATAGTTCAATTGAAAAAAAAAAGTGTCAATCTTCAAGTTGTCATTTTGGGTACCTAATGTCATTATCTTGGACACAGAAGTACTTGATTATTAAATCAGCAATGCTGATTACAGAATCAGAAGTACTCTATAATGAATTAAATTCAGTAATTAATCAAAGCCAGTGTGCCCACTTGTATACATCAATATTGAATTTTAAGCATATAACTAGCCAAACAAAACCGAGACCTTGACTTTAATCAGTGAATGCCAAGATACAATTTGCTGAATTCTACAAGTAATGAAACTTGTCATTGTTGAAGCCTGATAAACGGTAACTGAGGCACAATACAATTTTTGAAAAATTGAGTTGAGCAAACATCAACTGGAATTGGGCAGTGCCAAAGCAAAAGTGGTTGGGAGCACACCACAGATAGGACAAGGTTTTTATAGTGAAGATGTGGAAGTAAAACAAAGAAACTATTTCAGTGCTTATAGCTTGAGCGGTTGCCTTATATGGGAAAGTCTAGTTGAGTATTTGTGATTGGCTGTACTTAAATTGCACTTTCTTGGATTAGAGTGTATTGAGTCTGGCTTAAGTTTTGATTTTTACATCGGCAACCAAGGCATCAGAGCCACCTGAGTCTAATGGCCTCTTTGTTTAAACACTATAACAAGCCTGCTCTTGCTGTCTTTGAGGCAGATACACAAATCACAGATTCTTTTGGAGTTGTTATCTACTGGCTGTGCCCTTGTCTTTTGAATAAATCTCTCAGTGGATGTTGTGTATTTCAAAGAGTACTCCCCCAGCTGCAAACACAGAGCAGGAACAAGAGACTGTCCAAGCTCAAATCTCAACTCTACTGCTTACAGCTGTGTGACCTAGGGTAGGTTACTTGACTTCTCTGTGCTTCAGTAAAATGGGAATAACAACACCCATCTCAGATACTTGTTGGAAGATCAAAATAAGTTAATACCTATGAAACACTTAAAAAAGTATCTGCTAAATTGTAACTGTTCAGTAAATGTTAGCCATTACTAATAAACATATGTATTCACCTCTATTCCTTAAAGTGACAATATGACAATTGTCTTATGTCCTAAATATATTCATGACAACCATTATTACTCTTTATTTCTTTTTATTTTCCTAATAACCTTGAGGAGAGTCTTCCAAGCATTTAAAAAAATTTAAACACTTAAAAATAAGCACATTTTAAGGAAGTTTTCTGAAGTCAGAGAGTTTCTTTAAAGTATTTGAGAAATGTTTGCTATTTCAACAATTCTGAGTTTCACTTTCATCACAATATTAATTTGGTAGCCCAACAGCTCTTCCATAATTTTAATTTCCTGTTCTGCCACCAGCACCGATGCAAATAAAATCACAGTGTGTTATTTCGCCTCATAATTAAGTCTATTTGGCCCGGTGAACTCCCTTATAAATGCACCAGTCCTAGAGGAAATTATCGGTGCCACTGCACAAAAGTCAAACTTGCATGCATGTCATACTCCTCAGATTTAAAATCCTCCTTGGAACCCATCTTCGACGCCACTGCCTAGTGTGAGCGTGATAGTGATTCAAAAACAATTATTTATTTGAAATGTCAGTTCTGTGAATTTTCCTTAAGTTCACAAAGCCCAGATAGTATGTGCTATATTCAATTAGCACCACAGAATCAATGGACTTTACCGTCAGTGGCATTCATCATGGAATGGGATGGTATTTCCAATAACGTCATATTTCCCAATGAGAATGCACTTGCGACAGCCCAGTTCACAGCAATGCAAGGAACCATCACAATTGCTACCTGATTGAAATAGCTTAAAGTAACTGCCGTCATTTGATGGAAATCACGAGGTCATAGAGATGCAGCATCCACTCTTTCCTCTTTCCGTTTCCATCTTTCTCTCCCAGCTTCTCCCAGCTTTACTTGATATAAAAAACTTCTTCAAATAGCGGCAGTTCCCAAAAATGTCCTTGCGGACCTAGTTTCTAAGCAACCTTCATTAGGAGACACTCACGTCAACCAACATATTGCTTGGCCACTAATGATGCCAGACATAACAGCCTAAACCACACTTTATACTTATCAAATAATTGCTCCTTGCATCCGACACAGACAGTTCAAAACTTTTACGAATATAGTAATTTCTTCCCTCAATAAAAGTAATAGCCTGATCGCTTCTCATCTGCACTATGAATACAGGAATCATTCTTCAGAGAGGAAAAATAATGACCCGGCTCCCTAAAGACAAACTTCTCACTCTCCCAAGCCCTTTGCTTGTAACAGTCACGGTCCTTACAATGCCTTTCCTTCAGCTGCTCATCCTTCCAGGTTCAGTGCTCACACCAAGTTCTTTCCTACCTGTGACAGTCCTTGTTGATTTCCTCCATTTCTTCATCCAGCAAATAGTGATTAAGCCCATACGCTGGGCCAGGTCTTGAGCCAAAAATTGAGGGTGCAACATAACAGTTGATACCCGCCTGGGTTCCTAGAGCCCAGTATCATGTCTTTTGGACTATTTTTAGTTTGAACCACAAAATCATGTGTATTCTTTCATTTAAATATTATGTAATGATCACTTACTATGTGTCACGGCTGGGGGGATATGAGGTATCAGAGGAGACACAACCCTAGGCCGTAAGCAGCTTACTCTGATTCTAGAATGGGAAAAACAACCAAGTAAACAAAGAATTAGGATGCAGTGAGAGGCTTGTAAGAGAGAATGGTATAACGTGACATGAAAATACAGAGGATTCTTTCTGGTTGAGGAGGAGGCTGGAGCTGTTCGCAGCAGCAGCACACAGCCAGGGGGCGAGGGGGCACTGTCCCTTAATGAGAGAGCGATGGCACAAGACACAGGGAGCAAAGCAGTGCCAGGAAGGTGGCAGAGAGGCTGGGCAGGTGGGCAGAGAGAGGCCAGGTAAGGAAAAACCTCTGCTGACCTTCACCATGTCCTTCAGCCAAAGCAATGGAGAGCCCCCGAAAAGTAACATGTGGATGAGGCTAGACCAGGTTTGCTTTACAGAATAGAAACATAACAAGAAACTAGTAAAACAGTCAAGAAGACAGTATAATTCTGCAAGTAGCTGATGGGGGGGGGAGAGAAAATTAAAGAAATACTCAGGGAACTGATGGGAATCAGGAGAGTCCACATGAGGGGCGCAGGAGGAAGGTGCTGCAGCGAGAGGCCGGTGTCGCCGCCCACACTTCACATCCCTTCGCGGGAGGCCCCGGTGCAGACCGTTTCCCCGCGGCGGCACGTACACAGCACGCAGGAAAGGGCTTCGGCGAAATTCACCCCGCCGAGCATTTTAGAAAAACAGCAAAACATCTGTTTTACCTGGTTAGAGCTATGCCGTAGAAAAGTGAAAGAACTAAGATACCGTGAAATAAAAGTGAGGACAGTCAAGTCTACTAGGAAGGTATTGAATAGCATCACTTCCAAATGGTTGAGGTTTTCTTTTCAATGGGAAAGAAATTATTCCCTGGGAAGTTTAAACCTCATTCCTTATTTTCAGCCCCAGAACATATACATTAAAAAAGTTGTAAGCATTTTGGGACCTGTAACATACAATCCTATATACATCCCAGATGCCTTAATATGGAACTTCACTTACTAAGTCAAAAAGGAAAGGTTTCCGTGAAACTGCAAATATCAGAAGTACATTCAATTAGAAATCTCTAAACCCCCACGTTCATCCGCTGCGACTGTCAGCACGTCCTACAGTTAGATACTATAATCAGCATCTCGGGAGACAGACAGTACACAAGAGAAAGTCACACAAGAGAAATAAAGGCCCACTGAGTGCTCACACGGACAACATTTTCTTCCAGCCCAGATATCCCCAAACAAATTTCTTTGCTTTTCCTTACCTTCCTTGCCCCTGTGCAATTTTAAGGAAGTTATTCATCAATTCTGGGCCTCTGTCTTCTTTTTTTCTATAATGGGGATAGAAATAGTTCTTACTTCCCAGGGTTAATATAAGGATTAAGTAAGTCAATATGTATAGTGTTTAGAAAACCACTATAAGTACTCAATATTTCCTATCATTATTTTTAGTGATGAGCCTAATCCTACAACAAAGTCCAAAAACGTTCTAAGTGTCTGTATTTTGTGAGACATCTCTAACTGGAAACCAAATCACCATTACTGCCAGCAGCCTGCAGGCTTCAAACTTGTGTCACGGATGGAATATCCCTGGAGTTAGTTCCAGGAAAGAAATCAGCAGGTCCATTCGAAGGAGGCCTGGTGTGGAGAGAGGACAAGACTACCTGGGGAAGAAAGCTTGGCCCGACTCCTGCTGAGCACATGGCCTAACTTCTCCCCCACCCAGGCTCTCAGCTTAAATGCTCTAAACAAATCCTGTCACCTTTTCGCCCAGCCCCACAACCCCCCACCCCTCTGTCAGCTGTCAGTCTGCTCTGAGTCTGTCTCTATTTTGTTTGTTGGTTTATTTTGTTCATTAGATTCCACATATGAGTGAAATCAAATGGTACTTGTCTTTCTCTGAACACACAATACAGTATACAGATGATGCATTATACAATTGTGCACCTGAAACCTATACAATTTTATGGACCAATGTCATCCCACTAAATTCAATTAAAAAATAGTCTGCATAAAGATAAAAGAAAAACAAAGCCTGTTGATTTCATCTGTCTCACATGATTCATATGAGCATCAAATGAGGAAAAAGAAATGTAATTTCCTAAGACCTTGTTCACAACTCTCTTACTAGGCTGGCAGAAGACAAGGGGATAAAAGGAAGCCTCAGAGCAGCCAGCCCAGCATCCACGAGTAAGCACAATAATGCACCTGCATGCAGCGAATCTCACTCGGGTGTCTGTAACATGAGCTTTATGTTGAAATTACTGTATCAGTCTAAGATTAGGTTCACATCAGAGAACATTAGAAACAAAGATGTCATAATATTGGAAAGATGGCCCAGATCTCCTTATACTAAGCAAATAGTACAAAACCAAATGCAGGTATATTTCTCCCAAGTAGTTTTCCTCCTGTAATCATGTGGTTAGTTTTTCTGGCTCAAAATTCTGGAGGCCATGCCTATTTCATCTGACAGGTGGGAAACAGGAAGGAAACCTATGTGGGCCAAAGTATCACATGTTATTCTCAGTGATCTTACAACCCTGTCTCATTCCCCCCAAGTTCAACGTGAGTTAGTTTCCCTCCAAAGCCCCTCATTCTATCTTGCCTCCTGTTACCTACCCAACTATCTTCTACTGCCCTGGGTGAAACTAAGCCTTACATCGGATGAGCTGATCCATCTACTTCCTTTTTCAACTCCGCCTTTTGTTTAAGCCATTCTTTATGCATAGATTGTCTATGTCCTGCCTCAGCACCAGGAAAACTCAGATTCCACATTGTCTGTAAAGTTTTTCTCAACACCCCAAACACCATCTGCAGTGTCCTTCCCCTTTTCTACTTCCTGTTATTTTGGTGTTAATCACATATTGTCCAAAAAAATTATTCAGCCTTTGTATCAGAATCAAAGGAGGCAGGGGTCTGTTTGTTTAAAACAGAATCCCATACACTAGCCCCAGGAAAGTCCAATTGGAAAGGTGTGGCCAAAGAAACTATATTTGAACCAGCCCCTGGGGGACTCTGTCTCAGGTGGTAGGAAGGTCATATTCAGAGTAAGTATCCTGCCATAGATTCATCCTGTGACAGAACTCTGCACACTCGCATGTGTACGCTCACACACTCAACACACCCACAGAACACACACAACCCATACAACATACTCACACATAACACACACAACAAACACACGATACACATGCAACATACACACTACACATACAACACACACATACCACACACACAACACACATACCACACACACAACACATACTCAGTATACAACAGACACCCATGCAAACACACAGAAACACACAGTACACATTTAGTGACCACTGAGTAATTTGATTTGCCTCATAAATACTTTGTAGAACACAAACAAATACTATGTTGAGTAGGAAAAAATTTTAGGGTAGCTTTTTATTATTTTAGGAAAAACATCTAAAGTCTAGAGATTGACATCTTTTACAAAACTTCTGATGCAAAAAATTATTTTCAGCTTGGACAGATATTTTTTAAAAGGGGAGGAGGGTTGAATATTACTCTTTCCATTCAGTGCCTCTTATAAAATAAAATCAGGGTTTCAAAATCCAGATTACTTAGCTGGAATCCTAGACCGAAGTTTGCAGTTTGTGTTGTAGTAAAAATTACTGTGATTAAATGTGGTTCAGAACTTAAAGTTGTAAAAGAAGACTCACTAACTTCCAGGGTAAATACCACAAATGCAGTCATACCCCAGAAACACTGACCCCAAGTGGGAGTTGACAAGAGTGGGCGAGCCCACCCACACTCACCGGATGCCCAGTGCTGGAGCCGGCTTTTGCTACAACAGCTATGTGGCATGCACTTTGGATAGCTTCCTTAAATCCTCTGGGGAAAGGAAAAATGTACTGAGTTTACAAACTGAAAGGCAGTCCATGCTGAAAATCAGGCGCTGGTGTGCTAGGGCAACCGCATTTTCTGCCCCTCACACTCCCTCCCACCCACCTGGGCCCACTGATCAGGCTCCTAAGCCCTTCCCCCAACCAGGCTCGGCCCTGCCCCCAGGTGCTGAAGCTGCCTCATGAGGGAAGGGAGTAGAAGGGACTGCTGGGAATATCTAAGTGAACTCTCTAATTAATCAGCACTTTATAGTCTCTCTATAAATAGAATACGGGTCTATTTTCAGCGTCAAGGAACAGTTTTCTCCATGTTCATTTTCCTATTCAACAAATGTTTATTTAGAACCTGCTTTGTATAATGCATATTTAACCCTCAAGGGTGTTATGATCTAGATACTAAGGTCCAACTCCGCCCCTCCCTTCCCCATCAGACCATATCCGGCCTCATTCTGCTAATACCTGATACTGTGTCTGGATAACTGGTCCAACAAGCCAGCTCCTCTAGGTCTGGGATCTACGGAGTCCTTTCTCTGAATCACAGTGACCTGGGACGTGGTCTGCCTGGTTCTACGTGTATTCTGTTTCTAAATGCTGGCCACTCCTCAGGCCACCACTAGGATACACCTTTATGTAACCGGTGCCTGTGACCTGCCCTCACTGTCTCCAGACACTGTACTCCTTTCTTCCCTAGAACAGGGCCTACTGAATGTGACAAAAGTCCAGTCTCTTGTCCGTCTGCTCATCTCATTCAGTTTTTCCCAACCTGGTTAACTCTTCTAGTCCCCATTATGTCATTTGAGTCATTGGACCTGAGACCTCTCTAAGAAGTGTGTCCTATTTGTACTCACATATGAAATGAATCACTGTAGATCATTAGTTAATAAAAACTCACTCCCTGGCTCCATGTCAAATGGACTGATACAGCCGTAAAAAGCAATGGGATGGAGAACAGAAGTGCCAGGTTTCACGAAGACAATGGCAGGGGATCACAGCTAACAGTACTTCAGGGATCTAATTCTGTCTTTTTGCTTATAATGATCTGTTCCTCACCTTATCCAGCTTCTTGATTCAGGACAAGTTCACTAGCTGTTGTCCCTTCTCATGAACACAGCCGCTGGAATCTCCTCCTCTGAGTCAGACTGCCACTGACCATCCTCCGGGCCCAGCGTTTTCTTTCTCATGCTCATGCTGTTCATCTAACGATCAGCCAGCTTGCCAGGACATTTGTTTCCAGTGGCAAAGCTAGGAAACAAAAGACGTCTGGGCTGCAGGGCAGAGTAAGGCCTCGGGATCCCAAAGAGAGGTTATGAATTTTAATTCTCAGTTGCAGCACAGATGCACCCCGGCACGAACATTAGGAAAAAGGCTAATCAAGGAAGAAGTCAGCAGGGGGCATCGGTGCAGTGGATCAGTGACAGCACTCTAAACTTAGCACAGCCGAGGCTAATAGCCTCCTTATATACTCTCCTCCCATTAAAGGTGCCCTGGAAACAAGCTACCCAAGGATATTGCCGCAGTTATCACAGTTAGCAAATTGGCAGGCAATATTCTCTAAGTGCACTAGGCCAAGAGCTCAGGATTTCTTGTGCACCCTCTACCAGACTGAGTGCAGTTATAAGAGGGGCAAGAGTGGGGGCACAAGCAATAAATAATGCATGAGAACTACAGGTGCGGAAAGCTTTATTCCGCCCTGTCATGCTAATGCATGCCTAAGCCAGGCACTGGCTGCAATGTGACTGGACTTGCTACTCTGTGGGTCCGAAATGGTAATGAGAATGGCAGAGTTGAGGAAGAATCTGTACCACTGATCCAGTCCTTAGCCTCTCTCCAGCTGCTGTGTCCACTCTGCATTGCAACCCCCTCCCAGGTCTCTCCCCTCCAGACCTTTGAAATTTGGCTAACTAATAAAATCACAGCATTTTAAAGGCCACGAAAGACAAACAGAACTGATGTGTGTGGTTAAATACTTGCACTGTTAATAAGACCCCAAATGTCCAACCTTGCAAAGCTTATTTGCAATTAAATTAGATGCCTCTCCTAATTTCCAACTGTTCTTTACTCTTTAGATTAGTGATGTCACCATAAACCATTCAGGTGACCTCCTGGATGCCAGCTGTCCTAGAATGAGTTGAAAAAAATGTGAAACTAGAAAAGGGATAGTAGGATTAAAAGATTCCCTAAACTCAGCACATCCTCAGGGAATGCATGACACCATACAGGGTGGGGCAAAAGTAGGTTTACATTTGTTCATATGGAAAATAATACAATAATTAATAATAATACAATAACAAACCCTGTGTTTCAAGTACTCACAACTATAAACTTACTTTTGCCCCACCTTGTATGAGAAAGATTTTCCTTAAGAATTTCTGAAATAAAAGTTCAGCTGAGCCCTGAGAGAATTCAGGATTTAAATACTAACTGAAAGTATTACTATGTTCCTTGAACCAAATGTGGAACAGACCATCTCTTCTCCATAATCCAGTCTGTCAGGTGGTTGAAATGAGGACTCTCCTGCATTTAGGCCCTTTTCAGATCTAAAACCCCATGATGCTTCTGAAAGGAACCAAAGCTTTGCCTCCCTGAAGTTGCTTTATGGAATACTGATTTTCAGACTCAGAGGGAGGCTTTTGCCCTCCCCACTTTCCTGCCCAAGAGATTCAGACAGAGAAACCTGCTTCAGGAATAAGTCCTAGCATGCTCACCTCAGCCTAACTGGAAGTAAGTGGTCAATAGAGGGCTTCAGGCAGCTGCCTGTGACCTAGATACCCACTGTGTCCCATTGTTTCTGGGTTGCCTAGCAAGGATTTGCCTGCCATTTATATTCTGCTCTTCCTCAACTACCTGTAAAGGGCCCATTCTCACTTCTGAAATCTAAGGCCCCATTCCCCAGTTTTCTCCTTTGCCCAGTCTTAAACACCCAATGTTGTCTCACTGCCTCAGGAATTTGTCATGCTTATGTGAATTTCCCATGCACATGTATTAAAACTTGATTTTCTCCTACTAATCTGTCTCTATTAATTTGATTAGCCCAGCCTAGAAGAACTTGGAAGGTGGGAGGAAAAGTATTAACATTTTTAGCCCCCACACTTCCTAGGTGATGCCGGGGTCTGTCTAGAGCTTATTCTTACCCCAGAACCCTCACTTCACAGTTACCTTTGTAGCATGTGCAGGGCACTGGGTATCATTTTAGTCTTGCCTACTCTCTCCTGATGCCATTCCTCAACCAGTGCCACTCAGTCAGCTTCAAATTACCCAAAATATCTCTTTGGCACAAGTTGCCATTCAGCTAGTGTGTTCACAAACAAGGCATCATCATTTCTGGACATACCATCAACCCCAGGAAGGTTCCGTGGCTATTCAGGATGGCTCGAACCCAAGGCAGGGCCTTGTAAATGTCTTCTGCTGTCTGTGTGGGAATCACAGCTAAAACCGTTCCCAGACATAAATCTATTGCTGATAGCAGATCAGAATGACTCAAGCATGGAACAGGTTGGAAGATATTACCATTTCACAGCCGTTTTTTACAGCCCTAAACACTGCCAGTGGTTGGAGCCAAGCTCCAGCTAACCATCTGCCAAGTGTCATCCAGTTTAGCCAAATGGCTGGAGGAGAATGGAGCTCTCCATGCACCAGCATCCAAGGTCCCCAGGTCCTCTCAAGCAGCAAGCTCTGACACATACCTGGATTCAGTGAGCAAATGTTTTCCCCACTGCCCAGTGCTTTTGGAATTGACCTAGAATAGGGGATACTCTTGTCCTTAGGGATCTCACGGCTTAACACAGGAAACCTACCAATGAAGAGACGTTTTCCATGGTCCTGCACTGTGATTCCACTAGAAATGTATCATCATTAAGTCAATTAACTCTCACTTATTAAGTAACTACATTACAAATGTCCCAACTTTTGGCCCTAAAACTTGAACAATCATATATACATGGTTCAGAAATGAAAAATATGCATGTTTCACACAAAGGTCACACAGTGGGAAACAGAGGCTAAAACAAAAGCTAGTGTACAAAAACCCTAAGAGAAGCATGTGGTTTTTCTAAACACAGAGCTACAGGACAGGCGCCTCCTCTCTTTTGTCCTGAGATTCCCTAACTCAAGCATACGCTACTTAACATACCAGTGAGAATCCATTTCAATGAAGCAACCTCACCAGGCTTGCTTCTCATTTCCCTGATCATTTCAGTGCCACTGCAGAAAGCATTTGTAATGTGCTTACAGATACATGCCCCGCCTCCCAACAAATAAGTATTTCCTCAGTAAATTCCACTGAGAGTGCGCTCCAGAAAAAGCAATGCTTGAAAACATCTCATGATCATTTTTCAGAATTCAGAATGAAGTGACTAGCCCCTAATATACAATAAAAATGATTAAATGCAAACACTACTGAGCCTCTGCAATAAATATTTTATACATTAATATGTTTTCAAAAGTCTTATTTCATTTTACTGCTTTTCTGTATAACATTATTCCATTTTAGTACATGCAATGCAATAATCTTCCATGAAAAAAGTAAGCATTTCTGACCCATTTTAAATAAGCAAATGGATAATTATTGCGCTATTAATTTGCTATGCAAACTACTTGAATTGCTAAACTCCTTCCTCTTTCCATAATTAGAGGTGGTTCATTCCTTCCCAAGGAAAATGAAAAATTTCTCCCCAAAGTAAACTGCTTCTCACCTCATGTCCAAGATACACAATCCAGCCCTCGCCAGTGTGGCTCAGTTGGTTGAGCGGCGTCCCATGTACCAAAAGGTGGCCAGTTTGATTCCCAGTCAGGGCACTTGCCCAGGTTGCTGGCTCGATTCCCAGTAGGGGATGAGGCATGAGGCATGAGGCAGCCAATCAATATTTCTCTCTCCCCCCCCTCTCTTTCTCTCTCTCTCAAATCAATAAAAACATATTATTTAAAAAAGATATGCAATCCAGGTGTCCATTTATAAAACAAGCCATAGCACCTTGATGAAAAGCATTCAGTATACTGCTTGCTTAATGCTCACTCAAGATCAAAATCCACCAAAATTCCCTTCCCTCCCCCAGGGAAAATCGAGATGGGGGTCACCTGACTACCTGCCAGTAGTAATGACAGGGCACTGGTGTGAGCAGTAGGTGGGCTTCCACAGTCTCCTCTCGTTTTCACTGCCATTTGCGGAGAACAGGAAAGCCGCACCCCAGGACTTCTCAGCAGACATGTTATAAACAGTTTTAAGTTATTTCTAGCACCCTGGCACAGTTCAGCAAAAATAATTTCTTTTCTAAACTACTAATGACTCTTTGGGACAAACCTTTTACAAAAAAGTGCGGTAATGTCAGCCAAAGAGGCACCAATGGCCATTAGACCACATCTGGAAGCTTCTGTTAAGTGGGAAATATTGGGGTGGGGAATAAAGAGGCAATGAAGCTGTCCCCAGGGATCCTGCTGGTGTGCAAAGTTCCTGACCTTGTCATCACACAGAGAAAAGGAAATTGCTGCCTGTAGATTTCAAATTTCAAACACTGGCCTCCCCCGCTTTTCGGGGTTGCCTGCCCCCCTCTCCTGATTGTGTATGTAAGAGAGACGTCAATACTTTACAGACTTAATTGGAAAGTAGTAGAAAACCCTGTCGAGTAGATGTTCAGAATCCTGACAGAAATCCTCAGGCACACAGCACCTGGGCAGCGACAGGGTGGCTGGGCACCCCACCCTCTCTCCGGGCCTTTTCCTGAAGCCATAGCTGGTAAGGAGTGCGAGGGAGAGGGGTCCCTCCAGGCACATCCTTCTTCCCCTTATTCTGTGGCACACAGACTTTCCTGACATTAGATAATGAGGCTAAAGCTCATGGGGAGAAGGCGCTACACAGACACCACCTTCTTAATTTGGACAGAAATGATCTGGAACAGGAGTGAGTGGCAGCAGAATCCCACACTCCCAGAGAGAGGGGACATTTCTCTTTATTGGAGCCAGGCCCCTGACACCCACAGCTACTGGCCAGCCCTCTGAGGGCCCTCAGGGTGGACTCCAGCAACCTCCTTCCAGAAAGAGGTCGGCCTCCTTTCCGTTAACCACATGTAGGCTGGGTTTCTGCATCACCAAGTGAAAAGCTATCAGGGAGCCATTAATCAGAGTCGCGCATCTGTCACGGTCCATGTGCAAGATGAGGCCCTTTGTAAAGAAACCCACCATGCGGCTCGGGTGCCCTTGCTGACCTTCATCAGCTCTCGCCTGCTCTGCCGCTTTCCCTGCACCCTGCCCCCGCTCTTAGAGGGGTTCTCCATGGCACTGCCACATTGATCCTTCTGAGAAGCAAATATGATCACATACTATTCCCAGCCCACAATCCTTCAAAAGCGTCCTGGAGCCTTCTTCGGCATCCAGGGTCCTTGAAGACACGGGTCCTACCTCCCACACATCCCTCACATGCTGACCTAATCCCAGCCATTCTGAGCTATTGGGAATCCCATGACCTCTCCCAAGTTACTCTCCTTGCATGCTACTCTGTCTGTCCAATACATCCTTTCCTTTTAAAAAATAAATTTTTTAAATCCTCACCTGAGGACATGTTCATTGATAGTTTTAGAGAGAGGGCAAGGGGGAGGGAGGGAGGGAGGGAGAGAGAGAGAGAGAGGGAGAGGGACGTCAACGGCTGCCTCCTGCACATATCCCAATTGGAGATCAAACCCATGACCTTTCCGTGTAAAAGACAATGCTCCAACCAACTGAGCCACCTGCCGGGGCCAACATATCCTTTCCTAATACATTTATTTGTCTGAGTTACTCCAACTCATCTTCCTAAACTTAGAGCGGAGTCACCACCTCTTAGAAACCCAGCAGAGCTAAGTGCTACCCTCACTCATTGTGGTGTTTCCTATAAAGAAAGTACTTAGGGGAGCTTCTTAGGAGACTCTCTGACAGTCTAGAGCCCCATCTTACTCATGTTGGTGTTTCCTATGCTGAGCAGAGGCCTTGTACAGAGAAAGTGCTTTAAAAATGCTAGCTGAAAGAACAAATAAATGAACAAATGACAATATGGATTCTTCAAGGATTTCTCCCAGAAAATTCTAACATATGAAGCAATCATCACATAGCAAGTCCAACTTTCAGTACTAACCTATGACTTTAAATAAGTCACGTGAATGTTTTTATGCTTCTGTCTCCTGTGTCAAATGGAGAGATTGGTTCAATGATCTCTAAAGAATTGTTTCCAGCTCTGAAGCTCTGTGGTGCTATGAGTCTCTGTTAATGTAGAATCAGGAAGAAAAGGGGGCTTGATTAAAGCAGAAGAGATCTAGTTGGTCATGAGAAAGCACCTCTCAACAAGGAAGACATTCTGAGATTTTTGTTCCTACAGTTTTCAGGAGAAAGATAATCATCTGCTCTGAACGGTTTAATCATGCCCCGAAAATAAGGGGCCATGCAAGATGATTGTTCAGTTTTACCTCCTTTCCTACTTCCTAGTGATTACACTACAGACATCAAAGGCAATGGCAGCAATTCCCCATCAGGGAAGGCCAGGGGAATGTCTATCAGAGAACTGCCAGCTCGGCCCCAGGACCCAGCATCCTCTTCAAGCTGCTAAGCTATTGCAAAAGAATCTAAAGAGTCACTAAAGACAGGAAGACATGTCAAAATGAGAGGACTCGGGGTCTTAGAAAGACCTCACCACTCAGAGAATCTGAGAACCTATCAGCCCTTGTAAGGTCTGGAGATTGAGTTCTCTGCTCCTTGGGCCGTGTAATAATTGGGAGACCCTGGGGTCCTCAGCACCGACTACAAGCTGGACACAAAATCAGTTGCTAAAGAGAGGACACTTGCCTAAGTGATCACTAGTTTGCATTTGCAATCCAGATATATATTAACCTTCAAGTTGAAATACACCCACCTAGCCCTAAAAAACGACCCCGTGCCATTCTAACCAGTCATCCTCCAAAGGCAGTGTACCAAGAGCCAGTAGCAAATTGAAAAGCACTGTAGAAGAAAAAAAATTCCTAGGTCCTTAACCTTGTTACCCAATCTGGGCATATTCCTGGGAATAATTCTACATTTACACCCACAATTTACAGTAGGTAAAAGAAATTAATGAGTTTCTAAATTTACCGAATAGGAATTATAAGGAGGAGAAATGCCCTCTACATACCTGTTTCATACAGTGTGACATTCTCTCAAAGCTATCAATCTGAACCAAATTTAAACAAGACACTTATGGAGGGTGAGAAAACATCAGGAGGTTAGCCCATAAGATATTAATTTTTCCAACTCATTGTCTGAGAAATCATTTTTATCTAATTAGCAAAGCTAGAGCTACAAAGGACACCGAAACAAAAGGACATGTTGACCCAGAAGGTTCACAATGAGCCTTTGCCTCCTGCTTCCCAGAAATGAGAATCACATTTTGTTTGCTACAAACTAAACTGTGTTCCCCCCAAATTCCTATGTTGAACCCCTAAGCCCTAATGTGCAAAGTTTGAACAGTTCTCGATATAAATGGAAAATCAACTGTTTGGGCTTACACAATAATTGACATACACTGCAGGTATCTACCAAGTATTTATAACTTTTAATTCCAGGTGTTTAAATGGAAATGGTAGAAATCTATTCCACTCGAAGCTTTTCTTGCTCTTTGGTATTTTATGATCACATTTTCTTTGGAAATCTGAATGGTAACAACATTCTACCTGACTTTCCAGGACTCTTAAAAATCAGCCTTTGGCCCTGGCCGGGTGCTTCAGTTGGTTGGAGGGTCGTCCCATACACCAAAAGGTTGCAGGTGTGATTCCCAGTCAGGGCACATATCCAGGTTGTGGGTTCAGTCCCCAGTCTGGGTGCATACAGGAGGCAACCAATAGATGTTTTAATGTTTCTCTCTCTCCCTCTCCCTTCCTCTCTCTCTGAAATCAATAAAAACATATCTTCCGGTGAGGATTTAAAAAAAAAAAAAAAAATCAGGCCTCAGAGGTATCTAGTGAATTAGTGAGGGAGTAAACTAATTATTTTAGGTATTGTTCTTTGCTATCAAATTAGGAAATTATATGAATACTTAATCAAATGACGCTAATCGTGCACAATTCCTGAAATGGTGTCAATTTCCAATCACTGAGATAAATCAAACCTTTCTGGATCCTACCATTAATTAGTATACCGAACAGGTCGGATCTCCCAATCCGGGTGGGATAAACACACATGTACATTTACCCACCAAGATTTTAATAATTCCTTCAGTGGAATGAAAACAGGTGAGGTGGACTTGACAGGTTATTTCTGCACGAAATGGAATCTGACACTCACTTAGCCTGACAATGCTGTTACTGGGAGAGAGCATTTAGCAGACAACACTCCTAACAGCAGTCCAACTGACAGATATGCGTATCCCATGTCGAGCATAAAATAAAAATCACCAGCAAAGCTAATGTGGAAGGAAAATATAATAGTGCTGTTTATGGTAATGAATCATCTGCACTAACCCAAGGGAATGAATAGGTGTGAACTCCATCCCATACCCATAGTCAGCTTAACATTTGCATATCCTCATTTAAAATAAAAATGACCTTTTTTCCAGGTACCTTTTTAGTGAGGGGGAGGGTGGCGCTAATGGGCGAAGTGAGACAGCACCGTTAAACACAGGGAAATTTTAAATCGAATGCTTAAGTTATGAGAACCCAATGTAACCCTGGGGGGCGGGTTGGAGTCACTGGTGAGAGAAAGTGCCATACTCGACTCTGGAGAGCATTCTCTAGGATGGATCTGATGAATCATTAATACATATTAGCAAAGGCAGACTTATCGTGGTGATAATGAAGCTCAGCCTTTAGGGTTCTCACTTGCATGGGCCTCTTCCAAGGACTTGGGAGGAGCCCTGGCCATGTCTTCACACAGACTTACGTTTTTGTAAATTCTGCAAAAGTGAGATCTGTTGCCACTATCATTAAGATTGCTTCCTTGTACTCCAATTTTTCCCACCTTTTTATACCCTGCCCAGCACAGACGCCTGGCAGGGGGTGTGGTAGCACCTACGGGCATTCTGGAACCCAGCGAAGGAGCAGCGAGATTGGGAGTACACTCAGTACATTTCTATGCTGCCCTGTGACATAAGGTATTGCTAGGAGTCCTCGTGGAGATACGTCTTTCAGGAACACTCCTGCCACACACTGTCCCAATTCCCCTGCATCATGACCCAGAGATGCAGGGCCAGAGATTGCAAAATAAATATGGCCTATATTGCTCAGCATCATAAAAAGAACGGGGTGGGAAAGGAGAAAACAAGGCTTGAAATAAATGTTCAGAACCAGAAATCAGTCTATGGAAAAATTTTCCAAATCTTACAGAAAGATATTTACAGTGAAAGAAACGTGACCGAGTTTCCCCAATCTGACAGCAATGCTAAAAAATGTATATGATGTTACGAATAAACTCTAAAATATGTCTGAACTAGCACTGAAAACAAAGTCCAATCAACCTCCATAAAGGGAAGGCAATTCTCTTTCTAAACTATCTGTAGAAAATATTGCAAAAATTGTTGTCGTATGAAGTAATAAAAGGCTCTACTGCCAAAAAGGTTTTTCAAAAAACAATGGAGGCAAGTCATTAAAATGTTACATAATTTTTCTGGATATTATAGGATAATGGTGGTATCTGCCAGGTGTTTTTTAGTCTATAATTTGTTGTGATTTCTTTTCTCATTCCAAATATTCCATTTGTACCTAATCTTTTGTTTTCCTTCAAGAAGTCCTCCAAAGTTTTATGTTTCAGGCCCCACAAAACCTGGATTTGCCTCTGCATATTAGATCTTTGTCTTCAATATTCCGTAGGATAATTAAATATCACTCCTCATATAATATATGTGAAAGCCCCAGAAACTTAGAAACTTAACTTAGCGGTAATCTAAACAGCTCATGTAAATCTTCCAAAAATATTGAATACATTAGCCTGATATGTAGTAAAAGTATAATTTTTTTTTAACATATCTTTAGAGAGAGGAAGGGAGAGGGAGAGAGAGAGAGAAACGCCAGTGATGAGAGAGTCATTGATCGGCTGCCTCCTGCACGCCCCCGACTGGGGATCGAGCCCGCAACCCGGGCATGTGCCCTGACCGGGAATCGAACCGTGATCGCCTGGCTCCTAGGTCGATGCTCAACTGCTGAGCCACGCCCGGCCGGGCAAAAGCATAATTTGATGTAAGATTTCTTTAATTTGTATATAACTCTTCGAGGGCATCACTTAACCACCACACAGAAGAGTCAAAACAGAATGACATTTATCCTGAAACTGATTTTTAGGAAAATTGCGATGTGGGTTTTCTGAGCCTACCAAGCTTCACCCCACACATCACTAGCTGTACCACCGCCACAGTGCATTGAGCCTGTGTCTCTAAGTTATGTTCCAGGAGAAATTCCTGATATTTCTAAATCCTGCGAGTTAGGTTTTGGCTAATGAAGTTTATATTGTCACTGAAATTTGGGGGGGGGGGTGTCAAAATAGTCCTGAGTTACACCGAATCCCACCCTGTAGGGTTCCTGGTGAAATACGGGTCCATCTGACTGTCTTTCAGGGTTAACGATGTAAAACAACCAGCTTTATGCTCCAAGGCGGCTGCGAACTCTCAGAAACCCCACTCAGAAGACCCTGGGCTCAGCCGGGTGCCCGCATGCCCGAGCCACGCGGCCCTCACATTCGTCCCATCCGGCCGCTCAGGGTGGGCGCGGGGTCTGTGCCTCAATGACTACTCCAAGCACCTTTCTGCACGAGCATCAGGAACCACAGGCACGAAAAGCCTAGCGGACGTAATGCGGGGTGCGCCGCATGTAACACGCAACGAGCAGCCGAAACACTACCGTTCCCAATAGGCTTCATTAATCTTTGCACAGATTGGGATTTTTGCCTCAAAGAAAAAAAGAGAGAGAGATCGGAAATAGAGTACTGGTGGTTAAAGAGATCTGCCCAGGGCGCTGGCGTGGTTCCTGTTCTGAAGCCTTGGCTGGGGCTGGTGAGAACTAGAGAACTGGCAGGAAACTGGGGTCTGGGGGTGGGGGGAGTTAATCTCTATTTTAAGGGCTGGCGAAAATTGCTCCATTTTAGAACAGCTTCAACTTCTCAGTTGGAAATACCACAAACCGAGCCTATGAGCATATTTCATTGTCCATAATTGCCTGCTATACTATCTCTACACTGCATATTTAAAAAATAAAAAGGCTGTCCTCACGTGTGCAAGCACATGGAGATTCACAAATAGAAAAATCTTCAAAGATCTTGTTCTTGGCTATTCACTTTTTATTTAAAGCAAACAACACCCTAACCCCCTTTAACGTTAATGGTCTTTGTCCTTGTCTTCATAGAACTGCAGCAGAGAATCCTTAATTAACTGCTAATGTGTCTTAAACATCCTCATTTGTACAACTTGCTAATAGTCTATCTTAATGAGGAGGACATGACTAAGGGCCAGGCTAGCAGGTGACACAGCAGCCAGACAGGCAAAGGGACAGAGAAGTTTGAACAGCAACAGGAACCAGGAAGCTGCTTAACCCATTTAAGACCCTCAGGAAAAAGTCAAAGCCATGAAAGCTAAATTGTAAATCTCAAGACTTTCTTCATCTCCTATAAATTATGGTTCATCTTGACCGGTAGCTGTGTTAGTAGAATTGTTCCCCACAGCAGAGATTACTCTGTACATTGGTTCAAGTACCAGCAATGTTCACACTTCTGGCAGAGTGGCATCAGCAAGACAACTTTTCTACTTTTCTTTCTATAGCTTGTCCTTCCCTTCTTTCAATGCTTCTTTTCTTTTTGTCCCTCTTCCTACTTCCTAAGGCCTGGGAGTGCCAGTAGTATCCCTGAGCAATGCCTGCTCCTCCCCTCCCCACTCTGGTTCATTAAGTCACAGTGGTTTGTACTACGGAGAAAAAGAAAAAAAGGTGAGGGGCAGAGGTAATGCTAAGATCAGGAGATGATTACTGTGTCATTTTACATAGGCAAGTCCAGGAAGGCTCCTTAAAGAGCTGGTATTTTACCAGAGATCTGAATTAGGGCCCAAACCATGCAAAGTACCTTAAGATGAAAGACAGAGGGAACAGCACATGCAAAGGGCCTGAAGCAAAAGCATACTGGGTGTGATTGAAGAGACAGAATGCAAGGATGGCCTAAAGGGGTGAAAGAGAGGTCGGGTGTGTTGGGAGGTGAGGTCAGTGAGAAGGCGGGGCCAGATCACAAGGGCCTGCCCTTTCAGTCCTACAAGAATCGCTGCATTCAGACCGTAAGAAGGGAAGCAGCAGGAGGGTTGCAAACAGACGAAAAGACAAATAGAATAGGCGTGTGCTGCAGTGACAGGACCACTCCGGTTGCTGTGTGAAGAACAGATACTCAAGCGCAGCCGGCATGGCTCAGCGGTTGAGCATCGACCTATGATCCAGGAGGTCACAGTTCGATTCCTGGTCAGGGCACCTGTCTGGATTTCGGGCTCAATCCCAGGGGAGTGGTATGCAGGAGGTAGCTGATCAATGAATCTCTCATCATTGATATTTCTCTCTCTCTACCTCTCCTTTCCTCTTTCTGAAATCAATAAAGACATATTTTTTTAAAAAGAATAGATATTCAGGAGCAAGATCACATGCAGGGAGACTGGTTCGGAAGCCACTGCAATAACCCAGGAGAGAAATGATGGTGATTAGACCAGAGTGTTCATAGCATAGGTGGGGAAGGTAGATGGACTCTGGATGTTTTGAAAGCAGAGCCAACGGGTTCACTGGTACTTTGGATATGAAACTTCAAAGCAAGATGGGATGTGAGAGTCTCAAGGGTGACTCCTAGGTACCTGGTCTGGGAAACAGAGAGAGGGCTTTGCTGTCTACGCAGGCTGGTCAGGCAGCCAGAGGAGCGGGTTTGGGAGGAAGGGGATAGTAAACGCCTGGTTTTGGACATGGTATGTTTGATAACTGATTGTATATTCAAGAAGAAATATCAAATAGGCAGTTAGATAAAGAATCTGGGGTTCTGGAGGGAGGTTGAAAGCTGAGGGGGTAGACGTGATATTGATGGTATGAACACTGTGAGACTAGATACAATCACCCAGGGAATAAGTGGAAATAGAAAAGGAAGACGGTCAGGTACTAAAACCCTGGGCAGCCCGATGTTTTAGTGTGTAAGCTGTGGAAGATGAAAAGAAATCACAAAGAGGGGCTGCCAAGGAGTCCCTCACACCTTACCCTATGTGCCTCCTTGTACAGGAGAATGGGTCGGTTCTCGGCTCCCACGAGCCATGCTCCACTCCTGGAAGAGGGCTGCTAGTGTCTAACGCCCACTTCTCCCCCATTCTGATACGTTCCTCCTGTACACACAGACACACACTCACATTCTCGAGAACATGCACACACTCACACACCCCCTCAGATCCAGGTTTCTCATCCAAGGACCAGCCCAGGACACAGCTAGGGAACAAAGGAGAACACACTTGGGATGACACAGGCCAGTGCTCCATGGAGCCAAGAGCGACCTTGGAGCATCACTCCGTTCACCTGAGGGGGCGGGGGGGCGGGGGGGAAACGACTCACTGTGAATGTCATGGTCCTGTCATGATTCAATTGCATAGAATGTTTTCCCAAAGGGGACAAAACCCAAAAAATAAATTATTCTACTTGTCTCCAAACATTCAAGTTTTACAGAATTTACTTCTTAAGCAAGCTTCAGCACTTACAGAAACTAGCACCATGTAGAAGCTCTCCTTGTGTGTGGGAGTGTGAGACAAAGAGCTCCAGGACGTGAACTTCCCTTGTGCATCAGGACCCCAGCTCCTAGGGTGCCCAGCTCTCTGGAGGAGCTCCTGCCCCCGGATTCTACCGCGCTGCATTCCTATGTGATGCCATGTGCCTGGAAAAGGTCAAGTTTCCCACTCTCTAATTAAGTACTTTCACTTGCTTTGTGCTGCTTGCAGTACTTCTAGTGCTATTCTGAACTAAGTATTCATCTGGTTCCCGCTGGTCTCTTTGTTAATCAACGCTTTAAGTGGTCTTGAAAAAAAATGTTCTCTGAGGCGCATCTTATTTTCCAAGCAACGTAATTGAAGCTGTAGTTACACTCTGCCAAGTAATGGAATGAGCCAGCCAGGGGAGAGGTGGGCACACCAAATGCCCTGTTTAGAGACACACAGCCGAGTACTTAAATTTTCTTTGTGAGCTGTTGTGCTGGCATCGTATGGACATCCTCTGTGCCTGGAGCTTGCCCTCGATGACTCGATTGGAAAACATAACACTGGGAAGTGGGAGACAGCAGTGCCCTCCCTGCCTCAGCCTTACGTAGAACAGGAGTCTGACCCTGCTGCTGGCTCTCTCAGACACACCGGCCCTGGTTACCAGACACCACAGAGAATTTAATGAGCCCTTAGCCATGTGTGGATTGTTTATTGATGGCCACCACTGGAGATGAGCACCTCCCAGGGAGGTGAAGAACACTCTTGATTACCCGGGGGCACTTGAGTCACACCAGTTTAACCACAGTACCTAATCGCCCCATCCTAGCCCTCTCAGGCAGGAAAACCCTTAGAAACCAAGGAAGCTGGGTGAAAGCCAATTTTGTATGAGAGAGAGGGAGATTTCTAGCACTTAGTTATAGAACAGAGTGAAACAAGTCCTTATGAGCAAACCTCGTTATTCTGTTTGAGATAAGTCCCCAGAATATTGGATGCACTCTTACTCATAATTTTTTTTTTTAAATCCAACACCAACATTAAGTTAGTTCTACATAACCCACCCTTCAGTTATCTGAAACTCACTCAAGACTTAAGTAAAAAAAGAATGAAATCTCGTCTCATTTGTGAGGGCACAGATGGACCTTGAGGGCATTATGCTAAGGGAAGCAAGTCAGACAAAGAAACACCCCACGATCCAACTTACATGTGCAATCTAAAAACACACAAGCTCATAGGTACACAGAACAGACTGGTGCTTGTTAGAGGCTGGGGGTGGGGGGAAAGCAAAACAGGGAAGGGTATCTAAGAGCCTCCAAATTATACCCAAACCCACCATAATGCCAGTTGCTTTCTCCTGCGACTTCTCTACCCATACCCCTTGCTCTGCCAGAGCCCATCCCTGCGCACGCTTCGCCGTCCCACTCCTTGTTTCCTCCCACTGCTTCCGCCCTCACCCCTCATGCACCCTCACCCCAACCCCTCTTTCACTATTCCACCATCATTTGGACTTACCTATGATTTAGGGTTCAATTTATTTTTGTGGACGGGGTATTATTTTTTTAATTTATCTTTATTATTGGAAGTATTACAGATGTCTCCTTTTTTCCCCCACTGACCCCTCCTACCCTCCCCCTGCCCCTCCTACACGTTCACTTTAAATACTGCCTCCTTCATAAAAACTTTCCTAATCTCCTAATTGAAAATGTCACCTTCCTATCTTTGGCTTCCATAGTACTTCGGGTCTCATTTGTGCCATCCATTACATTCTGGGTTGCATTATTACTATTATTTATATGTGCAATCTAAAAATAAGCCACCTCCCCTATACATATATAATATGATACTATGAGCTCTCTTAAGAACTGAGTGTTATCTAAGTTTATGCTTCCAGAACGGACATACTATAACACCTTGTACACAGAAGGCATTCATTAAATGTTCTGCAAACCAAAGTCTATCATATGGTAACTTCTAAGGTCATGGGTCATTGGAGGTATTCTGTGTTTATGGTATTGGAAGAGTGGTACTATGCGGACTTCAATTCATGTTCCCCCTATGAGTGAACACTCTCCTTTTCCTTCTCAAACATTTTTGACATGTTGAGTCTGTTTGAGATTACTACCAGTTATTTTTAAAAGGCTCAAGTACAAAATAAAAAATAAATGGCAGTCACCCAGCAACACTTTACAAATGCCTGATTTTTTCTTTTCAACAACTGCCATCTGATTTTCCCCCCAATCTTTTCAGATGAGTCTGAAGAGCTGTTCACTCTTTTAGCAACTTCTGAAGTCACAGGGAGTGTACCAAGTGTATGTGGCCGTCATTCACACAACTTAGGCATTTGGGCCAAAGGTCCATATTCATCAGGTTGTACAAGAGTAAAATCCAGCCAAACAGTAACTAAGTCACCTGTGTGGCTCTTAAATCAGAATAAAAATGCCCTGCCCTACTTCGAATTTTCAAAGTGAGCGCTGAAAACCTAATCCTCTAAAAAATATCTGACTTAATACAGCAAATGAATTCTGATGGTGCAATTCATTCCCTCCTTATGCATGAATTATTTTAGTCAATCACTTTATAATTGAATTTTCTTTAGACAATTCACAACTAGGCTGACTGACAGGGTTTAAACTGATAACACTGATCAATAGGCCACCAAGGACACAATGTGCCCACTTAATAAATAGTAATAATAAGCAGGTGCCTGACATCTGAAAGATATTCTCATTAATTAATGTTCATACAAAGTCCTATAGGTACCTTGACTCTGCTTAGAAAGATCTGTAGACAGTTCCACCCAGCAGGTTGGTTCTATGTTTCCATAAAAACAGCCTAATAATGCCCAGCCAGAGTGGCTCAGCTGGTTGGGCATCAGCCTGTGCACCGAAGGGCTGCAGGTTCAATCCCCAGTCAGGGCGTGTATGGAAGGCAACCGATGGATGTTTCTCTCTCTCATTGATGTTCCTCTCTCCCTCCTTCCTTCCCTCCCTCCCTCTCTCTCTCACTCACTCACACATACACACACTCTCTCTCTCTCTTCCTCTCTACACCTGTCCTCGGGTGTGGATTAAAAAAAAACAAAAAACAAACAAACAAACAAAAAAACCCCAGCAGAATAATAAATGCACAATTATTCAAAATGCAACATTTACTATTGTTTTTAATTTTCCAACAATAGCCCTTTCATAGGGTCCTCAGTATGTGGCCCCCAATCAAGATATATTTGAATTATGATCTTTATGGGCTAACCTGAATATTTAGTCCTACTGTGTAATTTATTGTAATATATTGTACATTTCAGGATTATGAATGGGAAAACTTTCAGGGTCTTGAACTCTGTATAGGCTACATACCTCTTTTCATTGCTCCTATCAACCCCTTCATCACCACAACTACTCCCCTATACTTGCAACTTCTCCCGCCACCTTCTGCTCTTATCTCTAAGAATGAACCGCCACCTCCGCATCGCCGAGGCCCACTCAGACTCAACCAGCCCTGTGCTCAGTCTGTTCCTGTCTCCTCTAAATCCTAGACTTCTTGTGTTTTCATTGCCCCTCTCCATATTCCCTAATCTACGCCATCACCATGTTCAGCATTTACTCCCTTCCCCCCTCCTCCCAAAAACTCCTCACCTACAATTTAATAATTTCCCACGATTCCACTTTTCTTCCTCCTTCCAACAAGAGCGCCAATGGCCTCCTCAATTCCCTGACCCATCTTCTTTAATGTTCACAACACTGACAATGTGGCCACTACTTCCCTCCGAAACACCCCTCACCCAGGCCACTGTAACTCCATGCGCTAGCCTTTGACTATTCTTCTGTCTCTTAGGAGGACTCTTTCCTCCGGGTGCCAGCTGCATGGACGTGGGCCCCCAGGTACAGTTCTTACCACCTTTTCTCTCTGCTTTATCACTCCTATTTGTACTTCTCTACAAATAACATCTCCGACCCTTGCTTCTCCTGCAAGCTCTAGTCCTGCATTTCCAACTGCCCATTGGATATCTAACTAATACCCTAGAATAAACATAAAATAAAAGTTATTCAGCATCACCAAAGGGACTGCTGGGCCCCTCTGAGAAATTACTGAGGGTGCTTTATGAGCTCTGAACAGGAGCAGGTATTCTTTCATAGTCATCAAATTCAACAGTCCTCATGTACATGCGTACGGGTATATACAAATAGATGTGTATATGCGTATGTGTACCTCCTCCTCAAGCAGAGTTGAGGGGAATAAATTAGGAGTAAATGTGGCACATTCTTTTAATGCCCAAATGTGCCAATCTGTGCTTAGAGATCTCACAGCCAACATTTGCTTGGATGGGCACACAACTAGTTACATTTGTCCTTTGTTCTGCCAACTTTGTCCCAAAAATACAATCTGCAGAACCATTTTAATTGGCATGGCAAACAATTTCAGCAACTGGCACTGCCATTCTTTCCAAGCCAGAAAAGCATCCGAACTTAAAATCGTACTAGTTTAAGTGGGCCTCCCCAAAATCAGACAGGTACGTACCAATCCCCTGAATGAACACTCGCTTCCAGAGGCTCCTGCTGTCCCACTAAGCCCCTCCCATCCGCTTCGCTCTCCCAAGAAGCCCTGAGTGCAGCCTGCACACTGCAGAGAAGCAAAGCCTGTGGGCACACAGGCCTCGTCTACAAAGCCCCGCCTGCCCTTCGTGGCCGCTGGATCGCTGAAGGCGTCCACCGCCTCGAGAGCCTCAAAAGCAGGGGCAACACAAATAATGAGGGAGCAGAGCCATTTAAATATAGCCATGGCTGGGCTCTGCAATGTTACAGGAAATTATATTTTAATGAGACAAGGAAAACGCTGAAACTTCGGAAAGTTTACCAGAGTAAGGGGCATCTGAAGGACACAAATGCCCAGGTCCGGGGGTAGACTAGGGGATGACCACATGCCAGGGCCACTCAAGGTCATGAATTTGCAAACTACACGGACATCCAGACGAGGGGAGACAGCCCTCTACAGATATGCTGGCCTTTATTCAGAAGGCAAAGCAAAGTGATGCAGGCTTCTAATAGAAGGCTCCGAGAAAACTGATAAGTAACAAGGTCAAGTGAAAGACGCTGTATATTCAAAGGTAAGTGACCTAAATACAGCTGCTGACCAACGACCCAGTGACCTCGAAGCTGCCACAGGGCACCTTCTGAGGTTGCTCTTCAGGGAAGGATTCGTAGATGGGCTGTAAGATCTTTTCTGTGCCCCCTATCCCCCGATTCCCTTTACCCTCCTCGGCCCTGCTCTGTACCCCAAGGCTGCGAGACCTCGGCTCCCCTGCCTTCCAGCTTCTCACTGGGCTGGGCTCATAAGAGGCCCTGGCAAGAGATGGGAGTAAAGGAAAACAGGTGATCTCTCACTGCCTGGCTGTGGTTTGGCAGCGTGTACATCCCTCTACCTCGTGTCTGCTGGCCCCTCACCCACGGTGACAGCCACCTCCTCCCCTTGTCCCTGCAGGTCTGATCTACATGGACTGAAGCAGCGGGTTCTCCCACCTCTGGCTTCCCCTGGGCTCGGTCACTGAGCAGCATCTGCAGGAGACTGGACAGAGGCAAGGGGCACGTCCTGGTATTTATTCCCCTGACTCCTCCCTCCAGTGTCACCTGGAACTGAGGAGTTACTCTCCCGACTGAAGGTTACAGCCCTTGCCCCAAGAGCTTTGCAGAGTCCCACCTGTTCTTACGAGGCCCTGGCTGATACCGCCACCCACCAGATATGATCTTCAGGACAACTATTAGCTAAGAGTGTGGGTTTTGGCATCCGACTCCCTGATATAAATTTTGATTCTACCAGTCATTATCTATATGACCCTGGATTAGTGCTCTGCCCTTTTCAAGCTTCCTCACCAAGGGGATTTTAGTGGAACCCAGCTCAGAGTGTTGTCATCACAATTGAGTCATGTACTTGGCATTTAGCTCAGACCCTGCCATGTAAAAGAGCTCGTTAAATGTCATTATCATTACCATCACTATTATTTACAACGATCGCTCCCGAGCTCTTCCTCACCGATGGGTCCTATTGCCTGGAGTCCCCACGTGGTGATGAGGCTCTGCACTGCTAGATGCCACTAGTTAAAACAGAAACACCTGGGAGTATATGGAAACTATCTACCTTCTGTTCAATTTTGCTATGAATCTAAAATTGCTCTATCCTGGCCGAGCATGGCTCAGCGGTTGAGCGTCGACCTAGGATCCAGGCGATCGGGGTTCGATTCCCGGTCAGGGCACATGCCTGGGTTGCGGGCTCGACAGCTGATCAATGACTCTCTCATCATTGATGTTTCTGCCTCTCTCTCTCCCTCTCCTTTCCTCTCTCTGAAATCAATAAAGATATATTTTTTTAAAAATAATAATTAAAAAAAATAAAAAAATAAAATTGCTCTAAAAAAATAATGTCTATGTAAAAAAAAAACAAAATAGGAATATCTCAGGTAGACATAGCACATTCAGCATCTACGATCACCTATCACCTTAAGCAGGAATCCACCTAGAAGGACCAGCATGTGAACCTGGAGAGGCAGGACTGATTGGACTGTCACAATGGGAGCCTTCGGATGCCAGAGCCTTTAAGGGGAAACTGAGGCCTTGAGACACAGGTTGACACCCCAAAGGCAGAGGATGGGCACTGGAAGGGAGGCAGCAGGCACTGATGGGGTTCAGGGCAGGCTGCCCCCAAACATGCCATATTACTTTGAATAAAAGTTACTTAAACAACTGGTACAAGAAGAACACTCTGATCCTTTGTTCCCACGAAAGCAGGAAATAAGTCTCCCACGTGAAGGTGTCCTCCCTATAGCAGGAAAGTATCCTTATCACCACAGATGGGGAATCCAAGGCTCAAAAAGCTGTATAAACAAACTTGGTTACTTCACTAATTTGCTATTCCAAGTAAAACCCCTCCATTTTGTCAAATCCTCACAAATAATCATTTCTTTGTCTAAAAGGTATAAAAGCTGCCTGCTTTGGTCACTTTTTGAGCCTCATATAATTGGGGTTCCCATACATACAAAATTAAATGTGATTGTTTTTTTCCTGTTGATCTGTCTTATGTCAATTTAATTATCAAACCAGTCAGAAGGAACCTAGAAAGGTTAAAGAAAAATTTTCCTCCCCTGCAGCACCAAGGGTCTATGTCACCTGCTTCTGCACTTTCCTGAGGGCAAGTCATACTAGTCCAATGAGCATGTGCATCTCCTGAGTACGCTGCCCCATCCCAGCACCTGATTGGGGGGCCAGGGCTGTCCCCAAAACAGAAGTCACTAAGGCTAGAGGCCTGAGCAAGGGAGCCCCTTCCAGGGCACACCATGCCCAGAATAGGCCCTTTACTCTAAATCTATCATCCTTCCTACAGGTGGCAGGACATTCTCCCTCTGGAGCGAATGTTTCTGTGGAATATTTGGAGAGCAGAAGCATTTATCACAGTGATATATCCCGACTTCCAGAAATTGAGACATCTAGAAACAGCCATCTGAGTAATATCACTTATGTCCCCTGTCACTTTCTGAAACGTTCCAGTGAGAGAAAAAGATAAAGTTGCTGGAACTTCCTGCCGAGGAGGTAAAGCATGAGTACACCTGACATGTCTCGCTGCTCCCCAGCGGATGAGTTGAGTTTCTGAAGAACTCTCTCCTCTCTAAGTGGCTTGTACCTCTCTATGTAGCTTCTGATATCAGCAAAACATTGGTCCCAATTCCGGCATCCCCAGATGGTCCACTTATTTATTATATTAATGCATTCCTTGCTTTCTCCTGTGATTCAAAGGAGAACATTAAACAGTATTTTACAAAACTATATTAGAAAGGAAAATATATCTTCTATCTGTAGTGTCCTTCATATTCTCTATATTTTTAATGGTCTAGTCTTCTTCATTTCATATTTTTATCAAAGTACAGAAGGAGACACTTATCAGTTGCCATCAAAACAAGACACAGTTTGGAGATACCCAAACAAAACACTTCAAATTTAAACAAGGTGGATTCAAGGACACTATTTCTCTCTGTGAGCACCTACTGCATTAAAAGCCTAAATATTCTCAATGGGGGAAAAAGCAGGACAACACTCCAACTACTTTGAGATTGTAGAGAAACACTCTTTTAATAGTAGCAGGTGTGACCTATGCAAGGCAGAACTGCAGAAGTCAACTCTATCTTCCAAATTCCTTCCATTTCCTTCCAGGAACAAAATATGTACCTGTCATATTCTATGTCTGTAACCCCCAGATAAGTATTAAAATAAATTTTAAATTTCTCAATACTTGTTATCGCTGGATACCAGTGGGTTACTGTTACTCTTCCTAAGCAACATATTTTCGTTGCAACCCAGTGTCAGAGAACTCCAGTGCCAACCTAAATAAGGGATCGTAACACAGACAAGAAAAAATCTGGAAGCCCACTGTGTTCTCTGGTCATCTTTAAATGATCCCTCCTTAGAAAGCCACTCTCTTTACACACCCAGGCCAGTCTTTGTTTCTGGGGAGAACCTATGCTACTATGGCATAATCATTTTTTGAGAAGGCATAATTTAGTGTGCAGCACACTTGACTCCTCATAATAAAAATCTATGTCATTGAATTTTCATAGAAAAATGTTGTTGAAAATTATAATAATCACAACTCCAAGTCTTTCATACATACTTGGTTTGCAAGGTGACTGGAATGAATCGTTCTTTCTCAAAATAAATATATTTCAAAACCAGGACATCAAAAGTGAGAAGTCTTAAAGCCATCAACCTTCAAAAGAGAGAACAGGACAGAAACAAACCCAGTTTTAGGTGTGTGCGTTTTTTTTAAATCTCAAGTGAGTTATGTGCCTCAGTGTACTTCAGAGCTGGTTTCCAAGGCTCCAGACCCTAACCTACCAAACAATTTGAAATGAAATGCTCTTGGCTACCTCCAAGTTATCTTTAAGAGGAAATAAAAACAAGCAAGATAAAACCTACAGAGAGCAATCTGTCAGCCAGTACAAGGCGTTAGTCAGCCTGGCTTCATACACAGATCACTTGATGCCATTTCTCTTTTGGGCTTCATCATCCAGAGGTTTCTCTCTCCTGCCCACTTTTAAACAAAGAGACCAGTATGACATGTACCTTGAGTATGAGGACATGCCTCTCTTTCCAAGCTTCTTTGCATTTATTTTCAGCTGCCAAGAAAATTCTTAAGTATAAGGGTCCATTTTGCTCTTGGATAAGCACCAAACATTTGAGTATGATGTCCCATCTTTTGGGTAAAACATAAAACAAAAAGCAAGATTAAAGTAGTTAAGTAGCCTTCAGCAAGCACCCATTTCAGAGCCATACAACCAAGGTCACATGTGTACTTGATGCCTATCGAATGAGTCAATCCTCAATGAAAAGGGCTGATTTTGTGGAGAGTGAGCCCTTGATTCAAAATAGTACAAGTTTATCCCTCTTGCATAGTTCCTAATTAAGTGGTCCAGTAAAAAGAAAATGATAAACTCTTTGAAGGGAAAACAAATCTCTGATTATGGGAACAAATAGCTCAATTTGGTCACTGCAATTAACCAATAGTCCCATAAAGACAAAGCCTCCAAATAATTTTCAAAGATTTTTTTATATTCTAAGTGTATTTATTTGAACAGTGTTTAATGAACCAAAATATGGGCTACCCAGACTATGCCAGAAATGAGAATTAATGAGCCCCATTTTTAACAAAAGAATAGATCATCTATTATGTTTGCACATTCATAATGAAAAGGTTGAATGCTTAGTGCTGCTTTTATATGAAGCTGCTCCCTCTTGGCAGGATGGCACAGTGGGAAGAGCAGAGATGAACTGGACAGTCAGGCAGATCTGAATTGAAAGCCCCGCTCCGCCAAGAACTGGCTGTGGGTGAACTTGAAAAAGTTGCGTTACCTCTTCAAACCTCAGCTTTCAACTCTAAAATGAAGATACCTACCTACCAAGTTTCCATGCAGACGCAACAAAATACAGATGTCATGCAGAGCATAGCATGTGGCACTGGGGAGCAAGCCACCAATTCCCACGAGACCACCCACAACAGAGACCTAACCAACATTCTTCTCTTCATTTACAAAAGAAATGGCATGGTATTAAGCATCCTACCATAGCCAAATTTGTTAATGGTTAGAGGGAGTCAAGCATCATAGTTAAGAGTTCCAGCAAACCAATGAAACCTGAGTTTGAATCCTAGCTCCACTGCATACTGGTGAGTAAATTTTGACTGAATTTCTTAATCTCTCACACTCAGTTTCCCTGTCTTTAAAACAGAGACTAGACATTCGTGTCAACGGCTTAACAAGGAGCTTGACACACATTTAGTGGTTATTATTATTACTTATCAAGATTCCTACAGATGTTTCTTCTACTAACTTCCTTTAGGTATAAATCTGCTGAGTCTCCATCACGTTACACAAAAGCAACATCATGACAGGAACACCTGCAGACCACCTGCTTTCTGCCTCCTGCACCCAACCTCCCAGCCAAATAGGCTGGGCCTGCCTGTGATTTGAGTTATAACTGGAACAAGAATAAGCTTAAAGAACTAATTGTAGATGGTGTGTCCTCTCTTAATCATGCCCAGAATCTGGAGACGATGTCCAGCCTCAGCCGAGTGCACACACCACATCTGAGGAGGGGTTCTCTGTGCCGGTCAAGTCTGAGGTCAGCCCTCTCGGTGAGGCAATCGGATTCCAGGTCTGTCTCCAGTGAAAATCCCAATGTAACAGAAATGCTGAAATAAGCACCACGTAGAAAGGTCCCTTTGCATCAAAGCAGCATTTTTGCATGGATTAGCAACCAACTAAAAAACATTTTGATGAGCCATGTAAATAAGTTCATAGGAAATCTGGACAAAACAGAAAGAATTTGATAGAATCAACATTCTTGCAGGGCAGAGCTCTATGTGTTAGGTCCCTGAAAGAGACAATCTAGTACCTTTTGGGTAACTCCGCATCTTTCCCTCTTTCAGGCATGAAAACAGAAATGAGAATGTTGGGGACACAGGAGGCACAAATGTGAGGCCAAAATGCTGACGCAGCCACTTCCACAGAGAGAGAGGACTCATTAGGGAGACCGAGGTTCTCTTCATGCCCTCAGGAGTTAAGCAGGATGCTTATTTTATCTCCTCTGCCCTGAGCCACCACCCCTTGTCCCAACACTGCACAGGACAGTTTTAGATTCTGAAATGGAATGTGTAAAATGTGGGGGGAGAGTAAAAAAAATTAAAATGACTTTCTCATAAAACGTCAAGAAGTGTGAGGTTTCACGCCTGCTCTGTCCTTCCTTAGATGCTCTTCTTTCCTCCACAGTAAATCTTGTCACCCCCTCTCTCATGATCCTCTGAACCTGACTTCCAACTCTAGAAAGAGGCAAGCCCATTAACGATTACAGAAGTCAGGTCAGATCACCGCTTATTGTCTCCCTGGTCTCCCGGCCACCCCAAGTCTCTCCACACTCCATTCCATCGGGGACGTGATTATATCACCTCAGTCACCGAGAACGGGGTCCTACAGCCCCCACAGCCCCTAGCACCAGTCAGACTAACGCAGAGTGCTTCCTCTGTGCCAAGGACTGCACAGGGATGTTTTCTTCATTATTTCCAATGCTTACAACGACCTTGGAAGGAAGCTACTATTCTGTTATTGTTGTTACAGTCCCCAATATTATTCAAGCTCCATATTTGACCAGATCTGTATTTTCAGCATCGTTCCTTGAATCCCAACCACACCGAACTTCTCACTGTTTCCTATTCATGCCTTGTAGTCCTTTCCTGGTGGTTCTTCCTTGTGGCTTTCCCTCCAACAGGAATGTTCTCCTGTTTACCATGTACCATGTTTTTAAAGTTGATATCAAACACACCTCCCCCACAATGCCTTCTCATGCCTCAATCAAAAATAGTATTTTTCTTACACGTCACAGATATTTTTTTGGACCATCTTTATGGGACTTCCACTTGGTTTTGTCTTCTCTGTAGTGCTGCTGAACATCATGGCATCAGAGCCTGTGCTTGGCATTAAATGCACCACACACATTTGCTCAAGGAGTATCTTATCCGCAAGTAAGAAAAAAAACCTGATCTTTTTGTATCTTATACATTCTGCTTCTCTCATTGATTAGTTTTGTCTTTTCCCTAATCCACCTTTTTCAATCATGTGTAAAAACCAATATCAAAATAAGCCTCCTACACTATATTATTTTTCAAAGTACATCTAATGATGGTTTTTTAATCAAGGCTCCAGTTAGTCCAAGTAAGTGGAACTTGACAAGATATTAAGAGGGGAATCTATGCATGAAACCTACTCTATTAACTACTCCAAGTAATGAGATTATCCACAATTTCATTTAGCCGAGTGTGCAGAGTAGGAGTATAAATTAGTATTTAGCTTCATACTTTTCCCCTATCACATAGCACACCCTGGAAGATGGCACTGCATATAATTCGCTGAACGTATTTTTAGCTTGTGCATAGGTCTCCATGGAATTTTAATGGAAATTAATGATCCCAAAACATTACATCTGTTTTGATTTGTTTCAAATTTTAGTAAACTGTTTTTTCCACAACCTTAAATCAACTCATTTATGTTCAGGTTTATAGGTATGTGGGAACATCTACTAAGCTATTTTTTATCAGCGGAGGTGATAGAAACTGTTCAACCTCTCATGATGTGGTATTATTCAAATAATTAAAACATCGCATCTTCCCTAAGTCAGCAAACAGGCAGGACAAGAAAAGAAAGTGTGAACACTGCAGCGAAGGATGAGTGCAGAACCAAGGGGTAGAAAGGCTCCATCAGTGCTGAGTTTCTTGAATAAGAAAGGCCTGAGCCGGCTCCAGAGAACATGCATATTTGAAAGGGAAATGAAACCCAGACAGGAGACAAAGGTAAATGATAAATAATGAACGGCTACAACGAGCAGGCCAATTTGAGAAAAAAGACTGAGGAGTTACAAGATGAACCAAGATATAATAAGTAACCATGAAATACGAGAGGAAATGAAAACCCACGGAGGCTTAATTTTTTGTTAATATCAGAAAAATACCCATAACCAAGCCATTTTTAAGTGATAAAAAGACCAGTAGCTAGAAATAAAAGGCTAAGCAAGCTCAGACTGGGGCCGGACGCAATTCCACAGCTATTTGCTGAGGTCCTACTGAGGGCAAGATGCTGCCTGAGAGCTGCTGAGGTCTCGGGGGCAATAGAAAGACCTGGGCCCCCAGAAGCCCGGTGAAGTGAGGCCAACGAAGCCAACACTGCGCCTAAAACCAAGACAGACAGGCGGCACACTGAGGGGACTGGCGGGAGGTGAGAAGGCCGGGGAGGGGGCTCCCAGTGACAGGAGAGGCTCATCCTTTGTGGGCAGGCCGTTCCCACTCACAAGGGAGAGTTCAGTAACCACACGCACACACATGCACGCGCACACACACACACACACACAACCTTGTACGAATGGGTAGGAACTGCGCTTCACTTGGCTAGGGCTGGGCCGGGAAGAACGAATTCCGAAAAGGCGGACGGGAGCAAGCGCCGCCCGCCAGAGCGCGTGGGCCGCATGGACAGGCCCCACTGCCAACGCCGGTCACCAGCTCGGGAGTGGAAGGGCTCCAGCCAGCCTCTCAGCAGGAGGGCGTTTCCCAGGCGCGATTCCACTGCACCTTGAGTCTAAATTTTATCCCTCAAGATCTTGGCTCAGAAGTTTGAAAATAATACTTGAAAAACGACTCAGGTCTTGGTGCGTTTCCAATGAGATGATGCACCAGCCGATTTTCCCCATTTTCTAAACCTAAAATGTAGTCAGGATCGTTTTTCCATCCAGACTGCGACCCAAGATGCAACAAAATGGGGTCCACTCAAGCCAGCATCAGAAGAATGTGGAGAGAAACGCATCCCAAGCCTTCCCTCAGGGTCACCAAGGCCACTCTCAGGTTCACAAACACACTTTATGGGAACTCTGATAACACCCCTGAGAGCAGGGGTCAGCCAACTATGGCCCCTGGACTAAATCCAGCCCGCAAGCTAAGAATAGGCTTTAAATTTTCAAATGGTTAAAAAGAAAGCGTTTTAAACTTACATGAAATTCAAATTTCAATGTCGATAAAGTTTTATTGGAACACAGTCGCATCCATTTTTGTACATATTGTCCATGATTTCCTTGGCACTGTAACAGGAGAGTTGAGTAGTTATGACAGAGACCTTTTGGCCCGGAAAACCAGCCTAAATATTTACTCTCTAGCTTTTTACAAAAGTTGGCTGACTCCTGTTTTAGAGTGCCAGGATTCCCCAACACAAATGCTCAGCATGGATTCCCTCAGCTGTTTTCAAAGGATAGACAAGAAAGCTGTGTAGTCTCCTTGTTACAGAACAGACTGTAGTCAGAAGGACAGGGTTCCACTCTTGGCCCCTCAGTCACCAGCTGCGTCATTGCCCAGGTGATTTAACTTGTAACAGCCTCAGTTTCCCCGCTTGTCCAGGAGAGTGCTGCAATCCACACCAACCAGTCAGCAGCCTGGGCTCACCAGGAACTGGACAGGCCAGTGAGTTTTTGGCCTTGACTTCCAGCTCACATGCACGGCTCTCTCCTTTCACATGCACATTTCTGAGATGTCAAAGTCATACAACACAAGAGGCATTGGTCATACAATGGCACAAAAGACAAATCCTGAACCACAAATCAATAGTTTTGCTGACATCAGTCATACTTGATGCTTTTTCTAATCACAGATCCCCTTCAATATAATCATATATTAATCATTCAACAAATAACTAAGCTCTCAGGATGTGGCGGGCACGTTATAGGCACAGTGGAGACAGAACACTAAACAGCTGACACTCTGTGGGGGAAAGAGACACAAACACAAACATGCACCCTTCTGTAGATTCACATACATAACTCAGTTACACATACACCTCAAATATGCATATGTAATTTATATATACAAGTATACAAATATATATAAATATACACACACATATATGTGGAGGCAGAGTCAGTGGATGGAGGTGGAAAGTGAGGAAATGCAAGTAGTAGGTTTTGGGCTTGAGCAACTGGAACGCTTTCTTAAGATGAGCAATTCCGTGGGAGAAGCAGCTTTTGGGGGGAAATCCAGTGTCTGGTTTGGGGCAGGTATCAGATAACACAGCCCAGTGATGATGCTGAATAGGTATTTAGCCATCAGAGTATGAACTCTTGTAGAGAAGTCATGGCGGTAGGTACAGATTTGGGAATCATCTGTGCTGTTAGCATTTACAGCCATGGGCCCAGGAGGAATTACCTAAATATACATGTAAAACGAGGAGCTCCGCCAGAGAAAGCCTGGGCCCTCCAAGGCTGAGAGGTCAAGCAGGGGAGTGAGACCGAGTCCAAGAGAACGAGCAGCCAAAGAAGGAGCCTGGGGAGAGTGATGTCAGGAAAGCCAACAGGTAAAACAGATAAAGGAGAGAATGGCCACCCCTGTCCGCTGCTGTGGTCACAGGACGGCGCCCTCCGGAGCCGCCAGCTGGAGGTGACTGGGGACTCCAGGGGAGCCATCTCGGAGAGGTGGTGGGAACTGGAGTGGGGTCCGAAAGTAAGGCGAGGTGAGGAAGTGAAAAGCGGGATGCAACAGAAACATCTCTGATGAAGCCAGGAACCTTCGCCCCGGCCAAGGCAGCACCAGCCCGCGAAGCAGCGGGCACGAGGGGTGGGTACGCGACAGGCTCCCCTAAAGCTGCGAGCCCCTTACGGCTCCAGGCGCCCGGGAGAGAGCCACGCAAATCCACAGCGAAGACACACTGCTTTCACCCGACGGACACCAAGAATCAGCGGCCCTGAGAGTCCAGCCGTCCACGAGTCTCCCAGCCTCCCCTGAAGCTCTTTTCCTTGAGTGTCTTTTTCAGAAAACGGAGCCGCCAGGGTTCGGACAGAGCCACTGGCTGAGCTACGGCAGCAGAGGCGGGCTGCCTGCGGCTTCTGCAAGGGGCTCCTTAGGCCCAGGGGCCGGAGCCAGGCCCTCAGAGACAATTTCGGGGCTCCACTGCCTTATCCTGTTACCTAACTTGCTTCTACTCCCACTCAGGCTGGGGAGACTGTGTTTAGCATTTGGGGGTTTGTCAAGCCGAGATGCTATTTTACCAGATTCTGCCAGAAGAGACTGTAGTGTGCCAACTGAATGAGCAGCCGGGATCACACCATCAGATCCTACGGAGTCAGAGGTTGGAAAAGACAGACCAGTGTGCAAGACCCAATTTTTTATAGCTCTCATTTGCTCCTAAATCTCCACTTTGGTTGGCATGTTGCCCTTTCATACGAGGGAAAGAGACCAGATTGTGTGTGACAAGGTTACCGAACTTCGTACAGAAATCCCAAGACATTAGAAACAGATAAGCAGGTGTGGACAAAAAGGGGCCACATAGGGAACCTGACAAGCTCAGGGAAGGCCTGCGTGGTGGCCTTGCAAACTCAGAGACCTAAATAACATCAAAGGATGGTCTGAGGTTAAAACTTGTTAACTAAAAGCAGTTTACAGCAGGTAGTCATGTCCGGGGCTAGAATCTTCCCTGAAAAAAGTCAGCCTTTATCTAGACTATTGTCTTCTGCATCTATGACAACATACCTTTGGAATGTCAGGGTAATTCCCCTTTTTCCTGATCCTTAGGGCACAACTGAAGCACCAGGGCAGAGACCACAAATCCTCTCACTGTTATTGTTATCATGGTAATTGTTAACTGTTAACTATCCAGTACCCACCTATGTAAAAGGTATGTGTCTATCACTTTACTTTTTATCCAATCCCAGAGATCTTCCCACCCCATCCCCCCGCTTTGCTTTCCCCTGCCTCCCTAATCTATCACCAATGAATTTCATGTAACCCACTTACATCTTCTTTTGATTGTAATGTATAAAATGGTGCAAAACTGCCATTCTCTGGAGCATTACCTCAATACATTGAGATTTTGCTTCGCAGCAATTGTCGACGGATTGGCTCAAACAAACACAAAAATTCTTTAAAGGTTTAAATATTTCTGTGTTGACACAGGGCTTGTCCAGGTCCTGCTTTGAAACTCACTTAAACACCTAAGCAGACCTGCAGTAGCAAGAAAGTACACATGACAAAAGGAGTTTCTGAACCAGAAACAGTTCATTCTTGCCCGTATTTCCTCCCGCATTCCTCCACCAAGCAGTTCCGACGCCCTCTCGGAAGGCCAGTACCGCCACCAGGGCCGAGAACCGAGTGCTGCGGGGCAGCCGAGGTCCCTCTATGGGCGCACATTTTAGCAGACTGGAGAAGACAATAAACAAGCAAAACTAAATAAATCTACAAGAAACTTTCAAAGGGGGATGATTGCTTTGAAAAACGTAACAAGAGTTGAAAGCATTGAGGCTTGTCTACATTGGCTGAATGGCCAGAGGACCTTTCGGAAGAGGAAGTACGTGAGCTGAGACCTGAATGTACCTGAATGGCAAGGAGGTGCCAGCCATGGGACAGCTGGGGAAGAGTCTTCTTTTATGCTTTAAAATCTCATGGCCAACACTGAAGTTAAAACCACCAGAAAATAATCTAAGTTTTGCAGGTTAGTAACAGCATGAAAGGAAATATGAACTCCTGGGGTCGCCTATAAAAGAAATGAGTCACTACCTGTTTTATGATGTTTTCAATGACTAATGGTGAGAGTAGGGAGCACAGGAAAATAACAACTGCTATACTTTTACTGCCTGTGTACAGGAATTACTTCATCTGCCCCAGGCATCCATTCTTAAAGGAAATCTGTGTTCCTGTTATCAATCACGAGCTACTTATGTCATAAGCAAGCAAAGAAGGACTCTCAGTTCAATTAGTCTACATAATTCAGAAGTTCATTCAGCCTCTATAAAATGTTTGAAACGCAGAAAATGAAACTAAACATGAGATACAGAAAGTAGAATGTTGAGCATGCTGGGCTCCATGTTACCAATACCCTGCTAAATTTTACTGGCTGATTCTCATAATGATACTGTACAGTACTTTTGTAAAAAAAATAAATAAATAAATGGTTCAACAATACTTATTCCATTGTAATTTTACTGACAACATTAATATCTGTAACAACCTCACCAAAATACTCTGACAACAAAGAAATTTTCCTAGTGTAACCTCAGAGTCAAAATTCAGATACATCTTGCTGCTAAAGCCAAGTTAGTTCAAGGTGAAAGTCATATTGATTCCCGGGTGAAAACCTGTTTGTGAGGACTGATTCATCTTCGCATCAGATAAAAGACAAAGACAGTGTAGGTAGGCTCTCTAAGCCTAATTTGCACCATATATTGTTTTGTAAAATTGATCACTTTTCATATTTCATCTGGGGGGAAAAATCTAGGCTTAATAGATTTGTCTGTAATTGTGCTTCAACATGGCTCTTCTACCTTTAAAAACAAACAAACAAAACAAGTTGATGGTCACATAGAGCACAAGTCAGAGGTCTCTGGTCCCAGCAAACGTGCTGTTTCTTTTTCTCTCCCTCCTACCCTCCTCTCCTTCTCCTCTCTTCCTTTATTTCTCCTCTTCTCTACACTTCGGGCTTGCCACTGATACCCAAGTCCTATAAAACTTTGCAGAACTAAAGTCTAAAATGGCAATCACTGACCCACAGCTTTTGCTGCTTTACTAGCTACAATGTTAATAATCTACAAATGCTTCTTTAAGATCCTCTCTTAAAAAACAGTGAAAACGCTGCACATGTCCAAAACTCCTGTCCTTGGCTTGGTTTTGCATAAAAAAGAAATCCCTAAACAGGAAGAAGTTTGGGGTTTTCAGAAGCTTTGGCAATCCCCACAGGTATCCAGGTCTCTTTTTATTTCTGTTGTGCAATGAGGAATCCTTAATGTGAAAGCTCAAAATTTAAAAATATTAGTCCGATGAAAAAAGTGTAGGTTAGAAGGTAGAGATAAAAGCTTCTCCCCACTTGACTTTGAACCTTAATATGGTCGAGTAGAGTGGAATTAAAGAAATAAAAGGATGAGGGAGAAGACATAGTGTAAGCTTTTATGTTGTTGCCTTTGACCACTAGTATCAATAATAAAAGCAAACAGAGTGCACACCTGCTATGTGCCAGGCAGTGTGTTGTCTCTTTTAATTCTGAGAACAACCTTTAAAGGTGGGTACTATTATTGCCCCCAGTTTACAGATAAGAGATCTGGGGCATAGAAAAGTTAAAAATTTTATTCTTATTGCAGAGCTTGTAAGTAGCAGAACCAAATACGTATTATAGGACTGGCCGGCTTCCCAAAGGAAGGTCTTAGTTACATAGTTACTCCTTGATGCTCATGGAGGAGCTTTTGTCCTCAACTCCATCCTATGCAATGTCTTTGAGAAAAATCATCTCAACCTCTCAGCAACTCAGCAAACTAGGATGCTGAAATAGGACTGATTACCTTGTAAGTCACAGGGAAAGCTCACAACAGAGGGGTAAGGACTGTGCGACAAGCACTGGTGTCCACAGTACTGAGTCTCTCACAGTTCTTGAAATCAGCGTGAACATACCTTGAAAAGAGCAATCCAACCATCAACAAACCTCCCTCACGGGAGTCGGGGGGAGACCGAGAAAAGCTTTCAAGGCCCCTGACCTCCAGCAGGAGAGAGAGGTTAGACTAATGCGTAGTCATCATAAATACACAACTATTAAAATGCAACTATTAAAATATAGGTCCTGATGTGTCAGACCACGGGTATGGTTAATTCCAGGAAGGTTTCCTGGAGAGAGAGGACATGTGGGCTATAATTTTTTAGAAGGAAACAATGAAAAAATAGATATATTCCTCCACACACATGAATGGGAAGACAGGGCGAATCTTCAAACCATGAGCCTGAGCTCCAACCAGAGTGTCTATACATCTCAGAGGGACAAAAACCAATTCCTGCTTAAACGTTTCTCAGAAGACAAATGCAAGGAAGATATCGAGGCCATGGTCTGTTTTCTTCTCCCTCCAGGCTATTTTTCCACAAAAAATGAAACCATTTTAATAAGAAAAAAAAAATGAATGATAAAACCCTGGATTATTTTTAAAATCTGAACACATTATATCTTTCCTTCTGTTGCCAAGCAACACACTTCTGCTATGACACAATCGGAGACCTCGATCAACATTCTCAGTTGTAGAGAAAGGGTATAGAAATAGAAACAGGATATCTTGATTACAGAATAAAGTTTTTAAAAATAAATAAAAGAGAAAAGAAGAAATAGGACTCATGAAATCATTTGATTTCTACACTGGAAACAGCAAGCCACGGATTCCCCAATGTCAGAAAACTCAGTGTACAGAGCTAATCAAGATGACTCTATGCAGCTACTCAAAGGGATGTGACCATGTAAAAATCACAGCAATGCCGTTCATACCACATTAGCTATAATTGTTCATTTTTAGTTACTGAATGGTTTTTGTTAGCTCTTGCACCTTTAAGTGCTAGAATTTGCCTGTTGAAATTCCTCAGGATGCATCCCCATGGGTTATGTATTCATAAAACAAAGAAAAAGTCACCAACACTTAGGTACAAAACTCCAAAACTGCACACCCAGTCCATCTGAATAGCCTTCTACTTGAGCTGGAGAGTCAGATATCAAAACTATGGGCAGAAGTTCTAGAGAGAGATTGTAAAGGTGTGACTACCATGGTCGTTGAGTTCTGTATGGTCCTTTAACCCTATAAAGCTGATAGGCAGAGTGGGAGGACTGGGAAATGGTTTCCACTAACAGATTTGGGAGATGCAATAAAGATGCAAGAGGTAAACAAAACAAAAGAGATAAAATTCATAATACCAAAGGTAACAAACACCAAATGTAATGAAGTGCATTGAGGTTAAGAAGGCTGAATTGGGAAAATATGATTTAAAAGAGTTCATGAATGAAAGATCACGGACTTTTAGTTGAATGGAGGTTTAACATCAGATAAAGTATGGCATGGTTGCTTAAAGACCATTTTTAAAATGACTAAATGCTTGCTAAGTTCTGGGCTCTGTGCTCGGTGCCTTCAGTCTATGTGACAGGCATCCATTCACGCGTCCCTTCGACTGACAATGAATGTACACTGCAGCTACGGGCGCTGTTCTAAGAGCCGGGTAACTGAGGATGAGCAAAGCAAAACAGATGCCGTTCCTGCCCCCATGAATCCACAGTCTAGAGGAGCTCCCATGTTATCGTCGTTACTTTATGGTAAGGAAATAAAGGTACATTTAAGTAACTTCCCCACAGAGTTGATAAGTGGTGGGCCTGTAAGGCCTAGAGTCTTAACCACAGCTCACTGCACATGCCCCGATTTGGGAGGTGATAATCCCACTGCATTTTGCAATGAATTCCACCTGTCAATCTGTATTCGGGTCTATGTGACTGGTTTTAAGAGAGGCACTGAGTTCTTCTAGATACATTCCAGTGTGTCAATCGGGACAATGGATTATCTGGAAAATATATCAGGAATAGTCTCCAGATTTTTTAAGCAGGAGAGGAGATTTATGTGCACATGTGATAAGCATCTTTATAGAACAGAAGGGTTTTTATGTAGAAGAGTATGAGGTTTACTCTGTAAAGCGTTAAAACAAGAGTAGAACCAAAGAGAGGATGTTATGGGTGGAGGGCATCAAGAGAACTAATTTCAGTTCAACAAAAAGAAGAGATTTGTGATACAAAATCTGGCCCCCAAGTTGATTATAGATGCCTTTAAAACAAACCAAGTTCCCAGGAACTAAGAGTCCTCAAGTGGACAATGGCCAGCAAGCCGCTGACTGCAACATGGAGGCGATGTGTGCCGATCTGGATGTTGGATCAAATCCTTCCTAAAAATCCACCTGCTTTAACATCCTATCATTGCAGAAGAAATTCATATACTTTATATTCTGACACATACAAACATACAAAATTATATAACTGGACATACTTCTGTATGTGAAAGAAAAAAGTTCTACTTTTATTTTTAATTTTCTTAAATTATGTTAACTACATAAATGAGAAAAGCTTACTCAATTAGGTGTCCGTCTATTTTTAACAACTCCCTCTAACACTTGATGAAAAAAACCAAAACAATAAAATCGCCAAGAAATGGCAGGAGTGGGCTGAAGCCAACCCAAGCACTAGGAATCTAAGATGAGTTGGTGAGTATAAATGAATATTCAAAAGTCTGAATTAATTCACTACCAGTAAATCTGAAAGGCTTCCAATTCTGACAATGTATTTAATCCTATCTCAGGACCAACAGAGCACAACTGTGCATTTTAGTCTATGTGAACTGGAGTTGTTCAATGCACAATGTGCCAGGCCATATGCCCCAACCCTGCCTATTTTATAAACTGAGAGAACATGACTGCCCCTCTTCCAGTTAGAATGGACACACTGAGCTCCATTTCCACCAGTGCCCAAGGCCTCATCAGCTCACTTCACCCTTTCATCACCATCTCATGACAGATGATGGTACTTATCTATAAGACTGGCTAACACAGGATCAAATTAATGATCCTGATCTCACTGGCCCTGCTCTAAGTAAATATCCTAAGCAAGCATCTTGTCTGATTATGATCAAAACAAACAAACAAACAAAAACCCCACACACATAAAAAAAAAAAGTCACCAATAATGAAAACAATAATTTATTTTTAAAAGCTCCTACTACTGTTCTGACCTTGGAAATTTTTATAAATCAGCTACAAACAATGAAATTTTTATTTTTTCAGCCACTTGCAGTTAAAGTCGTGTTAATGTGAAACTGCTTAAGGTTTCCCTTGTCATTCTAGGAGAAGAGCATTAGCTGAGAGCAGAGGGTTCAGAGGCTGGGAAGGAGACAGCGACGGTGATGAAAGTCTGAAACAGTCACAGAAGAGAACTGAGTCCAATAAAATAGATTATTCTTTAAAAAACTCCTAATTTGCAGACGAAATAATCTCATATGTAGAAAATTCAAGGAATTCATTAAACTACCAGGATTTATAAATGAACTCAGTAAGACTTCAGACTATAAAATCAATACAACAGAAACCAATTCTGTTTCTATACATCAATGAACAATCCAAAAATGAAATTAAAAAAAAAAATTCCATTTACAAAGGCATCAAAAAGAACAAAATACATATAAAGAAATTTAACACCAGAAATACAGGAATTGTGCACTGAAAACTACGAAACATTTTTGAAAAAGTATGGTGGTTACCAGAGGAAAAGGGGGTGGGAGTAGTGAAGGGTAGAGAGGTTCGAGTGTACGGTGATGAAAGATTTGATTCTGGGTAGCGAGCACACAATGCAATATATAGATGATGCATTATAGAATTGTACACTTGAAACCTATCTATTTTATTAACCAACATCACCCCAATAAATTTAGTTTAAAACACACACAAAGAAATTAAAAATGATCTAAATAAAAGGAAAGACATTCCATGTTAATGAATCAGAGACTTGATATTCATAAGCTAGCAATATCCCAAATTGCCTTACAGATTCAACATAATCCCTATCGTAACCTCAGCTGCCTTTATTGATGAAATTGACAAGCTGATGCTGAAACACATATGGAAATTCAAGGACCCAGAGGAGCCAAAATAATCTTGAAAAAGAACAAATTTTAAGGATTCACATTTCTCTAACTTCTAAGTTTACTATACAGCTACAGTAGTCAAGACAGCATGGTTCTATCTACTATAAGGACAGACACATAGATCAATGGAAGACAAGTGAGAGCCAGAAATAAACTCAGTTTTATGATTAGTGATTTTAACAGGACTCCCAAACTCTTTCCATGGGGAATAGTCTTTTCAACAAACGGTGCTGAGCAACTGGATATCCACATGCAAAGCAATGAATTTGGACTCCCTACCTTACACCATATACAAAAACAAACACAAAATGGATCCTAGATTTAAATGTGAAAGCGAAAACTACAAAACTCTTAGGAAAAAACATAAATGTTAACCTTCATGACCTTGGGTTAAGCGGTAGTTTCTTAGATTTGACATTAAAAGCATAAGCAACCAAAGAAAATACAAACTGGACTTCACTGAGATTAACAACTTTTATGCTTCAAAGGACACTATCAAGAAAATAAAGACGGCCTATAGAACTTGGAAAAATTGTAGAACATATGTAGAGCATTTACAACTCAATAATGAAGACAAACCAAATTTTAAAATGGGAAAAAGCTTTGAACAGACACTTCTCCAAAGAAGATATTCAAATAATCAATAAGCACATAAAAAAAAAGTGTTCAACATCGTTAGACATCAAGGGGAAAAAAACCAAAACCACAATGAGATACTACTTCATACCAGGATGGGGAACAACTACTAAAGGGATAAACAGAAATTCTTTTGGGGGAATGATGATAATGTTCAAAAATTGTAGTGATGGTTGTACAACTGTGAGTATACTAAAAACCACTGAACTGTATATTTAAATGGGTGAATTTTATGATATGTGAATTATATCTTAGTATGAAAGGAAGAGAGAAGAAAGATAGTAGGGGGAATGGAAGGGAAGAGAGGAAGGGAGCGAGGGCGGGTGGGAGGGAGAGGGGAGGAAGAAAAGGAAGGCGAGACAGCTAGGCAGCTGAAGTGGATTCTAAAAGATTTAGGGAAATGGAAGACCCATCTCATCACGTCTTCCTTAAATCCCTGATATGGCCATTCCAGGCGTTTGTACGGCCAGGCTTTGTGGCAGCAACAGCAGTGGTCAGATAATACAGTGGGAGTGAGTACATTTAGCTGATCAGATGCTGAAGTCAAGCCCCTTTAGACTTCTTCCTTAGGCTACTGGCTAAGAATATCAGATTGTAATTATATGTTAGCATGACCAGAATTTTTTTTATTCTTTGATATAAGTAGCTGTCCTTTAAGTGACTATTACATCAAAGATGAAAACAATGATTCCAATCTATATTTTCAGTAGGTGAGATTGAGACAGAACTATTGAGGGTCATTTGTTTTTCAGGACTCTGTAGAGCAATGGTTGACAAACTGTGGCCCATGGGCCAAATTCAACCTGCTGCTTGTACTTGTAAATAAAGTTTTATTGGATCAGAGCCATGCCCATTCATTTACATGACGTCTATGACTGTTTTTGTGCACAGCTGAATAGTTATGACAGAGACTTACGGCCCCCAAAGACTAAACCATTTACTATCTGGTCCTCTATGGACCAGATATGGAAAAAGTTTGCTGACTTCTGCTCTAAACAACTTTTTTAAGCAAATAATTTATACATTCAAATTAACACTATCCTCCTCAAAGCATCCACCTCATTAGATGGTTTATATTTATTTCAGTGATGCCACCATTGCTCAAAGCTTTTGTGAAACTTCCCTCTGGGGCTGTCTTTAAGACCTGAAATGCAAGTTCTTTAATATCCTAGCAGTGAAGAACTTTGGCACTTATAAGTAGGTAGGTAGCTGTTTAGACCCAAGATGGCAAATCAAGATGGATAAAACTGTCTTTGGTTTAAAATCAGGTGTGACTCTGAAACAATTTAGCTAGAATTACTATGACGCTTGTAAATTGCTTTCTAAAGCAATTTCAAATGAGTTCCAAAAATGATTTTTGAGTAGAGACAGCATCTTTGGAATAATTGTTAAGCCCCCTACTGTCATTATTTTGAAAAAGAAAGCTCATTTGGATGTATAAATTCTGGTATATTGGTTAAATCTGTCTCTTTACTTCCCAGTCACATCTCATACAGGGGACTTAGGATACATTTATTATCAACAGGTGGGAAAATGTGTCTGATATGCCCCTGAATATTATGTGCCAGGAAAGAGATTTACAAAGACATTAACTCTCCATGGTTCAATTATCCTTGATGGGCTCCCTAGCAGCTGAAAGGTCTGACCATCTCCTTCCCCGACTAGGTCCAGAAATCCATTCTCCTATAAAAGAAGTGTTCCAGCCCAGTGGTTCTAACAGGAAGCACTCCATTTTGCATGACTGCACATAAAAAGGGGAATGGGGGGGGGGCTCTGTATTTCAGAGGCTTCCCAAGTCTTTTTGCCTAGGAGACAGCATAACTGGGGTTATTTCATTAGTTTCATAAATCGGGAACCATTTTCAAGTGATACAGAGAAAGGCCTTTTCTCAGAGTCTACACATGTAATGCTCACAAAAATTCATGCAAAATGTATTACCTAGATTTTCCAGTTGTGCTCTCTTCTTTAAAGTATAGTGAGAAATTAACAGCATTTAAAACACTTAGTAGTGGAGGAACAACAAGATGGCGGCGCAGGTAACAGCTGCACCCCCGCCTCTCGCAACCACATCAAAATTACAACTAAAATACAGAACCACCGTCACTCAGAGCCTCCTGAAACCTGGCTGAACAGAAGCCCACAACCAGGGACCTGAAGAAGCACCGAGACCAGTAGGAGGGGCACAGACGCGGGCAGATCGGGGCTGAATCCCGGAGACATGGCCAAGGGCCCACACCCGGTGCCATGGGGTAAACCCGGGAGGGAATCTCTGCGGCGGAGGTTTCCCGGAGGAGGGAGGGTCCCAGCCCCACAGCAGGCCCCCAGCCCAGGGCTCTAGGCTGGGAAGAGACGGCCCCACAACTCCGGGCTGTGAAACCAGCGGGGACTGTCCCTGAGGGTCATGGAGGCTGCGGGAGCCCCAGCAGCGCCCCTTAAGGGCCCGGCAGGGACTCACTCGGACGCTCCCTCTGAGCCCAGCGCCGGGAGCAGCCTGAAAGGACCCGGGACACTCGGGGAGGAACTAACCTGCCTGAGATCCGGGCGAGAGCTGGAGAGGCGGCTTCCTCCCAGGCAGAAGGGCTGGCAGAGGCCATGGCTCCTGTGGCGAGTCCTCCCCACACAGCCGGCAGGCAGGCGCCATGTTTGAGTCGCCAGCACCTGACTCACACCTTTGGCCCCGCCCCGTGATTCCCGGAGGCCCCGCCCCTACCCACCTGCAGCTCGTCCAGGCCATTTCCAGGGGCTTTTCTGTGCAAGTGGCCTCTCGAGCCTCAGGCTTAGGACTTTCCTGAAATCTCTCAAACAAGCAGCAGCGGGCCCCATACAGCTTGATAAGCGGCCCCAGGCCTGGCACTAGCGGCAGCTGCACTGGCTCATAGCTTGGCCTCTCCTGGACACCTCCAAGCCCAGCACAAGTAACAGCCAACTACGGTTTGCTGTGTAGCTCATGCTGGGGGGCCCTGGGCAAGGCACTGGCACAGGCTGACTTTGCACCTCCCGGGAGGCCCCAGAGACAGTGCACCTGGTGATCAGACTCGACCACGCTGGATTACAACCCTACCACATCCACGAGTGACACACTCAAGGGGCGCACTTGGTGAACACCAAAGCTCCACTGAAGTAAATCCTGATCCATAAGGGTGTCTCCAGCACAGCAGCTCTCTGGCTGTAGTTGCAGCTGGTCCTCACAGCTGATTGGCCTGGGGGTCAGTTCCTCCCAGGGACGCCAACAGCAACCAAGGCTCAACTATAACAGGATAGTGCACACAGCCCACACAGGGGAGCACCTAGAAGGCCCAGCTCAGGTGACTGGGGAGGCTGAGCCACTGGACCCTACAGGACACCTACTACACAAAGCCACTCTACAAATTCCAGGAGACACAGCAGCTCTACCTGCTACATAGAAACAAACACCTGAAAGCAGCCAAAATGTGGAGGCAAAGAAACATGTCACAAAGGAAAGAACAGAAGAAATCTCTAGAAGAGGAACTAAATGAAATAGATCCAAGCAAGCTAACAGATAGAGAGTTCCAAATTTTGGTTATAAGGATGTTTAAGCAGACTGTTAGGGAAATAACTGAGAAAATCGATAACATAATAAAGCACCAATTTGAAATGAAGGCTACAGGAACTGAAATGAAGAATAATTTACAGGGAATCAACAGCAGAGTAGAGGACGCTGAGAATCAAATCAGCAATTTGGAACATGAGGAAACAAAAAACACCCAACAAGAAGAGCAAAAAGAAAAAAGAATCCAGAAATATGAAAATAGTATAAGGAGCCTCTGGGGCAACTTCAAGAGGCCCAACATTCGTATTATTGGGGTACCAGAAGGGGAAGAAAGAGACCAAGGAATTGAAAACCGATTTGAAAAAATAATTACAGAAAACTTCCCCTACCTGGGGAAAAAAATCAACTTACAAGTCCAGGAAGCACAGAGGGTCCCAAACAAGAAGAACCCAAAGAGGCCCACAGCAAGACACATCATAATTAAAATGCCAAAGGTTAAAGACAAAGAGAGAATCTTAAAAGCAGCAAGAGAAAAGCAATTAGTTACCTACAAGGGAGCACCCATATGACTGTCAGCTGATTTCTCAACAGAAACTTTGCAGGCCAGAAGGGAGTGGCAAGAAATATTCAAAGTGATGAAAAACATGGAACTACAACCAAGATTGCTCTACCCAGCAAAGCTATCATTTAGAATTGAAGGTCAGATAGAGAGCTTCTCAGACAAAGAAAAGCTAAAGGAGTTCATCACCACCAAACCAGTACTACAGGAAATGTTGAAGGGTCTTCTTTAAGAATAAGCTAATGAACAAAAGAATCTGACGAACTAAATAGATCCAGAGACACTGACACATGTAACAGACGATCATATTTCAGAGGAAAGAGGGAAGGGTGGTGGAGGGTGGGAAGAGATTAACCAAAGAAGTTATATGTATAACCCATGGACACAGTTAATAACGGGGTGAAGGCCTGGGAAGGGGGTGGGAGGGAAGTGGAGGGGATCAATTGGGGGAGAAAATGGTATATCTGTAATACCTGTAAAGATAAATTTAAAAAGTAAAACAAAAACAAAAAACAACAAAAACACTTAGTGAGAAATCTGTAATCTAGCAAAATCTTTATAAATTTTTATGATTCTGTTTTCAAATATTTTACTTTTTTTTTTTTTTGGCAATCTCTAATCTGACAGCAATTTTCATCAAACTACTTACCTATATTGAACCTTTCGATAGCATTTTTATTTACTTTTCATAGAAAACTAAGTCTCATTTTACAGTCATAGTTCATCAATTTATGCACTATTTCATTAAATTCAAGATTACAATAACAAGTGCAACTGACATAAACAGGTGTGGGAATACACACAACTTTCTTCTGGTAAGCCAACTACTCAGCTAGTGAGAGAAGCGCACTCTTCCTAAAGAGTATTCTTCTAGCGGCAAGTGCACTCGGCACAAGTCAGTATGTTTTAGAGAGAAATGGGAATCATCAGTTAATCTGTGAAGTAGCTCAGGTGGAAGTTGCTTAAGTGCACAATGACTACATAGTAAGTATATATGTGATGCATAACTTCTTGGTGAGACATAAATGTCTTGGCAGCCAATAGTTTAAAATGCCAAGAGAAACCTTGCACGTAGGTTGATTCTATTCTCGAGTGGCCTCCTATGAGCCCAAACCCAACTAAGACGTCTCTATGAAACAATCTGTGGCTCATCTCTTATTCATAAGCTAGTGCTTGTTATTGGTGTATCAGGAAATGGAGTCAGAAAAGCAAAGAACCACAGAAAACATCAACAGAATTAGGACATTAAATGTAGATGTTTTCACAATGGGAATTTGCTTTGAAAGGAGAGGAAGATGTAGTCCAATCCAGCAGGCCCAATGCCGGAGATGATGGGGAAAGAGGGGTGGTGAAGGCTGTGGTGGGAATGGGGAAGTTATATAAAGAGCCAATCAAGAGAGCCTACCTGCTTGGCCACCTGCATATTTCTTTCCTTCTAGATTCATGGAAAACATTGTTACATGCTATTTTTGGTAGCCAGGAAACCAAAGAAGAGGTTATCAATGGAGATCAACTTCTATTGCTATTTTGTTAGGTAAAGCCAGTCTTACTTAGCTTTTAGACAATCCATTTGTGGTTTGTCCTATCATTAAGAGCACTGACATTCTGAAGAGTGATCTTCCAGAATGCCACTTAGCTACTGAGAAAAAGTGATGAAATATAAGCTGCCTTCTCAGAAATGTCTGGCCTGCTAAACTGTCTGCAATGAAAAGAATATTGAGTGATAGAGTTTCTGGAAAACAAGGCACTACTCCGTGTGTGTGTGTGTGTGTGTGTGTGTGTGTGTGTGTGTGTGTTGTGTCATGTCCTAGTTTATTCTCTGAAATTAATTTGTCTTTCTTCACAATCATAATTATAAAGGTAAGCTGTTTTCAAAAGCTTGATGGTAGCTTACTGATTGGCTATAAATAATAGTATGTTATGCTCGGATATGTTAATAATTTAGTATTTTGTCTTCATAGTATACAAGCTTGGTTTGTTGTTGTTTTATCCCTAAAATATTTATTCAGCATGTTGAGAGTGCCTGATTTACCAGCTTTTTGAGGAAATAATAATGGTGGGCAATAGAGTTTAAGATTAAATACAAATGGAATTAAAAGGGATTGTAGAAGAGGACATTTGTGTTTATACTGACAAAGACTCATATACAAGAAAAGATCTTCCAAGGACACTAACATCTCAGGATTTCCCGAGTATGTCTCGATTTCCGAACACCATGCTTTTATATACACTCTTCCTATACTCTTATGGCCTGGACTTCTCTATCTAGCAAACCCAGAAACTTCAAATCTTTCGAATTAACCTCCATGAAGCCCCCTGCCATAGTTGATGGCTCTACTCCTTGCTCCCCCAGATTACTGCACTTACCTCTATGACCTTTATCACACTGCATACTGTTTCTGTCACCCCAACTACATTCAACCCATGAAGAAAGGGTCAAAGTCTTACTCTAAGTTTTATCTACCCCAGGATCTAGCTTTAAGCCGGATATGTTATGGATATGGAAAAAATATTTACAAAATGGATGAAATAGGAAAAAGGAAAATGACAAATTTTGCTAATGGGGCAAATATAAAGTTAGGACACTGTCTGAATGGAGTGGAAGATATTATGCAGACCCTTTCCCTGGTAAATGGTGTTATAGACGAGGATCTCTGAGAGCACAGGGGAGCAGTAAGCAGCCAGGTGTGAAGCTAAAGGTTGGCAGCAGATCATGCTTAAAAAAGTGGGATAAAGGGCCTTCCAGATGGGGGAAAGCAATAAAGCCCTTCCCCCAAAAAAAGCCACTAAATAGCTGGGAAAGCAAGAAGGCAGAACTTGGGAAAGACTTTACAGCTTGGTATTGAGCAGAATGAAGCGGGAGGTGGTCAGAAAATGAGCCTAGACGCTAAAATGGGCTCATTTTATTGTATGTAAATGGTAGCTCAATACAGATGATTTTTAAATGCAAGGTCATGGAGTATTTTTTAATGCCATCTTGTTTACTGTCCCCAAGGGTGTCCTCTAGCGTTGTACTGATTTATGTTTTCATACTTCTGATAGATCTTTTCTCCATAATTATTCTATGGAGGCCTCTGAGGGAAGAGACTGTGTCATTCATCTTTACCTCCCGCAACATCTAACAAGGCCCAGCACATTCAGGGCACTCTAATGCTACTGTTTTCAGCACTGGGCCTCGGGGCCCAGAAAAACTAGATATCCGTGTGTGTGCACATGCATGCATATGTGCACATACATACATACACATCGAGTCGGTGTGAAGGCAAACACAGTCTAAATAAAACTCACCAAAGGCACCCCTGCATCACTAACCAGCTCTTTAGTATATGGATGCTCATGATAACCGAGGTAATATAGTAATGCATGGAGGAAGGGCTTGGCGAATTCAGAGCTTCACCGTTTGGGAGACAACATCTCAGAGGCTAAACATGTAAATAAATAACTAGGCTACCCTTGCAGATGAAAGGATTTTCTCAGTTCAAGAATATATTTAGGTCTACCTTACCTCCACTCTTGCTTCTGGTCCTCCCTAGACCTCCCTAGAATTTTTAATGATTTAAGAAGTTAAACAGTATCTTCAAAAAATTTTATATTCAAATATCTACAACCGTGAGACCCTTCACCCATTTCTTCTTGCCCAGCCTCTTCAACAAGTGAGTGTCATAGGGAAAAAAAGTGGGGACCGTGCTAGAAACTTAAGGGACATAATAACTACAGGCAAAGAGTGGACTGGGTAGGATCCTGACTGGACAAAAGATGAGAAGGATATTTTGGAGACAACTGTTAAATTTTGAATATGAACCAGGTTAATATGTAAAATGTAAATTTACTGACATGAATAGCTAGTGATAATTAACTGGGGGAAAAGCAGAATACAATAGCATGTAGAGTATGGGGCGTTTGGTTAAAAACAGATACATGTACACAGAAATGGGTATGAAAAATGTGCAGTGTTAATGATCTCTCAGGTGGGAGAAAGGTGATGTCCTCGTTTTCTTATATTTTCTAATTTTCTATAACATGTACCTATTGCTAGTGTAATAATACCGTTATTTTTAATTTAACTAAATAAGGGATTAGCTGCTTCTTTAACAAGTATAGTTTTGCTTTAAAATAGTTTAGATGGCTATATTAAGAGTATAGTTCCCCTTTTCAAGTTCACTTTTAAACTCTTCTTTCTCACAAATAGAAGATATTTAGCACTGTCTCCCCACTCACACGTATGATATAGCTGCTGAAACTACTTAGCATTTTGACTGAGGAAAATTTTACGTATTCTTATTTTATGCTGCTTTTGTTTTGGTTTCTGAGCAAAATTTTTTCACACAAGATGTTGTATCAGACAAGATGCCATATGTCCCCAAACCTCAGCAGGAACAATTCAGAGTCTGTAAAACAAATTTAATGATGCTTTTTCATAAACTGACTTCCTGGTGATCCTCAAAATGTGCACATATTCCCAGAAACCAATAATCAGGCAAAACTAATTAGGAGAGAACTCATTATAACTAACAAAGAAGGGTGGCAAATCATGTTCGGCGACGTATGTTCGGACGTCCGCCATGATTTTCATGTACAATTAATATAATAACCATACATCATGTGCTTTAATCCTTAAGTAATTAAGATACATTGCACTAAGCTTTTAGAAAGAACATCATTATATTTGGAGTATTTAGCTTTTATTCCATATAGAATAAATGTTTACCTTCCATTCTAGATGTGTATGCGCTTGAGAAGAAAACTCCTTACAAATGCCGGCTCTCCTTACATGAACATAAGTGCACAAAAAAGTGAAATCATGACCCATTTATTTTATCTTCCTAACACCAAACGTTCATGTATTTTACAGCACCAAAAATATAGGTGACTTCCAATTGAAAATGGCTAAGCAAAGGAATTCTTCTCTTTCAAAAACAACCAAAAAATTAAACACAGAAGAAAATTCTTTGGAAGAAGGACAGAGTGACAGCTCCAAAACGCAAACTCTGAAGTATGCCCAAGCAATGGAGGGTAATTTGCTACCCAGCCCGCCTCCCACACTGGTGGAAAGGGTTTCCCCAAAAGCTCACGTCAGACGAGGCCTGCAGGGAGAGCCTGTCGGTGACCACCCACAGCAGCCTTACGGAGAGGGGTGTGCCTGGGGACGTGGGGGGCGGGTGGTTACAGGGACGTATCGGAAGCAGCAGGCACGGAACAAGGCACAGAATGTTATGGGAGATACAGCTAAAACGGAAACCCTTTTCATTGATTGATTTTAGGGAGCATCAGGATTGAGTTCTGGCGTATCGGGATGATACTCTAACCAACTAAGCTACCCAGCCAGGGCCAAACAGAAACCCTTTCTTAAATAAATAAATAAATAAATATCTTTATTGATTTCAGAGAGAGGGAGGGAGAGGGAGAGAGAGAGAAACATCAATGAGAGAGTCATCATTGATCGGCTGCCTCCTGCACACCCCCCACTGGGGATCGAGCCCGCAACCCTGGCTGGGATGTGCCCTGACCTGGAATTGAACCTCGATCTCCTGGATCCTAGGCCGATGCTAAAACCTCTGAGTCACGCCTAGCCGGGCAAGAAACCCTTTTTTAACATCACATTTCTATTACCTCTGACCTAACCTCGGAGGAGGGAGGCAGCCAGAGGAAATGCAGCAGGGCCAAGAAAATACAGTCAGTCAGTGACTTTGCCGTAGTCCTGTATCACCTGTTCAAGGCTAAAAGGGAAGGGAAGACAAACTCACAGGTCAAAGAAAATAACCCATTTGGCGAGAGGACTTTTGAAACAAAATCCAAACTGAAACTTCAGACCGTCCCAGTTCACATTCCCCTTGCCCCATGAACAAAAGATGAAGAACATAAAAAGGAAAACACAATGAAACAGAGGGAATTTTCAGGCAAATAGTTCAAAACAGTAAGATGGGCCCAGCCGGTGCGGCTCAGTGGATTGAGTGTCGGCCCATGGACCAAGAGGTACCTGGTTTGATTCCCGGTCAGGGCACACGTCCGGGTTTCAGGCTTTATCCCCAGTAGGGGGCATGCAGGAGGCAGATCTATATTTTTCACTGATGTTTCTATCTCTCCTCCCTTCCTCTCTATCAAAATATCAATAAAATAAAATAAGACAAGAAGGTAGAGCCCACATAAGATAATTGAAAGATAAAAATGAAAATATGACTGAGATGAAAAACATTAGGAGGAAAACTAGATGGAATGACTATCTAAAAATAAAAAACGTGGTGGGCTAAGTCACTATAAAATGGGGTGGGGAAAAGACGGACATAATTGGTGTTTTGGGAGAAAAGAATTACAGCAGAAACATGCTAAAAATATAATAGGCCTCACTGATGGTGGAAGGAACAAATTAACACCTAAATTAAGTACAAGGTTACACCTATCAAACTGACAAAAGTTTTGAGTCATACAAATAGCAATTATCAGTGAGCATATGGAGCAATAAGGAGTTTCATCTGCTGGTGAGAATGTAACTAGAAATATCCACCCTAGAACACAGACACACTCCATGACTCAGCAATGCCACGCAAAGTATACACCCAGCAATAGTATAGGGGCACATGCTCACATGCACCTGTGCACACACACAAAAAATGTTCAAGACAGCTTTTTTTAGAGTTGCCAAAAACCAGTGGCACCCTAAGCCCATCAGTAGTAGAATGGACACATCCTTTGTGGAATATTCACGCAACGACTATTCACGTGGATGACTATGCAGCAGGGTCAGCAAACTTTTCCTGTAACAGGCCATATAGTAACTACTTTCCACTTTGAGAGCCTACAGTCTCGGTCGCAACTACTCAACTCTTCCACAGAAGCACGGAAGCAGCCACAGACCCTCCACAACAAACACGTGGCTGTTCCAATTCAGCTTTATTTATGGACAATGAAATCTGAATGTCATAATTTTCACATCACAAGATAATTTTCTTTAGATCTTTTCAATCATTTAACAACATAAAAATCATTTTCAGCTCACAAGTCATAAAAACAGGCAGCAGGCTAGACACGGCCAGTTTAGCAATCCCTGCTAAACAGCAATGAAAATGTAGAAAGCACAACCACCTGTGCCAGACTGACGATCTTCAAACGTAAGATTGAGTTCTTTTAAAAGTGAGCAAGTTCAAAGGTAACATATACTAACGAAGAAAAATCATATGATCACATCCATATAGAAAAAGCATTTAACCAAATCCAATACCCCTTCTTGATAAAACTCTTAATAAACTCGGAATAGAGAATTGCCTCAATTTGATAAAGAGCAACTACAAAAAGCCTACAGCTAACGTCACAGTGGATCCTTTACCCCCAACATCCAGAACAAGGCAAGAATGTCCTCTCTCACCATTCCCACTTAACATTATACCAGAAGTTCTAGCTAGGAGCATAAGAGGAGGAAATAAAAAGTATACAAAGTGGGAAGAAGACATAACACTATCTTTGCTAGCAAATGACATGATTTCCTATGTAGAAAATCCCAAAGGGGGCAGGGAAACCCCTCCTGGAACTAATAAGCCAGTACAGCAAAAGTTGCAGGGCACAAGGCAATACATAAAAGTCTACTGCTTTCCTATATACCAGACATAAACAACTGGAATTTGACATTTAAAAAACAGTATCATTTACAATAAATGGAGGGGTATTCTGTGTCCATGGACTAGAAGATTTAGCATTGTTAAGACACCAATTCTTCCCAACCTGAAAACTACTTTGTGGATATTAACAAACCGATGCTAAAGTTTATGTAAAAAGCTAAAGACCCAGAATAGCCAACATAATACTAAAGAACAAATTTTAAGTGAGGACTCATACAACCCAAATTCTATAATTATAAAGCTAGAGCAATCAAGACAGTGCAGGATTAGCAAAGGAACAGACACATACATTAGTGGAACTGAATAGAGAGCTCAGAAATGGACCCACATAAATACAGTCAGCTGATCTTTGACAAAGAAGCAAAGGTAAACAGAGAAAGAATGGTGCTTCCAACAAATGGCATTGTCCATATGCAAAAGAAAAAAATTAACATAGACACTGATCTCACACCTTTCACAAAAATTAACTCAAAATGTATCATAGACCTAAATGTCAAACATAAGAGTAAAAACCCCTAGGCGATAACGTAAGAGAAAATCAAGGTGACCTTGAATTTGACCGTAGATTTTTAGATATACCACCATGAACAATTCATGAAAGAAAGAACTGGTTATTTAGAATTCATTAAAACTAAAACATTCGGCTCTGCAAAGACACTGTAAAGAGAATGAAAAGACAAGCCACAGAGTGGGAGTAAATATCTGCAAAACATGTATTTGATAAAGGATGTGTAACCAAAATATACAAAGAACTCTTAAAAATTCAACAAAATTCAGAATTACCCAATTTCAAAATGGATGAAAGATCTGAACAGACATCTGACCAAAGATATACAAGTGGCAAATAAACACATAAAAGACGTTCAACATCATTTGTTATTCAACAGTACAACACACAGTATGAGCTCAAGTAAACTATATCATCTCAGGAAATGAATGCTGGCGGCAAGACTTTAGTAAGAAAAAGCAAGGAAACGGTGCCTCTCAAAGTTGGGATATGGATTCCACCAAGGACAGGGGAGGTTTTGATTGGGAAGGGAGACGGAGTTTGGGGGGAGACAGTTACAATTTGTGTGCTTTATAAACAATTCTTAGAACTGCACAATTCAGTTTGCTTCCATTTTCTCTGTTGTTACAATGAGACTGTTAAATATTTTAAACATAATAGAAGATAATTTCCCAAAATTAAAAAGTGACCACATCAGTAGGGCCCACTGCACCCCAGGAAAAACAAGTCTGATTCATCAATATCAGAACAGACACAGGGGAAGTTTGCTGGGAAATTTTCTAGGCAGAAAAAGCAAGTCACATTCATGGGGCGAGAAAAAATCAGATTGGTCTCATATTTCTCCACAGTAGCCCTCAAAAAAGGCGGCGGGGGGATATATTTATCTGTTTGTGAAAAACTGCAATCCATCTTCATCTCATGATGCATGGGGAGATGTGTAGAAGGGTCACAAATCTGAGTGGTGCTTATTTCTGGATGTTATGCTTTGGGCTCTCTCTTTATTTCTGGATGTTATGCTTTGGGCTCTCTCTTTTTTTTTTGGATTTCTTCTTTCTAATTCTAGGTTGCGTAAATTTTTTTTATTATGATCATGTACCACTTTTACAAAAAACAATAAAAGTCATGATTCTTGGGTGGGGGGAGAGGAAGAGGCATGTCACCTTTCACTCTGATGAATCAAAGTTCAGACTCTAGGCTCAAACTACCTGAGTTTGAATTCAGGTGCCTTTGACCAGTAAGTCAATACAACGGTTAACTATGATTTATCTGCACACGTATGCTCTTCCTTTCCCATTTTCTTTCTTTAGCTGTACCATCTTTAGCTTATCTTGGATACCAGCATCTATCTAGGAAATACAGTTGTCTGGCCAGCAAGATGAAAGAAAATTCACCCACTGGCTCATTAACACCCAGGTAAAGTTTTTCACCCATATAACCACTGGTCCTCACCTGTGGCAATAGGTGGAAAGTCCTGATAATTCACCTTAGACATTTATGCAGCACTTACTACAGGCAGAGATCAAGCTAAGTGCTTTACAGTACGTTGGCGCTCGTAACGTTCACAAAGTCCCCTTGAGGTAGAAATGTTTACTGTCCTCTTCCTGTAAATAAGAAGCTGAGACCCAAACAGGTTACAAAACTTGTCAAAGGCCGTTAATGTACCAAGTGGAGAAGCCAAGACTCAAAATCCTGTCTGGCCCCAGAGCACATATTCTCTGCATGTTCCATATGCTGTCAACCCTTCCCTAGGAGACTGTGCCTAGCTGTGAGTCGTATCTCGGTGGAGAGGTCGCGATCACCACCTACTATCACTCCAGCCCGGTCCCCAGGGCCCAGCAGGCCTCCCTGGGCACGCGGTGCTGCCTCTTGGCCTCTCTCCACCGGCCACCTCCTGCCGCTGACCAGGCGCCCTCTCTCCAAAATTCCAATGCACTGTCCATTCCATCGCCCTGCCCATGAGCAGGTCACATTGATGAGAAGAGACTATTCTTGGTTGTGCTATTTTCAGTTATTAGACTTTGTTACTTTTAGGGAGAACAGAAAATCACTTCAACAGCAACTTTTTTATACTTGAAATAAATACTTGAAATAAATACTCTTTAATATCCAGTCATTAAAAGCGCATTAGTCTCTTTTCAAGAGGTTCCTAGAGTGCATAATAATAAAAATTTTAAGAGGCAGCTCAATCCCTGTTTGGCCTACATCCTGGAGTGCGGGCATTCAAACAAGCCATCTCTCTCCCTTCTTCCTCCAGCCTCCTTAGAAAAACAAATTTCCTAGAACTCCTTTTGTTTTGACACATAGGTAATTTTAGCTACAGCTCTTGGCAACACAAAGAATCTGCTGCCAATTACAGCAAAATCTAACAAGGCTGTGGGTCCCGATTGCTACCGCACTGCCTCGCCACCCAAGCCATCCGAGCTCCCATCTACAAGGTGGGGACAAAATGCAGGTAAGTGTAATATATTGACTTAATACCCTAATAGCAGGCAACCAGGGACCAGGACTAAGCAGAGAGCTTAATACTGTGACATTCTGGACACACTCAAAGCACATTCAAGCGCTTATTTCTTTTATAAACAACAGTGATCGAGGTGATTCATTTGAAAGCTGTCAGCTGGTAACAGCTTAGAGCCCTCACCTAAGACTGTAGGGCCCGTTGAGAGCTCTTCACCTCTCATTCCCTTGATTCTGTGATGTTATAGTCTCTTCACACATAGTGACAATTAGCTTACAATATGAGGTTTCCTAGCTTCTAAATTGCTGAGATTAAAATGACAAAATAAGGAGCTGAGAGATGAGGGAAAAACTATGCAACTGTCAAACAAATATAAAATTAGGTGCACTACTATTTCCCCTCCAGAGGGAGGAAGGGATCTGACACTTATCAACTGCCACTATTATCTGCTACCTACATTTAGGTAGGTAAGGCTCTGAGAAGTAACGTAAGCTGTCCCCAAAGACATGGAGCTTAGGAAGAAACTAGAACCAGAATTTACGGAGTGAGCCTGGTTCCAGGCTCATGGCCCGTCCACTATACCAGGATGCCTCTGACAATTTTTGTGAAATTTTGGGCTGCTCACTAAGGAAACTAAGAAATACGTCACAAGTGCAGGTACATACAAAGCTCTAGTGAAGGCTAAGAAATGCCCCAAAAACATTCCTAAAAACACTCTAAGATTTGCTCTAGTTTTAAATGTCCAATGGATTTTAAGGTCCATATTCTAATACCTCAAAACCATGGTGATGACAATAGAAGTCAAGGGCCAGTAAGTTTGGAAGTCACAAACATGACTGGGATCCACGACGTAGAGCAGAACTCAGGAGTGGGATAAAAGATGGGCACAGAGCTTAGTATATAACAGATCAATAAAAGATAAATGGATGGATGGATGGATGGATGGATGGATGGATGGATGGATGGATGGATGGATAAATAACCATTTCAGCAAGTGATTTGTCTGATCTTCCTTTACATTGTATTTTGGCACCTTACACACACACACACACAAAACACAAGCTAATCTAGGTTCACTTAGGTCTTAAACTAATATAAATTGTTAAGACTCTAAAACTGAAATGATAAGTTCTAAGTTTCTATACCTGATGGAGACCAACCAGTATAGCTAGTTCATTATAGTATGCCATAGGGTAAAACCTGTGCCAAAAATGAAAGCCTTAAACAAACAACAATCCAAAAAGGCCATTCTTATTTAAACCACTAAGCAGGGAGGTTTCTATACAATATTTAGTTCTGAAAGAAAACAAAAACAAAAAAACAGACTCCTATTTGCATCTCTGTAATTTTTACCAAATATCACCCAGGTCTAAATGAATCTTCTTGTAAGTGACTAGGGCTTGCTTTGTCTGCTTGTTTTAATTTTCTTTAAAAGGAACAGAGAAAAAAGTCACGTGAGACTACACAAGAATGTTTACTTTCAAATAGGTTGCATTCAACAAATTAGCATTCTATTTACTTTCTGTGAAATCACTGTTCCACAGCCATCTGTAGAAATGAGCTCTGGTATAAATTACCAGATCAAGACTGAATACAGAAGATGATTGGATATGAACTCTCACAGCAAGTTCAAGTCCACCACCCTTCTGCGATCTGCTTAGGAGCCTTCAAAGAAGGAGGGCTCAGAATGGCTAGAAGTTAATTCCACGGCCAGAAGATTCCTTCCTTTCCTTTCCTTTCCTCCCGAGCTAGACAGACCACAGGCCTGTGTGCACAAGAAAGTCCTGGAGAGAGGTGAAGAACACCTGCTGCCTTGTCTGGATTATAAATGGGGGGGGGGGGGCAGTCTGAGATTTGATGTGAGACACCAAAGGAAATACTGGTTTCTTCAGCATTCATATGTGGATATTCAAGACCACGAAGTACCAAGAGTTCACAAGAAAATGGGAGGGAATATCCTGAGACTAAATGCCAAGGCCCCAGTTCTCCTAATGTCCCCTTCTCTCCCACCTTCCTGTCACAGCACACAGCGGGTGAGCCGGAGGAAAACGAGGTGCAGCCTGAAAGCCTCAGCACTCCGCGGCCTGCGAGACCACTGGGCAACCTCTCTCGGCGTGAGCCGGGCGCGAGGCAGTTAAGCGGGGCAGGGGGTTCCCTCTGTGCCCAACAAATTCCAAGATCCCACCAGTCAAAACAGGCTCTTCATTCCATGAACCCAGGGCTCCAGGGGCCACGGCTTCGGGCAGGAAAAGGATCTCGTGTTGCTGTAACACTTACGGCCGCTTCAAAATACTCTGCTACAGTGAACCTGCATCTTCGGTGAGTTCAAGTTGGTACCTACACTTGGTAAAAGAGGAGGCATTTTGTGAGTGTCTGAGAGAGAGAGAGAGAGAGAAAAGACCTAGACTAACACTTCATGTGATTTTTTTTAAAAATTAACAATTTAGCTTAGTTTTTTCTGAGCTAAGAAATGTAGTATCCTTAAATAAGCAAAGCTTCCTGTACCAACTCAGAATCGAGGCAGAAAGGCAACTAAGGGAAGCTAAAACTCAAACAGGACTTTTGGAATGGCAACCCCCTGGTGCCGCGATAAGGATCACATTTATCTGACTAAGATGTTAAAACACAGCTCTGCCTAAATGTTTCCGTAGTAAAGAAAGGAAAAGTGGGAGGTGTAAACTGGGAGAACTCGGCGTTGGTGGATTCAAGGATGAACATTTAAGTTCTATTTCTCTAGAGAAGTTTACTTCCTATCAAAACCATTAAAAATTCCCAGCACCTCAGCAACTATATATAGAGAGTAGCTTGGTTTCCTTTAAAGAATTTATATTTTGTTTCCACCCCCACAAGGCAGCACAAAATAGAGCACAGATGGTGGAGACTAAGTAGAAGCCAAAGGTGAATGTTTTCAAAGATGCACCAATTTAAATGTCTCCCTCCGAAAAACAAAAACCCTGTGCCTGTAAGTTAACTTGATTGTGTTTTCATAACATGCTATCATCACAGCTGAGACCAAGTACACGTGCTCCGAGACAAGAATCAAGAAAGGGTGTCACCTGGGACCGTCCACTGACTGGTGCAGAACCCCAGCTCATACATCCAAAATGCTGGCTTCTTCTGACATTTCTGTGTTAGACCAGAGATTTTCAAATTCTGTAAAGTGTCACTTTTGTTCAGATAAAAGCTTCAGCAGAAGCATGAACAAACCAGTCGAACACAGAGTTGCCCGGTTAAAGGGTACCTGTGGTCGGGGGCAGCGTGTGGCAGAGTCTGCCTGCATCCCCTCTTCACCCCTGGGGGATGTTAGGGTTCTTCAGCTTGGCAGGCCTCAGGAGGAAAACTGCAAATGACTGGCTTTGTGTGAAATATGTGCCCAGACTCTTACATGTTTCCCCAGGTTGCTCAGTGGGCGAGTGCTCTAGAAAATCAGGGTGAAGGATTTCACTTTCTACTCCACTATAGCCTGGATGTTCTCAAGTCTCTTCGCCATCTGTGTCTAGATGGAGAGGAGGCTGTCAACTCAAGCTGGGAAGAGAGTAAGCCAATCGCCAGGCAGTGGCACCGGGCTCTTCATGTGTGTTTGTTATCTCCCACCTAACTGGATTTTGGGGGTCTTTTCCTGGAACCTTTGGGCAGAAGACAAGACATTCTCTTCTTCCTTTGGCATTTTAATCCTATTACTTTATAGCTGGTGTTTGAACTAGTTTGGAGTAATGCCGTCCTGTGAAATTGGGAGTGTGGCATTAAGTGAAGCGAAGGGCAAAATCTATGGCAATTCTGTTATAAATCATTTCCTTGACTCATCAGGCAGCCGGCATTCTATGCAATGTCAGGGATAATAGAGATTTATTACAACAAATTAAAGGCTAATCAGAGTGTGTTCTGAGATAAACAGCATAGTTAAACAAATATAAATGTCTAAAAGGAAGTATGGGCTGGTAAAAGACCAGGGTGTGAGTGGCAGTAGAAAACCAAATTCTGCTCACATTTCACTTACTTTGTATAAATTTCTGCACCGTTCCATGTGTAGATGAGAGATTATTGACAATAATACAGGTATAGACATGCTCATTTATTCAACAAACATTTATTATGTGTTCCATGTGGGTGCAGCATGGTGACACACACTGTGTGAGATGGAACAGGGAGTCACAGGCCCTTCATGCTAGGAGTTCATGGTCCATGAAGATAAATAACAGGGAAGGTGTGTAGTTAAGAACCAAGTGGACGGAATGAGCTCTTGGGACCACGGGCCTCTGTGGGCCTGGGAGAGGGGTCACAGGATGCCAAGTGCTGGCTGGCCCCCAAGGAGGCGTGTTATGAGGCTGGTGCTGGAGCGTGGCTGGGTTGGGTGGGCTGGCAGGAAGGGCGAGGAAGTCTAGAAGAGCGGGCCTGGAGGCGGGAGCGCACCTCGGTGTTGAAGGAGCAACAAGGATGTGAGTAGGCCTCATAGTTTGGTTTTTATTCCATTTCTTAAGGCTTCCTGAACTAAGAGGTTTTACACTGCTCAGTGCTTAAGGTCTTTAAGCACCTAGATTTATGCCATCATTTCATCGTCTTCCATTATTTTATTTTGTTTTCTACCAAAGGTTATTGCTGAATTACTTTTCTTTAGTGGGGGAGTTTTACAATGAGGGTCGTAAGTGAAGAAAAATCCATCTTCTGAGTCAGTAACAAAGATGTTATAATGTTTTAGGGAAATATGGCCTAGTTGCCTGGTCAGAAATCTACTGCTAAGTGAAAATCAATGAACTAATTCTGTTAAAACAATAAAAGGAATAAAATAATCTTGGAACCTGTTGACTCTTTGAGCACAGTTTGAAAGCTATCTGAAACTTAGTATGCAACACCACAGACTAAAATGATATCAAAATACTAAAGTGGAAAAACATCCAAATGAATGAAAGGCTAACTTGCGTTAATTTCACCCCACTGACCTAACCAGAGTCAACAGGCTCCCTCCGAGGCCTGTCCAAGCGGAAGAGTCCTACCATCAGGCTGTTTAGAGCCCTGCAAAGCCCGAGGCGCCTCCCCTGCAGCCTCATTAGCGTCCTGTTCACCCCTGAGGTGTTCAGACGCATCGCTGTGGCCACTTCGAAGGGGACCGAGTCCACCTGACGTTGCTACCCTGACAAGTCCCCGACAAGGCGCAGTGGTGCGGAGAGGGGTTCAGTCCAGCGGCTCTCAGGCGCGGCCATGCAGTGACCTTGCCACCGAAGCACAGACTCCCTCTTGGCCAATATCTTCACTGCCCCTGGGAGGAGCCCAAGCCCAGCCGCACAACCTCTGGAGGGAGCCGGGTGGGGTGGCAAGCAAGGGGAGACGCCCCCAGCTGACGAGTGACCCTGCTTCCTGCCCTGGTAAGGGGCACGCAGCTGCCAGCGGGTGGGGGTCCTGCTCCATCAGCTGCCCAGGCTCTGCCAGAGGGAAACGGAGCTAACGCGGCGCATTCTGCTCACACACGCCTGCGCGAAGCCAGATTTTCTGTGGCGGCTGAGGCAAGAACAGCCAACCAACCAAACGAGGCTCCAAACAGGCTGGACACTAGAAATGCATTTTGTGGGGCATTGTTGAATCTGAACCTCGGGCTCTATGGTAGCATTTTTATTCCAAAAAAAGTTTAATGGAAATATATTAATACAGTGTTGCCAGCTGTTTCTTTGGGGAGAAAGGCTGTCCTTAAGTAAATATATATACTTTCTGTTTTTAAATGTTCGAATGATCTTTTATGAAATGATGGTGTTAGTAGATAAAGATTTTTATTAATTTACTATCCATACTTCACAAAGGTAAAAAGTTGGCAATTCCAGGTTTATTCTCAGGTTTTATATATCCATTTGTAAAATGCGAATTCTGGGACTACTGACTTAGATCTCTATTCCCAGCTTCTTACTTAAGGGATAACATTATTTTGCCCACAGAAATTGGTGGTGTGCTAAAGGCCACAGAGCAAGAAAGAGGCAAAGCCAATTCTATACCCAAATCTCCAGCTGGGCAGTGTGCCATGATGCCTTTTAAGAAATCAGTGCAAACTTGACCTCAAAGGCAAGGGAATAAAAGCAAAAATAAATGAATGGGACTACATCAAACTAAAAGGCTTCCGAAGAGCAAAGGAGCCGGGCCGGGCGTGGCTCAGTGGTTGAGCGTCGACATAGGATCCAGGCGATTGGGGTTCAATTCCTGGTCGGGGCACATGCCCGGGTTGTGGGCTCAGATTAATGACTCTCTCATCATTGATGTTTCTATCTCTCTCTCTCTCCCTCTCCTTTCCTCTCTCTGAAATCAATAAAGATATATTTTTTAAAAAAAAAAAGAGCACAAGAAGCCATCAACAAAACAAACAGCCAACCAACCAAATGGGAGAAGATATTTGCAAACAATACCCCCAATTGGGAGCTAATATCCAAAATATATAAAGAACTCATACAACCTAACAACAAAATCTGATTTAAAAAAAAAAAGGGGCAGAGGACCTGAATAGACACTCTTCCAAGGAAGACATACAAGTGGCCAACAAATATATGAAAAAATGCTCAACATCACTAGCTATTAGGGAAATGCAAATCAAAACCACATAAGAGACCACCTCACACCTGTCAGAGTGGCTATTATTAAGACAAGAAATAATTGTTGGAGAGGATGTGGGAAAAAGGGAGCCCCTGTACGCTGCTAATGAGAATGAAAATTGGTGCAGCCACTATGGAAAACAGTATGACATTTCCTCAAAAAATTAAGAACAGAACTACCATATGACCCAGCATTCCCTCTTCTGGGTACCTACCTCAAATATTTGAAAACCCTTACTCATAAAGCCAAGCAGCACCCCTATGTTCATTGCAGCATTATTTACAATAGCCAAAACATGGAAACAACCCGAGTGTCCTCTGATGGGTGGCTGGATAAAGACGACGTAGTACATACATGCAGTGGAATACTACGCAGCCACAAAAAAGATGAAATACTGCCATTCGCAACAACATGGATGGATGTTAACAGTATTATGCTAAGTGAGTAAGTCACACAGAAAAGGACAAGAACAGGATAACTTCACTCATAGGTGGGATATAAAACAAAAAACAAATGAACAAACAAAGCGACAAACTCAGATACAGACAACAGATGGGTGGTTATCAGAGGTAGAGTGGATGGGGGGAGAACGAAGAAGGTAAAGGGGGCCAAACGCACGGTGACAGGGGACTAGACTTCAGGTGGCGAGAACACAAGGTCCTACGCAGATGCTGTGTTATAAAGCTGTACGTCTGAAATTTGTTATTAACCAATGTTACCCCGATAAATAAAAATATAAAAATAAGTTAGCTCATCATACTCTTTAACTCCATGAAAAATTTAAATTATCTTAAACTATTTAAAGATGTTCTTAGATACATACACTTTTATTCACAATTAAAATAGAATCTGACTGAAGGAGGTTTATAAAATTGTTTCATTGCTTGACAGCCATAAATAAAGCTTGGATGCCATATGCCAATTTAAGGATGGGTATCTACATATTGCCTTAACATATGGGTGAATTTCCATAGATACCTACAAAATAACTAGATATGCTTTGTGAAGAGGTCTCGTAGTACCAGCCTAGCTCTTTTTTTAGATGAATGACTATTGTATAACTTGGCTGTGTAGACTCTGGCAAGAATAATGTTTCCATCAAAGATAGATTTATGTGACAGGCCAATAAACCCCAATGTGGGCACTTTTGAGATTGCAACAGGAAAAAGCCAAGGAAATTTAGGGTGAAAACCATGTGGCACACAGTTTTAGGGCAAGAAGAATTAAAGTACTGGTTTCCATTTTTAATTTTTTTTTTTCCTTTTTGTTGAATTTATTGGGGTGACACTAGTTAACAAAATGATACAGGTTTCAGGTGCACAGTTCTGCAACACATCACCTGTGCCCTGTATTGTGTGTTCACCACCCCAAGTCAAGTCTAGGACACTAAAAATAAGCAATAGTCAAGCCTGTTATTCCACAGATTTTGAGAAACTCGATTCCAAACTGTTTCTCATGAAAATCGCTGCACTGGGGGAACTATTCATGGCAAACCACCTGCATAATGTTTATTTCTAGACGTCTAATTGATCATAATTGTAAATTATGTAAATGAGCTCTCTATCAAAGTACCCTCACATATAAAATAGGCAGCTAAATTCGGCCAGTCCCCCGCCCCCCCGGCCTCCCAGCTCCATAGCCAGTACAGTCTGGTTGTCTCCTGTAACAATGAGGGGGCCTGTCCTGCCAATCAACGTAAGACAGGTGCCCACTGACAGCATGCACCGCCAGGCAGACAGATCCTTTGAAATTCTTCACGGCACTGGCCCCTCACACCGCCCGTGTCCGCTGTTTTCATTCTCTCTCTCTCATTCTAAGTTGACTCTCAGCTCCCTTCCCTGCTGGCGAGTAGGACTAATCTGTCATCTGCAGATATGACTAATGACGCGCCTTTCAGGGTCTTATTACTCTGTTTGGGTGAACGGTGAATTGGCACTTGCTGTCTAGGGAAATAGAAGAGATGCTGAATTAATGAGCATGGTTAATTTGAATTCTCAAGAGTGGTTCGACAAACCAAACTGCTTTGAGTAGAAATCTGCAACTCAGATATTCTGACCTTTTGAATGCCATCAAAAGTGTAATGTAAGTATACTTTACTTCTGCAATAGTAGCATAAATCAGAATAACTGGCGTAATTAGTTTTGTTTGCAGTAAGCTGAGTTATTAAAAAAAAACAAAACTCAAATCCTTGAGAGCAGTTGGCGTTGCCATCTGGCCCGTCCCTTTGCTCCTGGTCTCTTTCCCTTCTGTTTTTTGCAGTCCAGAAGCTGACACCTCTCCTGACACACGGCATTTGGACTGTTAATACAAGTGGATGTGTGAGGACAGGACTAAGGTCAGTCCACCTTCACAAGAATGTTTACCTGGAAGAAATGTGGCCTTGGAATGGGAAGAGTCCGTGTGGGAGGAAAGGAGTAGTAAGGTTGTTGACCTCTCAGACAAGGGGCAAGAATTCTTCTAACTACAATGAATCTGAGTAGCTGTCCATCAGCTGTAAACTGTGTACCCCATCGGGCCTAATCACAGGTCCCCACATCCAAGCTCACCTCCTAAACCACCAGGTCTTCTAAGCCATAGTCTACTGACGTTCTTATTGTCCCACTCTCATCATTGCAGGTCTCTGGTTTTCCAGAATTTCCAACAGGAAAGGGGGAAGAATGGTTCCGTATTCCAGTTAGGGTCTTTATTATTCAAACATTATCCCTACTTCCGGTGGCCTCGAGGTCCAGAAGAATAAATGTCTTCCTTATAAAACTGATCCCATGCCCTGGAAGTCGGCTTGATTCTAGTCTTCTGCTCACTTGGCAATTGGCCTTGAGCAATCCACTGAATTTCTCTGGAAGTCAATTTTCTCATTCAGAAAATGGGAAAGTTGAACTGGATAAAAGACGGAGCATGTTACAGATCTCAGTTCTATGATTCTGCAACTTCCTGAACTTAATAAACTACAGTGCCCTCCCTCTGTTCTTTAGCCTTAAAATCCATGCTCAGTTAACTGAGCTGATCAAGTATATACACATGCACGTATGTGTGTGTGTGTGTATGTATTTATATATACTCACATGCGCGTATTTACCACTAACTGGTTCTTATTTCTACTGATAAGAAAACACACACCATGTTCCAAATGCCATTCATGCTTCTCACCATTTTTGAACCAATTAGCAATTATGGACATGCAGGAAGCTGTTGCTACACACACCCCAGATCAGGGATTTCGGCCGAAATCCAAGACTCCTCAAGATCGGAAGAAAGATGAGAGGGCCTTTCAGTTTCCTTTACAATCAAGATGAGAAGACAAAATTCTCAGTTTAAAGCAATAATAAGTACACCTGACTATCAAAGCCAACTCACTCAGGAAGCATCAGAGACCACGTTTGATTTCTTGGTCATCAAAAGTCAACCAAGACATTTTACCCAACAGTAGCAGCAGGCATAAATGGTGCTATAAATATTTTGTTTGCAAGATTTTAAAATGTAAGAACTCATAGTCTTTAGGTAGCTGAAAATAAAAGTCAAAAGGGTATTTAAGTCATTTAATGTCTTCAAATTCAATTATTTAATGTTCTATTAAACACTAAATTGTGTGTGTGTGGAAAGAAAGCTCGAATAATTAAAATATCCTCTGAGCAATCACCAAACCCAACCTTTGTGCCTAACATATTCTGTCTCATAGAAAAGCCTACAGAAGGCTTATAACTGAGGATATAAAGAAATAAACTAATAAGTATTATTCCTGAAGCTTTTATCTGGTAATGTGTGCCTGGTTTCAGGCCCAAGACCAAGTCCTTTTCATAATGATTCAAGTACAGAAGCTCTATAATCCACAACTGTTTGTTACATGAAAACTGCAAATGCTTCAACCAGGTGTGAATAACCCAGTTACTGCCTTTTATCTTAGGAAAGACAAACCGACACTGCCTTTATGAGGACAGTAATGCAACCTGCTGTTGCTCTGCCACTTTCCCTTTGCTAAACCCTCTCTGCCTCTGCCTCGCTGTGGCTTAAGGATCCTCTGTCTCAGAAAGAGCAGCCACTCTTCCTACTGGAAACTCTGGAGTGGCACTCTAAAGAGGAGGTGATTTGTGTCGGGCGCAGCAGTAACTTGAACCTCACTCTTGCAGATTAGATCGAGACTCTTCTAACTTAGAGCTGAGATTTCCTATCTGTATTCTCAAGTGTCCCATGGTCTATTCTTGGGGTTGAATCTCAAATTTCCTAGAATTCTTGAAAATTAACCCATTGCAGAACTTGAAACTATTCTTAGTATTTCCCAGAGTCAAATTCAAACTAAATAATTTTTCTCAAATGTGTACAAATGCTTGTCCTAAATATTATGTATCAAAATACTATTAAGGGAAACCTGGTCGTGCCATAGTACCCAAGAAGCAAATATTTCTGAGTTTTCTAGAAATACCTCAATTTTCTTCAGCATAGTCAAGACCCCCAAAGATAAGCAAAAATGAACCTTAGAAAGCCAAAATAGTTACAGATACATGGCACATGGCCAGGCACTAAATCCCGGTCACTTGGCCCTTCACTCGTATTTTAGACAGTTCTAATCAGTGTGGTTCTTCCCTCTCCCAAGGTATGGCCATTAGCAACAGCAGAACAGAATTTAGAAACAGCAGTGAGAAAATGAGGTAAGTCAGGCCCACTGAGGGCAGCAAGGAATACTGCTAACAGGAGGCTGGTACCCGAAGTGACTGGAAATCTATCATTCTAGAAGCAGATACTGGAGGTGGGGAGAGAATAGCCACGTGGGGCCGTTTACCGTAGGAACTTAGAGGTCTACCTAATATAAGAACCCCTGGGTCTCTAAGCATCAGAAGTGGCTAAAGTTTGAGAAGTTTTAGAGCCCAAGGTCATACATTTCAGTCTGAAAAATGTCATCAAGCATACAAAGGCCCAATGATGCTACACAAGTACAACCTGTTTTGGTGGGGTTTTTTAACTTCAGCAACACCTGGCTTCATACTCTTATTTCTGACCAATGGAGCTTGACTGAGATCCCTATACCATCGCACCCAGAATAACCTTCCATCACTGTGAGTAAACGTACAGCCTTATAGCCAATCGCTATATCTGCACTCATCTGACACGTGAAGTTATCTGACGAAATGGAATACCTGCCGTATATTTCACGTCCCCCGTGCTTTGTTCTAAATTACTTCAGTTAAAAAGCTAAATGCATCACTAATTCAATAATCATATTTTTTCTGCTATATCTCCAGGAAAGTTGCAATAAATCTGAGGCTACAAACATCTCATTGGTTTTCATTGGCGCTAAAGGACACAACCATAATCAGCTGAGAGGGATTCTGGTTGACTTCACCACAGTAAAGGGCTTATGGGACTGGATGCATTTGGTCATTTGTTTGCCTAAACAGTCAACTGAACTTTGACACTGTTCAGATGCAGTATTAAAGTTATTAAAATATACATATACACACATATACATAACATATAGATTACAGACACAGAAATTCTCCTTTGGAGAAAGATGAGAAGGATCCCCTAGATTTAAAGAATGTTTATAGCTTTGTGGAATTCTTGCCAGTGGAGTAGAAAACCTTACATTCCACTAGAAAATACCTTTCTAAGCCATCTAGATTTTCCAATAATAGTTTGCCTCTCACATATAGTTTAAGAAATTGCAAAATATTCCCAATAGTAAGTCTTTCATGCCATTAAAAAAATGTAATCTAATATATTCTTATGATAAATGCAAGGTGCATTTGTACGGTACATACTTGTACACAAGTATGGTACAATAATTGATTCTATTTTTCAAAACTTCTTAAATTGATGTCCTATCAAAGTAGATACAAGGCTACCAAATTACCATATTGAAGTTTGAAGATAAAAAACTATTATCTAGTTCTTTAACCATCTCCGCCTCAGTTCACACAATAGAAAACATACTCAGAGGTCCTCAATTAAATCAGTTCTGGTATACTGCAACCGTTGAAATTTTTCTCCCAAGAGATATTCAATTTCTATTGTCCAGATTCATTCATAAGTGATGCTATGACTTTTTCTGAGCAAAATATAAGATTAATGAGAGCAATTATTCACACTATGCTGCACCACTACTTAATTTATAGGCAACCTCACTTCAGAAAAATCCTGCCGGGCTTCTCCACACACAGTTCTTGCCCCTCCATAAACAAGGCCATTTTGTGTTATCAGCGTTTTTGTTCCCTCATTAATAACCTCAACAGAGGCTAAGAAGCGGTCCTAAAGCCCAGGATAAAACCTATAAACTGGGAGACATGCATGCACTGCAGATGCCACAGCAGACCTCGAACGGTCCACATGCACCATCGGCATCTACTGTGAACGGGTTAGAAACTCACATTCTTCTCTTTCCATCTGCACGTGAAGGCTTTAAAAAGTAATTTTGAACTACTCATATGCCAGCTTTTCCCCAAACTAACCTAACAATTCCTCTTGCCCAAAACTCAAATTTTCAAAGCATAGCCCCCCAAAGTGCGTTATCAGATAGCCTTGGTCTAGGCTGAAAGGAGTGAAGTCTTACAGTACCTGCTGGGGTCAGTCCTTCTCAGGCCCAGAATTCATGTCAGCAAAGGAAGGGAAAAGTTAACTTTCTTTTTCCCAGGAGGCTTGGGTGTTTGAGAGCATCACTCATGGCAACCCACCGTCTGAAACAATCGCTCACCCAGAGCAATGGGTTTCAGCAGGTCTGCTCATTAGAACCACCAGAGGAGCTCTTTTTGCAATGCGCCCAGGCCCAATGCCAGACCGATTCAATCTGCATTTGAGTGTGGGTCCCAGGCACTAGTATTTTTTCAAATCAAACACAGTGATTTTAATCTGCAGCCAGATTGGAAAACACTGCTCCAAAGGAGTGGTTCTGGATCGGGGACAACCCTGCCCACTCCCTGGGAACAGCTGGCAGGGTATGGGGTCATTTTTAATTAGTGGCAACCGGGAGTGGCTCGTGGGTGGAGCCCAGGATGCTGGTAAACCTCTTAAAACACACACGACGACCCCCTCACAACAAAGAATTCCGTGCTCCCAAATGTGAACGGTGCTGCTGCTGAGAACTCCTGCTCTAGAGAAAGAGCTAGTGGGAGAAACAGCCGCTCTTTCTAAGCCTAGAGATACTCTCACAACAGAAGAAAAGAGGCAGCAAGAAGCTCTCAGGAGGAAGGCTCGCAACCCTGACACTCCGTCCTGCAAGTTCTAAGGGGACCTTGTCTGACACGAGTGGAATAATGCCCTCGTGTGTGCTCTCACTGGCTAGGTGAGGTCAGTGGAGGGCATGAAACTATTGTTCACTGGGATGTGCTCTCAAATGTCAAATTAAGGATAACCGAGCAATGTTTTCAGAAGAAAGAAGATAATAAAATACGGAGCAATGCTTCTTCTACGAATTTTTTCTCAGTTGCTGATAACCAGAAATATGTGCTTCTAGAATTAAAATAAAACTATTCTTATTATTTTTTGACTGCATTCATAATATCTCATGGGTGGACCCCTTGTAAAGAAAAGCCTGAGGATCAGAATCATCTTTGTCTGGAACATTAACAATAAAACAGAGCCATTATTGCTGAAAGAACCTGAATCATCCATGGCATCTGTGACCTGGGCTAAAAAGTTTTCTGTTAAAAAGCAAAGATCTGCCAGCTGATATCTGGAAGCAAAACCCGTTGGTCTCATTGTGGAAGGGAACACTTTCACCTAAAACAGTTCAGTCCAACCTCGGATTTCAATGAAACCAGGTAAATGAATCCCCCATTCTCAGCTTGTGTACATTCATAGCTAGAAGTGCCTATTCAATTACTTAATTTACAAATCTGGAATACAGCAAGTAACTAGAATGAACAGACAAATGCCCTAATGTCTAGATGTGATAAGTGTTGAATTGACTTCCTCTCTGCAAATGGAACTCTCTGCAAACTGAAAATGAAGAGCTGAATAATAACTCCTAAACAAGCAAATACATTCATGAGCATTTTGTTCAACTTACAGGGGTTTTCTCCACTTGCTCCGTCTTTGCTTTTGTTGTCTTTTAACCAGCTACTAATTGAGAAATGGCTCTATAGCCTTAGATATTTTTAAGAGAGAAAAATGCCTAAACTTCGTCTTTGCATCCAGTTGGAAATTAAGCCAACTCTTTTAACCAAAGGAAGCTCTTGGAGGTCAAGTTGATCTACTACTTAATCCACTGAGTTTGCAGTTGAAGGCACAAGAAGATTTAAAGATGCTCAAGGCACAGTCAACTAAAACAGCAATTGTTTTCACTGATGTTCCCTGTGTGCATACTGTGTCTTCTTGGAGGAAATGTATATCCTTACAAGCAGGGCAATATCCCACCGTCTCTGTTTCATTCTTCCGCTGTGCAGGCACACTCCCACTTGCTTTTCCCTGCTTTCTGTTCATATAAAAACATGCAAGTGCTCATCCAAAACACTCGGATCTCACACCAGCTCCCAACAGAATGACTCTGTAAATGACTTGGCAAATCTGCAATTTGAGATTAACCTTGCTACTGGTTCCTATCTGTTTACAAGCCAACGACTCCACCAAAGTGTGTGGGGATTTGTAAGTATAAAAGATCATGTCTTACCATCCATATCAAAAATTAATTTGTAACAGCAGGATAAATACCAGCCGCCAATGCCCAAGTTTATAGGCTGATGATCCATGAACATTGTGCCTCTTCATTTTCCAATTAGTTACTGAACTAAAAACATAATGCAAATGTGCTACAAATATACCTCGGCGAGGATATTGACTGTCAAAAGATTAGTCACTTGAGAATGAGAAAAGACGTAAACACAAAAGTTAGATACAGTGGCATTCTAAATAACGCATCAAATTTTTAACTAAATAAAATTGTTAAATTTTAAAAGACACTTGACCGACCCAGACCACTAAGTTGATTTGAATCGAAGCAACAGTAAGTCATGATGTAACGTCATCCTTACTTTATGCCAGACATCATTTAAAAGTGGCATCTAAAAACTTTTCTTATAAGTTAATCACACATTGATTAAACTCAGTAAGTTCTTTATTTTAAAAAGTCCTTTTGTAGAGAAAATTATTTTGTAAGTTAATCACCTGTCCCTTAGGGGTTTTGGGTTTTTGGGGTTTTTTTTGTGGCTTTTTTTTGGTTCCAGATACAGTTTCCTTAAAATAGTTCATACTATTTACTTCTGATGCTTATCAAAAAGTAATCAAGAGCCCGGCCGGGCGTGACTCAGCCGATGAGCATCTACCCAGGATCCAGGCGATCGGGGTTCGATTCCCGGTCAGGGCACATGCCCGGGCTGCGGGCTCAATCCCCAGTCAGGGGCGTGCAGGAGGCAGCCGATCAATGACTCTCTCATCATTGATGTTTCTATCTCTCCCTCTCCTTTCCTCTCTATGAAATCAATAAAGATATATTTTTTTAAAAAAGTAATCAAGAAATGGAAAAGTCATTAACGTCACCTTCCTGTTAACCCATTACCCCCTGAAGCCAAGCTTCCTGGCAATCACCCATCTTTGGTAGTCATGTAACCAACATTTTTCTAAATGGCTCTCATCCCCATGAGAACTGCACAGCCAAGGCTGCCCACAGCATCAGGGGCAGCATCTCTGCCTCTCCTGGAAAGGGTGAGTGACTGTGCAGTGAACTTAAAAGCCCCAGCCGGCCCGGAGGCATCAACACAACAGGTGAATTGGCTTCTCGCTGTCTCCAGCTCCCAACACAAACCACCAATCATCCTATCTTTCCCACCCTTTCTAGTTCCATTTGCACTTAACCGAACATTGGATGCATTAGAAGTCAAGCTTCAGGAGTCGATTTTCAGCACTACAAGGAAAGGATTAGGGTGAAATGGAATCCAACAGGTAAATCCCCAAGTACAATATTGAAAATTTACCCCATTGTGTCACTGCTAAAATTGGAAGCCACCACTGCTCAAAGCTGACTGCACACTGACTCCTGAGCAGCTTTCAAATAGAGTGAAAAACCTCAGCTGTTTTGAATGAAAAAAGCCCACAGTCCATAAAACCAATCATTTTAGTTCCAACTCAACCATAGGTAACATAAAAGGACTGTGTGTGCTTTTTGTTTGTTTTTTAAAGAAATGATTTTTTTACCCCTCTCAAGTTCAAAGTGGTTTCAGAACCAAGATGCAGAAAAGTAAACCTCTTCCAAAGGTTTAAAAACTTGGGTTTAGAGTCACCTCGCCAAATGCACCGGATATTATGCTTTAGAAACCAAAAGAGCGTCCAAACACATCTGCACTTTTTTTAAAGGAACCTTTAAACCACCAAAAAAGATTTCTCTTATAAGGTCCAAGAGCGAGCTATTCAGAATACGTGTCAGGGAGTTTGGTGGGAGGGTTGGGTGAGCTGTGACTGAGTGATAAGGGAATCATTTGATGCATTTCAGACGCAAAGTAAATTTACAGGTTCCCCCTAAGGGCCCCAACACCATGAAAAAAACCTTCAAGGTCAGGTAAGGCCTATTTATAGGCATTCAGGCGCCCCAGCCTGAGCCTGTTTGGGGGACACCATGTTTCCTTTTCAATGATGATGTTGTTTTTCATAACAGATATTCATTTCTTCCTGCACATAAACTATGATTAACTGGATTCAAAAGCCTTTTGGACGCCCGGCCCACAAGCGAGTCCCAGGGGGAAAGCGCACGGCGGGGAAACCGCTGCAGTTCAGGATGGAGGGGTCTCCAGACTGGGACTCGGCTTATCTCTGGAGCCCCCGCAGGGTCCCAGGAACTGCTGTTCCCGCCGTCCCTGCCCGATGGCCGCAGGAAGGAGAGCCCGTCCAGGGGAGGAGCGCACAGCATGACCCGGGAACGCGCCGGCCGGGGCCTGCCCCCCTCACCCCCCCCCCCCCCCGCGGGACCGCCCTTCGCCCCGCAGGTCTCCCCGAGCGCCCCCCGCGCACCGACCCACCGTTCATGCCGCTGTAGACGGTGCGGTGATGGGGCGACGCTTCCTCGGGCGCCTGCCTGCGGAGGGTCCCCTCCCTGCTGCCGCCGCCCGCGGGCTTGTGGTCCGGGTTCCCCCCGTAGTGCTGCTTGAGGTGCTCGGGGCTGGTGCCCCGGGCCCGCGGCAGGTGCTCCAGGCTCCCGCCCAGCGCCTGCTTCTGCAGGTGCTCGGGGCTCCCGCCGCCGTGGCGCGCGCGCTCGGGGCTGCCGCCGGGCCTGTGCCGCTGGAAGCGCTCGGGGCTCCCGCTCAGCCCGTGCTTGGGCAGCGTTTCGGGGCTGCCGCCGGGGTGCGGGTGCCTCTGCGGCTCGGGGCTGCCCTTGCCCCGGGGTCTGTGGTGCTCGGGGCTGGGTCCTTTCAGCGCTTTGGGGTGGTCCGCGAGGCCCGCGGCGCGCGGCTTGGCCAGGGGCTCGGGGCTGCCCTCCGCCCGCGCCGCCTGCAGGCGCTCGGGGCTGCCGCCCGCGTGCTGCTTGGGGTGGTCGGGGCTGTCGGTGCTGCCCGCGCTGGAGGTGCTGCTGCCGTCGCCCACGTCCCGCACGCAGGGCGCGGGGGCGGCGCCGAGCGGGCCCAGGCTGGCCTGGCTGTCGATGGAGCAGCGGCTGCCCGCGCAGCCCGCGCCCTTCTCCTCGTCCAGCAGCACGCAGAGCTCCTTGAGCTCCATGTTCTCCTTCACCACCTCCTCCTGCCTCACCTCCAGCTCCTTCAGCTTCTGCAGGTACAAGGCCACCTCCTTGTGCATCACGCCGGCCGTGAAGCGGCCCAGCCGCTGCCACTCGCGCGACACCCGCTTGCCCTTCTGCCGGTCGTCATCCAGGAAACAGCAGAGGTCCCTCAGCTCCTGGTTGTCCTCCTGGAGCTTCTGGTTGATATCCTGGAAAGAGACAGACGGACACTTAGGCTGGGTCTGGTTTGTCTGCGGTCCCCGCGGGGCTTCCCCGGGATTAGACCCCAGGAGCGAGGGAGCCTGGCACTGGCGAGGTCCCTTCATTGCTGCGGGAGGAGAGAAGGGGAGAGGAAGCTCCAGGTTTGCAGCTGCCCATAAAAATAAAGATGGCAGGTCCTGGTTAGGCCCCTGCCTGAGGCTTTATGTGTGTTATCCCACCTCATTTTCTCCAAAACACTTAGGAGGTATTGGGGGACGATGATTGTTATTGTTTCTTTTACAGGAGAGAAAACTAGGCCTCTCCAAGTGTGTCTTGTCCAAGGTCAACCATTAGCTATACAGGGAACAGCCTGTTAACAGGAAATCGGTAAACAAACAAACAAACAACCCCACCACAACAAAACACTGCCCTGTCCCCCACCCTCAGGGATGAAAGACGGCCACTGTGACTGTGCAATGCTTAGAAGGCCTTCATCGGCACAAACAAGCTCGGCCTAGGCTTCCAGCCCCTACTCCCCCACCAGAGGGAACCGCACAATTGCCCCCTAGTGGCATTTCAGTCCCGCACATCCAGCCCCCGCTGGCCACAGCCCCTGCTCATCTCCAGGCATCTCCCAGGAAAGGAAGCAATGCTGAGCTCTCGGGTGATATTCAAACCCCCTCCCCAAACTGCACCTCTCGGCAGACGCCACCTCCCCCCACCCTGTTGCTCTTAATTAGAACCTGTAGTTATGCCTGGCGCCTCCTTCTCCCTCGCCTTCCACTCCTGCGCCAAAGGAGTCTTCTGAAATCTAATTCCAAAATTCATCTCATCACTCCCGTGCTCAAAACCCTTAACAGCGTCTCACTGCCCTCAGAATAAAGCGTAAAATCCTTCAAGTCTCAGGAGGCCCCCAATACTCTGGCCCCGCCTACTTCTCCAACATGAAGGGGGAGTCACTGCTTCGCTGACAAATATTTAGTAAGCACCTATTATGTGCCAGATACCAGTCCAGATGTTAGGGATACACCACTGGACACAGCAATGACTCTGAATTCCTACAGCTTTCATTCTGGTGGGAAAGATTCGCAAAAAGCAAAGACAGAACATTGTGAAAAGTGCTGGGAAGAAAACTAAAGTAGATTAAAAAACTATTTTTTTTTTAAGAGAAGGCACCTCTGCAGAGAAGGAAAGCATTTCAGCGAAGACCTGAGCGAAATGAAGGCGCAAACATTTGAGAGATGATCCCAGGAAGAGAGAAGGTCAAGCATAAAAGCCCTAGAGACAAGTGTGGCTCGAGCGGCAGTGAGGCCAGCGTGCCAAAAGTAAGGTGAGCAAGGAGGGCAGAGGCCTGAAAGGTGTCAGGGGCCAGGTACTGCAGGGCCTGGCCAGCCCAGGAAAGGACTTTGGACTGTGGGATAGAGGAGTGACATGGTCTGATTCATTTCGTAAAGAATCACCATAGTTTTGTGTGAAAAATAGGTCAGCTGGTGGGCAGGGGCTGGATAGAAGGGAAGGAGACAGGATAAGGTGGAAGCTCAGAGACCAGCCAGGAGGCCCCTAGGCTAGTCCAGGCAGAGGGAGACGCCGGTGGCCTGGACGCCTGGCAGCAGTGGAGAAGGGGAGAAGGTCCCCTTCCCATCACGCACTGGGCCCCACCACCACTGGCCTTGTTTCAGGGCCTCACGGGACAAGCCCTTCCCCTCTTCACTTGAAATGCTTTCCCTCAGCCTCCTACACAACCTTCAGGTCTTACTTTGTTACTTCCCCACAGAAGCTGTCCCCGACCACTACCCCCAATCCAAAGGAAGGTCCCCTTCTGTGTTCTCCCGTTGCCCCCTTAGACTTCGCGTCTGCTGCACTTACTACAACTGGCAGTCACGTATGGTTGGGTGACATGTGGCTGAGTGTGGCTATGAGTCACGTCTCCATCCTCATGAGACTAGTCGTGAGAGTAGAGACCCCGCCACTGTCTATTCTGTTCACCCCTGTGTGTCCAGAACACTGCACCCCACTGTAGGTACCTGAAACCAAGGAATTTTAAAAATTAATTGAGAAGCCCCATTTATGCTCCATTCACATATACAGTAAAAGGGGTAACTGTTTCTTGAAGCACCATGGTTTGGTGGGGGTGAAACAGGGGCAACTACCTAAGAGTACCCCTGCTTTACAAAAAAGCAGGTTTTTCCCTTGAAAACCTCTGGTCCTGTGACTCCAATCTAGAACTAGAGGTACTCAGAGAGGGGACTTAATTCTCTTAAACTCAGGTTGACTTCAACACTTCCCCTGCTACTGACTAGAAAAATAAACTAGAAAACATCTGCCACCCACACCCTGCACACCTCCTAACGGCACAAGGCCAAAGCTGGGAGTGATGTTCACGGCGGAGGAAGGTGTGTGCAGCGCAGCGTGCACCTCCACGCCGACTCTTGGCATCACCGACACCCGTTTCCTTGTCTCTAACACCCGGCTATTCCTTTGCTTCTCGCAGCCGCTTTCTGACCTCAGGCCTGGCATTTCCAAATGCTCTCACCCGCCTCCCTGTCTTGGTCTGCCTCTGCCCCTTGGCCTGCCCCATTCCCTCACCTGCTCCAGTGCAAGGTCTCTTTGTCCAGATTGATCTCCAGAAATACTCCTTGCAGGTTCTCTCCCCCCACCCCATATCAATCCTTTTACAGCCTGCACATTACCGCCCCTTTGCCAGGGAAATGAATAAGCCCTTGGCCAGGCCGGAAAGGATTTCTCCTGACTGCCCACCTTTAGCTTCCTTTATGTCCGCTAATTCTGAACCCTGATTTTGTCGTTTTCCAACTAGAAAATATTATCTTCTCCCTTATATGAACTTATAAGAGAACAGATTCCTTAGAAGACTCCCCCAGCCATAGAACGACACCTGGAGTACAGCAGCACCAGGCATGAATGAATGAATGAATGAATGAATGAATGACATAATTTCCCCACTCTCTGCTTACTGCCTGTAAGACATACTAGCTAAGAGCATGCACTGGGCACCATTTTGTTTCTTTTCAAATGTAGATAGCTTCTGGAGGGCAGAGTCCATCCCAAAATCCTTCTTTGCATATTTGACACACTTGGGATGGTGATTTGCATAGAGTGAACTGACCAACCCTTTAAAGCCCTAGGCCTGTGGTCTAGCTACTGAGCAAGGATTTCTTATTATTGTTTGCAGCAAGCCCCTGCTATGTTGGAGTCTACAGTAGTAAGAAAATAAATTATCCCTTGACACTGATGCTTTTAGGGGAAATCAGAAGCTGTGGATATTCTGAGAAAATAATACTAAACAAAATCAACCTTACTAAGCTTCAAAAAGTACTCCACATTTAATTCAATCCTGGCACTTCATAGAAAGTTCACGTCATGTTTTCTTCATCTAACTGAACTTCCATCTGGAAATCCTTCCCTCTGGCTATCCTACAACTTCCTGATTTCTCCAGAACTCGGAAGTAAACAAGACTTGTACGACTGCGGGCGTCAAGGAGTTAATGCCCTTTCCAAATGGAGTGGACCAAATGCTTCTCAGAATTCCAGTCGGGGAGAAAGGGATGGGTACTGGCCCATTCACTTTCCTCTATCACAGCTCCTTCCTATTACTGGTTTTCTTGGGAATAGTATTTGCTCTCCAATTCTGAGCTATTTCCTTTGCTTTTGATGAACAGCTAAGCAACCAGCTTGATAATAACCTTGTGAGCCAGCTTCTTCAAATCTGCCACATGAAGACTTGGGCTTTTTTTTTTTTCCTTTCCCCAAATGCTAAGTGTCCTTTTGACATTGCCACAAGCCACCAGATGTTATCCTTCTGTTTAAAGTGGCCTTTTAAAAGATTAAACCATCTCATAGCATACAACCAAAAATTTTTTTCATAAGACTCCCAAGTGCTGTATCTGTAGTTAAAGAAGAATTGTTTTGTTAGTTTTCATCGCTGCAGCATGGGAAATTGATGTGTTGGGGAGTGAGGAGGAAAATTAATGTGCTGCAGAGATCCAGTTCCCCCAAACCCACCCCCACCTCCTAAAATTCCAGGTCAGGGTAGCCTGAGTGTTGGTACGTGGTCAGCAATGCACGGACATGGTTCTCAGGAATCCCTACCTTGCAACATCAGCACCCTAAGTCCCCTTTCTCCACCCCTTTCAGGACCACACAGTCCAGAGAATGTCAACCAGCCAAAAGAAAAGAAAGGCAGCCTATTTTGAACATTTATATCTGAATGACCTTGAGAAAGCTATTCAACCTCACTGGTGTTTCCTCACCTGTATATCAATCTCCCTGGTTTGCAGATGAGAATATGGAGGCTTAGCAGTTAAGTTTGCCCACGCTACCCAAATTGCCAGACTCGAATCCTTTGTCTTTCCACTGCCCACATTGCACTGCCTCCCAAATGGTTAAACACAAACAAGTCAGCCAGTGGCTGGACAGAGTCACAGGCCCCTCAGAGAAAAAGAACTGATGCTCCCATCTCCCCATGTCTACAGCTACAGTACCACCGAGGAGCCTTGAAAATATTTAGACCCAATTTCAAAAACAGCTCACATAGGGCATAAAAAAGAAAAAGTGTTATGGCCTTAATTACCCTAAATTTACAGTCCTCAGTTGAGAATCCCAAACCATCAAAGGCAAAAAAAAATCCCTTCCTTCCGGAAGTATTCAGCCAACTGCATTTATAGATCACTATGGTGTCCAAGGAAGCTCTGAGTTGAGATGATGAAGAGAAGGGAGAAGATTGGCCTCTCAGTGGGGTCTAAAACTGTGTCCTGAGAGGTAGGTTATAGGTCTTGGAGATACCACCTTGCACCTGTCCAGGGACGATGGAAAGGAAGAATAAAGGCTGTGTCAGAAGGTAACCAGAACCCATCACTTCTGAACTTGATGAGGAGGTGGGCTGGGAAGTCTTTTAATGCCAATGCTCCATACTATTAATTGACTAATTAATTTAAAACTCTCCCAAGTCACCCAGCCCTCCAACCCCCGTCTCATCTGGCAACTGTCAAAATGTTCTCTGTATCTATGAGTCTGTTTCTGTTCTGCTTGTTCATTTACTTTGTTTTTTAGAATCACTTGTTGATAGATATGTATTTATTGCCATTTTTTGTTCATATTTTTCCTTCTTCTAGAAGACCTTTTAACATGTCATGTAGTACTGGTGTGGTGGTGATGAACTCCCTTAGCTTTTCCTTGTCTGAGAAGCTCTCTACCTATCCTTTGATTCTCAATGATAGCTTTGCTGGGTAGAGTCATCTTGGTTGTAGGTCATTGCTTTTTATCACTTTGAACATTTCTAGCCAATCCCTTCTGGCCTGCAGTTTCGGTTGAGAAATCATCTGACAGTCTTAGGGAAGCTCCCTTGTAGGTAACTAACTGCTTTTCTCTTGCTGCTTTTAAGATTCTGTCTTTTACCTTTTGCATTTTAATTATGGTGTGTCTTGGTACGGGTCTCTTTGGGTTCCTCTTGTTTGCAACTGTCTGTGCTTCCTGGACTTTTATGTCTATTTCCTTCACCAGGTTAGGAAAGTTTACCATCATTATTTCTTTAAATAGTTTTTAAATTTCTTGCCCTCTCTCTTCTCCTTCCAGCACTCCATGATGCAAATGCTGGAATGCTTGAAGATGTCCCAGAGGCTCCTTACCATATCCTCTTTTTTCTTTTTTTTTTTCTTTTTTCCTTTTTGCTGTTCTGATTGGGTGTTTTTTGCTTTCTTATGTTCCAAATTGCTGTTCTGATTCTCAGCTTCATCTACTCTACTGTTGATTCTCTATAAAGTACTCTTCATTTCAGTTAGTGTAGCCTTCCTTTCTGTTTTTTTTTTATGGTTTCCATGTACTATTTTATGCTGTTGAAGTTCCCACTAAGTTCATTTACTCTTCCCCTAAGTTCATGGAGCATCCTTATAACCAGTGTTTTGAACCCTGCATCTAACAGATTGCTTGTCTCTATTTTGTTTATTTCTTTTTCTGGAGTTTTGTTCTGTTCTTTCATAAGGGACATTTTCTTGTCTCTTCATTTTGACAGCCTCCCTGTGTTTTTTTCTCTGTATTATGTAGAGCTGCCATGTCTCCTGGGCTTCGGAGAGTGGCCTAATGAAATAGGTGTCTTGTAGGGTCCAGTGGCACAGCCTCCCCATTCACCCGAGCTGGGCATTTCAGGCGTGCTTTCCATGTGGGTTGTGTACACCCTCCTGTTGTAGTTGAGCCTTGATTGCTGTTGGCACCTCAAGGGGAAGTATTTACCCCCAGCTGCAAGAACTGGCTGCAACTACGGTAGAGGATCAGCTGTGCAGGGGCCCAAGAAGCAGGACTTACTTCAGTGGGGTTTGTGCCCACTGAGTCTACCCCTTGAGTGTGTCATTTGTGGAGGTGGTTGGGTGGTGCTTAGGTGTGTCTGATGCTGTCAACCAGGTGTACTGGCTCTGGGGCCTCCCAGGAGGTTCAGACCAAGGTCAACCACTACCTGTGTTCTGCCCGGGGCCACCCTGCATGAGCTACAAAGATTGCAAACGGCTGCTACTTTTACTGGGTTTGGAGTTGCCCAGGGGAGGCCAAGCTGCGAACCAAGCCCTACTGCCAATTGTGCCAGTCCTGGGGCCACTTAGCAAGTGGTACGGGGCACACCGAGGCCAGATGCTCCCTGTTTGAGAAATTTTAGGAAAGTCTGAAACATGAGCCAAGACAGGCCATTCATGTGGGAAAACCACTGGAAACAGCTTAGATGGGCCCAAAGTTGATGGGGCAGGGTCTCAGGAAATCACCAGGGCAGGGTGAACAGTGATGGCCAGGTTGATAGAGACTCAGATATGGCACCCACCTGCTGGCTGTGTTGGGGGAGGACTCAGAAAAGGGACAATGGCTCCTGTCTGGGAGAAAGCTGTCCCTCCAGCTCTCACCCGGATGCCAGACAATTCAGTTCCTCGCAGTATGTTCCTGGGGCCTTTCGAGCTGCTGCCCCAGGGCTGGAGCCCAAAGGCAGTGAATCCCAGTAAATCCCTGTTGCGGGTCTTTTAAGAGGAACTGCCTGGGACTCCAGCAGCCTTCCTTCTCAGTCAGCCACAATCCCTGCTGGGTTTTACAGCCAGAAGTTATGAGGACCTCTCTTCCCAGCACCGGTACCCTGGGCTGGGAGGCCTGATGTGGAACCTCCTCTCCTCCGGGTACCTCTGAAGCCAAGCTGTCCCTCCTGGTTTTTACCCGTCACACCTGGGTGTGGGAGGAGCCTGTGCAAGTCTCCGCCCCTCCTACCAGCCTCAGTGTGGTTTCTTCTTTAAACCCTTAGCTGCAGGGCTTCCACTCAGCTAGATTTCCGGCGTTCTGAAGGGTGGTTCTTCTGTAGTTTAGTTGTAGTTCTGATGTCTGGAGATGGTTATTATCGTTGCATTTTATTGATGAGTAAAATGAGGCTCTGAGACATTAACTACCCAAGCTCACCCTCCTGGCAAATGAGGGTTCTAGATACAAACCCACCTCTGAGAGGATCTACCCACTACACTCGCTTGTCTAATCCCACCAGAGTCTGGTACTTAATAAATACGCCGTTAGTGATGAATTAGGCTGAAGGAAAGAGTAAGCCTTGGGGGTTTTCTCACTGTCTTCCTAACGGCACCCCCTCTAAGGAGTACATGTCAGTGGTTTGGGGCGTCAGGGGATGGCCTGCTCCTCCTGGATTGGGCCCAGCACCCCGCGAGCACCTGGCATTCGGCTCCGCCCTCTCCTGCCGGCCCCAGGGCCCGGGCTGGAGCCGGAGCTGGAGCTGGAGCCGCAGGCAGCGCAGAAAGTGTCCGCGCGAGCAGCGGGTGGGAGGGGACAGGGGAGGGAACGGCCTGTGCCTGCGGGAATTCGCTCCCTGAGGTCCCTGCAGTGATTGCGTTTGTGTCTGGCTTCCTATAAACAAAAGCAGACAATGAGAGGAAGGAATACCAGGAGGCACCCGCGGGGCGAGGAGAGGAAGTTGGGGTGCACGCCCGCAGGGCGGCTCCTGCGGGCCCCCGGGGAGCGGCAGCCGGGGGCTCCGGGCTCGCACGCGCGGGGCTCTCCCCGGAGAAAAGAAAGTTGGGGCCAGGGCGCTGCTTCTCTTTTCCCTCGCAGCAAAGCGGGAGGGCTGGCTCATAAAGCAAGCATCCCGACTGCCACTCGGGGTACCCTTTCAAAACCCTGCGCCTCCCATGCTGAGTCCTTTTGTGCTCGCACCGCGGGAGCTGGAATTAAAATCAGGGGGGAGGGGAGGGGACGGGAGGGGAGGGGGCGGCCACTCCAGAGTCGCCGTCGGACTCGGGGGCGCAGGCGGGCGCGGGGCGGGCAGAGAGGGCGGAGGCAGAGCAGAAGCGCCTCGGCGCCGGGGGCGGAGGCCGGCTCCGAGGGTGGCGCCCGCAGCGTCTCCCTGGACGCCCCGCCAGCCCCTCGCCCCGCCAGCCCCTCTCCCGGGCGCCGGCGCCCAGTGCTCGCCCTCCGCCCTCCGGGGCAGTCGCGGCGCCGGAGCAGCAGTTTCGTAGCCCCGATCCCCAAGGGCGAAGACGGCCCGGCCGCGCTCCCTCGCGCGCCTTCCCCCGCGGGGCGCAGCCGGCACCCCGGCTCCCTCGGAAAGGAAAGCCCCGCGCGCCCACCGCCCTCGCAACCTCTCCGCCCCCGGGGCGCGCGCTCCTCCCGCCTCCGAGGCCGCGGAGCACCCGGGAGGGAGCTCGACGCCGGGCGTCCCGGATGGGAATGAGTAGGGAGCCCGACGCCCCCAGAGTTCACAAAAGTTTCCAGAGGGCAGGCGTGGGGAAGAGGGGGTGCCGCCCTGGAGACGGGGGAGGGTCACCTGTTGACGGAGGGAGGGAAAGTTGGCCCCGCCCGCCCGCCCGCTCACCTTGAGCCCGCGGATCTCGCCGAGGTGCAGCTGCAGGCGGCGGTTCACCTCGCGGATGAGGTTGCTGTGGTCCAGCATCGCGCTCACCTTCTCGGCCTCGGCGCGCCGCAGGCTGCGGATCAGCTCCTCCTTGCTCCACTGCAGCAGCTCCTCGTCCGACACTTTGGACAGGTCCTCCACGGCCGCGGGTGGGCCCGCAGGGGCCGCGGGACAACTTTCCGCCGCCGCCGCCCCGCTCCCGGCCGCCTTCGACATGATATCCGCGCGGTGGCAGGTGCGAGTGGGTGCGAGAGGCAAAGCGACACCCAAAGGCGCGGGCGCGGCGGGGCCGCCTCCGCCCACACCCCTGTGCGCTCCGGCGAGTCAGCGGCACCGCCCGGGGGCCGCTGGGCTGGGGCGACAAGGGTCGCGCTGGGCGGCCATCCTACCTCGCCATCCCCGTGCGCGCGCCCGCGCACCCCCGGGGCCGGGCAGCCGCCCGCGCGCCGCGGCCGAGGCGCGTCCCAACTCCGCGCAAGTCCATGGTGAGGGGCGCTGAGGCGCTGGCGCCGCCGCGGGAGGACCTCGGGGACAGTGGGGTGCGGAGGGGCGCCGAGGGGCCGCACCCCGGTTGCCCCGTCCTCTCCTCCGCCCTGATTTGAGGCTGTCGCCCGCCGCACTCCGGCGCACACACGCGTGCGCTCTCCTCCCCTTGCCCTGCGGCGGCCCGCGGCTTCTCCCCTCTCCTCGGCGGGCAAGGGCGCGTCGGACTCCGCGGCGCCTCTGGGGCTGTTCCGGCGACGCCGCCGCTGGTGCCCGAAGGCTTGGCGGCCGGCCGACTGCGCTCCTGCGGTCGCCTCAGCTGCGCCCGCCGCCGCTCCCCGGCTGCCTGGGGAAGCCTTGGATTCGCAGAGCCGAGCCGTGGGGGGAACGGGGTGGGGGCGGTCTGGGGGGGGCTGGACCGGCAGGAGGAGGAGCCTGGACCCGGGGTCGTCCGCAGCCAGCTGTGCCTCCCGCGCCGGCCGGACCCCGCAGCCGCTCTACAGCATCCCCGGCTCCCGAGGCGCGCTCTCCGCTGTCCCGCCGGGGAAGGTCGGGGGCGCGGCTCCTCCGGCGCCGGGACGCGGACGGGCGGGCAGGGCGGCGAGTGCGCGGCACGTTGGGAGGCTCGCGAGCGCCACCGCGTGGCCGAAGAGGCGCCCTCTGCTCCGCACACCAGGTTGGCCCCAGGCAGCCGAAACAGCTCCTGGCCAAAATGAGAGCGGCTTGGTGTTTGGAGGGATTGGGGTTCAGGAAAAATGGGTACCAGGACCTGAGGGGTAACGGTCTCTTTGTACTTTGGAGAATGAAAGAAGAGATCTCTGGGGGAAAAGGGGTTGGCGGTGACGCTGGAGAAGTAAGGAACGTTTTAAAAAATTCTCATGCTCTGAAAAAGGGAAAGAGAGGCTTCAGGGCAACGCTCTTCAGGGACCACCCACCCCCGGGCCTTTGTCTTTTCTAAAACTCCACTACTTTGCTAAGGAGCTTCAGGGGGAGGAACTGGATCTTTAAAATTTTTTACATGAAACACATCAGAGCCTTAAGGGGAAAATAAAATACCTTCATCTCCCACTTCCTGAGGCCTGGATTTTAAGGTCAGGTCGCCTCCCCTCTGAGCAAAGCATCGCGGTAGGCAAGCTGAAATGGCAGCCAAGGAGATTTCCATTTTCCTCTGTGCTGCGGGCTCCGGGTTCAGCTCTTTATGATGGTAATTTCTGAAAAGGGGGTGCCCTGTGTCCCTGGGTTCTATCTTGGGGCTACAAGTGTCCCTTCCGCCCTCCCCATTCTACCCTCTTGTGACGTTGCATGGAATCATCTCTGAGCTGAAAACATTTTTTGCCTAAAGAACTGGATATATTTGGTCCTGGGCATGTCATTTAGGTGAACGCACTCCTCTCCGGGGTGGAGAGAGCCAGAAAACTGCAAGGATTTACCTCCACGGGTCTTCATGAAACTAGGGTGCAGAGGGAATTGTCTCCACCTGGATGAGCACTTAAATTAGAGTCCCTCCACCAGCTAGTCAATGTGTGTCCCTGATAAAGCTGCCACTTGTTAGGAGATGATCAGTTGGGAACTTCTGAGACCTGGCTTCCCTGAGAGTAAGGAAAGGCCCCCTCTGAGCTAGATAGCCTTGGAGTTCCCCTCAGCTTGACTAGACTTTAGGCAGGTTTCTTCCTGGCTATGGGTCCCTGATCGCCCTTTTCTTACAGCATTTACTTTAGAGAACTTTCCATTATAAATTTTTTCTCAGTTCTTGAGATGTAAATCTCCCAGCTTCTCACCAGTTATACCACCCAGGGATGTTTCTCAAAGACAGGGAAGCCATCCCTTTGAAATGGAACCATCAAGAAAGATAAGGCCACCGTATCCCAGTCGGTCTGGGAGGGTAGAAGCCTAACTTCTAAGAGAGCTGCTCTGCGAACGCGGATGGCCTGAGCACACCGACCAACTCCTCCTACTTCCAGAGCCCTCCAGTATTTCCCAATAGCTCACCTCAAGGCTTAAGAACCCGCCTGCCTTTTTATGTCAGGAAAGTTAAATTCGGTCTCTCTCTCCCCCACTGCAATGGAGTCTTCCTTTCCTGTTTATATCCAGCGCAGTATTTCTTTGATTCCTCCCTCTCTGTCCTGTACACAGAAGACTCTCCTCAACACAGTTCCTAAGACCACTTTTGGCACAAGAAGGGAAAATATAAGTCAGGAAAATTTGAGTCCCATCTCTGTCACTTGTTAGGTCTTCTCTTTGAACAAATCGTCTAACCTCAGGCAGCTAATGACATAATGCACAAGGAGTGCTTTATCAAGTCACCTGCAGAAATGCAAGTTTATCGTTACTGATACTACATTTGGGCAGTTCCTTGTCCGGAAATAGCAATCTCTACATCTGTTCTGTTTTTTGTTGTTGTTTCGGTGGCTTTTTTCTCCATCACAGGTTTGTTCTTCAAGGGTCCTATTCTAACTCAGAACATTCAGCCCCTTGGCTGCTCTCTCAGATGAGTTAACACCTAAGTAGATATGATGAGGCAGAGGGATGGCTGAGAAGAGGAATTGGGCTTGTGTTGGGAGGACACGGAAGAAAGAAACAGAAGAAAAATTTCTCCACAGATTTATATACACCAGCAGCTGCCTACTGTTGCACAAGGTCACCTTGATGAGGTTTTAATGTTTTGAAAGAGACTAAAAGTTTTGCCTTTTGGGATATTGATCTTAAACTGTTTATTAAGAAACAAAAGACTCATTTAAAAAAAACAAAAAACACCAACACTCAAAGGACCTTTGTCCCTCCCTTTCCTGCCTAAGAGATGCAGATAGAAAAACTAGCATGTTCCCTTAGCCTACTTTGAATTAGAAGAGGGCTTGAGGCTGGGGCCGTTCCTTGCTATCCCTGTGTCCCACTGTTTCTAAGCTGCCCAGCAAGAATGCGTCTGCCATGACGGCCCACTCTTCCTCACTACCTGTAAATCGCCCATTCTCGCTTCTGAAATTTAGGACCCCCATCCCCCGACACCCCCCCACACACACACACACACTTCTGTCCTTTGTCCAAAATGTCATGTATATTAAATGTTGCCTCACTGCCTTTGGGATTTTCATGCATATGTGAATGTGCCATGCACATGTATTAAAATTTGATTTTTTTCCCGTTAATCTGTCTGTTAATCTGATTATTAGCCCAGCTAGAAGAACTTGGAAGGTGGGAGGAAAAATATTAATTTATATTAGTCCCCACAGTTTCTAATGTTGGTCATTGGTCAGGATAATTATTAAATAAATAACATTTCTTTATGTTGCTAAGGTCGTGTGTAGTGACAGGAACATCACTTGGCTATTAACAAAAAACAGACACTTAAAAAGAGGGCATTTCTTTTCTTTCACATAACTGATCTAAAGCAGGCCGGGCCATTGAGGGCTGGTATGGTGTCTTTATGATGTTGTCAAAGACTTAGGCTCCTTTTCTCTGCTCAGCCATCTTTAACATAGTTGCTTCCTGGCCACAAAATAGCTGCTGGGGCTCCAGCCAGCCATCTACACTTGAGGCAGGAAGAGAGGGGAGCAGATGGTAAAAGGCCATGCCCCTATGAAAAGTGTCTCTGGTAGGACGACCTAGTGAATCTCATTCTATCCAGGGCTTGCCATATGACCACCTCCCAGCTGCCAGGGGAGCTAGGGGAAAAAAATATTTTTTTAAATATATCTTTATTGATTTCAGAGAAAGGAAGGGAGAGGGAGAGAGAGACAGAAACATCAATGATGAGACAGTCGTCATCGATCCGCTGCCTCCCGCACGCCCCTGACGAGATGGAGCCCGCAACCCGGGCACGTGCCCTGACCAGGAATCAAATTGCGATCTCCTGGATCCTGGGCCGATGCTCAACTGCTGAGCCACGCCTGGCTGGGCAGGAAAAAAAAATTTTAATTAAGCACATTAACGCCACAAATAAATTCAGAGTTGTTTTGATAAAAACAAGAAAATAGATATTGGATAGGCAACTGACAGTTTGGCGTGCAAGCCTTAACAGTGGACTCTGTGTACCGTAAATGGAGGTGTCTAAAAACCTGCCATAAATGACTAAGTCATTAAGTCCTGGTGGGTTTAGCTCACGTGCTGTTTTGAACTAACTGTTCCTTTGCAGCTCTCTGTTGCCCAGGTTCCCACTAGGTCTCACCTGACCCTCCCGGCTGGTCCTTCTGACTCCAGCATCTCCTCTCTCAAATCTGCTTTCCACACAACTATGCAAGTGAACTATCGAAAAAAGCCAAGGTAGAATCATTGCTCATAATTCTTCACAAACTTTTCTGTATAATTGATACCACTTTGGCACGCGACTTTGCCCTAACTCCCACTAAGCGGCAGAGTGTAACCCCCTCCCTGACGGCATTGTGCTTGGCCACGAGACTCGCTTTGCCAGTGGAATGGGGTGCATCTGAGGGTATATTCCATCTCTGACGAAGCTTCCAGAGACATCTGCCTGTCTGCTCCCCCTCCTCGGCTCCCACACTTCACAGGGAGAAGAGCCAGCCCTGGGTAGCTGCTGTTCCTTTGGCCTGGGCCCCACACAGGGTTACCCCAGGCAACCCGAAGACCTGCACCCTGAAGTATAACCACTCTCCCCTCTAAGAGCATGTAGCCAGTGGCTACCATACGGGACATTCCAGCTGTGTGACTGGGGGAGGGAGTGAAAGGGGGAGGGTGGCACCCGAATAGTGACCCCAGAAGATAGCCAGGGCTGGCCCCTGGACTCTGTGAGTCCACCTTATTCAGCAGGGAAGGGCTTTGCTGACGTGGTTACATTAAGGACCATGAGCTAGAACCGTCACCCTACCTTATGCCAGTGGGGCTTAGCTGCACTCACATCTGTTCTCACAGGAGGGAGGCAGAGGGGCTTCCACAGAGAGAAGGTGGTGCGGCCACAGAGGCAGGGACTGGCATGACGAGGCCACGGGTGAAGGGATGCTGGCAGCCCTGGAGACTGGGAGGGTCAAGGAGCGGCTTCTCCTTAGGGCCTTTGGAGGAAACACAGCCCTTCCAGCATCTTGGTTTTAGTCCCGTATGACGCGTTTCAGGTTTCTGGCCTCCTGTGAGAAAATAAATTTCTGTTGTTTTAAGCCACTAACTTTGTGGCCACAACAGGAAGCTAATACAGCACCATTTATAACAAAGCGCTCCCTTCTTATCTGTATTGCTGTCGTTATCACAGTCTTCCTTCTTTCATAGCTAGCTGGATACCTACTGAGTTTTTCTCTCTGGAGGGCAGGGACCTGTGTCATTCATCGGTGACCCCTCCGCCACACCTGGCAGGTGCTGTAGGAGCACAGCAGAGGCTGCTCAGGGCATCTGAAGCTCGGCCTCTGGGGTGCCCCGATTCTGGTGTGAACTCAGGAAAAGCAGGAAAAAAAAGCCACCCCCGGATGAGATGGCTCAATGGGAAAGGTGCAGATCACAAACATCCAGAAGTCCACTTTCCTGCCTGCCTGCCCTGGTCACTTGAAGTGAGAAGCCCTGGGGTCAAGGAAGGAAGGAAGTGCTAAAAGCAGAAACTGCCTACCAGGTCTGGGCTGTGAGGCAGATTCCAGGGGAACTGGCCTCCCCTGCCCCCCGCGGACCCACCCCCACAGGACCTGGAAGCCTTCAGTCCCTTTGCTCAGCTGCCTGACACAGACATAGCCAAGTGTCTCACAAGTGAATATGCCTCTTCACACATTCGCTCATTATGATTGCTTTTCACCTGACGCAAAAATCGGCTGCCCTGAGGCTTTGCAAGTTTGATTAGGAAGACTGCTCTTCAGCAGGCAAACAATCTCCTGGCAGCATTAATCTCACCTGGGATTTGGGTTATAATATGCCCTCATATAATTAAAAATGATAAATGACACAGCAGAAGTTGAGGTACACTCATTGTCTTTCCAAATAGAACCTTTCAAAGTACCATGGCCACACTGTGACCGGACAAGAACTGTCGTGGGCGAGCATGTGGCCTCACTGAATCCCTATGGGACAGGGCTTCGGAGTCCGAGGCTCAGGCCAGACTCACACAGTGAACGTGGAGTGTCATCCTGAGGATGACCTTCACCAGAAGGAACAGGTGGAGTCTGAGGACTCTGCAGGTGGCTCTCAGGTCCCCAGCCTTCCCGGCAGCCTCCAAGGAGGAGCACAGGGGTTTTCAGTGGTGTATGCAGGGAGACCCAGGCTTTTGGAATTAGCTGTAGAGCAAGCGGGCTCTGAAGGTGACAGAAAAGGAGTCTTTCTCCTTGGCCACCTGGGAAAGAATCTCTGATTTCAGAATAATTTGCAAGGAAGGGAGCTGTGAACTGTTTCTTTGGTTTGTCTGGTAGTGTCTACAGAAGCTGCTAGAGCAAGCTCTTCCCACAGGGATACTCCCATGTGATGTTTGCCTAAGCACCACTCTGCCGCTGGGTCATTCCCACCCCTGCAGATCGCAGCCTCAAGCCACTGCCCCAAAGACACCATCACTAACCAGGCTGTCTAAAGGACCTACTCCTTCACTGCGAGTTCATCACCAGGTTTGTTTCCTTCATAACACTTAGCATTTACAATTATTTCTATTTTGCTGACTTTCCACTTTCAGCGGGGGAAAAGCATGAGGGGAGGAGCTGTGTTTGTCTTATGCCTGACCCACAGTAGGTAGTAACTCCTTCAGTGACTGGGTAAACTGAATGGGTTTAATATTTGCTCATGGGCACAGCAAGCCCCTAGCCACTCTGTGCTTTGTAACAGCACAAACTCCCCCCAGGAATGCTGATTCAATTGGTTTGGGGTGAGGCCCCTGGAAATGTGTATTTGGGGGCTGCCTCTTGGCTGCTTCTGATGTAATCAGTCAGTATAACAGCATGTAGGGTCTCTCACACAATGTTCATTTCTTCTCTTTGCAGTGAGAGTCATGGCAACAACCTAATTTATGCACTGGTTTCTGGGTCTTTAGGAAGCCTGAAAGTATCCTATGAATTCTATTTGCCCATCCTTGAAGAGCCACGAATAAAATTCTAGGGCTAATGTTACCTCCTATATACCATGAATTAACATTCCTCAGCAAGGAGAGACGAAGGCCACCACAGTCTTTGGGGAAATATTCCAGGTAGCTGTGGAATTCCACATTTTGGGAAACTCATTCCAAATTCCTTGGAACTTAAAAGTGGTATCTTTTGGTGTCTTGCAAAAGACCCAGAAGCTAGGCCACCTAACGTTGGCCAAATGAGCTCAAAGCAGGCTTCAGTGACAGGAGATCAATCTCAAATACTCTTAGCAATGGGCAGAGAATAAGGCCTCAGTCACACAGCGGTGCCATCAAAAGAAAGAGCAGGAAAGGGATCGAGGTCCTGAGAAATTAGCTTTACTCTGGGCGTTTACTATTCAGAGTGTGGTTTGTGGACCAGCAGCCCTAGCTTCACCAAAGATCTTGTGGGAAATTCAGGACCTCTCTCCCACTCCATTACTGCTGATGAGAATCTGCCTTTTGACAAGATCTCCAGGTGATTAATGAGAACATCAAAGTTTGGAAAGTGCTGACCTAAACCAACAGCAAGTAGAGGTTTAGTGAACTAGACGAAATTCCTTAAAATTTAGGAATTCCTCAGCTTGCAGGAGATCCCACTGTGGACTTACTCAAGCCTCACACATCTCAGGGTAGTGTGACTGTGGAAACAGTGCTCACCACTCCTTTATTCCTGATGTCTCGTCTCCTTAAGGAAGGTGTCAGTTCACTGGAGCCAAAGAGTGTTCACTAACCTCCTTTGTGTTCCTCACGGGGTACAGCCTGTGAACTAGAATTGGATTTTTGGCAAGCAATGACATCAGGTAAAGATAATTATGAAGAGTTGCCTGACATCTGCTTCTACCATTTTTTCCTAAACAGCCTTGGCCTAGAACTTCAGTTAACCCTTCTAAGAGGATGTGTAAATATAAAGATCACAAGAGTTTAGAAAATGGCTTAGGAACTTGTTATTAATAATCATAAGTATAATGTGACATTCCTCAGAGGTGGTCGTTCCAGAGTTGGAGCTGTGGATGACTGTGTTGCCTTAATCTGCATTAAATGCCCCAGAGGAAAGGTTATGTAAAAGTGTAAGAACTCAGGAAACCAATTTGGGTAGCAGCTGCAAACAAAACAAAAACAAAGCATGGGTTCTCTGGTTCACTGATTTCCATCTTCTCCCTGGGACATCTCCCATCTTCCCCAGGAACTCTCAAGTGCATCATAAAATCGCTGCTATTCTTTCACCACCCACTGTGGATGAGCAGCAGCAGTAATTCTTATTTTGAGGACAATATGTCAGGGACTGCAAATATCATCTCACATTTACCCTCTATCACAGTGATCTGTGTGACACCACAGTGCCCTAAGTATGTGCAGTCTGAGGACTTTTTTAGAAAATAAATGAACAAAATAGTCCTGAGATACACATGCATTTGTGTATGTGTGGATTCTTTCCTTTACAGTACTTAGAAGAGAAGAGACTTTGGACAGTGAGAGTAGAGACTGAATTAAAATATATAATTACAGCCCAAATAAACATGGTCATTTTCTCAGTGGAAAAAAAAAAATCTGTATCAGCCAGGTTCTCCAGTGTCTGTTCTCTAAGGAAATTATGCTCCTGATCATACTATTCCACTTTTTCTAAGAAATGAATTGCTCATGTTCTAAGTGTTCTGTCAGACCTGTGAGGAAGGCTGGAAAGAGCCCAGGAGCCCAGACAGAAGCTCAACTAGAGAACAAACCCAGCCTCTACCCACCGCGCAGCCATAGGGATATCCAAGTTCCCTTTGCAGCTCTGTTTCCATATCTTTAAAAAATGATAACCATCAGTCATACCTCTTTGAATTAAAACAGTGAAGAGAACATGTTTTGAAAAGTACACAGTGCCCCACCAAAACACAAAATTTTGAGTATTTTTTCTAAATAACACTTACTGCCATTTTACTATAGCTCTCTCCAGCCAGTAAAGGTATTCTCAGCATTCACCAGGAATTTAGCAGAGGAACTAAAGCCCTTCATGGTTTCCATCCATCTTGTAAAATCACCCATGTTATGAGACTTATGCTGAGACAAGTTTTAAACCACAACCAAACTCTAAGCTACATGGTAGTGAAGGAGACATAATTTTTCAAATTATAGGTATCGGCCCCTTTCCTACCTCTTCACACTCAATTTTACACCCACTGCTAGAGACTTGGTTAGTCCAGAGGGAAACTTTGTGTGAATTAGCAGAAGGCACCGCTTCTTGGGTGGTGTCTAAAGTAGCGTATTAGCGTATCTCCTTAGAAGGAATTGGCTCATATGGTTGGGGAGGCTGAGAGGCCCCAAGACCTGCAGCCCACAAGCTGGAGACCCAGGAGAACCAACGGTGTAGCTCCAGTCTGGGTCCCAGGACTGGGAACCAGGAGACCTACTGGTATGAGTACCAGTCCCACTCCAAGGCCAGAGGCCACTGTCTCAGCTGGAAGCCAGTCAGACAGAGAGCAAATTCTCCCTTACTTGCTTTATTTGTTTATTCAGGTTTTCCATCGATTGGATGAGGCCCACCCACATTCCCGAGGGCAATCTGCTTTACTCAGTCCCTGATTCAAATGCTAATCTCATCCAGAAACTCCCCCACGGACACACCCAGCATAGAGCGTGGCCAGATTTCTGGGCCAGTCAAGTTGACACATAGAATTAACCATCACAGTAGGCGCCTGGTACCCACAAGCTGCATCCCAGCCCCCATCTGCCCCTCACCCCGGCACCTTAGTTAGAGCACCGTTGACACAAGCACACACACTGGCCCTGCCCACAGTGTTTACAGTGATCTGAGAAATGGCCTGTTCTCCAGGATCAGGGACCTTGGAGGTTGGCCCCCTCAATCCCACTGCAGTTTCTGGACTGATCACAGCTCTGGGCTCCATATATTACTCTAACAAAAATTATTTCACAGTGTGTTCAAATGAAAAGGGAGACAGCAGGAAGAAATCAAAAGCAAAATGAGTCCACAAAGCAAGGAATCGTGTAAACGAACAGGGAGATAAACAGGAGTAACAACTGACAAAGCGTTCAGCGAGTTCTGCATCTCAGAAATGACACTTGTGCAGAACTGGAGCATACGGAATGAATCACTGTTTACCAGCCACGCACAGGGTGCTGTCAAGTTCAACACATGGGCGACAATTAGAGTGGAATGAGTGGGACCCGGGGTAGGGCTGACACCAGTCACTTCAAAAAGAAGAGGGGTGGCATCTAAAATTCTCCCATATAAGTTTCATGCACACAATATAAGTGTTTCATGAAGCAAAGTGTTGGAATAAACATTTCCAAGTGAGTAAAAATTAAAAAATTTTTAAAAAGGTTCAGATGTTGTTGGCTAAGAAATATAAACAATGCACCCAGGGAAAGCCGGGGAATAGAGTTCTTGCTATGGTAACAGATTTAGAAACCAAACATGGCTCTGATGTGGAAATGTGTTTTTTTAATGCTGGAATGTGTTATTTTAATGCCTTGCCTTAAAATATACTTTCAGTGTTCATCCCTGAGATCTGAAAACCCAGAAACGAATCCCAAACTCAAGGAGGCAGAAGGTTTGAGATGGAGGTTTTAGGTGATTTTTCACACAAAGAGTGTGAAATTCTGACATTTTGACTGCCAAATGGATAGCTCTCATGTGGAAATGTATTTGCTGTTAGGTCAACAGCTAGCCTTGTAGAAACTCGGCTTAATCATAGTCATTGGGAAACCCAGTTCCAGGCCAGCCTGCCCACCCAAAATCATGGAGCAGTCTCCCAACCGCCCTTAGTATTTGAGTCTCCACTTGGAGAACATGGACCTCCATCTCCCAGGTAAGGAGTGCCATCATCCCCGGCACTCTCGCCGGTCAGTAGCCTTGCCGGGCACCCTGGTGAAATCTCCCTTCAACGCTTGCATGTCCAGGGAGCATCTCCAGCCTCGCCTGCCCAACCCTGAGCTCCTCACAGCCCCCGAACTTGCTCTTCCTGGAGTCTTCCCAGCTCAGCAGACAGCAACTTCCTTCGCCCAGTTACACAGGTCAAAAACCTTGACTTTCTCTCAGACCCCTCACCTAATGACCTGTAATCCTGCTGGTCCTGCCTTCCAAATATACCCAGAATTTGACTTCCTCACACCACGTCTGCTGTCACCGTCCTGATTCAAGCCGCCACCGCGCCCCGCCCGGACCATGGCCGTAGCCTCCTCAGTGCACCCCGTCTCTCCCCTTTGCTGCCCTTGGCCTGTTCTCAGTGTAGGTTAAATATAAATCAGACCATGTCGCTCTAATGTGCCAAACTCTCCAATGCGCCCATGTCACTCGGAGTGAAAGCCGAAGTCCTTACGATGGCCTTCGGCCCTTACCGATCTGCTTTCCCTCCCCTCCCGACAGCTGTGCGGGCTTGTCCCTGCCACCCTCCTTCGTTCACTCTGCTGCAGCCACCCTGACCTTGTCCCGCTTCCTTCAATGCGCAGACTCAGTCCCACCTCGGGGCCTTTGCACTCGCTGTTCTCTGTTCAGAATGTCCCTGTCCTCGGTGCCTCCGCGCCCTCACCCCCTTCAGCTTTCAGGTCTCAACTTAAACATCTCTATAAGGGCGTCCTGGCCATATTACTTAGCAGGTCACCCCCTTTCAACACTTCCAAACCCCCTCCCAGGGTGGACTGGCAGGATGGGGGGAGAGCTCTCCACACAGCCCCAGGGCTATCTAGTGTTTTGTCACCTGTGTAGGTGCACAGTCTGGAATATTCGACCCAGGTCCCTTGAGAAGGGGAAGGAGAGCTAAGAGGTGGCACACTGACTCTTACCTTCCTGCACATATAAATGGCACATATCAATTTCATGCACAGTGATCCATTTGAAGCTAAGAGTTATAGTAAGACTCAGGTTGGCTTTTACTCTAATAATAAAGAATAAATGTTATTTAAATTTCTCTTATTCTGAAATATAAATCCTTGGAGGGGTGGAGAGATAAGCAAGAACTGGATGGGGTCAAATCAAAACACTGATATGCCTTCTCTTTTTCTAGGGGTAATAGCTAGTTCTAGTATCTTATCTCAATAATTAAATCTTCTTGGAGGAAAATAAAAAACCTCACACACAACAAAAACAAGCCTGGATCCAGATTTAAATTTCACTTGTAGCAAATATTACCTTAAGAAATTACATTTTTTAAAATTGCAGTGTAGTGGATATAGCCATAAAAACAAATTTTCAGTCTATTAAGCACATACCAATACAAAAATAAGGCATGTTGGTCGGTAGAGGAATAGAAGCATATTCCAAGGCAAGAAGTTTGCAGTTTACATCATTTGGAAGATAGTAGTTTTTGGTGGTTAAGTATTATTTTAAGGTGTCGGTAAGATTTAGAAAAGTACATAATTTTTTGTTAAATGTGCATTTGCAAACCCATCTACCACTTGTTACTTTGAACTATATTAGCTTCTTTGATATAATTTTTTAAATTGAAATATGTAGATTACTTGAGTTACAATGAACAACATATAAGATCAAATGTATTTAATACTAATAAATGCAGCTAATGTAAATAATATTAATTAAGAAATTGATTTTGATATTTTGCTCCTTTTAAAATGATAAGCCTGTCTAGATCTATAACTCCTATGATATGCCCTGCTCCAAACAGAAGACATAAACATATCGCTATCTATGGACTGAATCTATCCTCTCAAAATTTATACATTGAGCCCTAACCTCCAGTGTTGCTGTATTTGGAGATGGAGCCTCCAAGGAAGTAATTAAAGTTTAAAAAGGTTGTAAGGCTGGGTCCTTAATTCCATAGGGCCTTATCATTCTCTCCCATCTCTCCTCAAAGACACACAGAAAAAGGTCAGATGCATACAAAAGTCAGTTGTCTAAAGGCCAGAAAGAGAGATGTCACAAGAACTGAACTGACCAGAACTTTCACCTTGGGCTTCTAGCCTCCAATGTAAGAAAATAAATTTCTGTTGTTTAAGTTACCGAGTTTATGGTATTTTGTTATGGCAGCACAGAGTAATACATAATTATTTCATATAATTTATATATTTGGTATATACTTTGTACCAAACAAATTTGATTAAGGTATTGATTGGTTGGATTCTCCTAAACAGAAGCTTCTTCTACTATTTAGACTGAATTCATTCTGCAAATTGGGGATTGTGAATATGTGGCACCCATACAACCATTCTCCATTCCTAAATAAATGATAGACATTACTGACTGATTGCAGCATTCTTTCCTGCTGAATCTAGACCAGGCTTCATAATCCTTGTCAGCAATCCAAGATGCCACTATCAATAAATAGAGGTAGACATTTAAGTTGAAATCTATTCACCATTCACAAAATACACTATAAATTCATTGAATGCTTGGATACTATTTTATTTCTTTTTAAAAGCCTATAACCCTTCACATGATAGAAGCTCTGTAAATACTCACTGACTTGAGTGAACTTCGCTCTGAGCATAAATCTTCTATAAAGAAAGTTCCCTACACAAAAGCTTTGGGTCTTGAATCCAGATAAAGTTGTCCTGACTCTACACAAATACATGGGCAAGACAGCATCATGTGTACTTTTAATGGCTGAATTTCCATCAAGCATGATTAATGAATCATAATAATGATCAGAATAATAATCCGATACAATGATGCATAATTCACAATAATGAATGGTGCATTATGCATCATTATGCATGAAGTTCAAATCTGGAGGACTCAAGGGCACAAAAGAGTGTGGAAAATCAGCCCTTTGACTTCAGGAGCGTCCCATCTATGTGAGATATTAGACTCTAACACATGACCGTTGCACTCATGGTAGGAACAGAACGTGACGAGTGCCCCTGCCAAGTAAATAGTTTTGGCAATAGGAGCATAAGTGTTCCGAGAAAGGAGGGGAAGAGTTTTTCTTTAAAGCTAAAAGGAGATGTGATATATGAACCAATTCCTGCAGAGTTCAATTTTTCTACCTCTATTTTATCATGACAGGCTCTCCTGTGGTCTTGGGGTTGGTGTATCCGATTAGCTATTTAGAGTAGTTGCCTGTTCCCCAAAGAGGTGCATACTCTGTGCTCCCTGCCTCCTCCTATGCGAAGGAAATGGAGGTGAATTACCTTCTAAATCCCTGGGTGCCCTGGGAGACGCAACATGGCCTCACTTTGGTGACTCAGTATCTCATGGTCAAAGTCTTGCCATCCTGATTCAATATGTTCTCACCACCAACAGCAATTCGCAGCAACAGAAAAGATGGAAGGCTCCGAAAACTACCTTTGAGGCCAAAATTCTAAAACCCAACAAATTGGTTGCTTTCCTACCCTCAGGCAGGCACTTCTTAAGGTTATATCTAACTTACTGAGTTATGTAAGGAGCACAGAAATTAAACTTTTAACTAAAAAGAATTTGGCCTTCCTGGACTAATAGCAGTGAATCATCATAATTCTTAAAATTACCAAGAAAACAGCCTATCACTCATCACATGATGAGCAATAAGCAAGTCAGCAATACATTTAGCTGATGCAGACATGTATTAGCATTTGATTACAGAGAGTTTCTAAATCATTCGGGGAGTCTGCTAGAAATTTTTTAAGTGGAAACTAGATGAAGAAGACAAGGTATCAAGCTGCCCATGCATGGAGACTCAAAATACCCTTTAAGACCCTAAAACTCATACCAAGTGGCAGCCTGGAGTTTTCTGAGTAATTCAATATAGTAGACACTAAGAATTGTGTCTTAAATTACTTTTCCCTGGCAATCATCCAGTTTTTTTATAGAATGAAATAAAAGAAAAGAAATAACCCAGGCTCCATGCTGGGTGCCATAAAGAAGCATTGCCCATTTTCCTCTAAATTTAAAAACACACAGAGAGAGCCTTGTTTTCAAGATGTAGAACCACATCCTCCCACCTTCAACCCTATTGCCCTAGTACACCTGGCTTTCCGGAAACCAGAACCTGGCTGATGAAGCCACATATTTTTAAGAATGAGGGTTAAAATGACTTCATTTTTGAGAAGGACTGGCAATTGGTAGAGCTTTCCCAGTTTAAATAGGAGAAATGTTTATATTACCATGTTAATCACCTTCTCCAGGTGTGAACAAACCACTGAATCAGCACTAAAGCCAAAAATATTGCAAAATGGAAGAAGGAAGGGGTGAAAGCTACCTCTCTTATTCTTATTTTTGAGGAGGTAAATAAGCACAGGACTCTTTCCGGTCCCCTCCTTCACCGACCTCTCCCCGACCCACAGTGGGCAGAGGGGTAGCAGCAGGGCTGGCAAGGATGTGTGTTCATGATGTATTATAGAATTGTACACCTGAAACCTATATAATTTTATTGACCAATGTCACCCCAATAAATTCAATAAAAATAAAATAAAATAAAAAATAAAGTTTTTACCAAATTAAAAAAAAAAAGAGTGTGTGTTCTGTTCTCCATACCACCAGCTCTCTCCCATCACCTGCTCAGTTGGAGAAATCATTGTGTGGTTTTCTGGCTCTTCTCAAAAGAGAAATCTCTGAAGGAATCCCCAACAGATGAAAAGTTATTTGGCTGGAGTCCCAGGGATGAGAGGGAGGAAGAGAAAGCAGAACTAGAAAATCAACGTTATTGAGCTCCTAGTAAATGCCAGACACGTTATATTCTATTTAATTCTAGCAATGAGACACAAGACACTGGGTTTAGACCTAGATTTGAATTCCAGCTCTGCCACTTACTAGCTGTATCACTTTAACATCTCTGAAAGTCAGTAGTTTCATCTGTAGAGTGGGGTGGCTAATAGTAATAATCTTTAGGGTTATAAAGAAGATTATGTGAGGTCATGCTTGTAAAGTACTTAATGTAATAAATAGTAACAACAATTTATAGAGATTTTATACATGAAATATGTGACTCCAAAGGGTAGGTAACTCTCCCAACTAAATGGTACCCAGAAGATGGCACATTTCCTCCTGAGATGATGCTTGACTAGTTCAAAACATTACACAAGAATGCATGTGGTTTCTAAAGACATGTGCAGTCTCTATGCATTCAGGAGTCACTTATTAAACTCCTTTCATAATAATGTAGAACGATTATCTTTGAAAGTAACTTTCAGATCCTGCATGTCAGCCCTTGCCCCAGGCCATCACAGTGATCAGATGAGAACTCTGCTAGCTGAGGGCTCCAGGGAACTCCTCCCTGACAGACCGGGCTCTCCTCTTGCCTTCCTCTACCTCTCTTTTGGATGGTTCTTTTGTACTTATTTCTCCAAACATCTGGCCTGCAGTTCAGCAGAAGCACCCCTGCCCCACTCCTGATGGGATTCTTGCCCACGGATCTTGTGACAGAGACATAATTCTCTCTAAATATTATACTAGCTCTCCTACATTTCTTGACACCCTTAAACTTTCAGAACCATATAACTAGTTATAGCCAATAAAATGTGTAGAGTTAATTATCTGAATCCCTTCTTCCCTTTTCTCCCCCAAATTCTACCTCAACCCTGAGAAAGTGAGGGGCTGAACCAGCTAGAGATTAGCTGAACCACCAGAATAGAAAATGAAGCCAAGAGTTTTTAGCTAAAGAAGGGAGAGTCACTGGAGCAAGGCAGGCAAAAAAAGAGGAAGACTTGACATCCCAGAGATCAGGGGTAAGTGTTCAGAGTCTTGGAGTGAAGGTCTTCAAGATGGAAAGATGAGGCCACAGAGAAAGCGAGTCATGATCAAAGATTGAATGGTCCTGGGCAATTATTCCCTCTAGCCCTGTTTGGTGTGCATGGCTCACCTCTGCTGGGTCAGCAGGTGAGTCTGCAGAGGTAATCCTGGCTGGCTTCAAGGATCAGGTGTCTACTAGCACAGAAGCACTGACCAACCTCCTGTGCAGGTGATCTGTTCCATCCTATAATGCTTATGAATGATCTGGGGAACTTGGTTTATTCCATGCCCCTGGGTGCAGGGTTCCTCTCCACACACACACACACACACACACACCCCCAAACCCAGCAATCCATACATCTCTCACCAGTGGGCTCCAACCCAACATGCTTAATAACTTGCTTCATAATCTAAGAGTTTACAATCTGACTCACTTATATAATTTCTCCAGAATGTGCACAGAGCTAATTGAGGAACTTAATGACTAATTTCTCAAGCCAAACAAGATGTGTTCACATTATCTTTTAACATTTAAATTTGTGACCAGGTTATCTGACTTGACTATGAAAGCAATAATCACACCTTACACCCCAGATAACATTAAAAATCAATGTGCAGTGGAAAAGTTAATTAAGATTATGAAATATTAATTATCCTTTTTGATCTTTTCATTTAAAAAAAAATCAGCTCTTCCTTCACTTGCTCTATATTCAAAGCCAAACTGTAGATGATGTATCTCTGAATTTACAAGGCTATAACCAGTGATATTTACAAGATAAATCTTCATATCATACACTGAATATTCAATGAGCAGCAGCACACTGCCCAGTAGCTCCTCTATTATTGATATCCTGCATATCTGGAGAGATTGTAAATCTTTGCATTTAGACCAAATTAAGTTTGTAATTAAATGTAAAGTAAAAAAAAAAATCCTTGTATTTCAGGCTGCAGCAAGTAGTGAGAGGAGATATTGTTTCCAATGAGCTTTCTAAAATGATGCATTTTAAACCGAGCCAAATGCGTTTATCATGAAGTAACACTGAGTTCAACCCTAGAGTGACCCCCACCTTGCTATTTAGTATTTAAGAACAGATTCCATTGTTCAATTCTGTTCCCTTTCAAAAACTGGTGGTTTTTTTCACTTTGTGCATATGGGGCCTCATATATCCTATTCACATTCTGCCAGTGTAACACTGCTCATTCCTACTGAAACAGAAAGGGAAGAATTTATGAAAATGTGTACATTTAAAATCTGCAATTTTGAGATATCTTCAAATTATAAACCCCTTTCTTTTATACAAAGTTGGTGCTGTTAGAACTTGTGAAGGTGGTGTCAATTTAATGTTGGTTGTGCTTTTCAGACCACATAAAAGTTTTATTTGAGCCCGGCCAGGCGTAGCTCAGCAGCTGAGCATCGACCTGGGATCCAGGAGACTGCGGTTCGAACCGATCCCCGGTCAGGGCACAGGCCCGGGTTGGGAGCTCCATCCCCAGTCGGGGGCGTGCAGGAGGCAGCCGATCAATGACTCTCTCATCACTGATGTTTCTGTCTCTCTCCCTCTCCCTTCTCCCTTCCTCTCTCTGAAATTGGTGAAGATATATTTTTTTAAAGTTTTATTTGACGTTCTCAGTACATTAGATGACCAGTGTATTACCTAACAGACAGACCACCTTGAAATGGGATAGCTTACGAGAGACGATGCTCCCTGCCCCAGGTTTTACAATTGTAGTGGGTTCTCCTTCTCTTATGAGAAACTTCTGGGGCACTAATCCTAGAAGGGGAGGTATGAGCACCCGGACCCCGTTAGAGCAGCCAATATTATAAAAGGAAGTTTGAGTGCCCCACAGTCCAGGACCCTGGGGCAGACACTGTCACCTCCACACTCTGGTAAGTTCGTACTGCAAAGGCCAGTAACTCGTGGGAGCACACGCGGCCTCCTTCAGGGCACTCTGAGGGTGCTGGGGAGTTCATGCACCCAAGAGAAGCCCTCGCCAATGGCCAATGGCGCTTTGGGGGGCAGATGCCATCTCATTTGCCTCTCAGCTGGGAAAGCTCTGAGGCATGTTCGGCACCACCTCCTAGGTCTCCCCAGGAGGACTGAGCTTCAGTCGCCCAGTGGTAACTGTTTGATATGTTACCCTTTTTAAAAATTATTATTCCAATTATAGTTGACATTCAATATTATATTAGTTTCAGGTGGTTAGACGTTTATATAATTTACAAAGTGATCTGCCCAATAAGCCTAGTACCCACCTGGCACCATGCATAGTTATTACAATATTATTGACTATATTCCCAGTGCTCTACTTTACATCCCTGTGACTATGTTGTAACTGCCAATTTGTACTTCTTAATCCCTTCACATTTTTTACTCGGTCCCCCAACCCCCTCCCATCTGGCAACCATCAGTTTGTTCTATGAGTCTGTTTCCATTTTGTTTGTTCATTTATTTTGTTTTTTGATATTCCTTCCACTTTACATCTGAACTCCTTTTGATACTTTGTAAATCACCTCCTAAATAAACTACTCACAGCTGAATCCTTATCGAAGAGTCTATTTTTTGAGAAATACAAAGGCAATCCTTTGTGTTTTTGACAACTCAACAGGAAAAACCATCTGCCTCCTAGTGATGGATACCTAGACAGAGAAGGAAGGGGACAGTGATTCTGGGTCCCTGAGAGGAAGAACAAAATCACCTCTGATCGTGGCTCCGGTGCTGCAGAACTTCTAGATGGTAGTTTTGTATGGAAACATGAATAAGAAGACTTCCAGCCTTGGGGTCCAAGCATGGGCAGTGTGGTCCAAGTTAGCCCAAGGAAGTGGGATCACAGCCCCCAAGATCTGCAGCAGCAAAGGGCCAGCAACTGCGAGCAGGCAGTGCTGCACCGAACTTCAATGGGCAACACCACTTGGTGATGGGGGAGCATCAGCTATGGTGGTTACTGGACCCAGTGACATTCTACTTGGGTGCAGAAGTTAAAGCAAACAAATTTCTGGACCGTGGAAGCTCCTAGAGCTGTGCTATCTAGTACACTGCATGTGGCTATTAAATTTGAATCTAAATTAATTAAAATTAAATAAAAGTAAAAGTTCAGTTCCTCATTTGCACTAGCCTCATGTCAAGTGCTCAATAACCACATGATAGGCCATGGCAGGAAGTTCTGTTGGATGGTGCCTCCTTAGAGCTATTGGGTAGTTCAGGAGGAGGGAAGTCTCAAGGAAGAGAGACACACCAAACTCTTGACTGTAAGGGATCTAATGTGCGGCATGATTATGGTTAACGATATGGTGTTATATACTTGAAGGCTGCTAAGAGAGTAAGTCTTAAGTGTTCTCACCACAAAGAGGCAGTTACTATGTGAGGTGGTGGAAGTGTTAGATAACATTAGGGTAGTCATTTTGCAATTTGTAAGTGTATCGAATAAACATGCTGTACAGCTTAAACTTACACAATGTTATAGGTCAACTGTGTCTCAAAAAAGCTGGAATAAATAAGGGATAAGAGATATTAAGATAGTCATTTAAAAATAAAAATATGTGCCTTTATCTGTACTCTAAGTTTGTGGAAAGTTCCTATTAGTTATAGAATTATAGAAGTTACAGAATTACAGAATGACTGTAAGAGAGTTTAGAAATTATATAGGCAAATCTCTTGACCTAATGTTTTACAAGTTATCATGAAAATAAGATAAGTATACCTGTGACTACCAGAAGTGATGTATAAATGTTAAGGGAATGATAAAATCCCTATTGTAAATTAAAGAGGCAGAGATTAATTTTAACAGAGGCCAATATGGTAGGCCTCATGGAGGAGGCGGCATCCTCAATAAGTCTTTAAGTGTATGCAGGATTTCAGTAGGTGAAAAGGCAAGGGCAAGATGGGGCATTCAGTTCTGAGACAGGCAAGAAAGCAGAAGCCACATTCAGGGAAGGTTTATAGTGCCATTGTCTCTGTAGAGGAAAATAAAAATGGACCAATGGGCTGGGGCCACTTGAAGAACCAAGAGAGTCAAGTGGGCCTCCCTCCTGGCCCAAAGCTAGAACTAAAGACTCTTTCTGGGGAGACAAACTTCAGATCTTTTTCCCCATTTATCCCTGTTTAGCTAGCAATAGTTAAAGCCACAAAAAGTGGTTTCTCCTCACAAGATCCTCCCCAAGTGTTTAATGATCTATGCCCTCAGAGTGAGCCCGTCTAAAACTGCAGGTCTTGAGGCTAATTTTAATGAACTTCATGAAGGTTGGGGCCTCCACTCCTCCACTCAAGGCTGAGAGCAGACTGCTGTTCTGTTGGCGTGATTTCAAAAGAGTACTTGTTCGTGATGCCCTGTCCTGATCCTCTCCGAAACCTTAGAAAATGGCACGCCAAAGAACCCCAGCTCTAATAGCTTAAGCAAACGGGATTTGGGGGAGCATTCTGGGGTGGCTCAGAGAATCAAAGAGAAAGCGATCCCCCAATGTCTGAGCACGACAAGGCAGGCAGCACTGAAGATCGCAATGGAAAGCGGAGACTTGCGCACCACCTGGACTTTCCTGACCATCGCCACCCCCTTTCCGTGCCATTCTCCCTGGGATGGTCTCCATCATCTGTCTGACACATGCTGCAACATGGGTGAACTTCAACAACTTCATGCGAAGTGAAAGAAGCCAGTCACCAAGGACCACATATTGCCTGATTCCATTTAGGTGAAATTCCAAGATTAGGCAAATCCGTAGAGACAGACAGTAGACGGGCCGTCTAGAGCTGCAGGGACTGGGAGGCAATGAGCGGTGATTGCTAATCGGCATGGGTTTCCTCCGGGAATGACGAAGATACTCTGAAGTTGAATATACTAAGACACCTGAATTATACACTTAAAAAGGGTAAATGCCATGATGTGGGAATTACATCTTAATAAGGTTGTAGCTAAAAAATGATGAAGGCAGAGAAGAAGGGAGAAAGTTCTCTTTAAATGCGGAATAGTAAACAGACTCATGTATCTCTCCCCAAATCCCAACAAAGTGGTGATAAAATAATTTTTTAAAAAGGCATAGTATCACACAGACAAAGAATATGGGAGAAGAGACCACAGTTCAGAAGAGATGTCAACACAGTTTTGGATGCTGGAAAGCGGGTGCATGCGTGTCACCCTGACCTAGCAGACCTGGGAAAGCTGAAAAACAAGTCTGTTTTCAGAAGATAAGGTGGAGTATTTACAATCCAGAAAGCTCCAGGAAAGCTCAGAGGTTAGAGGCATCTGTTGCTTCTGAAGACTGGGGGATGAGATGAGGCTGAAAATAGAAGCGTTGTCTCAAAGTTTATCTGAGGAGTTAAATCCCCTTCCTAAACCCAGGGAGCTCGGCTACACACCCCGCCCACCGCTGCAGCCACCCCCACTCTGCTGCCGCCGCTGGAGAAGGACAGGTGGTCTCCTCTCTTTATTTTCTTTTAATTTTTTATTGTTTTAATTGAGGTATAACTGAAATACAACATTATATTCATTTCAGGTGTATAACATAATGAGCCGATATTTGTATGCATTGCAAAATGATCCTCACAGTAAGTATAGTAAACACCTGTCACCTTACAAAGTTACAATTTTTTTTCTTATGATGAGAACCGAGAGGTGGTTTCCTTTTGGCAGAAGTGGTGGGTCTCAGACTCTGGGCTCAGGACTCAGGCTCTGGCCTCAGGGACCCAGGACACAATGAGGGAGGAGTGAGATGGTCAGTTGAACACAGGGGAGTTGAATTTGCTGCTCTGCATTGAAAGATTAAGTATGGGAACCTGACAGAAAGTAAAACAAAATGACCAAGAGATGGGAAGTTAAGAGAGAAAAGACAAGAATATTGCCGGATCAACGCAGAGGGTCAATCATCAGAATAACAAGTTCCACGGGCGGGTGGGTGGAAAACAGAATCAGAGAAAATGGAGGGGAGAATATTATAAAAGAAATAATGCAAGAAAATTTCCCAGACCTTAAAAGGATGTGTTTCTAAATTGGAAAGACCTACCAGGCGGTCACTATGAATTTCGCAACCCTAGGAATCTGGGACAGAGCAGAGCAGCAGTTCCTTCAAAGTTCTAAGGGAAATTCTGTCCAACACATAGCTCTGTACTTAGCACAATCATTAGTCAATTGTGAGGGGTAGAATGTAGGCCAAAAAGATTTTTCGTGTCATCTGAAAAACTGGGATTCAACACCAGAGAGAAGCAAGCAAAACTCACAGGATGACGGTGAAGGAAGCCTCTGGGCGACACTGGGCTGCAGGCCTGGAGAGCAGGGCTAGGAGGGGTCGGAAAGGTAGGAATGGATGTCTCCAAGGTGGGGCAGGGAAGGGACAGAGTTTTCAGGCTGCAGGAGTTTAGGGATGAACTAAGCAAATAAATAGCCTGTTAACAGCTTTAGAGAAAAAAAGTTTCTGCAAGAAAAGAAGGGTAAATTTAGACATACATAATTAGAATTGGTGGGTCCTTCCAAGTGACCTGGAAAATCATTTTCCTCTTCACACCCAAGTTTTGAGCAACTGGATAAATGAAACTATGGGAATCAGATGAAGGACAGAATATCACCTTTTCTTCTTTTGTACTGAAGGCTAATTTGGCTAATGTAGTTTAGTTATGAGAGCCAAATAGGCTTTGAACATGAGAATTAGGCAGACTTTCCAACCCAGCCAGGGCAGTGCTCCAGGGAAAGCTTGCTCCTTGGTAACAAAGAGCATCCAGCCTGACAGGAGAAAGGGCTGATTCAAACTTACCACCCAGATTAAAAGAAGCAAATGAATAAATGAGTAACAGGGCAGAGAGAACACAGGAATATGCAAGGGAAAGCCCACCTCATGGAAGAAAACATCAGGAGTGGAAACAGGCCTCCCTCCTGACTTAATGCCAATGTGAGGAGTGATTTCAACAGAAATTATAATACATCGATATTAGGGGGGTTAGGAGATGCCGGTATTTATGATGGTGGCGACAGAAGAGAGCTAAATCCCCAGCCTCAGCACAGAAATTCAATACATAGCATTAAAATGGAAAGTCAAGAAATGACAGTAAAACCTATTATGTGTTAATAAGTAGCCAAAGAAATAGCTACAAATAGCTCTAAGAGTTGAAGCTGGCAGACTAGGGGAGAAAAGTCTGGGGTGGGAGATACAGAGCAGAGAACTCCTGCCCTTTCCTTATAAAGACTTGTTTGTACTATTGTCAGATTTTAAGGCTTTGGGTTGGGTTGAGTCACATAAAACTGCCAATATTTGACAATTTATGGCCTAAAAAGCTCGGCAACTTCATGCGTTCATATGGTTCAATCTTAACTTTTAACAGAAGTTTAATTTCAAAAATCTTTTTCATGAAAGGAAAAGAAGTGCAATTGCCAGACAACTTCTCTGGCCCTTCTCTCCAGCCTGGGTGGTGTGCCTCCCTGGGCCCCCGTGTGCCTGTGCTAATGTATACTTGTACCTACCTGGGGTTTCCACAGCCTTGCAACCCTCCCTGGCCCTGTCTCCCCTCTTACTGGTCTGACAACATTGAGAAGAGGGTTCTGTTTTTCAGGGTGCCCCACACAGCAGCAGGCACAGAGTAGGACCCCAGGCTTTGCTAAATGGCATTGCTTGTGTCAACAACCCTTGCTGGGAGCTTGGATTGGCTACTTCCTTTCCAAGGTGTGTATAATAACCCTTTAGTAGTCGATTTTAAGATTTTACCCAGCCAGGCCAGGCGTGGCTCAGCGGCTGAGCATCGACCTAGGGTCCAGGTGACCAGGGTTCGATTCCCAGTCAGGGCACATGCCCGGGTTGTGGGCTAGATTAATGACTCATCAATGATGTTTCTATCTCTCTCTCTCCCTCTTCTTTCCTCTCTCTGAAATCAATAAAGATATATTTTAAAAAAAAGAAAAAAAGATTTTACCCAGAATCACATGAAGCTCACTACTTTGCCATTTGTAGAATCTGTTATAATCTCCCTTTTTCCAAGAAAAAAAAAAATTTTAGAAACAGAAAACCCATTTTCCCATGCCTGGATCCCCAGCTGCTGGCTGTGGTCCACATTACCCAAGTTCTCTCTGAAGCTGAGGTGTTATCTGTCTGCACCGGGAGACCTCACCTCCCTTAGGAGCTCTGGTAGGTGAGTGATTGAGTAGCTCAGCTCTCAGGCTGCAGATCGGAGGGCCAGAGTACAAATTGTGCCCTTTCTCTTCCTCTAATTACATGAAACTTAAACAAATAGCTGCACCTCTCTAAGTCTAAGACTCCTAATATCTATATACGATAGTGTCTAAAACCAGAGTCGTTGTACAAATTAAATGAGATGATGCAGGTAAATCATTGAATACAGAAGCCTTCCAATGTGCTACTGTTACTCTCCGACATGGTTTTCTCCAGCCTGGACTTCCATTTCCCTTTCATTAATATTTGTTCTATGCTTTTCAATCCACTGGTCATTCTTTGTTGCAAAAAAATGAAGGTGAACAGAGGTGGAGGAACTCTGATTTTTTTTGTATTATTGGTCGGCACATAAAAATCTTCCCAAGGAGCAGGGCTCATCCCTCCCCTACTCCTTGTGGGACTTACGCTGAATATAATTTTATGGGTTTTGCTGCCCTAAGTGTTTCTCACAAGCTCATGGGAATTAAAGCCTGCATAATACTGTTCTCACACGCCTTGCCTCTTCTGGCTGCCTCCAAGCATTCATTTCTATCTTCTGTAAGTGTTCTTTTGAAATCAGAGCTCATCAGAGAGCTCCTGTAGTAGCCACCCTGGTTTCCCGAAGCACCCATTTAATTACCCCTCGCTGGGTGGATCTGTATTTGCACAGTACAAGCACCCTGGTTTTGACAGCTCCCCATCTCTCACTCATGACCTTCCCTCCAAGTACCTACTTTACTCTGAACTCTAAAGCACGGAGGTTTGACTCACCAGGCCCAGCTTTCCTCCCTGGCTGCACTGGGAATACCATGGGCACTTCTCACAAGGTTCTTCTCACTCGTGGTTAGAATTAGATCTAAAGCAGCAGTTCTGCTGGTTACTTTCTAAATAAGTAGGAAAATAACCGATAATCAGAAAAACCCTCCTCGTGTGAAGGTGGCCATGGAGACATCTAGTGCGAAAGAGTTAGCCCCGGTTTCCACTGGAAGAAGCAATTCTAACGATGGGACTGCCTGACATTCTGTAGCCAGCAAGAAGGATGGTGATTTGGGCCCTGGATAACTTCTCCACACCCCTTAAATCATGTTTCTCCAGCCTGGCCGGGCGGGGCTCAGGGGTTGAGCATCGACCTAGGATCCAGGAGATGCCGGTTCGATTCTCGGTCAGGGCACATGCCCAGGTTGCAGCTCAATCCCTGGTTGGTCGGGGGGAGTGCAGGAGGCAGCCGATCAATGACTCTCTCATCATTGACATTTCTCTCTCTCTCTTTCTCTCTCTCTCCCTCTCCCTTCCTCTCTCTGAAATCAATGAAGATATATTTTTTTAAAAATCATGTTTCTCCAAATAGCCACTTCATCTAAGTGAGGGTCACCTGGCGATGAGAGGCCACACCCTCTGCCATTACCTAGCTGGGGAGCCTGGGTGAATCCCTTCTCCTCTCTCAGCCTATTTCTCATCTGCAACGTGAGGGTGTTGAATGATATCAAAGGTCTCATCTGTATGTATGAAAGTTTGGGGATTTTCAGTATAGACTAAGGGTTTCCCCTGCTATCTAATGTTGGATCCTAATGTCAAAACAAAATATTATATCAAAGAAGCACATCAGAATTCAAATAAATTTTTCAAGTATTAAGCAAAACGTAAACTTCCCATTTCTTTTCAGGTTTTCTTTTTCTTTAGTATATTTATCAAGTTCTCTTTCTCTAAGTGTTCATTCCCAGGACGTCTGGTTTTTTTAACCTGTTGTTCTGTTTCCCCAGTAGGTGGCACTCCATTACAACTTTCAATTACTACCTTGTGCCTGCAAAGTACACAGTCCAGAAAATAAGCGTAAAGACAATGCGGGGAGCATTTGCTTAGCAAACACAGATAAATAAGAAAACTTTACATTAATCATGCACCTAAAAATTCATTGATTTTTCTAAATTTTAAACAATTAAGTTCTAGATATAAAGTGTCGAAAGTAATTAGAATGTTTTGATATAGACATATCAGACATCTATGTTCAAATTGAGCACTACCCTTCAAAATGATGAAACTTTGAGATTATGGGTGATCCAAATGATGCTGCCACATTGGTATTTAAAAAACATTTAGAAAATCATTTTCTGGAAAATTCTTCCAGGATCGATTTCTTGCCTACATGAGAAAAACAACTTCAGTGCCTCCTTTTTGACAGTCCCTCCCCAACAGCATCATCTTCCTGGATAATCCTCACATTCAAGAATTGTTTGGGGTTTTTTTTCTCCTTGGGAAGGCTATTTTCAAATATTTCACACAACTAAATTTCACCATCCACTTTTAATTACTTTGGAAAGAACAGAACTCAGAGATGCTTTACCATATTTCAGCCCACGTGTTCTGTCTCCCAGCTGGTTGCTTTTGCCATGGTGGGTAGAGCATGGCCCATATTGTAGGGAGAGTTATTCTGGTATACCAGCAAGCTAAGGAGCCAGTAATAAAGGAGATGGAGAAGGCCTCTAGCATTGGGAAACATGAGCTTTTACAAATTTGAATTTAGCTTCTGAGAAAGGTTAAGATAAGCAAAGATCTTACCAGCCTCAGGTCATGAAGAACTAGTCCCTGCTTCAAGCCTGGAAATAGATGAAGAACCTCAGTCCTGCCCATATAGGTCTTACCAGGACTGGTCCTGCTGCCCTTAGCCCAGATGCAGGGCCTGGGACAGGACTGGCTGCTTGATACCCTTGGAGCTAGAACCATCCCCATTCCTTACCTGAATGCATTCTTGTTCTAGTGGAAGTGATGACCTGTGTTTTGGATTATACTCTAAAACCATGGGGCTGAGTTAATCCTGGAGATCAATTGCATGATCTTCTAGACTTCTTGTAATATAACCATTGGTTCCTGGCTGCTTAATCCAGTTTATGTTGGGTTTTCTGTGACTTGCTCCGTTAGCTTCCCCCGGTGGTGGAAGCTTCACCCACAGGCCACCGCACAAATCAGTAACTGAAGCTTTGCTGGTTTATTGTCACCGTTTAGGAGCATCCTAAGGACATAATGATACAGGTTTCAGTTAAGTGGTGGAGAAACGATGCCATCTGGCTATCAAGTTAGGGTTCCTTGGACAAGTCGCTCACTAACTCTGAATAGCTTTCATTTTAACCTTCAATATGCTTTCTCCATGGGAACTTGCAAATAAAGTGACAATTCTGTCAACAGCCTATATTTCTATGGTGCTACTTAAGTTTTCCTTGTTCCTAATATTTGTTAGGCATTTACTATGTGCTGATCCCTGTTCTAAGCACTTTTCTTATATTAACTTATTGAATCCTTAATCAATCCTACAAGGTTGGTATGATTTTTATCTTCAGTTTTTAGAAGAAAAGATTGTCATACATTTTTTCATATGCCACCAGCAAGAGAAAACAGCATATATTCACCTCTCAGATTCATCCACACAAGTTTGTGACTTAAATGAGCTGCTGAGTCCATAATGAGGCATCAGGCTTATGGCAGTGGCCCTGGCAGGTCTTGTTGCAGGAGCTGTGGAGCCCAAGGGGAGGTGTTTGGCTTGTGGGGGACGCTATCACCAAACTTAGCTCAGAAATGTCAAACGGGGTTTTCAAGAGGCTAATCAGTAACACCCGGATAAGGGCCAGCTTCCAAACAGACAGGAACAGAGAAGAGAAAGGATCTAGATATGCACATGACATCTGAGATGGGCCAGCATTGTGGTCTTCCAGTAGGGGAACCAACTGGCCCAGTCCGTCTGGAATGGAGGGGTTTCCCAGTGTGTGAAACTTTCAGTGCAAACACCGGGAGGTTTCCAGGAAAATCAGGACAAGTCACTTTATCTTCCAGAGAAACTCAGTTCTACTTCAAACTACCTGAGACTCCAGGGGTCTCCTGTCTCACCTCCGAGTTCACAAGACTCCTAACTTCACTGGTTCCCTTCTCCCTCCAGTATTCAGACAGGGACAGGGTCTATGTATCAAGCTCTATGTCACTTTCTGGGGACTTTCTCAGTTGGTTTTAGGACAAAGAAAGGAAAGCCCTGCTTCATGCAAACAGTAATGCACTTGTGGAACTTATTATCTCCAAAAATAGAACTGATAGAAAACAAATTTTTTTTAAGTTTGGATGTGAAGGAAGGAGTTCAGAACATACTACCCAAGATATGACACTTTAGCATATTGGTTATTTTGAGTTAAAGGCACTTGAAAAACAGTAGATGCAAGAAAGGGGCTCTGATCTTCCTTTTTTTTTCTTTTTTCCCCTGAAAGCAGGGGATAAAATTCCCATGTGAAAGGTGCCTGCCTTGTACAAGGAGGAAGAAATATTCTCATCACCAGAGATGTGGAGTCAAGGCTGAAAGAAATCTGTATAAACAAACCTTGTGAAAATAACTCTTATCTTCCTTTATTCTCCCCATATATTTTAGTTACTTTTCCACAATTCCCACTATTTGTTCAACCTAGTATATATGCACTTAGGCCTAGTTACTTCTTGGGGTCTTCATTTTTATGTGTGAGAGCTCCCATGTACATGTAAATAAAATTCATGCTTTTCTCCTGTTAATCCGCCTATATTAGTCTAAGCTGGAGACCCCAGAGGAGTGGAGGAAAATTTTACTTCCTCTATGGGTAAACTAATGAAATTCAGATCCCTAAAAGATTGGGAACATTAAGATGGGTGTAAGGAAAGGAAGTGACATCACCCTTTGGGTGTCCCTCTGGCCTCTATTAACCAATAAAATGGTAGCCCAGGTGGACCATGGGTCTGAGTTAGTGTAGCAATTCTATATACAGCAATGTTTATGGGTGTTTTAGGGAGAAAACAAGAAACAAATAACCTTGACTAAAGTAAATATATAACTGAAAGGATTTTTTAAAAAGAAAAAGAATTTGATAGAACCAAGTTATTTTATTTACCCTTTCTTACATTTTGCCAAATGTAAAATACAAAAACCAAGAAGAAAGATAATTCCAGTTCCTAATTTTTTAAAATCCCCTTCTTATACCTTAATTTGTTAAACTTCAAATGACAGACCTTCCTGAGTGGGTAGGCACATAAAATCGTGCAGGAGAAGGGACCTGCCAAGGACTTGCCTCCTGGAGAGACATCCCTGGTTGTTTAGTAAACCCTGCCATCCAAGCCCACCCAGCTACAGTTCTAGACAATTGTCCTGAACTCTGAGCATTTCCAGCTTGCCATGATTAAACCCATCTTCTCCTCACTCTTGACTTTTGGCTCTGAACTCTGCATGTAATCTCTGCTGTTAGCCCCTATAGACATAATGTTTAAACATCTTCTCCAATTATCAAGAGTTTAGCTACACACTTTGTTTGGCTTGTCCTTTGGGTTCCTGTGGTCCTCTGTGGGATCTAATAGAAAATCACATCCTTAGCTTTGACCCCTCATAACCTACTCCAGTACTCAGTTACTCAGCTGGGAGTCAGGCCTGAGACTCAGATGATACTGAATCTGGTACTAACTGCTCAACCCAGTGGGCCTCAGTATTTTCAGATTAAAGTAAGGGTTATCCCTGCCCACCTCTTAAGGTGTTTGGACTCCTCAGAACAACTTCATAAACCATGAGGAAGAGTGTTATGATCTTAAGAGCCTCTTTCTTTACAACATTGCCCTTGACTGTGTTTAAAAATAGGCCCCATGATTTCCTACTTAAAAAAAAAAGACTATGCTGACTCAGACAAGCAAAGCAATTAGAAGGATGTAAGTAAATACTTTAAACTGTTAAAAAGAAAAGTACTGTATAAAACTGATGCCCAGACTTGATTTGTATTCATGTCTCCAGCCTAGAACCAATCAGTAGCGCGGCATTAGGACACCTCCAGGAAACCCCATTTGATATAATAAAATAATGACCATCATTATTACTCCAGGAGAGAAGACACACATAGTGGAGACATCACTGCCTCCAGAAAATTGCTAAACAGGGTTAATAAAAGTGATCCAGGCATTTCCAGATTTCTAGTATCAATGAAATCATGTCTCTGCTCAAGACTTTCTCTAGAAGTATCTGAGTCAGCTCTTGGTATCCTAGAGGTCTGGTTTTGTACTAGTTTTCAGATTCCCCAGGTTTAGACATATGTTTCCTGGTGGGAAGGGTCCTCATCCAAGCAATGAGACGAGCTTTCTGATTAAACACCCTTCATATCCCCTGCCTCCCTATATCTCTCTGGGATAAACCTATTCAGTCTTTTTAAAATAAAACACATCTGCTTAACCCTGCCCCAAAGAAACTTCTACTACCCTGTTTCTTTTAATAGCCACACGATCTGCTAGCACTGAACAGCAGAGACTAAATAGAAGAAATCTCTCCTCACTGTTGCTTTATCCATTTGACATGTGTGAATCTGTGATCTCAGCTTTCCTGGTGCCCAGTGACTAATTGAGTTTGAGACAGTGGCTGTCAAATGCTGGAAAAGGAATGATTTATGCTAAAGATATTTTTGGTCTCTGATATGCCTAGCATCAAAGGGGATAAAATAAGTCGTTACTGTGTCAGGATGGTGACAATAGGCAGGACCTAACAATGGAATTACCCTCCTACAACTAGCCAGTCTATTAACTGAATGCATCAAGTTTCCATCTCTGCTTCCACCCTTTGCTCTTGGGGAGGTGATCCTACAGATTTTTATTTGCATTTATTTCAGCTCTGACATTTATCCCACTCTCAGTTATCCTTCCTTGAGATCTTATTGAAGCTGCCACTAGGAACCATGGATATAAGCGATGGCCTCAGTAAAGAACCAGCTGCTGAGCCCAGCCCAGGGATGATGTATGCTCCGGCCCGGCCCTCTCTCAGAAACAGCGACTCAGAAATGTCCGGTTACCTACGGAGGAAACTCATTTCCTGCCTGTAATCTGATTACCACTCTCTCACTTGGGACTGTAAACTGGTTTTATAATACTACCCTCCAGGGGAGGGGGTGGAGAGGGCGATGGAACTGATTTTTAATTGTTTTAACATGCACAGGGTGCACGAGTCAGAACTGAAACGCCAATCTGTGAGCTTTAGAAATACTAATAACATTGAAATGCTGAATTCTGGTGACTATATATTTATCTGTTTTATCACAGGGCTAATTTCATTAGCTTGCCAGGTCTGAAAGACAGGCATGGATCACGATGCTAAGAGACTCTGACTTTCTGTGTCATTGTTTCATTGCATCTTCTGCTGCCCCTGGGACTTGTCTCTCATGGATCCAGGAACAGTGAGTGATACTGCAATCTCCTCCAAGCTCTACTGTCCCTATGCCACCAGTGCTGCCCCAGGTAACACTGTCAGAGCACCCTCCAGCCGCCCACTCTCCAGCCCCTCAGATGGGCCCCGAGGACACGACTCTCTCCACCTCCCACCCTGGATGGCGCTCACAGCCCCAAACATTGACTCCTACAAGGTTTTCTGATAACATGTTAGCTGTGTCTTTGATGATGTACCTGGAAATGGAAGCAAAATACCCCCAAGGGTGTAGATACCCAGGAGTGGTGAATTCAAAGGACAGGTATTCACATCTCAGGGCAACAGAGGGAAATCGCTTCCATCCCACTCCCTCTTCTTTCACGTTCTACCCTCCTCCCCCATCAGGTGTCCACTGCTTCCAGCTGCCTCTGCAGCTCTGCAGCCCCTCTCGGTATCGAGAGATGAAGGTTGCTTCCCTATGAAAGAGGCTCCATTCCTTTCTTTCCCCAACAACCGTGCTCAGGACATCCATCTGCGAGCATCCTGCCGTGATCGAGCTGTGACTCTCAGCCACCCTAGATAGAAACTCAACTCACACTTAAACCATGAAGGGAATTTACATAGACGGGAAGTTCGAGGGCAATCTAACTCCAGGAATAGATGGATCCAGGGTTCAGACGATGTCTTTTGAAATCTATTGCTGTTTCTAAGCTCTGCCTTATTGATCTGGGCTTCATTTTAAGGTGCTGCCTCCCTATGGCAGGGAGAACCACCAATAGCTTTAGATTTACTCCACCCTTATGGCTAGTGATCCCAATAATTTGAATTAAAAGCCTAGGTGGGCTCTGATTGGCCTCGCTTACTCATGCATCACCCCGACCCCTTCCCCATGGCCAGGTGACTGGCGGCAGGAGAGGGATAGGCGACGTTAAGAAGGCTGTGGGATATAAACTGATGTCGTGTTCCCCCTGGCTTATGCACTACTGTCTGACTTACAGTTTGGGCGTCGGTTTAGTGCCCCGCCCCCATACCTTCTCTACCACCCAAAAGCAGGAATGTGACATGATCTAACACCACAATACCACCACCAAATTTCTATTTCTCAAAGTGAACCCTATGGACAGCCCAGGTGCTTGCTAAAATGCTGATTCCTGGGCCCCACCCCAGACCTCTTAAATCAGAATTGGGGGGGAGTGGGGCCTGAGAATCTCTATTTTAACAAAGGCCCCAAGTGATTTTTTTTTTAAGGTTTTTTTTTTTTTTTTTTTTTTTATTGATTTCAGACAGAGGAAGGGAGAGGGAGAGAGAGAGAAACACCAATGATGAGAGAGAGTCATTGATCAGCTGCCTCCTGCATGCCCCCCACTGGGGATCAAGCCTGCAACCTGGGCACGTGCTCCAACCAGGAATCGAACTGTGACCCCCTGGTCCACAGGTTGACGCCCAAGCACTGAGCCACGCCGGCCAGGCCCCAAGTGATTCTTATGTACCCTGAAGGGTCAGATCCCCTGCCCAGAACTCGGGGGCTGGGAAATGCCTACCACTTGCTTTGTAGAACTCAAGAGGTCTCTCCAAATGGGTTTTCTCCTCCTCGTTGCCCTCATCCACACATCCTTCCAAAGTACATTAGAAATAACACCTAAGAGGTATTGGGTACCCACTATGTGCCGAGAACATGAAGCACTTACCATGCCTCTTTCTGTCACCTCCACAATCCTGTATGATGAGACCGCCCTCCGACTTTTATAGGTAAGGACGATGAGGCTGCAAGAGGATCTAAATGTCTCAAGTATCTTGCTCTATGTCTCACAAGCCCTAAGTGGCAAAACTGGGATTTGAACCTCCTAAGCCCATTTGTCTGCAGAGCCTATGCCCTTCGGCGCCCTTGGCATAGTAAATAGGTTTCATCACCCAGTCGTCCCGTCCGCTAACAGCTGCCAGGGCCCAGGGTTCTGAGGCATCAACATCCTGACTCAAGGGGAAGGATTGCTGGGATTGATTAGAAATGCCTAGCTGCCATGCAAGCTAGACAGGGGGTGTCCGGACACAGACCCGGTATCTGCTGCCCCTGCACGTCGCTATGGCAACACAGGTGGGGGGAAAGGTTTCCTAATTTTATTGAAGATTATATTTAAATACACACAAATCAGGTGAATGCTCCCAGGAGTCCTAATGATTTCAGATCTGTAGTCCAGCTCCCCTGCTCACTGTAATTTAATTCGAATGCTATTTCAGTGTAGGCAAATACAAGGTGTTTCTAAGAAATGTATACACACTTTAACAGCTGATAGCTCCAGTTTGGAAATGAAATATATGTTAATAAACACTGCCTTCATAATTATCCAAAGTGTGTTTACACATTTCGGGGGACACCCTATAGTTGTGTGACTAAGCCACATCTATAGATGATCCCAAATCATTTTTCTTTGGTTTTAGAGTTCCAGCAGGGATGCGGTGCTTTAAAACTGTCAATAGACTATCTGACATGATTGATAGAGATTCTAGCAAGATTCTGGACAGTACACAAGGATTTAAAGAGGAAAGAGATATTCCATCTTCAGGTAAAACTTGAAAAAGCCAAGCTTTAACTTTCTGAAGGTGACTCTTGATCGTATGAAGGTGTTTTCCACTTCCCTTAGGGCCATGGTTCTCAAACTCCAATGTATGGGAAAATGGACATTAGGAAGTTTGTTTAAAAAGCAGATTTCCAGTTCCCTGCCTTATCCAGATTGCCAAGGACGGAGCTGGGCAATCTGCACTTTACACAGGCACCCCGAGGTCTAAGGACCACACCTGGGAAGCTCTGCCTTAAGCAGTGCTGGAGAAGAGCAGTCCCTGTTTTTTTCTATATGAGGAAACTGTTTCTACTCAAATTATTTCTCAGAAACTCCTTGACAGCTGTTGAGAAAATTCAAGATGGCAAAACAACAACAACGACAACAAAAACAACCCTTCAGTTCATTTCGTAATGATTATAGATGTGTCTTATTTACCACAGTAATGTGTATATAAATGTTTGAAAATGAGCAGGAACTCTGTGTAAGAGACAGAGTTTAATCTGTCCATATGTCATGCTCAGGGCACAGATAGGTTTCAAATCTTTTGTGAATAACTGCAAACCTGTCACCCACCCTTCCTGCAATCGTGGCTGCCCACCTGCCCATGGGGGTCCACAGGCCAAGGTGGGGAACCACTGACTACAGTTTTGATTCCTGCTTTGTCACTTGGCACATAGAAGGGCCATCACTCACCTGAGTGGGAGGGGAGAAGAAAAGTCACATTCATTGGGGACTTATGTGACAGAAGTGGATCCATATTAGCGGCTTAACATACATATTTTCATTTAAAAGCAGAAGTCCAATCCCTTCTTCCACCATCTGCACCAACAAGCGTAGAAATGCAAATTTGATTAATAAATTCTCATTTTACGGTAAAATCAAATACTCCATCTCTTATGTCTCCATTCTAGTTTTTATGCTTTATGTGGCTAAAACTCACATTTGTAAATGATGTAGAACCAAAAAAAGATGTTGGGCATCTACTGTGAGCCAAGCACTATGCTGAATACCATAAAGACCTTATTAAAAATTAACTTGGGTTGAGTACAGGGGATTCTCATCATTAAAGAGGTAATCATTTGGATATCTTTGGTTGGTACCTATTCTGTTTGCCAAATTCAAAACTCTTATCAAATTTAGAAACTGAGAAACAGGAAGGCAGGATTGTCTTTCCTTAATAAAAAGTTACTGGTTCTGACAGATGTGGCTTAAATAAGATTATGATCCCAATTGCCTTTTGCTTAAACTCACATTCAAATTCACTTGGGTTACCTGAGAAATCCCCAAGTAGACGTGGGAGATACTGGTCTCCAATTCAAAATTCACAGAGAAAATCTATAAAGCACATGTGGACAATAAAAAACAATGGATATGTGTGTAAGACAAAGAAAGACACCACAGTTATCAGCAACCAAGAAGTAGTTGCCTAGTGTCACTGATCCTCCAGCACTGAGGGACGGACTTGACATCACTGCTTGTTTGCTTGGTTTGTCATAAACGGTAACAGTGAGGACTTGGACTAAAAGCCCTAACTTAATAACACAAGGACAAAAGCACTCAGAAAGCTGGCTCCATCGACTCAGCTCTGATCGTTTCTAGCCAGGCTATGCTTGGATTTAAAACCATCAGGCTCATAGATGATTGAGCCGTAGTTCATTAAGAAATGCTTGGAGAGTGATGAGAAAGGAGAAAATGAGAACTGCTTCACTGGGAGAATTTTTTTAATGCTATTTGTCTTCCTGACACCAAGAAGAAGCACCAGGAGATGGGGCGGCTGCATTGGGTCTGCAGTGACCTTTCACCTCTGCTGCTCTCTGACCCGGCTGTTTCAATCACGCAGAGGCAGAAGCTGGAAGGAAGCTGGACAAGGGGATGTTTTAGCGGACAGCTTTTCTTTGTAGTGCGGTGGAAGGGAAAGAAGTTGCGGAGAAAATCTCTCCAGTAAGACACAGTGTGTCTGTGCTTTAGCTGACAAAGGGTTAACAGGACATCGGGCCCAGCTTCCTGCTCAGCAGTTAAATTGCTGCAGGCCAAGGAAACATTTGAGGGAGAGAGGACTGTGACTGGGGCCCTCATTTTTCAAAGAACTGTCAGAAGGCTAGTCTGCTGAATGGGTTTGATACAGAAACCAAGAATTGGGCCTGTTTCCCAAATTCAAAGGACTGGGCCCCTATTGACTTGTCCCTGGCAGGAATTCTGTAGTCACTGGCCTCTGTGGTCCTTTCATCTGCTAAAAGATTGTTTCCCAGAAGAGGGGTATAGCACAAAGAGGGGTAGGCACAGAGTGTGTGTGTGTGTGTGTGTGTGTATGATTTCAAAGCAGGGTTCCCAAAATTGAACAGGTGTCAGAATCACTTGGAGGGCTTCATTCAGTTGATCTGGGTGGAGCCCAGAATTTGCATTTCTAACAATTCCTAGGTGATGCTGCTGCTGGTGGCCTTAGGACCACTGGTGCGAGAAACACTGTTCTGAAATATACTTCCCAAGTCTTCTTTCTGCCTCAATAATTACACTCACTCATGCATATACCAGCATAATAAATGCTGCATGTTATGTTATAAAATATCAATTATTATTATTATTATTATTATTATTATTATTATTATTATTGGCTAATTTGAGTAGCAACTGTGGGCCAGTGTTAATCTTCCAAGGTAGATATTGCTCATTTTACCAGTTAAGGCCTGATCCAGCCCAAATCTCACCCCTAAACTTCACTACAGTAACACTACTCTCTTAACAAGTAATAAAACATGAGTCAAAATTAACCAACCTACAAGCATTTTTAATCCATGTCTTTTCTATATTCTAATAGAAGATAGACTAACTCTAAGTGGAAGAATATAAACTTTCTTTTTCCATATGTAACTTAGAGCCAAAAGGAGGAATATCTGAAGAATACCGCAGAGTCAGCCGGCCCAGAGGTGTGCGCTGAGTTCTTAGATGGTGAGGGCCACAGGACAAGCCAGCTTTCCAACCCACAGCACCTGAAACAATAAGGAGAGAGTGTGAGGTTAGTGTAAATGTCAGACATGAGTGCCACAAGGTTTTTCTTTTTTGCCTTGACAAATAGTAGTAAGTGCAAAAGATCATGTGGCACCAAAACAATGTCTTAGAGCCGTGGTTTTCAAGCTCTGCCCAGCATGAGAGTCACCTGGAGGCCTGCAGAAACACTCGTGGCTGCCTCCCAGTTTCCGATGTAGCAGGACTGGTGTCAAGCCAAGGAATTTGCACTTCTCAGAACTTCTCAAGCAATGCAGAAGCTGCTGGTCCAGGGACCACACTTTCAGAACCATTGTTTCAGAACAAGCCTTCCTGGACTCAGACCCATCTTCATTCACTGATTCAGGAGACACTGCCGTAGTGCTTGGTCTGTGAAGCTCCTCTCCGTCTCTGAGGATAAAGCTGCAACCCAAGCTGACAAAAAGCTCTGCCCTCGCAGAGTTCACTGTCTAGGAGGAAAAACTGACCAGAAATAATAAATCCATAATGTAAGAAGAAAGACCTAATGACAAAAGCGGGCAGATGGAGGGCTTCTATGTTAGCAGTGTCTTCACCTCTCGAGATAATATCCATCAGAGCAGAAACCTGAAGGTGGTAAAGCAAGGCAGTGTGGATATCTGTGAAGAGAGTTCCAAAGAGAAAGCCCAAAGGCCCTGAGGCAGAAATGTGCTCAGTGTGATCAAAAAAGGAGACTAGTGGCAATAGGGGAGTGTGCAAGAAGGAGACTGAAGAGACGAGACTCAAGTTTAATAGGAATCTGCACTTTTAAAGAGCTCCCAGAGCCTAATTAATAGGCGCCCAGGTTTGGAAATAACTTCTCAGGTGCACCCGTTTCTACAGCTCACCCAGCTTTCCTCAGCTCTCATCAGCACTGTTTGGTGCGTGGTCTGAGAGCAGACCCCCTTCGGAGGACGGCGCACAGAATGCACCCTCCTAGCGCGAGGCTTATTGAGCAGGCCCGGGACTGAGCTTTACATGACTTGTATCCAAAGAAATAGTTTCTCTCTCTCAAACAAGAGCCTGAGCCAGCCGTACGTACTGAGTGTGGAAATGGAGGGGAAGGGCTGGACCCGAAGAGGAAGGAGCAGCTCTTGGTGACAGACAGGGTGTGGCGGGCAAAGGGGGGAAGAAGGGCTGTGCATGGCTGACAGTGGGGATTTGGAGAAGGAACGGAACTCACAGAGGACGACCATGAATCTGATTTTACACGTTGATGTGAATCAAATAAAAGTGTGCGTGTGTGTGTGTGTGCGTGTGCACGTGTGGGGGTGAAGGCGAGACGAGACTTGGAACAAAGGTCATGGCTGTACACAAACAGGTGACAAATGAAGCCCCAAATTAAATAAGTTCCCTGCAGAAGTAAATGTGGGGGTGGAGAAGGGAAAAGGGAAGGCCGGGCCTAAGCCCTGGTGGGGAGGGATGACCGGGTGAGAGGAGAGAGATGGGATCAACGGCAGAGTACCAGGCAAGCAAGCGGCCCGCCAGCCTGCCGCCCGAATCACCGCTCTGACTGAGCTGCAGCAAACAGGGTGGGCGAAGGTCAGGCCCCGTCCCTCCAGCACAGGGGTGTGCGGCCAGCTGGCTTTCTGAAGGGGCCTCCCTTTATGCAGAACACTTTATCCCACAAACAAGTCAGACTCAATTATTTTATATCAAAACAATACCTTAGCTTTTAACGAGCGCAACTGCCAATACCCAGAGTCACGCATTATAAATCACTATTTGCTCCTTCCTACACTTTCTAATTTCATGCTAAGGAGACAGGGCTGAATGGGGTCATTAATCTGAATTAGAAATACTGTGACCGGCTCTGCACTCGGCTTGCTAACATTGTGTGGCCGAGCTGGATCTGTGGGGGTTTTACTTCCCATACGGTTCTGAGGAAGAGGTGGGGAGGGGGGGAGACACTGAGCTAGTTTTGACTTTTAAGCCCTTTTTAATTGCAGGCGCCATTTGGGCATCTCACATTGGGCTTTGAAATCATTGCTATTATTTTGGTGGTCAAATGACAAGCTTTGCTCAGACTCTGTCTGGAACTCGAGAAGGCTCACCTAAGCAGCCTAAAATAATTTTCCCCTTTATGAGAAAAGGGGGACTTTTATATTTTTCTGGTGGAAGTGGCATGACTCATGGATGTTTCACTGGTGATGCCAGGGAGGGAAGGCTCTGAATGAAGCAGGAGCGTCTGTAGAGCAGCGAGTCCAGGAAGCCCCTCACCACTGCCTGCTTGCTTCAGAGGACATACAGTGAATGGTCCTTGGAAAAATGTAACTGCAAAGCCATCAGTCACAGCTTTCAGATATTTATTTCACTTGCATTAACTACTTACTGTGTGGGCTGGGAAAATAGACAGAAAATTCAAGTTTATTAATTTACCTTCTTCAGGATTCTGGTAAGAATTTGGATGGAACTGCTGGAGCTGCCAGGAGTCAGGAGTTATGTGAAGATTCAGAGGTACACCAGCCTCTGAAACAGAGACACAGATTCTAGCAGACACCTAGTGCAGCAACCTTCGAGCAAAAGACGCCTTTCTTGACTCACCCCATCCTGCCCGGATCCCTGACGGTCACAGTTATTACTTCTAACAATATTGCTAGTGGAAACACACTAGAAATAAAAGTGGGTTCCAAAAGGGTTGGATAAATTTCCAGCAGGCAAGTCTGTTAGGATGTGTCTGCAGGTGCATCTTACCCTTCTGAAGTCATCAAGGAGAGCATCTACATTCCCCCAAGTCACATCCAGGTGTCTCTCCGAGACCCAGAGTGCAGAGCGGAAGGAACTGTAGGTCTGAGCTATCTGCTGGGCCCCACCACATCATTCCGGAGCCTTGGAAGCTGGGAGGATGGGATCCTCAATCTTCCTTGTGGATTGTGCTTGAAAAATGTTCCCTGACTCATCTCCTGACCCCTACACTCCCTTCCATGGTCCTGGATAGTTACGTGGTGGAAACAGTCCCAACTGCCACCTTGCTCAGAACCTCTCAAGCTGGCTAGCATCCCATGACCCCTTCCACCTGCCCCACCTCCTCCTGGGAGACCCAGAGGTGACTGTAGTCAACTTGCTTCGGAGTCTTGGTTGGGCTTTGGGGGTTTTGTTGCTGCTCGAGAGCTATGGAAAACTCGAGTAATTTTCTGGGATCACAACCCCAGGGTCCCCTGTCAGTGTAATTGTAAGTCAATCACTCTCCCTCCAACTCTGGTTCCTCTTCCCTTTGGGCAGGTAAAATCATTACCATAGCTCCTTTCTCCGCTAGTCAGGCGTTTGCACAGGCCATTTACCTCACATCTCATGAATCTTCTCAAATGAATGTTGGGGGGGGGGGGGTGTACTTATTTATTTCACTCAGAGCAGCAGAAGGCCTATCTGTCATGGCTTCCCAGCCCTCCACAGCCTGGGGCGCCTTCTGTTTTCGAGTGTGAGTGCAGGGCAGGTGATAGGGAAGAAGCCCTCCTCAGGCACAGCCCCAGAGACCCCCCACATGGGCCCTCAGTCCACCACAGCCTGGTTCCGAGACTCCCCAGGGTATAACAAGGCCAGAGGAATCAACACTCTCTCCTCAAGGGAGGCACTGGGCAGGACAGGGAGAGAGGCTTTGTGTGCCCTGGGAAATGTGAAGAACCCCTTCCGAACAGGTCCGAAGCTCCCTCAGACACTGACTGCAGAGAAAAGAGAGAAAGAAGATGCCTCCTCGAATCAAGTGAAGCAGTTCCAAATGCAAGGATGGGCATTTACGAGAGGTAGTTTTGTTGAGCCAGAATCCAGGGGGCTGTTTATTCTCCCAGGACACCCCCTAATCCCCATTTCCCTCCCTGCTCCAGGAGTGGTCCCTCCAAACAACCCACAGAAAGCGTTCATACTAAGACTCCACAAGGAAGAAGGGGTTCCCGCCTCAGCCTAAGTCCAGCCCACAGAGCTCAGTCCTGGGGAAGCTCTGTCCCTGGAATGCCCCTCCATCTCTGAAACTTTAACACACACACACACACACACACACACACACACACACACACACACCCGCGATGTGCATTTCCCAGCTCCCAGGTTTGCAGGCTCCCTTTTCGGATGGCATGATTTCACAGTGAGCCTGAAGCTGATTCACTGTCCATTCCTGCCCCGATGGCACATACTTCAGAGGCCTTGTTGCATTTTTAATTAAGTAGTTTCGCTGCTGTCAGCAATTCCGCAATCATTTCTCATGCTCCTTCCTTCAGCGTTTTACAGCGTGGCAGCAATTCCCCAAAGAGGATGTCAATATAGCAGCAGAAAGCAGGAGAGCACGGTCACCGTCTGGGGGCCTGGGTTCAAATCCCATGTCAGCAACGTATGAGCTGTGACTAGAATTAGTCAACCTCCCTAAATTCTGGTGTCTCTGTGAATAAAATGAGGATTATACCAGTACCTGCCTCATGGAATAGCTGTGAAGAATAAATAGGATAATGAACTGAAATGCTTCTCCTGGGCCTAGAGCAGCACTACCCAATCGATATAAAATGTGAGGCACATATATAATTTTAAATGTTCTAGTAGCTTCATTTTTTTAAAAAAGGAAAAGAAACAGGTGAACTTAATTTTACTTATATATTATGAAATATTATCATTTAAAACACCAATATAAAATATATAAGTGCAACTATCTTTAAATTCTTTTTGTTGTACTAAATCTTTTGAAATCTTAATTTCAATGTGTACCAGCCACATGCCAAGCACTTATGGATAGTGGCCTCAATATGGGGCAACACAGGTCTAAACTATGGCAATTATTCAGTAAAGGCAAGTTCCTTTCACTTAGACTCTGTCTTTCCATGCCTTGGAGTTGAGAGATATTTGAAAATAAACTGAAATCACCTTTAGCCCCAGTGCTGAAAGGCTGTCTTTGAGGTTCAATGCTGGTCTTTTCCTGCAGGAGAACAGGGAGGGACTTGGTACCCAGCCACCTCTGTGCAGGTAGAAAGTGTTGTGGATTCTCTGCTCTACTATCCTGATCTTGTGAGCAGATGCTGCTAGTGCCCTGATTTCCTGAAACCCTACACCTCAGGTTTGCAGGGGCCCTCCGGAGTCTAGCCTAGTCTCTTATTGGATGCCTGAGCACCTTATACAAAGCCCATGCTAATCCTTCAGCCTCTTCTTGAATGCCCCCAGTGATGGGCAGCTCACCACACCACTGGGAACGCCCTTTTCACTTTCAGATGGCCGTGGTTATAAGAAACCTTTTAGATACTACTCCTTCTCTGTACCTTCTACTCATTGTCCTAATGACCAACCACTGGAGAGAGAAAAGTCAGAGTCATCCTCTGTATGACAACTGAGAATACTGAGAGCCAGTATTTTAAGTTGGCTCTCAGGGACTCTCTAGGTCCCAGTTGTATTGAGGATAAACAGCCCCAGTTATTTTCATGATTGGTGATAAGACAGCATGTGAGAGCCCCTCTCTAGGCTATGTATATTCAGTAGTTGTTATGTGCCCTTTGCAAAGTGCAGCCCCCCAGAACTAAACATAAAATGTGCAGTCCGGGCCTTGAAGACAAATGTTCCTGATTAGGGGCAACCTCATCACCACCGCCATCTTTGCCACAGTCTCACTGCACCCTCAGCAGCTGGCGGCAGGCAGCCTCTCAGCCCAAATGAGGCCCTGCGTGCCCAGCTCCACGCCAGATACCAGGCCCTCTCCACCTACCAGCCGGAGTGTCTCCCTGAGGCTGGCTTCTCTCCCTTCCATCCTGTCCACAGAGAGAACGAGTGCCACCTCTCCTCCCACATGCCAGGGTCTCTGAGCCCTTCCCAACAACTTCAGTTTCACACAGAGGCAGGGAGCCTGGCAGGAAGTTTGACCCCTCCTCCTTGGGGTCTCTCGATACTTCTCTGCCACCATTAAATTTACACCAAACTCCTAGTAAGGTCTAGTTCAAAAGAATGGGGTGAGCAGTATGCAGGGACATTGGGTGAGGCCACACTTCTCCAGAGATGTGGGAGAAAAGGAGCAGCTGCAAGAGAAGATTAAGCTCAGCCTCCCTCGCCCCATCAATCAATAAATCAGTCAATCTTTATTGAGCTCCTCTGCCTGCACATGCTCACTAGCCAGCATGGACCCAAGAGTTGCAGCTCTGATTCTGGGATGTGAGGGGGAGGAGAAGGCCTCTGGTCAAAATATTTTCTCCTTACAAAGGTCAGTGGTTTCCCTGTATGGTCATTAGCTAATTCATGCTAAGGTGTTAATGACTTACAAGCTTTCATTCTTTCTAAAGGGACTCCAGCTGGGGCTGGGGAGTCCTGGGTAGAGACCACCTGAAAAGATAAAGGATGGAGAAGTAAAAGCTGAAGGCAAATGTCTCTTTCTTGCCATTTTCCCTAGGGCTTGGCACGCTGGATTTTAATTAGGGTCAGAACAGAAATTAGGAACACAGCTCTGGTAACAGTACTGCTTTCATTTCCCCGCTCTTTCCCTCGCCAAATGTGACTGACAGCTGGCTGCTTAGGCTCTCAAGCCTCTGTCCCCTAACCAGCATAAAGGGAGTGTCCCCCAAACAGAGTGGGGTGGGTAAAGCACTTACTACAGCTCTCAGCTTAAAATAAAACCTAAAACATGGTCGCTACTTCTGTTCATATTGAATTAAACCCAGACCGACAGGAGCTATGACCTTCAGAAAGGTGGATCTTCCCTGGCCTTCACCTATAACAATTACGGTCACCTGGGCTTCATTTGATGGACTTTTATGACATTGTCATTTGCAAAATTGCCCAAATCCTTTTTATGCTCATTCCCATTCATTTATATATCCTCCTTACATTACCTCTTAATTAATTAGTCTCACAAGTTTATTGTTCTAAAATGACCTCCCTGAAATGTCAAAGGCAGCCTTCCCAGCCCAGCATTTTGGGATTTGGTGACCAAACTGCAATTTTCTCATTCATAATTTGATAAATTCTGCCTGTCTTAGCTCAGGCTTTTCCCTCTGCAGAGCCTACGGTGTGTCTTTATGCCACGGTCTTGCCGATCTTCATTCAATAGACACTTACTGGGTTCCCTCTACGTGTTGCTGTTAAGGGAAGGACCACAGAGATGGTCCCCTTCCTCAGAGTCATCACATACTAGTGGCCAAAGGCAGACAAGAGATAAGTAAACAAGCAAATGAATAAAATAATTCCAGGGTGATGAAGCGTAAATAAGCGTAATGAAGAAAACAAAAGGCTGAGATGGAGACCACTAGAGAGAAGGCTGGCCGCATTAAGAAGAGGTCCTCAGGCGTGAAAGCCTCGGCATGAGGCCTGAGACGCTGAAATGGAACTCGGGGGCCTACAGCCCAGTGAGCTTGGGGAAGGGGCCCAGGGAATGGGGGGAAGGGATGGGCTGGGGCCAGGTCACAGAGAGCTTTGTATCCCATCAAAAGAGACTGAACTTCATTTTAAACTTGTTGAGAAGTTGTTGAAAGGTTTTCCTCATGGCAGTAACACAGTCTGATGTGTGTTTGAAAGATTAGCTTTGCCATCAAGTGGAACATGGCTTAGGTTTGGAAAGAAGAAAACAGATGGCAAAGTTGGAGACAGTTGCCTTAATGTAAATGAGAGGCGATGGTGGCCAGGACCAGTGAAAAAGAAGTAGAGAGATTCCAGACACATTTCCTAATCGGACGAGAATTGACAAGATTTGCTGATGGAAGTGCCACCGAGCAAGTAGAATGAGGGGAAAAATGATCCAGGATGGATCAGGGTGAGGGAAAGAACTGTCAAGGATGATTCCTGAATTTCTCCGTGGAGTCCTTGGGTCAATGTATGAAGGTGTCATTAATGAGACAGGAAGGATACAAAGCAGAGGGTAGAGAACCAAGTGTCCTTTTCAGGCACACATTAATTTCGTGATGTCTATCAGGTGTGATGTGCCAAAAAGGTGGGTAGACGGGTAAGCCTGCAGCTCATAAACCCGACCAGACATGGATTTGGAAGCCACAGCATGAGATGACCTAATAATCCACCGGAGTCGATCTGCTCACCTCCCCCTCTCCTGGAGCACAGTCTAGTCCTATCATATTTGTTGAGCAACTACCAGGGCTGGACCCACAGATTTCCAGGTCTAGACCAGGGTGTCTTGCTGTTACTAGATACAGTCTAAATACCACATAAACCTTAAGCCTTTGTATTTTCTCTGTAAAGATGTTACTGTTTCTCTTAGAAAGATTTAATTCTTCATTTATCTCTTTGTACCTAATCTCTGTCAATTAGATATTTTTTAGCTTCTGATGCCAAAAGTATTGTTGAATGTTTGGTAAATTGCTTACTCTCTAAGGAGATTCCTAATATATGACTATTTAAATTTTGAAGTTTCTAATGTATTCATTTTCTAGTTAACATACAAAGATGTGGATTAAAGAAAGATTTCTTATTTTTTTTTTTTTTTCTATGAGAGTACATGTGCTTAAGCAAGCCAGAAACTAAAATTAGAAATGTTCTCTGACTCCACAAAAAGTACACAAAGTCTATAAGAGGCCTGGGAATTGAACAGAATGGGAACAGAAAACTAACAAATCATGATAAGGAAACACTTGATGGCCTGGTGTCAGCTTTCTGTGGAGATGCTTGTGCTCGCTTTGGTTATATACAAATCCCCCTCACTGTCCTGGTTTCTTTCTGAGCTGTTGATTAGGAAATCATAATCATAACATGCAGGTGTCTCAGCATAATTGTGGGCTTTTCATTTCAATTCAATGAGGAAAAGATTTTTTTTCACAGAGAAGCAGCGAGCATACTATCCAAAACATCCGAAAGAAAAATAAACAAACCTTTAAGAAACATGTCTCAAGAAACTTTTCTCATAAATGTTTCTCAACACAAAACATCTTAACGAGCCCTGCCGGCGTGGCTCAGAGGTTGAGCATTCACCTATGAACCAGGAGGTCAGGGTTCGATTCCCGGTCAGGGCACACGCCCGGGGTGCGGGCTCGATCCCCAGTCGGGGGCCTGCAGGAGGCAGCCGATCAATGACTCTCATCATTGATGTTTCTCTCTCTCTCCCTCTCCCTTCCTCTCTCTGAAATCAATAAAATTAAAAACACGCACACACACACACACACACACACACAAAAACAAAGAACAAAACATCTTAAGGAGAATATCAATTCAACATTGGGTCAAAGAAAAAATGATGAAACAAAAGCGTTAAGGAAAAGAAAACTGAAGACCTATGGAAGCAAATTGAAAACCAAAGCAGTATAATTAAAGAAATAACCAATGAATTGGAAAAGCAAGGAACTGTGTAAACAAAGGCTTGCGATAATTAGGGTACATGCATATTTAAAAAGATAAAGCAATAAAAAATACACTTGATATAAAAAACATAGGATAACTGATATTCCTGAAAAAGGAATATGTGGACTAGTTATGTATTAAAAATATGATGCAAGAAAATTTATGTGAGTTGAAAAATTTTTTTAATTATCTATAGTTGCAAAGATCATGTTCTGAGAAAATGTAATACCTCACCAAGAAAAATTCTAGTTAAGCTCTTGAATTTCAGGGATAAAACAATTTTAGGCATCTGGACAGAAAAAGCAAATTACCTACAAGGGATGAAAATCAGGCTTCCTTTAATCAATCAAAGCTGTAAGACAATGGAACAATTGTTCTGAGGTGAAAATAGCATGACCCAATAATGCTATACCCAAGATGGCAATCAAGTATAAAAGCATTATGAACTGTGAAAGGACTAAGGAAGCATGCTGGAAAAAACTAGATAATGAAAGCCTGCCAATCCATTTGTAATCAAAATCTAAAACTAGAAATAGAGAAGGTATGAATTACAAAAAATTACTATGGGTAAACATTCAATCCACTTAAATATTACTGTTAAACATATGTAAATTAAAGTTACAGAAAAAAAATGCAATGTCATAAACCCAGACAATGTAAAAATAATAAAACATTAAAGGTAAGAAAGAGAGAAAATGTAAAAATGTGTGATAATATTATCCTCCTATTCTTTCATTGCAGGGATTAAATTTAAAATGTTGAAAATTAAAATATGTTTTCTTTGTTTTGTTTTGTTTTCATTTATCTTTATTGTTGAAAGTATTACAGGTGTCCCCTCCCCCCCATTGATCCCCTCCACCTGGCATCCACCTGCCCATTCCAACATCAGTATTTTTCATGTTATCTTAACTTTAGAAAGCCCTTTTATGAACTGTTTCTTGAGATGAGGAAATAAGTATGAATTTCAATAGTTCCTTGTCTTAACTTCTATAGATTTAAGTAACATTAAATTAATTTTTCTTTCAAAGTAGCATTTTGAAAGGCGGGGAGGGGGAGAGATTAATCAAAGCACTTTTACGTTTATAAGCATAACCCATGGACGCAGACAGTGGTCTGGGGAAAGCCTGGGGTGGGGTGGATGCGGGGGGAGGGGACCCATGGGGATGAAAAGGGGACATCTGTAATATTCTCAACGGTAAAGATAACTAAGAAAAAAGCATTTATAATTTCATAAACATAATGATAAATGACTTATTTTTAAAAAGACTGGAAGCACATATGAAGGACATTAACAATGGTTCATTTTAAGTAATGAAAATAGAGATTATTTTAATTTTGCTCTTTTTTGTAATTTTTTAAATTTCAAGAAAAAATTTAAAGCAAGAGTTAGAGCTGTATCAGAGGTATCTGATAAGAATTTTTCTCAGATTTTCCCAATTCCAGGTAGAATTTTTGTCCTGAGCAGCTGAGGAACTTGTGTAGCTAACTGTATGCTTTATCATGAACATATTAGAATATGTATGTATGTTTGTATAAATATTTTTACTACTGGAAAAGAAAATAAGTAGCCACTTGCAGTGTTCATTTAACGTCTACCCCTCTAACTGCCCCCCTTTCAGGCCATGACTCAGGCCTGTTCTCCCCTCTTCAGCGGCTGGGAGGAAACCCAAGGTGGTGTAATGAAAAGGTTGGCCTCCTACTTCCCTTCTTAGCCTCAGGCTGGTAGCTGCTCTTCCCAGGCCTCCTGCCTCATCCATCACACTGTCCCTGCCCGATGATAGGACTTCAGTAAATTACTCTGAAAAGACACTCGGGCTGGGATTGGGCGCAGGGAAGGGAACCGAGCGCTCGCCCGGCTGCAGGGAGGCTCCGGGGCTGTGGGCAGGCAGCTGGCCTGAGCCGAGCTGGGGCGCTCGGCCTTGCAGACGAGGCCCACAGCGCGAACATGTTGGTTACTCTTTAAAATCCTTCCGCTTTCCTCTTCTTTTTTTCACTTCAGTAATACATTTCATTTCGTTTCCTGTTCCTTTTCAAAGACTTAGGATGGGGTAAGGTTGGGAGGAGATAGTATAGAAAGCAAGAGAGCATATTTCCTAAGTTCATTAGCATGCAAAGAAAAGAGAATTTGGGGAGGGACAAAGGCACGAAGCAGCTGTATGACGGCTCTTTCAGTAAAATATTTGCGTAGCTCAGGACTTCACCCCTGTACCCTCCTCTACCCTCATGGCAAAGGGTTAAAGAGAAGTGTCATCACTATGGTCCCCACCTTAGAGATGACAGGGACCAGCCCAGTCAGGGATTTCCTCAAGGTCACCACCTCAGTGAGCGAGACAGGAAGGGTTCCAAGCCAGACGTTTACCCCAAAGTGAAGCTCCTTCTTGGACTGCCGCCTCTCATATATAAAGCCATCATGGCCCCGAGCTCATTTAGCAAACGAACAAAGCAGAGAACCTGAAGAAACACACACACAGCCCTGGAGACTTCCCACGCCCAGGCGGCAAACCTCTCCTCCCGACCTGCCCGCTCCTGTTTCTCCACGGAAAGCATTCCACCCACGAACCTCGGAGATCCCCAGGCGCAGCGCACAAGGCTCAGCTGAAGCCCGATGCCCGGGATGCGCAATCCTTTGAGGCGCTGCGGCGTCACACACATGAACTTGCTCATGAGGGTTTCATTCCCATAGCCTCTCAGATCTATAGGACTGAATTGATCTGCTTGCAGCCCCATCAGACTCACCGGTAGGTGCCATGGAATTATTCTTACATCTAAAGTAAAGAATAAAGTTGTTAGAAAATATTGATGTGCTATATATTTCTAAGACCCTGGGGAGACTTTAGTTCTCTGTCTTGACAAGTATCCCTCTTACACAGGTGTTTTTATGTACAATAAAGAAGAGACCCTAAGACGACAATACCAAGCCTCACTTACACCATGGCTTTTGGAGATTAAAAACCAGCTTAGATCAGGTTAGACTCATTACAAATAAATTCTTTTAAGAAATTAAATAGCCATTATTTAATTTCTAGTTGAATCCCGGGTGAACAAATGACCCCTGATCTTGATTTTAGCACCTCCACCACCATGACACAACTAATTCAAATTGCACAATTTTAGAAGCTCATTTACTCTTCCAAACATTATACAAGTATTTAAGAATCTGACCAGTAAAGACTGTATCACTTACTGTCATTTCCCTTCTCTCTCCCTTTCCTACCTGTTTCTAACTTGTGGCTTCATTTCTTAGCCAGCAAGCGGTGTCATGCCCAGAAACACCTGTCAACATTGAGAGATATTTTTGGTGCCCAATTGATAAGGAAAGGTCAGCTGAAAATGATGAAAACAGAACTCAAAGAAGACGGGGGAAATTCAAGCTCAGGAAAGTAAGGATAAGACAAAATTCAATGAAAGGCAGGGAATTCGGGGTCCAGATGTAGCCAGCCCTTAAGTGCAGTGTACTGAATTAGCATCGTCAGTAAATTGAGCTAAAGACGAGTCTAGCTGCTTAAAAATCTATTCCAATCAACTTTTTCTTCCTTGGCCAGATAAGCACAAGCTGGTCGAGATTGCTATGAGGTTTCCTTCCTTCCATTTCTCATTTTCTGGGTAACTCCTATCTTTGTCCAATATATTTCTGAGAATTGCTTTGGCCATTTTCAGATAGGAAGTGTTGTTCCACTGGGTCCTATTCAAGTTTTCTACGGTGCTTTGAAAGAAAAAGGGCTGGCTCACAAGGTAGAGTTGGGATTGATCTGGAGACCTTGGGCTCATAATTGTGATATTTTGGTCTGGGTGATGTCAGAGGAGACAATTTTCTCTGACACAACAAATAGAGTTTTTCTACCTTTACTGGATTTTCAAATGCCAACTGTACGTTAGGTGGCTAAAAATGAGGGCTGATAAATTCTCTTCTCCCATGACAAAAAAAAAAAAAAGAGAACTTGTAATAAAAACTACAGTATTCAAATGCCATTTATGTACTAAAACCACTATGCCCTTATAATAAAATATTAAGACATGAACAATGCATCAGAGCTCTTTAGTTTTCATTTTCTTTCTTTCTAAGCTTCCAACTACCATAGAAAGACTCTCATGTTTGTTTTTTGCCTCCTTTGAGTCCCGAAATGATTCCACGTCTACCTACCTGCTTTACACTCCCAACCACCCCACCCCCACATAAGTCCTGTTGCCTTTAATCTACTTAGAATGTTACATTTTGATTCTAGATCTGCAGTATTGCATAGGTGATCCCAAATATGTGTGTCTGATACAAGAGAAAAATCATAGAGAGTGATCACTAGAAGTGCACCCAGTAGAGCTAGAAAGCCAAACAAATCTTCATTTCCTCTTTTACTTAACAAGTAAACATTTGACAAAGATGAAAGGTATTGTTCCCTTGGATGGCATCAGCAAGCTACATATTCAGGGAGGAGTGAATTTGTATGATGTGTGGTTAGAGGTTAATGAATATTTCATCACTATTTCATGGCAACCAAATACTCACAGAGGTTATTTGGTTGTTCTTCGGCATTTTTTTAGTTAAATGAAATTAATTTATTCCACAAATATTTATTAAGTGCCTACGGCAGTCTTTGTTACAGAGCAGGCACTGAGTCACTGTTGAGGCATAGCATATTTCTTGAGAACTTGCTAGATGCAGACTCAGTACTGAGTTCCCTGGCTGAAATCATTCATAAGCAGGGATGGAAATGTTCTGTAAGGGCCCAGAGTCTATGGCTATGAAGTCATTTGCATATCAAGCATTTCTGGCCTGTTCCTTCCTCCACCCCTAGCCATTCTCACCATTACTGATGAGACAAGCGATCTGAGAGCTTGAGCAATGTGCCGGTAAACCCATCTCTAAGGCTCTGCTCAACAGTATGCCCTCCCCTGGGCCCACCGCAGGAAAAGAGGCACCATGTGAAACCTGAACGATCCGCGGCCATAGACAAGCAGATGAATCAAGTGCCCACAGCGAAGTCCGACACTCACTGGCTCATTCTCTGTGTAACTCCAATCACGGATGTCATGTTGGTTTGCTCAAAAGAGCAGACTCATCAAAAGCTACCACCCAAACAGCTCTTGCTTAGAGATGGAAATAAACCTACTATACACCCTTCAACGATCTCCTCACCTGGGGGCCTTCCCCGACACTCTCACCCCTTTTCTTCAGCAGAAACCCCTTTGCTCTCTGTGCCTCCCCCTGCACTTCCAAAAGCTCTCAGGAATACCAATGATCACATTCTACTAAAATTATTGGTTTGCATGCTTCTTGAGAACAGGAACTCTGGCTCTTTATCTTTGAGGCTTAAGCACCTCACATGGATGCTTTTCAGGTAGATTTTCTTTGTTCTTAATGAGTCAATGAACAAATATCACTTAGCCAGAGCCCGCAAGCCATACAGACATTGGAAGTATCTATTCAACCTGCTGCCCACCCACCTAAGTCCTAAAAGGTCCTTGCCATATCATCATTATATGCAAAACCTAGAAAACATTTTGCTCAATTATTCTATTAAAATAAAACCACATACCTTTTGAACAGGTATGACCTTGGAGATCTAGTACAAGTCCCTTAATCACACAGATGAGGAATCTAAAGTCCCAATAAATTAAGTCAAGGTCATACAGCTAACGAATGGCAGAGAAAGGATAGAATGCAGTTCTCCCTGCTCCCTGCCCAGTGCTTGGCTTACTGTCCACAATCCAGAATCAGCTTGTTGAGGTTCCACTTCTGAGAGGCTTGGGGAAGGCACTGGCAGTTGGGGTGGATTCAGAAAGAGGGAGACAACCTCCACCAGCTTCTCCATTTATTTTTCCTTCCTAGAGGCATAAACACTGGCCGAAAAGCTGTCTTAGTACAAGGAATAAAAAAGAGAAGAAATCATGGAAACCTACATGATATGCAGGAAATGAGACCTAATGAGGCACTTTAGGGCAGTTTCAGATGCATAATCTAGGATCAAGATGGGCTGTCCCAGGTCAGATCTCCCGCAGTAACCGAGCTCCAGAATAGAACTTCTGAACCTGCCCTGTTATGAATCTGTGTCCCTGCGATGGATCTAGACTGTGAATAGCCCATAAATTTTGAAAAAGAAGGCAACACTTCTTGAAGGTTTCATCAGGCAATACTTCATCCCTTAACTCACCAAATGTCCATTGAGTATAAATGCCAGGCAAGTTGCTAAGCACTGTGGCTACAAAGATGAATAAAGCAGAGTCTCCCTGCTCTCAGGGTGCTCATGGTCTGTGATCTCTCCCACAAGAACTCTTTAGAGGGCCTAATATAAGTCACACATGTGCATGCCCTGGCAGACACACACATGTGCGCGCACACACACAATGAATTAGAAACGCATTAGAGTCTCTGTCTCAACTCTGGATGTGGTACTCAGTACTTATACCCAGAACCCTAAACTGTCTGTCTCATGACTAACACTTGTCCATATCTCTTGTCCTCTGTCCTCCAAACAAAAGCCAACCCTGTCAGAGGCTGTGAAGGTTTATGGATTATGCCTCTCGCTGCAAAGGTCAAAATGGACCTTGCTCCAGAACAGAGGAGAATCTGAGCAGCAGAAGTCCTTAGGCAAGAGAAGGGGCAGATTGGTTCCCTTATCAAACCTCGCCTCTCGGACAGAATGCATGTGATCCTACACAACTAAGAGGGACCGCTTCTTCAGGTACCAAATTGTGATTCTGGAGGTGCTAACAATCAGCACTGTAGTTAAATAGTCACGGCCGGAAGTTGAAGAGTATTTCACCATGTCAAGCAATTCTTATTACTCTTGTATTTATCTTTATGTAGATCTGGACAAAACACATGTGATGAATAAAGAAAAATATATTGGCAATTAGTGATTTTGCTAAAATAAAGAGAAAAATACCTTACAGGATAAATATAAAATTGATGAAATATGCATGCATTTTATTCAACCAGACATCGCTAGAATACCAAAACATGCACAATGATAATTAAATTTAGTCATCTTTAGCATTGGGCCAACTTTCTATTACATAAAAACCATGGCTTCGCCCACATTATTTTTATTCTGTCATCACGACGGTGTACCTGTCAAAGTAGACAGAAAGAACATATTTCATTTAACAGTTTGTTAGCTTGATTTGGAACCTTTATGTGTATAGACACATGGTTTGTGGGCCTCTGTTTGTCCTCTCATCCCAAGTGCTGAAACGTTAGGGGCGGCCCGTGTGTGAGTCACCAAAAGTTAACATGAAATGATTGAAGCTCCAAAGCAAGACAACAAGGTAAATAGGAAAATAAGCCTCTTCCCTTTTCTTGAAGGCAGGACTCTTTTTCTTGGATACTCTGAGTCTCCGGTGGAACCTCACAGGCCACAAGGCCGTAGAGGCTGAGTGTTACAATTGTGGAGCCAGTATCAGACTGATCCGGCTTTGCCCAGTGTTCCTGGGAGGGCTGCTCTATGTGGACGGATGTAGTTTGTGTAGTTTAAGGGCTCCACAAAGTACAAAAAATGCAAAAATAACAAAGGGACTTTCAGGTTTAGAGGCTCTGCCAGTGGCGGCCATGTCCTGACTGTCCTGGGATTTAAGGGTGGTCAGCCCTGAAAGCCCCCCGCTTGGCTCTAACTGGATGGTCTCCATGGGCCAGTTTCATTGCAGTGTTCACAGGGGTCTAAGCAAAGCTATGTATGGTGAAACACAATTATTCCATTTTTTAGTTTTCAGTTCAGAGCCCTGGGAGAGAAATACATTAATCTTCCATTCGTAACGTCTTACCCTTGCTTTACCTTTTGTGAAGCTTTTGCCATGTTTCTTGACTTCTCCAGTTAATCTCCCAAACAACCTTACTCTTAGATTGTCTCTTATTCCTCATAAATAGACATGATTAAAGTCTAGTAAATTTTCTCTCTCTGGAAATTTTTACACAGTTATTTTGAAGTTAGCTAAAATTTCTCTCAGTTGACCCAGCGTTGCCTGTATCTGTCTTCATGCCTTAATCACCGTTCACATTATAGAACAGGATCTTATATTACTGGGCACCCACTGACCTTAAGAAAATTTAGATAAACAAAAGATGAAGAGAGTGACAGCATGAGTGAAAGGGAACCCCATTTAAATGTGCAGGCAACACCCCCCCACACACTCACTACCCTCCCCCACTCCATACCACCCAAAGATCACGTGCCTGAATGACTTGGGCTGGGAACCTTGAATCCGCCGTGTCCTATACACTAAATATGATTCCAGTATTTACAGTCATACTTCTTTTCAGACATTAGCCATAAATGCCAGCCAGCCTCACCTGAGAACCAACTGCAGAAGCAACATTCTGTCTGAAGACTGGACCTGTGCTGCAGTAAGCTGTGAATTACAGTTTTAAGTTCAGCCTCATCTGCCTCTAGGTACTTAGTGAATAGCATCTTGTTTGATTCATCCTTTGTGTCCCCAGCAGCCCCAGTACAATGCCTTGACCTGAGAGGTGTGCGTTAGAGAAACTGTTTTGAATGAATGAATAAAAAATAACATTCCAAGTATTGAAAAGTGTATCTCTCTGGTGGCCTCTGTGATCCACGTAATGAAGTGGTCATCAGATGGCTACTACAATATTGACACTAACTGTTTCTAAGACCCTATTAAGAACAGTGTCTCTCCAAGTGTGGTCACCAGATTACCTGCTCCAGAATTGAACATATTTAAAAGCAAATGCATGGGCCCCATCCCACGTCTCTTGATTAAGTATCTCCGGGAGTGAGGTCCCAGAGCTTGCATTTCCTCATGCTCTCCAGGTGATTCTGGTACACTCCAGAATTTGAGGACCAAAGTGTAGGTGGTTCTCAGCAGTGTCTGTGCCTTAAAGTCACCTTGGGAGGTTTCGTTAACTAACAATACCTAATAACTAATAATGTAACAAAATATTACATTAAAAGGATCATACACCATGATCAAGTGGCATTTACCCCAGGGATTCAAGGATGATTTCACATACATACACAAATCAATAAGTGTGATATGCCACATTAACATGTGAAAGATTAAAATCTTATAAGATCATCTCAATAGATGCAGAAAAAAATTGACAAAATTCAACATCCTTTCATGATAAAAACTCTCCAAAACGTTGGGTACAGGAGGAACATACCTCCACATAACACAGGCCATATATAACAAGCCCACAGCTAACATCACCTTCTTTCTGGACTCTGACTTTACAAACTAATTCCCACATTGTTTCTTTTAGGGTACAATTTTTATACTTGAAGATGGAGGAAACAAACTCCTCAGCAGTTTGAAACTCCTTCTAGAAAAAGCCAACAGCAACACATGTTCCTTTTCCAGTAAAGATCCCTATTTGACAAAAGCCAAACTCCTTGGCCCTGTCTGGTGGTTTCTAGAATCCCAAAAACTCATGTGTTGCATTTAAAGTCCCTGTCAAGAACCATACTCTGTTCCCAGACAACTCTGAAGTTGCAGACATTGAACTTCTGATGATGATGAAATAACGCCCTATTCCCAGTACTAAGGATAATGGTACATGAGGCTAATGCAACATTTTTGCAGCTCCATTAATTTTAGATAGTGTCTTAATTCCAAATAGGTTATGAGATCAAATACATGGAAAGGATCCTCCGAATTTAAAACAGAACTTTCATGCACATGAGTAAACACTTCCTCTCTAAGTTAAGATCTGGAAGGAAGTTTTTAAATTTCAGATGCATATTTTCTCTTTTTATATCAATGTCTGCCAGTAAATCAAAAATTGGGGAGGAAGGCTCCAATTCAACATATTGGATCTAGAAAATATTTTACCTCACTTTCTTTCTCAAGTCCATTGAAAGGAAAACAAAGATACACAAAAAGAATAAAAATCATAAAAGTTCTAAGAATTAAAAGATAGGACATAAGTGGGCCAAATATTTGTTATCTTGAAGATGAACGGCATATGAGGTTACACTAATGGATAAAACAAAAAAGAGAAAAGGGCACCACTCAGAGTGTAACAGAAGGCACAAGAGAAGCTACAATGAATGTGGGAGTTGCTACTCCATGAAAAGACCTCTGAAATTGGGGACCTGGAAGGGAGCAGATATTAATGCAGCTGACTGAAGAAGCTGTGGGCTGGCATTTAGGTGGTGCATAATGAAAAAGGTTTATGTTTCTGATGTCAGCAAGAAAAAGAAAAGGAAACTAGAAATTCCAAATAAAAATCAAATGCTGTACAAAAATTCATGGCAAAAATATGAGGCATGTTTACAAGAAATTTGTGGAATCTAAGAAAAGAGAATATGGAACTTGGAAGCTGAAATATTCTACGTCAAGCAGACTTGATTTAAGAACATAAACTGCATTGCCTCTCTAGCCATACTCTGGCTCTGCAGTGAATAGTATTGAGTAATATAATATTGTCAATGATGCTGATTACTTTTCATTTTTTAGAATCAATATATAGACAAAGCTTGAAACACTTCATTAAATTTGCCATTCAAAATGTAAATGTTTTCAATCTTGGCAATGTAAAAATAATGGTAGAATGGACCAACAGTAGGTGTTAGAGGAGGGGAAGAGGTGGGAGGGAACGTAGAAGTGATCAGCTTCTTACACCATCACATCTTACACCGCAGGTTGTTATCCAGTATATCTGAAGCTGATGGAACAGAGGTAAAAGTATAAACAGTAAAAGAGACAAAAGAAAAAAGTGGGGGAAGAGGTACGGGGAAAAAGGAAGAGGGGCATAACTGAGAGCTGAATAGTCATTTCAGTCATTTTTAACAGCAAGGACTTAAAAGACAAGCTTGAATTTATAAGCTAAGAAATAGATACGTAAAGTTCTATGAAACAGATATTTAGAGCTGTAGAGGTAACCTCTAGATGAGCTAAAAACAGAACACATCACAGCTGGTGGCCCTTGGGAATAGTGCTATAGCAAATGGAAAGAGACAGACTTTTCATTTGGCACCCTCATCTTTGAGCAAAATTGTATTCCCATGAGCATATACTTTTAAATTCTCATTCACATGCTGACTTATAACATCCCAAGTTTTCTATCTTTTCAATTTTTAAATCCTCAACCAAATGAGGCAATGACTCCATACAATGATCAACACTTGACAGCAGGTTAAATTCCCACGGTATTCAACTGCAAGGTCAGTGGCCACCTCATTGGAATCTCCAAGTCTGGCATATATATTACTTTCTGGACTGTAGGAGCAGATCTGAAATATCACCAACTGTCTGCTTGCTTTTCCTGCCAGAATCACCATTTTTCTACAGATGTCAGCTTATCTTACAACCAAGCATCATAAATCTCTCAGTAGTTCTCTTTAATAAGGTGTGCTGGTGAAGTGCAGGAATTCCTCGCTTTTGAACCACCAGAAAAGAAAAAGCTGTCAGCTCAGAACTGACATCCTGAAAACAAGACATTCCAACTTTGAGCTCTAGCAGAGGGTATTGATTACACTTCTGGAGCACTCTTAGTAACTTCTGAATCCTAATGACAAGGATGGAAATGGTTATTAAGTTCTAGAAATATTCCCTCTGCCTACCCTAACCGCCAAAGCCCAATGCTAAAGACCCAGAGGATAAAGTGTAACGCTGTGCAGTCTGCAGCAAGAGATGAGGGGCGGCCTATTTTTCCTCCACTCTCCGTCTTCCTCCAGCCTCTAAGCAACCCCTAGCTCATTAGACCTTGCTAGGGTTAACGTACTCCTAGCATCACTTCACTTGGCTTGGTTTCATATGTCTTAGCATCACTTCATCTTGTTTTAACACATGATACAATACTAAGAGAAGAACAAATGAAATTATCAAAATTATTTAAAAGAACAAACGTTCAATTTGGCATAGTTATTTAAAAGCACATAGATTTTTAAATAATACAAACCTGTTGTAGGGTTTGAAATTAGAAAGCTTAAATAAGTTGGGTAAGGTCACAGGGCCTGCAAGTATTAGAGTGCAGGTCAGAATTGTTGTCTTAACTAAAGAATGATTGGGCATAAGGAGAGAGAGTCATCTGCAAACCTAAATTTGTCTACAACAAACTTAGTGGTGTTGCCTGACCTGAAAACTGACGATGGTACAAAGCTTTTTCTACATATTGGCAAATTTCTACGGAGGTTTATTCTAAGCTTTTAGGGGTTACTTAAGTTCAGGGAAATAAAAATTTGGATTCTTCCCTTCATACAAATCACAAAGAGTTTGGGACAAAAATAATTCCATCTCATTATATCAATCTCTGGGAATATTAATCAGCAAAGTGTTTTATTTCTGAATAAAAAGGGTTTTTAAGGCTGATCTATTTTCATTCCAGTATTGCAGAATTAGCATAAAATATTTTTCCTAAAATGCATCAACCTTTTTATCCAATTTTTCTTCTCTTTATATGCCTAAATGTAAATATATAATATCTTAATTATTATGGACAACAGTAAAAAATTTTAAGAACATTGCCCTAAATCTATATTGACTATTTCCATAATATAGCTCTCTCTATTTTACCTTAAACCTGGTCTATATTACCTGGGAATTTATATTGCTTGCTACAATTAATCTGAAAATTGATTATGTTTTACTAGGCCACAACAATTGGTAATAGTAGCTGCTTGGAGCACTGTTAAAAGGGATTCTAACGTTCCAAGGTCAGTGGTAAGGAAGACCCTTAATCAATTAACACATTTACTATGGAAGCAAAAGGAGAAAAATGACAGTGTGTGTTTATTATCTCTGTAAAGGCTCAAATCTAACACAGTTTTAAATGTTGGATAGTTTTGTGTTTTCTAAAACAAAACACAATTTCATAAATCATAATTATGTAAAATAAAGATCTATATTGAGTCTTCAGAAATTACCAAAATTGTCAGGGTTACCCAAGCTGCCCCAGAAAGAATATGGAAGTAATCCAATAGAAATATCAACTTGTCATTCAGAGTCCTGGAGGGTAAAGTCATAGGAATCAAATGACTTGATAACTTAAGTCCTCTAACTTAACACCATCCTTTTCTGAATCCACATGATTTCTCCAGGGATTATTACTGTCCACGGACTAGACATATTTTCTTTTGAACAAATAGGATAGCCTAGTAACACACACATGTGTGTTACTATACACACACACACACACATACATACACTTTACATATGATCAAGGAGACATTACAAATCAATGAGAAAGGGAAGCATGATTCTGGGACAACTAATTAGCTACTATTAGTTTTTAAAATGTTTCAGTTATATCCTCATTTCACAAACATACTAAAATTAATTCCATATGGATTTGATTTATGTGAAAGGTTATATCATTTTCTTCATATCTACAAAAAAATGGGTGAATTTTTTACCTGATCTCTGAATAGGGAAAGAATATTTAAGTTGAAATTCAATGGCAGTAATGACAAGGGAAAAGATCAAAAATAAAATTGTCAACTGGTTTTTCTTTATAGAACATTTTATAAATAGACACCTCAAATTATTAAAAATGTTAAAGCACATACATTTTTTCAAAATACCAAAAGCAAAAACTGAGAAAAAAACCCTAAAGTTTAAAAAAAAAGAAAAAGGTTAAATAAATTGCTCTAATTAAGAATGTTTTATTTAAAGGAATAGTTATTTATTCAAATGATTTCCCAAGGAAAACTTGTGGGAAATCTTACTGAAATGAAGTACAAGAGCTATAGCTAGATCTCATGGAAAAAGGAAAATGACTAGGTAGCTCTTCTCTCCTTCCCCATCTCCATCTCCATCTCCATCTCCATCTCCATCTCCATCTCCATCTCCATCTCCATCTCCATCTCCATCATCTCCATCTCCATCTCCCTCTGCTCCACATGGTTGCTTTTCTCTGATCCTCTGCACACCTCCTGTGCTCTTTCTTCTAAAGGAAATCATGCCCACTCCTCCTCTATAACTTTAGTTTATATGTGGCTTTAACTGGCCTTGGTGACAATTCTGGCTCCAGAACCCATCACCATCACACTGACAGTCTTTCAGTGCCTTAGTTCCAAACTTGTCGGAAGAAGATATAATAGCCCCAACTTGGGTCAGGTATCTACATATGGTTCAACCATATATGCCCACTGGGCAAAAGGGTGTCTCATGGACAGAGAACTGGGGAGGCCTACCTATTACTCAGTAGGTCTGGGTACAAGGCAACTCCAAAGATAGGGACATGGGATGGGCAAGCACCAAAGACACATCTACAACACATTTGATGGTATTGTGATGTTAACATAAAGCTTCGTAATGAGAAGTTAAGCAAGAAAGCCTACTGCAAAGTTTTATGGTCAAAATTATCTCCAATATGTGAAGAAAAAGGAGCATGGCTATGTTAGCGGTACTAGACAAGCGTAACATTTTGTTTTTGTGATTTATTATAGTACTAGATTTTACTTTCCAAAGTTTCCACCACAAACATGCATAATTCTAATAATCAGGAGAGCAATAAAGTAAAAGACCAAAGAAAAGCCAAAAAGTGTTGGAACCACTAAGTATTCAATTTAGGTTGAGGTCTCAGGTCACTTTTTGTGACATGCCCCAACTTTCCATCCCACCACGCTCATCCATTCTGCCTTCTCATGGTCATGTTGACTGGAATATTCTTCCGGGCTTTCCCTGCCCAGTGGATGCACCTCATCCCTCAAGGCATGGATGAAGTAGTCAGCTTTCCTCAACTGCCATTGTCCCAACAAGACTCCTCCTCTGTGTCTGCTAGCCCTGACTTTGTAGCTCTACTATAATCCTCCTCCCAACTGTGTTTTCATTGGCTGTCTCTGCCTCTGTCCTCCCAGCTACACTTGCAACTTCTTTTAGGGAGATATTCTGTTATTACTGCTGTTTCATCAGCAGCTGGCACAGGATGTGAGGAAGAGTAGGTTCTCACTAAATGTTTTGCTGAATAAATGTTGAAAAGTCAAAGAATTCTTTCTCTATTAGGCTCAGAGATTTTCATTGTTCTCATACCAAAAAGATTTTTACAAAGAAAAGAAATGATATGTTTGTGACAAACTAGAAAAAAACAAAACACCATGGACCTCAGAGCCCAGCAGACAGGTTTTGAATCCCAAGCTCTATTACTCACTACTTACGCAAATTATTAAGTTATTCTGAGCCTCAATTTCCACATCTTTAAAATGAGGGCAAAAACATCTTTCACAAAGAGTTTACTTAAGGATTAAAGGTGAAATATATAAAGGGTTGGCACATAGTAGGAGTTTAATAAATGGCAGCTATTATTCATATTAGGATTATTAACTTAATGATGAAATAGGTAGGTAATACTCAGAGATTTGTGTACTGATGGAAAGTACATGATACTCGAATTATTTTTCAAGACTAATTAAAAGGGATTTTATCACCAAAAATCACCAGTACGTTAATAAATATAGAGAAATGCCAGTACCTCTAGAATGTGTACACAGTTGGAAAAGTTATGTGAAATCCTAGAGACATTAGGATTTACAGGGGCTGTCTGATCAAATTTTAGCACTTAACACACCATTTCAGACCATCTTTTTCAGCTGAGAGGCCATTAATCCATTAAAGCACATTATTTTAAATAAACCTCAGGTTGTCAAAATCTGCTGTTGCACTGCTCTGGTAAGTGGGGTCAGATTTTCCCTCTTTTGTTAGCTGTGACCAATATAAAACACAATAGGCTGCTTATCAGTAAGAATATTCTAAGAGAAAGGAATAGGCCAGGCTACAGAACTCAGAGAAATTCATCTCCACCTGGAGTATGATGTACTGAAAAGAGAAACACACAATAAAAAACTCTGGTTCTGGAGCAAATGGAATCTCCCCAAAAGCGTGGTTCTGAGGAGACAGCACCCACTTGCTGTGGGTGCACCTGGTGGGAATCTGTGAGTGGGGCAAGGAATCGGCTTGGGTATGTGCTAAATACTTTGTGTTTTATTATATTTATGCACTTTTAAAATACATCTTTATTGAGTAACTATTGTATAGAAGACCCACACTGGGGAGTGGGCAGTATAGAAAGGTCCATGGCCCTAAGGAGTTTCTACTCCACTAGGGAACTGTGAAAAACCCACAAACAACGCAGCATCGGGTCATGCAGGATACATCTTAAGCACCCTTTAAGCATTACATGGTTTCAAAGGACTCTGGGCATCTCAAAGACTATCTTGTAAGGAAAGGTTCAGAATACTTACTGAAAAGTTATTCAGTAACACACAGCAGTCCCAGAATTGGATTAATAAGATTTTACAAGAAATGTTTCCGTGAAATATATGCATGCCGTAAATATTTTTCTTCTACAAAGTAAATGCATTTAGGAGCTCTGCAATTACTCAAAAATTGCTATATTTTGATTTGCCTACATTAATGATTTTTTTATTATAAAAGTTACATAATTCCTCTCCTTGAGGTCTTTGCACCTGCCATTCCTTCCCCGTAAACATCTCCCCACAGATTTCATATGTCCTGATCCCTCATCCATCCAGGTCTCTGCTCAAATGCCACCTCCTTGTCCTTCCATTGCTCTCCTCTCTCTCTCCTCTCTCCTTTATTTATTCATCCCATGGTATATATTATTACTTGAAACTTTATTATTATATTTGTTTATTTTCTGTCTCTCCCTACTGAAAGTCATGAGCACTTCTAGTCCACCATATAACCAAAGGCCTAGAATAGTAATTACCTGCTCACAGGAGACACCTTATAAACATTTATTCAATGAACAAAAGAAAGAAGTGCCTCCTTATATTCCTTATATATTAAGGAACATTATATTCCTTTGAATAATCTCAAGAATGGCAAAGCTTCGTCTAGTGGATGTGAGTTTGAATTTTTTAATCAATCAAGTTCCCTTAGAGCTTTCTGGTGAATAAGACGGGTGGATGAGACTGAATTCATTCACTCATTCATTCAACAACTTGAATTACATTGACAGTGACTGTGTGCCAGACACCATTCTAGGGGCTAGATTATTTGGTTGGTCCAAAATAAAACGTGACTATGAAGCAAGATGATGGGCTTTCGTATGTGGTGGTGAACTGATTTTGAAGAGCTCCAGAGATAGCAGCACAACCAAAACAGAAGCAAAGCTTTAGAAAACCACTGCTCATGGCATAGATGTGGAGATTCTGGCGTTTGTTTGTACAAGACAGGTTTCAGCCTTTTGTGATTCCATTTTCTATAAACAGGTTCTCTCGGGTGCCCACAGGGGTCTTGTGGAGGCAGGGGGGGGAGGGCTGTAGTGGGGTCTCCTCTAAATTATTCCGGACATCGCATCGTGCAGCAGACTCATCTTCCACAGCTGTTTGGGTACGGAAAGTGAGCAAGCCTGCAAGTTGAAGCTCAGACAGTTTGGGGGTTCACAGACAGGGGGAGGTATTTTCAGATGGAAGTAAAAATCCTAAAGACATGCATGTGAATAATATATGCAAACAAATAGCTCTTATTTGCTTTGTTTATTTCCTACTCAGGATCCAGAACAGAAATTACTTGGTAAGTAATCCTGACTTATAACACAGTCCCTAGAACAAGATTATCTAAATCTAATCCCTAATGGTGCTAAATACCTGTCTACCTCTAACAGTGCTGCAGAGTTCTAATCTATTGCATACGTGGTAAATTCTTCAGCCAGGCCAACTCAGCATTTGTCAACACAAAATTCTGAAGCCCCAGATTTTGCTTTGCCTTTCTCTAAGCGACTGTCTTTGCAGGTTCTTCATTTCCAACAAAACCTTGCACTTTGTGTTTAGTTACAAGGAGTATTTCCCCAGAAACTCCACAGGGCAGCCTTCTGGTGGAAATTATTTTTGGTGGCTCCCCTGCGTCAACAACCCTTCGAGCACAGCTGACCCCGGAGAGCCGGATGTCCAAATTATACTAGTTAAATCCACGTGGCTGCAGGACCCATACAGCTGTGGCTTCTGTCAGCCCTTAAATAAAATATTAGATGTGCGCCTATTGTTTGTGAGCTGTCCACGGTCCCTTGTTCAGCTGGCTGGGGTTAAAGGGTATGTAGATTAGTTGGCCAGCTGTTTGGTAGTCACAGCCAGTTACTTGGTAACCCATAGAATACCATTCTCTGGAGGTAGAGTCTTTGTTGCTAAGCAGTAAATTCAGGTAAAATAACCTTTCCCTAGTTCTTATTGGTCCAGTTTTAAAACACAGGGTATAGGTTGGGCTGTCTCCCTGACAGGCTGCCCACACCTCTTTTGTTTTTCTGCCCAGGCCATGAAATGAGTGCTGATAACTTAAGGCAGCCCTCGTTCCCTGGGACCAGTCTGCTGCTGATGCAGGCTGGGGAGCAGGCAAATGGCAGGGGGCGGGTTTTATTCGGGTGCGCTCACAGGTTGCCACTGGCACAGTGTACCTCCCCGATCTGGGTTTGTGACTGGCCAGTATGTCAGTCAGATGGGCACAGAGAAGATCAAAACAATAACAGATTTAATGGAAAGGAAGGAAAATGTATGCCTGATATGTCAACTCTGTTGCTACTGTTATTATTTGTTACATTTAAAAATACCTCTTGCCCTCAATACTTGCACAAATGCTTTTTTTTTTATTATGAGCAAGAGCACTGAGAAGGGGACTCAGGCAGGAAATCTCACTTCAGTCTCTCCAGCATAGGTCTGAGCCCGCTCCGTCTCTAAGGGGTTGATTACAAATGAGAGCTAATCAAGCCCCTCCACAGCTATACCTCTTCCTACCTCAACATTTTTCAGGAGGTCGGGAAGTAATATTACAGGTGCACGTCTCAGGTAAATTCCACTCAGTATTTTTACTGTTTCGCTTGGCAGTGTTTGAGTAGAAGAGAAATAAGAGAGTGGTGTTTAGTTTCCTTAAACACCTATGAATTTGGTGGTATGGTGTTAATTGAAATAAATTAGATGGAAAAGGACAATAAATATGATTTCACTTACATGTGGAATATAAAACAACAAAGTAACAAACAAGCTAATAAAGCAAAACAAAATCAAACTCACAGAAACAGACCAACAGAATGGTGGTTACCAGAGGGGAAGGGGCTTGGGGGAGGGTGAACTGGATAATGGGGGTCAAATATATGGTAACGGATGGAAACTCGACTTTTGATGGTAAGCACACAATAGAGCATATAGATATCAAATTATAATGCTATACACCTGAAATTTACATAATATTATTAATCAGTGTTACCTCAATAAATTTAATTAAAACAAAACCTATGAATTCAACTGGAGCGTACTAGCCACTTGCCTGGGAAGTCACTGTCCTCAAAGGCAGTGTTGGATGCTGCCTGGAGTTCTCATTTGCTGGGGCCTCACCTGAGGTACAGCCCATTCATGAACATCCAGACCTGTCCTAACACAATTTCATAGGTAAACATTTTCTTTCCCAAAAGTTATATTCATATTCAAAAGGGTTCACAAAAATTCCTTCCAATAGTAATTTCCATTAATAGGTTGGAAATGTGTTTCCTTTTTTTTTCATAGTGAACCAAAGTCTACCCAGAGGATACAAAAATTATGGGTTGCAACACAGTTCAGGGCCAATGCAGAAGCCATTTCCACGGTGATGCCGTCTCTCGAGACTCCCAGCTGGAAATAAAGGCCTCTGCCAGCTGCTACTGCTGCTCCACACCGGGGGCTGGGTGAGAGCATAGAAGCGTGAAACCCAATTCCCCATCTATCAGCTGGACAGCCTTGGGCAAGTTACTTGACCTCTCCCCACCTCAGTGTCTTTATCTCTAAAATGGGCATAAAAATATTTTTTATTTAAAAACAGGTTTGTTGTGAGAATTACATGTAACCCCCTCACCACATAATAATTGTCAGCTTTGATGATAATTACCTCTCCATTGGTACCCATATTGTCTCACACTAACACTAACAAATGCCTATTGAGTGTGCACTGTGGGCAAGGCTCTTAAAATCTTGCTAGAGTTGATGAAGATAAAATATTAAAACAAAGGTTTCCTTGGACATTCATTACTTAATGAAATTACATGATTTTTCAGAGAGAACAGGACCCTAGAGAGCACAAAGGAGCAACATGGCCCCAGCCTCACCCCGTGACAGTCCTCCGCTTGGGCAGCACTGTGGACGCCTGTGCTGGCTCAGCAATTCCCTGAGCTGGGAGAGGCCCCGGCACTTAGCTCGGCCACTTCCCCTCACCCCAGGAAATCACCGGCCCAGAGTAAGTGGTCAATAAACATTTGCTCAAGATGTTGAGTCAGGAAAGGATGAGGCAGAGGACAGGGAGAGGTTGAGTTCAAAGGGCTTCCTATAGCTTTGCTGTTCTTTTCTTGCCTATTTCCCTCTTAAATATAAACTGCTCAGAGCCCTTTATGGCTTCCTTCACAATATGAGTAGGTAGAGAGGCATATTACTGTCCCCAGTACATGGATGTAGATTATTGAGACAGCGTGCAACTGGACTGGAGCCCAAAACTGTAACAACCACATACATAAAACTAAACAACAAAACATTAATTTGGATAAAATTCAATGCAGCCTTCCTCTCATATCTTCACAAAGTTTGTCCTGAAATGACAATTTAGATAAACCAGTACTTTGTGCAAAAAGAGGTACTCGGAGTCTTTCAATAAAAGGATCTTAACCACAAGAAGAGAGACAAGTGTTTCTCTGTGCACAGAAGGGCCAGACACCCAGACGGCTGGCCCAGCTCCACGTGGACACGCCCCTTGCAGCTCCAGGCCCAGAACCTGCTCTGGACAGACCCTATTACAAAACTGGACCAAGGGCTGAGGGCCACAACATAGAGCGACAGAGGGAAAGGACAAAAAGGATTCCCCAGCACTGCTTTCTCGAGGCAAAAGATGAAGATCCCAGTCTGACTTTGGAGGCTGGTGCCGATTTAACTCAATAGGCTCTTATAATGTGCAGAGTAAATGTTTTGGGTTCAAAGGAATTGTTTTAGCTACAAAGTAGATTAAAGAAGCCATCACATTTCTCACCCACAATTGGTGCATGCTAAATTTGTTGGTTGACGGCTCTGTGTGGAACCCAAATGAAAATATCCTGTCACCTATAGAACAGGCTGAATTGTTTTTATTCCTAAACTTCACCCTTTGTTAGACTGATAATCAATTGTCACATAGGGTTACAGAATTTTTTTAAAGGGCTTTTTTTACAGCCTTTTCATGCCTTATATTTGCACCATAGCCTTCTTATAACCATTTACTCATTGTAACAATCCCCTTGTATATTGGGATGGTCCTTTGAATAGCATTACCTCATAAAGAAGTCATTTCGCTATTTCAGGAATAAAACTCCTTTGGATAGAGTCCAAGAGCCGCTGCCACTTTACAACAAATTGGTCTTTGTGACAAGCCATATATTAAGGCTCCTGTGTGTTTTAAGGTAGGTCCTGAAGAGCACTCTATCTCTGGTACCCAAATGCCAGAATCCCAAAATGAGACATGCTCACTCTTGCTGTGTCCTGTCTCCGAGCATTAAGAGCCACAGTATCGTGCCAGTGGAGGCACATTCTGTATTTCTACTTCACACAAACAAGGCTCAGGAGCACATTTTGTCACCACACAAAATAAACCCAGATACGCATCTGTCTTCCTGTCCTGTACGTGTCATTCGGCCACGAGGCATTATCTTTGCCTCCGTACTCTAGTTTTTTGAGCAAGTTGTGTTTTCACTAAACTTTCTCTTTTTTCCTTCTGGAGTTAGCAGTGTCTCCTTGCCCGGCACAACCAGAGAACACCGCCCTCTCTCTGCATCATTTCTGCTTCCTGAACCTGCAGCTCTTCAGGTCTGGGGACAGTTCTTTCTTATTCTGAGACAGGGTATACGAAGAGACAGGAAAGGGTCTCCCGAAAGTGGGCTCTGTTTCAAACACGCTTATCCTTAGCATGTTCCAAATCTGCTTAATGATTTTTTATCTAGACGAAAACTCTGGTAAGGATATTTTTGTGTGGTTTAGGGTGTTGTTGTTTTTTTCTTTTTTCTTTTTCTGTCTCACAAAAACCAAGTGTTCTCCAGCAATGAGGCAACGGAAAAAATCAATACTTGCCATGTACCATGTAACCAATAGAATAAGGGGAATGATTTATGTATGGATGGATGCAGCCTGAATCAGCTGGGGCCTCGCAGAGAGCCAGAGAGAGAGGGAGACACAGGGAGAGGGCAGGGGGAGGTGGGGGCAAGCTCAACTGCAGAGATTATTTCTACAGTGTGGCCAGATTTTTTTCCCTGCAGTCATAATCCCCTTCTCCAGCCTGCAGGACCCAGGGACAGCCTGCGATTTGTGGAATATGCGGGCCCGGCTCTCCCTCCTTTCCTCAGTCATGATGCCATGCTCACACTCAGGCACACTCGGGAGAGTGACGTATGGCCTGCGCTCCCCCAACCCTCCAGTCATCCCCACCGAGGAAAGCCAGTGATGGGTCGACAGGCACTAGTTGACAGAGTCAGATTATCAACAGGATTAAAAAATGTGCCAGCGCCGCTTCCTAAGAAGACCCACGGGAAGGGCTCGCAGACGAGAATTACTCTGCACCTCAGGAGTTTCTGCGGGAAATAGTTTGGCTAACTGGATACCCAGGGCGCCGCGGCGTTGGAAGGTATTTCATCCTGAAGGTAACTTTCAGGGGAGCTGAGACTCTTGCTCGAAGCTTAGGTATTAACTGTAGTTACGGGCTCGTGTTCTGAAGGTGCAACTAGCACCAAGCCCTGCTACCTCTCAGCTGGATATGTGGGACTGTTGTATATTGAATTCTGGCGGTTGTGACTTTAAACTAGGCTAATCGTTTGCTTTAGAGTGACATGATATATATTTTTACATGACAAAAATCCCCACTCCCTGCTTCAAACTCAGGTGAACCATGTAAGACTTTGCGAAAGGCAAATTTGACTATTTCTTTTGAATATCTTTGCTTTTTGAGATGTGCTTAAATAGATCTAAATTTATTTTTGTAAGTTACCTTCTTTCTACATTGTGCCTAAAACCACAGGAAGCTCGACAGCTTTATATTTCCATCAGTCTGTTGAAGAAGATTGAATTATGTCCTTTTATGAGGAATGCTGATACCATGTAATTTTTCAGAAGGTTTTTGCATCCTTTAAGCCAGCTATACAGTATTAGTGTCACAGTTAGGTATTCCCCCAAAATATCCTGTATTCTATATGTGATTCATTACACTGCACATGAAAAATAGAAAGATATTGTAAAAACAGAGTGTGGCAAAAATAATGCCATGCCATTAATGAATGCTTAATTGGGAACTGGTAGTGTTAAAACTCATAAGCTATTAAAATAGCTTTCCCCCCCCCCCCTTCAGTTGAAAGTACCTATTCAATAATTCAACATTATTGTAAACTTGCCTTATAAAATGCCATGCTATTTTAAAAATATGTATGTTAACCTTATACAAAGTGTGTTAAATTCTCCTGACAAAATGCCATATTGTTTTTAAATATGTATGTCAACCCTATAAAAATTATCTTAAACTTTCTCAATGAAATTCCATGTTGGTTTTTAAATACATATATTTAAAGTGTACTGGATGGCAATTTTTAGCACTTTTCCATATATGTATTTATTTTTTAATTTTTTCTTCCATTTAGTAGATAATTATCTTTTTGTTGTTGTTGTTCCTGGCATATTGTGTTTAGCTCCTTAGTTACATTGTATAGTTTGTAAGTTTATTGAGTAGTTAAGTGTCCATACATAGGATTAAGGGTTAGAAGTAGAGTAGATAATGAAAAAAATATAAAGTGCTATTCTCAGCAGTCCTCATTTTTAAAATGATTCTTCATACTTTAATCCATTTTTATCAGTGTTATTGAAAAGCAGTTAAGTTGAAGCACTATTAGTTAGAAATGAGTAAATATTCTCATGTCTTCATTTAAATGTCTAGTCACTGAGAGATTTGAACTACCCCTGTTCCTCACACAATTATTTTGGGAAAGTAAATAAATACATACGATATCTTTCCTCTAAACAAAATTAGAGTAATAAAAATGCACTCCACAAGTAAACTATATATAGCAAAATATCCTCCAGTAATTGTAACACAGAGCTGATTACCCAAACCAGCAGAAACTATGCACAATCATTTTGAATAGGGGAGATAGAGTAGACATCTGCTGCCTCCAAGTACGGACAGATGAGCCTTGTTTTTTACATTTTGATCTTGATACCATTCTCCGTCTCGCTCTATTGGTCCAAACAGGTAAAACAACAGGAACCCCCTCACCATCTTCACTTTGGGTTCTGCTGCCTCAGACAAGCTGTCAGGCTGAGGGTTAATAAACACAGAAAACCTGGAGGTGGTCCAAATATAGTGAGCACCATGAAGACCAAGCTCAACCCTGCAGGCCCCTCAGCCAGAAGGAACATTCTTGGCACCCTGCAAGCAGTACAGGCTTACCCATGGAAATGAAGACGTATGATCACAGGCAAGGTGCTCCTGAACTCTAAGGTAAGCACGACCAGGACCTTTCTGCAGGTTTATTTTTAGAGATGGGTTGCTGCCACTTATGAAAAACTGTTACCTGTAGCAGATAAAAAGATTAAAAGCCTGACAAAGGCCACAGATAGTGTTTAATGAATCTAGCTGCCTCTGTTACATTATTTGAGGGAGGTTTTGTGACTACAGGTACCTGGAGATAGTCTGAATATAGTGAGGACCTGCGTTAGCAAACAGAGGATCCCGGCCCTAACAATAGGAGGAACACGCAAAGTGAGTGATAAACTAACTGCAGGCAGGAGATGGGGAAACAAGAAGCCTAAGAACTGGATTTCGTTGTTGGTTAACAGAGTGCCAACAGCATCCCTTTGTTTAAAAAGTTTACATCTATGAAACATAACTTTCCAAGTTCTAATGAAAGCCAACTAATCCTTTCCCCAATGTGAGATAAATTTCCTATAAATGTCTGGAGTTAAAATGCAGTTGAAATTCAGGTTGGCATCTTATGCTGTGACAATAAAGCAGATCTTTGCATTGTGAACAGGGTCTCCAGTGAACACCTGCTAGGGTTTATTCTTTTTCATCGGTGGTTACAATTTCACTGATGAAATACCCATTAAAGAGAAAATCAATATCTGAGCTTAACCGCCTGCTTTGTTTTAGTGCCTCAAATTATTTTAAAAACTGATTAACATAAATAACTCACTATTTAGGAAATACAACAAGTGAATGTTTCACATTGTTATCATCCTCAAAAAAAATAAAATAAAATAAAAGTTACCATTTACTTAACGATTCACTCATCCACTTAATAAAAATAAATGAAAGAACTAATAAAAACATCCACATTTTCACTTCCCAAAGTCTAATTTCATACTTGCGTTAATATAAAATAAAAACGAAAAATAAAATGAATATAAACGAAAACATTCTATTGTCAAAAATAAATATTTTTACTTCTAAATATGCTTATACCTAAGAGATAACTTGTAGGACCTCCATAAAAAAACTGTTTCCCACTCACTTTTTTCTCTTTCTTAGTTTATAACAGCCAGAGAATCTTGGGGGAGTGTAGTTTAATCTGAACATAATTGGAAAGCAGGTTTCTATTTTCTAATCTAAACAAACTCACCTTAAAAATGTATAGAATTTGGATTCCACTTAACAGAAAAGTTAAATAAGTTAAATAATTCCATTTAAACAAAATGTGACATTGCATTTCTGTTCACTGATACACTGTTTAATATGGTTCCCTGTACTTTCTAGAACCTCACCAAGGCATAGAAGCACAGGCAAGTCTACTGAAAATATTAACAGATGGAGGCCCAAACCTGCACCTCAACCGACTGGCCGGGTAGCCTGAGGTTTCTAGGCCCCCATCCTGGCTGGTTGCATTTGCATCTTTATAGATTCCATGGAGATATAGATCCTTCCGTCTCTCAAAAAGCTGTCTAGTTCTAGCCACCACTTCCATGGTTTTACCACATGGGCTGCCTCATTTATTCAAGCAGAATTTTTCTCTCTAAGATCTAAATGAGAGCACGTCTTCCCTCCTCCTCGGGGAATAATCCAAGAGATAGGAGGTTCTTAATAAAACAATTAATTGTGATAAATTTCTGATTTTTGCTCCTGCGTCCAGGGCTATTTCCATGGCAACACCCTCTCCTCCTATTGTTGGGTTGCTCTTCATTCACACAGCAGGTTAAGCCCAGGGCAGCCAGGGCAGGCTGATGGTCAGCCTTTATTTTCTCTGGCCCTTCAACAAAGGTTAGTTGAGGTCACCAGAAGCCAAAGGGTAATTACTTTTTCTCCACAGGGTTAAAGGTACACAGATTGCTATTGGGACAACTGTATGGATGACCTTCAGCTTTTAATGTTCAATCTTCTTTTCTTTCATCAGAGTGAATAAGTCGGGTATAACAGTGGCGATGCACCGAGGTACCCCACTGTAATTTCTATTCTGTAATTCAGAATAGCAAGCCAAATGTCTTTTTATTTTGTAAAGCTACTATATATTAGTATAATATACTCTTGGAATCCATCAGAAAACCCAGTGTATAAAAGGCTTCCTATCCTTTAAATAGGGGGAAAAAACAACCAAACAAACATGGCAGAAAATTACAGCCATTCAGTGGTTTTCTTATTTGGTTAATCTGATATTCATAATTTCCCAGGGTTCGGTCATTTTCCTGAGAGTGTGTTCTTTAACACTGATAAAAAGACTGGCTCCATGAAGCATCTGGGGCTCTATTTTTCCCCCGCTTCAAACACTAATTGCAGCCTTGTCCCTCTGAACCGATAAAGAGTTGTCAGATTAAAATTAGTTTTCTCTGCTTCTCTGTTCTCAAAGACAATAGTTTAGGGGAGTGGGGATCTTTTGAAACTGAATACGTAAAACATGTTGCCCATTCAATTTGGAGAGCCATTTTGAGATTTCAGTTCTTTATTTCACTCTGGAATGTTTTTAAAGGATCATTATAGGCTCCAAAAACAAAGCCAGCCCCGAGCCTGACAGAGGCATTTGCTATTGTTCTACCACGGGCAAAGAGACTTTCAGCTCCCTGGACATGATGGCTTTGCTGATGGTCCATCTCAACAGATGCTTTGAAGGGAGGACAAGCCCCTTCTTGAGGGAGGGACCAAGATGATTTGAAAGAGACACATGACCATTCTGGAGCCTTATCCAGAGGGAAACATCCCCCTGAGTCTCATCATCTTTGTCCAAGAGGTAGCCTTGATGAGAAGAGCATAAGGGAAAGAGGTGAAGACATTGTTTCTGCCCATTTCTCAGATTCACCCATGTGCAATCTGAGAGCAACCAAGCTCTTTCTTTTCCTTCAGTCCTCTGTCTCCCTAGATTGCACTGACCTCACTGTCTCTCCAGCCCCTCCCTCATTGTCCTCATTTTGAGTCATCCTGCTCCTGAGCTCACAGGGAACTCTCCAGATCCACCTTCCAAGGCCACCACTTTATCATCTGGTCTCTCCATTTGGCTTGAACTTACTGTCTCAGCCTTTCCTGATGGGCTACTGAGACTTAGTCAAGCAGTCTATAGCTAGCCTCATGTGTGTGTGACTTCACCCTCCCTGGGCTTATGCCATCCTCTCTAAATGCCAATCCTCTCTTCCAATTTCTCCTTCTTTGAAAGGTTGGTTTAAAATTTAGTTCTTCAAAATGAACTACCAAGCAAAATAGAGACAGACTCATAGAGAGCAGGCAGATAGGTCTGGTGGTGGTAGTGGTGGTGGGGAGAGGTGGTGTGGGGGGGGGGGAGGGGGGGAGTTGAGCAAAAAAGAAAAAAAAGAGAGAATTCATGGTATCATATCCCAATCTCCCAAAATAATCTCCTTTCTGTTTTCAATGACCATGAACTAAAATATGCTAATTGATAATTAAGGGAATAACAGAAAGTAAAACAAAATATAACCACACCCAGGGATATTTTATTTTAGAAGGAATTCCTGAAGTCTTCAAGTCTTCAATAGCACTTTTCTGGATGTAGAATGATCAGCAGTAGAGACAATATTTGGAAAAGGAGATAAGAAACCTAAGGAGGCATGTGTCAGGGTCTGGCATGTGACCTGGCTGCATACAACCAGATGAGGGAAAGGAAGGAGAGATCTAGCACTGCCCACAGCTGGTTGACAGCAGGCCCTCACTCATAAAAAAAGAAACTGCTGTTTTCTCAATCACAGACTATATATAGCCAAAGGGACCAATTGCATTCTCTAATCAGGGCTCTCAGACCAGAGAAATTAAATGAAGGCAAAGCTGTCAACTCCTAAAGCTGGCTCTAGCTGGTTAGCTGGGGCTTAAAGGATTGTTAGGAAGAGGAATGGGTTCATGCAGGGTAAACTTTAGGAAAGTTATTCTTTTCCTTTCTGCATAATTTCTCCCCTTTCCGATCCCCCCCTCCCTCATCATCCCCAGATGCCACAGCTCCCCAGACTCCTGTCTCACATGGGGGTTTTAACGTCAATAGACCATATTTTCCTTAGATTTGGTAAGGAAGGTACGTGGATAAAACAGCCATAAACAATGCCTCTTTAATAGTGGCATTCAGGCATTTTGGATTTGGGTGAGGGAGATGTTTAGAAGTATCACCTTCTCAGATCCTGTCAGATCACCCGTTGAGAGCTCTCTGCACCCAGGACAAATTCAAAGCAAAGTACCTGAGATGCATTTAGGTAGAAGCTTCAGGCAACACAATAGATCACACATTCAATCATTCCAAAATGGACATGAATATTCTTCCTCTTTAGGAAAGAAACTCAAGCATTTGCCCTTAGCTTCTTACTATTTCTTAAAACTCTTTATTTTCCCTTGAAATACAGAACCATTGGGTTCTCTGTCCTAGAGAAGGCTTCTGTCTTTCCCATTTTGTAGAGAAAGTGTTACTAAAAGGTTCACCATAGAGGAATTTTCACAATAGAGTCTTCCTCATGTGCCAGAAATAGATGTGACTTGTCATCTCTTCTAATTGGTGTCTTCATATGTGTGGTATAGGGCTGTCCCCTATGGAACCTGCAGTAAAAACTTCTCTAATAGTTGTGGAGTAGATACAGAGTGATGGAGAAGTGCCATGGTCCAGAGCATCAGGCCTTGGTGCCAAAAGAGTGATGAGTGCTCAGGGTTCCAACACTGACTACCTAGCATCTTAGGGTGACATGGTATTCCAAAGCTTGGAGCACTCCCAGGGCTGACATGGACTGGGACCTGGGAAGAAGACTGGCACAGTGCTGCTCGAGTTTTAGCATGCATAAAAAGCACATCTCCAGATCTCACTTCCTGAGAAGCTGATTCTGCAGGCTCTCACATCTGCATCAGCTGATGATGCCGCTTCCCACACGGAATAGCATGCATTGTGGTAGATTTCTTTTCTCTGGATTTCACTCATCACACCTCTAAAATGGACCACCATCTTTACATTGGTCAAAGGATTTCTCACCTACTCAGAAATGCTTGTGATTTCTAGATACCACTCTTTCACTTTCCTGCCTCTCTGCTCTGGTTTTCATTTCATTTGACATAGTCCTTTAGTTTGAATAGATTATATGGGCCCTTAAGAACAGCACTTTTCCGATTTTTATTCAACTACAAGGCAACTCCAGTTTCCTGCTTAGGCAGGAAAATATTGTTGCTCTTCACCAATCCTCTGTATCTAGAGAACCCTTTTCCACCAATTCCAAATCCTCACCTCCCTATCAACCATTACGTGATCCCTTTTCTTCTTAATCACAGATGAGCTAAGAGATTGCCAAGAGACACCAAAAGACATCATCCCTTTCCCACGAAGCTTGAACTGTTGGGTGGCAACTTAGTGCAACAGTGAAGTGAGTGCATGGGCTCCCGCGCCAGACAGACAGGTTCAGTTCAGATCCCGACTATGTCTTTTATTAGCTCTGACCCCAGAAAAATAATTTAGCCTTTCTTAGCCTTTCTTTACTTTTCTACAAAGTGGGAATGATGATAATATAAACCTCATGGGGTTACAACAATATTTGAATAATATAATGTATACGGAGAGTTTTGTCACAGTACCTGGAATAAAGGAGGACCTGAATAAATGGTAGCTATTATTTGTATAAAGGCCACATTATGAACAGATGGCACCAGCTTTAACAGTCCAGCTCAGCAGCTTTCTTGTTAGGTCATTTTAGGCAAACTAATATATCTTTGAGCCTCAGCCTCTTCATTTTTAAATGGGGATAATTCATCCACCCTCCAGAATTGCTTATGAGGCTTAAAAAAAAGATATTTAAACTTCCTAGCACTGTTCCAGAAGATAACCAATGACTACTACAAATCATAGTATTAGTTAATGTATTTTCCTGTATCCAGTTAGGGTGAGAACATAAGTCCTGCCTTTGACTTTGAACTCCAGGCTCTGAACAGGCCTTGAAGAGCTTCCTACAGCTTTCAGCCTCCAATTAAAGTAACACCACTAGTTAACTTCTGTGTTCACGGAAACCCAGCCAAGTCATTTCCACAGGTGGTTCCAGATTTTAGGATTTCATAGGCCAATAAATTTATATATGCTTTTTTTTTTTTTTTTTTTTTATCATGGGGCTTATAACGGGGCACCAAGATTCTTCCCAGGGAAGAGGTTTTGATTTTAGTAGTTTTAACTACCATTTATGAGCACTGTCATCTCATGAAAGAAAAGATACTTTGTCATTAAGAAGTAGAAACACAAGTCAAGAGAAAAAAGTCCACCTCATACACACACACACACAGTGTTGTCTTCTTATTTTACCATTAATATGGAATAGGTTACTATGGAATGCCAAGCAGTCCACAAATATGAGTGGGGTCCCCTGACTTACATTAGCTTGGAGCTGGCCTCACCTGCACTCTAGAGCTTTTTCTTACTGTTCCTTGGCATAGGTAAGCAGCACAGGGACATGCTTCTTCTGGGTCCTAGACCCCTTGACCACCTGCCCTTTCTGAGCCTCTAAGGAGTGGAAAGGTTGAAGACCATCTTCTCCGAAGTTGTGTGGTGTTCTCACAGCCTCTCTGAGGTTGACTTCTTTGTCCAACCAGGTGCATGCTGCTAGGCGGTACTTTCCTGCTCTTTTATTGTTTCCAAACATCCCCCATGTCGCACTTCTGCTGCTTAAGCATTTTGCAGAGAGATGCTCATTTATCTGCAGGATGTTGTGCATATTATTATTCCCCTTTCATGATATATAAATTGAGGTCCCAAGGGGCTCTCCCCAGGAACCCAGAAATGAGTCCCTGTCTATACCCTATTTGAGTCCCAGGACAGGATAAAAACAATAAGAAATGGATGTCTCTAGTGGGCAACAATGAGGCTGCATGAGCAGAACTTTCGTCCAGTGTCACCAGCTGAACACTGTTTTGTTCCGTGTCAATTCTGTGGACATTTACTGAATCCCTATTAGATGGTATGCTAGGCGCCTAGAATACAAGTATGAAGAAATATAGACTCTACTCTCAAGGCAACAGTCTACAATTTATTTCTTCCAATAGCCCAGGAAGAACCTTGTGTAATTTTCATTCACTATACCAAAGATCCAGACCAGCAGGTGTGATGTAAGTGCCTCAGGTGGACCAGAAAAGGCAGCCACAGGGCATAGATTCAGTGTGAAGGGCTCTCAGGAAGTTTATGTGGTGTTAATCTATATGTAAAGACAGATTTTACACAGTTCTTTCTGAAGGGTTCTGCCTTCTCCCTAAAGGTATGTGATCTTTCCCCCCTTAAAGATATCTGAAAGATTTTCACAGATTTTTATTCACTTTAATATTTTTGTCAAAAGCAAATTCTGCTGACTGAATAAACAGAGGATAGTGGGAAGAAGTAGAAAGACACTGACCTGGGGTCGTATAAACAGGCTCTAGTCCCAGCCCTGCAACCAAGCAAATTAATGCCTCGCGGAAGTCACAGGACCTCTCTAGACCTGTTTCCTCATCTGAAAAATGAGTCAGTTAAACAAGCCATAACAGTGCATATAGCACTTACTATGTGCACATTCTCGGGGCTCTGCACATATTACTTCACTTAATCCTCACAACTCTATGAGAGAGGAGATAAGTGCAGATAGAGCATTTTTAGTTACTACTTTACAGATGAGGAAACTGGGGCACAGAGAGATTTACAATAGTCTTGCTCTAGGTCCTGTAATGAGTAAGTAGCAGAGATGGGATTTAGACACAATCTATTTCTAGCATCTGCACTCTTGGTCACTATGATGACCTGCCTTTCAGCAAGTGAGGACAACTAGATGGTACTAAAACCCCTTTTAATGTTTCCATTCTGTTGATCTATGAGTTTAAGATGGCCCCCAAAGGTTCAGATTCCATATTTTAGGCCAGTGAAACAAAGAGCTTATGAAAAAAACAATTTATAATCTATGAATCAAAATTACCAGCTCATACAACGTTAGGAATAAAGTGCTTTCACAGATATGATCACTTTAGGTCTTAAATGGATCTTGCATATCTAAGGAAGGTAAAAAGCACCATTTACCAGACCAGGAAAAGGAAGCCCGGAGAGGTCAGGACTTGATTATGGCATCAGTAAAACCCAGGGGATGAGTCTTCTCAAGCAAGACTGGAAGCCTCCAGGCTGGTGTCCTAGGGCCCATTCAACCTGAGTCACACATTTCTGCTTGGATTCAGAGAGCCCCACTGAATTCTGAGTAATGACACAGAAAGGAGCCCTTCCCTCTGAGGCTCTACTCTGTGCCCCTTCAGTTCTGGGACTCTCACAGGAACACCAAGGTATCTGGCCCTGCAATCAAGGGGGTCAGCTCACACAAGCCATCAAATTTCAAATGCATATGGGGGTCACTGCAGAATGAGCTGCTCTGGCCTTGAACTCCATTCCAGGCCTTTTAAAGAGCCATCTAACCTCACAGCCTCTGCTAGCGCTGCTCCTCTTTCCTCCATGTTTACAAGGCAGCTTCTGCCCCCACCTAGAGGAAACTGTGCTCTTAGACATCACCTGGAACTTACTGGCTGCTTGTTCCCTTAACACACCTGGTGCTTTCCCAGCATTGAGTTTCTGATCACATCTTCCCCTTCCCCTGGAATATGCATCCCACCATCCTGCTTTCAGATCCTACCCATATTTGCAGACTTACCTCACATGTCACCTCTTCCAGGAAGCCTCTCTTGGTCCTTCCAGTCAGACGTGATCTATTTTCCTTTGACCACCCACAGTACTTCTTGTGCCTTTCTTATCACACACTCAACTTCTGCTTTTCCTAATGCGTTGGGCTTATGCTTTCTTATCTCCTTCATGTTCAGGCAGCTTTTTACTTCTTGGGAATGCCAGGAGCAGTGCCTTGCACTGATAAATGTCTGCTTGACCTGAAATTAATCTTCCCTCATTCCACAGAAGGATTTGCTCTGCAAAAATATATGGCAAAGAAAAGGGATCATTAGACCCTAATGTCTTTCCCAAATTTCACCAATTGATTTTTTTTTTTATCAATTCCTGACTGACAGAGCTCAGCCCTAGAGGCGAGAACATCCTCTCAGTAACTGCCATGTAGCCTGTCTCCAAAGAGGTTTCTGAGTGTGAACATGTTGGTCTGAGACTCTGTTCACTGGACCTGCAGCTGCTCAAGGTCCACACAGCACAGCTGCTGTTTTAGCCCAGAAACGGAGAGCTGGGGGTGATGTGGCGCAGGAGACAGGATCAGGAAAACGTCCTCGCTGGTTCAGGGCGCTGTTTTCACTCGAACTCCTGGTCCTTACGGAGGGAGGGGGGGGCCGAGGAAAGCGACGTGCTCCATCCTTCTTTTCCCCTCCCATGCTTTATAGTCCTAATGTATTGGAGAAGGGGGACTGTTACTTGGAATTTTGACATTTGCCAAAAGTTTAAGTTTAAACTATTCTGGTGGAAAAGAAAAACCTAATCTTTTCTCCTAAAGACAGTAAAATTGGCCAGCATAAGAATGCTCTCGAGATTTTGAAGAGTCTCCTTTTACAAATTACTCTCTGTAATTTGTAAAATGCTGTTCTACATGGTAGTTCAAAACACCACGACCGGTATTTGGTTTTTCAGCTCATCAGCACGTGGATCTGGAGAGCTGGGACCAGGCACCGTATGTGAACCACACAGAATTCTGGGTTGTGCGAGCTGACCCCCTTGATCGCAGGGCCAGATCCCTTGGTGTTCCCGAGAGAGTCCCAGCACTGGAGGGGAGCAGAGCAGAGCCTCGGAGGGAAGGGCTCCTTCCAGTGTCAATTTAATGCCACAGATACACTGCATACATGTGAACTGTGACTCTTTGGATGCCACAAGTCATTGTAATGCCTCAGAATTTTGTGTCCCTCAAACACTGATCCCATCCTCATAGCCCCGGGGGTGGGGTTTGATACCCTTCTCTTAAGAATGTGTGTCACAGGCCTGCCCTGTGGGTTGAGAAGCAGCAGGACACTTCCTGGGCACCACCCTGGGCTTCCTTTTTCTCTCCCTCTCCCTCAGACTCAGCATGAGCCTTGCAGGCACAGAGCTAGAAGGCCCAAAGGGCCTGGGCGACTGCTCTGTGGAATGCCATAGCAATGTGAGGGCATCAGGGCAGAGAGATTGACAGCAAGTCCAGAGAAATGGTGTGTTTCTGTAAAATCTTAGGTTCCACAGTAGTGCTGAGCTAATAAACACAAGACATGGACTAATGGGTAAAACTTTCCGCAATAAATGTATCCAAAGAATAGCATTACAGGGACATCTGTAATATTTTCACAAATAAAGATAAAATTTTTTTAAAAAAAGAATAGCATTACAGATTTCAAAAACTGGTTATACATTGCCCCTTTTATCAGCAAAAGGTTATAAAATTGGGTTTTTCCTTCCATCTAATTCACTTTTCCAATATTATAATTAACTTGAAAAATAGACCTCAACTTCTGCACTTTCCCTTTTGCCTGAACACTTTATAATCACAACAAAATGATTCCAGTTATTAGCTCACTTTAGGCCAAAAATAAGAAGGCTAACAACACATTAACATTTCCATTATCAATCAGAAAATTGCTGGTCAGCTCCTTGAATGATATATTGTTCAGCACATTAAATCCTTCAACTCAGCAAAAATGTATAAATACTTTTCCTCCTGAAAGTATGGCTTCAGAGAGACACATGCAAGGTAAATGGGAGATGAGTGTAATCAGTTTAGATCGGTCTAAATGGAAGAACAACGGGTTGCTCTTTTTCCTTTGTCTAATATAGTAGCTGAGTGCCTGTGGTACCCATTCTGACGCTCATTTGATGCCCATTTGGGGTTAAAGAGGTAGCAATGAGCAGCCACTCGAAAGCTTCTCAGCCTTTGGCGTTGTGCTCGCGGTCAGCCACCTGTTCCACACACAGCACCTCGGGAGAGAGCCAGCGGACATCTACCAACGGGTGTCACTAAAACGGGGTTATTCGCCTTTCACCTGTGCAACTGAGGCCCCGATTTTCCTGTTCAAGCTCGTGCCATCTCTGCGTCCCAGTCACTGCAGACTCCTCAGGTTTATTATTAATCTCCTCCTACGCATTGCTTCCTGCCAACATTTAGCAATCTCAGTAGCGCTTGCAGGGGAATCTCCTCCATGACACTAGCTTTCTCCACAAAACAGAACAAAAACATTTTTTGTTGCTTTTTCGGTTGACATTCCCTTAATAGTGTGTATAACAGGGGAAGCAAACTAAGGCTGTGGGCTAAATCCACTTACCTGCATCTGCTTCCCTACTGTCTAGGGCAGTTTTCCCTATAAGAGCAGTGCCGAGTAGTTAAAACAGAAACTGTTTGACTTGCAAAACCAAAAATAATTACAGTCTGGCCCTTAACAGAAAAAGTTTGTTGAACTCCATTTTGTGACATGGATTTGTCTAAAATAAAAAGGGGGGAAAATTAAAACTTTTCCTTTTATAGTGTTAGAATTCAGATTTTAGTATTACTTTTACAGCAGAATAATATATGATTGTTTTTCTAGTCCTGGGAAAGAAATTTGGAAATATAAACCCAGAAGTGTAGTAAAAACATTATTGATAATGATATGGATTGTATATCAGCCATCTGTCATTTTTATTGAAAAGCAATATTAAGTTTTCTCTTTGAACAATAACCATATAAGCCCATTATAGAACAGACTGGCATTTTCCCAAAGCAAGGAAGCATGTTTGAGAAATGGACATAAAGTAGAATGTTTTTATACCTGTATATAAATTTAACAGTAATATCCAAAATGATCTCCTAAAGCATATCAAGGCAAAAATATAGTGCAATTAATGTTATATTGTTGCTGAATGTGACATTAGTTGAGAATCAGAGATCTGAGAACGTGAATATAGCAATCAGCGACTGAGCTCACCTGTACAAGAGTATGTTTGCATCTAAATTTTTTTATGAAATCAAATATACATTTAACCTGCTAATCTTTATTAAATACCTACTATTAAATATATTAAGTATATTAAATGTCTACTAAATAGTACTAAGACACAAAGCTATAACACTCTCAGAGAACTTAAAATATAGTAGAGATGCTAAGATTTGCAAACATATTCCCTAAACTCTATTTTACATATTTTTTAAAATTTTAGCATATTGAACAGAGCTAAGAAAAGCTTTATGCTTGAGTTAAGCAATTACTTGATTACCGTAACTTTAACAGTATGAAAAAAGCTAATTGCATCACAACCCCAAAAAAATGTATCTGTCCTTCCCAGGTACCGTAGTGACTAAAATTCTATTATATTTTAAAAATTCATTTCTTTAGGTTAAGCTTTGCCCCAATTACCTCCCAATCCCAATGGGTTATTTATTTATGTAGAGTTTCCTAAGCATATTTAAGTGCTGGCATTTTAAATATAAACATCACTTAAATAATTACTGCAATAGATTGCTTTTATTTTTTCTGGTAATCTCACCTAAAATGGAATTGCCTATAGATGATTTAACATGTTGTCATGTTATTTACCAGATCACTTTCCACTATAATAAACAGGACCCCAGCTCCATGAAGGCACTGGGAACTGCATGTGAAGGATCATAAAAGGGAGACAATATATACAAAATAGGGGGGTCCCACAAAATAAGCTTAAACTCCTCACAATTTATCAAGACTGGGTGTGTGTAAGGAGTTAATGTTTCCAAGAAAATCAAGAGTCAGAAGCAGAGAGAAAGGTGAGCTTCTCAGTTACCCCCACACTCCTAAAAATCAATCAGAATCAATAGTCATATCGAAGTGGAATGATGGTGATAAAGGGATAGAGAAAAAAGAGATATTTCCCATAAATTGTACGTTATTGATGACTGACCACACAGAGGCTAATGCCCACAACAGGAATAAGCATTTATAAATTCATGCATTAAAGCTCTGTTCTGCTCTAATGCGAAAATAACCCTTTGTGAACTTAAGAGTTTTATGCTTTGATTATAGGAAGAGTTACACGAATTTATTGACTAAGCCCAAAGCAGAATGCAAGGTACTGAAATCAAAACAGAGCTGTAGGGAATTCAAATGCCTTATTATTCATTAATAGGTATTAAAAACTATAATAAGGTAGAAGACTTCAGTGAACCTATTTCAACTGACACTGAGTGTAAATATGACTCAATTAAATGACTGTGTTACTTGCCTGTCCAGCTATAGGTAATAAGTATACTCCAAATCTTAGCAATATGTGGTGTGTTGTTTTGTGTGTTTTTTTTGCTTTCTACTTTATTTGTTGTACTTACGCATATTTGACTTAATATATGTTGTAATATACAATTATTTTGCTGGGATTGTTTTTCTTTTTTACTTTGTGTCCATGTGCTTAGTTCCATGAAATTTGCCACATGTAAAGATTTACGTAGCTACCACCACAATCGAGATACAGAACCCCCAAGTGTTCCCTGTCTGCCCTTCATAACCTGTCCCTAACGCCTGACAGCCACTGATCTTGTCTCCGTCTTTGCACTGTTGTCATTTTGAGAGAGTTATATAAATGGAATCAGACAGAAGATACCTTTTTTTGAAGATTCAACTATTTTTTTAAAGTACGTAGATGGCATATATATAGTCACATACATATATTTACTTGGTATAATGTAATGTTGCTTCAGGATTTATAAAAGCGTTTTTAAGTTTAATTGAGTCAATGTACAACAAGACATTGGAGACGGCTCTGGGATAAAATTGCCAGTGTGGACTGAAGGGTGAAGCATTCCCCCGACAGACAGCAGAGCTCTGTGCTTTAAGTATGGCTCATGTGCTGGCCGGGGAGCTCCGCTGGTTAGAGAATTACCCCTATATGCCAAGGTTAGGGGGTCTGATTCCAGTCAGGGAAAATATGAGAAACAACCAATGAGTGCACAAATAAGTGGAACAACAAATCTATGTTTCTCTCTCCCTCTCCCTCTAAAAAAAAAAAATATATATATATATATATATATATTTAAATAAAAAATAGAAATAAAAGTGGTGCAGTAGCTCTGAGAACTGAATTCCATGACGAAGCTCAAAGGCACCTTCTCTGAGAGTACCTGGAGCAAACCCCCACAGCCCAGAGCGCTGTCTTTGGGAGGCAGCGCTGGAGACCATGCACTGCAGGAAGAAGGGCAGCCTTGCTTCCCAAGCGCAGTGTCCGCCCACCTTCACTCGAATTTTCTAGCAACAGAGAAGCCCCATGAGTGATTTTGCTGAAGAAGGTGAAGATAAAGAGTTAATGACTTCTAACCAGGCCATAAATTAACCTGATTTTTTACAAATCTGAAGAAAGAGAGGTGCTCAGAAGGACTAATGAACACACACGTCTAAAAATAACTCCTCGTTTAATTAACAGAACACTACACAGTCACTCTAATTAAAGCTGCTGGGCAGGCTGAGGACAATCAGTTCCACATTTTTCACCTTAAAAAGTTCACTGAAATCATTGGGACTTTATGTAGAAATAGCAGGTGGGTGGCTGAGAAGAAGGGTGCCAGAGGGGGAATTCATCTCATTTTAAGCAAGGAAGAGTCAGTAGACTGAAAGTCAAGCTTGCAGAAGGTTAAGGTGATAAAGGGAGCCAGAGTGGCAAAAAACAAACAAAAAACTATCTCTTGTCCAAGCAATTTCCTCCGAAGGTCTTTGAAGGGGGAAGGGAGCCACTTGACACAGGAAGTAGCCACCTCCGCCTTCGAGAAGCTAAGAGCAGCCCTACCTGGAGGAAGAGTGGGCAGCTATTCAGAATGGAAGGATTTCAAGGCCCCATTCTAAACAAGAGCCAACATTTGCTGAGTGCTTATTTTGTGCCAGGAATTGCACTAACTGTGCTTACACGTATTACCTAGTAGAATACCACAAGCCATTGTACAGATGATAAAACTGAGACTTTAAAATGTCATGTTCTTTGCCAAAGGTCAGGAGCAAGTCACTGGAGGAGCCAGGAAATAGACCTAAGCCAACTGAGACACTGTGTTGCCTACTGAACAGGACCACTACCTCCTTCCAGGACCCCTGTGACAATTTAAGAGGGCCTGACACCTACTAGGTGCTCAATAAATGTTCCCAAAAAATCTCCTCCATTGGCCTATGTCAGACCCTAAAGAAATCTGCCAATGAAATTCATTTCCTTTGGGTGAGATTTTGTGTCTCCAACAGTACTCTGAAAAACAAACAAAATACAGGCAGCATATATTATAAGCATAAAATGTTTCTGAAAACTCCTACCAGATTTGAAAAAGGAAAGGTGGAACAACAGACTTATGTGCTCTAAGAGCATTTCTATTTTCAGAAAACTAAAATATTAGAAAATATACTTCTTCATGTAGACCTGGTCTTTGATATTTTTTCTACATCTGACACATTCTCTTTAAGTTTCCAGCTTAAATCCCAATGAGTGGCTGAACAAGCCCAACAAGTATTACACAGAATGATTTGAAACTTTTTTATATCAACAGTAGCACTTTTATTGTTTCCATTCATTTTTATAACATTTCAAATAGAAGAAATAGAAGTTAGACATATATTCATACATCACCCAAATACTGATATAGAAAAAGATAGTAATACTCCCAAGTCTAAACTGACAGTACATCAGCTTGAAATGTTTGTTCACCATCTTAATTCAACATAAAAAATGCAGTACGTGTATATTGATGTTTAACATATGGTGAACATGGAAAAGTCATGTGTTTCATTAAGCCACTCTATCAATTACTACCTCTGGGATTTAAATTTGTTAGGATACAAAAACAAATGACTACAGATTCCAAGCAAGAATGCAAATAATAAGGCAGATCAGGTATAAGCTTTAGGGATGGGTGGAGACTGTGGCAAACTTGGACAGCCCTTACCTCTCTGAATAGGACAGCTGGTGACTGCCCTTAGGAAGAGCAGGTACAAAGACACATACCATTTTCTGGATTTTATGCCCTACCTCAGAGCATCTGTAAAAAGGGACAGAGAAGGCAGAAGAAGTAGAAAGCAAAAAGACAAAAGGAAGAAGTTTTGTTTTCTTCACAATGTCTATTGCTAGCAACAGCTGGGGGTGTGGAAGGAAAAAAGAAGATAGAAAAGTCTAGAGACGTCTGTGAGCATGTTCAATATTGTGAGGAACAAGTCGGATGAATGAGATGAACCACTTCAGTCTCACCTAAGTGTGAGCTGATGACAACCACAGCAGTTGATGTTTCTGGGCAGCACTGTGTCCAGCTCCGTGCTGCATGATTTACAGGCATTACCACACACTTAATCCTGACAACAAAATCAAGTCTCCCCACTTTACTGATAAGGAAACTGAGGGTTAGAAACATGAAGCATCTTGCCGAAGATCATAACACTGTCAAATGGCCGAGAAGGCACTGAACCCAGATCACGGTTCGATTCCCGGGCAGGGCACATGCCTGGGTTGCAGGCTCCATCCCCAGCAGGGGGCATGCAGGAGGCAGTGGATCAATGACCCTCTCCCATCATTGATGTTCTATCTCTCTCCCTCTCCCTTCCTCTCTGAAATCAATAAAAACATTTTTTTTTAAAAAAAGAAACTTTGAGAAACATACCCACAAAGTGCAATTCATACCAATGTCAATTAATTATAATTTTTAAAAATTATGAGGCAAGGAAATTGAAATGCTCTCTGGATATTTAATCATATTAAGGAATTACTATTAATTTTCAGATGGGATAAACACATTGTGCTTATGTGGTTTTTTTAAATTATATTTCATCCTTTCGAGATTCATGCTAAAATATTTTATGGATTCAATAACATCTGAGTTTGCTTCAAAATAATCCTGGGATAAAGGAGATACATGTGGGAATGGTTTAGACATCACAGGGTTGGGTGTGAGTTAAAAATTGGTAAAGTGAGGTGATGGTAAGTGGGGCTTTTTACACTATTCTCTCTCTGTGTATATGTTTGAAATTTTCCAAAATAAAAAGGAAAAAAATCCACAATAAAAAGAAAAATAACACTTTTTGTCAGTTAGAAGAAACCTTTGAGAGTCAGGGAACTCTTATAAAAGGGAATGCCCACACATTTTGTGTAACCTATGGCTGATTTCACATAAATAAAAAAACCTTCGCACAAAGATTCTCCCGTTGAGCAGCCAACCTCCTGCGTATCTGAGCTACAGATCTTTCCAGTGGCCTACTTGTGCATCTCCACTTGAAGGACGATCTACAGGCAGAGCAAGTTCATGTCCAAAACTGAACTTTATATTTTCCAACCAAACCTACTTCCTCATTCCGTATCTTAGTACTGCAAACCCTAGCCACTCAGTAGCCCACTCGGTACACCTAAGAGTTATTTCCGATTTCTCCCTCTCCCTTATCTTCACATCACCTGCTTGTCATGTCTAGTCAGTTCTAGATCAGAAAGGTCCATCAACAATGCAATGGCCTAGACTCTGAGAGTTACAGAACTGAAGGAAGAAACAAAGGCTCTGCTCCTCACCGGGGACCATCTAAACGGCCCAACCCAGGGTAGCCAGCTACAAGGACACGTAGCCACAGGGAAGAGCAGTAGTGATGATAAGCCTGCCACTTTGAGTGAAGGTACCCCTAACTTCTCTGAGGGCCCTGATACTGTAAGAGCAGGTTGGGCATAACCCCACTCCCCATCTACCAGGAAGCTCATGATGAAAGCGTGTATCACTCAGAGAGTGATGAAAGTGTAACTCCCTCAGAGAGAAAGAAAAAACAAAACCTCTCCCATAACAGGACCAAACCACAGCCTGCAGACTACAAAACAGAAGAATGAAAAATGCTGAGCTGCTCTAACAGCCAGCTGAGATGCAAACAGCATCTGAATCTATGTGGCAATGCTACCCATGATTCATCCCCACAAGTCAAACTTGGAGCCAAATGAGCAAAAGAAAAAAATGGCATTTAACTGGAAAGATGCTTGCAACACATTTAATTTTGCATAAGCAATGTAAATTTCCCAAGGATTTGACCTATAGCTTAAAACCAGCCCATATATTGCTCCAATCAATTAGGCCTTCCTGCATCAGCACTTTTTCATTACAAACAGCTAAAGCCATCATGTGCTCTAATCAAAAGAAAAAATTCATACAGACTGGTTCATTTCCACTTATTTTTTTATTATTACATTGCTTGTGAAAAGAAAACAGATATAACTTCTAAAACAGATTTGAAGATCTCTGCAAATAGAAAAGATGAGTTGTCATTAAACTGCACCCATCTGAAGGGGAGAAATGGTTAGATGCTACTTAGTGTTGGTCTTGGGGCTTTTCAACATTTTGAGATTTTAAAATGTGGATTTCCATATATGAGAGATTCATTTAGAATTATCCAAGTCCAAAAAAAATTATACAAGTGTATATTTTATAGCTAGAATGAGCTCACAGATAATCTGTTCCACCCTTTTCAACCCCCCTATGGAAACGCTGCAACCTTTATGGTAGGATCTTTATTAATACTGATAATAATATTAATCAAGTATTTATTGAGCAGTTACCATGCACCAGGTGGTATGCAAAGCTCTTTCTATACTTTATCTCGTTCAGTCCTCACCAAATCCTATGAGATTGTCACAATCACTAACCCTATTGCATAGATGAAAAGGCTGGTTACAAATTAATGAATATTCCATTGACTCTTTCTATAAATATGAGGGTATAACAGCAGTGATTATCCCAACACAAAATCTTCAGAAAATTGTTTTAGTCTTAAACCTCAATGGAATAACAATTTCAAGTTTTCGCCTCTTAAAGCCTCAGAAAATATCTTCATAAGGAACAAAAGGTCATATCCAAGTATTTTCTTATGAAATTTCGGTTCTGTCACCCTGGGACTTATTCAGGATCTCCTTTAGCATTTAAGTCATTTCATTGTTCATTAGACTCTCTAGAATGCAAAGATATGAATTAGAACTAATGTCTTAAAGGTCAACTGTGTACCAGATATTATGCTAGATATTTAATTTTCACAATATAACTATGAGAAAGTATCTTTCATATTCTGTAGGTATAAACCCACAGCAAAGATATAAACGGCTGAAAGGGATTGTGACTGAAAGTTAGATGCAGGTTTTCTAATTCCAAGAGGAGGGTAAGAGACTAGAACTCCAGTTAATTGGTTTGCAAATGTGTGTGGAGGGGAATATTTTCAACAAAAACATTTTGAAACAAAGAGCCAAAGGGTGGATAGTTTACTGAAAGTTTTTTTAAAAATATTTATTCAATTCCTGGATCTGGATGACAAGACATAGAATGTTGTCACGGTCCCAAGCTTCTTTTGAAAATTTCAACATAGATCACATGAGAAGTGAATTCTAAAAGTTGGCAGCCCAATGCTCTTGCTTTCAGCCACATGGAGTCATCTGATCTTCATATTTCTATTCAGATCAGCATTAGGAGATATTTAAAAAAAGGTGCCTCAAATTTAAGCAAAAAAAATGGGAAATGAGAAATCACACCAACAGGAACACTCATGATTCCATCGATCATTTTTTAATCTGTGATTGTGTCCGATACTATTATCATGAATTTATAATTCAACCACAAAGTCAATAATGCTAGATGACTTACACTGTTGACATTTTGCAAAACTAAATTCAGCATTCTGCTATTCTAATAGTACTAGCAACAACCACTCAGAAATGTATGGTATGGGTGTATTCACTAGTGTCTTCTCATTCTGAATCCCCAAAATTGATCTCCCAGTTTCAAAAAGTATCCCTGAACCCCAAATACCAGGTGAACCATGCAACGTAGATCAATAGACTTTTCAAGTGCAATAATTGTTTCTCTCTGGGAGATTCCCATTAGTCCCAGAAGAAAGAATACTTTGATTGACCTTGAGGAACACAGCAGATGTGGATAAGCTGCGTGTGTTGCTGACCTTATCAGAAGAAAGCCAGGCCTTGAAAATCACAGGGGAACACCCTGGGCATGTGCATGTTGCCGATGGGAAACCAAACAGCTGGTCAAATGTGTGCTCTCTTTACAAACCAAACAAACCAAAACATGCAGACCATGAGCAGGGAAAGGAGAAAAGGAGTGTGTGAATTAACAATATCTCTTTATGTTTAAAATGTTCTCAAGAAATAGTAATATGAATGGAAAAAGAGGAGATACGTTGTTAGCATCTGGGAATTTTCAGCCCACTAGTAAAAATATTTTCTACATAAAATTTTGGTGGTCCAGTTTGCTCAAGCTCCTGGGGACAGAGAAGTTAACTCTGTTACCTTTGAATTCTACATTTCCTGCTCGGTTTAGGGGCTCTATAACCAAATAAGATGGCAGGAAGAAGATAAAGAATTAGCCAGATTGATTTCTCAGAAGGAGGGAGGGAGGGAGGAAGGAAGGGGGGGAGGGAGGGAGGGAGGGAGGGAGGGAGGGAGGAAGGAAGGAAGGAAGGAAGGAAGGAAGGAAGGAAGGAAGGAAGGAAGGAAGGAAGGAAGGGGGGAGGGAGGGAGGGAGGGAGGGAGGGAGGGAGGGAGGGAGGGAGGGAGGGAGGGAGGGAGGGAGGGAGAAGGAAGGAAGGAAGGAAGGAAGGAAGGAAGGAAGGAAGGAAGGAAGGAAGGAAGGAAGGAAGGAAGGAAAGGAGGGAGGAGAACCTAGGACACACTCTGGGAAGTATTGTCTTTGGAATGGGAAGAGTTTTTAGCTCCACTAAAATCACCACCCAACACCAATGAGGCCAGATGTCACTGGGAGAGGCAATCCCTGTCCCCTGCCATGAACTGGGAAAAGAAACTGAGTACAATGTTAGTATAGAAGAATTACAAGCCACTGCACCCTGATATCTCTGAGTAAGCACACTCTTGGCCAGATCATGTCATGCTACAACATTTGCACTTTAACCTAAATATTTACTCTGATTTATAATACTGGCTTGACATGAATTATTAAGCTTTCTGTATTGCTAATAACAAGAGCACACACACACAGAAGCATACACACACAGAAGCACACAAAATAATTCCAGAGCTTTACCTGTAATTGATGCTGTGAAAGAGACAACACTTTTTACTACATTTGAAACAAGGGCAATATTTTCTACTGTGAAAGAGTAGCAGTATCTGGTTTCATAATAAAGAGGATCTTTGTTAAAACAAGATGTTCCTTCCCACTATGATTTCATACCAGTACCTCAGTAGAGAGGAAATGTAGAATTCAAAGGTAACAGAGTTAACTTCTCTGTCCCCAGGAGCTTGAGCAAACTGGACCACCAAAACTCAAAACCACCTTTAAAGGGGTCAGCTTTCAGGTGTGAAATTTCTGGCATCACCCTCCTTTGATGGTAGTAAATGCTGTAGTGGGCATGAGGGGCTACTTCTCGCACCCATCGGGAACCAGAATGATGTAATGGAACTGTTTCTGGTTGACCACACAAGGCACAGATCACAATGGGGATGGTTCAGAGCCATGTACATGGACATTCACTATTTCTATGATCTCTCTCTTGCTGTAAAACCCAAGAAAAGAAATTATAATTGTAATACTCTTGGAGGCTTCAAAGAAAGTCTAGAAAAGGACAAATGATGTGTTTTCTGGAATTCAAAGGCAATTTACTGATACTTTACATAGACTTCATGACTTCACAGAACATGGTAAAGGAAGGTCTGCTCTCCCAAGGATAACCCTGGGAAATGACTGCCCAGAAATATACCCTTCATGACTTGTATGAAGATGGACAATAATCCTGTGGTCAAACCATTATTTCAGTTTTTCAGCAGGTCAAATAATTGGAAAAATGAGACAGAGAAGTGTCTTCACATATCTGTAATCATTAAAGAGCTGCAAGGGGGCATTCTTCAGTCGCAAGGGTAGAAGGTTCCTATTAGGTTTTCTGATGAAAGTGTAACTACAATTGCTATGTATCATCTTCCACTTCTCTTTACTGCCAATCTTCTTGAAAATTGAGCCCACTCTTGATGTCCCCCCTCTATTACTCCCATTCTCATCAGTCTGGCTTCTGCTACTGGGGGGATTCTCATACCACATTCAGTAGGGAATCAACCCCCCCAGTCCAACAACCTCTTCCACACTCACTATCCCTGCTGCCTTTTCTCAAATTCATTATTCGTGCAGTATTTATTGAGATACCACTAGATGCAGGCATTATTCTAGACCCGGGTGAAAACAGCAGTGAACAAGAGAGGCAAGGCCCAGCCCTCATGGAACATTGAGTCTAATAGGGTGAAGGTGAGATAAATAGATAATAACTGAGAGGGAAAAATGAACAGGAGTTTATCAACTAGCAAAAAATACTACAAAAAAAGTCAAATAGAGTACTAGGATAGACAGTGACAAGGAAGGGGGCTACCAAAGACAAAGGAGCTTTTGAGTACTGGAGCCAGACCACCTGTGTTCATATCCTGACTGTGCCACTAATTAGTTGTGTGACCTTAGGGGAGCTGTGTCACTTCCTTGTGCCTCAATTTCCTTGCCCATGAAATGGAAATAATAATAATACATGCCTCACAGGGTGGTTTTGAGGGTTAAATTAATAAGTGCTTTCTATAAGTGCATAGAACAGTGCTTCACATTAAGAGCTTAGTAAATGTTAGCTGCTGGCCCACTATTTCTATTACTATTCTCATTATTACTTACATTGGATGGTGAAGAGAGACCTGTCTGAGGAGGTAGCATTTGAGCTGAAACCTAAATGATGAGTAGAAAGCAGCAGAGGAAAGATATGGGGGAAGATTATTCCAGGCTGAAGAAAAGCCAAGATGGGAAAGTGCTTGAAAGGTTTCCAGGAATAGAATAAAGGACAGTGTGACAGGGTCATGGATGATGGGGAGAGTGGAGAGAAATGAAGTGAAAGTGGTGAGCAAGGCCAGATCAAGTGGGGTTATAAAAATATGGAGTGCCTCTCTGTTCTGTAAGTAACTGAAAAGTTTGCCCATCCACGTGGACTTTAGCAGGCTATTGTCCCCACGAGGGCAACCCAAGCAATAGCATAATTACCAGCATGTGTGTACAGCTTTGCTTCTTACTGACCATCATAAAACACTAGATAGGTAGTCAAGGGATTTGGATGTGGTTCTTACTGGGTAAGTGATAGAAGACAAATGACTTAACTTCTCTACATTTGTTTCTTAATCTGTAAAATAAAATGGATTGAATTAGAGGTCCTTTCCAATCTGTGATTTTATAGCCCCTTTCTTGCATTTCTGCTAGATATGAAAACAGATCTAGGTCAGTAGGGCTACTGCATGCTTTATATAAAGCTATATCCTTCCTTTACCTATCCTATTAATGGGTTTGTTAATTAGAAAATAATAATCTTCTTGAGTTATATTGCTATGTAAAAGTAAAAACAACAACCAAAATCTGCCTTCTCTAAGACTGTGATTTTGTAAAAAAAATCTTAGCTTCTGGTAAATACAAAATCTGACTGCAAGACTTTTCACTTCTTCCTATGTGCAATTAACAGCAAACACCTCGTCATAAACATTTTTGAAAGGTCAGAAATGGCAACAATTTGCTAAAGAGATAAATAGTCAAATAAAACACTGCCCTGGTAATTCCTGGGCTTCAAAAAACAGCATAAATCTGATCAATAATAAGACACACAAAAGGAATTGTGGGATAAAGGGCGGGTCCAAATTGAGGTATTAAAAACTTGCCTTAGTCATTTTTTCCCCCAACACATCTTGTGTTGCAGCTGATACTGAAGCCGTTAATGGAAAACTCATATTTACAATGTTAGAAAAATAAGATTCTGGTTATGAAACAAAAGACTGTTTTAGGTTGAAGAAGTAAATAATAGTAAGAATAGAGACTTTTGCAAAGCCAAGGTAAGAACGTTTTCCCTCTGTAATAAATCAACTATTGAACTCAAATTCTGATTGTTATTTTCCATTGTATTTGTTGACTTTTACGCTTATCCTAGCACAAACCACAAGAGTTCAAAGAATGCTAATTTATTCCTAAAATGTATATGTATATATTTTAAGCTTGTCTAAAAAATAGCATGTTTTATTTATATGTTCCTATCTATTGCTGTTGTCTTAAGTGTAAATTTAACTTTTTATGTGTTGAAGAGGTAAGTTTATTTTTTAATTTTTTCATTGTAAATTTTAATTTTTTTAATCCAGGCTTTCATTTCCAGTTCTTAGTGAAGATTTTATATTCCTGGAAAAAGTATTTTATCACTGAAACTGCATTATACATTGATTATCTATTGTCTGTTCATATTAAGAAGCCTCTATTGTCACTTAATGTTTACTAAACAATCAATAAAATTTAACTGAAACCAGAATAAACTCAAACAAATAAGTGGGCTGAAATTCAGAGAAAATTGAGACCATATCCACTTTAGAAGGGCAGCCTTTGTGAGAAGTCATTTCTGCCTAAAAGAGCTAATTTATCTTTTTTAATGCCATCAAATTTAATAACGGATGACATGTCTTATAGCTTCAGTGATGCAGCAACTTGTCGATAACATGGAGAATTTAGAAACCAATTCATCAATTCATGATTTTTTAATTGGACCATGGATGGTTAATTTTAAGTCATTAGACTCTCCAATAATAAAACCCTAGAAAGAGAGAGTTATTGACTACAGAATTGGGTAGCTGTCCCCTATCTCTTCAATGAAAACTCAGAGCTCCTGTTCTGTCTCAATAACAGGTGGCACTTTTCACTTTGTGCACTTTTGGGGCAGGTTGAAGGTAAGTTGTGTGGAGTGGGAGAAAGTAAGGTAGAAAAAAAAGAAGGGTCTAGATAAGTATATATAATTATATATGTGAGTTATACTTATATTTATATTTATTTTACATATTTATTTACATATAAATATATATTTTGTTATATGTATATACACTTAACAAATACCTCTCTCCCAGACACCCACAGTGAGTCCAATATAGTCTGGGAAAATCAAAAGGAATACAGCTTTCTCTTACTTTTTTACTCAGAGGGGAGGTGGGATGGTTAAAACATTTCCCCATGTCTCAGTTCTGCACTTATTGATGGGTAAGGGGAACCAGAGGCTCAGGGACACTAAGAGACCTGTCCAAGGTCACGCAGCCAGTTAGAGATAGAGTCAGCCATCCTCCAGATTTCCACACCCAGTAATCAGTCCACTCCACCAGGCTACTCTCCTCTCCCCTGACCAATAACATATCCTCTGACACTCACAATAGAGAAATTAATGAGTCTGCAGGTTAAAGATTCATTTTAAACAAATTGGTTCATTATTATTTAATTGAGGAGGCTTTGGAGCAATAAAAACCTTGCTTACCAAAACTAGATAAGCAGCTCATGAAACATTGAGCTGAAGAAATGCAAAAACTGTCACAAGTCAATATGTGCTGCCTTTCTGTTTGATAAATGCCACCCAATAGCTTCAGAAGTATCAGAACTAATGGTGTCCCGGCACTCTGTAGGCATACATTAATGGGATCAGGAGCATAAAATATAAACAATAATGTACATATTGATTATTCCGGACACTCGAAGCCCAACAAACATTTGAAAGGTCAGTCATTCTGCTTGCATCAAATTACAGTTAAGTCATTTGCTTGAAGCTGGAAACTTGGCTCTCCATGTAAATTTAGCTTGTGACCTATAAACTTAATCACGCCATACCTCTATTAGCCCCCTTAGGTTGTCTGGCATGAAAAATATACTGTAGGTGCTTAACCCCATAAAGCATGTACAAATAAACAACAATATACACATTGCCAGGAAGGCAATACAATACACATATTGTATAGGTGAAATCTAGGCTATAGGCTGAATAAATATCATGAAACAGCATTTTTCTCCAACAGAACATTTTCAAAGGTTTCTGTAAGTCAATTACTACATGAGCTTACAAATGGAAATGTATGCTTTCAGGATGTTTCAAAAATATACACATTTAAGAAGTACAATGTCATAATTATTTTTACTTTTACCTAAAAACTAAAATCTGGTTTGACCGGGTCACACTAGAGTTGAGGCAATTTTTTCTACAATGAAAGATTTACTCCTTTTCAGAGCTCCTCTGAAACAAAATTTTAAAATTTGAAGGTTGTATGGTTTCCGTGGAGAGGAGCCCATCCCTTTGCCAGCACTTTCACACCCAAAGGCACCTCTCCTCCAGAGATGGGCTTCTATCTAGCATGCTTGCTGGGGCTCCTACATCTGGACAAACTGGATGGTAGGAGACAGTTCACAATCCCACAGCCCCAGTCCCTTTTCTGAAGTGATAGGTCCCTCAGTGGAGTCAATATCCCCTTGCTGACTTTTAAAAAGGGCAAGAGGGACTTTGAGAGGCTGAAAGAAAGACTTGCAATTTATGTCCCCTTTATGAGAACTGGCAAGGGTTGGAAGTATTCCACCTCTCCTTGACAAGGGCTCCAATTATCCTCAGCTCAGAGAGCTCCCCATTTGCTGCTAAGGATCATTGTCAGGGTAAGAACCAAGCTTTCAGAAATGTCTCCCACTGATCAGGAGGGTGAGGGGAACTGAAGCAGGACAATGCCATCTGTAAGAGGCCTTGCAAGAAAACTTATATAATTTCCTCTGGCAGAAGATATTGCTCTGTCTGTAGAAGAGTGAAAATATACCTGCCTTTAGGCTATCAGTTTTAACCCTAAGTATACTCAACTGTTCCCTTTGAGTAAGGTGACCCAATTCCCTCTTTCTGAATTTTACATTACATGAATCTTTCACACTGATTCATCCCAGATTCTACAACAGCTAAAACCAGACAATTTGAAAATCACATTTCCTTACTCATGAATCACATCAGTTTTAAAAACACTTTTTAAACTCATATGACATTCACTAGCAATTGATAACCATTGTAAAATCATATATTTGCCATTTACATTAAAATATCATAATCCTAATAGTACAGCAGAATTAAAAACTCCAACAGAAAAAAATGGTGATATATTTGGGAGCCAAATGACCTGATTTTAATGTTAAAGATAACATTTTATAGTTTCCTAGTAAAATAATTGTCTAAAAGAGATTATTCTATTTTAAAATATACATAGAACCTTAAATGAACCAAAGGAATTAGTAAATATCAATTTAACCAAAATCCAATTATTACACTTGGTCGAAAAGGGAAGAGCATTTCAAAGACAGACCTTTTGTTTCCTCTTAAAGCAGATTCACTGTGGATAAAGTTCCTAAATGTACGTTGTATTCCATCAAAGTAAGTAAGCTTGCATTGTTGTTTTCCTGCTATGTAGATTTTAAAAGGCTCCAAAAACCTGAGTAGCTCTAACATCTGTTATCATAATCAAAACTCAAGTCAATCACATTAATATTTTGAGGGAAGAGAATTCGGGATTTTCATGTTTGATAAATTAAGTTATATTCTGAAATTCAGGCCATAACTTCATTTTGTTCTAAAGCTATTAGAATGCTAAAGAAAGGCAGCAGCTTTTAATTGCAAACACTATTTTTAGCATATCAAAATGTATCTTTTACTGAGTAAACTTTTAATCACAAAGACCTGCTGGCTAAGCATGCTCTAAAAAATAGTTCTTTGTATTTCAAAAGTTTTTCTGCACTTTAAATTTCAAACCAAGACTTTGATGATCAATGAACAAGAAAAACTTTTAATTTGAAGCCAAAAGGAAAAAAAAAATCCAATTTCCCCACTGCTTATAATAAATTCAAAAAATGTTCACACATCCAAAAATGCAGGTTTATAATGACACTTAAGGACAGAGCCATCTGAAATATCCAGTTGAAGTAACTGCAGAATTCTACTAAGGAGGTCTGCAGAACAAAAATAAATAATAAAAGTATACTTATCATATTCTCCCTTTAAATGTTTCCTCAAATGCTATGCTAATTATTCAAAGCTCAGGTCTAATGGGCAGACTACTTCTTCTCTACTTCTTGTTGACAATGTATCACAGGACCTTGCAATGGCTGTGTACCTCCCAAGCGCTGATCATGCCATTTCAGTTTTAGAAAAATGAAACTAGGCTCTCAGTGTGACCTGAGTTTCAAAGGACCGTGCTCTGCCACAGTACCTAAATGCGAAGGATTTCCTTTTGACACGAGGCTTGCGGTGATGTGAAAGGGAAATGAGAGTCCCTACTGGGACTGCGAACATCATCACATTTGTGAGGCCAACTGCCACACTCCTGCTTTTCTTGTTCCCTGACAAGGCTTGTCCCAGCCCTCTCTCCGGGAAGCCTTTGACAGCCCTTACAAACAACAGAAGCCAGCGGGAACGTGTAAGAACAGGTGCTGGAGCCTCCCAGGGCAGCCGCCTGCAGAGAAGGGGCTCCTCAGAGCAGCCCTGGGACATCCCACTTCCGAGAGCCCTCTTGCTCTCAGCCATTGCAGGATCGTGTTCTTTTCACACAGCAGATGTTTGGAAAGATTTGTGACAATGCATTATGACTTCTAAGCTGCTGTTGGTAAATTTTCTTGGTCAGCTTTTAAGGGAACTTTGGTGGAATCTCCAACAATATAAAGTAAGGATGGAAAAGGTCATTCGTGGGTTTGTGTTCAGATAAGGGAAACAATAGTAATGAAAGGCTAGGACTTCTCCCTGGTACTCCATTATTCCAGTTTACTGTTTTCTACTTCCTACCAATCTCAGCCAAGGGGACATTCCTAGGTTCAGGGGATCTCCAGCATTGGACAGGAAACACATCAGATAACACTTCATCCACAAACAGGACAGGAATATTCACACACTCCAGCATATTAGACCCCACTTCAGGGGCATCTGGCCAACTACTGTTAATCTTTAATCTTTTCATATATTAAAATCGCTTTGTGGTCAGAGTACTATGCACCATGGAGATAGTCACCTATACAAGTGAACAAACCACTCACATGGCTGCTATGGCTGCTTCTCAAAGTGTGGCCCATGGACCAGCAGCAGCGGCGGGAGCAGCAGCAGGCATCACCTGGGAGCTTGAAAAATCCCAGGCCTATCCTAGACTACTGAACAGAATTTAAGGAGATGCCCAGGTGATTCATAGGCAGATTCCAGTCTAAGAAGCTCCAGACTACAGTTTCTTACAGCAGCTCTGTGCTCAGGATTCACCAAGCAAGATGCTGCCCTCTGCCAAGGCAGTGATTTCCACTGCTCCAAGAGCACTCAGGGGCATTATCTAAGCCTCAAACTCCCCACCAAATACAGGCAAGAATCAATGAATCAAAGTTATAGTTGAGAAGACCAAAGTTAAGCAGTAGATGATTGGTGGTAGTAGGACTCAAACTCAGAACTCTCAAACCCTACACTCTGCCCTTTCTGTTGCGTCAGCTAGACCCTAAGGAAGAGCTGGCTCTTTCATGTCTGGGCCAAGAGATCTTTTTTTCCCATTGGTATAATTGGTATAGTAGAAAGAAGACTTCAAATCTTGATTCTGCTTTACTCACCCCCATGAGCTTGAACACATCAATATAAAAAATAATAATAATAATAGGTTGGAAGCCAAATAAAACAAACGATATTTACAAAATAAGGTGAATAAACTAAAAATAGAAAAGTAGGGCCATGGTTTACTAATAAGTAACAATCCTACAAAAATATTCAAGTTATAATCTAATTTGTAATCTAATTTCTGAAAATTTATCCTAAGAAAATACTCCCAAGGAAGTATTTGTGCTGTATGCACAAAAATGATCATTAGAGTATTATCTATAATAGAGAAAAACTGGAGGCAAGCAAAATATTCTATGCTTAGGATATGGCTAATGAAATTATGAAACATTTACTCATTTAAAATGATATTCACCAAGACTTGGCAGCAACATGAAAAATTCTGATATAATGTTAAGAGGAAAGTAGTTATAAAATTATGGTACATTATGATTCCAATTATATAAAGATAGGTACACTTCTAGAAAAAAATGAAAAACATTTGCAAAACCTAATCATATTCTGTCAAGATAAGGTTATAGGTGATTGTTTTCCAAACTTTCAATAGTTATTAAATTGCTTTTATTATTTCTTTTTTAAAAGTAAATATAAAAAAATTAAAACAAATGTAATAACCATGAGACCTAATATAGTAACTATAAATTATTAAACCTGGCGTTGAATTCCACAGATAACAATAACAAAAATGAACAATTCATTGCTCATTAAATCCTCTGAGGTCAGTAATATTACAATCCCCATTTTACAGAGGAGGAAACCAGAACACACAGCACTCAGCCTCTTTGAACCTCAGCTTCTTCTTTTGTGAAGTAGAGGCAATAATAATATCTACCTTTCAGTTTTCTTATGAAAATAAAATAAAATATTGGCTTGTCGACCTGTATGGTTCCATGTAAAGGTCACAAAGAGAGATAGAAACTAAATTGGGGGAGTGGGGGGATACTCTCCACCTTTCTGTCCAGATGAAAGCAGAAGCAACTCCCTGTGGTGGTCCTCACACCCTGTCACCACACAGGGGAACGAATTCAGGTGGCATCCTCAAACATCCTAGAAGCAATATTATTTTCAAGGCACATGTGCTAAGCAATAGAAATCTGTGTTACATTTAAGGTGGGATGGTTCTGCCAGCAATACCTGGCCTAGGAATCAGGAGCAGTGGAACCTAAACCTGAGTATGTCATTTCTTGGGCCTCAGCTGCCCCATCTGTATAATGGGGACATGTTGTTGGTATTGCTCAGCCAATGAGTGGATCAGCTCCTCCCAGGCAAGGATCAACTCTTCCCCAGCTAACCCTTTTCCCACATTCCTTTCAAAGTGGTCATCTCAAAATCTAATTTAATCATGTCAACACATTACGATGCTGCTTCAAACAATCCGTGTGCTCCCAGTTGCTCTTAGGATAAAGCCCCATCATCCTTAGTGCAGTTCTCACTGCCCGGCAAGGCCTGGCCCTCCCCAGCACTCTCCACTTCACATTCCATGCTGCCCCCACACCAGCTTCCTTTGGGTCCTCACACTAGCTTGTAAGCCCTTTGCCTTTGGCCATGCTATTCCCTCTGCCTGGGTATGTCTTTTCTCTCTGCCCTTCCCCAGTACGCCTCAGCTCAGTCATAACTTCCCCAGGGCACCTGGGAGACCTATTGGACAGAAAAGCTCACATTTCATAGCTTCATGTCTCTCTTCCTCTTGCTACTTACAGCAGTCGCAATTTTATAATATTTCTGTGATTCTGTAACTAAGTCCCTGTATGTCCTGTCATCATACCCCTTCCCACCTGCTAAAATGTAGCCTCCATGAAAGCAAGGGCCTTTTTTCAGTCTCCCCAATTGTTAGCACATGACAGGGCCTTGAGAAATCTTTGTTGAATGGCTGAAAGAATATTATCCTGTGCCTCCCCCCAAATTACCACAGAGCTGTACAACTAGCAGATGCTCAATGAATTCAGTAGACTTGAATTGGCTACAAACATAACAGTAAATATGACATTTAGATTCTTCTCCCTCACCAAAAAAAAAAAAAGGTATTATGCCAGATCAACCAAGAAAGTCAGAAAGTCAATGCAAAAGAATATTTTGTAAATTCTAAATTACAGTGTAAACTAAAGACCTGCCTCCACCCTTTTTAGAAACAGCTACAATATAAATATATACATAAAATACAAAATACTGGGTATAATTGTTACTGGCAGACTATAGAGCAAATTAATGTTAAATTCTCTGAAAGGATTTAAACGTAGTCAAGTCTCATTGATATATGGCTTTTTTTAACCAAGATTTGGATAGCCAAGAGTAGACTTGTCTGGGTGTCAGATTCTTTGTCTCATGAAGGGATCCACGAAACAATCCTTAACATCCCTCAAACTCTGAGATTCTGAGATTCTGACAACTAAGAGTATAACACTGAAAATCAAGGAAGTGTGCACATGCACAATGCAAAGCAAGTCCACTCTATGGACACTGACCAGCCCTCCTTAGGTGAAACCCTGAGGAAGCTCAAGGTTGTCTCCCTGGTCTACACCCCTTCTCCATCTGGAGGTGCCTCCCTTCCTGCTCACCTCAGCTTCTCTTTGCTCTCAGAATAACTGGCAGCAAGATTGATTTAAGTCCACGTGCTCCTTTTCCCTCCAAGCATTTGCCTTTGCATCTTCTCTCTCCATGTGGTGAAAGTTGTTTCCTGACCCTAGGAGAAGAGTTCAGTTATTAACACACTGCTGGAAGAAGTGTTTACTGAGCAGGGGCCGTCTGCCAGCAAAGGCAGCTTCCTTCCTCAGCTTCTAAATGAGATCAGCACCTCTTAGGACAAAGGGCAGGTGAGGAAAGCTCAGAGAAGGGGCAAAGCTCCAACTCAAATATTACCTCTTTAGACTTCGTTCAAATGCATTCATGCATATGTTCATGAAAATCTATATGGCTGAAGTCTTTTGCAAAGCTGAGGCACAAATAATCCAATCTTGTAATATTAGAAACTATTTGTTATTACTTAACTCATTTTGACATTGCAAATAAATCATTTCTTGGACACTTTAAACAACAAAATCACCTTCTGGTTGTGCAATTTATTAAAAATATTTTACATAAAGTATTTCAAGCATTTATATGTAGGGCTCTCAAATCTCTGCAAAGTCTACATATAGCACATTGAGCAAAATGCAAATGTAAAAAGTACACACTTGTGTAAATCTAATCATCAATTACTTAAATACTTCTCCACAATATCTTCTTGACAATGATATTACCCATTCAATGAATAATTAGATGCTATAGTATAGTATATCTAGTACCTATAGTGTATCTGCATTATTATTATGACACATAGTATCTTAAATAACAATTTTCAGCATTCGGGAATATTGGAAGAAAGATTAGAAAAAACAAAGAATAAGTCAAAATAAAGCACAAAACTTAACTGAAAATTAAAATTTGGAATAATTCTACTACAAAAGACCTCACTTTTTTCAACTTTTAGATTCTAAACTATTATTATTTTATGATTTTGTGTTTATGGACATTCCTCTAAGTTTTGGAATGAACTGTGTATACTAGAAATGGTATTCTAAATATAAAGATTTTAAATCATACCTAAAAGTAGTCATTAAATATACAAAAAGTTTAAATGTACGTGTGATGCAAAATAAATTAGTACTTCTAAAAATATGTAGCACTTAGTCAAAAGCAATGCCATTTCCAGCTCTTCATATTATCAGTTGATATACTATCTTCCATACAAGTGCAGCATGAGCTAGCTACACCACACTTACTTTAATTGATTTTATTATGATTAGGCTTGTTCATTTTTTAGAATTGATTATGCGAGAGAGAGGAGAGAAAGTGTGCTCTGAATGAGATTCCTTTTTATAAAGCAAGAGTTTAACTCGTTAAAAATCTCTATTTTTTGGAAAGAAGTAAACTTGTTGTTTTATGTGTGTTTAATTAAACTACACTAAGATAAATGTTGAGAACTTTCCAAAACATTCATCATTTTAGCTATGAAGTTGACAAAACTGTACCAAACAGTGTGCATTTTCCTTATTTGTAGTATTAGCTATTTGGAGTGTAATTATGGAGTTCCTCAATCCACACTTTCTTCTGTTGATAACCAACAAGAAAGGACCTAGAAGACCTCACTGAGTTTTCTGAAATTTGATAGATCGCAGAGTGAATTTCTTACCCCAACATCAGCGTTACAATGCACGCAAGTCTAACCACAGTGGGCCTTCCATTCAGTGCTTTCCAGCGTCTTGGAGCGAAGGCGTGATGGGGGAGCGAAGCTCTGACAGATGGCACTCCGCTGGGCCCCCGCCGCGCTCAGCGGGGCCTGTGCTCTCCAAGGCTGGGCTGTCAAAGTGGCTCTGTCTATCAAGCCAGGAAGAAAGTGTAGTCGGCCTGGCTGTTTCTTACACAAAACTTAGGCTTCATGTGCCGTCACTGTCAGTCTTTCTGCTGCTTTAATCACTTCCAAGGAGAACTGAGGGTTCTGATCCAGGCGCACTATTTAAGAAACTACTTGGAAAGGGGATTCTCAAGGGCTGAGAGAGGTAGGCTCAGATCTCGTTTCTTTTTCTTTAGTTTCTCTCTAAGGTTTCACAGTTTGAAAATTATTCAGAGGCCACAAAAGGTCCACTTTTGGCTAAAAGCTAAATGTGAAACTTTCAAAATGAACTTAATTATGACTCCTCAACAGGGTAAAATGTTTCTAGTAAGAATCCTTGGGATGGTTATTCAACTAGAGATATTGACAATGAAAAGGAAATGTTTCTATTATGAAATACATGGATGTGTTTAGATGTGTTCGTCAGGGTTCATTTTTTCACCTTTCATAGATCTTAATATTAACAACACTCCCTCTTTTTTTTTTTCCCACCTGTCTAAAGTCTTCACATGATCAGAGAAAGATAGAAAACTGAATAATGTCATCAAAATTTGCCTTTTGTCTTGTGCTATTACAGCTATTTTTCTTGGTAAGTCTGTTTTTCTATGCATATTTTGTGATTTCAAGATTTCATATTTTGTTATTGACCTCCTGGGAGCCTAATAAAAGGCCTAGTGGCAGATTCATAAGCCCAGGCTTTTTATTAAGATGATGCTAAAGTTAGGATTGTGGAAGTGCCCCTGAATAAGCTACTAACTGTGTATTTCAATGTTTAACATAACATTTAAAGCAAAAATTCTGGACAAAGTAAAATAAAGATGTGGCATATTGAAAGTGACATGCTTTAATCTTGTCCTGTTCCTAAGCACACCCACTGCTATTTTGGACAAGCTGATGTAAGTACATATTTGCCTGTCTTTTGACGCTGGCTTGAGCAGACACATCCACTCGTGTGGCGATTGCTCCCCACAGCATGACCAAGAGAAGACATTCCAGCTGTGCTCTTTCTTCAGCTATATTCTTACTATACCTGAAGAATTTTCCTCTGCAAACACTTAGTTTATATAAGCCCCATGATCATATGGAAATGTTATTTGGAAGGATGACTATTTGTTACTATCATTCCCAGCATATTTAGTTACTTTGAACATTGAAACAAAAGTTTTGAAGTATTTACCTTCTTTTAAAACTTTTTTTAAAAATCCCAACCCAGCAGTCTCCTGTCTGAGACACTATATAGCAGATGTTCAGGAAAGGTTACTAAACTGAAATAAATAGGATATTAAATATTAAAAAGAATAATTCTTGAATTGAAATAAAAGGGTAGAACTTTTACATCAGATTATTATAAGAAATTATCAAATGCCAATTCAGCACAAACCCTTTCCTATTTGTGCTTTTTATCTTGGAAACGTATGATGCTTTTCATCATCTCTGTAGAGAATAATGATATTAAACAAATTTTTTAAAAAATTCTAAACCAAGATGAAATTTTCTTCTTTATCTTTCTCTACCTCTTTGCTTGCTTTGTCCAGTAAGGCAGCTTCTGACCTCCTTTCTAAAAGCCTATACCATCTCCCCAAAGGAGTTTTTGTTAATGGTAAACTTGCTGAATCATATTTGCTTTTCATGTGTTTGCATTTTTGAAGTCTCTGTGGGGTTTCTTTACGTGTCTCTGGGGAAAATATGCTTGTGTAATTTCATTTGAGTTCATAAACTATAAGGCCCTGGAAATTAAATCCATCCTTGGCAGAAAGTCAGCAATCTTAGAGAAAGGAAACAGAACTAAAACAGATATGATGTTCGAGAACTGTTATCATGCACTTAACCACCCACCAAAAACGTTTGGTTCCAACCCACAGCACTGGCCCACAACTCTGGGGCCAAGAAGTCAAAATGTCCAGGGTTGATTAATATAACTAATATGCTCTAATTACACTAGACCTTTCAGTTATTTCTATTTAATTTTTTAAAGTTTTTAATTGTGGTAAAATACACATAACATAAAATTTACCATCTAAACCATTTTTAAATTTACAGGTCAGTTGTGTTAAGTATATTCATATTGTTGTACAACCAATCTCTAGAACTCTTTTCATCTTACAAAACTGAAACTCTACTCATTAAACAACTCCCATTGCCCTTTCCCAGTGCCTATCAACCACCATTCTACTTCTGCCTCTTTGAATTTGGCTACTCTAGCTATCTCATATAAATGGAATCATGCAGTATTTGCTTACTTGTGAATGGCTTATTTCACAGTTTATCCGTGTTGTAACATGTGTCATAAATTCCTTCTTTTATAAGGCTAAATGGTTCCAGTGTATGTACATATCACATTTTATTTACCTATGCATCCACGGATGGACGCTTGGGCTGCTTCCACCTTTTGGCAATTGTAAATAATGCTGCTATGAACATGGGGACACAAACTTCAATTGCTTTATTTTTTTAATCCTCACCTGAGGATATGTTTTTTATTATTTTAGAGAGAGAGGAAGAGAGAGGGAGAGAGAAACATTGATTGGTTGCCTCCCATTGACACCCTGACCGGGGATCTAAACCACAACCTGGGTATGTGCCCTGACCAGAAATTGAACACAAGACCCTTTGGTGCTTGGTGTGATGCTCCAACCAGCTGAGCCACACTGGCCAGGGCATCTTCAGTTGTTTTAGAATGTGATTGTTGCTGCTACAGAGTAAATGAAAACCACAGCACACACTAGATTAAAAAACAGCATAAAATCAAAATAATAAAAACAACATCCAATGTTTATCAAGTGCTTACTATGTGCCAGGCACTGAGCGATGCACATCACTGGTATTAACTCTTTGAGAGATGTACTATTATTATCCTTATTTCATAGAAGTGAAAACTGAAGCACAGAGAGGTTGGTTAACTAGTCCAAAGTCACTCAGCTAGTAAGTCACTGGGATGCAAATCTGTGAAATGGGAGGCAAGACTCTGCCCAGTTGGAGGAGGAGAGAAATCACAGCCATAGCCAGGTAGTGAAGAGCTCCTGGATCTCTGCACAGGGTGTGGCCTGGCCAAAAGAGCATGCAAACGGGAGCAGCAAAAACCCTTTCTATCACCACCTTGGTGGAGGGCCCCTAGCAAGACACCTACTCTTTCTGGGCTCAGTGCTATAAATGGTAGGTTGAATTGGGTATCCAAAGGTCTGTGGTCTCCAACAATCCTTCATTCCAAATGAGGTTTCTATTTAATACTTTATTACTTGGCATATTGTTTCACTTGGACATAAGGGTGTAACTTAATTTTTAATGTGTGCTTACGTCTCTAAGCTTTGATAACGAGTAGTTTTCTGATTCTCACTCCACTATAGCCAAGCCGTTCCTTGTACCCCTCTAAGGAAACTAAAAAGTAAGGCTACAACAATGGTACCAATGCAGATGTGTGGGGTAAAATGAGGTTTCTCTTTCAGAGGGTCTCTAGGTGTGTCTACCCAACAAAAGCAAAATAGAGAATTGTGAACAGCGCTCGTTTAATATATAGTCACATAATTAGGGTCACATAATCCCCATATTCTCCACTGAGTCCCCAGTGAGAGGGGTGAATCTGAGTGAATCCATGTTTTCCTCTTCACAGTCAAAATTCATCACTTCCTCGGGTCTCTAAAACAAAGACTGTATCTAAGGACCCTCACCATCATAAAGAGTTTTATCAGCTCTTTTGGTTCTATGGTTCTGAATTTAGGATCTTCCTGTGTTAATTTTCAGAGCACAACCCTAATTCTTGTTGTAGTGATTAAATTGGTCCGAAGGAAACATAGGAAAAATAATTCTCAAAGAAAAAATTGTAAAGCCTTTTAAAAATTCTAAGGTCCTAAAGAAGAGCATTTGAGTGCCAGTGATCTAATTTATAAGTACATGTTTGGAAATGCATGAAGAATACTTACCAGAAAAGGCCTTGCAACTCAGGCTCAAGAGAAGCCTTGGGTTATTTGAATTCTGTGCAAATCAAGTGACCAATGCTTATGTAACCAAAGCCCATGTATTTCAAATACAGTTCAGACAAGCGATTGATCGGGTCTGCATTTTTTAATAAGTGATATATGCAGATAAAGTACAATATTAACTTTTTTTAAATGTTTTCATTTACAGCAGGGTTGATGATTTTATTTGAAACCAAATTATTACAGTGGAAGCATCCTCCATATTCCAATTCATGGATTGCTATTCCACAGACAGTAACTACATTCATCCTTCAGCCAAGCTAGAGAATTCTGTGATACATACTGTATCTTTCATCTGTGGTTTCAGGAGGTGCAAATTCTCTAAACCAGACAGAAGAGGGAGCTATCCATCTGGAAATTAACTGATCCTTTCAAATATATGTTAAATAAATATAGAAGAAAATTCTAATATGATCAAATCTTACCTTGTTTGGTCTTGTATTTTATAGCAACAGTATAAACTTTCTGGTACATAAAAAAAAGTCAAGAAAAAAACTACCAGCAAAGGCAAAAACATTGAACTGAATTAGAAGAGGCAAAATACAAAAATTATTAAAAGTCCAATTAAACATACACTCATATTTTATGATTTGATCTCACATTTTGTAGTAAAATATGGAACCAGAACACACACCCCAGAAAGGCCAAAATAATATTGTACTTCCATACCCATCACTAATATTTCCTTGCTATAGCTCCTGATCATGAATGGAACTCTCACTTTAAAATTGATAACATCTGGAAATAATGGCAAAATTGAAAAACTGTTGGGCTGCATCTGTCTTGAAAATGCTATGTAATAAGATTTACTTAATATATTTGAAAGGGGAAAAAAATGTTTTGTTCCCCAATTTGTTGCAACATCTGAAAGTTCATGAGGTTATGACCCCTCTTTAAGAAGGCATCTCCCACCACCTGCAAATACCCCAGGAAAAGCAGTTGGAAACAATAAAACACGTGCTAGTTAACTGTTTCCAAGGAAACGGTTCTGGTTCACCAATCTGAGCGCCTGTGCTTCCAGTGGCTTTGTCGGAGGGAGACATGCGCCAGCTGTTAGTGAATAGCCATTGTTATAGATCATCAGGAAATCGCAGTCAGCAGGCAACCCAGCCCCACTGGAAATTTATTTCTCATATTTGTTCATCACCAGGGCAATCCCCCATCTTTAAAAGATCCCCTTAGGCTGCGTTAACTAAATAACACCCTATACGAGCAGGGTCATTGAAAGGAGGCAAGTTGCAATATGGTCTTTCTGTGCAGCAAACGGGAATCTAACTTTGATTCCAATCGCATCACCCTCTTGCTCCCTTCACTTTCCGCTGGGATTACAGAGCAAATATCTGAAGTCAGTACCCCTCGCCTTGATCGGCCACTTAGATACCGCCCCCCCCCCCCCCCACACACACACCCCAAGAGCTTTCGGAGATCACTAGCTTACCCACAGTAATGAAGGGCTCTGCAGAGGCCATTTGGAGAGGCCATCAGGGGAAGGCCTCAGAGGATAAAACTCTGGGTCTCTGCCTCAGCAGCACGTGCTTCAGCCAGAACAACCCCGCTTTTACCAATTTCATATATTATTCTATAACTTATAAATTCATAGATTTTCTTTGAAATAAGATGGCATTGCTTATTTAAAGTTTAAAGGGCAATAAGCTCCAAATCCATCCAATTATCAGACTCATCTTGATAAAGAGATTTCTAGACTTACAGTTTCCTATGTGGCACATAAGGAGCTTAAAGTCACCATTCCGTCTTAACAAGTTGTAAGATGAATAACCTGAAAAATCAGCAACTCATCTTAGATTCATCAGAGAAGTGAGTTCACAGGATAAACACTGCCCCCAAAATTGGAGAGACAGATGAGTACAGAGAATCACAACTTACTAGAGCAGAAACCCAAGAGCAGAAACCTCCACGGGAACCAGTGCCAGGGGAGGAAAACCTGAACTGCGACTGATGAGTTGCTGGAGGCACAGTGTGGACAAGTTTGAGAGTTAAACACTGCAGCCATAGAGGGGCTCCCACGCTTGTGAGTTTTACCTTGAACAACAGGAGATTAGAGTTGCCAACCCCATCCTGCGCAATTGAAAATCCAAGTGTAACTTAAGTTGGCCCTTCACATATGGGAATTCCCAACCTTGAATCAAAAATACAGTTGACCTTTGAACAACACAAGTTTGAACTGCATGGGACAGTTCAAACCCATGTTGTGCAAGGGTCAACTGTATTAGAAAAAAAGGAAACTCTAAAATCAATCATCTAAACTTCCACTTTAGGAAACCAGATAAAGAAAAATAAATTCAAAATAAGCAGAAGAAAAGAAATAAAAATTAGATCAAATATCTATGAAATTGAAAACAAGAAATCAATAGAGAAAAATCAATGAAACCAAAAGATAATTCTTTGAAAAGATCAATAAAATTAATAAGCCTCCAATGAGGCTAATGAAGAAAAAAAAAGACACAAATTACTAATATTAGAAATGAAAGGGAGGAAGGACACCATTACAGATCCCATGAACATTAAAAGGATAGTAAAAGAATATTGCAAACAAGTCCATGCCCACAAATTTGATAGCTTAAATGAAATGGACTGATCTTCCAAAACTTACACAAGATGAAATAGACCATCTGAATGACCTAGAGCTATTTAAAGAAATTAAATCAATAATTAGAAACTTTCCAAAGAGAAAGTACCAGACTCTGATAAGTCACTGGAAAAATTCTACAGAACATCTAAGGAAGAAATTATACCAATTTTCTACAATCTCTTCCATAAAATAGAAGAAGGAATACTTTCTGACTTATTCCATGAGGCCAGCATTACCCTAATACCAACCAAATCCAGATAAAGACTCACAGGAAAATAAAACAATAGACCAATATCTCTCATGAACATAGATGCAAAAATCTTCATCAAAATATTAACAAATTGAGCTCTGGTTGGGCAGCTCGGTTGGTTGGAGTATGATCCCATATATCAAAGATGTTGTGGGTTCAACTCCTGATCAGGGCACATACCTAGGTTGTGGGTTCAGTCCCTGGTCGGGACAGTATAGAAGGCAACTGATCAATATTTCTCTCTCACATCAATGTTTCGTTCTCATCCCCCTTCCTCCCTCTCTAAAATCAATAAAAACATATCCTCAGGTAAGGATTAAGATAAATATATTAGCAAATTGAATGAACAATGTATAAAAAGAATTATACATCATGACCAGCGGGATTGATCTCAGGAATGCAAGGCTGGTTCAACATTCAAAAATATCAATTAATGTCATTTATTACATCAATAGACTAAGGAAAAAAATCACATGATCATATTAGTTGATATAAAAAAAATGACAAAATTTATTCATGATAAAAACTCTCAGCAAACTAGGAATGGGGAGGAGCTTCCTCAGCTCTATAAAAAAATCTACAAAAAATCTACAGCTAATATCATACTTAATGATACGAAACTTAAAGCTTTCCTGCTAAGATCAGAAACAAGGCAAGGACGTTCCCTCTCACTATTCTTTTGAACATTGTACTGGAAGTTTTAGCTAATGCAGTAAGACAAGAAAAGGAAATGGCCCTAGCTGGTATAGCTCAGCTAGCTGGGTGTCATCCGAGTACCAAATGGTTACTGATTCAATTCCCAGTCAGAACACATGCCCAGGTTGCAGGCTTGATTTCCAGTAGGGGGTGTGCCGGAGGCAGCTAATTGATGTATCATTCTCACATTATGTTTCTCTCGCCCTCTCCCTTCCATTCTCTCTCTCTAAAAATCAATTTAAAAAAACCCTTTTTAAAAAAAAGGAAATAAAAGTAGACAGAGCGGGAGGGAATAAATAAAACTGCCTTTGTTTGCATATGACATGACTGTCTATATAGAGAACTTGAAAGAATCAACAAAATAACTCTTGGAACTAATAAGCAATTAAAGCAAGGTTGAAGGACACAAGGTTAGTATGCAAAAGTCAATCACTCTCCTACATACCAGCAATGAATAAGTGGAATTTGAAATTAAAAACACATTGCCATTTACAATAGCACCCCAAAAAGTGAAATACTTAAGTATAAATTAACAAAAGATCTATATGGGGAAAACTAGAAACTCTGATGAAAAGTTTCTAGAAAGTACTAAGTAAATGGAGAGATGTTGCATGTATAGAACAAATTAGAGAGCCCATAAATAGATCCACATATATATAGTCAACTGATCTTTCACAAAATAGCAAAGGCAATGCAATAGAACAAAGATAGCTTTTTCCACAACTGGTGCTGGAACAACTAGACATCCCATGCAAAAAAATTAATTTACACATAGATCTACACCCTTCACGAAAATTAACTTAAAATGGATCGCAGACCTAAATTAAAATATACAACTACAAAAACTCCTAGAAGGTAACATAGGAGAAAATCTAGGTGACTTTGGGTATGACTTTTAAGATACAACACCAAAGGCACAATCCATGAAATAAGTAAGTGGGCTTCATTAAAATTAAAAACTTCTGCTCTTCAAAAGACAAGAGAATAGGAAAATAAACCACAGACTGGGAGAAAATATTTGCAAAAGACACATCTGATAAAGCACCAATACTCAAAATATGCAAAGAACTCCTAAAACTCAACAATAAGAAAACAATCAGATTAAAAAATGGGTTGTTTTTTAATCTCACCAAAGACACTTCACCAAAGAAGAAATATAGATGGCAAGTAAGCATATGAAAAGATGTTCAACATCATATGTCATTAGGGAATTGCAAATTAAATAGCACCCCAAAAAGTGAAATACTTAAGTATAAATCAATAAAAGATCTATATGGGGAAAACTAGAAACTCTGATGAACAATGGGAGACCACTACACATCTATTAAAATGGCCACAACCCAAAACACTGACAACCCTAAATGCTGAAAAGGATTTATAGCAACCAGAACTCTTTTTCATTGCTGAGGGGCATGCACAATGGTACATTCACTTTGGAAGACAGTTTGGCTGTTTCTTAGAAAATTAAATATACTCCTACCATATAATCCAGCAATTGTGCTCCTTGGTATTTACCAAAGTAAATTGAAAAGTTTTGTTCACACAAAAGCCTGCACATGGATGGTTACAGCGGCTTTATTCATAATTGCCAAAACTGAAGCAACTATAAAGTCCTTTATCAGTAGATAAATAGATAAATAAACTGTGGTATATCCAGAGAGTGGGATATTATTCAGTGCCAGAAAGAAATGAGGTATCAAGCTATGAAAAGACGTGGAAGAAATGTAATTGCATATTATTAAGTGAAAGAAGCCAATCCGAAAAGGCTATAATACTGTATGAATCCAACTTTATGACTTTCTGGAAAAGACAAAATTATGAAGACAGTAAAAAGATCAGGGGTTAGAGAGGGAAGGATGAATAGGTGGAACACAGACAATTTTTAGAGTAGTGAAATTATTCTGTATACTACTACAATGGTAGATGCATGTCATCAAATATTTGTCAAAACCCATCCAACAGTAAGAATAACTCTAATTTAAACTATGGACTTCGAGTGGTAATGATGTGCCAGTGTAAGTTCACAGATTGTAACGAATGTATCACTAGAATGCAAATGACCATAGTGGGGAAGGTTATAGGTGTGTAGGAACAGGGAGTGCAGCAGGTTCCTCCAACAATATTGTTTCGTTACAACTTTGATGAGATACATAGGAACTTAACTCTTGTTTATATCAATTAACCTATGGTAAAACTGATTCCCTTACACATTTCACTTAAAGTAGCAGAACCTATTGACATTAAGTACAGACTTACTGTACATGGGAAATCTCTATACTTTCACTCAATTTTGCAGGGAACCTAAAACTTCTCCAAAAAATAAAGTGTATTAATTTTTTTTTTTAAAAAAAAAAAAAAAGAGAGACTTCTCTCTGTAAAGAGAGACTTTACATCTTAGAAGTTCAGATTCAGGAGGTCTTGGTTGGGGCATGGGAATCCATCTTTCTATAAATTCCAAGATGATTCTGATGCTCAGACAGGGTTGAGAACTACTAGTTAGATCTTGGCCTCCTGATCTTTCAAAATGTAACTACACTATTCGTTTTTTTCAGACCTTTCATATCTTCTGGGCACAGTCTTATAAATTTATCTGTACTGATATGTTAATGTCAAATAATGCTTATATATAAAATATTTGCATTTATAACAGAGTCTCTCTCTACATACAGCCCATGTGCCTACAAGACTTTTTAAAACATGCAATACCTGACTATTTAAAACATGCAATACCTGATCTCTTTTCCCTTAGATTGTCATATTAAAAAATGACAACAGCCAACACAATAATAGTCATCCAGTGTGAATGAATCAAAACTATACCTATTTTTTTGTCAGGTTGGCAAAAAATATATTTTTTGGTGTGCTGCAGAATTTTAGTAATTAGTTTATGTGTGCCATGAGATGAAAAAGATTGAAAGTCACTGCTCTACGTAAGTGCATAAACTAACAAGAGCCCTGTGTTACGGGCTGGCTGTCTCTAAAGAGCCTCATCATAGAGCTAAAATGATAATGCTATTCCGAAGCCCTGATCCGTTCATTCCTTCCCATGGAGCAAAGAAACAAGCAAGATATCAACAATCAGGAGCACGGCAACTACGAGTCCATCATTCACAAGTTCAATTTTTTTTTCAAAAGAACAAATAATGCTATTAACCAGACCCTGCGAGCACATATAAAACAAAAAATGGCATAAGAAGCCCTTTCATTCTCCCATAGCCAAAGCATACTAGTCCCACCCTTTGGAGCTTCGATGAACACAGTGAGGATCATGGAGTTCCTAGCACTAGGAACCCAGAATGATGTAGCTCTCTATTTAAAAAAAGAAAAAAGAAAAAAAAAACAGTAAAAAAAAAAAAAGATGAAAATGTTCTCCCTTGAAGCCCAGATGTTTCCTATCTTGCTAAGCTCCAATTATTTCAACACATTATTTAGCTCCACTCACATCAGATCAGGGCCACCTGTTATGTCCTCCACACACTTACGAGAGATTTCATGTTAAGTTTGTATTTGTGGTAAGAGAGTCAGAATGCAATTGAAAGGATGCTTTTAAAGTCATCTTGAGGTCAAAGGATGTGTATATGGCAGATTAACAGATAATCAAGACACTGTATTGTGTAGTGTAAACATAATCAAATCACTTTGGGTATTCATTATTACATAAATTTGGATATAATCCAGGGCTAAAAACTCATTATCTGAAGTAAAGCCACATGCAAGAAAAGCATAATATAACACTATAAGGAAATTACTTTTTAAAGTTCCATTACAATGTATTTTAATAAAGGAATATTCTTTATTACCAAGATATATTTTTCATATTTAAATGCTTTGTTTTTATCTTGTCTGAAATAAAACATATTCACTCTGATATCAATAAAATATGTGGCTTCATGTATATGTATTGCCATTCTAATGGTAAACAAGCATTTGCAAAAAATAAATCCTAAGTAAATTAATGTCCATTCAGTAAATAAATATTATTTACTGCACCTATTATGTGCCAGGAACTGTTCTCTGTGCTTGGGTACACAAAGAAGAAAATATACAATGCCCTTGCTGTAGTAAATGTTGAAATAAATTTACAGTTAACACTGGGGGGAAAAATGTTCTGGCAAAGAACTACAACAAAAAAACAGGAGAGTTAATGATATCACAAAACTCACAAATTAGATTATTCTTAAGCTTCTGAAATAAATATTGCTAATTTTTCATTATTGCAGCACTTTAAAAATTAGCAGTAGGTGATGTCATATATCATAAGATAGCAATTAGGTAGAAGAGAGAGGGGAAATAAACATGAGAAGCACACCTCATTCCACTCATCTTACTTGTAATTAGTTAGGCATAACTGTAAATTAAGAAAGACACAGAAAACCAATTGCAAAGTCTGGCCTTTAGATAAAATTGCTTGAAACTCAAGGATATTTACTTAGATTGTCTGTAAGGCTTTCAGTGTAGCTAAAACTCTGTTACAAATGAGATTGGTTGTGGTTTGGGGAAGCTTTGGATTTCCCATTTTCCTTTATTCTCCTTGGGCTGTGTGGCAGGATTAGAGAGTATCCATTCTCATTTAGTCTCCTGTCTGAACCTCAACTATAATTCCTTTTTCATTCAATTTTCTTTTGAGAGAGAGAGGGGGAAGAGAGAGAAAGAGAGAGAGAAACATTGATGTGCGAGAGAAACATGGATCAGTTGCCTCCTGCACACGCCTGGACAAGGGATCGAACCAGCCACCTTTGGTGTATGGGGTGACCCTCCAAACAAATGAGCCTCACCAGCCAAGACTTTCCATTCAATATTAACCTTAGATAAATATAGTTTTAAATTTTAGCAGTCCTGGGAAAAGCACTGTAGAAAGAAGACAACTTTTTTCCATGTTAAATACAACTTCAAAGTGGCAGACTGGAAAATCTCTGCAGGCAAATGTGATGTCACTAAAGAAATCACACACTTACCTGTAGAGATTCTACAGTCTGACATCTTCAAGCATCAAACCATTTCAGCAGTCATACTTTTCTGTATGCAGTTCCTGTACTACAAATAAATCTGGAGTGGTCAAATAACCAAACTATAGCTAACTTACTGAACTTTAGCTTCTTCTAAACCAAGGGGATGTACATGCCTCATGATAACTGAATCTCACCAAATTAAATTGTAAAATAAGAAGGTTAAAATGGCTAAAAGCAGTTGTTATCCAAGGGTTATCCATATTTAGCATCATCAGCATTACCTGGGAACCCAAAAGACATGCAAATTCTCACACCCACCCCAGACCTCCTGAATCAGAATCTCTGAGAATGAGACCCAGCAATCACCTTCCAGGTGATTCTGACTCACACTCAAGTTTAAGAGCCACTGGCTTAAAGAAAACAAAAAAGTTATTGCTGGAACACTGAACTCAGAGATCTTCTGATGTTCGCGATAATATATTGAAAAAAATCTTACAAAATAATATGCAATCATAAAAATATTGTCTAGTATACATTTCTAAAGTGGTTATCTTAATAATTCGCATAAGAATTAATAATGAAATGAAACATATTCCTTTAACTCTTACTTTGCCAAAGGAATTGCAGAGCTCTGCTTATTTCCTTAAAAACAAAGAGTGAAAAAATCTAATTTAGGACAAAACATTTTCATGTTTGGGAGGATTCAAAGGGTACTGACGTCATCCAAGTCATGAGCCATAATTCTTATTAGATTTTATTGCTGCATTCTTCACACAGCTTTGGAAAGTTATTCCTAAGAGCACAAAATATGTTACTTAGACTGCACACAGAGAAGGAGCATGCTCTCACAATGAAATTATTTTAGCCTGACCCAATAATATTTGAAAGGCTCACAACTTGTTCTCTATGTAACGTATCTTTTCAAAATAAGAGATGAGTTTATATAAATCTCTTTTTCAATATCCTTTTTAATTTTCCCTCTTAACAGCTTAACTTGGCTTTGAAAGATCTAATTTCTGTGTATAATATTTAAAAAAATTATTTTCTTTTCCTCTCTGATATTATAAAAATCTCATGGATGAAGGGTTAAAAAAAAACACACCAAAAATAAAAATTATTCGAAATTATAATCTAACTTGACCTTCCATGGCAATGAACAGAATACACAATTAAGTTCTTGTATATCCTAATGTATTATCTGAAAGGTTGGTGTGCCTATTAATTAATAACTTCTGGTAGCATGTTAAAAATTCATCTTCAGTTTCATTCTTAATGAATTCATTTTTATTATTTCTGGACCACACCAATTTCCCATGATGTGATGGAAAAAAATTGTAACATTCATAAATTGAATTAGATCACACACAAAATGTCAACTCACTCAGATTGTGATAATAAGGTTTCGCTTATTCATTGAAAAGTGAGAGCTCAGCTATGTCCAGATTCTGCAATGACACTGCTAGAGATCAGCAAAATGTTTCAGATACTTCAAACAATCTGAAAAAAGTGCATTTACTTTGAGGATGGAGAGGCTCTCTAGATACCAGGTTTCTTTGCTTTATTACAATTAAATTATGTCAGTATTGATGCAATTGCTGATCAGAAGCTCCAACTGGCAGCCTTAAATACCTTTGATAATAACAAATATATTATTAACAAACATATGCACTTTGATATACCAAATGTTTCAAAACATGGGGCTCATTGGCGGAAACAATAAAAAGGGATGCTATCAATTTAGATCCTCCCAGGCAGTAAGAGAGCTGTTACTATCTGATAGCGACAACTAATAGCTACTACTGCGTGAAACACTCTATGCACGTTTATCTAATTTAGTCCTTGCACAAAACTGGTAAGGAAGGTATTATTAACAGTTCCATTTTACGGATGAAGAGACTGAAGCTCAGAGAGACATAAATGGGAAGGAAGGACATTATCTGAGCCTGCACAACTATACACCTGAGACAAAATAGTACTGAGGAGGAGCAGGTCAGGAAACCTGTATTTTGAATATTCAACTCTCCCACCCTGGCCTCTCTGGGTCTCAGTTTCCTCATCTTTAAAACAAGCAAAGTATCCTGTTTCCTGTTTCCTTTCCATGGCCAGGAAAACACTTGCCAGTGTTAAAGAACTGGAAAGATATAGGATATTATTATTATGCTTGGGGTGAACTGGGCAAGCTTTGGAAATGGCCTGGTCTCCTACGATCCACCCCTCCCCCCCAAAAAACAACACTGCACTCATTGCTGTGGAAACTATAAGGGAGAGGATACTGATGGAAGTATTAATTCACCCCTGTTATTATCCCCACCCAGAAACACTGGCCTTCTGTCTTTGTTCACCCTCCTTTGCAGGTCTAGCCATGCTCCTTTGTCCCAGCTTGTTGATCCCAAAGCCACCCTTCCCTAAAGCAAGCAAACAGCTTCTCTTAAAGGACTGCGCCAGACAAGGCCAGAATGTCTTTCCTCTTTTGACTGGTAGCAGGGTACCTCCTCTTTCTTTCAAGGGATGTCAGGTTTTTCAATAAATGTGTAGCTGAAATAGACCGATGCCCAAGGGCCTAAGCAGAAGTGCAGCCTGGCTACCATGTGCCACACCTCAGGACACTGAAGTTCCTAACTGGATACAATCCTGACACACTGCAGAAGCTAAACCTTTCAGGTCTGGAAAGGAAAAGAGGGACCACTTCACACGGACCCAAATTGAACAGAGACTGTGTGCTGGGTGTTTCACATGCTCTGTCCCGTTGAATCCTTCTCACAACCTTATATGACGTGGGACTATTAGTGGCCCTACTTTGCATATGAGAAAACTGAAGCACCTAGGGGTTTAATAAGGGTCTTGAACCAGGTCTGTTTGATTCCAAAGCCCATCTTCTTAAACACCATCCAATTTTAGGATCCAGAGGTTAAGTGGCCACAGCTGACACTTAACAACTGACTAGTGATAAACCTGAAAGTAGACCTCAGTTTCCTTTACACCATATAACACTTACTCCTAAAGAACTTACTTGAACAGTCGATATTCTTGTAAAAGTGCCTTAAAGAATTATTCAATTTGTCATATAACCGAAATGGCTGACTCAAAAGCAAACCTGCTAACTCATAACCCACTGGCTAGAGTGGACATCAAGGAAGAAAGTTTCATAGCAACTCTGCATTTATTTATACTTTAACCGCAACAAGTAAATGCTAAAATTGTGTCTTTCTATAGCTGAGAACATGACAAACCATCAAATTTACACATTCTTATAAAATAAGTGGCTCATCCTTTCCTAATTTCTGCTGGCAACCAAATATCAAGGCAAAACAAATCATTAATATGTTTGTAGCACAGCAGGGGTCATTTGGAGGTTTTGTAAAAACAGGCTTGACTTAGCACTAATAACAGGTAAACGTTACCAGACTCATCACTCACGGTCCAATTTACACATCGCTTGTCTACTCTGTCTTCTGTAAAGTTTCAACTGCAGGGCCCATTAAGGATATTACCGTCTGTAAAAAAATAGATCATCTTTCCATTTGACAAATGGCTTTTAATTTTCTGTCTTAGTGGTCACCCACCATGGTGGAGAACTCCCTTCAGCTTACAAATAATTACCTACCAAAATAAAAGTAGCACATAATGAAATCGGACCCAATAAAAGGTGTGGTTACGTTCTACGGTAAGTCGTCATGGAAGGAAAAGGAAGGACAAAGGTACCTTCCTGAGCGGCTGTAGCGCACGTTTGTTTTCCCCTCCCGTACTTCTGTTCCTCATCATCTTGCCTCTTATTTTCCTTCCCTCCTTCCCTCCTCTCCCTCCTCTCTGTAAAACGCAACTCTGTGTTTGGTTGTGGGAAAGGGAGGAGGTGAAGGTTGAAATCATTGCAACTGGTGCGTGAAACACATCACCACTCACACAGATGATTCTCTCTCCATGGGGCTCCAGCCAGGAGCTTTGGGAGAACTCAAATCCTATTTCTTTCACAGGTTATCGCTTTAGGGAAACCAGGGGTCTCTGTGTATTCTATGAAAAAGGTAACTTATCACCATTATTATTATTATTATTTGCTGAGCACAGTATGGACTTGGAGCAGTGCCAAATGCTGTATGTTCTTTAAGGCGCCAGGCAGTGAAGACAAGGTATTCCTTGTTTTAGTGGGGATTCCCCCCTTAACTTTAATATTCAATGCCCTAATGGGTTTGGGAGGTGCATAAGACTATCCCTTGCATCAGTATTTAATTATACTTTATTCAGATTTTAATACTCACTTTTATGGATTTTAAGTGTTTTCACCAACTCATGTTTTAGAACAATCCCTTTTCTCATTTTATATATAAAACATCTAACTGGCCACATTTGACTTTAAATATCTATGTTAGAAGGACACAAGTTCATTTAAGAAACGAATCATGTGAAAGCTATGAGTAGTAAATATTTATAAAGATGTAATGTTCTCTTTCTTGACCTGGGTGGGGGTTACATGGGTGTGTTCATTTCCTGATAATTCATCAAACTGTACACTTGTGATTTGTTCATTTTATGTAAGTGTACTTACTTCAATAAAATAATTTTTAAATTTCTATTTATGAAGGGTCTTGACATCCCCTCCCCAAACACATGCAAAGCCACAGTCAGAATAGTGGATTTCAAAGGCAGGTATTTGCTCTCCCTCTCCTGGAGCCCTCATTGCTTGGCCTAGGGACTTTCATTCTTCAACCTCAGTCCTCAGAGGTTGTTCTAGGGCCTCCCTCTCATCAGATATTCTCCCTTTAGGCTTTTTTCCCCATGGGCTTTCTTCTGTAGACTGGACCCCTATCTCCTCTAATAGGTCCCAATCTTTTCTTAGTATCTCAAAAAACAATGCAAAAAAAGTTTCCTTCATTTTTTCCCTCATAGTACTGACGATGCCTCCTCTCTCTCTCTCTCTCCTCCCTCCCTCTTTTTCTCACCATGTCTCTGGAACTTGTATTTCTGGAAAAGAAGTCCCAAGTTGCTTTGTAACTGCATGGTAAAGTACTGCTATTGAACATTCTTCCATTTTCAGTTTCATTTCTGTAAGAACCCTCCTGATACGGTTGTCAAGATCAAATGAAATCATCTACATGATATACTTAATACAAGGCTAGGCACATGGTAATCACTCTGTAAATAGCAGCTCTTATTATTGTTATGAGTAGTAGTATGATTAGCTAAAGTTGTTTTTTGTTTTACAATGTTTTCTCAACCTATGCAAATTATTATGATGCTGAGGAAATAATCAAAGAGCCGTTGCTATTTATTTATATATTTATTTATTAATCCTCACTCTAGGATACTTTTTCCACGGCTTTTCAGAGAGAGTAGAAGAGAGAGACAGAGACAGAGAGAGAAACATCCATGTGAGAGAGACACATCGACTGGTTGCCTCCCACATGTTCCCTGACCAGGGCCAGGGATCGAGCCTGCAACTGAGGTACGTGCCCTCGGCTGGAATCCAACTGGGACCCTTCAGTCCACAGGCCGATGCTCTAACCACTGAGCAAAACTGGCCAGGGCAGCAGTTATTATTTATTAAGTCTTCTATAGCAGGCATTATTAGGCATTTTACATGAATAGTCTTAGTTAAGCCCCTAGCAATTCAATGAACTAGAAATTGGGATCCCATTTTAAAATGAGAAACCTGAGCACTTGTAAGGGTTAAGCCATTTTGCTGGATGACTAGCTAATTAAATTGACCATGGGGACACATTTGCTTCTGCAATAACCATCTTCTTGCAGGATGTGTATCCTGCCAGATTGTGGCATGGCACTCGACCCCTCAATAAGAAGCTGTTGGGCCCCAACTGGGCACAGTAAGTTACAGAAGAAGTCTCAAACTGGGCTGTGCCTCCAAGGAGCAGACAGTGGGTAAGTCAGCCCTGTTGCGACCTTGCCCAACATTTTGTCATTAAAAGTTTGCAGGCTTCAAGTACCTAATTATCTTCCACTCTTTCATTTGTTGCCTTTAGCATCTCCTTCATCACCCCAAACCAAGTATCCTCTTTAAAAACTGTAACAAGCTTACAGACGAAAGTTTATTCTCTGTTTCAAGAATCTTCAGAGGTCTGGGATTCTAGGCACCTTCTCCTAAAAATTTCCAGGATAAACTCCCCTCCTTATTTACTGCAGGTGTAGTCTACAAAATAAGACAGGTTTAAGCTGATTCAGCCACTACAACTACAACCCTGTTGGCCATGAACAGTGCTTTGTCATTGAAGCTAGTTATTGCTAATGTCTGTGGTGACCTTCAAAATATTATCTTTTGTTTTAAGAAAGGGAATGTGGCATAAGCCTAGTCTTAAGGGTTGCACCCCAGTTATACACAGGCAACCTCTAATGACTTCTAATAGCAACTACTTCATGTATTTCTCTTCAGTTACTCACGTCAGCATCACTATCCAACCTGCTAGTGGCTTTCCTTGAAGAGGTTATTTACTCATCTGCTTGGCTCCAGCTATGAAGGATGCACAGCGTCCCTGGGAGTAGAGCTGGTTTCTTTTTAAGGCTTTGTAAAAACTTGAACTGCAGAAGGATGAAGCCTTTTTTATGGGAACCACCCTTTCTATCAGTTACACTTCTGCTCTGTCATGAATTGTGACTGCCTGTTCAGGAATGTCTCCGCCATTCAGAATGTGGAAAGCAAGCCTCTGGGAAGCTCAGCGCAATGGCAGTCCCGGCTCTGGCCTTGGGCTGGACACCACTTCTGCACAGTATGACTCAGACTCCCTTCTCGTAACGCCTGATCTCTAGACACCATTCTCCACGAATCCCTTTCTCTGTTCGTAATCCCTTGTAATCCTCGTGCTCCTCTATCTGACCTTCTCTTCCCACAAAAATTCAGAAAATATGCGCTTAATAAACAAACAAATCCATTGACAAAGATAGATGTGTTCAGGGCAGCTTCACCAAAATTCAGCTTCAAACCGGTATTTAATAAAACTCTAGCCAAAATACTCATTTGTAACTCCAGCCAGCTATTTTATTGAAACCAATTCAAAGCCAAACATTTTCTGAATGCCTACGAGGCAACAAAAATAATAAATAATGTTTGGCTATCTTTCAAACCCTGGAAGATTCAGAGTCCCAATCCCAAAAGAACATGAAGACAAGGTAACAGGAAGCCGACCTGAAACTGTTTATAGCTTTAAGAATGACTCCCACTTGGAAATCGAAGACAGGAACGGTGGGGAAACCTCAGGTTGTCACCAACTGCTAAGAAATAGTTCAGAAGACAGTGACATTAAATAGGTTCTTATAAGTCTTCTCTTCCACCAGCACCTTTTCAGTTAACTTTTTGTAGATTTTCTTCCTTTGTTCTGAGTTAATTTTCAAAAGGGCAACCGCAAAAGACATCCAAATGTGACAAAATTAGTGCTACTCAAGCACCTATGTGAGTCTGAATACCCAAAGACCTGAGATGTTTCAGAATTTAAACTTGAAGACTTCATTGCCATGCCCCCAAAGATGCCTGTAGAAACGTCCTATTATGGATTTAGAGGCTCCTTTCCTTCGGTAAAATCCTGAAGATATTTATACAGGATGTATAGATAGTGTTAGAAATAGCTTATCCTTGATGCTTCACTCTGCTCCTATGGTTTCAGTTCATCTGGCCTATAGACTATCTAGCACATTAGAGTAATTTTGTTACTAAACCTAAACCACTTTATATCAGTTTCCTCCGTTTTCTTTTTAAATGCCCACCACAACAACCCAGAAAGGTGGGCAAGGCAGCAAAGTATGTGTCTGTGCCCTCTCTTCAGAGCCCTCCCAGCTGCAGTGGTGGGCAACACACCCTATGCCTTGGGCTCACCCACAACTATCTCTTCTTCACCAATGTCCAGTACTTCCAGTTACGATCTTCTTTCCCTAATATTTTCCAGTAGAGGGAAGAAGGGCTAACTCCTTACCCGCCCTCTCTCTTTACAGTCACTCTTCACTATAAAACCTCCTAGGGAGAAAGAAACGTCAAATCTAATGCTAAGAGAAAAGAAAAAATGAACCATCACGCATGTTCTTCAAAGTGGGGTTTGATTCATACTAACCCCTGGAGAGAAAAGACATGATAAATGGCAGGCCCTTGTTTCTTATTAGGATAAGGATCTATTTATTTTTGATCTTGAGGAATTTGACTCCAGAAATAAACTTAGCACTATAGTTTAAATGTTCAACTCCGGTGAGCCGACATTTTTATTTTTCAAAAAAGTAGCCTTTTACTTAGGAGCTCATATGAGAAACAAGATTATATCCACTTGTTCTTTCTCAATTGTTCTGTAACTTTATATCTGCCCAAGTTTGTTTTTTCCACACAAAAAGCCATTTTTTTAACTCGGCAAATTATCACTATGCTAATTCTGTCAAGTCTCGGTTATTTAAGGACAACTTAGGAACTGGAATCCATAATTCTTTGCATCAACAAACACTTGATTTAGTTCAACAAATTTTTATTGAGTACTTATTAAATACCAGATGCTATGCTGAGAATGTTATGGCTGAGACTATAAAGATGAATAAGCATGGTCCCTACGTTTAGAAATTCTCCGTCTAATAAGGGACAATAACACATAAGCAAGGAAGTGCCATGTGTGTAACAGGTGCCGGAACGGAAAGAGTACAAGTCGAACGTGGCCGCAGAGAAGGGTGGCTGGAGAGAGAAAGCAGCGTCTGATGTTATCCTAGATTCAGCGTGTGTGCGAGCCTGTGCACGTGTGTGTGCTAGGGAGGGGGGGAGGGAGCAGAGAGCATCCCAGATGTGAGCAAAGGCATAGCACAGCTCATTGGGTTCTTGCAACTTCAGGTGGTTTGTTGTAGCTGCAATGCTCAACGGAGGGCAGAAATGGTCCGGCATGAAACGAAGCTAGAAAGGGGGGGACCTATTCGGTAACAAGCTTCCCTGGTGCTTCTTGGGCTCACTGAAGTTGAACCCCCACAGCCGGTGATGGAGAATCTGTGCCGGCACCTCCCCCTCCCTCCTGCCTTGATCTTAATTCTCCTGTTGATTAGCAGCACCCGGGGGACGGACTGGGCTAGGACTCGTGGCTCCATTCCACTTAGGTGGAAGAAAGCAGCGTGGCAAAGGGAAGGGCACAAAGCTGCCACCTAAGAAAGGTAGAGGCCTGGACCCCCACTTTCGCACCTGCCCCTTTGGTGAGTATATGGGCATTACTTTTTTGACTTATATAATTGGTGGTTTTACTGCGATTAGGAAATATTTTAGGGTGTTTGGTTATGAAGAATTCCTAAATTCTTCACAAAATCTGTTTTAAAATGGTTTTCAAGTGACTGGTTTTATTTACCTATACTGTACTTCTACTTGATCGTATTTCTTCTTATAGAAGGATTAAATAGACAAGTCCTTTCTAAATGCAAAAATTATAGTGTTACAGCGTTACATGCAAGCAGGCACATGCCAGAAATGTGTGAAAATAAGGTTTTAAGTCAGCAAGAGACATAGCTTGATAATTTCTCATCAAGAAAAAAGCAGGGAGACGGGATACTTCAATGCCAGGTTTCCAGCTGGCGCACTCAGCGACCCGCATGATTCTGACCAAGACAGTTGTGTGCTTGTGCTCACGTGATTTTCTTCTTGCAGGTCTAACTTGGATGGCTGTGAGTTGGCTTAATCTCAGCTGGCAACTGTGAGATGTTCACACAATCCCCCACAGTGGTCTCTGGGATTATGCTAAACAGAGCAATTTCCTTGCCCTCGTGTATCAAAGGCCTTGCATGGCCTTGGAAATGAGAGTACATTTCTGTCTCGCGGACCAAGGGGAAAACAGCTGCTATAGTTACTGTTTCGTGTTTAACCTCTTTTAATCTTACTGAAGTCTTTTTCTGAAGCCTTTCTCTGAAGACCCGTTGTACTGAAAAGGCAACCAGTCTTGGGAATTAATTTGCCTTTATTGGTTTCACATGCTATTTAAAGCGGTCCTTCAATGCTATTTGGCTTTTTAAAAAAATTTTAACCAAGGGAGTTTGGGTGTTAGAAGTGGAACCTAAAGTGTTTTCCTTCTGAAAGCTTCTCTCACTCCGTTGATGGGGGCTGCTCGGTGAAATTCCAGGCAGCCCAAAAGAGGATGATCTGCCCGCTCAGGGGGCTCAGTGTTGAGCTTCCACCTAAGAACCAGAGGGTCACAGACTCCAGGTCAGGGCACAGGCCTGGGTTGCGGATGGCCAGTGGGTCCCCAGCAGGGAGCATGCAGGAGGCAGCCAATCAATGACTTATTGTTGATGTTTCTCTCTCTCCCTCTCCCTCTCCCTCTCTCTGAAATCAATTTTTTAAAAAAAAAAAAGAAAAGAAAAGAGGATATCTCCTGCCGGGCCCTCCTCAAACTTCAACTGCCTGATTAGCACGCTGAACGACCTTTCTGTATCGCTTCTGTGAGTGTTTCACATTCACCTGTCCTCACTGATACTGAAATTTAGAATCAACTCTGGCTCAAGCTAAGGTCGCCACAAGACTTGAGCTGTACCTAGCTTTAATTCTCGGTGACTCCTGCAAACAGGAGCAGAAAACTGTATTCTGCAAAAACAATGGGAACAAATGTAATTCCTCAGGGTAAAAAAAGCAAGGCCTGTTCTCTTTCTCATTCACCTAGCAACACAAAACAAATTAGATGGTGCAGATTTGTAATTAAATGTAAGATTAAGTTTAACACCAAAAATTATTAAAGATGCTATTTCGGAGATCTTGAACGGCACCTGCTTCTTGGGTATCTTCAGGAAGACAAGAAGCCCATTTTTCTATCTGATTAAATTACATTTCTGCCATTGAAGCAGATTAGTATGGTATGATATATTAGGTTTTCTTGCCAGAAATTGATGTTGGGTAGCAGGAGGTCGGTTTGAGAACTAATCATTCCCAGACTAACAGGATAAATACTAAACTTTAAACCAAAAAATAACTTACCTTTGGTAAGAAGAGGGCTTCATATTAATTCTCGGGGTTCATTAAGGTCCTTTAAAGCAGCTGAAACTTTCTAAATGTCATCTGTATCTTCCTGGTAGTTGAAATAGCATTTTCCCCCAAACCTTAAAAAATTCCCAATTCTAATTCTTGGTGACAATTTTTCAAACAGGGTTGAAAATTATTATTTTTCAATAGGTAAGAAAATGAATGCAATTCATTTTTAAAATAGTTGAGTACATGCTGTGTGTCAGGAACTGTGCTTGTTGCCATGCTAGTACATGCAGTAACTGAACTGTATTGTTGCAGTCTGTCAGTGTTTGCAGTACTCTCTACACACAGGCACCAGGGGAGCTTCTAGAAATGCCAATGCCAAGGATTGCATCCACCACAGACAGGTGAAATCAGAATGCCTGGGGGTGAGCTTAGCATCACTATTTAGAAGTTACCCAGGGGATTCTAATGTGCATCCATGAGTGAGAACCACTGCATCTGAGCCTGACAAGAAGACTGTGGATGGGATGGAGTGAGCAGAAAACTGGCAGGAAATGAGGTTGGAGGGGTAGTTGGGTGGACCATAGTAAGGATCGGGGGTTTTAATGTGAATGACTTGAGAAACAAGTGGCAAGTTTTAATTAGAGAAGTTGCAAGACTTGTTTATATGTAACATAGATCAGATAAAATTTTCTGAGAACCTAATCATTTATAAACTTTCTCTAAAGAAAAATAGTTACTATGGGTTCCAAATAACTCCCTGGCAATTAAACTTTAGGAGTGTAGACCACAGGATAGGCAGGTTCCTACCAAGAGGAAAACTAGTATGAAAGATCAAAAAGAAAACTGGCTGAGGAATCAGGAGCCCCGATGTTTGGCAACTAATTGGCTGTGTTGCTGTTTGAAGGAAACTAATCACCTATCTTTTCAGCCACATGGAATAAAAAATTCTAGAATTACATCCAGGTAGTAATTAGCATCAAAACAAGGGAAGGCTCTGACAGGAACGGGGCTAAGCTCAGCCAACTTGCTTGACTAAGAAGAAACTCTAGCTTCAAGTTCTGCTCCTCCCAAAATATAGCTGCTTTTCATTTTCCCTCAATAAGAACTTGATGCCTGTGAGGTACCAGGCTCTATATTGGGGATGTGGCTGTGAACAAAGCATCCCTGTTTTCAGTCTAGAGACAGAGGTGTTTGTTAAGTCAATCATGTAAATATCCCCATTGTAATTCTAGATGGTTAACTGCTCTGAGCAAAGAATGGGGAGACCTGGTCCAGACTGAAGATGAGGCAGGGATTCGAAGACGGAGTAGGAGTAATGGGAACAGTGTGGTGAAAATCTTGAGAGAAGAGAGGCATTCAATAAACTCTTGGAACACATAAGGTGCCCCCTACCTGCCTGAGGGTCTTGTCACCTGGAATAGACATACCAAAAGGATCTCTCAGGAAAAACTGTGGGGATATACTCTGGAAAGCATGACCCTCCACTTTTTGGTTCTATTATGGACACCTCAATCAAAGGAAGATGCTCTTAGCCTATATAATTCTCCAAAGGTTGCTAAAATTGTGACCTGGATTTTAGGATTCCCGGCTGTTTCATGATGGCCTATCTCTGAGTTGTCTTCCCTTGTTACCATTTCACACTGTTAACAGGCATACTAGCTATATTTCTAACTCAAGTAATCCAGAGAACTGCAGAGTTTCAATTTTTATGATTTTTCTAGGGTGAAAAGAAATGAAAAGAAGTTGCAGATGTACTCCTAAAAGATCTATAGTCATATAATGATGTCTAACCAGTAACATTCCTGAGCTCCAATAAGTAGTAGGACTTGAACTTTTGTGGGTGCTTGGATTCTGGCCTTTTTCCTTCTAGATCATGACACTCATCACAGTCCTATCTAAGATCACTAGTTTCCAATAGCCCACATAGCCTCAGAACAGGCTGTAGCAGTAGTTCTCAAATTATAGTTCCTGGACTATATCACCAAGGAACTTGTTAAAAATGCAAATTCTTGGGCCTCATCCAAGATCTACTAAATCAGAAACTCTGTGTCTCAGCAATCTGTATTTTAACAAGCCCTCTGGATAATTCTGCTGCATGCACGAGTTTAATGACCACTGGCCTGTGAAGGACCTTCCATCCACCTCCATGAATCCCTCTTCCCTGTAGCAGTTTGTAATGAAAGATGATATTTCCCTATCTAACCATTCCACCCATCCTACCCAGTCAGGACTTTCAAAACGTATTGCAGTCTTACACTAGGCACTCCAAATAGTCAATAGAAGCCTAGAATCTGGACATGTGGGCAATTGGACTCCTGCCCCATTGCTTTTGATAAATGATGCTCCTTAGAGAAGATCACACAGCATATTTGCAGCGATCAAATCTCGAAGGACCCCACTCTTCACCTACTTTTATTTCCTTATCACATTCCTCCTGCTCACAAAATGACACAATACCAAGTAATGTCCCAGCAGCTGTCAGAGAGTTGTTAACTCAGTCCCTAACCTGTCAAATCTAGCTGTAAACACTAAAACTGTAGCTACAGAGAGACCATGAGAAGAGAAGCTATAGGGGACTATCATGACAGGCTGACTTTTTGGGTCCTTCTCCTGGTGTTCCTTCTCCAACAGAGGTCTTTAGGGTCCCTGATACCATTCGCTTTACAAATCCTTTGGCTTACCTACACGTTCTATGCATATAAACCTTAAGAAAATATCTGTTAAAAAAACTGAAATAACATACTTAGATAAGATAATAACAATCATAGATAAGAACTCTATAAAAAAGAAAGAGAGACCAGCTCGTGTGGTTCAGTTGGTTGAGCATCAACCCATGAACCAAGAGGCCCCGGGTTCGATTCCTGGTCCGGGCACATGCCCAGGTTGTGGGATCAATCCCCAGTAGGGGGCGTGCAGGAGGTGGCCCATCCGTGTTTCTCTCTCATCGATGTTTCTATCTCCCTCTCCCTTTCTCTCTCTCTAAAGAGAGAGAGAGAGAATAAGCTGGAAATTATGTCTCTGAAGTCTTAAATGTATTCCAAAATTTCACAATCTATAAAATAAAAATATGAAGAAACCTTAATTCTTAGTCCTAATGGGGATCCAGATAAACGAAGACAGACAGGTAGCAATCAGGGAGTGAACTCTCCAATCCCCATTTTGTCATCTCCACCATTCAGCTCCACCTTTATTCTACTTCCACATCCCATACCCAATTACTTCTAACCCTTTATGTCCCAAATACCCCATGTAAACCAGAAGTTCCCTTGGACAGAAGGATGGATTTGCTAAGTAATACTGGAGGCCTTCATTCCTTCTATATTTGGGGGAATTCTAGAGGATTAATTAGAATTTTCTAATAAGATCATCAAAAGCTGACCTAAAAAGCAATTGATCAGGTAGAAAACCAGTAACATTCTTGGGGTTGTATGTTTGGCCATTACATTCTTCTTGGTAACATGTACCTCCTATATCTGCAAATTCTAATTCTAACCTTATTTCAGTGAGCTGGAATTCTAGTATAGTTAAAAAGACATGATAAACTTATCTTGAAAATGTACATGCAGTTCATCCTAATTAATGAATCTGAAATTAAATGATCATCAGATTATCTCATTCATCTATGCCTTAGGATTTTAATATTTTTAAAACTATCATTATAAAACAGGAATGAGTGGCTTAAGGAAACCTATTTTTCAAATATCCTCTCTAAAAAATACTTATCCACACTAGTTTGCCATGAAATAACTGATTATGCTAAATGAGTGTTAACACACATTAGATTTACAATGTCTCTCTTGGTAAATTGGGGAAATGATCCATTAGTGTGACTTCAAATTGATTTATCATGCGACATGTTAAAAAGTTACTTAATTGAAAATTTCACGTGTAGGAACAGGACAAAACAAAGTTGCTGCATTTGGGGAAAAAACGAGACTTAATATAATGATTACAGAGTTTTTGATGTCGCAGATACTGCATCAGGAACTGATCGGATAAGAATGGGTCACCGTCAGTTCCTAATGCATTGCCTTCAGCATCTAAACAAACATCAGTGAGCACCTCCAGTTAGATTTGCTGTGATGTGTTTATGGTTATACAATGAAATAAGCACTCTTAATTTAACCCTGAAGAGAAATTTTCTAAGAAAGGGGGTCACAATCTGCTAAAATACCAATCATTAGCCTACCACTCAGATTTATCACTGAAACCAGAAAAGTTAATATAGTTCCATGTTTATGCCTATAATACACTTGTACCTTCCTTAATAAATTCATTACTAAATAAAACAACCTAAAAGTTGCTGGTCATTTTTATAACTTGGGAGGAAAATGAGTATATATTTTTGTTTACCATCTTTGCTTACCTTTCTTTTTTAACTTGAGAGTTTATGGAGTTTGAACAGGTATTGCCATTTGAATAGGGGTTATTTCCCACTATTATCACTAAAATTAATGTTTTAAGAGAAAAATTCTACAAAGCAATTGCTATAACAGATAACATGTTAGTTAAATTCTACTTTTAACTAGTCTAAATTCCTTTGCATTTTCTGCATTTTCTAATTGAAGGGTCAAGGTGCATTGATGAGCAAGCTCATTTTATTTCATGTACTAAATTCATTTCTCAAACTTTTATTGAACACCTATTATGTACCGGCTATTATTCTAAGCACTTGTGATACAGCAGTGAGCAAAATACTAGCCTAATGGAGCTTACATACTAGTGAAGAAGGCAGACTAAAAACCAATTTATAATATTCTGTGTGAATTCAAGAGTTTTCAGGGGAGTGACCGTCCTGAAATAGACATTCTTCAACATGGGTTGAACATGATTATATATATATATAAGCGGTAATACCACTTTTGTTGATGCTCATAAAATAAATTTAATAAACAATAAGTTACCATATACTATATACTATACATACACTATATATATTTTCATAGGCTCAGCTGAATATATTCCCCAAAGGGAGAAAAGACTAAGCCCCTCTCTCCCCCTCTCCTTCCCTTTTAAGGCCCTATAGAATGAGGCTCCCTAGCTTCCCCCAGTCAATTCCTGACACTCTCCCTTGCTTTCCATACTCAATTCTTCTTCATTCTCCAGACACTCACATAGTTAACTCTCTCACTTTAAGTCCCTACTCCTTTTCAGAAACACCTTCCCCAACTACCCTATTTAAAATAACCCTTCAATTAATCACTTTCTATCCCCTTACCCAGCTTTATTTTTCTTCGTAGTACCTATCACTTCTTGCATTTGGTTGTATACTTGTTTGGTTTTTTACTGTGTCTTCCTCACCAGTATGTAGATACCTTGAGGTCTGGGACTGTGTAGTGTTTTCACTGTGGTATCCCTAACACCTAGAAGATTTTCTGGCACATAGTAGGCTCTTAGTAATTGTTTGAACAAATGAGCTGTTTGTACTGGAAATCATCATTTTAATTCTTCTTCCCAGAGCAATGATGCATACTTGAATATGAAAGTTTAGAAACTTTCCTAATTAGGTCCTCAGGCCTATTTCTCTATAGTCTCTCCTGAGGGGGTGGGAGTTTCAGTATTGAGTCCCATATCTTTAAATACTACCTAAAAACTACCTATATGCTAATGAATCACAAATTAATATCTCTAGCCCTGACTATTCCCTGAGCTCTACACCAATATAGCCAACTCTCAGATTGGATTGATTGGAATAGGATCCTGAAAGTTGGAAAGGAGATGTGGGAGAAAACCCTGATGAAACAGGGGACATTGAACCCCTAATTTCTGAGAAGCTTTCTTTGTCATTGACGTGGCCTCTCCACCTCCTCCTCACCCCCATCTGAAGTGATTAACTCTGCACTGCCTGAAGAAAACCTAATGGCCTCCACCATGGCAGTTTCCATGCAAAACAATGCTAAGTCTCCTCAGGATCTACCCCTACCACTCCTCTTTGCTTCTAGATCTATAACTAGACACACAATAAATAAACAAGCAGAACAGAAATAGACTCATAGATACAGAGAATACTTTCACAGTTGCCAGATGGGAGGAGAGTTGGGGAAATGGGTGAAAAAGGTAAAGGGATTAAGAAGTACAAATTGGTTGTTACAGAATAGTTATGGGGATGTAAAGTACAGCATAGGGAATAGAGTCAATAATACTCTAATAACTATGTATGGTGTCAGATGGGTGCAAGATTTACTGGGATGATCACTTAATAAGTTATGTAATGTCTAATCACTGGGGTGTACATTTGAAACCAATTTAATAATGTATGTCAACTGTAATTGAAAAATTTAAAAATTATTTAAAATTAAAAATATATTCTGTAATGATTGCACTTTGTCTTAAAGTAATGACAGTTTACAAATTCAGACGGGATATCTTTAAGCCTAGCATTTTGATTTAATTATGAGTACAAAATGAAAATATGGATTTTTGAGAGAAAGGGCACTAGAAGTGACCCATATTGGCCCTAGTGTACTCCCTCTTTAAAAGAGGCAAAGTGCAGTTTGGAGTGTGTCATTTGAAAAGGACTTGTTTGTACTGTAAGGACTCTGAAGAGATCTGCGAGGCCTGAGAAAAGGACTGTGTCTCATTCCTCTGTATCAGGCCATCACCCAGCAAAGCTCCTGGGAGTAAGGCTGGAGGGTAGAAGGGTTTGAGGAACTTTGTGAAATGCTTACCATCCACATCACAGAGGTGAAGTCAGGCCACACCCAGAAACTAACTGCCACCATCTGAGGTGACTTTCAGGAGGCAAGTGACAAACCACAATGCTGTAACTTCTCACCCATTTGACTAAACAATCCCAATCTTATGTTTATTTGGACCAGAGGCATAGAGTGGGCCTGTCTGTTCCCTTTACTAATTCACTTAACTGTACTTAGAAACAATTTGGGAATGGGGAACATGGCCCATATCACATCAGTCACAGATAAACACACACACACACACACACACACACCCTAGTTTATAAATAATAGGCCCTCCGAGAACCCACATGACATCCCAAGTGCTGGATGGTACTTCTGAAAGTTCCGAGAGAGCTGAAAATCACACACAAGCAAGTAAGTCCCTGATGAATACACATCTAAGGAGATGTGCATGCACTGTTTATGCCAGCAACGTTATGGAAGAAATTACACACAACAAATTAGTTTCAGATGGTAGGATATGAATAGCTGATGTGCAGTATAAAGGAAAATGAACTCCCACTTTTGACCCAACTACTTCCCATCTCAAGCATCTCAGACTCAGAATCCAGATGCAATTCATTTTTGAAAATGCAAAGATCAGAAAGTTAGTAAGTGGTGAGGATTAGAGACTTCAAAATGCAATTTATGAGTATTGTTAACCCATAATATTGTCCTATGAGTTTTGGTTGTTTTTGTATGTGAAACCATGGTAAAATTGAACTCATCCTTCCTCCTTCCCTTCATTTTGCACAGCAATCAAAAATAAATCTCTTCCTGACATTTTCTACCTGTACAGAAATTACATAATAGATTCAAATCAACACACATTTCGAAACCTCTTAGCATACCACTCCGGGACGATTACTTATGTTCCTGAAAGAGATATAATGTCTTATTTCACCTAACCAATCTTTATTTTTAATTAACGCAGTAAAAGTGACTTCTTTTGGTGTATAGTTCTATGAATTTTACTACATGTATAGAGTCACGGAACCACCACTGCAGTCAGGGTACAGAATAATTCTATCACCCCCAAAATGCTCTGGTGCTATTACTTTCACCCCTGTCAAACCACTGGTCTATTCTCTGTCACTATGGTTTAATCTTTTCAAGAATGTTATATAACCTTTGTCATGTAACTTTTTGCTCAGAAAAATGCCTTTAAGATTCATCCAAATTTTTGCTTGTCTTAATAGTTTGTTCCTTTTCACTGCCAAGTAGTATTCCACTGTATGAGTGTATCACAATGTGTTTATCCACTTACCCATTGAAGGATGCTTGAGTTATTTCCAGTTTGAGGCAATTATGAATAGAACTGCTATAAACATTTGTGTACATGTTTGTTGTGAACATAAGTTTTCATTTCTCTAGGAGTGGGATTACTGGGTCACATGGTAAACATATGTTTAACTCTATAAGAAACTGCCAAACATTTTCCAGAGTGGCTGTGTATAATATCTTTTACATAAGTAAAATAATAAACTATTAACAGTGACCCCCAATAGCTTGTTCAGTTGTGTTTAGGTGATTCCAAAATATTATTCACCAAGATAAAATATTGTCCCTAAAATAATCAGAAACATCTGACTTCCATTTTTCTTCTTTTCACTTTTAAAGCTTCAATCAAGTATTTAGTATTTTAACATAATTTTAAGAACAAAATTAGATGATTCACAGTTATAGAAATGTAAAACCTGATGAACCTGCTTATGAGGAAATATTAATGAAAGAGGAAGAACCAGGGGAAAGTTTTCATCACAACTAAGTTTGAGAACTTAACCCAGTGTCATATGCATCAAGTCCAATTTTCAATTCATAAATTAGCCTCCCCCTCCCTTCCTCCAAAAACTTCCACCCCAGGCTAACTAGAGAAGAAGAAATCAGAACATGAGCCCCAGCCAAAAAAAAAGATTCACAGTTGCCACTCTTTAGTTGCTACTTTAATGGGAAACACATGTGCAAGATACCACCCAGGAGATGACTGACCAGTGTGCTCTGCAAAAAGGAACGTCACCAGAAAATGAGCCACACGAGATGGCTTACTCTCTTGGACAGGCTGAACCCAGCCAGGAAGAAGGTTGATAGAATTTTTGTTCTTAACAAATATGTGCTGGTCCCAAGATGAGATGCTTGGACAGAAATTAAGCTGTAGCAACAAAGTTGAAAGGCAGTGATGTGAATTAGCCCTCACTACTTATCATCTCAGCCACATGTCCTGCAATCAGTTTACCATCAGATTTCGGGAGTTCTTAGAAAAGTTAACATGAGTAAAAATCCTGCAAAGGAATTGGAAGAAAGAACATAGTGCTGAATGTAATTACTAAATAATAAGGCTAATACTCATTAGCTGTCCCCCACTAGAGGTAACCAGCGCTGATCCAAGAGCTATACACACAGGATCTCATTATATCTCTGATTTACAGGGTAGGGATAATCTCCACTGCATTAGCTTTGGCTGCCATAACAAAATACATATACCGGTGACTTAAACATCAGGAATTTAATTCTCACAGTTCTTGAGAAGAACAAGATCAAGGCACCAGACAATTATATTCTTCATGAGAGCTCTCTTCCTGGCTTGCAGATGGCCACCTTCTCACTGTGCCCTCACATGGCGGGGAGAGAGGGGATGGGGAGGAGAGGGAGAAGGAAGGAGGGAAAGAAGAAAGAAAGGGGGGAGGAAAAGAGGGAGGGAGGAGAGAAAGTTCTCTGGTCTCTTCTTATAAGACTAATTCATCATGAGGTTGTCAACTTCACGACCTCACCAAGCCTAATTAGCTTCCAAAGACTTCATCTCTCATCTCCAAATACCATTATACTGGAGGTTTCAACATATGAATTTGAGAGAAACACAATTCAAACCACAGCATCCACTTTACAAATAAATGTTTTGAAAGGTTACAGAATTTACAATGGATCATTTAGTCAGCAATCAGCAGAACTTGAACTTGAATCCAGGGCTATCTGGCTCTAGAGAATATCTACTATTTATTGACTGTCCACTAAGGTCCAGCTACATCTATACAATATGGCTAATCTTCACAGAAAATCTTCCAAGTCAATATTCTTTTTGGAAACTCTGGCCCAACTTTGGAACCATCTGAACCTAATTTATTGCATACAATGTATCCTAGTGGTTCTAAAAGTATGGTCCTCAGACCAGTATCATCACCATCATTACTTGGAAACTTCTTAGAAATGCAAATTCTTGGGCCAAACAGTGGACCTACTGAATCAGAAACTCTGGTGATGGTATCCACAATCTATATTTAAACATGTCTTATAGGTGATCCTGATCCTTGCTGATGTTTGAGAACCATTTGTTCCATAAATTTACTGTAATAAATTAATACATTAAAAACTCAATAATAAGTGGTAAATCCAAGAATCAAATACAGATCTGTTTTATGCCAAAGCCTGTGGCCTTTTGCTATGCTATCCCAACTTTACCAAGGGAAGATCTTAGGGATGGAACATATTTTAAATGAAGTGTGATTGTAGAGCACAATTCTGAATTCTGCTTGGCCACTACAATGCTTATCAGTTCTACCTACAACCCTGTGATACAGGAAAATTTCTGAAGGACAGTCCCTGAGAATTGACAATGATGCTCTCCACTGACCAAAAAAATATCTCATGGTATGAACTAGAAAACCAAGCTTTGGGAAATTTTTATTCAGGCCTGACAATTATGTATCTCATTCAGTGAAAATGAAAACTAACCTAGAATATGCAAACAGTAAGTATGGAACAGTTACTTCTTTAAAAAAGCAAATCGAATCAACCACAAACCACTCCTTATCTACATGTAGTTACTGGATAGTTACACTATTTTTCCCCTGGAAGGAAAAAAGACAATAATACATACCATTTTGGAAGTCTGGATAATTTACAGAAAGGGATAGAAGTCTCCCAATAATAGAAATAGCTAATTTCTGGAGAGTAGTGCACGAAGGTTCTTGATCTCACACCAAGGACTTTAAAAAATAATTTACAAAGTCAAAGCACTTTGAAAGGGATTATTTTCAATGCAAATATGATCACCTGCTCTTGTGAAACTATCATCTCTAAAATATTAACTATTATGAACATGTGTTGGTCATTGCGCTAAGCTTTTTACATTTGTTAAAACCCTTTCAATCATCACAAATATGTCAGGTAGGATCTACGATTATTTCCATTTCACAGATGACAAAATTGAGACTCGGGTTAAGAAGAAACGTGCCACTGCTCCTCAGCCTCCTAGGAAGTACAGGGCTCCAGGATTAAGCCTATTACAGAGCACCAGCTACACTTTCATTCAGACACAGACGCTGGGCTGAGAATGGATGGGCTCAATGTTGCTCTATATCTAGATTAGCTCCAAAGGTCCATCTGTGAGCCTGCCTGACCCTTGGGTAGGACAGTGCAGCCTTCACAGCCTTGGCACCTCATCTGGATAGAGTGAAGGTGAGCAGCAAAGTGATGATGGTGCAGCAGACCTGGCAGGACCCTCCATCTAGTGGGAGACACAGATAGAAGTGATAAAGGGACACAGTGGGAACTGTAGCTCTATTTCCTTATTTTTTTCCCCCCTCTGAGTCTTAAAAACAGACCTTGTAATCATTTATTTTGTGGTTTTGTTACTTTCACAAAATAACACATTTAAGTCAACGAGGCAAGGATTAGCAAAACCTCTGGATGTCCAAACTTCTCATATGGAAGAGGAATTTAAAACCCTTTGAAAGCATCACAAGCCAGCAGAAAGATTTTAATATTTTTCTGCTGCAGAGTTGTAGATGGATGTGACTTAAGCCCTAATTGGGAAAGACTTTATGTGATTTATAATAGCAGATACTCTTTTAAGTAAACTTCTCATACTCTTTTATTCCATCTACCAAAACCAAAAGCTGTTGAAAGCAAATCTGAAAAGCAGAACATGTTGAGGTGAAAAGGGCATTTTCCAAAGAAACTGTTGTGTGTGATTTTTTTTATTCTGTCCTGATTTGGGGAGTTCATCTGGGCCTAAGATCATTTTGTGCAGCTGACAGGAAGTTTGATCAATGGCTTTTGCCTTGCTCACCCCCCACTAGCTTTCTCTCTACAGGCAGATTTCCGACTTTCACTCTTTTCTCTCTTCTTCTTCCTTCCCTTCACACATGCCTCCACTCCTCCCATCTCCTCTGATTTCTGTGCATTAACACCATAACAAACACTGTTAGGAAAGGAGGCAAAGGTGTTTTATAACATTTGGGCGGCTTTCAGTGCAGTGATTAAGGGCCTGGCTAGACCTGACATTATGGTAAAAATGGTGTAGATGGAGAGCCTCTTATTTTGAGTCCCTCTTTCATTACTTTGTAAGCATTTGAGCTCATTGAATATGCTGGGAACTTCAAATAGAGCAAAGATTCAGTCCCTGCCCTCAAGGAGCTCATGCTTCCTTGCAGGGGGTGGGGGGGGCAGGCGGTACAGTAGGTTTATGGATAACAAAGCTCTCCCAAATTAATCTGGACCCAAGTTGATACATTTAAGGCAATTTTCCTTAAATCTCTTTGTGAAAGACATCATGTGAGGTATCAAATTCACAGCAAATCTTCCTGGGTCGAGGATGGTGAGCTTTCTGGTAAAACAATGGGTTTTGGAATCATATCCAGTTAAGGCCAAATCCCAAATCTGCCTTGGACAAGTCACTAAATCTCATAGAGCCTCAGCTTTCTCTGCTGTAAAATAGAAATGACACCTACCTCAAGAGTCTGCATGAGGATTGAGAAAATGTCATACAAAGTACCTGTTATAGTTCCTGCCACATAGGAGGTGCTCAATAAAGGTCTGTGCCCTGCACCCCCTTCTCTTCCCAGGCCTCACAGGTGTCTTAGTAAGAGGATACAAGGAGACTTTAATAATATTAAACACTTCAATTTCACCTACTATGTCCCAGGCACTATTGTAAGCACTTTATATTTTTAACTCTTTGATTCTTCCTTAAATGCTATGAGATAAGTACTATTGCTATCATCTCCATTTCACAGATGAAAAATCTAAGGCACAGAGATGCCAAGTAACTTGCCAGGGTCACACAGCTAGCATATGGTGGAGCGGTGATTTGTACCCAAGTTGTCTAAATCTTAACATCATGCTATTAGAAAGCAGGTCAACAGAGAGGAGTTAGCTCAGCTGGAATCAGAATATACAAACTGACAGTCCTCCAATAATGAGCTTTGTTTGGTTTGTATGATGTTTTAAAAGTCAAGGGAGTTCACGTTAAAGTTTATATTTCTGACTTCTTTCAATAAAAGCTGGAAAAGCCTGGCCATTGACTGTGACTCTTCTCTGGACTGAGCAAGTGTTCTCTAACACACTACAGTTGCCATTAGGTAGGGTCTGCTTCCCTTCTGACCTGCAAACACATTTGAGCTTGTGATCCAGAATTAGGCAATACTCTAAATGTAGTCTTGTCCACAAAAATATTATAAGAGCTATGTTCAATAATGTGCACCCAATAGTTGAAATGTTTGAATGAAATGAAAGAACAAATGAATGGAGGAATAGATCTAAGTAAAAAGCAATCAACGGCCAGGTTTAAATTACAACCACTTTCAGCTTATGATATTTTCAGCTTAATGATGGGTTTATCAGGACATAACCCCATTGTCAGTTGAGTATCACTTGTAATAGCAATACTCTCCTAGAAACCTAGAAAATGTGGGGAGAGGAAGTCATGGAGCCTTCTCTGGACAAGCCTATAAGAGAAGAGGAATCATCTAGATTTACAAGTAAAGAAATAGGCTGAAAAGTTACCCAGCCCAGCTGGTGTGGCTCAGTTGGTTGAGCATCAGCCCATGTACCAGGAGGTTGCCAGTTTGCTTCCAGGTCAGGGCACATGCCCAGGTCTCAGGCTCAATCCCCAATAGGTGGCATGCAGGAGGCAGCCAACTGATGTTTCTTTCTCATTGACATTTCTCTCTCTCCCTTCCTCTCTCTAAAACCAATAAAAATATATATACATATCTTTTAAACCCAGCATATTCTGAACCTAGTGTATTCTTTCCAAGACCTCAGCCTACTTTTCTCAGAGCCTATCTACCTGATAATTATGTTTAAAGAAGTAATCTATGATATCACCATTTGTACCAAAATATCACACACCCAGCATTTAAAAGTCTTCTAACAAGTATATCTTTGGTCAAGAGGAAGCTCTAACATTACTCATCAATGACCCTGCCTTTGTAAATGTGAATTGTTTTTAGTTTTACCTTCTCAGTTTTATTACACTTGGATTAGAAAAAGCCTCATCTTTTTACCAGTTTAAGATGATTTTATTATGAACATGCCGTAATGTTTATTATATTTACAAATCTCTAAGTGAAATTTTTAAAACAATTTTCCTCCTCTAATCTCGCCCATCCTCCCTTCTTAGAAGTACACAGAGCATTTCAACCACTCCCAAATTCCCTCTTGTAATACCCTAAATGATTCTGAAATATTTTGTCATTCCCCAAACACCGCCCTAAAGACAAATCACTGGACTCCGAGCTCTTTACACTGCCAAGTTGAACAGAGTTCAAATGTTCTATCTAACCAAACTCTAACTTATAACAAAGACACATACAGTAGGTGATGTACAAGATATTCATTCCGAAAACACCAAGGCAACAGGGAGAAAAAATCTGTGTCATCAAGAGGTCCTCACACAACTTCTTGTAATCTGAAGTAATTACTTTTATCAGGATTCTGTAACCTGATTATAGCACACATGTGTAAAGCCATATAACTAATAACAGAAGTCAACTTTCATTTTAGAAATGTATAACTCAAGGTTTCTCACATCCAAAACAATGTTTCAAAATTTATGATTGTTTCTCTACTGTACGCACTGGAGTATGTACAAGGATTTGAGAAGGAAACAAAACAAGAAAAATGATATTAGCATGATAAAATTTAAAAATAAATAAAAGCATAAATCATTTCAAATTAAATCTTGCTTTTTGAATTAACCATTCCTCATCATGGTATCAATGTGAAAACAGAACATGGAAAAGGCATTTTCCAAAAGGATACGGAACCTACTATGGCTTCCTTTTATATTAAAAAATATCCCATGAAAGAACAGTTTTCAGAATGACCAAAACATAGCCAGGCACCTCTTCCACTAGAAGCTTCACCAAAAGGCACACTTACCTTGACCTCAAAGTTTTGATTCCAACCCAGTTCTTGCCCAAATTTACTGAGAGTTTTGCTAAGCTTCAAGCTGATCTCATCTGGAAGATCTTCGGAGACATTTAAAGTTTAAGGTAAATCCCTCTTACTATTTTCAAAATCATATGAATGTAAAAGCAAACTGTGTAAAGCCACATAAAAATGACTGAATTTAATTTTTTTAAACTATAATATCTTAAAGACAAGGATTCTTGTTCTGCATCACTTCTGTATTACTTGTACCTCAAATAACGCATAGCACAGAACAGATACTTAATAAATTCAGTACTTGTATGAATAAACTGAAAACATTCTCAATGACCAATGGGGCAATCCTACAGATCTCCCTATGGCCCGGAAATTTTCAAAGGTTTCATCACACAATTCCCCTACTGGTTCCTTTTAGTCATAAAGTCACATAGCCAGAAAGGAAAGAAATCCCAGAGACAGGAAAGCAGTTTGCCCTGTCCATCAACTCACATATTTATAGTTTTAGAGCTAAAAGGGACCTGAGAATTCACCTTTGAACCCTCGCATCTTACATATGAGAAAAATGAAGTCTAAGCTCACAGGTTAGGTGACTTAGCTTTGATTTCCAGCTGAGATTTGTCAAAGCCCTTCCTATTGTTATTCCCTACATCTGTCCCTGCAGTGAATTCCCACTGCTTCCCTCAGAAAAGTATTTGTGGACTTGAGGATTTCATTCTTAAAATCTTCCCAGAAATCTCAGGTGACTTCTCTTAGGGTATGGTGGAAAGGGCCACAATTTTAATATAATCCAATAGCCAACTAAAGAGTATGCATTGACTAACCTACAAGGTCCTTGCTTTGGGGAAAGGGTCATTTAGTCCATCTGAAAACTTGAAATGTTTTACTATTCTTACACTATTGCATTAATAGCTCCAGGTGGAGAAAAAGAACCTTTTTCCTGCAAGTATTGAGACAGAAAGGAAAAAAAACCCAAAAACCTAATTTGACCACAAGAGGGCAGCTGCATTTTCTCCTTGATCTTTGTAGTTCTAAACCATGACAAATTGGGCATTTTAGACTCAGCCTGCCATAAACATCACAGATAGCACCTTTCAACTGAATCCTCAATATGTCACAAACATTCTTTCATGGTGTTTCTTGGGACTTTTTTTTTGTTTAAGTTTTAAACAAATTATTTTCCAACTTCTTTCCAAATCTAGAGAGCCCTCTTTTAGAACTCTAGCTAAGATTACCATCTACAAAGATCTTTGGAGACCAATAAATCATTAGGTTATTTTGGAAACCCACAGAAAATGTTTTATTTTAATTATGTCTGACCCCAGATAAAAATAAATACAGTAATAATCATCTGATTCTGCCACACTTAATAAAGCTTGCTCTAAGTGCTTTACAAAATTTGCCAAATATTTGCCTCATCTCATAGCCTTCATTTGTCTTTCCCATTTTTGTGATATCCTGAAATTTTTCAAGTCAAAATTTACTGTAGAGTTTTATCACTAAGATAAACAGTGGGAGGTCTGCAAACAACAACAACAAAAAGCAGAGATTAGTGATAGCTAAATTCCAAATCCTTACAGTTCTACAAAAACATAAGATCATATTTATTTCATTTTTCTAGGTAAATGGAGTTGGAGTTAATTTTAAAAGTAAATGCTAGTTTGTGTGTGTGTGTGTACTGACTAATAATTGATAGCTAGTTTGAATGTTTTAAATTTTTTTGTAGTTTTTGAAGATTTAAGGAAACCTCCTTAAAATAGATAATAACCCACTCAATCAGATTTGAAGCATATTTCTTAAAGCAAGTATCATAAACAATACTTGGGTTCATGATTGTTAAAAGTATCCTCTTGGATGTTCAGATCCAGCTAGGCTCTGTTTCAGAAGTCCATCAAACCTGAACTAAATTCTCCACATGAACATGGTCCTCTAAAAGTTGTCACAGCATCACATGAGCAAAGCAGTGGCATAAGGAGTGTGACTTAGCAATAAGGAGTTCAGAGCTCTAGTTCTCTCTTTTATGAGGACACTAATCCCATTCATGAAGGCTCTACCCTCCTGACCTAAGTACCTCCCAAAGAGGTACTGCCACATTGGGAATTAGGTTTCTACATATTAATTTGGGGAGACACAATATTCAATAAATATTTGCTGAACAAATGAATGATAAAAGGCTTTGTGCCAGTGTCCCCCAAGGTATAGAGCTCTGCTAGGTCCTTGCCAGTACTCCCTTCACATAAACCTCTCACCTGCTGACAGATTCCCTGATGCAGGCTGACCAATTAGCAGTCTACACTTCTGAGGGTCGCCTCTTCCTCCATTCTTACTGCTGTATTCAACCACCTTTAGGACTTCTCACTTATTCCACTAGACTCTGTAATGAATCTAATGTAAATTCCATTAGACTGTATGCCTGATCTGCTCTTGGTTGCCATACCCAGTAGAGACCATATCTTACTTGCTACTCTGTACTCCCCTCTCCTAGAATATCTAGAGTGGGTCTGTATCCTCGGGGCCTGCCTCACTTTCCTATTCCAGCTCATGGCTTATACCAGACCACACGGTCCTAACTGTAGATAAGTGAAAGAATGATGTTTAGTCATGCCTATCATGGGCAGAGCCCTGAGAGCATGCCAAAGAGTGTCAGCAGTCCCCAATTTCCAAAAATATTATGTTCCAAAAGTTCGTTAAACAGGTTCTCTACCACTCGGGAATGCATTTCCCAAGCCATCACAAACAACTAATCTATTTTAATAGTCATTCTTTCAACAATATTCATTGAGCTATCTCCCTACTTTGTACTAGTCACTAATCTTGGCACAGGGGAAACAGAGAGGAATGAGACCCAGTCTCTCTCCTCCAGAAGCTTACAGAGGAGACAGTGATAGGAGCAGATAATACGTAACGCAGCATGTATAAAAATAGAGGACTGTCCACAGTACAGCAAGAACAAGAAAGAAGAGGTGATCCCTCTGCCTGGGAGGGTCAGGAAGGTCCCACAAAGAGACATTGCTGCTGAGGCCTGAAGAATGAGAAGCATGCACCAGGCAGATGAGTGGAGAGGGTGTTCCTGGTATGTGACCGTCAGGCTGCCAAACCAACACCCAAGCAGCAATTTAACCCCTAAGGCAGCTCTGCCAATGCTGCAGTACTGTCAGAGACAGAAATGGAGTAGGTTTTGGTAGGCAGACCTGGAAAAACTTGTTTCTGTTAGGAGATTAGTTTTAACACCTTCAATAAAACAGAACTAGCCCTGGGCTCATGCCAGCATTCACTGGCCACCACTACCACCACTCATCATTTGGGGCAGAAGAAAAGCAATGCACTGACAGAAGGAGTAATTCTTGATCTTTTGCTTTCTTGCAAAACACTAGCTGATCCTGTGGATGCAAGGTCATGAATAAGGCTTGTTAGGGACTGCATACACTAGACAGGTCCACACCCGAGGAGCTTAACAATTAGCTGTATAGACAAGACTCATGCATATAAAGAAACTAACAGCCCAAGGCAGTAGCTTCCAAAAGAGTGACACATGCTATAGCACTGTACTCCTGGCCATTGATGCCTTCTTCAGAGAATAATTCAGTTTAGTTCAACAAGTGTTTTATGTAAAATGCCCACTACAGGTCTGTTGATATAAGGCTGTATTCTGAATTTCACAGGGAAGCATCCACCAAGCTCTATAAATGCAAATAAATTTTGCTCTCTAAGGTATTAGCTTAAGTCAACTTTGGGAAGACTCTGGGGAGCCTAATTAATGGGAATTTTGTTTTACTCAATACGGGAAACATATCAACACTGAATAGGTATGAGAAAGAATTTCCCACCAGTTGGAGCTGTCCAAATTAGAAAGAACCGCCTTGGGAGGTAATAAGTTTCCCGTCAGGCTAGATAATTATTTGGCAGTGATTTTGTAGGGGTGACTCAAGCATTCAATGACCAGTAGGCTCCTTTCCAAGCCTGTGATTGTGTGAACTTCTACAGTTCCTCCTTGATAGCACAATAGATGAATCTAGAAACCCACACTGCAGTACTGTCACATGTTAAGATTAGCCATAAATTAGGCTCATTCAGGGTACCAGAGCCCAGTCTGAATGGTGGTGTGCACACAGTGAGAATGGGAATACATAACTTCTACCAAGAGCCTGACCAAACTCCTGGGGTCAGAGTGTCTGGGAGAACCCCATAATGCCAAAATTCATTAGTACTCAAAGGGGATCATGGCTATTAGGCAAAGGGCTCCTCAAGACAAAGGCTAAGTAAAGAACTAAAAATGTAGCCTCTTAAAGAAGAGATATTAAGATTCTAGAGTATTTTGGAAGGCCCACCTGATGCTGACTCTCCTGGTCCCCCCTCTGAGGAGCCATCATGCACATTAAAACATTAAAATTTTGGGGAACCTCCAAGCAAAAGTGTTGTCAAAGGTGTATCCAAGAAGACAGCATCTCCAAAGTGAAACAAGCAAGCGGTAGACAAAGCAGAGTTATACAGGAATCCTAAGTAAAATATGTAGTCACAGGATGGTAACCATAAAAGAGAGGAAACAGTGTGTAGGACCTGACAGCTAAGGAACAATCTATTTAAAGTCCTAGCATTGTGCAACAGGTCAGAACAGATTGCACAGGATGTAATTCACCGGCTCCCGGTTTCCTCTGTCAGAAACAAGGTTGCTGTGTTGATGCAGACAGGTTGGTTAACACACTGTCAGGTAAGAGAAAGAGTCCACATCTGGATCTCTATTTAACCAGTTCCGGGCTCTGCAACTGAAACAGTTTACTCCTGTGAGTTTCAGAAAGTAGGAGGCTGAATTAGAAATTTTCCATCAAGTCCCTTCCAACTTTAATATCCATAATTCCAATGCACAGAGGAGAATGTTTTAAAGTAGAAGAAAACAGTCATCAAACAGGTCATCCCACAACATACGGGAAGAAACTAAATAAAGCAAAAGCCTTGATTCCTGAATTTTCATCTGTGACTTTTCTTTTTTAATCCTTTTTGGACTGAATTTTGATTTAAATAGTTAAGCCAAATGAATGAAAGTAAAACCAATATACCACACACCAGCAGCATTCTTAGTTTTGTGGGAAAAGAAAGCAAATATGTGCTATTTGATCATGTAGGAAAGCCTCAATCTACAAAGTCCATAGACAAAGTCCCATTAACCCAATAGGGGTTCTACCCAGTGCCCAGGAAAACCCATCAAGGGGAGCCAAATTATTCTTTTTTAAAAAAAATCTATCAACTTAACATTACAAATCATTTGCTGGTCTCCAGAGAATCGCCTAGTATTGCAAAACTTGAAAATTACTGATTCATGACTGATTTAGGGAAAACATCGGCTTAAGTAATCAGGCCAGAGTACCGCTGCTGACCGCAATGCTGGCAGGAAACCTGCCCTTTCTTTCATCATCCCTTTCATGAGTGTTTAACTTTCTACAAAATTTAGCTTTCAGCATATTAATAGTGGTCTGATTTTTCCAAAAGTTGGGAATACAGAACATACCAGTTACATATTATGAAGCACCTATATTTTCTCTGACCTTTATTCAAGTATTGCTAACTGGAAACCCAGGAAGCTATAAGAAAGTGATTCAGAAATCAAACTTGGTAAGACACGGATTGCTTTCTGTAAAATATCAGATCTCAGACTCTTTGAAAGGACTCTACAAACACAAAAATATCTCTTCTATAAACTTAGAGTGCGTTCTGTATAAACTAGCAGGAAGAATTTAATTAACGTTTTGAGCAGACCCTACACACCACATGCTGCACATGCCTACATTAGAGTAATGCACACTTCTGTCATAATAAGCTTTGCTAAACAATCACTTCATTCGGCAAGCAGATAACAAGCACATCAGAATATATTCATCTGTACACGCCTGTGGGAAGACGTTTTCTGTAAGTGTATATGACTCTCATATCTGCAGAAAGTTATTCCCTCTCTGTTAGAATTGTTTTTCTGCTTAAAATTAAGAAATTAAGAATATTTTCCTTTCTGCGGCAGAATGACAGAGAAATTCAAGCCAAAATACTGTCCCACAGATTCAAAGAGACTGCCTTTAAAACCATATCAAATTTTCTTTTCAGATTTTTTCTTCTCTGAGATTCTGCTTTCCAAGTAAACATGCTTTTGTTAGTGAAAGGCAAACCCTTGTCATCAACTTAGTTTCTACTACCAGCCCTTTAATGCATGTATCACAGAAATATCTGAATTGTAGGTCTATTCACTAAGACACACCATCAGTGTTTTGGGAGGAAAAAAGTCAAGTATTTAAAGAGTGGAAAATTTAAATAAACATTTTTAGTAAGGCTGTGGTCAGTAGGTACTCTTATAGATTGCTGATATGCAAGTTGCTAGAATTCTATTACAAGAAACTTGACAATACATGTTAAAGTTTTAAATGTTTATACCCTGGATCCAAACAGTCCATTTTAGGGAAGTAATTTTAAAAATCTAGACCGACATTAAGCTTTGTGCACAGAGGTATTTACTGCAGCATTATTTATAATAAAAAAAATAGGACATATTGACCATAGGAAAATGATTAAGAAAAACTTAATATAAACTTTCAATAGAATGCTATGCAGCCATGAGAAATATTTATTAACTTTGGTAATAACATGAAAATGTTTATATTATAATGTTAAATTAAAAAACAGAAGACAAACATATATTAAAGATACACACACATATATATAACATTTGCTTTTAACTATGCTTATAAAAATAAGCAATAGATCTCTACATGTAAAAAAATAATGGAAATATTGGGTAATTCTTCTCTTTTCACATTTTCTATATTTTCCAAATTTACTCCAAAGAGCTCCTTAAGGAAACATTTCAAATAAAACAAGAGGAATTCTAAAATGACAGATTAGAATTGATGCTCAATATTTCTGACCAAAATTAGATTAGGCCTGAGGGAGGCCAGATGTGAAGAAGGGATTTTGGTGTCATTAATATGTATTGAGTTAACTCATAATTAATTCATTCAATGGATAGTCATAAAAATTGACTGTGGGAGGGAGAAAGGGAATCATAGAAGTCATAGTCAAACCAAGAGAATCATCTAGTCCACATTATGCAGCAGCAGGGAGATTGAACCCTGGGGAGACCGAGATGTAATTTAAGAACTGGAATAATATAGCAGCAGAGAATTCATAGGAAGAGAAACTTTCAACAAGGGAGAGAAGATCAGAATGTTAATGCTGCAGAGATGCAGTGAGATCAAGTCAAATGAGGAGAAGGAAAAGGCACTGGATTAAACAAGTTAAAGGCTAATTGGGAAACTCAGGAGAGAAATCAAATCCCAGAGGGTGAGTGGTGAGGAAATGGGGGCCATGGGTACAAAGGGAGAAAAGAAGAAGCAGCAGGTTAGACCTAGGGTCACTTGTTTTTGGTTTTTTTAATATGTTTTTATTGGTTTTAGAAAGAGAGGAAGAGAGAGGGAGAAAGAGAAACATCGATATGAGAGAGAAACATCAATCATTTGTCTCCTGTACATACCCCGACTGGTAATTGAACCTGCAACCTGGGTATGTGCCCTGACCTGGAATAAAACTAATGACCTTTTGATGCACAGGACAACGCTCCACCAACTGGCCACACTGGCCACGGCTAGGGTCACTTGTCTTGTCCTTTACAAAATAAGGAAGACTAGTGTTAGTTTGGAGGCAAGAGGAGGAAAGGCCAACCTTGACAGATAGAAGAGTCAAGATGTAGAAATAGCCCAGAACCATTCTGCCCCCTGCCTATTCCCAGCAGTCAGAGGCTAACCACATACCTGAACTTCAAACTGTTTTTAAGTACTTTGGGGACCCCATCTCTACCATCCCTTGACACAGATCATCTCTTCTGATCAAACTATGCTTGTGCTGCTCCACATATGTGCTCACATGGCTCTTCCCTCCCTCTGGGGCTATTCCTTCTCTGCCTCTTTCATGGGTTCTCCTCTGCTGCCCTTAAGCCAGGGTCTATCCATGATCCTTGCATTAGTCTCCTAGGACTGCAATAGCAGAGTGACACAAATTGGCTAGCCTAAAACAATATAAATATAATCATTCACAATTCTGGAGACTAGAAGTCTGAAGTAGAGTTGTTATCAGGGTCATGCTCACTGTAAAGGCTCTAGAGGAGGTCCGTCCTTACCCCGTCCTCGCTTTTAGTAGTTCCTGGTGATCCTTGGCATTCCAGTCTCTGCCTCTGTCTTCACATAGCCTTCTCCACTGTCTGCATTTCTGTAATCTTTTCTTAGGACACTGGGCCTAGCCTAATCCAGTATGACTTCATCTTAACTAATTATATCTGCAACGACCCTGTTTATGAATAAGGTTACTTTCTGAGGTTCCAGGTTGACATGAATTGAGGGCTGGGAACACTATTCGACCCAGTACAGTTCTCATCCTTTCCTTGGAGAGTGGCCATTCCAATGTGTTGTCATCTACCCCTCAATCCATCCACTCTCTGCTCATGACTCTAAATTCTGTATCCCCAGCCTCAATCTTAACTCCACTCTCCAAACCCGTATCTCCTGTTGCCCACTGGATATAGTTGAGTGAGAAATCCACAGGCCCTTTGAACAAAACATGTCCACTTCAGAAAGAGAGCCCATAGTTCTTCCCGTGGTTTCTGTTTTAGTTTATGATAAACTCATCTTGTCTCCCAAGTGAAATACCTTGGCATTATCCTCAACTTTCTTTTCTTCCTAATCATCTTCCATCACATCTGATCAGACAATAGACTTACAGATTCCATCTCACAAATCTCACTGAAATTTGAAATCTTTCCACCTCTACTGGAGCAAAAGATGTTAAATCAGACCCACTTCCTATGCGCCTCTCATAGTATAAGCAACTCATGATGCTGAGGCTGATTGCTGGGTCTGAAGATAAACTCAAGCCACTTTCTTCAGTGATCTGTTTGTACAGAAGGAAACACTACCTGTACAGAACTCGCTAAGAGACTGTGTGTGTGTCAGTATCTAATGTAGCACATATTTTTGACTATATATACTGAAATTTATGGGTGATTTAAGAGATTTTTTTCAAGAATATGGACTTTAATAGGTTTTATATTGTGTATTGATTAACTTTAGCACCTAACCCTCAAATAAGAGGTGACTCCACTGGTTAAATCAAATGTCCTCTACTGATACTTAACCCCTATTAGGAGCTCTTATAGTATTTGTTGTTTATACTGCTTATTTTGATATTTAGTCATATGTTGTCTTGCATTGCTACTTAATTGCAGAATGTTCAGATCACCTCATCCAGAATGTAAGAAAGTTGGCAACAATCATCACATCTTAAGCTTTTATACTTCACAATGTATATGGCACAGTACTAAGGACAAAGCAAAAGTATTTAATTACTGAAAGGCTATTTTATGTCACTTTCTCTATAATCAAACTCAGAGTCTAAAAGAAATAACTAAATGTGTGAGTTTCATATTCTCTATTGTAGCTTCAAAATGCCTGGCAGGAGGAGAAAATCCCTTGTTTCACCTAAAATTATTTATTAAATATTAAATAACTGACTGGTACCACATTCCATTGAGAAGGCATGGAGAGGTTTAATGCAAAGGGTAATAAAAAAAAAAAGATATTGTCATCAACATTTTTCTAGAGAGACAATAAAAAAAGTCATTTGGGAAAGAGGCCTGCCTTTAATAGTGGCCTGGGAGGGAACATCAAATTAAGCTAAGACCCAACCACTCCGTTAGAGAAAATAGAAAACAACAGAGCAAAATCTCCCAGGATTTACCAACAAAATATAGATATATGAGGAGATTAATCAGGATTTCTTCAGGTTTAAATAAATCATCATGTATCATCTCTAATTTAAAAACAACATTTTTAAAGTAAAATGAACCTTTCCCTGCTGGTTTCTGTTATTTCCGTAAGTCCTTTCATTTTATGAATATAACTCAACCCACAAGGCAGCAGGGATCCAATAAAGGATGAGCAATTACTGAGTTGTCATGGGATTATAAAGATAAGCTATTTGGATAATTTAGATTAAAAAATAATTCTCCTTTATTTCCAGAGTGGGTTTGGGGACCTGGTTATTTGATAATTTGGCAGGCCTACAACTCACATTATCAGAGTAGACATTTTAAATGTGCTTCTAACACTAGAAAGTTATTTCAAACTGTTTTCAACATGTTCAGTAATGAAGAGATGGAAGGTTAAATATCATCCCAGTTAAAAAATGTCCGCTGCTATTTTTACTGTATTGGTCAGCTAGCTCCTTTTAACTCTTGGGTCAAAGTTTTTGGACATTAAAACAAATAAATTCATTTTGTTTTTTCAAGCATAAATGATACGCTTAATAAGCCTCAGAGAACAGAGGTTACTCATTCTGGTTATGTTTTACTTTCTTGCAAACACATACTCATGTTCAATTGAACTTCCTCCAAGTGATTTTTAAGTATTAAAGGTTAACACAGCCCTCCTTTTTCAAGGATATTTTGAGCAACTGTTGTGAAACAAAATGCAAATTATTTTTAAAAAACTGATGTTAAATTTAAAAAGCACTAGTCAAGAAATTACCCAAAGTTTAAGCTCACATAAAAACAAACTAAAATTAATGATGGGTAAGCACCTCATAATGTTGAACAGGAAAAACATTCAGAACTCTTGACAACGGGTTCAGATTTCCTGACCTGCTGGACAACCTTCCCTTTCCATGTCTTTCCTAGATTCCATCAGGTCTGTTTTTCTCTCTGCAATAAACTGTCGTTTATCTAGAATGCAACCAACCAGAAATTTAAAATAAACAGAACCATGTTTTCTTATGCTCCTTTTTCAGTTAATTTACAGGTGTATGTTGAATGCCCACTACGTTCCTAGCACTATGTATCATTTGCCAAGGGCGTATGAAATATGTCACAGATGTTGATCAGAATTGTGTAACTTCTGTTTTATCCTCGCCAGAGGGTAGTTTTTCCATTGCTTTTCAGAGAGAGTGGAAGGAAAAGAGAGGGAGACACACACATCGATTGCCTCCCACGTGCACCCCAACTGGGGCCAGGGATCAAGCCTGCAACTGAGGTACGAGGTACATGCCCTTGGACGGAATCAAACCTGGGACCCTTCAGTCCGCAGGCCGACACTCTAACTACTGAGCCAAACCGTCTAGTTCTGTAACTTATTTTTATTGAGGGAAAAATAGCAAGTACCAAGCTTTCAGAAATTTAGTCTATAAAGCAACTTCCAAAACATCAAAAGGATAATTCTGATTCAATCTCTAACTGCCTTGTTCATGGTCTATAACCACAGTAAATACTCTGATGGTAAGAGGAAAACACTATAAAACCTGGAAGCTACAGAGAGTCAAATCTCTTCCAGATACTTTTAGTTTTGAATGTATTATATCTTTTGACTTTTTAAAATGTAACTAATAATTTATATGTCCTATTAATAAAGATAACCTATTATTCCACATTATAAATAAATGAGAATTGAAATCTCTTCTTATCCTATGCAAGACCCAGCATGGATTTGGAAGGGTCAACAAATAATTGCTGAATGGTTGAGACTGTGTCCATAATTCTAATCCTCTGTTATTTCCACACAGGTCTATGGACACGTGAGCTATGAGTTGCAATTGGAAGTTTAATTTTACTTCTCAGACAGTGAATTTCTAGTTTGCATGGAAATGATTCTACAGATACAAGGAAGCTCAACTAGAAACCACAATTTAATCTATGAAGAAGAGCCTAATACTCTTCCATAGAGATTATACAAGCGTCTCTCTCTCCACCCTCATGGTCCACATCCCTGGGGAAATAAAGGTTCATTTTTCCCTTCCAATTAATTTGTGTCTGTTTCCAATTCTCTACTAGACTACCAATAATTGTGTCACAATGGGGAATTCAATATATGCAAGATTCTGATTATAGAAAAACAGAAAGAACATATACATGGGGTCAGCAAAAATTTCATCTCCCCAGGGTTTCCTGTTTTATTGCCCTATTTTAGAGTATCCTGAGAATTTTTAAGAAAAAATATATCTTCCAAAGTAGGCACTGGCAAGTAAAGCTAAGGAATTAAAAGTCTCTCCTCTTTCCAAGAGTACAAAGACAATTGAGATACTTTTTAAAACACAAAACCATTTATTTTCATAATTGATTTTCCATATTATGGAGCTAATAATGAGTATGATTATAATGTCTATTCAAACACAACTTTTTTTATTGGTGACATTAACTTCAGCTTTTATTATTTCATATTATTTTTTGACAAATGACTTAGATGTTGGGACAACAAGTTAACTGAGAAAAAATCAAATTAGATTTCTACTTCTCATGTTTCATCAAGATGAATTCTAAATAAATTACATATTTGTATATTACAAAATGAAAATATATTAGAATATTTGAATACTCTTGAAGTGAAATGGGACTTCGTAAGTTTAACACCAAAACAAAGCCCATACACAGGGATATTGAGAGATTTGACTGTACCAAAATTTTAAATTTCTAGATTTATAATTCCATAAATATGGTGTACTCCAAGTAATGTTTCTGTACAGGATGCTGAAAAGTTCTGAATAAAACATTTTTAGAAAGCCTTTTAGAAAAATGGTTTAGATGGCAAGAAAATAAAGGAATTCTTTAGAAGCAAAAATGACTTAAAAGATGGAATCCAGAAAGGTAATCAAGCACTATAATGCGTGGTTGCCTGGGACCATTTGCTAATATTTACTGATTTCTGGCAGTTTGTAGATTTCAATGAGGAAGGAAGAAAGGAAGGAAAGAACAAAAAAAAAGGAATAAAAGACAACCTCATAGAAAAATGGTCAAAAGACATGAAAAGGCATTCTTCAGAGAAGCATCCACAAATGATCAATAAGTTTATAAAAAAGATGCTCACCTCATCAGTAATGAGCCAAATACAAAATAAAACCACAAGGAGATACCATTTTACAGCCACCAGTGATTTTAAACCCTAATAATATACTATATTACAATATTACAACAATAATGTCAAACAACAGAATCTCTTAAACACTGATAGTGGGAGTATAAAATGATACAAACACTTTAAATAACAATTTGGCTTTTTTTCCAGCAGAAAATATGCCTACTTTATGACCCAGCAGTTCCAATACTAAGAATAGACTTTTGCCCAGTCTGCAAAGCTCAGCGATTGAGCACTGACCTATGATCCAGGAGATCCTGGTTCAATTCCTCGTCAAGACACATGCCCAGTAGGGGGCATGCAGGAGGCAACTGATCAATGACTCTCATCATTGATGTTTCTGTCTCTTTTCTTCTCCCTTCCTCTCTCTGAAATCAATAAAGATATATATATATTTTAAAAAGAATAGACTTTTTACAGATAAGCTCCAGGAGATATGTACAAGAAGGTTTAAGATATGTACAAGAAGCATTTTTGTGTGTGTAATAGCAAAAAATTGGAAGCAACAGAAAAATGAATAAATAAGTTGTGATATGGCCATATAGTAGAATACCATACATGCATTAAAAATGATGTTTTAACATTATCCATCGGTGGATACTCTTTAGTTTTAAAAAAATAAAAAGAAGTCACAAAAGAATTTATAAAGTATAATTCTAGTTATATATATTTCAAAAATATACAAGATTAAATAATACACTGTTTAAGAATTGCCTATATGTGATAAATCTATAAAGAAAATAAGAACAAAATTAAGGAAATTGGTTACCTTTGGAGAGAAGAGAAAATGTGATATGACAGGAGCTTATACAAGCTTCAAGGGTTTTGGAAATGTACTATTCTTCAACTGGGATGTGAATACAAGGTTACTTCTTAATGATTATTATTATTCAAACAGTATATATATATGGCATTTACGTATTCATTTGTACAAATGATATATTTAATTTTTAAAATAAAAGCTAAAAGTTTAAACTATATATCAAAAATATCAAAACATTAAAAGGCAAGTGACAAAGTAAAAAAATCTTTTCTGAAATCTAATAGGCAAAGAGTTATTACATTTTTTAAATCTTACAAATATATCTAATCAAAGATAGGCTAAACACCAAAACAGATAATCCATTAAAAAAATTATAGATGTTCAAGTAAATACATAAAAAGGCATTAAACATTACTAGTAATTAGTGAAATGGGAATTAAAGAAACCATGTGATGCCATTTTCAACTGTGAGAATGTCAAAGATGAAAAGGATAGTACAGGATAAACAAACAAACAAACAAATAAACAAAGACACTCATTCCATAGAAGGGACTATATATTGATGTGTTATTTCTAGGGAACAATTTGGCAATGGATACACAAGCTTTAATGTGTGCTTACTAGTTCACCTAGGAATTTTGCTTCTAGAAATTCATCCTAAAGAAATAAACAGTTAAATGCACAAGATTTATGTATAAAGACACTGATTGGAAAACTTTTTATAGTAACATAAACATTCAAATGGAAAACAATTTGAATATCCAATAATTAAAGATTAAATAAATTATAGCGATCTATAAAACATCGCATTAGCAATCCTTAGATGATAGCATAGATACATAATTGTGAACAGGAAAATGTGTTGATAATAATATAAAGTGGGGGAAAACAGTTGCAATATAAGTAGACATAGTATAACATCATTATATATATACATGCATTGTGTATGTATATATACTAATATGTGTGTGTATAAACAGAGAAATATTAAGTGATAGACATGAAAATAAAAATGTTAACAGTTGTTACCTCTGGATGGTAGGATTTGAGGTGATTTGAATTTGTCTTTTTGCTTGTCATTATTTTCTTGTTTTCTACAATAATCATATATAATGAATCATTTTAAATGAAAATCATTTTAAATGTAGTACTTAGAAAAATAATGTTGTGTGTAAACAGCACCAGAGATAATACTATTCCAAGTTTTTTAAACTTCACATTTCTCTTTATGGTAAATCTGGCACTTCTCAAAGAGAAGATGCTGAGGCTCAAGAAATAGTTCTATGGAATCCAACACAAGACTATCCAACCACAGATCATAATGGAAGTCACTAGTGAAATGATTGTTAAAAGCCCTATTGGGGCCACAATTTAATACAACAGAGTAAAGAAGTCATAAAAATTAAAATCCAATATGAGAGAATAAATTAGAAAATCTTCAGAAATCTAACATATTTTTTTTTAAGTTATCTAGAATTCTGTGATGGTATATATTAAATATGAGAACCCTACATACAGGATGAGAAATTTTTAAGTTATAAATTGTTTATACATTATGCTTCCATTATGGAAGTTTGATATATCCCCTGACATTATACAGTTAATAATGTAATGAGAAGAAAAACAAAAGGAACCTAAGAGACCATGGGGATTAGTAATAGGACATAGGGACTTTCACCTCTAGTTCATTGTTTGGAACTTAGCCTACAACAACAAATGACTAAGAATTATAGCCTCCACTCCATTCCCAGGGGTTACATGGCCCCCCTTGCCTGGAGAAAAAGTATTCAGCCCAAAGAGCAACCTACCAAGGTGGCACTTCTACTAAGACCCTGCAAGTGCTGTAGAAATTAAAAATCAATCCTGCTTTTTACCCTTTCTCTAAATAACTACACATGTATAAAAAGAGGAAATGAGAGAGTGAAAAATTCAAGCATGCAGGTGGTTTAAATTTCAAGTAAAATCATCCAGCTCTGACTTTCACATAAGTGCTAGTATGTATCCCTTAAACACATTAAACCATGCTGTAATTATGAGACAAACTTGATCAATCCAAAATATTTTAAATTTCATTTCAAATTTGATGCACTAGTATCAAAATTCCAAGATTTCCGTTACATTTAAAACATGGTTTAAACCTCCCAATAAGAACCCCAACTCATATATTTTATATTTTCATAGGAAAACATTTTCCCAATAGAGTTAAGAGTTTTCTATCAGATAATGAACAGTTATGCCACAACTTGCTAACAAATGTTCTTTACAGTTCTTTACAGTGAAGACCCAATTAGTTGTGTCTGTTTGACTCATGCTGGCTTTCATTCAGAGACTGAATTTATGTGGCGAGACCTGTTCTTTCCTAGAGATATGACTCTGGTGATTGAATAATGCTAAGTATACATGGCTAAGATCCCAAAACCTGACAAATTGGATTACTGCTTGTAGAAATTTAAATTCCAGTTGAGAGCATCTCACAGTTCCCAAGGGCCATCACAAACTGTAATCATAAATGTTATTTATTCATGACTAACTAAGACAAAATTAGTAGGTGGGGGTTAGAGGGACAGGGGCGGGAGGTTATTGGGAGAATAAATCTGTCAGCTATTTAGGTTAAACATAACATTCAGAAGCAACTTGTTCAACTATAAAATGATTTGGTAGATTTCTAACAGCAGATTTTCTTTTTGTAATTTACCAGATGCGGAGAACTTAAACAGCATTATATCGTAACATTATAGAATGATAAGAGCCCTCAAATATGCACTTGTTTCAAACTCCTTTCCTACCAAACTTCTGATGAAAGTTTTGTAATCAGAAAATAAAAAGAAAGGACAAAATCAACGAAAGCCACTTAAGAGAAAAATTTGTAATACATGCTAAGGGGATTCTGCCCAACCCAAGATGTTGGCTTTCCATTTTTCCTAAAATCAGCTTTCAGATTTGAAACATGAAAGTAAACTATGCTTTGCATACCAGGTGCTCTTTAAAATATATATATATTGCTGGAGTACAGGGAAAGTGGGGGAGGCCTTAATAGTCTGGGAAAAGCCTGAAATAAACAACCAAACCCTTTCCAGGCTTCTAGAAAGAATTCTTAAGACGAGAGACCAGTCTGAAAACGCAATTACCACAGGAGGATTCAATTAAACACACTCTGTTTCTATGGAATAACATGACTCCATTTGGGTAACATAAATGCTTTGACAGCTGGGTAAAAAAAAAAAAAAGGGGGGGGGATATGATCTGTTCTTTAGCTGCTCAAGGATGAATTTAAAATAGATGAGATTCCTGACTCTGGTTCTGTATTCCACAAGCCCCACACACGCTGGGTATTTTAGTGACAAAATAAATCTTAGGCTGTTTGTATAACAACAGGTATCTGGGTCGTATAAGAAACTATTCAAGGCTATTTTTATTGAATGTTTTTATTGAACGTTTTTATTTTCCCATGGCCATAGTTAATTTAATCCCATATCTTTCAGTTTCTTTTGTCAGATGACTATGTAGCTTTACCCCTCTTTTCTTAAAAAGTAAATTTTCTGATAGCCATTTGAATGTTCTAACAAGCCCTGGCCAGTCTGGCATAGTGGTTGGAGCATCGGCCTGCAGACTAAAGGGTCCCGGGTTTGGTTCTGGCCAAGGGCACATGCCTTGGTTGCAGGCTTGATCCTGGGCCCCTGTCAGGTGAGTGCGGGAGGCAACCAGTCTATGTGTCTCTCTCACATCAATGTTTCTCTCTCTCTCTCTTCCCCTCTCTCTGAAAGGCAATAGGAAAAAATCCTGAGGTGAGGAAAATAAATAAATAAATAAATAAATAAATAAGAAAATAAATAAATAAATATTCTAACAAGATACAGATTATAGACAATCAGTGGATTTTTGAGTGAGTTAATGCTCCCCTAGGGTAGAAAATCAATAAAATACCTTAGCTAGGCAGCTATCTAAAATATGCTAAAAAAAATAAGCATTCATTCACATATATGCTGATGATGCCACAGACAGACTTACACTTGAAGTGCTCGGGATCCCTTTTCTTGTGTGATCTTGGATGTGCACTGAGCCAGCTATGGTCCCTAATAATTCCCTTATGACCAAGGTCATTTGCTTTTAGATATATTTCTCTATTAAGAGTTAATTTTGTTCAGGTATCAAACCTGACCACTTGAACAGTATATATTGACCATTGGAACAATACACAGCAAAGTTAACCACATCCTTAACAGGCAAGCGCAGATCAGTCTCAGCATCTGAGGCCTCCGCTTCCTCATCTGTACAATGCAGACAGCAATGCCTCATATCACTGTTATGAAGATTAATTTGAGCATAGCTCACAGTAAGCCTAAAAAATTGTGGCTTCTTCCTAGGTCACAAAGCCACACACAGATAAAATAAAATTACTTAGATGTAGGAATTTTTTGCTTTGTTGGTTTTCAAAAATAGTCTCTACCCATTATCACCTGTTTATAATTTAAGTGCATGTGCTTCTCCCTCCAGTAGTTTACTTCTCCAATTTTCTTGATAAAGTTCCAGGTAGAAGCTTCAAATCCTTACCATGAAATTCTTTATCAAGGGATTATCTATTACAGAAAAATCAGGGCAGGCCCAGATTTTTGTTGGTTTGAAACTTATACAATTTGAGCACCCTCTTTAAGAAAAAGAAAAGGAAATTATGAACACAAAATTAGGTAGACTGCTGTGCAAGCGAGGGGACCCTGGTTTCATTAAATTCATGGTAAATCCACCTCCAATAGAAGTTTTAACATCAGAAGCATTATCTGTCATTTTCATTTTTAATGCTTATTATAGCCTGAAAGGTAGGCAACATAGTAGTACTGACAGTACAGGTGGGCTGCTTTGCATAATATTATGAAAGCACAATTTTTGTTAACCAAATAATTACATGTGTATAAAAGAGCCAAAGAAATCCTATAGCTAATGTCTTTTATGTCATGAATTCTTGCATAAAATGAATAATCTATTTTCAACAATTAGATTCTTGAGACCTGCCTTTTTTTATAGCAGTAACTATAACTACTTTTAAGTTCTCTCAGTTAGTCACTGTGAGACAGAACTCTGTAGGAACTTATCAGATCTCAGTCAGATATACCATAATTCTTAAGTTAACCTTGATCATAAAAAGGCACTTCTTTTTGGAGGAAACATTTTTATCACCTAACATTATTTACTTCACAATACTCTTGGAAAATAAAATTAGCATACATTAAGAGAGGAATATCATGGTAAACCTATCATCTGTTACTGTAGCCAACCTATAATTCTAAACTAATCCTATATTTTTAATGACATACACACTTTTAAGTGTTTCATAAATCGAATCAACTTCTTGACAGCAACCACTGTCTCTACTCCAGCATTTTTCATTCACTCTTCAACCTGCTGCAATCTGGTATCCACTCCCACTCCTCCCATTAAATGGCTCTCTTCAAGGTCAAATATGACTTCTGTTTCTAAATTCAGTCAACACATTTCAGTTTGAGACACACATACTTGAAACCCACTTATACAGCACCACACAGCCCCAATTGCCTAGTATGGCAAACAAGGGCCTCATGACTCAACCTCAGCTTATCTCTCCAACCTCAACTCCTTCTTCCATCATCCTTGCTCTCTACTCCATTCATACTGAACTACTTACGGCTCCCCTGGAAGTTCTCTGAGCCTTTTACAAAAGTCCAGTTCCTCACTTGCCCTGGCTCACTTGACATCTAAGAATTTGTCTTAGATGTCCTTCCTTCCAGGAAGCAAGCCTTCCTTGACCTCCCAAGGTGGGGTTAATTGCCTCTTCCTTATGCTCCCTGTGGTGCTCCATCCCAAGGAGTTATAATTTCCTGCTTACATGTTTGACACCCCTCCGAACTGTAATATCCTTAGGGGCAATGGTGGTAAACTCAATGCTTATTACATAGCATGTTCTACAAATATTTGTAGAAAAACTTAGGGACCAATAAAAAGTTTTAAAACAAACCATTTAAAGAAATAAATAAATAACACACATCCATACACACAAACCAACCAGAAGATTTTACATAGACATTTGGCTAAGTTTTACTTTCTATTCATAAAATTCAATTAGAGCAACCAAATGCATTTAATAATTTCAAATAAAATGCATTACCACTTAATCAGCACATAATCACCTAATTAAAACTAATCACCAAATTAAACACTTGTATCTCTGTATGGCAATAAAACAAATAATTTAGTCTACATTATAGCCCATAAATGGTTTGGCTATGAGGTTACTGACTTAGCATGCTACTTGAAGAGCATACAGTCACTGGCTTTACAGTAACTTTATAATTTAGAAACACTCTATCAATCAGCTTCAAATATATGACTAAGAGCTTCCTCATATAAATGTTATTTCCACAAATTGGAAGCTAGTCAGACTTAATGCATTACCACTTACAAATAACAGAAATACATGTTCACTTTCATTTGCAAAGGACTTTTGAGTTTGCTTGTATATTAAACATTCTGTGTTTTAAAAATCTCACCGTTGTCCAAATGAAATAGTAAATCAAAAGAATAAAACATAAACCCTTGTTTTCATAAATTTGCACTTTAGGAAATCTAGCTAGAAAGATGAAAACTTACACAAATTAACTCCACTGTATTTCCAAGGTCTATTAAGTTGTGCCTTCAGGTTCTTCAATATCCCAAAGAAAAGAGTAGCAAAACAGAATCATAAAAGATAGCTAATAAGCATTTGTTGAAGACAATCACTCTTGACCAGAGGGTGGGAGGAAAGGAGCCATATTCATCATAACAGTCTCAGGGTGTTCTGTGAGATTCTTCAGTTAAACCACAGCTTCCAAGAAAACACTATTTATTCAATAGTTCATCCAACACATTTTTGTTGAGAACCTATTCCATGGCAAGCATTGTCACAAAAGTGGAAAGGCAGAAAACAGCCACTGCCCCAATGGAGCTTGATGCAGATGTAATGAATGTGTGAAAAAAAGAAATCTGCATCTCTAAACCCTTACCCTAATAATATGCTTTTATAATTTTATTCTGTTCTTATAAACCACTTCCAAGACCTGAATAACTATCCTACAGATATGTGTAGCATGTGTCTCAAAAAATACCTTTGATTCCTTTAGAAAGGTGTAAGCGTTATCTGTCTCCCCTTCAAAATTAGAGTGGGGCTGAGACTGGGCTTTCTTCTTTGTATCCCTGACAACTAGGCCAGGGCCTGGAGTACAGCAGACACTCAAAAAGGAATGAAGAAATAAATATTATATATAATATTATATAGGGATGACTACTGTATATTATCAAGAAAACAGGATTCCAGACTGAGCTCTGCTATTAAGTGTGTGTGTGTGTGTGTGTGTGTGTGTGTGTGTGTGTGTGTGTGTGTTTTAAAGTAAATTTCTTCATCTATATAATAAAGGAGTGGGGTTAAACTTCCAGCTCTGAAGTGTAATCATAAAAAGAACATGAATGGCACAGAAGGTCAAAGAATTAAAGATCTAGGACCTGTTTAATGTGCAGAACCTTTGATAAATGTGAGAATATGGGAATAAGACAGGTGTGATAAATGAACCTCAGGCTAAAATATAGAAGATGGGAATCCAGTTCCTTTTATGTGACTCCAAATGTTTTATTTCATTTAAACTAATTCTCAACTTGTTCAACTCCAGTTTCAAGACTCTTTATAGAAAAATGAGTACGAATGAAAGGAACAAGAGTATTCTTATTTTCAGTGACCCTGTTGTTTGTTACCTATCCTATGTAAACGCAATGATGTAGGTTTAAGAAATCTGGCTTTCCTCAGCAGCTAGAAGAAAAATAAATGAGGGGCTAAAAGATGGTAGGGAGGAAAGACAAACAGTAGATGCTAAGGGGAAGAGAAGAAAAGTGATAGTGATTAGGCACACCAATAAGAGCCAGCGTGTAGTAAGAATAGCAATTGTTCAAAGATTCTTGACTCTGTGGTGGAAGTTCAGAATCTTTTCCAGCTTCATTTCCAACCCGCAGATCATCCTCACAGACTAATGTATAATTTAACATAGAGATACATATGCCATGTTTTCCACTGAAATTCTGACAGAGTTTGTCTGGTGAACAGGGAGGGTGGGTTTGGTGGAAGGTGACTTGCACTGGGGAACTGAGAAGTCTCCCAGGGAGAACCCAAGCTTGATTCAATGACGAAGACACAGTAGTTGGAGAGGAAGAGAAGAGGGTAGCAGCATGTCTGGAGATAAAACGACCACTCAGATTTTTTTCCCTTAGCCAAGGCCTCATACATTGATTCCTAAGGAGAGGTGTTGATGAGAGAAACTGTTTCTGCTATTGACTGTGTAAGTATTAAAGTTCAGTGCAATGCCACTTTGGTGCCTATGTAGCAAAAAGTGGCTCAAGAGGGAGCAAGAGACATTTCCCTCACTTCTGCATGGGTCCGGGACAGTTTCAAAGCACTGGAGGCTCCAGAAACAGTTCGTTTTGGAACCTTGAGGGCTCCAGCCCACATGTGGAAGCTGCAGTGCCCAGTGGGATACCTCAGACTTCATCCCCAAGAGAGTTATGCCATTTTGTAGGCTCAGTAGCTCTCAGCTGTCAGCAGAAGTGACAAAGACGCATTCATGAGCCCCTGTAACAAGTCCCCTCACCGCCCCCCCAACTACCCTGCCCAGAAGGAGAAAATTTGAGACTGAAGGTCCTTCAGTAAAAAATAGACACAAAGACCAGAAAACTGATTATTATTTATCAATGTAGGCATGCTGTGGCCTGGAGTAACTTCAGTAACAAAGAAACTAAGGAGACCAACCCTGCCCTCCGACAAAGAGGCCTAGACAAATCCTACTCTCTGGGACAACTTAGTGTCCCTGGGTCCCCATTTCTTCATTTTCCTTTAATAAACACATATGAAGCACAAACTAGAGCCACTCAGCTGAGAACTGAGCATATCAAGATTAACATGACCTGGTCCAGCAAGGAGCTTTTTGTCCTGTAGGGGATACAGATATACAGACACACATACACATGAGAATCATAGACTATAGGTCAGTGTAATGAAAACAGAAATACATGTGGTGCTGTCACAGTGTAGACAAGTATTTAACCCAATCTGTAAGTGTCATAAAATGAAAGGGGTAATTTTCCCTATTAAAGCTAGATTTTCAATAACCAAAGTGGAGCACGATTATTATCCAGGAAATTATGGTTGTCCATCCAATTCAGTAATGACCAGAACCTAGGACTAGAGATTACTCATAAAAAAGTCAAAGATAAGTTTTACAAAACATTATGCAATATGAGGAAATGTTTAAAATATAATGTTGAGAAACAAAAAACTATGTAAAATCTTGTATATATGTGTAATGTATATGCTCCAAAATACCATTCTCAATATTTGCATATATACTGAGAATAAATATGGGGAGAGAGAGTAAAATCAAGAGAGAGTGAATGAACATATAGACAACTCTAGAAAGAAATATAGCCAAATGTTAACAGCGGTTGTCTCTTAGAGTGATAATATTTAAGTCACTTTCATTATGGATGATTTTAATTTACATCTTTATGTTTCCCTATATTTTATTCAATGTCTACATTGAGCATATATTATTTTTTAATCAGAAAAAAACAAATACTATTGTTTAAAAGAGCCATTAGGAAGAAGAAAACTTCAGAATGTTTAAAAAAATAGTAAATTAATTTGTAAATGTTAGTAAATCACTGAAAAAAGCTGCTAATCAAGATTGCCACTTTTAAACCTATTGCTATACTCCTTTATTATACTTCTGCAGAAGAAAAATAAGTACATTTTGCCTAAAATGTAGCTGATTTACACATTATTTTTAAGTTGCTATTGATTAGTTGGCTTCAGCCCAGAATTTCTGAGAGTGTTTGAAAGACTATGTGATAGAAATTCAGCATGTGTATGTAGCACAACCCCATTTTTTCTTCACTGTTAAAGTTACCCGTTAATAGAGCAAAAACTTATATCCAAACTAAGCCTTCACAATACACAGAGAAGGAGAATAATCACCAGTTATTCACAGAATTTGCCAGGTGTTTAAAGCAGCTCTCTGGAGGTTCAAGACTAAGAGTAAGTTTTATTTATGTATCTAAGTGTGATCAATTGAACCATGAGTCATTTTACATCACACATGGTGCTTAACATCATCTCCAAGCTAAATAGTTGATAAAAAGATGACAAGGATGGGAACAAAGATGACACTCTGAAGTGTTTTTGGTGTGCGTTCCACAGACACATGTTGAGTATCCAAGTGCCAGGCGATCCTCCTGTCTTCAGTAATCAGACATAAGCTATCAATTTCAGCTTCCAGACGGGTGGGACCTGGGCATTAGTATAGTCTAAGGGTAGTGATCTGGAAGCTTAAAGCATGGGCAGATATGGGGGTCACTTCCCCAAGGCCCACAGAGCAGAAATAAAATAAAAGGCAATTTTTAGGAAAGATATCAAAATTAAAGTCAGACTGACCAAGTGGCTTGTCAGTCCAAAGGACGTATAGGCTGAGAGGACAACTCCTAGGATGAGGCAACGGGACAGAAGTCAAAACAAACAAGAGGATTCCTAGGAAAGGGCGGGCGGAGGAATTTCCTGAGGCAGACTGCACACTGCATAAGCTTCATCAAGCATGTTCTGCAATGCGGGCTGGAAGGGAGGTGGGCAAACACAGGCCCTGCCTTCAAGATCACAGCTCGGCGGAAGAGAGGGACAGCACCCATTTATTTCCACACACGTACATGCCAGCTCCACCCAACAGCTCCCTGGCCTGGAAACGCGCCTCAGATGCTCGGTTCGTGTTATATGGATGGATGGTGATAATAAAGACTACGTCAAACACCCAAGGGGGGCTGTGGATAGAGATGGGGCAGGGAAGCGGAATGGTCCAAAGATGAGGAGTCAGACGCCTGGCTTGAGTCCTTGTCTCTGCCACTAACTAGGGTTAACTTTGAGGAGTCATCTAGCTGCAGGTTTCATGATGGAGTTGGAGTAGATGGTTGCTAATACTCTCTCTTTCTTATTTTTCTTTTTCATCATAAAATGAATTCATTTATATTAAATCAGATTGGAAAGTCCTTTCTGATTCTGCCACTCTTCCAACTAAACTGAACAAATTCAAGTGTTTTATAACTCTTGGCCCTTTTAAAAGCTAACTACAATTGAAGCATCTGCTTGAACAGAGTTATTTAAAACAAAACAAAACACTTAAATTTAAGTAATATCCTTGCAATATCTCCCTTGTGGATATGTAAACTTTTAACCTCTTACCTTGAATAGAGTTTCCACATTTGCCCTACTCAGTAAACAATAAAAGTCAGATATGTCATTTCTTATATTTTTCCGTTAGCAGCACACTGTAATTCCAAGTAGAAAGGGTTTTAGGTGGGTTGGTGTGTTTTTTTCTTTTTTCATTCTACAGTAAAAAAGAAGGTAATGCTAGTTTATCAGAATAATTTATGCCTTAAATTCCTCTAAGAGCAGAGAGAAAATAGCCTCCATTCCAACTTAGGCTTTGGTCTAAGCAGTTCCATTGCTATAGGATATGACATACTAAGAAAAAAATTATAAATCAGTATTACTAATGCTATTACACACTTTTTTAACTTCTAGATTTCAACATATACAGTGTCTTTGATTTTGTTTGAATCACTGTTCCTTAAACAATTAAATACCTTTGAAGACATTTAAAAACCAATTTTGGTATCTGTAATCAGTATTGAGGTACACAAAAAGACAGATGAGAAGGATTTTCTATTTTAATAATAATTCACAAAGTGAAGGCAAAAATTCAAGTAAGGTAAAATAAAGTTGGAAAGTAGAACATCGAAAACCCTAAAAGTCAGTAAAGTATGAAAAGGTTCCAAACTGCCAAAAGTAGTTATTTATTTCTTTAAATAACATATCAAAATAAAATTACTAATTTCCAGGGAGTATTATTTCTAATTTTATGCTCTATAAGACAATCATCTTGAAACCCCATAAGCCTTGATTAGCCAAATAAAGTTTCCGGAAACACTAAGTTTGAAAGGAGGGAGGGAGGAATTTGTAGCCAAAAACAAAATAGAGCCTCACATCTGTGTCCGCATCTGAAGCTGCCCTGTAAGATCTGATAACTTATTAGAAAGCAATCTTTTTTACAAGGCACTGGATTTACATCATACATTTTATCTCTCCAAGGAAATTCTAATTACTGGTTCCAAACATTTCTGATTGACTTGTTTTTTATTCATCCAAGGTATTCTCTGCACTATGATGAAATCAAGCCTTCAATAAAATTCCAAAAATTTCAGAACGATTTACAAGCTCCAGATGACTGGAAGTTTTCTCATGTCCATTTGGCATTCAGGAATAGAGTTTCACCAAATATATTCAAAAGAAGAATACATCTGGCACTCACTAAAACAAAGAACTCACCAGTGACATACTTGAGGCAAATTAATGTCACATAAATGCAAATTTGCCAATATTCTTTGAGGCCAAAGCTGCAATCCTATCTCCATGTACTTCAATGAGTTATCTTACAAGGCACAGGCCACCATCTGCATGGGTTAATGTTTGGGGGTATTTTAGAAATTAATTTTAAAAATACACATTATCTTCTATGTACAGGTTTATAATGGGGGGGGGTGCATAGCAGACTTAGCATCTGCTAAAAACTCACTTAAATTCATCTTTCTCTTAGCCTTATGCTGACTCCAGTTCAGTGGCAAAGACAAGACAGAATCAGAGAAGGTTAGCACTTAAAGGAGTATTAGAAGCTATCTCTTCCAAGGACTTGCTTCAACAATAGCAAGTACAACAGAAATCCATATGTAAATTCACCAGAAGAGGATTTTCATGGATAATAATGGTAAACTTAGCTTTTCAAAAAGTATTGAATTTTTAAGTAACAATATGAAAGCAGTCCAAGAACAAAATTTAATCAACATTATTCTTGCAAGAGTATGCTCCTGTGCTACAATAGTCAGTGATCACTTTTTTTTTATCATGTTTCTAAGAAGGCTGGTATTTAACCAATGAACTTTTTCTATGAAAGGCAAAGGCTTATACATCCAATACTGGCTCTCGCATTGGCTTCTCCTTCAACAGCTTCATAAGGGAATATACTTTTACAAACCTGTACAATTTGAAACATCCAGTAGGTGTACAGATGAAGGTAACAAGTCTGCAGTTAGATATACAGAAGAGTTCCAGGCTGGAGATAGAAATTTGGGAGTTTTAACCCACTGTTTCTGAAGAAAGGGTTGAGGATAGGTAGAAAGAATTCAAAAGAAATAAAAGAAAATGTCTGGCCAGATCATTTTACTGTGCAAAATCAAAGATCCAACTTAAAAACAAAGTTTGGAGATCACTAATGACTAGGAAAACAAACATTTGAATTTTGGTAGTAAAAATCTTCAGTACTGTTAGCAAAACCCCATATACTCAAGTAAGGTTCAGGATATGAAGCTCCTCTGATCTTGCCCAGTACTGTGTGGCTTGTAACCAAACTGGCAAGGTCTGAGCAACCCACTGCATACCCCAAAGATAAGGAGAGAGGCTTCCACCTGACAGCCTGTCTTTGCACTCTCTACCACCTTCCCCACAGGAGGGAAGGAAAGGAACTATTCCTTTCCCTCCCATCCTCTGCCTCCAGCTCCGGGTCAAAGTCCTTAATACCTTCAGTTTACACATTGTCTCATTCATGAAACTATTCTTTAAAGCTGTTTGCTTTATAGAAGTTTGCCTTGGAAGCAAACTATCAATCTGATTTTAGAGCTGGAGTCTTCAGAGATAAATGCAATCTGTGTGGTACGATTTGAAGAAGCCAGGAAAAAATTGTTTCCCCTCCAGATTCCTGAAATTCCACCGTTAGTATGAAAGGTGAGAGTGAAATGCCCAGCTTCCAATGACCAGTATTGGGGACTCCCACAAATGAACCAGTGCAAAGGAGAAAAGCAGTAGGTGAGAAAAGGAGGCCATTAAAAAAAATGAGATTTGAGAGAATAGAAACAAACCCCACCTCACATTTTTGTTAGTGTGAGTTCTACTTGGCCCATCCCAACACCGTAGGGCACCAACATTTGTTGAATGAATGCATTATCTTTTCTACCTTCGAGGAAGCGGACCCTCCCCCACTCCAAAACAAACGAACAAAAAGCATCTGAACGAAATGACAAAAGACTCAGCTCTGTGAATGGGATTAATTTACTCTCCTGGAATTCACTAATTAGGAAAAAAAAAATTAAGCAATTTCCTAGGACTCTCAGAACTCCTCCAGAGATGTTTCCCCCTCCACAGGCACCAGAAACTGCCCGGAATCTGGAGCATCACCAAGGCCGACTCAGACCCCAGATATCATATGCCAAACGTGCCATCTTCGGCCTGGGGTTCCGGCGTGTATGGGAACTGGGAAGAGGGGCTGGCAAAGAAGGGAGGCGGGGCGGCGGCGAGAGCGCTGGCAGAGGGGCGCGCCCCCAGCCTCGCAGAGCTCTCCCGCCGGGCTCGCGGCGCTTGGCTCAGCCCACGCGCCTCCCCCGCTCTCTCCTCCGCCCCCCTTCGCCCTCCCTCTTCCCTCCCTCTCTCCTCCTCCTCCTGCGGCAGCCTCCGCCGCTGCCAGACCTCGCCAGTTCCGACCCACGGGGCTGCCCTCCCCTGCACTCTCCCCTCGCTGCCCGGCCCGGAGCGCAGCGCTGCAGCGCAGGTAGGAGCCCCCGACGCGGGGGTCACACCATTGCGCCCAGTGCCCGCAGGGCTGCGCGCCCGCGAGTCAGCGGGCTGAGCTGAGGGGTGCAGTGTACCCGAGAACTGCCCCAGACTGTGCAGGATCTCTCAGGCAGAGAGGGAGGTGGAGGTGTGCGATCTCGGAATGCGATCTGTCAGCATGTGCGAGCACCAGGGTGACATCTGTTTGTATGGGCATGTGTGTGCGCGCCAGCAGTCATCAGTCGGGGCTTCACCCATAGACGAGGGTTTGAAATTTTCAAGGGCTAACGTGAGAGATTTAAGGCGCACCTGGATTCCACGGGAGCTGGCTAGGACTGCCTCCTGGGAGCCTACTGTTAAGAAAAGGGACCTCACTTCACGGGGGGCACCAGGCCCGCCACCCCGAATCTGGTACCTCGGGCTTCGGTGCGGTCCCCCGGTTCCGGCCCTAGGCAGCTTCAGTCCTGAAGGCAGCGCGTCGGGACCGAGGAATTAAAAGGCACCAAGGAATCTCCGCTTCTGCACACATCCTGGCGCTTTTTAAACAAAGCTGCGCGCGGAGAACGGCGTGGAAATACCACGTTGAAAGTTGGTGCTGGGGGATGTGAGAAGGAGCTCCGAGGGGCAGGTATTCTCCTGGAACTGGGAGGAGATTGCCCCCCTCCCCCGCCCCCGAGTTTTGTTGCGGTGTTTTGTTTTGTTTTTAAAGTTTGAGGCCAAGGTAATTTATATTGGTTCTCAGGTATTTCTACTGAGCTGTGCAAAGAACGTCAGTAGCTGGAGGTGAGCTTATAGGTAAAAGCCTTAACTTCCAAGAGAATAGATTTACTGCCCCACCTCCACTCAAATAAATAAATAAATAAATAAATAAATAAATAAATAAATAAATAAGCACGCACCATCTCTTTTGAAATTAATTACTCTCTGTCATTTCCTTTCGCCCCGTTCTGGAGCCTGCCCTGTGGGTGCAGTGTAAGAGGTATGTGCTTTGTGCATGCTGAGCACAGCCCGGTGGAGTGAGGTGAAGTGGAATTCTCAGCCCAGTGACAGACTTTGGTGCCTCGTTTGGCCTCCGGAAGGTTGGGGAGGGGGAGGGGAGGGAAGAAAATGGATTCGAAGTTGGGTACGGTGGAGCCTCGGCTTCCCCCCTCCCTCCCTCCCCAGCTTGTTACTTCACAGCTGACGTTTTGTTATTTACCCCTCAGCCGACACTGAGCATCGGTTTGCCCTGTGTTTTCTTTGAGATTCACGATGCTGAAAGCCCTTTTCCTGACTATGCTGACTCTGGCGCTGGTCAAGTCACAGGACACCGAGGAAACCATCACGTACACGGTAAGAGGCGATGGAATTTGAGATAAGTGCTGTTCAGCGAGATTCTGTGACACAAGGGGGACTTGATCCACTTCTGCCAGGGCATGTGGGCTGCACTCTGGAGAGGGTAATAACGCTGCGCATGGCTCACCTTTGAGTCCTTGTAAATTGCTGGTAGTCCTTTCAAAGGTTCATATAAGTTACCAGTTGAGATAGGGACCAAAATGTAATGATTTGTGTAAGGCCAAAAAAAGAGAACCATTTTAAAACAAAAACCAAAGTAAGCTACATGTTTCCAACACATTCAATAAATTAATGGGTGTAAGGAATTGGAAAGCCTGGATTTCTACATACATGCAGATGAAACCAAAACTGGCAGAGAAAAACTCGAGTCCAAAAAGAAAGTTAAACATTACAAAAGCATTTTGCCTCATTGTACATGCGACTTATGTTCTCAGGTGGCCTTTATAGACTTTATAAAGGCTAATATTCATTTATGGTATAACTGATAACTCATATAAATGCCCTTGAGATAAACTGTATGTGTTACCAGGATGTGGTATTTGCTCAAGTGGTTTCAAAATGCATTGTGTGAAATTTGATTTTGCATTTTCTAATTAGCATATCTGATATTTCCAAATAATATCTGATTAATAAGTTAACTGCATGGGTATAACCAATGTTTACTAAAATATTGAAAATATCGTCTGACCTCTCCCCCTGCCAGGAATGGATGGGGTGAGGACAGAGGGCAGTGCTTACCTCACTTCTGGTGAGTGTGCACCTCTGCTTTGTGTTTTCTACTCTTTAATCAGTGTTGTGAGGCAAATGACATTTTTCCTGGATCAGAATATGAAAAACACATATTTTTACTTATTCCCAATTTAAAATTAAGTAATCCTACTTAGAAGAATATGAAAATTTTTTTTAAATAAAATTCTTAGTTATTGACATTAGCTCACTTTCAATAATAAACATTATCTCACTTTTTGGGTATCATGTTATCCCTAGAATGATAGTATTCATCTGGCAAACCTTTCTTCTTGTTCAGATCAGCTATAAGTCAAATAGGGTTTAATATAAATATTTTGTTAACTTAATGGTAAAACATAATTGCTTCCCCTGCTGAAGACAAATAAAGCAAGAGAAATGAATACATGTGTTGTTTATCTTCAACTGAAAATGTTTTGTTATGCAGGCTAAACTTACCACCTTCTTAGGGAGCTAAAATTAAATTAGCTACTGGCTTTTCTATTCATCTAATAAAGGACACTATTGCTTTTATAATTGCTTATCTTATACCCCCTTCCCTTTGCTTATCACCTAAGTCTTATTCATCTTTAGCAGAGAAAGTTCCCTGTGGTTTAAATACTATTGTTTTAAGACTACTAACTAGGGTTCACTGTTATGACAACAGATTTCCCAGATATGACATCCTTTTTGTGCTAAGATTAGGTCTATTCTATTTTGAATTGCGTATGCCTAATAATTTGTGGTTAAAGGACAAGATGTAACTATTTTTTTAAGTACCCCACTGTGGAAACATTATCCCCTTTCATCCTCACAGCAAAGGATGAGGTAAGTGGAATCATCTTCCTTCTGCAGAGAGTAGAACTGAAGATCTGAGAGAGTATCTCACTTGCTTAAGGCTACACAGCCAGCAAGTGGTTAGCTAAATTCACTCTAGGCTTGTATAATAGTAGATACATATTAAAGGTACTGGAACTAAATACCTAAACAAATTGCAAGTCTTTTCTATTAGCATACAGATTATTCAAGTGAACTGTCATTTTGCCTGGCTTGAAAAGGTACTTTTCAGAAGGATGGGTTCATATGCACAAGATAACATTCCCCTTCCATATTAAAGATAGGGTCCATTCAGTTATTTGCTCATCAGGTATCTGCCATGTGCCTAAGCAGTTCTCATAACTATCAAAAGAATTTAAGTTTATTTGCACTAAGAAAATTCAAGCTTTAACCTCAGGGAATTTACCCTGGGAAGATACTGTTAAAAACCACAAAGTTCTTAAGCAAGTACAAATAATATTACTATACAGATTATACAAGTTGCTAGAGCAATAGAAAAGCAAGGAGGTAATTAATGTCAGTGCTGGCATATTGGAGGAGCTAGAACTCTGTGCTGGCTCTTGAAGGAAGTAATGACTTTGGATTAATTTAGAAAGGCTGAAGAGGCACCTGAATCAGAAAAGAAGAAGAGAAAAAAAAAAGTGGCATAATCAAAGTCTAGAAATGAAAACCAAGACAAGTCCAAGAGGAGATAAGGTCAGATGGGCTGGAGCTGGGTAGTAGGGAGAAACTGGAGATGATAATAATGGGAGATGAGAGGTCTGCAGGCAACTGTGATCTCTTAGATGGAGAAACAACACAACCAAGAGAGCAAGAAAGATAGCCATGGAGGCTGTGAGCACCATGTAGAGATATGGAGACCGGCTAAGGAGCTGAGCCTACTCATGAGGCCAGGAAGGCTTATACTAATTGGTAGATACAGAAATGGACACAAAGTCAGCAGAACTTGAAGGAAAATAATTGGAAAAGTCAATGCTAATGTCAAAATTGTAATCCTGGGTCCTGAGAATGGTGGTAGTGCCTTACTTGAACATGTTGGGGAAACTAGGAAGAATGAGTTTGGGAGATAAAGTAAGTTTTGTGTTTACCATGCTAAGTTTCAGATATCAGTAAAATATCTACACTGGCCCCTCTGTCTCCATTCAGCTATTTACTTGCCAAGCATCTGTAGTGTGCATAAGCACTCTCAGCTCTATTAAAAGAAATTGTTTATTTTTTTGTTTATTCTACTTTTGCTCAATACTTCCTGAAGCATATTTCTTCTTTTCTCCAGAAGTAGCCTGTGCTAAGTGAAATGAGCCAGTCAAAGAAAGACAAGTACCATATGATTTCACTTATATGTGGAATCTAATGAACAAAATAAACGAACAAAATGGAAACAGACTCATTCACACGGATAACAGACTGACAACTGTCAGAGGGGAGGGAGTTGAGGGGCAGGATGAAAAAGATGAAGGGACTGAAAAAAAAAAAAAAAACAAAAAAAAACAACAACAAAAAACTCATAGACACAACACTTTGGTGATTACCAGAGGGGAAGGTGGTGGGAAGAGGCTAAAGGGGGGATAAATGGTGATGAAAGGAGACTTTACCTGGGGTGGTGAACACACAATACAGTACACAGATGATATATTATAGAATTGTACACCTGAAACCTATATATAACTTTATTAACCAATGTCACCCCAATAAATTCAATAAAAAATTTTAAAAATCATCTGTGTAGCACACAGATGATCAGTATCAGAATCACCTTGGGTTCTTGTTAGGAATTCAGATTCCAGGCCTCCTACCCAGAATCTGGACTTTTGAGTGGAACCAGGAACCTGCATTTTAATAAGCATGCTGGGTGATTCTTAACCATAATACAGTTTGAGATTCACTGACCTTCAATAAGAATTGAGTTCCTGTCTGTCCCAAAGAAAGGCTACCCAGATTTGGCCCTGCCTACCTCTCTAACCTCATCCCCACCCACCCAGGAGTACTTGCAGCTCCTCCCCTCTTTAACAATTTTACTCCTGTAATTCCCCACTCACTTGTGGTCTCCTCCATAAAGCCTTTCCTTCCACCCTCTTATGCCCACCCAGAATCCACCACTCCTATATGTATACTTGTGTCATAGCACCTAACATCTTGCTCCAACCTGTCTGTCTGTCTCCTCTTCTGGCCTATGAGCTGCTTGAGGACAGGGCCAAGGTCTGCATGCTCTTTGCATTCCCAGGGACTAGGATGGTGCCTCGTGTGAAAAGGTACTTGATAGACGGCTCAGTGAGTGAACAAGAGGACCTGTGGGAACCGAAACTAGGAGGCAGGCTAGGGTATGAGAAGAAGGCTCTGGACTCAGCTGAACATGATAAGGAAAGCCAGGTGATGGAATGCTCTAAGAGCATTTAAAGAGAGAAGAAAGAGTCAAGGGCTGAAAAAAAGAACTCGTTTGAAAATGTATTTATTTATGTTTTGGTAAAATTACCAAATGCTCTTGAAAAAGCAAATAAAGCAAAAAAGAATAAAGCAGTCATTGGGATTGGAGATTAGTATCAAAACAGGGAAGAATTCCAAAAAGATGGTCACGGTGACTATGCCAAACGCAACAGTAGAACTGAGGCAGTTGGTGATGAGAAAGGAGGCTGGAAGCGAGGCAATACGCAGGTTTGTCTTTAAAAAAAAGAAAAGCTAGAGAATGTAGAGAATGTTACACCACCCATCTCATCATCTATCTGGGACTCTAGAGCAAAGATTGTTGCCATAAGAATGAAGTTTTTAGAGTGACTTTCTAGGGACTGGCTACACCAACTAACTGTCTCCTGGCCCCGTCTTGATGTTTTCTTCACAGCAATGCACAGATGGATATGAGTGGGACCCCGTAAGACAGCAGTGCAAAGGTGAGCCAACTTCAAAGACTTTCCATCTGAACAGAGCTTTCTGTGTCACTCTTCACCTTATGTTACTCTTCCTGTCCTGTTTGTATGATACTGAAAAGGCATGAGCATATGTGTACATTTTCAGTTTCCCCTCTGAGAAGATCCCTGACTTATTTCATTATCCACTGCAGATATTGATGAATGTGACATTGTCCCAGATGCCTGCAAAGGTGGAATGAAATGCGTCAACCATTATGGAGGATACCTCTGTCTTCCTAAATCAGCCCAGATTATTGTCAATAATGAACAACCTCAGCTAGAAACACCAGCATCCGAAAATGTGGGTGCAGCTGCAAATGCAGTCGCAGCCGCGGGTACAAGTGGGGGTGTAGCAGCCAGTGGCATGGCAACCAGTGCAGTGGTGCCCGGGACTGGTTATGTTGCCAGTGCTGCTGCAGTTGCAGGCCCAGAAGTGCAGACCAGCAGAAATAACTTTGTCATCCGGAGGAATCCAGCTGACCCTCAGCGCATTCCCTCTAACCCTTCTCACCGGATCCAGTGTGCAACAGGCTATGAGCAGAGTGAGCATAACATCTGCCAAGGTAAGCATACCTCCTTATACTAGTGAGAAGGTTCTTGCCCAAGTGCACCTTGTGGTGAAAACGTCTCACAAATTGTTGACAGCTTACCACATGTACCAGACATTGTGCTAACTGCTTTGCCTGCATTATCATGTTATCATCACAATAACCCTCAAAGGGGTTGCTGCCCTCCTAGTCATCCTTTTACAAATGAGGAAACTATAGCTCAGAGAGGTCATCAGTGATTCTCAACTTTAGCTGCACATATTTAGAGTCACTTGGGAGCCTTTAAAACTCCTCTATGTCCAAGCCACACCCCAGCCCAATTAAATAACAATCTCAGGGGTGGGTTCCAGGCATCAGTATTTTTTAAAGCTCCCCACGTGGTTCCAGCATGCAGCCAAGTTTGAGAACCTGGGGTCACACAGGTGGTGAGTGCCGAGCCGGCCTTCAAACCCAGGCAGGCAGGGCCAGTCATAGCTGTCGGAAGGAGCAGTCAGGTTATTCAGGGGAATTTGAAATTGTTCTGTCAAGCTACTCCACAAATTTTCCCCTTTGGGGGTCTCAAGCTTTCTTTTCATTGAACTTGTCACTGACATTTTTTCCTTATTGTGGAATAAAGAAATGCGGCTCCTGCTTCTCAGTACCATTGAGGGGAGTTTCCCCCACTCATATTCATATGTCTTTTAAAGCTCTCATTTGAACACATTTCGCTTATACCATGGCACCATCTGCCTGGGTTTTTCTGTTTATGGTCATAAAGAGTATACACATCACTGTGTGTTCTAGAAACAGCTGTAGACTCAGGCTAGCAAAGGAAAGAATCTTGGGCTTTGAAAACACATACGAAATTAGCTAACTGGACTGTGCTAAGGGGTTCTGTTTCCCTCTTCCTACTTAAGCCCTTTCAGATCTGCTTAATGTGGAGACAGTGTTGCTGAGATAGGTCATAGGAGTCCGAGACTCCTTTTTCATTGCAGGGCTGACTGAGTAGACCCCGTGTTATACTATAAATGCCAGGAACACATTAGTCAATGGAAAGAGCCCGGGAGTTCTCACCTTCTACCTGCTTGTGAGTGAGAAAGAAAGCATGTTCCTCCCTTGACACTGAGGGGTTTGATCTGGATCACCTCACTGCTGCATTAAGAGATAAAAGCATCTTCTGGTCCCCTGGAATGCTGCCTCTTATTCACGAGTGTTGAGTTTTATCTTCTGTATAAGAGATAGTGGATTTTAAATCGCTTATAAATGAAGTAAGGAAACCTATCATGCTCTGACTTTTATTTTATATTTTGTGTTCAAATTTTAAGTACCCCACAACAAGAGCTAACCCATGCTGTGATGGTGTCACTTTGCAGAGAGCCCATCATATTAGCATCTGTTTTGTGTTACTGTCATGAGTCAGAATTCCAATATTGATGATGAATGCCTCAACATCTGCTTAATATTCTGATTTTTAATTTAAGGATTATGTCAAGGAGATAATCTCATGAGGTTATTTTATATATATTTAAGTGAATATTGATTAAAAATATCTGAGTTTATTTAAGGCACCAAATTTTAATTGATATTGAAGTAGATTATTATATTTGGAAGGTTGGGTGGTATTTTTCCTGAAACTGAGATGTTTTGCCAAAATTTTTAAGTATGACTTTTATATACTGAATAACTTTTTACATCTCAGATGTATATTTCACTGGTACAGAGGAGGAAAAAAACCCAAAGAATTGAGTGGGTTATTTCCCAAAGTAGTTTATCATTATTGACAACTGTGGTTGAATTCAAGAATGATGCCTATAACCAAATAAATAAGTTCTAGAATAAAATATATTCAGAACTTACAACATTCATTGATTATACTAGAAACCGTATAATAAAATGTGAATAATAAAAATAAAATCCTATTTAATTTTTCTTAAAAAGGTTTAGACTATCTTACAAAGTAAGTTATTTTTCACATGTTAAAACATTTATAATTCTTACTTCTTTGGGAAATTTTTATAGTTATAAGCTAAAACTATGAAATGCCTTGCTTATGGCAGATTCTGAATATATACTTATTGATTTCACATGGGGTATTTCCAAACCAAACTATTCTGCATAATTCAACCAATTTCTAAAACTTGGGATTGGGGGTGGGGGAAGGTCTGTATCATTGGAAGCAGGGTTAAAAGTTTTCTGGATGACATATGACTTAAGTTGGATTTCTTCCCACCTTCCAAATTTTACAAAGTGCCCACAAATGTGGATTTACTTAATTGTTGATAAAAGGGGGTTATTTCATATGATAACAACAGGATAATCTGTCTAGGGAATCTGACTAACAAGTCGAGTCACACTTATGCTCGTTTATTATTGAGCTAATCAGACATGCAGTCCAGCTTCTTCTAATTGCCTACAGATGTATGACATTCTCATTCCAAGCCAGCAGCACAAAATAATATTTTATAACCAGTGTGAAATAGTGGGGACCTCCGCTTAAAACAATCATGTGCTCCAAGGACCTCTATTACTGACATCATTGTGGAGTTTAAGGAGCCTTCTGTTTTAATAAAGATCTCCACTCCCTTTTAAATGATGCATACTTATGCCCAGTAATCCAAACACATTTACCATGGTCGCTGGATTGGAATAAATGAATGCCTGCAGATGAGTCATATTTGTATTAAAATTATTTCTTTTTTCCACATATATTTTTCAACAGGTACAGTTTATCATTACATAACCTAAAGCTGATGACATATTTATGCAATGACTGAAATCTGTACTGTGTTTCAGTGTTAAAGTCAATTGTGCCTTTGAATGCAGTATTATCAATCATAGATGGCCCCTAATAATTTAAATACCACCAGATATTTTTAAATATATTCTATTTTGTAAATATATATTTAACTATCTGTCTGTGTTGTAACATTTAGTGAAAACATGATCCTTTTCTTAAATTTTTCCAGTTTTTCTATTTTGTGCAAAAATGAAGGGTTTAAAATGCAGCCTAACATCCAAATATCAATTCATAGTGAACAGGTTGTTTTTTTTCCAAGTAATTTTTGTCAACTAAGGGTAACGCTGGGGGAGATATTCCAATTTCAAATGACAGGTGGCAGCTATAAAATTACATGAAGATCATTTCAGTGTTATATACCTGGAGTCATATATAAATAAAGTTTTACAAATTAATAGGTTCGCTATGAGCTAGCATCTGCCTCAAAGACAACAGATATTCATCTCCTCCAAAAGAAAGTTGGATGAATGGGGAGTAAACTGTAACCCATTGATGACTCACTTTATTTTTCTACATCTTTAGTGCATAGTCTCTATGTAATTTTTCTCAAAAGAGATGGAATTGGAAATCACTAGTTCAAGCTGAGAAAGGATTTTTTAAAGAGCCACATTCTTGTAGGAAAAAAAACAACATTTGGGAACTGACAAGAGAAGGCATTCATTGCCCAATTTGAAGGAATTTGTTCATGCAATTGAACTTTTGAAAAAAATTAAACAAGACATTTTGTATAACTAGTAATTAAGCCATTACTAAACTCATTCAGGATTTATACATATCATTACTAACTTGCTAAAGAAACTGCGTCATCAAAAAATTAACTCAATACAAATGCTTAATGAAGCTGATTATGGAGCCAAATCCAGAATGCAATACCTGGCTTGTATTATGTAAGGTGAGAAATATGAAAACATATCCTAGAGTTTCCAACCATCCCCGTCTACCCAAGACTGTTCTGATTTGAAAACTGAAAGCCCCACAACCCTAGAAATGCCTCAGTCCTGGGCAAATGGGGTGGTTGATCACCTCAGCATACCCCAATAACCAAATCTCCTGTACTTCACAGCCAAGAGTGAGAAAGTCTCAATATTAAAGCCTTTTTCTTTTTTCCCAGGTTAAGGCATTGTTTGCCCAAGGGGCGTATTTTTTTAAGTTTGTTTTAAACTTTCAAAAACTAAACCTCACTATTTTTATGTACCTGGACAGAGCCTTTTCAGTTGTCAGGATCCTACTTGCCAGTCTGTCAATAAGCTGGTTTCCACACTGTTCTAGATTTCATGTGTAGGATACCTAGACTTCGGCACCTGCATACTTAGATACATGTCATACTGCACTGAGCTCATCTTACCACATTCCTGGGGGGAAAAATTTTACCACATAGCCAAACTACATACTATGCTCCAACTATAAAGTTTTGTTAGCCAAAATTTTTATTTTTTAAAATTGTAGCTCTATTTTCAATTATTGTATTTTGTTTTTAGCTTTATTATCTATGACACAGGGGCAACTGAAAAGCTAAAAAGAAAAAAAAGTGCCTTTAATAAAGTCTAAAGGAACAAAAAAATTATACTCAGGGTTAAAAAAAACCTATACTCTTGAGGACCATCTATTATCTTCCACACATTTCTTTATAAACATAAGGATAACTAAAGTACTATTTTGAAAAAGAGTTGTTATCTATACATCTACTTTAAGAAAGAGAAACTTGAACTAACACGTGCAGATTCTCAGATGTTAGGGACATCTTTCTTTGACTTCTTTCATTTGAAACTTCAATGAAAGGATTTATAAATTATAGTGCAGTTAAGGGATTCAGCATACCTGGCATGGTTATTATCAATCAACTTCCAAACACTACCCTATTGTTGATCCCCACTAATGTCATTGGGGTTTCTGGTTGCTTTTGTTAGTTTGTGAGGAAATGCTTAATTTTTGTTACATATAATTATACAGTCCCTCCCCCAAAAAGCTTTGATCTCAGGAAATAGATATTTTGCAAAAGGAATACTATAATCAAGTCAATTATAATATTAACAGAAAAGAAACACTTCAAGCAGAAAGTAAAATGGGTATTTAGCCAGCTTACAGTTCTTTGTTGTTTTTAGTTATTAATTACCTTTCAGTATCTGAAAATTCTCTAAAGCCACATCAATAGATTGGAGTTAAGTTTATAGGGAAAGCTTAATTATTTTTTAAATAAGCTGATGCAGTGTAATAGAAATAATTGATTTCCTCCTTAAAAAAATCAGCAGTGTTTCATAATTTACTTTTCCAAATATTGCAGTCATTGAATTTCTAGTTAATTTCACACTCTTTTTTTTAAAAAAAATATATCTTTAATGATTTCAGAGAGAGGAAGGGAGAGGGAGAGAGAGATAGAAACATCAATGATGAGAGAGATTGGCTGCCTCCTGCATTCTCCTGATGGCATCGAGCCTGCAACCCAGGCATGTGCCCTGACCTAGAATTGAACCTCAGTCTCCTGGATCCTAAGTCAATGCTCAACCGCTGAGCCACGCCCGGCCGGGCCAGATTCATTTTTAATATACATGTGTAAACAATATGTATAGGTATCTGATTCATGCACACTCAGAAAGGGTCCTTAAAATTCCTTCATAAAAATTGAATGACAGCTATTCCAGGTGGAAGGATGGAAGAGATCAGTGTGACTAAGCTATATAACTGCCTAACTCAATGATTCCCAAAGTGTGGTCCCAGACTGGACACATTAGCATGATCCAGTAACTTATAAATGCAAAATGCTGGGCCCCATCAGACCTACTGAATCAGAAACTCTGGGGATGGGGCTCAGCAATCCGTTTTAACAACCCCATGATTTGGATCCCTGCTCAAGTTTGAGAACCAATATTCTAACTTAATCTTATCTTCAGGAAGCTGCAAAAATCAGAGGGCAGGGTCAGAAGAGGTTTACATGGAATACAGGATGTAGTAAAGAGAAAACATTAAAAATATACAATCTACTTCTAGGATAGAATAATATTTCTAGTTTACTTTTCTCACCTTTTTTATTGTCCTCACCAGTACTGATCCCTAAACATGAGTCCGGGTTAGGACCATATTCCTGAACCAAGAACATCTGTGCAATCTAGAGGAAAAGGTAAAGAAAGAAAACAAGAGATCTTACATCTCTCTATAAAACCTGCAAATGTGAAATACTATCACTGCCTTTAAATCGTCAGTAGGTGAAACTCTAAGTTCTGTTATGGGTATGGTAATATGGTTGGTGCTGAGAGATACCCATATCCTCCGTAGGCAACCTCTTTATGCTCATGGCATAAACTTGTGAGATGAGGCAATGTTGTTTGGAGGTTCAGTTCATGAGTCACAAAAAGAAGAGGCTGACTCTGACTTTGGCCTTAAAGCATCTTTCAGTTATCAAATTACCAGATGCACAGCTGACATCTCATTCTGTTTAGGCTCTATGAATATCATCAGATACTAGAAGAATATTCACATAAACATCTTCTCTTCGATTTAAACTTGATCAAAGCTTTACTTCCTATCAAAGACAAGAAGGTTTTTGTTAAAACTAGTTAACACTTAATCTGTGAAATGAATTTTCCTCTCCTCATAGAAACAAACAAAAAAAGCAGATGAGAGTAGAATGCAAGCCTGGGTAACTTCAGGGATGTGCACTGGTACTGCCTCATTATTTCTTTCTCCAGCAGAAAGTGTTAAACTGTTCTCTGAAATCAAGAAGTTGCCCCATTTGTAAGGATTTCCTTTGCACTTGTTGAATTACTGGCACCATTTTATTCTTTGAAACCAGAGTAAACAAAATTTGCCCCAAATGTGTTTGATTTTGCATGAATGTACAAATAAGTAATTCACGCCACATCTGAAATTCATTAGCCTGCTTGCTCCGTTTTCCAGGAGGTAACTGCAAATTGCACACTCAAAAATAAAACCGATCAAGAAAACTGTATTCAAATATTGGCAGAAGAAAACGGCTGTCATTGCAAGCATTTAGCCACAATTGCAGGCTTGTAGCTTGAACTTAAATGATTTGTAAACATTTAATAAAGAAGTGAAGAAATTACATGAAAGGAAGGCTGAGCGCTAACATACTGGCAGCAGCACAGATAGCTTATTGCTGTCAATTTCATATGCCCACAGATGAAAAGGGGGCAAACATAGCTTATCGGTGTTATGTAAATGTATACTAAGTAGACTAAAGGTCTGAGATTTGAGCTAACTCAAATTCTAAAATGTGAACTACCTTTCAAATAATTGTACATCTATACCAGTCAAGGGTAACCAGGCAAAAATATTGCAAGTGAAGTTGATCAAACTGAACACAAAACCATTCAGTTAGTGTTCAATAAATTCAATCAAGTTTGAGAACCACTTTGTGTTGCAAGGCACTTTGATAGAATCAAAGTAGAAGGAAGAAGTAGTTATAATCCTTAGGGAACTTTGCATCATTGACCCATGAGTTATCAAATAACAATAAAAGAAACAAACAGTTTAATAAAGTAAACGCATGGCACATCACAGGAAGAACATGATAAATTGCGAAAAATAGAAGTAGTGTGTGACAACAGCTAGCCTTACAATTTACTAAAATCCATATTTGGGCAGGAAAAAAAAGCAAACGTCCCCAGAAATGTGGTCAAGAGCAAAAGTCTGGTTCCTCCCTGGAATGGCCCAGATAAGAGGAAATTAGGAGAGAATGATAAGAGGAAATTGGGAGATCTGATGAGGAAACTGAGATCCAAAAAGCAGAGGAAGTAATCATCCTGTAGCCAAGCAGAACAAGCACACAGCAGCATTGCGTCCAGGTTCCTGATGTCTCACAGTGGTTTCCCCGGGAAGCCCCCTAGAAGCAGTGTGCTGCTGATAGGAATGCTAACAAAGCAAGGGGGGGGGGGGGTAGGTGGAGGAATCGGAAAGTACACATGATGTGGAGCAAATATCTATTACCAGTTACCAGTTCCATCTTCAGCAACCCTCCCCAGCAAATACTGATGTGTTTCACTAGCTCTGCCTAAATATCTTCTTGAACTGTGTCCCATTTTACTTATTAATGAATAGGACTAACCAAATGTTTGGTGTGTGTACGGATATGTGTGTGTGTTTGAATAAATAAATGGTTTTTATTTTATTATTATTATTTTATCCTCAGCTGAGGATATGTTTACTGATTTTAGAGAGAAAAGGAGGGGAGGAGAAAGAGAGACATTGATCAGTTAACTCTTATACTTGCCCCAATTGGGGATCAAACCCACAGCCTAGGTATATGGCCTGACCAAGAATCAAACCTTCAACCTTTTGGTGTATGGGACAATACTCCAACCATCTGAGCCACCTGGCTTGGGCATGAATAAGTGAAAGGTTTTTAATCATCAGAGAACTTAGTCTTAAAGTTTACTCTGAGTTCTAAAACTATCTTTGAAAATCAGCTATTGAGTACCATGTGGATATAAGGTATATTTCCCAAATATATGTTTCAAATTTCTCATTAATTTTGGAGGGCTTAGATATTCTGATCCCATTTGGAGTTTAAGCCACTTGAAAGAAGGAGCTATAAAGCCTATTCTTCATGTCTTGGATTGTTAGGTTTTTAATAAACATTGGTGAATTAGCAGGTTGCTGTTATTCCTAGAACAAGACTAGTAATTGGAAATAGTTAAAATCTTTACTTTCTGGCAAGCCACTTAACCAATGAATGCATCTCTGTGTCAAATATATCCATCTTAAAAATCTAACAGTAAATAATGATGATGATACAGTTGAATTGAGGAAATGTTAATATTTATGATATTTGAAGTGAAAAAATCATAAGGCAGGTAAATATTTATGTGAGCTGTCTGATATTGTGAAGAAACTCAAGACACTTGAAGCTCTACACAATAAGAGTAAGAAAGAAGAAGGGATCAGAACAATCTATCTTGGTCATTTCCCTCTAACTGCAGGGCAGAAATTATCCTTTTAAAATCTACTTTGTCCAAATGCTAAAGAGTAAAATTCAGGAAAGTCACTTAGTTGGGTGTAGGTGACATAAAGAAGCTCAGTTCTAATCTGGTCCCAAAGTAGAAAAAGCTGAATTGCTAGAGAAGTGAGATAGAAATCCTTGGATCCCAGGTGTTCAGGAAGAAAGAAACCAGCTTACTGAGGACCCCTTGAGAGCTGATAACTAACTTATACTTGAACTGTAGGTGAAATAAGGGTGTGAAGTAGGGAATGGAACTAGAGACAACCATGAAGAGCTCTGTGTATAGCTTTCTGTGTGCCCTGCTAAAGTGAGAATCATGATGGGAATTGGAACTGCCTTTGTGCATATAGTTAAATCTCAAAAAGCTCCAGGGACTGTAGTGAGGTAAGTTTTGCACTCTGAAAGATCTGTGTGTGCTTCAAGGAATCTAATCCTACTTCCTTAAGTGCAGGTATGGAACACAATCCAAAATGGGAAATAACTCATGAGGTCCTCCTCAGTGTTCACCCTGGAGACCACCTGGTCTATCATGATCTGGATCTGGATGGTGATTAGATTTTTACTTGTGAAATATTTTGCAGCCAAGCCCTTCTCTCATACATACAATCATAATACGAGCATGCCATTAAATTGTTGTTGACATTTTTTACTATTCACTGAAAAACTTAAATATCTCAATATCTTTTAATACACCAAAATTAAAAAGAGCCATATACATCTGTTTTTCAGTCTGCTGTTGAATCTTTCAAATTGTTGGTTTCAAGAGGCTTCTTAGAGAATTAGATCAACTTTAATCATTCTCCTAAAATATTGAGCAAGTTAGATATCCAGCATTGTTCTAATCACTGCTTTCTGTAATTGAGGCCTAAAGAGGACTGTTTGTAAGGTTTATCCATGTCTTCACCTGAGCAGTTTGTGATATCAGATATACCTCATCTAAAATAGAAAGGACATTCCAAAAGAAGTTGTTAAAGGACACCTTAGAAACCTGTCTATGCAAGCTGAATGCACTCATTCTTGCCTAGATTTAGTTTATTCCAGCTATTTACACTCACACATGTGCATGCATACATATACCCACTCAAGTTCATGTCTATATATACACAGGTGCACAAATATACCACGTGTCATTATTTTTGGTAGGAAAGTAACATCAAAACTGATCAAAGCTGATAATGCTTCTAAAATGATTCAAAACACAATTTCCCTCTCATTATTCTCGTAAAATCCACACTAGAAACTGCTTTCTAAATTCTACCTATCACAGGAGAATAGGGCACCTTGGACAGCTACTACACTATTAAATCAACAAAGAATTTTGTTAGATGGACTATAGAAAGAGTCAACAAAATAGAAGTAAAAGTATTAAGGCGTAATCGCTAAGGCTGCCTTGTCTCACAGTTCTGCAGCATCCTGGCCTTTTCTCGACTAATCTTTCTTAGACGTTTACCTAGATTCCATCCTGACCCACCTTTGTAATCTATAATGAGCAACTGAATTTTTAACAAAACTTTTTAGATAGACCACCATAGATTGGATTAGAAAATAACTTATCTGGGACTGACATTGAATCCCCAAGCACTTTCAATCTTCAGACTTCAGTAAATTATGCAATCAGGAGATAGCCCAGAATTAAACGCCACTGAACGAGCAAAGTAGAAAATTCCAGTCATTCGTGATTAATTAAACTTTTCCAGTAAAAGCTGTGGGCCCTTGTTGTAAAAATAGTTCACGACCTAGAGTATCAGAAGAACCCTAATCCAGAGAGGCAGCCAGAGAACAAAGTCCGCCCACACAATCTGGCAAAGATTCAGGGCTTTGTTCTGAACTTCAATTGCATGACCTCCCTTCTTTAAAGAATGGGGGGGGTGGGGAATAAGCTAAGTGAAAGAGAGAAATTTAATTGTGGTGCAATTTAAGCAGGTAATGATTGTCCTAAAAAAATAGGGAAGACTATTTGGTAAAATTGCTCATTCAAAAAAATGTTAAATAGCAAAACCATTGTAAATTAAAATTCAACTCTAAGTAAACTAAAAAATCTTTTTATTTTTCAATTTTAAGCAGAAAAATGGATTGTGTAAACATGCGAGAACGATAGTTTCCAATAAAACAAGCTATCACAGGTGATTAATACCCCAAATAGACTATCACTCCATTAGAAAAAGAGCTTGGACTATTTAGTTGTCATCATAAAAACCTGGCCATGAGCAATATTAGGGTTCTGATAGAGTTTTAAAGAATAATTGGAAAATAGGACTATGATATCAAAGTCAGGAGTAGGCAGAATTACACATTACCAGAAGTATTATGAATCTATTACAAAGTGGTTTTAACTGTATATTTTTCTTGGTAAGAAAGTTCCCTGTTCTCATCTTAAGGGAACAGTTGATAGTGACAAGAGAAAATAAGAAAAACCTCAATAAGGAAGATTGTATGAATTATTTGATTAAATGTGAGTGATGTTTTGAATTTTCTCATGAGCTTAGAAAGTCAAGTAAAGGTCCTGAGAAGTGGAAAACTAACTGCAAGCAATGGGTCTGCCTATTTCTCAGTGCAGATCTCGAATTAGAAAAAGAAGAATCAGTGTAGATTCAAATTCAGACCAAGCCTTTGCAGTTGATTTGGAAAGCTGCATTTTTTTTAATTTTTAAAATTTATTTTTGTTTAAAATATTACAGATGTTCCTTTTTCTCCCCAATGACCCATTCCACCCCGTCCCATCCCCATCCCCAGTCCCTCTCCCCACCATTGTCCGTGTCCTTGGGTTGTGCATATATGCATATAAATTCTTTGGTTACTCTCTCCCCCTCCACCCACCCGCCCTCCTCCATCCCTCTGACATTCATCAGTCTCATCTATGCTTCCATGTCATTGAATCTATTCTGTTCATCAGTTTATTAAGTTCTTTAGGTTCCACGTATAAGCAAGATCATGTGATGTTTGTCTTTCTCTGCCTGGCTTATTTCACTAAGCATAATATTCTCCAGGTCCATCCATACTGTCCCAAAGGGTACGAGATCCTTCTTTACAGCTGCATAGTATTCCATGGTGTAAATGTCCCACAGCTTTTTTATCCACTTGAGCTGTTTCCAGATCTTAGCTATTGTAAACTGTGCTGCTATGAACATCGGGGTGCATATATTCTTTCTGATTATTGTTTCAGGATTCTTAGGATACATTCCTAGGAATAGAATCACTAGGTCAAAAGGCAGCTCCATTTTTAATTTTTTGAGGAACCTCCATACTGTTTTCCATAGTGGCTGCCCCAGTCTGCATTCCCACCAGCAGTGTACTAGGGTTCCCCTGTCTCCACACCCTCGCCAGCACACGTTATTTGTTGATTTGTTGATGGAGCCATTCTGACAGGTGTGAAGTGACACCTCATTGTGATTTTAATTTGCATCTCTCTGATGATTAGCGGCGTTGAGCATTTTCTCATGTGTCTCTTGGACATCTGTATGTCCTCTTTGGAGAAATGTCTATTCAGGTTCTTTGCCCATTTCTTAATTGGGTTGTTTCTCTTCCTCTTGCTGAGTAATATGAGTTCTTTGTACACTTTGGAAATTAGCCCCTTATCAGATACATCCTTGGCAAATATGTTTTCCCAGACCGTGGGGTTCCTTTGTATTTTGAGGCTGTTTTCTTTTGCTGTGCAGAAGCTTTTTAGTTTGATGTGGAAAGCTGCATTTAAAGATTACTCTAGCCCAGCCAGCATGGCTCAGGGGTTGAGCATCTACCTATGACCCAGGAGATCGCGGTTCAATTCCCAATCAGGGTACATGCCCGGGTTGTGGGCTAGAACCCCAGCAGGGGGCGTGCAGGAGGCAGTGGGTCAATGACTCATCATTGATATTTCTCTCTCTCTCTCCTCCCTTCCTCTCTCTGAAATCAATAAAAATATATATTTTTTAAAAAGTTTATTCTAATAGATGGCACCTCATGGTTATGTCAACTAACTCAGCAGAAAGACAGCACCAATACCACTTTCCCTCTTCACTGGTACAGTTAGGTGAATTTTAACCACAAAGATCACAACTGGGTAACTGCAGTCACTAAAATTTTATGATTTAAATGTTGCTTGCCCATTGATTGATTTTAAATATATGTATACCACATATTATTAGGATGAAACTGTGAAGCCAGTTATGGGACTTCCCTGACTCCTCTGCTGAGTGACTCAAGTAACAGTGACATTCTCCCCACAATACCACCTGCCACCACCACACACTACTCGGTATAAAAGTCAGTCATCTAAGGAAAAAACAAAAATGCAGGGAGGCCAAGACTGTATTCACACATTTGTAGAGAAAAGAGCAAAGTAGAGCAAACAGCTGAGTCATATCTTTCTCTTCCAGGAACCAACTCTTACCCTGAGAGATAGGAGTAAGAGGAATGAGAGGCAGAAGGGGGAAAAAAAAAAAGATGTATAATGGAACTGGAAGAGAGAGAAGAGAGCAAGATAGGATGGTAGAGCACATTGAGCAAGTGTAAGACTGTACTAATCGAAAATAGGTTCTACTGTAGTAACTCATAAAATGGTATTATAATTACCAATTTTCCATCTATGTATATATGAATAAGTGCATTTTCTCCTCAAAAGAATGATGAAGGAAAAAAGAAAAGGTGACACCTGAATAAATCAGTTTTGCTGTTTTTAAAAAATTGGCTATGGGAGTCTTTAGATTGGGGTTCAGTTGTTTATTATGTTTTGGGGAATCTCCTATATACTATGTGTGATAGACCAGTGCTTCTCAAACTTTAGTGAACATACAGATTATCTTGGGGACCCTATTAAAATGGAGATTCTGAATTAATAGGTTTGGCATGAGGCCCAAGATTTCACATTTCCAACAATCTCCCAGATTTTGTTGATATGCATAGCCTGTCTTCCAGTAGCTGACAGTTTGTTCTTCCCACCAAGAAGCTGATAGGTCTATCAATTGAAGACCTGCAGTTTTCTGCAGTTAGCAAAATGTGGTATAATTTGGATAGAATCAGATTTGCATGTAGTGTTTTTCCAACCAAAAATATTTTTCTCCTCTGGTTACATACTCACTTGCTCTGATATAAATTCTATTGTAACAGCTACAGTTGTAATACATGGATATTTCCCTTTCTTTTTAATTAATAGCATTTTCTCATGTAGTGGAATGTTTTTAATGCTCGAGTGCTCAGGAGGACCTCAGAAAGTAGTCTTTGGCAGCAAAGAGTGGCAGAAACCCCATGAAACTCCCATTTGAGTCATCCCCTAAGTGACTCTAACCCTAACTGAATTAAACCAGTTAACCTCTCTGGGCCTCAGTTTTCTCAGCTGTTAAAAATAAGAGTTGTCCTTTCCAGCTCTTATTCAACATAATTTTGGAGAGAGAGGGGAGAAAGAAGAGAGAGAAAGAAAGGGGAGGGGAGGGGAGGGGAGGGGAGGGGAGGGGAGGGGAGGGGAGGGGAGGGGAGGGGAGGGGAGGGGAGGGGAGGGGAGGGGAGGGGAGGGGAGGGGAGGGGAGAGAGAGCACACTTTGTCTAGGTTGCAAGCCTTGGAAGTATGGTAACATGTGGTTCTTGATTCATACAAGCCTGGAATTTAAGCTGTTTCTATTGATAGGAGTTCTTTGCTTTTCAAATGGCATTTTTCTCAGGAAAACATACCAGAGCAAGTTAAAATCTGCCCTGGGAAGAATGCAGGTGTATTTTGTGATTATATAGCATTAATGACTCAGAAACAAAAAGCAGACATTCTAATGACCTGAATCTTTATTGACTAAACAGTTCACACCTTGTGCTGGTTGTTTGCTAAAAGTCTGGACCAAATCACTGAAGCTTTAAAAGCTGGATCACTGAAGTCTTTTCCCTAGGCAATGACAAGGGTAATTATTTTGGTTCATGCCACAGCCCAGGGCTGCATTTCAATCCTAGCTTAGAAAGGAGTTATTTTTATTTTGGTGTATAAATATACTTTTTGCATATATCACTATAAACTCCTTTAAAATGTAAAGGTGCCAACACTAAGTGTTGTAGGCTCTTTATTTCCTTGATTTTAAATTGATTTCCTACTTTCATTGGGGAACATGAGTACCTACAAGCAAAGAACAATCTGTTTAAAGTCTATGAGTTTATTCATTTCACATTTTGGGATTTTTTTTCCAGCCTCAGTCTTAAACCATACTTCCAGCCAAAGCAATCAGTCTTTCCTGAGCTTATGCATTATTATCCATCACATAAGGAGGTCTATGAGCCAGTTATCTGTTGCCATCTAACAAACTGCCCCAAAATGTAGGCGCTTAAAACAGCAGACATTTATTACCTTGTAATTTCTCTAGGTCAGGAATCAAGATGTGGCTGAGTGGGTCCTCGGGCTTTGAGTCTTTCCCAAGGCTGCAGTTGTCTCCAGGCCAACTGTGAAGGATCCACTTCCTAGATCACTCACTCAAGGTTGTTGCCAGGACTCACTTCCTGCCTCCTTGCCTCATGAGTTCTTCCTTTTTCAGTACCTTGCCACATACACCTCTCCAAAGAGCATCTTACAACATGGCAGCCGTCTTCATTAGGGGGAGCAAGTGAAGGGCAGGAGAAGATGTCAGCCAGAGGGAAAGTACTAATGAGACCGAAGTCACAGTCTTTTGTAATTTCAGCACTGAAGTAACAACTCATCACTTTTACCATATTCTGTTCATTAGGAACCAGTCACTAGATCCAGCCCACATTCAGGGGCATGGATGCCAGGAGAATGGGATCATTGGGATCCAGGTCAGAAGCTGCCTACCACAATCTGTAATTAAAATCCCCCCTGAACTGATTCCGGCCAAACCTTTAGAGTTAAATCTAGAATTTTAAATAGTTTCTAAAAGCAAAATATGAGTTAAAAAGCAAAATGCACCCACCTCCCCAGGAGTGCAGGAGACTAGATGAGTCATTCAGATATGTAGCCTGATGGGTGTGGTTGAAACAGGCAAAGCACTGTCCAAAAGAAGAACCTTGCTGCTTCTAACAGCTCCTTTTGTATGAAAGTATCCCTTTCTTCTTCATGGATTTGGGATTTCTAAAATGCTATCAATCCTTTCCAAAACCACTCCTTAATAATTATAACTATATCCTTTGATTTTAAAACCTCTTTTTTAATTAAAATCCTCCTTTATTCCACTCTACAAACAAACAATATCCATGTTGAAACAAAAACTTTATGAGTAAAGACAAAACTCCCTTTATTTTGCAGATTAGCATGTACTCACATGCCTGTTACATAAAAGAAATTTAAACTGTTCTTGCTTCATGTTAACTTTTGTCCTAGACATCTGTGATATTTTTGGTTGTTAGGAAATCATGGAAAATGTTCTCCATCTCTCCCCCTAGAAATCTCTGTTCTGTTTTGGTCACATTTTTCCTCCTACAGCCTATTCAAAAGCCTGCTCCTAGGATCATTGTTTTTATGTTTTAACTATGTTTATCTTTTTTCTTTTGCCTCAGAAGTCTACTAGGAGACATGTGCTGACCATAACCTAAGTTTATAATAATAGGTTGAGTAATAGTTAAAAATTCAGAAGCCATAAAATCCAACATGAACTTTCTTGGGATTCTGAGGAGTAGGTATCTTGATAGGAGGGGGAATAGTGGCTTGTTTTTCAACAAGAAGGCAATAAGGAAGTAGACTGCCACTCTAAGGGAAAGAAAAAGATAAATTAGCAGAAACAGGAAAATCAGTAAAGGTGGAAATCAAGAAATTAAATCCATGTATAGGAGGACCTATAAATTGGTGACATGTATGAAAGGCTGCCAGCTACATATTTCCCCTAGAAGAATATTCTAGTAGTCAGATTGTGAATTAACCAAAGGGAAAGGATAAAGGCTAATGTAACTATTAAAAGGAGTAAGTACAATCCAAAGGAAGGGTGTGTTTTTTCCCTTAAAGAGCATGGAAATGGACCAAATGTTCTTAAATTGCTTTTTAAAGTACATAATGCAGCTCTGTATGGAGCGTAGTACATTTTCTCCTGGTTCACTCTCCTCAAGAATTATTTTCCAGATTTGGACAGGTGTCTCTGATGCCAATAATAAAACCTCCATAAGCCTGTGGAGTGGGTAGTAGGATAAATGGGTGCCTCAGCAGCCAGGTAGAAGCCAGGCTCTGGCCTCTGGCCTAGGGCATCCTAGGGAGGCTGGTCTGGTCCATGGAACAGGCAGTGAGAGCTGGGGCAGCCCTCAGGTGGACTCCCAGTCATATCTGGTTCCCTTTACTGGGAAGCCCAGAGGGAGAAAAAGCATTATGCTCATAAGATTTCCTCATATCCAGCCATCCATTTACTAAAACATTCTCTTGACATAAGTAGCACCACTAAATTCCTCTTTCCTCATCACTAACTCTAAAATGACAGTTTAAGGATTATCCTTTCTGCCACTTGCCATGAAGCACGGCTCCAACTCAGTTTGTTGTAGGTTTCTGAGCTTAACCACATAGCTCACAACTGAGTGGATAATCAATCATTCTATGACTAAATCCACCTGGAACAAATTTGAAGAAGTGGCCATGTAGGTTTATTTTGAAAAAGAAAAAAAAAAATTTAACTGAAACCAGAGTAGATCTTTTAAAAGGTTCAGAAGGAAGAAATAAATAAATAAATATATATATATATATATATGACTCAGCAATGAGACTTCCCCCCAGCCCAGAACTGGTGCATACTCTCTGAGTAAGATTGGGTCTGTCTTACACCCATTTTGCATTTGCTTCAGAGGAGAGTCCACTTCCCAAAGAATGAGGTCACAAACCCTCCTTAGATAGAAGGAAAGGGAAACATTGTGTGGCCAGGTTCTCACCATAACTTCGTGCTGATCTTAAATTCCCAAAAACACAGTGCTCAATAGAGGGATTATGGAACCAAAAGGGCCTGTTTCCAGCCATTCTGGCTGGATCCACTACTTTTTTGCCCTGTGGGCATTAAAGGATGATTTAAATATCAAGAGCCTTGGCTTTTAAGAACTCTGTCTTTCCCTCTGTAGACCCCAAATTGTTAGTGTAAATTTAGGCTATATTTTTTCCATGTATACTCTGAAATCTATACCATTCATGCATTCATTTGTTCAAATTTTAGTCACTTATTCATCAGTTCATGCATCAATGCATTCACTTAATATGTGTTCAAATTGTACTAGACGCCTACACACCACCTGTCTTGCAAGGACTTTTCAGTCTATCTGAAGAGGTAGGTTAAGGTCAGATTTTAAAATATTAAATGATACAAATAATTCAGCTCAACAATTCAAGTCAACAAAACCCTAGTGGAGAGCCTCAGTCCTGTGTAACCAATGGTAAACAGTGGAGGAGTCCAGGGGAGAGATTGGTTGCTGTAACAGGGGCCAGTTAGGACTTTGTGGAGAGAGTGGAAGTGATCTCCTGGGTCATGAAGGATGAACTGGATGTGAATCATACTGAGAAGAGGAAGGTAGACATTGCTGGGTAGACACCCAGGATACAAAATAATGGTAGCAGTGTTGTGTCCTTGTTTGGCGTGGGGGAAATCAGGGTACTATGGGGCAGCAGGAAACAAGATAGGAAAAGTCACTGGAGGACAGTTATGTAGAACCCTGAATTCTTAGTTAAGCCATTTAGATTTAGTACTGTCATAACTAGTGAAAGATTTTGAGCCAGGAGTGGCATAATGAAAATGCTACTTCTAGATAGTTGTAGGATGAGGAAGAAAAATAAGTATACATAGAGAGTTAAATGTGTAAATCATCCTAACAGACTGGGGTGCAGAACGGGGATGGAGAGGGCATGTGTTAGTCTGATTTATCGAAAGATGAGGGAGTTTCTCAAGAAAGAAATGCATTAACTTTCAAGTACTGTACATATATTAACATTGCTAATAAGAAGCATAAAAATAGAGTTTGATCCACAAGGATTATGTTCAGGATTATAATAATTTGTTTGAAACTATTTCTAACAGACACGTTTATTATTTTTACATGCAAGTGCTTCTCCTGAGTCAAATGATGATTCTATACAAGTGCTACTCCAAGTAGGGCAAACTGTTCATAATATTGTTTAGCAATATATTTATTTAAAGGTATTGCAAAGGTAAACATCAAATTCTAAACAAATAAGGTTTTTGTATAATTTCAGGTCCTGCACCCATGAAATTACCAATTAGGAGTAAAATAAGTACTTAAATGATCTTCTTGAACAATCAGCCTTTCTGACTTGGGCCCATAGCCATTAAACTATAGAATGTTCATCAGTCATAATATATGACTGAAGGAATATGGAGCGAGTCTAACCATAAACTATGTCTAAACCTAGACCATTAACAGCAGTTACTCTTATTTTAACATGTTTAAGGCAGTGACACTGCAAAATATAATGAACATAATGTAAGCAGAGTCATGCCCTGATTATAACAAGGTTTTTGCAATTGTAGGAAATTATAGAAAGAGGCAATTATCCATAGGCCCACTCTCCCCTATGAGTCCTCTACCATCTAATTTGCACATAAGAATGAACTAAGCAATAATCTGGTTATAAGTAGAGGAGAGCAACAAGTTCTCCTGATTTGTTTAGGGGAAATGAATTTTCCAGTTAAAAATTATCTTTGTTTAACAATAAGAACTTAAGTGGAGTACAAAAAGAGGAACAGCAGTTTGGGAGTAAGAGTAAGGCTGGACAGCTAAGCCAATAGAACAAGAACTTGAGAACGTAAGAATATATAGTTTAGTTTATAGAATAATCCAAAGGAATTTTAACTGGATTTAAAGACCGCTTCACTAAGTCATGATACTGTTTGTTGTTTGTTTTTGAAGACCTACCCACAGCTAGAATTTTGCAAAGGTAAGGCACCTGGCTTGTCCATTTATTGATCTATTTAAGTTTCCATTCTGGAACACTTCATAAACAAGTCAGGCCTATACTTTTCCTTCTCTAGAATGGGGTCTGAGGAGATGATGTGTCAGTTGTCTGGATTTACTTTCTTATTTTATGTTGGATTTGGGAACAGAGATGGGGAAAGAAAAATTTAACATTTGCTTTGTTATTTACAGTTTGGGAGATGGCACAAGACCACAGACTAGATATCCTGGAGCTGGATCCCTAAACATAATTTCAAAGTGTGAGATTATTCAACAAACCTGAGTTGAGAGTAACTACTGTGTGCAAAGCACAGCAGATGCTGATAATACAAGATAAAAGCATATAGTCCCTGCCCTCAGAGAGCTCACAGTTTAAGAGGAAGCGGACAGTAATTACAATGTGGCATTTTGGATTCCATTTTAGAGACTTCCCAGAGAAGGTAACACCAGGCCTTAGTCTTAGGAAGTTGTGGAAATTAGCCTTTAACAAACTGGGGGAAAGGAAGTCCGGGGGAGGGGGGGCACGTTCCATGCAGAGGCAACAACATTTGCTAAGGTTGTGAGTAGAAGACAGAGAAGGGAACAAGCGTTCTATATGATTCAGTGTGCAGCACATGAGGGTAAGCAAGACTCAGATCATGAAGGGCCCCTGCCTGTCATGTTAAAAAGTTTGGATTTCATCTTGAAGGTACTGGAAAGTGACATAATCAGACTTCCTCTGCACCAAGTGAAAGATGCCCTAAACCAATCTGAAATGTACTTATGTAAATGCAAATGAAGTCCACCCTCTTTGTTCACAAAAGAAGTAAACACATCATTTGCTTTTAAAACTTATTTCTGAATTCTAAATTTGTTAACCAGTTAGGTAATTTTGTTGTAACTAATTAAAACTGGTTTTGTTTTCCATTTATAACAGTGCTTCAAAGGCATATGTATTTATTTATTTCGTTCAACAAATAGCACAGCTCTATTTGTAAGCTTAAGTTATTATCAAATATAATGTAGTGGAGAAAATACCATAGCTTAGGAAAAGTTTTTAAAAAATCCTGCCCTAGGCAGTTTGCTCAGTGGTTAGAGTGTTGGCCCATGTACTGAAGGGTCTCAGGTTCAATTCCAGTCAAGGGCACATACCTCAGTTGCAGGCTCGATCCCTGGTCCCGGTCTGGGTGCGTATGGGAAGCAGCCAATAGATGTGTCTCTCTCACGTCGATGTTTCTCTCTCTCTCTGTCCCCCTTCCACTCACTCTGAAAAGCAATGGAAAAAATATCCTTGGGTGAGGATTAAAAATAAAATAAAGAGTCAACTCCAGCCTTAAAAATCTACTCAGCATTTAGTGCATTGTTCCAGGCCATTTTGATTTTATCCACACAGAATATTACTGTAACTCTTAAACGATTTTTACTGCTTGGGGTTTGTTCCACCCTAAAGTTTGTATGAAAACTTATTGGGAGCCTAGTTTGAAAATAAAATTGTAACTCAGCCTTTGCAGAAACTACAAGAGGTTGTACACACGCACTTTATTTGGCACAGCATCCCGTACTCTTATAAAAAATTTGTTTTAGTGACAATATAATTGTACAAATATTATGGAAGCATTGAGTGTTATTTATCTTAAGTGTTTTGCCACTTTATAATAGAACAGTGAGCGAATTTATACATCAAACCTAATGGAGAGCTCAATTGGTACCTTCAACAGACTGAGGCTATAAAAGTATGTAGGCCACTGACGTGTGCCTAGGGTTATCCATCTGCTGGTTTCCTAATGGGAAAAGCCAGAATTCCGTAATCAGGGCAAAACTTGTTTAGGGCCCTGAGCCAAAGTGCCAGGGGCATCCCTTCATCCTTAAGGTGGCTCTAGCTAAGGTGAGGCGGAGAACAGCCCTCCAAGACCTCACTAAGGCAGCTGACTTTCCCGAGCTAGTGGGTTTGCTGCTACACTTCTTTCTTAACAAAGATAGTTTGTGGATACAGCTGTCCCAAAGATCAGCTGGACAAGCTATTTTCTGTAGTGATCTTACATTGGCCAAAGGAACCTGAAAAAAGAAGCATAAAGAAGGTGGGCATGGGCTGGACCTTGAAGGGGAATCTATTCTGTTAAAGTAGAGAGGTTGGCAAGGGTAGATTAATGGCAACATGTATGTTGCACAAAGCAGCAAGTTGGAATCTAAGGAAGAGACTAGCTTTTACATGAAACCACTTCTTATTGCTGCAGTGAGGTTCAAACCAGTCATAAAGTACCTCCTGCATTTTATTGATATCTATGTGCATATTGATATCTATGTACAAGATTAGCTGGCAGGTGTTGGAGTCCTGAGGGCCTGGACAGCAGCCCAACCTCACTGAGGAGATGAAGATGTCAGGGGCAGCCTTGCCGAGCTCCCAGTGGTGGGGGGTGCACTAAAGAGCCACAGTGCTGAGCCAGATAAACAGTACTCACAAACGACGGCTGAAGTGCACAATGTTAAATACAATTTGTTGAACACTTAGTGTCAACCTGGTACCATTTGCATTATTTCAGTTAGTGCTCACAATAATATTATGAAATGGGTGTTATCCCTACTTGACAAATGTGGTAGTGAGACTTGGAAAGATTAAATAATTACCCTTTCCGGACACATAACTAAAATGTGGTGTTGCTTGAATTTGAACTGAGACTTATTTGACTCTAAAACCCATGATCTTACCCACTGTTCTGTCTCAGTCATACTTTATATCTTCCTGTTAGTGAGTTGAATAAGACAAAATTATATTCTGTGGTTCTCAGACTTTCTCAAAAGATCAACAAGTCCTCCCATAAACTCTAATTCTTGGTATAATAAATTCTTGGTATAATAAGGCTAGAAAAAAACCTAGCATAATCAACTAAAGAAAGATACTATCTCAAAGAAAATAATTTAGACCTTCAAAAGACTATGCAGTGAGAAAATAGAATGATTATTCTAATTCTGAATGCCATAGAAAGAGATCCATAGTTGAAGGTCACTGACCAAGGACCTCCTTACACCTATCTGGAAGCCTCACAGTCATCCATCTGCATCAACCACATATGTGCCTGAAGCCAAAGGTTTTCATTTAAAGGTTTCCATAAACAAATTATTGCATTTCTAAGGAAAAATAATTCTAGGCTAATTTTAAAATTAACAATATGAATTGCTCAATTTTTCCATTTTCTTCTAAAATGAAAACTTGGAACATGATAGACTACATGGATGTGCTTCATGCAGTAACCATTTTAAGTATATAAAATAGATCTAAGAACATAGACTTTTTTTACCTGTGTTTATTCATGCCAAGAAATTCTCTTAAAGACTGCCTTAGTTTGGAATCTACCATTAGCACATCAGCTGCATAACTGGTGCAAGTCCATCTCCTTTTGTGCTCCACACACATAAGAACAGTGTACAGGAAATGTTTCCCCATGAGACTTTTTTCCAGAGTTTATGCTGCCAAATGGGCATTAAGATACTCTACATTCCTGACAAGTGTATAACCTTACAGGTACACAGTAGTGCATTTAAACATTGAGGAGAACTTTCTGTTCATCTTACTCTGCAAACAGAGCCATTTAATCCTGTCCCTAAAGATGAGCTCATTTTAGACCCTCCATTGATTCTACAGATTAGAAGAAGGGACAAATCTCTGCAAAAAAAAAAATGAAAAAGAAAAAGAGAAGATACAGAGACTCATGATCATGGTCCTCCCAAAAGCAAGAGCATCTTATTCAGGTTTCTCAGGAGTCAACATTTCAAGTTAGAGAGGGCAGGAGAGAGAAGAACTGGAGAATAAATACTTTTTACAACAGCAATCAGGAATTCAGCAGAGTTTTAATTTCAGATTCTTAAAGCTAACAGAATTAGCTTTAAAGCTAATATCTTTGGGTATATGTAGTTCAAAATTTTTTTGCCCCCTTGCCCTCTTCCACTCCCCCCACTCCCTTTTACCTCTGGTAATAACCATGCTGTTGTCTCTGTCTACGAGCTGTGATGTTTGTTTGTTTGTTTGCTTGCTTACTTGCTTTTTAGATTCTTTTTATTGATTTTTAGAGAGAGAGAGAAGGAGGGAGGGAGAGGGAGAGAGAGAGAGGAACATCAATGTGAGAGTGAAACATTGATCGGCTGCCTCTTGTTGGTCCCATACCAGGGATTGAGCCTACAACTGGGGCATGTGCCCTGACTGGAAGGGAATCTTTGGGGGCACAGGACGATGCCCAGCCAACTGAGCCACACTGGCCAGGGTGTGTGTCTATGAGTTTTTGTTTTGTTTGCTTGATCCCTTCACCTTTTTCACCTAGCCTCCCAGTCCCCTTCCCCTCTGACAGCTAACAGTCTGTTCTCTGTCTCTGTGGGTCTGTTTCTATTTTCTTTGTTAGTTTATTTTATTCATTAGATTCCACATATAAGTGAAATCCTATGGTATTTGTCCACTCGTCTACTGATGGGCACTTGGGTTGCTTCCAAATCTTGGCTGTTGTAAATAACACTGCAGTGAATATAGGAGCGCATATATTCTTTCAAATTAGTGTTTTGGGATCCTTCAGTTATATTCCCAGAAGTGGAATTGCTGGGTCATAAGGCAGTTCTATTTTTACGTTTTGAAGGTAACTCCATACTGCTTTCCACAGTAGCTACACCAATCTGCATTCTCACCAACAGTGCAGAAGGGTCGGTTTCCTTTTCTCCACATCCTCACCAGCACTTGTTGTTTATTGTGTGAGGTGATATCTCATTGTGGTTTTAATTTTCATCTCTCTGCTGATTAGTGACATTGAGCATTCTTCATATTCTATTGGTCATCTGTATGTTCTCTGTAGAGAAGTGTCTATTTGGGTCTTTTGCCCATTTTTTAATCAGATTGTTTCTTCCTGGTGTTGAGTTGTATAAGTTCTTTATAAATTTTGGATATTAACTCCTTATCAGATGTATCATTGGTGAATATGTTCTCCCATTCAGTGGGTTGTCTTTTCCTTTGCTATACAAAACCTTTTTAGTTTGATGTAGTCCCATTGTTTATTTTTTCTTTTGTTTCCCTTTCCCAAAAAGATATATCAGAAAAAATATTGCTACAAAAAATGCCTGAGATTTTACTGTCTATGCTTTCTTCTAGGATTTTTATGGTTTTGAGACTAACATTTAAGTCTTTTATCCATTTTGAGTTTATTCTTGTGTATGGTGTAAGGTGATCTAGTCTCATTTTCTTTTTTGCATGTATCTGTCCAATTTTCCCAACACCATTTACTGAATAGACTACCTTTGCTCCAGTGTATGTTTTTTCTTTAATCTATCAATGCTATTATATTTAAGTTATGTTTCTTGAAACAGCTTATGAAGTCTGTGTTTTTAATCAACCTAAGAATTTTGGAGTTTTAGTAGGAGTATTTAATCTACTTACATATACTATAACTATTTATATGTTTAGGTTCAAACTACCATTTTAGTATTTGCCTTCTATGGGTTCAGTACATTTTAGTTTCTTTTTTTTCCTGTTCTTGCCTTCTCTAAAATGATGGAATATTTTGTATTCTATTTTCCCTTGTATTAGCTTTGTAGTTTCATACTTTTTACAATTTCTTTAGTGTTTTCCCCAGGGATTACTTTAACATGCATCCTTGACTTATCAAAGTCTAAAATAAATTAGTAGTTTTACCTCTTCCCAGACATGCAAGGACCTTAAATTTCTTAAACTCTATTTACCCTCTTGCCAATCTATATGCTATTATTCTCACATATTTTCATTCTATAATTTTTATAAATCCCCAAAGACCTTACTATTATAGTTTTATGTATTCAGTATTCATTTAGATTTACCTACATATTTATACTCTCGTTGCTTTTCATTGTGCTGAAATTTTAAATCAAAAAGAGAAAATAAAAAGGTATTTAGTGCAGTTTTGGTGAGTCACCCCCCTCCCCTTCATTATACCTCTCTGCTCCATTTGGAATTCAGAAGAACATAAGGGACCTGAGGCATATGGGGAAACATTGTACAGAAACATCGTAGGCAAGATGTAATGAAATGGGTAGGAAAATACACACAAGAAGGTAACATGCTCTAAGGGCAAGAGGCACAAAGATATACTTTATTTCAAAGCCTTAGGCACTTAATGATTTAGAGAAGTATTGCCAAGTTACACTCAGCAAATTTAGTAGTATGCCTCAATTTAGAGAGCGCAAAGGCTGTTTATTGTTGAACGAACAACAAGTATAATGTAATTGGTCTCATACAATTAGGAGGTCACCAAGCCACCCTTGTTGTAATTGGCATTGCCATAGCCAGGGGCTTATGTGACCTCAAGTGATGATTTGCCTGAAGGAGTAAGCCAGGAATGTGTGTACTTTGGGCTAGAGAGACTGACTAATCTGGCTGTAAGGACTCAGGAAAAGGGGCCAGGAATAAAATCACAGCACTCAGGCAGTGCATGGTGGACTCAGTTGAATGTAGTCAGTCTCCATTCAGTTCATCACTTTCCAGGGATTTGATCTGGAGCTGGGGGTGGGAGGGGGTAGGAGGGTCAATGTGAAGTGGTGGTGTACCAGGAAAACACAAGTGAAATGTCAGTACATAGGCATCCTATAATAAGGTGGCACCCTAATTCCTGCACAGGCTAGGTGCACAGCTTGTATGAGATGTGCTTGAACTTTCCCACAGAGGGTTTTTAATTCCTGGTACTGAGCCACCCCGGAGCAAAGGCTGATGGTGCTCCTTGTTTCAAATACAGCGTTACCTCCAAATACTAGGACCATCTTTTCCCAAACATTTGCTTAATGGATAATTAAGTTTAAGGATAAAAAAGGGAGATTAGCTAGGTATGACATTCACAGAGATGCCAGAGAACATCCCTGACAATTAACAATTATTTATTCATAGAAAATGTTTTTTCTTTAAGATTCTGAAAGCAATGAGCTTCCCTTTGCCAGGGTACAAAATCACCTGCAGAAGGCGAAGCAAGCCTTTGTTTCCCTGCCCGTTCTCCTTCTTTGGCCTGTGACTGAGGGTTTGTTTGGCTTGTGTGTAATACAGGCGCGTCACAAGCTGCGTATCCACCTCTATCAGTTGGTTTCCCCCCCACATTCTCGAACCCTCTGTCTACCCTCATCCAATCATCTTGCAAATGAACACTATTAGCTACAGGGGAGACTAGGTAGGAGAGGGCCGATTTGCAGGGCAAACCCATCATCATTGTTGGAAAAAGCAACTCCAAGCACACGTAGCATTTTTCCATATGGGAACAGCATATTTCAAGGTTTTGATAGAACACAGTGCAGAGCCAAGGACATCAGGACACTTGCCTCACTTTCTAAAACAAAAACATGAACTATCAGGGAGGCTGATATTTGTTGATTTTGGTGATGTTTTTGTTTATCATTTAAAGCACACCAAGTTATTAACAATCTTTTTTGCCAGAACAGATAAGAATCTAGAACTATAAATCTACTGCTGGCCATGGATGAAGACAGACTTCTTTTGTTACTTAATATCAGTATTTATTTTCTCCACTAGAACTGCTTAGCTTGGGTGAATTCTGGTTGATAATTTCAGAAGGGTGAAAAGCTAACTAGAATTGGGCATTTGGCCCAGATAAATCTGATTCCAGTACTATGAAAGAAGCAGCAAGGGAAATAGAAAGTCTTTGACAAAAATTGTTGATAATTGGCTAAAGAGTGGGAAGGGAAACAGAAGACTTGGAGAGCTATGAATGTTATTCTAACATAGAAGAAAGACACAAGGGAGGAATCAAGGCGCTACAGATTAACAACCTTCTCTTTAATTCTAAGAAAAATTAAATATATATAACTACAATAAAACTTCTGCTATCTAGAATTCTTAGGAAATAAGTCTTTCTGGAGGCCTAAAATGCAGAGGCAAAATGGAAATTTTGGGTTTGAATTTCTGCTCTGTGTGACCTTGGGCAGGCTACCTCACCAATCTACATTTCATTGACATCCTCCTGCCTCACCCATAAATTGTGGATGATGTAACCACTTATTCCACAGAGCTCTTATTAGGATTAAGTCAGAGTCTGTAGATCTGATTTCCTAATCAAATAGTAGGTGTTTAGATATTGCTAAGCATCCATCTATTTTTACACCAATTAATTTTAGACTTTCACAAATTTGTAGAGAATTTTAACAAACTGTACACTCATTCTTAATCAGGTTTCAATCAACATAATATACTCAGGTTTTTGTTATCAATAGCCATTAATGGATGAGGCAGCAGGAAAACAGCAATGCCCTCAGCTCTTGTTGAGGTAGTTCCTACCTTCAAGGATCATGTTGAAAAATAGGATGAATACCCCAAGTAACTGTAAGATCTTCACCCAATGAGTCCCTTTTATTTAAAAAGTTTTGTAGAGTAAGTAGAAAGAGTACTTTCCTAGGAACTAATTTATTGTCCTGTCAGTAGAAAGGATTAGGACCAATCACTCTGAGCAGATGGGTATCTATCTAAATCTTTAAACATGTGAAGAAAATAGAGAGAAAAGGAAAGAAAGAGGCCAGGAGTAAAGTAACTCCTTACAGCAAACATGAATGCATGATCCCCGCCCCGCCTACTTTACTCCCTTTATGAGATTAGATCAACATGATTGGGGGAAATATAACAAAGTTTAAAATCAACACAGATCAAGAATTAACAGCAACCTGAATTTAACCACTACCTTTTTTTTAACCACAGGAGTTCAAGGGACAGCACACTCAAGTAATATTTCCAAATATGCACAGTGCCCCACACAGAACTAGTAAAGATATGGTTCTTTTACTCTAAGATTTACAGTCTGGATACAAAAAATATATATTTTGAATATTCTGAACATTTTTTTAAAAACCTGTACACTGTTATGAGGGATACACAGTGTCTTTTACAGACGGAGAAGCAGAGAGAAAAAGAATTGATACCATAGCCCTGGATTACACAGGCAGTGACAGACTCAAAATAATTTCAATCCCCTTCCTCCTATGTTAGTGCATTCTCATCACTTGGCAATGGTAGGTTATTCCAAAGTAGTTCTGAATTATTCCTTAAACCTAAAGCAGCACAAATTAGAAAAGTCTAATTGGTAATCTACAGCATTTAAGATGCACAAAAATTTTTCCTGTGAAACACACTAAGTGACTTCATGTCGTGGTAAGTTATCAAATAGTGGAAAGAACATTGAAGAGATTAAAATGTTGCATAAGAGAGAAAAGCAGCATGAGTCAGGGGTTTGGGAAATATGAGTCAGACGGAAGGGAAGGAGCCAAAACATAGAGAATGAGGGTACACAGGGACTTAATGGGCACCACAGAGACATGGACAGAAACCTCCGTTAACGTGGAGAGAAAACTAAACGTGCAGTTGCATAGACTGGGCGTCAGTATGGTAAAGAGGCTAGGAATGCGAGCTGAGCAAAGATCAGACTGTATTATTTAAAGCAATTATGGTGCCAAAGTCAGCAAGAGAGGGACCTGAAATAGTATAAATCACTAGGAGCGAGAACATGGGCACATTTTTGAAAAATGAGGGAATCACCAAATATTGCCATTAGCTATTAATGCATTAGAATGGTGAAATGTGAGTTGATTTACGTGTTGTGATATTTTAGGAAGCACACTCTATTATTTTGTTCTTTGGTAATGTTTACATTAGGCTATGTCTACATGGTTCAAAGCTGTTCCCTATGGTGTTCAATCCAAACTCTAATCCCACCTTTAAGGCCCTGAATTTTGCTCATGACTTGAACTACCATGAGCCCAGACAACCGCGCACTGCACCAGGCTGCTCCCGCAGCAGCGCCTCCAGCCAGGCTGACTCCGGCTCTCAGCCATTCTCATGCAAACCACTTTTGTCTCCTCAGTGTTTTCTAATGCAACCTGCCTTCTGCCTAGAAATAGCCTCCTATTTCTGTCAACCCCTGTACCTCACCTTCTTCAAAACGTGGCTCAAAACCCACCTCTTCAGCAAACCCACTATAGCCGTCCCCCCCATCAAGGCTGCCTTACCCCCCCCCCCAAGGCTGCCTTATGCCTCTTGGCCTCCGCTCCTCCAAGCCCCTGCCCCGCATCCTTTCCCACTCGCTGACGCCTTGATGACTTTGCTGGGGGCTTTTTCACATCTTGCCTGTTAACCTATCTTGTAAATGTTTAGTTCCATGAGATAAAACACTGGTTCCACTTTCCTAAAACTCCAGACCTCAGTTTTCAGCAATCATGACTCATTCATCCATTTATTAACAAATATTTACTGAAAACCCACCATGTTTCATGGGTTCTGCTAGGCACAAGGAATACAGAGAAAAGGAAACACATAGACCCCGTCCTCAAAGAGTTTCAGCCCAGGGTCCAGGGTGCAGGGTCCAGGAAGTGTGTTAACTGATGGCATAAGAACTTAGTGAGTTTAACTGTCAAGGATCAATTATAGACAGTTTAAAAGCAAAGCAAAAACTCCTCTCCCCAGAGTCCTTTTTAGATTATCAGGAAAACCATGGCTGACCTGAGTACTTTTCCTTATGAATAAAGTATTGCTCTTGCCACTACAGATATTCTCCCCACAGCGGGCTTTCATAGTCACACCTTGGAGAGCCAGGTTGTCTGGTACATCTACCCAAGGATGGATATGCTGCTTTGAGTTCCTGACACAGATGTATATTGTACTTATTTTTTTTTTTATCACATTGAACTTTCTGACATCTGAGATAAATAGAAATGCATACAAGTAGAAAAGAGAAGCATAAAAGTATTTGACAGTGTACAGCAATTCTTATATGACTTTGTATATTCTTATGTAACTTTCTAATACGGCTTATATGCTTTGTGAATACCATAACAGAATCTCAAAGTACAACTTTCAAAATAATACAATTGTTTTATTTAAATAAACCAATAAATTGACAGTACAATTGAATATAGCTCAAAGAAATCATATATATATGTGTATATCCTTCAGCATTAGATAACCTGCTAAGAGCAGAGGAGAGAATAAATATTCTACACTCAAGTCAAAGAGCCACAAATGAAAATGTAGTCAGTTCATGTACTAGCAGATGCAACTCAAGCTGTATGATGAAGCAGGCCCTCAAGTCCTTTGGAATAATTTCTCAAAGGGAATTTCATACAACTGCATTTTATTGAATTTCAGAAGGTTTCCTCTCTGAAAGAATTAAAAATAAAAGTGAATTCACGCCCGGCCGGGCGTGGCTCAGCGGTTGAGCGTCGACCTAGGATCCAGGCGATCGGGGTTCAATTCCCGGTCAGGGCACATGCCCCGGTTGCGGGCTTGATCAATGACTCTCTCATCTTTGATGTTTCTATCTCTGTCTCTCCCTCTCCTTTCCTCTCTCTGAAATCAATAAAGATATATTTTAAAAAAAAAAAAATGAATTCACATATATATGTATTAAAAATATTAGCAGTCAATCCTAAGTAAGGTGAGTCCTGTTGCAGTTTTGTTTGTTTTTTTTAATAGAGAAAGGAAAAGAATTGCAGTGGTAGGAGAGGCAGTGGTATTTTACTTGTTTGTTATTTTGCTTGTTTTTATTAAATTACCTTAGCTCACCCAATATTTTTATTAAATAACCCTTCTCAGAAGATAAGTTGACCTGTTTTTAAGGAGGAGAAGGTCCAGGGAACACGGTTTTTATGTTTAAAATCTATTTAATGATATATTAATTCCACTAGAAATGTTATGCTATATATCAAAGAGACTTGGAACTGAAGGACAAGAAAGTAGGAAGGGAACTGTGGGACGTCAGGAACATGATGGGGTGGAGGCAGTTTTCAGAGAGAGTTCTCAGAAAGAAGCCTCAGCCACTGGCGAGGCCTCCTCTAGAAAGTGCAGCAGCCAGCCAGCCCTTGATCTTCTGCCCGCATGTACTGAGGAAACCTGCCACATCTGAATCTCACATTGCAGTTTCTCTCAGGGCTGTTATCACTGCAAATGCTGGCAAATGTTCTTGACATAAAACAACAGGAATTCTGTTGTCATTTCTGCATTAGCAAGTCATAAAGCCTGAAGAAACCTCAGTAGAAATGTTTTCATCACGTGCATATGGGAAAATAATAAAAGACACCAACAAAAATTTCAAAGCAAGATTGCTACACCTTTGCATAGTACCTCAAAAGGATAGAGTTCTAATCGGTGATTTGAAAATAATAATAAATTCAAAACAAAAATTTAAAAACAGTAACAAAAATAAATTCACCAAAACTTAAAAACCAGGTTCAAAGAATTATGTAAGTAGGTTATTATCCATAATAGCTATATGTCCCATAAGTATTTTTCATCTCCCCTCCCTCATTCTTTTGGAATCTCTTGTATCATTTCCACACCCAGCTAATTGAAGCCCATATCTAAGAACAACACTCTTACAACCAGAGCTTCCTACATTATTACACCAGGTACTGTAAGTGCAGTAATTCTCCTTGGGAATATTAGAAAGGTGAATGGCAACATTCTGAGCTTCTTAAAGAGAAGGGCAGGAATTAAAGAATAAATTCTAACCAAAGGCTCATTTTTTAAAAATTATTGATTCTTGACCCAAAGCACCACCCTGGGTCTACCACAGTGATGTTCTAAGACCCCCTAAGCTTGTCACAGTTTTTATGCTAAATTGTCATCAAGGAATTACAAGGCTATATTTTTAATGAAACTTAAGTTGAGTCTTAAATTGTTGAAGAATGCCACAATCACATAATTCTTTCATTTGTGCTGTTTCACTTTGTAATGTGAGAGAGCAATATATGAATGAATGCACAGGTGATGTACATAAGGCAAAATTAAATATCACATAAATTATTGTGTAATATAAGTGTACACATAGATTCACATCTCACTTTGATCCCACAGAAATATAACAGTCATATATTATGACTAGACATTTTTTTTACTTTTCTAAAACTATAACCTACCTATTCCCTAAGTTACCTTTACTACGTTGTTCCCGGAATTGAAATGCTTTGGGAAAATAAGTATTTTACACTACACCAGCCTATCTCTCCTAGAGAAATATGACCAAATTAAATCCTTTCTAAAGTTTGAACACACCAACAGCAACAGGGAATGCATAATATTAAAGTTTGGTTTATACCCTGTTATTTGGCAGACTTTTAGAGATTTGTCAATAAAAATTATTTCAGATTTATGTGTTGGGTGGAAAAAACAGTATCATACAATTTACTTACATTTGAAAACACACAAAACAATACTGTATGTTTCAATGGGTGTACCTCAGTACATTAAAAGTATAAAAAATCTCGGGGAAGGATTCATCCCTACCAGGACAGTGGTAGGTGGGGGGGCAAGGGGGTGAGGATGGAGCAAGGCTTTAGCTATATCTGATATGTTTCATTTCTTAACAAAATAAAGTGAGCTGAGGCAAGCAGAGCAAATGTTAGCATTTGTTAAACCTGAGTAGTACATACTGGCATCTATGCAATTCTTTCCTGAACACTAAAAATAATTTATCATTTTAAATATTTCCCATACAACAATATTGCAGAGTACTGTTTTAAGAGTAAAGTGAAAACTCAGTTTCTTTAGGAAAAGTCTTATGACAATATGGAGGAAATATTAACATCTTCACAACCAACTCAAACCCTTTCTATGTTGTGTGTCTTTAACAGACATAGATGAGTGCACCGCAGGGACACACAACTGTAGAGCCGACCAGGTGTGCATCAATTTACGTGGCTCCTTCGCCTGCCAGTGTCCTATAGGGTATCAGAAGCGAGGAGATCAGTGTGTGGGTAAGTACAACAGTGCAGTAAAGAGTCCTATTTTGAGCATCTTAATTGTTAAACCTTAGGCATTCAAAACAAAGCACTCATGTTTATTTGGAGAATGATAGCCAACAACTGCTTATTCTTTCACTGAATGCCAACTCATTTTCCACATTCACAAGAAAGAACTAGCCCTAAAATTTCAGCATATTCTGGTCTGGTCAGCGTGACTCAGTGGTTGATTGTCAACCCAAGAACCAGGAGGTCACAGTTCAATTCCCAGTCAGGGCACATGGCCGAGTTGCTGGCTTGATCCCCAGTATGAAGTGTGCAGGAGGCAGCCAATCAATGACTCTCTCATCACTGATGTTTCTCTCTCTCCCTCTCCCTTTGTCTCTCTGAAATCAATAAAAAATATTTTAAAAAATAAAGGTTCAGCATATTCTGAATATCAAAGTGTTAATTACATGCAAAAGCAGAAATTTGGAGCATAAATGAGACCATAAAAGCAACTGAAAAAATAATTTTAAATTAGCTATTTGGGACCATAACACTTAAACGCTGATGATTCGGGCTTCATTCACTGGTTTCAGCATAATATAGTTTATAAGACAAATGGTGAGGTTCAAATCCCATCACCACCCTTAACTCACATTGAGGCTTTGGGTGAGTTACTGAAACTCTCATCTCACTATTTCCCTGTGTACTGTGGAGATAATACTAGCCTCTACTTCAGAAGCTCATGTGTGGGAATGCTTAGAACAGAGCCTGCTCCTAGGCTGAATAGCTGTGTGCTATCATTATGTAATGAGTTAACATACTAAACATTCTTTATGCTGCAAGCAGGTGCAGTGCTAGGAATGCAAAGCCAAGTGCAGTATGTGCCTCTACTTGAGAGCTCTCCTTGAGCTCCCTCAAGGCAGGGGCCAGGTCTGGTTTGTGTCACTGTTGTCTCCTTAGTCCCTGAAGAGTGCCCACCAAGTAGATGCTCTAGGCATCTCTTTTTGAATGACTGGAAGAACATGGTATGGAAAAGCTGACTGGCAAATAAGATGTAAACTAAAGTTTTCTGGGTTCATTTGTAAGGCCCAGCACTATGCATGCAACTCTTTAATTGGCTCCCTCTGTCCAATGATGTACATACCACCTCTTACCATAGGAGTAAAGAGTCCTTATTTTCTCTTAGAAACAGAAGATCAGGATGTGGGGGACAGACAACTAGTACCCATTTTTGCCTGAGAATGTGAGCTGTTGATGTCAGGATGTCAACACTGAGCTCCTCATGGGACCAAGTGGAGTCCTGCCTGCCATGGGCTGTTCCTAGAGGCTGGGGTTACTGTCCAGCCTCCGAGAAAGGCCCAGGGTTTGCAGTGACTGAAGCTGTGATTTAGGATAAGATTGTGTAGAAAACTCCACAGACACCAAAGTTTTGCTCACTGTATTAGGAAAATAAACAATTGAGAATATAAAAAGTACAGAAAAAAATCTATCCCAAACTACAGTGGGAAGAACCAAAGAGAATGGAACATATGGTTATAGCTCTTTATGAAATGATAGTAGGAGACATTCTTAAATTCAATCTAATCATGTGGTATTTCTCTCATCTACAGAGCCAATTCTACATTCTTTAGCAGAGCATATAAGGTCTCCCTTAACCTAATCCTTGCCCAGCTCTGAACACCCCTCTCCCACCAAAAAAAAAAAAAAATGCACTCCAACTTTATCCCACTACTAGTAATTCCCACATAAAATACATCACATAGGTTCACATGTTGGTGCCTCTACATAAGCTTTTTCAGCACCAGGAACATATACTCCTGGCAAACTCCTATTTAAATCTCAAATCCCAGCTCAGGTTCATTTCTTCTGGGAAGTTGTCTATGATCTACTCCAAAAATGAGCCACCCTCTCCTCTATGCTATCACTTCTCAATTTTTTTTTTTTTAAATATATCTTTATTGATTTCAGAGAGAGGAAAGGAGAGGGAGAGAGAGAGAGACAGAAACATCAATGATGAGTCATTGATCGAGCCCACGACCTGGGCATGTGCCCTGACCGGGAATCGAACCCCGATGGCCTGGATCCTAGGTCGATGCTCAACCGCTGAGCCACGCCCGGCCAGGCCACTTCTCAAATTTTGATGTATCCTTTTTGTAAATGTCCTCTCTGTTGCAGATTAATTCTTCTATAAACGACAATAAACTACAATTAATTCTTCTATAAACACCAAATCGCTATTCTTAAACAACTACTCTAATTTCCTGTACTTATTGTTGCAGACTGAGCCAAATAGTCCATGTACTAGCAGTGGTCAGCAGGTCACACTTTGAGTAGCACACTGTCCCTCTGTCCCTTACACACCTTTCTATTGTTGACCTATCATTCCCTTCAGTAATCTGTTTTCATGCACATCTTCCATACTAGAAAGGGATAGAACTTACACATATTGATCATCATTATAAACTTGCAGTGCTAAACACAATGCTAGCAAATAACAATGGTTTGATGAATGTTTACTAGCTGTAAAGGCACGCATCATTTATTCATCAAATATTTACTGAGGGCTGACTGTGTACCTGGCATTGTCCTAGGCTCTGTGACATCATGGTGAACAGATTATACAGAATCACAGCCCTCATGGAGCTATTAGAAAGTACCATTTATACAAATTAGCTATCGAGACTGGCACCTGGGTATATCTGGGTACTAGGAAGAACTATGTTAAAATTGCTCTTAGTTGGTATGATGTTTCCATTTACTCAACTAATTGTTGAGTATGTGCTATACCAGGCTCTGTTCCAGGTACTAAGCATACAGCAGTGAACAGACAAAAAATACTCTACTTCCACCTCAAGAGGAAGAGACAGGTGTTGTCTGCCATGGATTATAGTGAGGGAGACAGACAAGAAGCAAATAAGCGCATAACATAATGTCAAAGCATGTCAGTGGCTACAAAGAAATGCAAAGCAGGATAAGGGGAGAGTGCAGAAGAAGCTATTTTATATGGATGGTCAGAGATGGTCTTCCAAAGTGACATTTGAGCAGACACCTAAATAAATGAGAGAGGAAGCCATGTTCATATCATTACCATTTGTTTCAATATTCAAGTTAAATCAAATAAATTTTGCAACTTATCAGTAATAGTTGCCATTTGTTTTTACCTGTTTTGTGTAAGGACATTTGCCTACATTTTGTCATGTAATCCTCCCAACAGTTCTACCACATCATCTTATTACTTACAGAGGAGGAAATGGGAGCTCCAAGAGGTTAACACCAAGATAATAATTGCCAGAAGATTCAAACTCAGATTACTCTGAAGCAACTTGAGCACAATGCTTCCCACACTTTTAGTTATTAAAGTACCAGAAGAGATCAGCATAAAGTTTTGGTTTTGCTTTTTTTTTTTTTTTTTACTCTAAGGCAGTGTCACTACCTAGTCTTACATTGTACATATATAATTGTCATTTTAAATTATGCATGCCATGTTGGAGTTGTCACAAAGTGTACACTCATGAATCAATGAAATTTTATTATGCTTCTAAAATGTTAATCCTGCTCTGCAAGTTCTCAGTTGAGCACTTTATAGTTGGAAATGTTTATATGAGAAGAACATGGGCTGGAGCATTTCATCAATGTGTCAGAAGGGCACTTTGGTTTAGCATCCTATTCCTTCCACAGTGTTCTTTTATTTGATTATCACAGAAACATCATAAGATACACATACTAGCATTACTATCCACATTTTACAAGAGAAAAAAACAAGATACCGAACGTTTAAATGACTTCACCAAAGTCACCAACGAAATAGCATCCCACTCCTTCTTTCTCTTAGTTTAATGCACATCATTTGATTCTCTGATAGTTCTTTTTTACTTTTGTCATTATAAATCAGCTTTTAGATTCTCAAACTGACATTCTCATATATATGTGAAATAGTCTTATTTTTCTCTTTTAAATCTCAATCCACCCAACCAGGTTTATGAAGTCTTTGTTCCTAACATCTCACTTAACTGCAGAATGCAGGCCAAAGTATATTTAGAACACGTATACCCTAATTTGAAAATAAAATAAAAATTATTATTTTTAAAATGAAGTTTTCTCTAGATAATGCTCTCCTGAAAACTTGAGAGCAAACAGCTGTGAATAATCAGTAATGTAGTTCTCTTTGTGTGTGTGTGTGTGTGTGTGTGTGTGTGTGTGTGTGTGTCCGGTAATCTAGACATAGATGAATGCACCATGCCTCCATATTGCCACCAAAGATGCGTGAACACACCAGGATCGTTTTATTGCCAGTGCAGTCCTGGGTTTCAGTTGGCGGCCAACAATTATACCTGCGTAGGTAAGCCTTTTGGGAATCACCATCCTGACTAACTGATTTCTGTCTTCAAAAAAAAAGCAAACTCCATGCCACATTGCAGTATTTCTAGTTTTCTATGCTCTTCTGTGAACTGGTTTCCATCAACTTCCCTGAATAAAGCTGAAAAGACAGTAACCAATCTATTTCTTAAAATACATCAAGATGTGAATGGAAAACTTTGTTAACCTTGGTTTTAGCTCTCCACTGTGGGTGTATAAAAAAAAAACAAAAACAGATCCATTGATATACACACACCAATTAGTCAACAGTGTGTGATATAAAAGCTGAAGGTGCCAAAGGGGTTACTGCAAGTTCAAGTACATAAACTTTCCACTGAAAGCGCATTTGATTTTTACATGCTGCTTCTCCCCTTTCAGAATGCAATGTCACGGCACACAATTTTAAGATTGGCATGACATGGAAAGAATCTAGTGCAGAAAAAATGCCTTTTCACAATATTTTCAGTGCCTTACAGCATTGCAAAACTCTGTATGGGTCTCAAAGGCTTATGTTATAATTGTAATGGAATTTAACAGAACCCATTTAAAAAGTAATAAATAGCACAGATAAATCTTCACTACAGCATGCTGAGAGACCGTATCAGTATGGGTGTCTTATATCAATTATTTATAGACTTGGCATTTTGCATCTGAACAACAATAAAAGAAAATAGATACTGGAATGTATATTTATTAGAATCATTAAATTCTTTTGGAAAGATTCATCAAACCCCAAAATAACTGTCATTCCCAGAAAAAAAATATTCTGGTATTTCTAAAAGAAGTATGCAACAGATGTTTGAAGTTGTTCCAACAAATATGAAACCTGAATGGATGTTCTCCAATGAGCTTCTGCAGGGCAAAGAATCCAGCTAGGGAATCACTCACTTATCGTCAACTGACATAGGTACAAAATAGCAAGGATATGTTTAAAGACATAGATATATGAATGTATATAACTTTTCCTTTTAGACATAAATGAATGTGATGCCAGCAATCAATGTGCCCAGCAATGCTACAACATTCTTGGTTCATTCATCTGTCAGTGTAATCAAGGATATGAGCTAAGTAGTGACAGGCTCAACTGTGAAGGTAAAATATTTTCCAAACAACTTTTAATAATTCTCTTGATTGTTGTTTTTTTATTTGATTATGTACCTGTTTATGAAAACAGTGTTTTATCCATGAAAATTCTATTCTAAAATCCAGTTAATTCAATTGCAACATTGACTTCTTAGTGTGTTATTAAGAAAAAGGAGAAGAAAATGACTGAAATATTAAATGCAAAGTGGGCTAATAATTAGAAAGGTGTGCTAGTGTCTTGCTTCTCAGAGTGTGATCCAATGACCAGCAGCATCAGCACCTCCTGGGAGCTTGTGAGAAATGCAGAATCTCAGGCCCTAACCCAGACCTACTGAATCAGAGTCTACATCTAACTCTGGGTGACTACTGTACACATTTAAGCTTGAAAAATGCTGACTGCCCATCAGAAGCATTAGAATAGAAACCAAGAGACCTGGCCCCTAGTCTTATTCCTGCCAGGGTATGACTTGACCACATATCTTAAGTTGCCTGGGTTTTACTTTCCACGTAAGTAAAGAGGGCTATTTAACTGAAGGGATGACCTTCAGAGTCCATTGCACATGCATGTTCCACTATGTAATTTAAAAAGCATAAGACATCCTGAGGGAGTGCCATCGACACCTGATGTCCCTGACTTCTTCATGAACCCTCCCTGCTTTACTTGGGGCTATAAAGGTCATACTTCACCCAGAGAGGCCTCACATCATGCTACTGTGCTCAAAACCAAAAGGGGCTGAATCTGGATACCTGCCTCCACCCTTCTAAGCAAATTATAAGGGCATCACCATTGAAAAATGCAAAGCATTCTTTCCCTGAAGGCCAGATCCTGCCAGGATGTCACCTCTAGGAGCTAGCACAGTGATGGGACTTGAAGTCCAAAGCTCAGATGAGCTTGGCAGCAAAGCCACCCAATTTCTGAGAAATCAAATATGAATCTGCATCGTGTGTGGGTCTTCAGAACCCGAAGTAAAATGCATCAGCCATAAGCCAGTTCATTCATTCTGCTCAGTTCATATGGTTCAGTCCAGGATTTGACAAACTGTCAGCAATGACTGAGTAAAACTAATGGTAAGACAAACTCTTTATGCTGTGAAGTTCAAGAGTAGCGATTTTCAACCAGTGTGCTGCGGCACACTGGTGTGCCACAAGAATTTTTAAAACATACAATAACCGACTATTTAGTCAGGGGCACTCACCTCTTTTCCCTTAGAGGTTTTTGTTTTCCTTTCTTAAAATATAAATTTTTGTAATTTTATCAAATTATGAAAAGATGAAAGCCAACACAACAATTGCTATCCAGTGTGAATGAATCAAAATTATACCTATTTTTTGTCAGCAAAAAACATAATATATATTTTGGTGTGAAGCAGAATTTTAGTGATTAGTTTATGTGTGCCATGAAATGAAAAAAGTTGAAAATCACGGTTCTAGGGGAAATGAGCCAATATTGTTAGAATTTGCCCTTGAGAGTTTGCAGCATTTTTACTCTCTTACTTCAACTAAAAAATAATGACCAAAGTAGTTTTTCAATTCTATGTCCTTGCTCTTCTCTGATTCAACAGACATTGATGAATGCAGAACCTCAAGTTACCTGTGTCAATATCAATGTGTCAATGAGCCTGGGAAATTCTCGTGTATGTGCCCCCAGGGATACCAAGTGGTGAGAGGTAGAACATGTCAGGGTAAGTTTACTGTTTTTGTATCTGCTATGTTGAGTTTAACCAGGAAAAGCAGGGAGGAATTATAAGATTCTCTACCATAGGCTTCTCATTTTTTCCACCCTGAATATACAATTTGAGCTCTTTCTTCCCCCCTGTTCATTATGAAATATGCACATCTCATAAAGAGGGTATTCACACACACAAAAAGAGGGTATTTACTGTTAATACCTACTTTCCTTGAAATTTAAAGTAACTGTTTTTCTTTCTTAAAATATAAATAATTTTAATGAAATATTGATATCCCTTCTATATAGCCTACATAATCTCCATGATATACGTCTTCTAAGCATCCACCAGAAAAGATTCTATTATTAAAATACTTCATCATGAGTCTGAGTACAGAGCATAAACTTTATATGTGGATTAAGCATACCTTAAACCAGTCTTGGTTCTCTAAAACACCAAGATTAAAATAGAGTAGTAGTTTAGATGCTGAGAAAATCAGCTTCATGCATATATTAAATATGCTTGAATTCTTTGGCAAAAAACTATTGATTCAAAATAGCTAATGTCCTTGGGCCCAGTTTTAAAATGAGCATGCAGGTGATCTTCACACATACACATAGGTAGAAGAAGTAGCTCTCTACATGGTATGATTTCAATCAGAGTCCCTCCAGAAGATCTGAAAATATGCACCCTCTTCTCCCTACCATCAATGCTGCATGTAACTTGAAATTTCTTCAACAGTGAAAAGGCTGCTCAGATAAAACCAAAAATGTAGATAATTCTGGAAGAGCTAGTACAAACACACTTACAGAAAGCAATGAGAGAATGAAAAAAATGACTGAACTTGAAGACAGAGAATCTGTTTGAGTTCTGTGTTGCAGTCTGTTGGTACAATCTTGAACAGATTATCAAACTCCTCTGAGTCTCAGCTTTCTCATTTGGAAAAGGGAGTTGGGGGAGGGAAATGGAATAATATACATAAAAATTATTTGTAAAGTATAAACCCTATATAAATCAAGATGTTTATGTGAAATTTACCTAACAACATAAATTACAGGTGGCAAATCTTCTCTAAAAAGTCCTTTTTAATCAGAATTGAGACAGGGCACACAGGGCAGGGAAATCTTGTTAAGAAAGGAAAAGATTAAGGAGACACTGGGGATTATCAGTCTATATCATGATTTTACAGAAAAATATTAACTCAGAGGAATATCCATTGACCTGGAATTTATTAGTAGGTATATGATTATTCAACTAGATCCCAGACACCAAATATGAGCACAATTAGAATGTCATTCACTACACAGTGAACATCTTTATACCCCTTTCTAGATTACTAAAGACTCTGTAATGTTAATTATGGAAAAACATTGCATTCCAATGGTTTTGCTTTTTGAACCCTAATTGAGACTTTTAACATGAATATTACAGGCTGGAAAATGTTAGCCAGTGGGACATTTTAACCAATTTCCCTGGAGTCCTTCATACAAATGTTTGTGTGTTTCTCACTGTAAATGGATTTGGTACTCAGCAAAAGACAAAGCGAATTAATGTACAGTGGAATCATACCTGCCTAGTCTGTATATCTGGAAACATTAATTGTTATAATTAAAGGTGAAAACGCACTGAAATTTCAAATAGGGGATTCATGAATGTTATATCTCTTTTTATTATTGATTGATTTTAGAGAGAAAGAGAGAGAGAGATTTATTGTTCTACTTATTTATGCATTCATTGGTTGCTTCTTATATGTGCCCTGATTGGAGATCGAACCTCCAACCGTGGTGTATGAGAGGATGCTCTAACCAACTGAGCTACACAGCCATGGCCAGATGAAGATTATATCTTGAAGATATACAGCTTCAGAATGTTTGGCTAAGCCAAAACGTGTGTGTGTGTGTGTGTGTGTGTGTGTAAGAGACATTCTTTTAAAGTACAAAGCCATTGGTTTCCCCCACTGAAATCATCCCTTCCCAACTTCATTCACAGACTAAGGTAAAACTGAAAGAGTTTGAATTCTTACATTCCTCCAAAAGGCTTATTTTGAGTGTGAAATAACTTTTCTCATTCCCATGGTCTTGCAAAAATAAAAATGGGGTGGGAAGGGTAGGAGAGAGGAAGTCAGAAAAATAGAGGCAGAGAGAGAATACACATACACATAGATACACTCATCAAATATTTTAACACTATTAATAATTTCTGGAAAACCTTCCAGAATGATTAAGATCTTTTGGGATCCAGATAGCTTTAGCCAGTTTGGAAACTAAAAGAAAGTTGTTGTTTTCTCTCTCTCTGTCTCCACAAAAGACAAGGCATGGAATTACTCTCACTAGAGGATGCAGAACCTTACAGTAGAAAGTTGCCTATTACTAACTGTATGAATTTGGGTCAGCTATTTAACCCTTATTTGTTTTTTCTCCACATGTCAAATAGAGATAATATCTTTCTCACCTATCTCCATGTGGTTTGTGAGGGATAATTTAGTTCAATTCAATAGTTCTTAAAAATTCTGGTGCCCCATTGCATTGATTCTAGGTGATGAAGATAATATCTAGGTGACATAAAGATGTGTTTGATAGCCCTTGCCCTTAGGGAGTTTACAAGCAATTAGAAGGGTGAAGACAAACATGCGCCTTTCAATAATGGAAAGCAGAAAGCAATAAAGGTCCAAAAAGAAGAAGAGGTAGAATTCAGAGAGGAGAAAGGTCATATCCCAGCAACCAGCCCATGCCTGGCTTGCAGCAAGGATTCAATAAATTACTCATGGAATGAGTAAATAACAAATGAAAATATCCAACTGGAGAAAGAATGATTCAAAAGAGGCTTGTATTGGATAAAATCTAAATCACTATTCAAATGCAAAAGGAAATAGACATAGTTAGGAATGTGGATATTAATATAATTGTTGTTGTTATCATTAATGTAATGGCTCTCTAGTGAAACTCTTCTCTCAGATGTTACCTGGGTGCTCCTAATTCCTAAATCTAAAATCAGCCTTTGTGCAGCCTGACCTGTCCACAACTCCCTCTGATTTTCTTGTACTGCCTTTTCCAGGGTTGCTTCTCACTTTTGAAAGCCCCTTCCTCAGTTCCTCTTCTTCCACACTGTCTTTTTTTCTTTTCTTTTCCTTAGCTATCAGAATTAGGGGTTTTTATCTAGGTTTAGGGTTATGGGTTGTGTGGTTGTTTTTAATTTATCTTTATTGTTGAAAGTATTACAGGTATCCCATTTTTTCCCCCCATTGACCTGCTCCACCTCACTTCCACCCCGTCCCCAGGCCTTCACCCTGTTATTGTCCATGTCCATGGGTTGTGCATATATGCATATAACTTCTTTGGTTAATCTCTTCCCATCCCCCAACCCCCTTCCCTCTTCTCTTTGAGATATGACAGTCTGTTGCATGCTTCAATGTCTCTGGGTCTATTTTGTTTGTCAGTTTCTTTTGTTCATTAGCTTCTTCTTAAAGGAGACCCTTCAACATTTCATGTAGTACTGGTTTGATGGTGATGAACTCTTTTAGCTTTTTCTTATCTGTGAAGCTCTTTATCTGACCTTCAGTTCTAAATGATAGCTTTGCTGGGTAGAGCAATCTTGGTTGTAGGTTCATGCTTTTCATCACTTTGAATATTTCTTGCCACTCTCTCCTGGCCTGCAAAGTTTCTGTTGAGAAATCAGCTGAGAGTTGTATGAGTACTCCCTGGTAGGTATCTAAATGCTTTTCTTTTGCTGCTTTTAAGATTCTCTCTTTGTATTTAAACTTTAGCATTTTAATTATGATGTGTCTTGGTGTGGGCCTCTTTAGGTTCCTCTTGTTTGGAACTCTCTGTGTTTCCTGGACTTATAAGTCTTTTTCTTTCCCCAGGTAGGGGAAGTGTTCTGTAATTATTTTTTCAAATAGGTTTTCAATTTCTTGCTCTCTTTCTTCCCCTTCTGGCACTCCCATAATGTGAATGTTGGGCTGCTTGAAGTTGTCCCAGAGACTCCATACGTTATCTTCATATTTCTGGATCCTTTTTTCTTTTTGCTCTTCTGGTTGGGTGTTTTTTGCTTCCTCATGTTCCAAATTGCTGATTTGATTCTCAGCATCCTCTACTCTACTGTTGATTCCTTGTAAATTATTCTTCCTTTCATTTAGTGTAGGCTTTGTTTCTGACTGGCTCTTTATTATGTCAGTGATGATCTCACTAGTTTCCTTAATAGTCTTACTACGATCCTTGAGCATCCTTATAACCATTGTTTTGAACTCTGTATCTAGTAGCTTGCTTGGCTCTATTTCATTTAGTTCTTTTTCTGGAGATTTCTTTTGTTCTTTCATTTGTGACATGTTTCTTTGCCTCCACATTTTGGCTGCTTCCAGGTGTTTGTTTCTATGTATTAGGTAGAGCTGCTATGTCTTCTGGAATTTGTAGAGTGGCTTTGTGTAGTAGGTGTCCTGTACAGTCCCATGGCTCAGCCTCCCCAGTCACCTGAGCTGCCTTCTAGGTGCTCCCCTGTGTGGGCTGTGTGCACTGTCCTGTTGTAGTTGAGCCTTGGTTGCTATTGGCATCACTGGGAGGATTTGACCCCAAGGGCCAATGGGCTATGAGGACCAGCTGCAACTACAGCCAAAGAGCTGCTGTGCTGGAGACACCCCTATGGAGCAGGATTGACTTCAGTGTAGCTTTGGTGTTCACCAAGTGCACCCCTTGAGTGTGTCCCTCAAAGTAGGGTTGTAATCCAGCATGGTCAAAACTGACCACTGGGTGCACTGTCCCTGGGGCCTCCCAGGAGGTACAAAATCAGCCTCTGCTTATGCCCTGCTCAGGGGCACCCAACATGAGCTATACAGCAATCCCTAGATGGCTGCTACTTGTGCTGGGCTTGGAAGTGTCCAGAAGAGGCCAAGCTATCATCCAATGCAGGCTGCCACTAGTGCCAGGCCTGGGGCCACTTATCAAGAGGTATGGGTCATGCTGAGCCAGTTGCTGCTTGTTTGAGAGATTTTAGGAAAGTCCTAAGCATAAAGCTAGAGGGGTCCACTTGGGTAGAAAAGCCACTGGAAATGGCTTGGATGAGCTTGCAAATAGGAAGGGGCGGGGTCTCTAGGAATCACCAGGGCAGAGTGAAAGGTGTGAGTCAGTTGATGGAGATTCAGAAAAGGTGCCTGCCTGCCTGCCAGCTCTGTGGAGGGAATGCTTGTCAAAGGAGCAATGGCCTCTGCCAGCTCTTCTGTCTGTGAGAAAGCTGCCCCTCCAGCTCTCACCCTGATTCCAAGCAACTTAGTTCCTTGCCAGATGTCTCAAGTTATTTTCAAGCGGCTGCCCAGCTCTGGAGCTCAGAGGGAGTGCCTCTAAGTAAGTCCAAGCTCCGGCCCTTTAAGAGGAATGTCCGGCAGGCTCTGTGTCACTCAGCCACAATCCCTGCTGGTTTTTACAGCCTGAAGTTGTGGGGACTTCTCTTCCCAGCACTGGAACCCTGGGCTGGGGGGCTTGATGTGGGGCTGGGACCCCTTGCTCCTCTGGGAAACTTCCATAGTCAAGATATCCTTCCAGGGTTTAAACCACTGCACTTGGGTGTAGGACCACAGCCATGGCTCCTCCATTCAGTCCAGATTCTGCCCCTCTTACCAGTCTCGTCGCTTCTTCAATTTCCTTATTGTAGGACTTCTGTTCAGCTAGATTTCAGGAGGTTCTGAACGATGGTTGTTCTGTATTTTAGTTGTAATTTTGATGTGGTTGTGGGAGGCGGCAGGTACCGCTGTTACCTATGCCGCCATCTTGTTGTCCAGCCTCCATACTGTCTTTAAATAGCTTTGTTCTACAAGGTGGAACACTTCATAGCTCCATTCTTGAGCTGTGCTTCCTCTGGAGAGTATAGCCCACTCCCAGAGCATCAACTATCCACCAGCATGTTATCATTTATAGAAACCACACCTCTAGCCTCTACATTTCTCCAAAGCTTCTGAGACAGTAAACTGCCCTCCCCATAGTTTTAGCTTGCTGCTTTCTCAGCCTGGAAGGCCCTTCCTACCCCAGCCATGAAAATCCCATCCAACCACCACCCTTAAAGGCCAAGTTGAGATGCCTCCTCCTTCGCTCAGCCTTCCCTAGTTCCCCAGGCAGAATTTATCAATTCTGCTTCTAATCTTCCACTGCACTTATCAATCTCGTATTTAATTCCATTTTATTTTATAATTAACTGTTGCCGTTTCTATATTCCTAACTAAATTATAATCGGATGGCAAAAAGTGCTGTCTTTCACTTTTACATAAGCAGGATCAATGGCTAGCAGTTGGATTTGAATTCAGCACATGAACAATAGGTGCTTGATAAAATATCATGAAATGACACATATCAATTTACAATGGCTCAGCTGTGTATATGCTGAATTAAATGCAATGAACTCAAGTCTCATCCAGTCCTGTGTCTAAAATCAAATTAAATGCAGTCCAGATTCCCAAACTCCCCTTTCCTTGCAAACCTGAATCTGCCACTTATACAATTTACTTAGATCAGTAAACTCTTTGACCCTATGTCTCTACAGATATAAATGAGTGTGAGACCACAAATGAATGTCGGGAAGATGAAATGTGTTGGAATTATCATGGAGGCTTCCGTTGTTACCCACGAAATCCTTGTCAGGATCCCTACATTCTAGCATCAGAGAAGTAAGAAAAATCAAAACTTCAGAAAGTGAGAATTTTCTAATTTTACCAAGCCAAACTGTTGAATATTTTTGTTTGCCTTTGCAGCCGATGTATTTGCACAGTCACAAATGCAGTGTGCCGAGAACTCCCCCAGTCCATAGTCTACAAATATATGAGCATCCGATCTGATAGGTCTGTGCCATCAGACATCTTCCAGATACAGGCTACAACTGTTTATGCCAACACTATCAATACTTTTCAGATTAAATCTGGAAATGAAAATGGAGAATTCTACCTAAGAGTAAGTATCCTGAGGGCAGCCTTAGCTGTTGAGAAGGTTTCAGGTTTCTTGTTGTTGTTGTTTGGTAGTATTCACATGGAAGGAAAGCTAACATTTAAAGTGTTTATGTGCAGGCATTGTGTAAGGCCTGCCTGTGTGCATTACTGCATTCAATCCTCTTGGTAACACTGTAAGATATTAAATATATATCTCCATTTTTTACAGAAGAGAAAAGTGAGACTCGTTGAGATTAAGTAGCTTCTCTAAAGTCATTCAGATAAATTGTAGATTCTAATGGAATTGTGTGTGATCATCAAAACACAAGCCTATATACATACATGCATACACACCAAATAGATACTATAAATTAGTGACAGTTATTTAATTGTACCCATAAAAAATAATTCCTGGAGAGCTTTTCAAAAACCATGAATTCCTTATTGTTACATTCACAGGAGTATTTATATTTTTACAAAACTAAAGCTCGGAAGTCTCTAAGAAGTGATCCCAACCCCCTGCAATGTATGTGTCAATAGCTGTACCACTCTTGCAAACCTCCAGGCAGAAAATTTGAGGTCACCATTGTTGTTTTCCCTTTCTTTCGTTTCCTGTATGAAATCTTTTTCTGAGTTCCACCATTTCTTTCTTCAATGTCTCCTGGGTTATTTCCTTTTAAAAATGTCTAATGATTTCAGAAAGAGGAAGGGAGAGGGAAAGAGACAGACAGAAACATCAATGATGAGAGAGTCATTGATCGGCTGCCTCCTGCATGCCCCCTACTTTGGGGGAGATTGAGCACATAACCCTGGGGATGTGCCCTGACCAGGAATTGAACCGTGATGCTCAACCGATGAGCCACAGAGGCCAGGCTCCTGGGTTATTTTGCTTCCCCATGCCTCTGTCTCTCTTCCTTTGCACTTGCTCTTAGCACTTCCCCAATCCCTCCAACAGATTCCAAGTATATCTCCCTGATTCCAGTGCCTCAGCCTTTCAGTCCCCCGGCAAAATCTCAGCAAGTTCATTTTAGGTTAAAATTCTGACATATTTTAAATACGGCTCACAACTTCATGTGAAAGTGATGGCACCCCACCAAGCAGTTTACAGGGTTACGGTAACTGTTTCACGCTAAGGATGTCATTCATCCAATTCCAATTTTCTCAAAACTCCTTTGGGCACTCTTCATTTTTAATCAAATTTTAAAGTCAATATTTTAGTCTGAGAATATGAAAAGTAAATTGGGAAATTCATCCTTGTGGTCAAGTTTACAGATTTTTAATGTTTGCACTTTTACGCTGTTCTTTGCTATTTAAGTTCCCTTCCAGTTCCAGAATTATGTGATTCTGTTTCTTTGCCAGTAAATTAGAAATGATTAATTTCTCATGACCAACTTCTGAAGAGAAAAAACAAACCCAAAATACAATCTATTACTATTCTTTTTCCTAATAGCTAAGAATAAACTTCTGTGACATTTGATGCTTTAAATTTGAGGTAGAGTAGATAATGTAAGAAGTTTACTCTAAATGAATTTCACACAGTTCAGATAATACCAATGTAATAATTCTAGCCCAAACAAATGACATTGTTTGTAACCCATGGCAATAAAATAGGTTCATCTAAAAATCTTCTTTAAAAATAATTTTCCATTTTGAACTCTTAGCTATAATTTAAGAAAATAAAATTTCCTAGCAGAATCAACAAACAGTGAAGTAAAGGTCCAGCATGTTTTTTTCCTTGCAATAAACATGGCACTTTAAAAGTTTTATGATTCATATCAGTGCATTTATCGACTTGATATTTTCAAATATACTTAGTGTTTTGCTCAAGTAAATTCCTTTTTTCTCATGAATGATCTAAACCATTGCCAATTTTTATCATAAGAGAGTTAAATAGTATTAAGTCATTTGAAACAAAAACTATTTAAAATAAAAAGACATTTCAAGACTATTTCTTATCACATAATTCAAAAATTAGTTGGATCAAATCCTACAAAATTTCTCTACTGAAATTCCACTTGTAAGGAGTGTATTGAATGCATAAGAATCAATTAGCAGACCTTAATTAAGCATCTACTGCATGCTCAGCTTCATGCTAGGTGCACGTAATACATAGTTCCTTATTTCAAAGAGCTTTAAATATCACTATGTGGTAAAAGTTAACATCTATGAAAAAAGAAGGGAAAATTTTTGAGTTTAAATTTGTGGTCCAAGACATCAAAAATTAATATGGGCTGGAATGGGCAAAGAATGTTTCTTGATGGTCATGAGACTGGACCTGAGCCTTGAGAGGGTCTGTGGTATATAGGATTTTATTTATATTCCTTTGGGGAGAATACTGAGAAAACCTTCTTCCCTAGAAAAGGGGACATGTTGTAAAGAAGTACTACATAATACCATCCTCCTCCCATCTTGCCCCATATCTATCCTCCCTTACTGAACCTTACTTTTCTTCAAAGCCCTTACCAGCACTTGCATAGTATTCATTTGTCTGTGTCACCCACAACAGGGTGAGTGGAATGAAAGCAGAGACTTTAGCTGTCTGTTCTCTTTTCTGTGCACAGCACATAGAATGGTATCTGGCATAATGCACGTGCTCAAAAAATATTTTTTAATGAATTACAAGGGGCAAGCACCATTCTAGGTCCTAGAGACCTAACAGTGAATAAAACTAAGCCAGTTCCTGCCCCAGTGTAGCTGACAGTCAAGACATCAAACAAGTGCTCATACGTTTGCTGAATGTTACAACTGAGCATTGTAAGTTGCTCATGAGTGCATAACAAGCCAACCCCTAACCAAGACAGGAGTGGTCTGTGAGCCTCTTAGAAGTTTATTTAAGCTGAAAACTAGAAATTAGAGACCAGCAAATGTAAGGAATAAAAACAAAACCAGTTGGTCTGGAACTCCAAATGCTGTAGGCAGAGTGGCTTGAGAGGAGCCTGGAGAGATGAACAAGGCCTAGATCACACAATGCCTTACAGACCATATTAAAGGTTTCAAGCAGAGGCATCCCTATCAGATTTTCATGTTAAAAACGTGTGGCTACACTGTAGAACATGGATTGGAGTGGAGCAAGAATGGAAATGGAGAAACCAGTAAGTAGTTCAAGAAATGGGAGACTAGGGTTGTAGCAATGAGTCCAAAGGAAGTGAACAGACTTTGAAGATGTAGGAAGAACTACGTGACTTGTTGACCCATGTGCTATGGATAGGTGGAGGAAAAGGTGGCAACAAGAATAACCTCCAAATTTCTGTTGTGAGCAATAGTAAATGATGATGGCATTTACTAAGACAGGGCAGAAGGAGCCAGTGTAGAGAAGAAGGTGAGGAGTTTGGACATATTGAGTCCTGGTCCCCATGAGATATCCAAGTAGAGATGAGTAATGTTGGAAATGGGAGCTTAGAATTCAAAGTACAGACTTTCAAGTCACTGACAAATACATGATAATTGAAGCTATAGCTATGGATGAAATAACTCATGGAGAGTATATAGGGAGTGGGTGAGATCACTCAGAAAAGAAGGGGACCTGGGATAAAGAGAAGCTAGATTATGAAGAATTTTCCTTTTGGTAAGCTGATTTGGGCGCCTGTCCAGTATCTTAGCATACAATTCCCTGTCCATCTCGTCCCCCATGATGTTCAGCTTCATGCCACTCTGCCACCAACTCCATGGCCACACACTGGACTTTGTTATCATTCAGAACAATTTCATATCAGAATCTTAGCCTCCAGTGACATACTCAATGACTGACTCTCCTGCTCCCTTGTGCCCTCACTTCCACTCTATCTTCTCTTCACCCTCAAAGTGATGCTAGCTCCCTGACACCTCACCCTCAACTTTCTTCCAGTCAGTCAACTGTTCAGTGAACCATTGAACTACTCTATCACCAACACCTCAACTCCCTGACCAGAAACCTGGATCAATCTCATAATCCATATGTATTTTAATACCCAGTTTGTCAGCGCAGATTGGAAATACTATAAGTCTTCAACTTTAGATACATCTTCAGTATGCTCAACAATCCTATTACTTTCTTTTGTTTCTTCTCTTCAGCTCCTGATTTCAAATGTCCCCACACTCTTTAAATCTTTATGCCAATCATTTTTAGTAAGTGACCTCACCTCCTAATCTTCTGAAACCACTGAGGCCAACAGGCATGAATTACCTGAACTTTGCATCCCATTCCCTATAAATTTAAGTCTATGTATCCTTTTTCCTACATCTCCCTCAAGTTTTCCAGAGACAGAGTTTCACTTCTGTCAATCTACTGACATTGTTCTGGCAAAAAGCCAACACCAACATCCATACTGCTAACTCCAGGAGGGTATTTTTCAGTTCCAGTCATCCTCAACCTCTCCTACTCAATTAGACACTGCTGGTCACTCATTTGTTTTCCACTTAATCATCTATTTCTTAGCAGCTTCCTTCAATGCTTCTCCTCTGCCCACTCCTTAAATGTTGGCCTCTGTCAGACCCAGGCTTATCACCTATATATTCTCTCCCTTGGTTTGATGCACCCACTGAAGTGACTACTAAATCTTAATCTACTATCTGTACCCCTTCCCTCCTCTTGGTATTGAGATTCACACATTTATTTACCTGCCTCTCCAACCTCATTTCCCTCCACTCTTCAGCACCCACCACATTCTTTATCAAAATGAAATTGCATCCAGTTCTTCTGAACATTCTTCTTTACAAAATTTCCATTTGTCTTGGGTGACTCTCCTCAGTCATTCAAAAGCCTTCCCTCTGTTTTTGAGGGACCCTCTTCCTTTTCCCTATGTGTATATATACCTTTATGTTTCTGCATACATACCTTGCATTTCCTCATATAAATTAGCATTTGCCACATTCTATTAAAATCAACCATTTACATGTATCTTCATCTACTGGAATATAAATTTTGAGAAGTGAAAGATGACAACTTTGTTCACCAGTTCAAAAATTATAAGATTCTCACCTGAAATCCAGTCTCTATAAAGCCCGATAATACTCAATAAAAGTGAAGAGAACATTAACAGAGGGACAAATAGAAAACATAGAAAAAAGGAGGCTCCTGTGACTTCGAACTAATTATATGTGGACAAGGGATAAGAACCAAGATGGGTTGGAGCTAAGAAGGGACTAAGAAGTGACTTTTATCCCACCTTTAAAATTCTTCCCCTAATTCTTTTAGGAGGTATACTCACAAAAGAATAGAAACTTCAATCCAAGAAAAATTATTTTTCCCTTCCTCTTTTTTTCTTTTATTTTAGCAAACAAGTCCTGTAAGTGCAATGCTGGTGCTGGTGAAGTCGCTAACAGGACCAAGAGAATATATTGTGGACCTGGAGATGCTGACAGTCAACAGTATAGGAACCTTCCGCACAAGCTCAGTGTTAAGATTGACAATAATAGTGGGGCCATTTTCATTTTAGTCTTTTAAAAGAGTCCACTAGAGGCATTTAAATCAGCCAAAGAATATTGTTACCTTAAAGCACTATTTTATTTATAGACATACCTAGTACATCTACATCTATATACTGTACACTCACCAATAATTCAAACAATTACACCATGGTATAAAGTGGGCATTTAATCTGTAAAGATTCAAAGTTTGCCTTTATTACTATATGTAAATTAGACATTAATCCACTAAACTGGTCTTCTGCAAGAGAGCTAAGCATACTCTATCCGGTGAAACTTGGATTCTTTTCTGTAAAAGTGGGACCAAGCAATGATTATCTTCTGTGGTGCTTAAGGAAACTTACTACAGCTCCACTGACAGTCTCATTAGGAGGCACCCATCATAACATTGAATAGCAAGTTCAAGAATGAGGTTTTTTTAACTGCTTTGTAAGAAAATGGAAAAAGTCAATAAAGATATATTTCTTTAGAAAATGAGGATCTACCACATTTGTGTTTATTTTCATGATCAGTCTTAACATGGTTGCTTATAACACAGTAATAAATCATTATTATAGGATATTTTAATTTTTGTCACAAACTTTTGATTATGAATGTAAAAACACAGTAAGAAAAATTCTCAAAATAAAGAAGGTATCCCCTGTAAAATTATTGAGAAATCTATGGGAAGGAGATAAGAAAACAAATTCTTTCTAAACCACATTGGAGTTGACCTGAAAAAGCAAACGCAGTATCTTAGTTTGAGATGTTAGGACAAATTATAGACTGGGTGGCTTACAAAGAACAGAAATTTGTTTTTCATAGTCTGAAAAACTGGCAGCCCAAGACCAGGGTGCCAGCATGGTCAGGTTCTGGTAGGATCCCTCTTCTGGGTTGCAGACTCATAACCTATCATGGTAGAAAGAGAGAGGGAGAGCTCTCTGAGGTCCCTTTTATAAGAGCACCAATCCCATTAATGAGGCTTTCACCCTCATGACCTAATGGCCTCCCACCTCCTAATACCATCACATTGGGAGTTAGGACTTCAACATATGGATTTTGGAAGGACACAAGCATTTGTTCCATAACACCCAGTAAATATAATAACATTCCTGAATTCAGGAGTTCTGCAAGATGTGGCACAAAATGAAGAAAAGGTATTTTACTGAAGAAGTTTTAATTTCTGAATAAAATTAAAACCCTGAAACTTCACTAACTTATAACTAAAATTTCTCATCTTTATATTTGATGCTCACAGAGGAAGAAAATGATGATGGTTCTTATTCTTGGCATCCAGAATGACAGTAAACTAAAGCAAATTACCCTCCCTCCTAATTCTGTGAAAAAGTTTTGTCTTATTTGTATAAAATGTAACTGTTTCACTTTGATGGATCATAGTTTTAAATAAAAACAAATATTCTTTTAGAGGATCACCCAATCTTTGGAGGGTTTTTAAAAATATAACCAATAACATCCAATATAATTTTTATGTCTGGGAAAAAGTTAGTTATAGCTGCCAGAGAAAAAACAACCATTTTATTTTTTTAAATTAATAATCTAGGACATGAGAAAACAAAAAGACATTTAAAATCATGCCACAAAAAGGTGTGCAGCCAATTTTCTCTTATATCCAGTTTCAAAAATACATATGAATAAACTTGGACACCAGGTAACCTTGACATTGAAACAAATGTTTCTCAAGCATTGACTAAATGTGCAGTAATTGTCCAAAAGAAATCACCAAAAGACCAAGGAACAAAACACAAACTTCTTGTGTGAGCAGAGCAGGGGATGGGCTTATAAAGGTTGAAGGGGCATAGAAACAATGATGAGAACAGGTCTAAACAAGGCCCAGACAAGGAAGCAGAGTAAACAACCTGCAACACAGCAGGACTACTAAAGGTGTTCCTGTCACCCTGGTCACATGATTACCTGCAGTCGGGATAAATTGAGGCTTCATCTAAATGCTTCTGTTTTTAATCAATATAGTGATTTTTCTACATAGACACAGTTCTCAAGTCAGAGTTAGGAATGGTAAAAGTTTTCTTAAAAGTCTAAGACCTTCTTAAGATTTTTCACTCTTAAACAAGAAGGCAGAACCTTATCTATAACTCCACAGAGGACTGTAGAAGAAACAGGAATCTCTCTGAAATTACTCTACATAAGCCCTAACTGCTAAATGTATATATTATTATATAATTATACAGGATATAATTATATATTATTGAAGAATTACATATATACATATATGTGTATGTGTATATATGTATGTATTCTGGGTCTACAGAAACCATTAACTGCAGACAAGATGTTGCCCCTTAATCCAAAGGCCTAGTCCTATTCACAGATCATAGACACATGGAAAGGGTTGATGTACTGAAGTGTCACTGATGTATTTCCTTTTTTCAATGTAAAATACACATAAAATTCATCTTAAAGTGTACAGCTCAGTGGCATTTAGTATACTCCAGTGTTATGCAAATATCACCACTATCTAGTTCCCTAACATTTTTATCACTTAAAAATAAACTCCATACACATTAGCAGTCACTCCCCATTCCCTTCTCCCACAATACCTGGGGGGAGTTACCACTAATCTACTCTCTGTCTCTATGAATTTGCCTATTCTGGATGTTTTCTATAAATAGAATCATACAATCAAACAATCAAACTTATCAGAATGTTTACAAGGTGCATCCATGTTGCAGCATGCATCACTCCTCCATCCTTTTTTATGACTGAATAACATTCCATTGTGTAGACACTACATTTGTTCAACCATTCATCAGTTGATGAACATCAGTTGATAGGCTGTTTCTACCTGCAATTCCTTTTTATCTTGAGTGTCAATTTCACAGCCTACATCACCGATTTTTAGTTTCATTTTCAACTAAAAAGAATAGCAAGTTTAGCCCTGGCCAGTGTGGCTCAGTTGGTTGGAGCATTGTCCCATACACCAAGAGGAGGCAGGTTTGATTCCCAGTCAGGGCACATTCCCAGGTTGCGAGTTAGATCCCCAGTTGAGGCGAGTGTGGAGGCAACCAATCGATGTTTCTCTCTCACATGGATGTTTCTCTCTCTTCCTTCCACTCTTTCTCAAATCAATAAAAAAGTTTAAGAGTTAAAAAAAAAAATAGGAAGTTTTAAACAGTCTTTTTTCTTCATTCACAGAAGCAAAATCCCAGAAAGAACTTTGAAAAGTAACACATGGGTTCCCTTACAGGTACAACCATTCTCAGTAAACACAACAATCTCATGCTTTTAATGTAATCTGAAATTCAATATCATTATTAAAAACAAATCAAAGCAGTAAGAAAAAGCCCTGCTTTGTTTTCAAAATACACATGACTCCCTTCCTCCATGAGAATCACTGATTTAAACCAGCTCCCAGAAGTGGGAATTGGGAGAATAATTCATCATTAGAGTCATTATTACTCAGCAGGAAACATTTATTGAGCAACTTCTATGGTAACCCCTTCCAACATCTAACAGGATGATGTGGTATAGGAGAACAGAGGTTCTAGTCTCAGATCTAACATTAATCAGTTGTGGGAATTCGCTTTGTGGGGCCTTGGTCTCCTTATCCATAAAACTGGGCTATTAAAACAGGGTGTTTTTTCAGCTTTATAAAGTATAACTAATTCCCATCTCAGTGATGCACTGAGGGAAAATATGGTTCTACTTGCCAATTTTTCCTCAGCATCTAAATGTTCTTTGCATGCACTGGACATTGGAAAGCACTGGACATTGGTGAAGAGAAAACTAATAGTTCCCTCCCCAAAGCAGGTCTTCACAATGTAATTTCACTATTGGGGCCAAGGGCATGAGAAATAACCCAATTTAGGTATAAAATTTTCAAATTCCAATTCAAATAAAAAATGTTTAGTATTCACTGTGTTAAATTATGCATATTTTTGCTCCTTTCCACTGATACTAACTGAAATATGATTTCTCATGTTAAACTGAAAGTCATTCTATCTTGCTTCACCAATGAAAAAAGTGAGCCATGGGTTCCCACACTTCAAACATGCTTCTGGGGAAATAGATATGTCCTTAGTAATGAGAACTGAACTAGTCATTTCCATCTCTTCACCATTCTGATGCTATACCTGGACTCTGGATCTTCTATGCTCTTTGACTGGACAGAGTTATTTTCTGACAACAGTTAGGAAAGCCCTCTTGGTTGTCAAGATTTCTTAAAAGGAGTATAACTTCCCTTCCACTGCCAAATTTCCCTCTTAACTAGTTTCATTGACCACTTGCAAATTTATCCCCTCCAAACATAAATTATGTTATTATATACACTTTTTAAAAATAATAACAGGATTCTAAACTTAAATCCCACCTCATCAAACCATCTTATTTTTAAGACTTGCTCAAGGGTACAGTTTGTTGAGCAAGAACATTGTGCCTAGAATGAAGGTCTTATGACTTAGATTAGGGCTCTTCATTGTCCATACTCCAAATTTAACATCAAGACATCCCTTTCCTTCCAAGCTTCTTCCTGCACAGTGTCCACCCCAGATCATGGACCAGCCTTGCTGGTCGCCATGACCAGTTGTCACCACTGCTGTTACTTACATGCAGGGAGGTTGAAATAACAGATACCAACCTGATTCTGATTTACTCTCTTAAACTTTAGTTGATTTTTTCTCTTTAAAAACTCCAGATCCCAGAAGTAATTGTATTATACAATTACTCCTGAACTCTAGAAATTGAAACTCAAGAACCAGTAATGCAGACCTCACTATACTTCAGAGAACAGCAATTTCCAAAAGAAAAATTAAAAAAAAAACACAAAAAAACCCAAAAAACCCCATCACTAAAGATCCAAATGGAGCTGTTGGCATGGGGAAAATATGAGAGTCACAGTGGTAAAGATGGTGTGGGGCTAACACTCTCCTGGTTCAGAAGTGGGGCCAAAGGGCTTAGTGTAAGGTAAGGGGTTAATGTAAAGATTACTGGCATTCCTTGACATTGGTTAATATTCATCAGGTGATTTTTGAAAGAACAAACAATGAACATCATCACCTAAAGGATTCTTGTTTTAGAGGCCTGGAATAAAATAATATACACCTCAGTTCTCAATGGGACTCTCAGCTCTTTCACAATATGTTTAAGTGAAAAATAGCAAATATAAGTAGAGATTTTTTTAAAATTTGATTTAAAAATATAAATATCAGAAGGTAAAAATCAGCTAGAAACCAATCCCCATATCTAATCAATGTAGTCATTTCCACTGCTCTGCCTCTACAAAAATATTTTTAATGAATCCAAATGATAGAAATAGAAAGATTGTTCAATACCCTAATACCACCTGAACACAGCCCACCGGGATTATTATTTTGGGAGAAGCTTCATGAATACAAGTTTATTGTTGAATCTTGTTTCCATGACTCCAAGCAGTTGCTTATGTTTTGAATAGCCATGAAAGTTTCTAACTTTCTAAGTCTTCTTTTAAAATATAGAGCAGCTGCTAGTCTGCTCTTATGTTATGCATAAGAAACCCACAAGAGACAAAGCCCTTCATTAATATGTTGAATTATTTTTTTAGCACACTTATATTTCTATCCTGAATCATCATCTCAAAAAGATGGCAAGTTTCCATCTTCCCAGCTGGGGGGAGCACCTGCAAAATACAGACCCAAACTGTGACACATCTGGTACCAAAAAACCAATCTTGTTTCATCTGGCCAGCAGATTAAAATATCAGGATCATTGCACAGAAACAAGGCAAAAAGTTAACTGCCTCTTATATGCAGTCAACACAGATGTCTAGTTAAGCTGTTTATATTGTAAGCACATGTATATGTTAATGGAGCACAGAGCCCTTTAATAAGCCAGAGTTGGAATATAAATGCAAGAGAATTTTAAAGGCCTGAATGCAATAATCCAGTTCCTTTTTTAAATCTTCCCATAGAAACTAAATTACTTTTTTCAGAATCTCAACATTATTTTTAAACAAATGCATATAACACAAACAAATATTTTGTTGAGTTTTCGGGGTATCCCCAAATTATTTATTTTCTTTAAAAACTGTATTCTATGTTTTTATATTTTAATATTTAGATTATGTTCGTTTAAATGGCAAATTACTTACTTAAACCAGGTGTCTTGGTTTGTGTTGCCCCAAAAGCAAACCCTGACACAAGAATTGAGTGTGGGTAGTTTGAGAGGTTAACTCAGGAAGCACAGGAGAGAAAGTTGGGAAAATTTGTCAGGAAAGGGAGAGATGCCAATAAATGAGTGAGTTAATGAATTGGTCACTTCTGTGGGCAACTGGCACTCAGTTTCTCTGGGAATCCTCTGGGAAATTGTATAGAATTCACCTCAAAAGCATCCCACAGAAGCTGCATAGGCTAATCCATTTATCTGCCAATGTCCATCCTTGTAGTGATGGTTGCCCCAGAGGCACTAACACTAGCCCCCCCCCACCCCATAACTGTCTGCAGGGAGTAAGCTCTCTGGCACTGAAGAAAGTCCTCAGGCACTTCCCTTGCACCAATTGTTTCAAAAGGCCCTGAAGGAACCCTAGCAATATGTCACATGGTCATGTTATTTTTGTAAAATTTGCATAATTGGTTAGAATTGCTCTTTCCTCTTAGATCCCTTCTTGCCCTTCCTCCCTTGTCACATCACACTTATGCTGGGTGGCACTGAAGTGGTCACAGTACTTTTGGAAATCCAGCCCAGGGAAGTTGAGTTAAGAAGGTACACTTGCCCGGCAGGGCGTGGCTCAGTGGTTGAGTGTCGACCTAGGATCCAGGCAATTGGGGTTCGATTCCCGGTCAGGACACATGCCCGGGCCCGGGTTGTGGGCTCGATCCCCAGTTGGGGGCATGCAGGAGGCAGCCGATCAATGACTCTCATCATTGATGTTTCCATCTCTCTCTCTCCCTCTCCTTTCCTCTCTCTGAAATCAATAAAGATATATTAAAAAAAAAAAAAAAAAGGTACGTTTAGTGGGATATATCTATGTGATTCACAGTCACTTCTATGTATGGTTAATTTTAGTTCCTATCTGGTATAGGAACAGCTTCTACAAATATTCCTACCACCCTTAGTGTTGACCTTACCTGTCAGCATGCACAAAGGTTCAAGGCTAGGGGTCCTATCACAATATAATATGTCCTGCAGCATCCAGCACCAGAGTAGGTAGTAGAGGAAACACAAGTTTTTATAGACTAGAAGGGTGGGGGTGGGCGAGGGTTGCAGAATGGATGCACGTTCGAAAGGAAAGATGATATGTCGACTTGGACAAAAGTGTTGGTGGAAAGTATGAAGAGAAAGAAACAGGTTCAATATATATGGAAGACAAAATAAAGGACTTAAGAATGGGTTGGATGTAGAGAGTGAGGGAGAAGAATATGTCGGAAATGACCCTGGGTTTCTTTCTCCCATAACCCGATAGGCAGGCAACTGTTTCTAAGCACAGATTCAGAAACCCAAGCTTTGCCATTTACGGGCTCTACCATCTTCAACCAATGATTTCCAAGGTCACTGTGCTCATCTACATTAAGAGGCGGATCAATGACAGATGGAATGTGACAACTTTTCATGAGGTGGGCCTGGATGTGGCTTACATCACTCTGCTCATCTTGCTTTGGCCACATTCGTGAGGAAGGCTGGGAAATGGAGTCTAGCTGTGTGTCCAGGAAGAAGAGCAAACAGGTTTGGTCACTAGCCAGCAGTCTTAGTCCCCATGGGGAAGCTAGGAAATTAGTATATTCTTTATTCTGGGAGTGGAAGTATTCCATTGCAGTCGAGAACAGCTTTCTAATTCCTAGACTTATTTTTAATTTCTCTTATTTTTCTCTATATCCCTTCTCTTTAATGCAGTTCTTGTATTCAAGGGTAATAGAATCCTTACTTAGTTTCACACTTCCATGTATTCACTTTCAATGAGGGCACATCATTTTTTAAATACTTATTTATTCATTCAATAGATATTTAAGTGTCTACAATTGCCTCAGCCTAGTTGTTTACTCCTTCTGCAAGGATGGCAGAAAAACAAAAAAAAACAAAAAATTATTATTTTACTCAAAATAAAAGGGGTATTAGAACTGGGTTTTAAATTTGTAAGAAAAATGTTTATGCACAGCTATGATTACTTTAGTGTTATTTCTAATCACCAAACAAAACCAGTTTAAATGTTCAATAATTAAAACTATGTTACATCTACATAATAGAATATTATGCAGTGATTAAAATGTTTATAAAGAGAGTTTTTATGGACTGTTTATGATACAGTGTTAAGCAGAAAATGCAGGCGGTGCTATCTCAATTACATAAATATATGCACAGAAATAAAAAAGTACTCCAAATGTTAACTGTAGTTATTTCTGGGATAGTATTAAAAGGACAGTGTATTCTCTTTATTTTCCTATATCTGCAACTTACTCTTTTTTACAATGAGTTTCATATCAGATTAAAAAGTTCTGTTTTATAAAATTCAGGGAATAACTCAAGGAATCCATAGGAGACTTGGAAATGTGACAGGTAAGCACAGCCAGGCCATGTTAAGCTTCCTAGGCAAAATGGGCATTAAACCAAAATTGAAGGCTGAGTTCAAAATCTGGGAATGAATCACCAGGATCTCCCATGTGAATGCCTGTTCAGTAGTGTTTTGATACAGAGTTCACCAGTCCCATCTGCAGCCCACGGGATGGATCCATCATTGCTGATCTGGCTAGGCAAAGCCAAAACACAGAACTGGGTCCAGAGGGTCAGCTTGGGTAGATGAGGTGGTGCAACAAAGCCAAACCTCCTGGTGACAGAGAACCAGGGAGAGAGGTCAGGCTTTGGCTGCCAGAGAAGCAGAGACAAGAGGTGCCAGACATCAAACAGTAGATGCAAGAGGCAAAGGCTGCAGGAGCAGGTTGGATTCAGATATGTTATGTGAGGTTCAAGAGATAGGATTTAGGTGTTGGGCAGTTCACATTTATCTCCTAAAATGGAATTTAGGCTAGTGCCTCAGTTGAAAATCTAAAGCATGCATTAAAGTATAGCTTACAGTACCTTTTCCAAGAAAGGCATTTTTAATGCCTAGATATTTAAATAATAATAATGAGAATTACATTTACTGAGCACCTATTATATGCCATGCACTGGGCTCACACTATGCTGAACACTTGATGTGCTTTACAAAGATTACCTCACTTTATGGCATGGGAATTTCCATTCCATTTGAAAGATGAAGAGACTGAACCTCTGAGAAATACACAGCCCAAGTCACACAGGTAGGAAGTAGTGGAACCACATCTGTAATCCAGGTCAGTTTGACTCCAAAGCCTTTAGTCCTAATCACCTCATTTCTGGTCAGTGACTAATTCTATGTGACCATTTATTTTACCTGTGCTTCTTTTAAAAAACATGTCATTAAACCAAAAACCCCATCTACCAGGGATAAGGCTAGTGGATACCATGGGTAAGTAAAATGCATTAAGATATTTGATGCCTGTTAAAGGAGTATTACTAATAAAAGATTATTGCATATTTGTAAGTTGTGAAGAGACTAGATCTCAAAAGTTCTCTTCACAAGAAAAAAATTTTGTAATTATATATAGTGATGGGTGCTAATTACACTTACTGTGGTGATCATTTTGCAATATATACAAATATCGAATCATTATGTTTACACCTGAAACTAATATAATGTTATATGTCAATTATACCTCAATAAAAAAACTATTTATGAGAGTTACTTTGGGAAATAAGGACGTCTTCTCAGCACCCTTAACATCACACCATGGGGTCTGGATATGACTCTTTTTCCTCTCTAGCCAAGGTAATTATGGAGAAAATGAAGTTTATACTAGGGATGTATAAGGCAGCTGCAAAAATTTGACTGGATTCAGGAAGAATCCAAGTGGAGTAAGTAAGGCATTAAGCAATTATGATTTCTAATTAACACTGAAAACACAACTCACAACCCTTCTGTGATTCTTCTTTGGATCACTGACACATACCCACTTTAGACCAAACATGCAAAGGACATTTTATGTATAATATATATTTTTTAAAAACTTTATAGTGCTGTAAGCATTTCTATGGACTAAAAAATAAACTCAATTGTGCAAAGTTAAACAATGGATAAAAAGTGTAAATACTCCTTTATTTGCTTCTTAGAAATCAATGTAGAGCTGTTACATATCAATTGCAACTTAATCACATGTTCAGGTGCTTTTTTTGTTAATGATTCAAAAGTTGACATGTTTTCTTCTGTTGAGTGAAAGTTCATGCAATTAGCTATGTAGAAAGCTACAGACATGGCTGGGTCACTTTACCTTGACAGAAGTAACTTCATAGCTCATCAATTGCATACTCTCTATCGCTGGTCCTAAAGCTAGCAGGCCATTCCAAAAGTAACCATGGAGTTTCAGCACATATCATTCACCTCCTCCTGTTAAAAAAAAGTCTCTTCAGTAGCAGTTCTAATCCTTTCCGAAGAGATGTTTCCAACTCTCTGTGATATAATTATTATGCAAAGAAAATAGAAAGTGATGCTGCAAATGTTAAAAATTGGCAGTGAGTTAATCTCATAGCAGCCCATGATCACTTTGGAGGAGGGTGAAATTAAACATCTGCTCAAAGACACCATGGTAATTTGTTTTTTGTTGTTGTTTTTAACGGCCTGAGTACCAATTTGAAGATTCCATTTTAAAGTTACTGCCTTGATACCCTTTCTATCCTATGAGTGTAGTATTTTGAAGAGGCTGTGGCAAGCTTTGATGTCAAACGAATCTAAATAGAGTATAATTAAAAAAACAAGAAATGAAAAATAATGTAATACAAAGCTACTTAGCCCTGCCAGATGCTTCTGTAGGAAACAGGGATCCCAGCAAGTCAAATGCATGTCCTGTTATCTTCCCAATAGCTTCAATAATGAGCTATTTAATGTGGGAGCTTGCTTGGGCCCCAGCTCTTGACAGTTTTATAGCCCTTGGTCAGAGTTTTCAACAGCATTGGGGCAGGTGTGACTAGGGAGCTAGATTACACATACTGCCTTTCCACTTGCAGATACACAGTATTTACTTTTCAGGGTGAGCCTGTAAACCAGCTGCCCAATTAGGCTGCAGATTCCTCATGCCTCATGAAACTTAAGCAAAGACTGTGAATATAAAAGCCTCAGAAACACATGCAGGCTGAACTTTCCTTTAATGTCTTCATATAATTTCTATGAAAAAGAATGCCAACAACCAGTAGTCTTCTACATCAGAACTATAGACCCACATTCAGGTGGTAGATAGGATCAAACTTTAGAAACAAAGCCAAAGTTTTACAAGAAATCTCCCAAGTTCTGTCATTTGCTCTGTCATTCAAATCCCTGCACAATAAATTTTCCAACTTTTAAAACCAAAATTTCCTTCAGTGAATCCTCTCTTCTAGCCAAATTGCTCTTCTCATGGTCCCTGAACATGTGGCTTGTATTCCTACTTCTCTGCCTCTGCTCAAACATTGCCCCTCACTTAGAATGTCATCATTCCTCCCTCCCTATCTCTCCTTCCCAAACATAGATCCCACACCTCCATTTAGACCCCACTCAAAAGCCACCTCCTCCATGAAGACTTCTCGGCCAGTGATTTCTTTCTTCTCTGACTTCTCTTAGCATTAACTATTTATATATATGTTTATTTATGTGTATTTTTACCTCCTGAAAAACTTTCCAGCCATCTGTAGGTCACTTCTATTTGAGTGGTTGCCATCCTGCAAATTCAACAAGTCTACCAACAAGCCTATATTTTTCTTAAATTTCTATTAGCAGTACCACCATTTTGATACAGGGTGTCCCAAAAGAAGTATACACACTATAACAGCTAATAGATCAATTTTGAAAATGAAATGTACTTTAATAAACACTGCCTTTATAATTATTCAAAGTGTGTGTATACATATGGGGGGACACGCCTATATTTCAGCCAGGCTCAAAACCTTGGAATCACCTTAGAGTCTTCTTCCTCTTTCATATTTCCCATATTTGATCAGTGGCCAGGGCCTGTGAATTCTAGCATTGTCATATCTCTTGCAACCAATCTCCTGCCCTTTCTATTTCCACTGCTAACACCCTTGCTCAGGTCTTTATTTCCTTACCTGGATTATTTCCAAAGTGTCCCACATTCCTGTCTATTTCCAGTTTCTCTACCTTCAAGTCAACCTAAACACCTCAGCCAGATTAATCTTCCTAAATACAGATCTGAATCACAATATTTCTCTATGTGAACACCTTTAATGGCATCCTAAGACCTACCAAATAAAGTATAAATTCCTCAATCTGGCAAGAAGTATGCCTAGTGTTGTGGATGGTTTGGTATGCCACCCAGATCCCCCTTTGGTACCAAGTCATTCATTTCCCCAGATGTCGCAGGTGGCTTCTGACAGGTCATAGTTAAATCCCTCCCCAGAAATTGCTCTGGCCAAAAGGAGCTGTTTGGCCCAAGTTTTGCTCCCTCTCCAAAGTCAGCCCACATCCAATGACTTATTGCTATGGGTATACAATGACCCAGCCCTCTTGTCTCAATTCAGGACAACTTTGTGGGGTTGTGCTACCTTCTGAATGCCATGTGGAATTATCTGAGAGCCCCCATTGCAACTTTGTTTCAGTTCAACTTCTCTGTCTGCCACATCCTGCCTCCTTAAATCCCTTACAAGAGTGGATCCAAGAGCATTCCCTAATAAACTTCCTGCACTGAATCTTTATCTCAGAATTTGTGTTCACGGAACCCAACCTGACGCCTGTCTTCCTTTCATATCTTTCACTCCTATCCTTCATATAGCCCACATTCCAGTTAAACTGAGTTATCTGCCATTCCTTAAAGATACCTCATGCATTACCACTAACTCATACGTCCAAAAAAATTTTCCACTGAATATCTAAAATGATTCCCGGCTGTATACGAGGTATTGACTGACCTAACGGGATATAGACAAGTAAACACACTATCAGAATACAGTATGAACAGTGATTTTCCAGCTGAGACGACAGAAAGAGTGAGGGAAAAGAGTGTCCTAGACAGGGAACAGCATGCACAAAGTCCCAAAGATATGAAAACTCACCTGGTGAGTCAGTGGACTGCAAATGCAGAAGGGCTGGAATTCAGGGAGTTTGAGTGGTGGTGGCAAGAGATGAGGCAAGAGAGGTCAGCAGGATCAAAACAAGAAAGGTAAGTAGCCTTAATTAGGGGTCTGGATACTATCCCTAGGACAAAGGCGAACTATTAGAGGGCTTTAAGGAAAGAAACAACACAATAATCATATTTGTGTTTTAGAAAGATTCACTTGACTAGTATGTAAAGAAAAAATTAGCTAGAGGGCCTGGCTGGGCGTGGCTCAGCGGTTGAGTGTTCTAGGATCCAGGAGATCGCAGTTCGATCCCTGGTCAGGGGCATGCAGGAGGCAGCCGATCAATGACAACCCTCTCATCGTTGATGTTTCTATCTCTCTCTCTTCCCCTTTCCCTTCCTGTCTCTGAAATCAATAAAGATATATTTTTTAAAATTTTTTAAAAATAAGACTTAGCTAGAGGAAAGATCTAAGGTAGCTGGCTACTGCCGTCATCAAGCAAAAGATGATGGAGTGATGGCCAACAGAGGTGGTAATGGAAATGGAGAGACCTGAACAGATTCAGGAGATATGAAGAAACTACAATATAAAGGGCATGATGGTTTATTATATGGATGGGGGGGGGGGAATCAAAGATTATACCATGTTTCTGACTTGAATAACTGGATGTACATTGTTCACTAAGATAAGAAACACTGAGGAAGATGCAGAACTGGGGAGAAAGATGATGAGTTCAGTTTTGGACATGCTGGACTTAAGGTACCTAAGTAAGAATTGGATATGTGAATGTGAACAGCAGATAGATACATGGGTCTGACCTTTAAGAGAGCAGCCTGGCTAGAGGCACAGGCCAGGCATCATCAGCATCTACCTGGTCATAGAAACCTGAGGGTAAGGTTGAAAAAAAAAGCTGTCAGAAAAACAGGAGGAAACCCAGGGAAATGTGGTGGCACAGAAGCCAAGACAATCCTTCAAGATGAAGCAAGTGGTCAACAGTGTCATATATTGTTCAGACAAAATAAAATAAGGACCAAAAAGAGTATCCACTGGTTATAAACACTGCTGTGCCTTTGCGCAAATTATTCCATAATGAGAAACCACAGAAACTTTTTCATCTTCAAGGATCCATTCAAATTGCTTCACATTTGCTTAGTGATTTACTAAACACCATCAACTGTTCCCTCATTTGCTGACTATAGATTTCGAGGGTTAAAAACATCTCATGTATCTTGGTATCCTCCCCAATCATTAAAATGTGGATGTTATAGGTTCAGAAAAGGAGCCAAACTTGCAGAAAACGATTCATAAAAGAAGAGAATCTACAGCTAGGAAGAGCCGGTCCACAGACCAGAACTATTGCTTGTGCCTGTCAGCAAGATGCCGCAACTAAGACAAGCCCATGTCCGTGTGGGGAGAGTCATGAAAAAATGCCCTTGATTGTTTAGGAAGGAACACTGAGACAGTCAGTCCTCACCCTTATATACAAACTTGGTGAGTGAAATAACAGTGATGAGGCCATCCTGCCTTTTCACTGTGGATATTAACCTCAATGACCAGTTTAGTGCTAGATATACAGCAAAATGCCCACATGTTCCCAACCCTGACTGATCTCACTCACCCCAAAAGACAGGTCATGAGCAGCTACTGATAAAGAGGCATTCATCTTCTGACTGTTCTTTCTTCTAGAGTGTGAACATCTGAAAAAAAAAAAAAAAAAAAAAGGCCTATTTGAATAGGTGCAACTGCCAACTTCACTTATCCCTTCATATTTAATGAGCCTATTTTGTTTTATGGGTGCTTCAAAAGAACTGACAGAGAAGAGGTGGCTATAAATGGAAAACATGAAGCAACTTGCTGAGACTTCATGGTGAGGTTGATGTCTTGCCTTGTCATGCCTTTGCAGACCAACATTTCCATAATTCCCTTTTCAAACACAGATCAAAACTCAAAAGAGAAGAGGAGAATTCTTGCTCCCCAAAATGTCAACATGAAAGAATATTTCCAGGGAGTTTGAGGGAGATGCAGCCACCAACACAGTAACAGTTAAAGCGGTAGAAATGTGGTACATTTTTTTTGAGACATTCAGCCCAGACTTCCAGAATTCACTGCAGAACTGCAGAGCCAGAAATTATTCTGCCCTACCCCGTCCCTGCCTAAGCAACATTCCTCTTAAGTTCTCAAGAGGCCCTGGCATTTAGAACATTTGCAAATATTTACTCAACACCCAGAAGAGTACCTTAAAAATGGTGGGTCCTTGATGGTGGTGACACTCAACACCGGTAACACGCAGCCCTGTAAGATGTAGCTTTTTATAAACAGTAAGAGGACAGAATAGTGAAGGTGAAAGTTAAAGGCAAAAATTCGCAGCAGCTTCTATCTAGACTATGTTGCCTAAAGAAATTTTAGCTCAGTAAGATGTTAGTAAATGCCTATAACATTAAACACTGCAGGCGTTCAGGTGACCCTTCTTTTCATCACATCATTTTGTCATTCAGCACTGCCTCCATGACAATATTGCATATAATAATGCATACTTCACTCCCAGGTGCCTTTACCGCTTCTCCTGTGGTTTCCACCGACAACCCTGAGTGGGTTAAAAACAGATGATCCACCTTACACTGATCCATCATCATACAGATGTCCAAAAATGAATGGCCTCATTAAATTGGGACCAGCTGTACAAGGAGAGCATGTCAGACAGGAGGAAGGGTGCTATAAATCTGATGCTTAGGAAGAAAATTAGGGATTTATTCCAATGCCAGCATCTTATGTGATTTAAAAAACTTTAAACAAGCCAAGATCAGAGGGAAAGTACTTTACCAAGGTCACACAGTTATAAGTATCTTCTCAAAGTTAGTTTTATTTTCTGTGTGTCCTTACTGTTTTAATACCTGCAATATTAGATTCATATCACAATATAATGGTATGCTGCATTTTATAATCTGAATAACCCCAATGACACACACAGAGTCCACAGCTATTTAGGAGGCCTTCAGGAAGAACATGGATATAGAGGTTAAGAATGATTTATGTAGAAAAGAACATTCACCAAACACCAACTATATATTAAATTGAGAAGAAGCTTATTTGAATTAGACCAGAAAATTATCTCCTGTAGATAGTAATAATAATAATAATGATTAGAATATTTTAGATGCATTATACATCTAGTCTTGGCAACAAGTCTATAAAGTAGGACTATTACTATCATCCCCGTTTTAGAAGTGAGAAAACCAGGGCATGAAGAGGTTAAGTAATTTTCCCACTTGTTCATGGGTCCTATAGCTGATAAATGAGAAAGCAAGGATTTGAACCTTAGCTGTCAGGCTCCAGAGGCTGCCATCTTAGCCACTACATTACACTGCCTAGATGTAGGCTTAGTATACCTGACCAGAAACAGCATGCATGAGACTGATTTGCAAGGGTAGAATGGACCTGCGAGGGATCATAGCCCATCCCCTTTCACACCCCTATTCCAAGCCATTTCATGCCTCTCACTGGAGTGTCTCCTTGAGCTAGGGCAATTTGTTGTATATAATTAAGGGGATTTGGAAGAGCCTCATGAAAGTTCTATGATAAAAGAGCAAAAAAGGTTGTATCTCTCCATGAAGGTCTAGAGAAACAGAAAGAGATGATGAAGGGGGTATATGTGGAAACAGGAGTTGGAAAATAAAAAAACAGGAAACAGAAAAACTAGGGAAAATAGTGAAAATGAAAAAAAAAAAAAATTCTGGAAACATGCACAGATTGAAATCGCCCAGGATATGAGTCAGGAGAGGCTTGGTAAAAAAATAAAATAAAATAAAAATTTGAAGACAACCAAAGAAAAATCAGGAAAATGAGAACGGCTTTGCTATGTTTGTCACTGTTGTTCTCTCACAGTTACTAAATGAGGCAAAAGTTAGAGCTGTTATAATGTACTGTGTGTGTAGGGAATGGCACTTTTGAGGTAATATATGGTAGTCTTACAATATATGCAAATCAGATGAAAATATTCAAGATGCAAAATAAAGCATAGCTTACATTTGTTTTTAAAGAAATCACATTGAGCAGCTAAGAAGATCCGTTCCAAAATGTTTAATTTTCCTTCTCTTCACCAGCTTCCTCACAGTGTAACTTACCCACACATCCTGATGTTAGTGACATAAATCAAACCTTCCATAAAAATCAGAAATAAAAAATGTGTGAGCACAGGAGGTTCCTGATATTGGCAAGACTCCCATCCACATATACTACTGGGCCTAATCCACTAACATTTTTTAATTGAATTTATTGGGGCAACATTGGTTAATAAAATTATACAGGTTTCAGGTGTACAATTCTATAATACATCATCTGCTAATCCACTAACATAAAGAAGCCAGTTTGTTCTTAGTTCAGTAATGGGGAAGCTGGTACCAGACTTAATTTAAAGTATACTAATGCACTCTCTATAGGGAGCGAATTACTTCAGAATTGTCATATGAGATATTGCTGCAAAATGTGTACACTCCTCCCAACTACCAATTTGCTACCAGACTGTGACTGAAGTATCAGAAGATTTGGAAAATCTGGATCAATGTATTTGTGACCAACAGCAATGTAAGAGCTTAGGAAAGGATGTACCACTATATGTAGTATGACATCTGTAGCAGGGAAACTATCTCTTAGGTCAAGAAACTTGCATGCCGTACAAGACATTCCACACCTCAGGAAGATCCAGTGCTGATCAACAATACAGCAAATAAGGGCTCCAAACAAACAAACAAACAAACAAAAACTCTTTGGAAGGGACAAGCTGCAGATCATATAGAATAATCTTAGCTTTAAAAATGTCAAATAGGAGGCACAGTAACTCCCTTTCTGCCAAAGTCTGACTCTCTGGGAGGGGCTCCCAGAGCAGTCTTCAAGTCTGTTGACTTGTTTTTTTTTCAAACTATTAATGTAACTCACAGCTACATTGGTTTGTTTTGTTGTTGTGACATGGTCTCCATAGATGTGCTTTGAAATTGTGCCCAGCTGCACTGAAGCCAAGAACCATGCAATCTGGAGGTTGTGCAAGCGAGATTACAAGGCTCCAAGGTATCCAGTGCCTGCACTGCTCATCTCTTCCGCTTACCTCGAAGCTTGGCTTGTCCAGCCTGGGCAACAGAATCCTGCATTGGGACCAGATCCAAATACTTGAGGAAAGTGGCTACAGTTGCAGAAAAGGAACAGAGATTTAACTTCACATCAGGGCTTTATTTGCATGCATGTCTAGGAAGTGGTCGATGATAACCAGGACCTGTTTGGTGCCTGTTTGTTTTTAGTTTTCCCTCTTCCTTTCTACAGATAGCCCAACTTACTCATCTTTATTTTTCTCAAGAGTCCATTTCCCTCATGTTTTTTCAGTCCTCTGTCCCTCTCAACAAATGGATTCTCAAGAAATAATTTGATCAGTTCATTCACACCAGACTTAGCAAATAAAAATACAGGATATCCACTTAAATTTGAATTTCAGATAAATGGCAAGTTACTTTTCAGTATAACTATGTCCTGTGCAACATTTGGGACATACTAATACTAACATTAGTAATTGTTTATTTGAAATTCAAATTTAACTGGTTGTCTTATATTTTGCACGGTAATCCTATACTAAAGAGTAAATGACTTATGATGTTTTTAACTCTCCTAATGTATTTAACTTAGGATCTAAGTTATAAATCAAATAAATAATTAGGAGATTTTAGCAACAAACTAGAAGAAAAATATATCAGGTAAGCAATCACTTATTATGCTTAGCCATAGGAGTCACCCTGTTTTTTTAATCCTCACCCAAGGATAAGTTTGTATTGATTTGAGAGAGAGAGAGAGAGAGAGAGAGAGAGAGAGAGAGAGAGAGAGAGAGAGAAACGTCAACATGAGAAAGAAACATCAATTGGTTGCTTCCCGAACACGCCCCAACAGGAGATTGAACCCAAAACCTAGGTATGTGCCCTAACTGAAAAATCAAACCAGCAACCTTTTGTGTGTGTGTGTGTGTGTGTGTGTGTGTGTGTGTGTGTGTGTGTGTGTGCAGAATGATGCTCCAACCAAGTGAGCCACCTGGCTGGGGCATCACCTTTTTTTAAGTTGCAAAAGACTATCTAAAATAAATCAATAAAATGATAATAATAATAATAAATTGCAAAAGACTGTAACTCAGAGACAGAAATCATAGCTTGATTCTTAGCCACTTGAACTTAAGGTTACTGATCAACATTTACTTCAAATCAGACAATATGATTGTTCATGTTAATTGTTCGATTCTTCTAGATGGAGAAAATATGATTCAAAGATACAATTCTCTGTCCCAGAATATCTGTTCCCACTGTGTCTTGAGTGGCAAGAGATACCGGTGGTATTAGTTGAGTATCCTAGGCCTCTGTTCACATCCTACCAACACAAACCTTTCACATGTTCATGTCTATTGACATGGCCAAGTGTGAAATATATACTCTTCAAGATCTCAGAAAATCTATACTTAGCATCAGGGAAAGGGAAGAAGTGTGAAAATAGTGATTATCAATGAGAAAATAGGGAGCAAAGCGGAGTAAAAGAAAATTGATATTAAAAAATGTAAATGGGGAGCAAAGAGGACATTTGGACCAACCTCAATTGCCTAGAATAGGTGGTTACCCAGCCGTGTGAGTTAAGGATCTCTGGGAAGAGCCCTATGGAAGATACTGAAGATGAGCTCATTCAACACCTATTCCAACCTCCTTCTGGAATGCCTTCCTGTGTATTACAGAGGCTGGTAAACTAAAAACTGCTTTTACCACAATTCCTTCTAAATAGGGTTCTGGGCATGATGTCTGCTCCATCGTCACATTCACTTTCAGAACGTGAATTCGGACTGAGTGAAACAGGGAGGAAGACTGGACATGAGGCATCATTCTGCTGCTGTAGATGAAGTGTTGACTCCCTAGTTCAGCAGAAGTGGCTTCCTGACCACAGCTTCTCCAACTGACAGGCAGTGTACAGATCAAGGCAAGCACACAGTTCCTTTGATGGCTCAGTTGTGGTGTGGCTTCAGGATTCATTTTTGGAAGCTTACCAGCCTAGAATCTGTTTCTTCAGCCCACAAACCAGTTCTGTATACCAGTGAATACTCTGTCGTTAACACATTTCAGCTTAAGCCAGCTAGAGTGGGGTCTGTTCTCTGCAACTGAACACTAACTGATACAAGCTGTGGCTCCCAAAATATATATTTCACTAGCCTAATGGTTCTCAACTGGGGCTAATTTTTCCCCCTGCCCACAGGACACATGGCAATGTCTGGAAACATTTTTGGTTGTCACTACTGGAATGGGAGGAGGCTGGGTACTATTGGCATCTAGTGAATAGAGAGCAGAGATGCTGTTAAACATTCTACCATGCATAGGACAGCCCTACCACCACCACAAAGACCTGTCTAGTCCAAAATGTCAATAGTGCCAAAACTGAGAAACCCTTCCCTATCCCAGAATCCAATGTAAAAATTTATCATTAAAAATGCAATATTTTGGTTTAGAAAGTACCCTCTTTCGTAATGCAAATAATCCTCAAAAAATTATAGGTAAAGTTTTGCTCTCAGTCAATATTTTATTAAGAACTATATCTCTTTAGTCTAAGGTTTATATAATTTTCAAATTTTAATATTTCTGAAACCATGTCATGACCTAAAATTAAGGTGTGCTTTTAATGTGGTGATTTTTTTCTTATTTTGTTTTGTTTTTTAATCAAGCTGTTATTAAGTCTATAGCCTATCTTAGAACTGATAGCATCTGCAATCTAGGAACTAGGGTAGTTTAAACAAGTATTTTCCTGAGGGCAAACTTACCAAAATGCACAGGGAGGGGAATGGTTGAATGTGGACAGGGGGCACCATAGTCTCAACCCTAACTGTACAACAGAATCACTGCAGTGGTTTGGGCACAACATCTCCTGACAAAATACTAAGTTGCTGTGGTCTAAGAAGACCACAGAAGGCCAAATTCAGCCATAAAAAAGTTAGAAAGAAAAGAAACATGGGAGGTGGAAATAAATGGAAGCACTTGCTAAAAAAAGAACAAAAACAGTGGGGGGGTTTTGTTTTTTTATGCTCTTTATACCCAGGGTCAAAAACCACTAATTTAGGGCACCTTGAAGAATTTGGACCCCTGAAGATGGAGAAAAGAGGAAAAAAGAGGTGCCGCTATTAGGATAGATATGCAAAACAGTGATGGCAGATAACCAGATAAGCTTCAAAACCTCACTCTTCTTCCCAGCACCAGACCTTGTTACTATTGCCAGACAATTTGCTAACACTCCAGCATTATAGCTCTTGAGTAACTTTCACAAGCTCTCTGGGGCCCGGAGAAAATCACAACCAGAGAATTTAACTAATAATGGATCCTGACAAAAAGAAAAGGAAGATGCTTTCATCTACACCAAAATTCAGCATGTTTAGAAGCAGTATGTATCTTACAAATGCAATTCCTTTAACTTCTCATTCCCCTATCAAGTCTAAATCCTGCGTTGGGGTGCTCAGTAAATATTGGCTAAATTGAATTAAGTCTATTGCCTCAAAGTCCTACTAACTTAAAATGTATGAAAAATAAGTCCCTTTTAAAAGGAAGAGCAAAAATTCAAGAGACAACAGTAATGGGAGACAAAGGAATTCACCATTCCAATTACCTCTTCTCTCCAGCAGTGGGAAGAGGTCTACACTGGTCCCAATAAATGTTGCCTCACAAGTTTGCTACTACTACCAACCTAACAGCCCTATTTCTTTGTTAAATTGTTTTCTTAAAGTTAAAATTAACACAATTCTACAGTGTCCCCAACTGCCTCAAGATTGAGAGTATAGACTTCTAAAGCCAGATCCTGGATAAGACCCCGAAGCCATGCTCTATTACACCCAAAAAGTGTGTTTAGGTGGCAGGCTATTGCAGAGGAGTTCATCTCAAGCAAAAAAAATCTGAAGCTTTAATCTATCTTTTTAGAAACAATCACTCTCATTATTCTAGCAGAGTCATTTTTCCCTTATTTTAAATTTATTTATTCGGAGACTTCTAAATATATGCTGGTCTGTTGAAACAGCCTCTGGGCCCAAGTACAATAAAAACATTAATTAAAACACACGATTAGAAACACCCAGCAGCAAGCCTGGAACAGCTTCAAGTGAGTTCTGACATTTAAATGTCAGTCATAGAAGATAAAGCCACCTGCAGGTGACCTGTACTATGACCCTTGGCTTCCCCATGGATTCCTGACCAGCTGATGCTAAGGTGGGTGCTCTCTGCCAATAGATGGCCATGCCCAATTAGTCCACTTCTCCCCTAACTCTCGATTTGGTATAGTCTCTACCTGCCTCTCCTTTCATTCTGCAATGGACTAACAAGAAATTCACAGAAACCCCAATTTTGGCAGAGGCCTGGGCACGGGAACATTACATAACTGTTGGGCTTTGGCAGGGCAGGACTAAAGGGCTGGGTGCCTTCTGCTGAAATGTGCCCTGCACTTTGTGGGCAGTGTAACTCTCCCTGAGGTGGTCTATCCTTGGTTCTGGCTCTGAACACTTCTGAATGCAGAGGCCACAACCAAATTAACATAGAATACACAATGTAAGAGTCCAAGGGAGCCCATGGAGAATAGCATGGATTCCAGATAGTATAGACTCTACAAATTGGAGGTGGGGGAAGGGAACCCATCTTCAAAATAGAAAATAAACCTTCACTCCCTTGTGACATAGAAAATTCCCTAAATTCCAAATTTGTTTACACTGCTAATTAGGCATGAAAATTTTGAGTCTAGCACAGGCCTGTTAAGAAAATCTTGTTAAATGCAGGCATGTTCTGTCAAGGGCACATATCCAGTGAGGGATGCCATCTATGGGTCATATGACTTTATTATAAGTTCTACCCTGTTCTTAAAGGTTCACAAGTAAAACAAAAGCAGGAGAACTTGTCTTCCTTCTTTTATAAAAGTATGCTTTTTCCACAAATTTCACATCTTAGAAAAACAAGAAAAGGGATTTGAAAGAAAACAATAGCAGATCAATGCTAGGTAGGAGTAGTATTTCAAAAGGTAGGGAATGTATTATTTGCTGTTCCACTGGATTGTGTATTATTCATTCTTCTTCTTTTCTTTAATGAGAAATCTGCCCATATCTTATTACAAAGAGGCTACCACCTAAGAAGATAAAAATATATTTTATCATGCATCTGACCTAAATTATATCTCTGGAACCGCTTTACATTCAGCTGTAGTGTTTTTCACAATTCTGCGATTTCGCCAAACTGGCTGAATCTCATGTGCTGCCTGCTACTACATTCTAAAGTGCCAGGCTGGTACCTAAGAGGAAAAATAACATTTTCCTTCACTCTTAACCCACATTCTGACTTCTTATGCTGAATTTAATCCCCAGCTAATTAGTTCAAGAGCAAGCAACTTTAACCAAGATTCGGTATTACTTTCCTGTTTCTGAGAGCTGGGTTTTCCCCAAATGTAGCTCTCTTGTTACCCTTTGCATTTTAAATAAGCCATTTTGGAGCATGGCTCTTGTTTTTTCTTTAATATATGCGCCCCTTGGGACTGCATGAAAGCTTGTGATGGCTCTCTGCCGGCAGTCAGGGCAACAGAATGTCTACAAGATCAGGCTTTGTCCTACAGTCGGCATCCACTGTGCAGCCCCAGCTGAATAGGGAAATTGCAAGTTAATTTTCTCAGAATTGCAGGGCCCCTAGTATTCTAACATAGAGGCCCAAAGCTCACATAGGTTCCTCTCTTTTGTTTGTTTTAAACATGCTTGAACATTTCCATAATCAATGATTCCTGGGACAAAGTATTCCACAGAAGTCGATTTTTCAGATAACTGAAGACTTTTTTTTTTTTAAATCCTCACCTGAGGATATTCTTTTCCATTGATATTTTTAGAGAGAGTGGGTGGGAGGAAGGGGGGGAGAGAGAGAAGGAAAGAGAGAGGGAGCAAAATACTAATGTTACAGAGACACATGGATTGGTTGCCTCCCGCATGCGCCATGGCAGGGGCCAGGGATCAAGCCTGCAACCCTTTGGTTCATGGCTGATGCTCTAACCACTGAGAAAACCAGACAAGGCTGAAGACTTTTTAATGCAATAGTTTGACAGAAACTTTCCAAAATGTTAATTAGATCTTTTGGGTCTCAAACAGGTATGCTAAATGTATTTGACTTTTTCTTGATTTAGGGTCCTCTTTAAACTATCAGTTATTACATTGGGCTATAAAACAATAACACATGCATGGAATTATTTGCCCCTACATTAACTAGACCACTATCCTTTCTTGGTTACTTTGGCAAATTTTTATTTTTGTTTCTATCTCTTTCCAAACGATCAAATTATCAGTGGTCACTTTGCACTGATTTTCATGTCAGCCCCTAGAAGCACACTTTAGGCTTATTGCTTTCAGTTTTCAGATGGCTGTAAACCCAAATAAGATTGTTGAACAACATGTACAATTAACCTAAATCAGCTCTGGGTTATATTCTGTAGCTTAGTCGCCTGATCTAAGTGCATAAGCATCCATGTGTGAATGTGCCACACCTATTCTGGTTGCTCAAAGCCCTTCGAGCTCTTCATCAGCTCTCCATCTGTATCTCACAAAAGAGGGATTACCAGATGCTTCTTCTGGGGTATAGTACAGTCAATCTCAGCAATCTGCAAGTCAATTTGTTCACTCTAAGAGTTCTCCTATCTTCTTGTTCTTGTCTTCTCTTCATTCCTCTGATTTCTGCTTTGAGCCATTTTAATAATCATTAAATCATCCAGTATAAGGAAAGAAATCCTAGCAGAAAGAGCAAAACCTTTTTCTTTTTCTTTTTTTTTAATTTTTCAATTATAGTTGGCATTCAATATCATATTAGTTTCAGCATAGCAGTTAAACATTTATATAACTTATGAAGTGATCCCCCGACAAGTCTTTTAATCTATGCAAACTGAACTCTGATTTCAGGGGGCAGAGATTAAGTGATTGGTGAGAGAAGAATGAAAAAAATACATCGAAATGAAAGATTTTACTTTTTAAATTTGCTTCTCATCAAAATGGAAGCAGGAACTTTGGCTATACTCTCACAGGCACCTGCCACTCTTATTTATAGTGATCTCCCCCAGTTATAAAATCTCAACCTTTTTGACTAAAATCCCAACAACAATTTGAGATGCCTGTCCAAGATAACCCAAGCAAAGTTGACTTTAAGCATCAAAAGAGCCCCCCCACCAAAAAGAAGATAAAAGCTCTCATTCAACACCACACTATATAATGTTGGTACTAGTTGACTTGCTGAGGACCATCCTGTTTCGAAACCCAAACTTTCACATCCAGGGAATCTTCTCAGTCCTATGCAAATCGGGATACTAGTGGGAGATGATCTCTCAATGGTTTCTCATATTTTCCTCCAGGTGGTCGCCTTTACTTTCTAAGCAAAACTTTTTATTTTTAGATTTAGCATTTCTAAGAATTCAAAGGCTCCTTCTCCTTTTCTCCTTCTGCCCAAGCAATCTAGGTAATTCTTTCTTAGTAACATCCCCAGCATCAATCTCCTCTTTTTTTTATTGCCACCTGCTTGGACTTTATCCCCTGTTCCTGGACCACTGTAAAACTTCCATGAAGATTTCCTGTTTCCACTGCAATGTTCATGCCCTTCTCAGATTAATCTTTTCAAAAGTTTTGCACAAGGTTCAGTTGAAGTCCCACCTCCTCCATGAAGTCTGATATCTTCCCTGGCAGGAGGAGAAACCTGACTAGGATGGGAGAAAGGAGTGGCAGGAGGTGTCAGCTGCTCAACATTGGTAGGAGTGCTGTAGGGCCAGTGTAAGTTGTCACTTCCCAGAAGCTGCTAAGTAAAACAACCAAGACAGGCTGCAGAGGGGAGAGACAGCACCGAGGTCAGTAATCCAGACAAGGCTGCCTGTGAATCAATCACCCAGCCAACGAGGCCTACCCACAGACAGGAAACCCAATGTCCATGGGATATCCAACAGCCAGGATGTGCTGGACTCAGCACACTAGAAGCAAGAGGGTCATAATAAGCAAATCCCTAGGAGAGCAGACTTTGTCCCATAGCTAGTTCAAGGGAGGGCTGGCTGCGTGAGAAGAGAAAGGGAACAGCAGTAGCAGGAACTGCCAGTGCCATTCTTTCTGCAGTTAGCAGATTCTAATTTGAAAAAGCTGTTAATATTTTAATGTATGCATCCCTTATTTGTAAGCACTACATCTTATAACTCTCTGTATTCCCCACAGCTAACAAACTATGTAGACAATAAATATTTTATTTAAATAACAATAAAATGTGCTCCAATGTTCTGAAGGCCATGTGTATAGGAAACCATGAGAAGGTTACAGCAACCCCATTTCTTTTCAGGAAGTCTGGAAGTCATCTGCCTGGCTCGGGTTTAAGATTCACTAATCAGCAAGTACAGAGCAGGCACAAATCCTTCCTTTGCTCTTTTTAAAACTTCAGAGCAAAGTATCAAGTCTCCTACTTCCTTTTGTATCTTTGTCCAAACCCTAAACACAATAAATAAGTAAATAAAATAACAAAACAAACAACTTTTCACCAAGACTACAGACCAAGCCCCAAACCCAAAATATCCTCATGTTTCCATGCTATAGTGTTTATTAGTACATGAAGTTCAATCAGAAAGAATGAAAAATTGATCTAGTTCAGCTTCCCAACATGAGAGTTCTCAGCACACATGCTAAATCACTTCTTGAGCAAATGCCATGGTGTGTTCATGCTGAGAATCCCTTTAAAATGGTCAAATCTTAAAAAGACTTTGCTCAGAATATATTTTTCATTCAATAACATTTAGGGAAAAAATCCAAGTTAAAATGAAGGCTTATTATGTTAGCTTTATAAATGCAATCACCTTCCTTTATTCACTGATTTATGAAGTCCCTTGAGTAAACAGGGGAGATGATAGTTAAGGTTTATAAATAATGTACTATTGGAAATGCTTCAAGTGAGAACTTTGTTTTAAGTGCCAAAGTAAACACCTGCAACTATAAAGGGAGCTGCTGTATTTTGTTTACTATCAAATGAAAAAACAAGTGTCAGTTGTAATTTTGGAGAGTCTCTGGGGGAAACTGAAAGAAGGGCTTCAAAATGAATCTCTGATAGGGATCTATACGAGATGCCTAATGCTAAAAATATTACTCAAGTAAAGGAAGTGACTACCCTATACTTTAAAAATTATCTAAACCAGGATTTCTCAAACTTAAGGCTAAATAACACATAATGCCATATCTCTTCTGTAAAGTATTTATGTTTATTTAGTTAATTGTAGAATTTATTAATTGACATTTTGGACCGTAGAATTATTTGCCATCATGGGCTGTCCTGTGCGTAGTAGGATAAAGCAGCAACTCTGGCCTCAACCTACTAGATGCCATTAGCAGAGCCCCCATCACCACCACCACCAGTGTGACAACCAAAAATGCTCTAGACATGGCCAAATGTTCCCTGGAAGGCAAAACCACCCCCAGTTGAGCATCATTGATTTAAACTAGAGAAACTTCTTTTTCAAGTGAAGGATCTTAAAAGAGCAAACGTAAAAGAGCACAGCAAAGAATCAGTGATGCCAAGGGAATGCTGCACCAAACAAGATAATCGGCTCAGACAAGTGATAGAAACAATGCACAAGACTAAACGTGCCTGAGAAATGGAACCATAAGCTCTAACCTGCAAGAAAAATGGTATATTGAAGAAAACCAGAAAGGCCAACATTGGTGAGATATTTGAAGAACATTTTTCTTAAATTTCTACCTGAAAAAATACATGTATCTGAAATGTTTGGTTAAAACGATCTTCCAACTCTGTTTTTAAAAGCTTTTAAACTAAAGGTTCTTTCTGGGATCATGAAAACATTCTAATTTGGGTGTGGGTTACACAGGTATATGCATTGGTCATAACTAATCAATTATTCATTTAAGATCTTACATTCCACTAGAGCTGAAAAATATTATATTATATATGTGTATATATATACATATACATGTGTATTGTGTATTTATAGGTATATACACATTTGTTAATATATTCATATATGTGTATTTGTGTGTATATATATTTGTATGTGTATTTATATATAGAAAACTTTGACATTTTTTGAAAAATATAGCTGTAAAATTAGTGTGATCCAGATCTTTTTCCTGTATCTCAAACTGGCCTATTTTTATAAACCAATTTGAATTGTCAAAGTAAATATAAATAAACTTAGAAAGAAAGAACATTAGTTAGTTCATAGAAATAAAATAAAAAGAACATAAAGTATGATCACAATGGCCTTAACTCCCAAGACCACTAGCTATATTAAAAGATAAGATTTACTTTTTAGTTTTTTTATTGTTGTTGTTTTATTTGGAATTGTTGTCTGTAAGAGAAATACTTATATCCAAGTTACATTCATTATGGTCCTTATGTATTTGAGAGTTAGATTAAGGATCCTTTGGGTTAAGGTGGGAAATGCATTAAGGCATATATAGAAATATTTGGAATACAATTCCAGATATCTATAGGCTGGAATAAAAACCTTTCAACTATAAGTTACCAAATGGTCAAAGCCTGTCATGTCTGTATGACATAAGAGAAATATAGCTTATTATTCTAGTAGTCAATAATGGTGATTTCTTAGTACACATTATTAATAGAAATAAATATGGTTACCATATAGTGAATATACAGACTAACAATGAGACCTAGTAATACTACATGTATCTGAAACTGCATAGCAAAAGTATATATAAAAGAAAATTTGACCAAAAAAGCAAGAAGAAATTGAAATATAATTATAGCTAATTTTACAAATAGTCAAATAAATTATTATTTTTTAGAAAATTAAGAAATAAATGACCAAGGGAATGATAATGAATGTGAGGTATCAGTCATATTTAAAAATTAAACATTAGTTCAGGTTTGTGTACTTTCTTTCAAGAGATTTAGAGAAGAAACAAACTTAAATTTTTTTTAAAAAAATTTCAAAATCTCAAAGAGGCAAATAAAATTGAAAAAGAACAGGATTGAAAAGACCAATAGTTGGCTGCTTGTAAACAGCCTTTCCTGACCCCTCTCCAGTCACCTCATCAGCCTCATTGTCTCCTGCCCCAATCAAAACAAGGTACCACAACCACTGAACTCTTCTTAATGTCTTACTCTTAAAGATAAATAAATAGCCCCCAAATGACAGATATTTGAAGAAAAATTCTAATAAAAAAAGAGACCAAGACAAATTCTGAGGAAAAATTTTCAACATCAAACTATGTGAGGGTAAAACAAAGTCATTTCCAGACACACAAAGTCTCATGCAAACTCCTAGGCACCCTTTCTTTGGAAGGTATTGAGGAATGTGCTCCACTAAAATGCTGGAGTAAACCAAGAAAAGAAGATTCAGCATCACTGAGAGAGAATTCTTTGAGAAGGAATTCTCAAGGTGGTGTCAAATTGAATCCTAGTAAACAGTATACTAGGTTTCAAAAGCAACAGATCCTGAATGAAAAGGAAAGGTAAAAGGTGACAGTATAGATTTCCCTAGGACAGAAAAAATATAAAACTGCAGATTACCTTACAGATTTTATCATGTGGAACACTGCATTGAGAGTCACTTTATAGGAAAGAATCAGTAACAATTCAAAATATATAAAAAGGAAGCAAATGAAAATGTAAAATTATTAGCTCCAAAGAAACTTAGAAATTGTATTAGAAAGTCAATTATAGTATAAACTATATATACACACACTATATACATGTATGTTTTAGTATGTTTAAACTTTATATAGTATACATACACTCTATACAGTACATAAAATATAGTTTCTAGTATAATCTATATATTATAAACTATTTAGATGTATTTGAATAAATAATATAGTGTATATATAGTATAAACTATATACATAGTATATATAGTGTAACTGTATGATTATACATATATAGTATAAACTATATGTATATCACATATATACATTTTATATATATATATATGATTACATAATAGGTGTAATAAATCACTAAATAATGATTCAAGCAAAAATTGTGACTCTACTATTCTGGAAGGAATGGAATGGGGAAAGGGGTTGTAAGTCAAAATAAATAATGTCTAAAAACATTGACTCAAACAATAGCAGCATATGCGTAGTATTTTCATATGAGAAGTCAATACCTATCCTGGATAAATAGCTGAAGGTTTTGAAAATGGTTACCTCAGAAAGGCAGGAGCAGAGAGGCACTGTAGGGTGCAGAAATTAAGAGAATAATGGTTTTTGCCTAAGCCCCTTACCATTATTTGACTTTAAAACTGTGTGCTCAAATTACTTTGATGAAAAAAGAAAAATATTAACTTTTTATAAAATAATAGGTAGAGGAGGAAACAAGATGGCGGTGTAGGTAACAGCTGCACCCGCCGCCTCCCGCAGCCACATCAAAATTACAACTAAAATACAGAACCACCGTCACTCGGAGCCTCCTGAAGTCTGGCTGAACAGAAGCCCTGCAACCAGGGAGCTGAAGAGGCACCGAGACAGGGAGGACGGGCGGAGACGCGAGCGGATCGGAGCTGAATTGCGGAGACGCTGCCGCAGGCCCACACCCGGTGCCGTGGGTTAAACCCGGGAGGACATCTCGGCGGTGGAGCTTTCCTGGAGGAGTAAGGGGTCCCAGCCCCATATTGGGCCCCCAGCCCAGGGCTCCAGGGCCGGGAAGAGACGTCCCCACAACTTTGGGCTGTGAAACCAGCGGGGACGGTCTCTGAGGGTTGTGGAGACTGCGGGAGTCCTAGACTTTCCTCTTAAAGGGCCCAAACACAGATTCACTCAGATGCGCTCCCTCTGAGCCCAGCGCCGGGCAGAAGCTTGAAAGGACCTGGGACACTCAGGGAGGAACTAACCTGCCTGAAATTGGGCCAAGAGGTAGAAGGGCAGCTTTCTCCCAGGCAGAAGAGCTGGCAGAGGCCATTGTTCCTTTGGTGAGCCCTCCCCGCACAGAACCCTCAGGCAGGCGCCATATTTGAATCTCCAGCACCTGACACACCTTTGGCCCCGCCCCGGTGATTCCCGGAGGCCCCGCCCCTCCCCACCTGCAGCTCATCCGGGCCATTTCCAGGGGCTTTTCTGTGCAAGTGGCCTCTCGAGCCTTATGCTTAGGACTTTCCTAAAATCTCTCAAACAAGCAGCAGCATTCCCCATACATCTTGATAAGTGGTCGGGGGGTTAATTCCTCCCAGCAATGCCAACAGCAACCAAGGCTCAACTACAACAGTACAGTGCACACAGCCCACACAGGGGAACACCTAGAAGGCCCAGCTCAGGTGACTGGGGAGGCTGAGCCACTGGACCCTATAGGACACGTACTACACAAAGCCACTCTACAAATTCCAGGAGACATAGCAGCTCTACCTAATACATAGAAACAAACACCTGGAAGCAGCCAAAATGTGGAGGCAAAGAAACATGTCACAAAGGAAAGAACAAAAGAAATCTCTAGAAGAGGAATTAAATGAAATAGATCCAAGCAAACTAACAGATACAGAGTTCAGAATTTTGTTTATAAGGATGCTCAACCATATTAGTAAGAGTATTATGAAAACAACTGAGACCATCGATGACATAATAAAGTACCAATTTGAAATGAAGGCTACAGGAACTGAAATGAAGAATAAGTTACAGGGAATCAACAGTAGAGTAGAGGATGCTGAGAATCAAATCAGCAATTTGGAACATGAGGAAACAAAAAACACCCAACCAGGAGAGCAAAAAGAAAAAAGAATCCAGAAATATGAAGATAGTATAAGGAGCCTCTGGTGCAACTTCAAGTGGCCCAACATTCATATTATTGGGGTGCCAGAAGGAGAAGGAGAGAGAGCAAGAAATTGAAAACCTATTTGAAAAAATAATTACAGAAAACTTCCCCTACCTGGGGAAAAAAATAGACTTACAAGTCCAGGAAGCACAGAGGGTCCCAAACAAGAGGAACCCAAAGAGGCCCACAGCAAGACACATCATAATTAAAATGCCAAAGGTTAGACAAAGAGAGAATCTTAAAAGCAGTAAGAGAAAAGCAATTAGTTACCTACAAGGGAGCACCCATATGACTGTCAGCTGATTTCTCAACAGAAACTTTGCAGGCCAGAAGGGAGTGGCAAGAAATATTCGAAGTGATGAAAAACATGGAACTACAACCAAGATTGCTCTACTCAGCAAAGCTATCATTTAGAACTGATGGTCAGATAAGGAGCTTCACAGATAAGAAAAAGCTAAAGGAGTTCATCACCACCAGATCAACACTACAGGAAAAGTTGAAGGGTCTTCTTTAAGAAGAAGCTAATGAACAAAAGAATCTGAAAAACTAAATAGATCCAGAGACATTGACGCATGCAACAGATGATCATATTTCAGAGGAAAGGGGGAAGGGGGGTGGAGGGTGGGAAGAGACTAACCAAAGAAGTTATATGCATATATGCATAACCCATGGGTACAGTCAATAACGGGGTGAAGGCCTGGGGAGGGGTGGGAGCGAGGTGGAGGGGGTCAACTGGGGGGAAAAATGGGACACCTATAATACACTCAACAATAAAGATAAATTTAAAAAAATAATAATAATAGGTAGAAGGGAGAGAGAAAAGAATGAAGTTTTACACTTAAAATAGACATATACAAACTGTAGCATTATAAAAATATTTATACAACAATTGTTGAAGGTACTGCAACTCTAGAAAGCAACTGCTCCCAGCTTTTCAATTAATAAAAAACTCACTCTCATTTTTAATGTATTCAAGTTCAACCCAAGTGGTAATATTAAGTCCAAAAACAGTGGTTGGTGGTTGGTAGGAAGGAACCCTGGTCAATGAGGTTTTAGTTACAATTACTTCCTCACACCTTATTCCATATGCTTCATGATTCAACCGCACGTTCCCAAAGGGATTGAGGACCTAGGTCATATCTCCTACTGCTTTGGCAATTCTCACACTGCAGGATACACAATAAATAATCCAAAGTTTTAATTTCAGGGACAGGAGGGTTTATACAAAGCTATTTCATTGATGGGGATAGGAGATAAAAATTAGTATAGTATCTTATTCATAAGGATACAAGAAAAAAAGCCATTCATAAAATAGCATCATCATAAGCATTCCCAAGGATGAGTATGCATGATCTCTATCCAGTAATCCAGAAGCAAAACAAACCCTCTGTTACATAACTTTTATTTTACCTTTCTTAATCTTTGAGTAATTAACATTGAAAAAGTTGTTTTCTGGGCCACTCCACAGACAAATAGTTTCCCAGAAGAAAAAGACACACAAATAGGCCTGAGCATGTGATGGACTTGGAAAGCAATGAATCTTAACAAATTTGCAGTTGAATTATTGAACTGTTAAGACTGCAGAGTTAAACAAAAAAGATTTGGATGGATAAATGAGGTTTTGTTACCTTTGCTTCTTTGTTAATTTGTTTGTTGCAACTACTTGTTGCCATGAGCAAAGAAGTTATGACACTGCAATCCACACTGAATATTTTTATTTGGAAAATAAGGTTTCACTTACATAATTGAGGTTCAGCAACCACATGAACTGAGAGTGGGAGGTTTATACACACACCATAGATTTCTTTGCTAAGCTACTGAACTTGTTTATTTTTAGATGAACTACAAAATGGTGCTTCTTCAGTTTATAGATTCTTTTCACTGATTTATTCAATGAATATTTGCTGAGTCCCTACTTACTATGTGCTATGTACTACTCTGTACTATGTGCCCTAGGCTCTGAGCTAGGTGCTAAAAATACAGCAGTACAAAACAGAATTTACAATCTAGTGGGTTAGTTGGACTATTAAGCAATTAAATAAGCAATTATAATAGGATGATTTAAATGCTTGGAACACATATAATAGACACACTCAACATATCCTAGGGCTCAGGGTGGGGAGGGCTTAGTCAGGAAAGTTTCCTAAAGGAAGTGACATTGAGTGGAACTGGAGAGATGACTAGAAGTTGTCCATGCTAAGCAGAATGAAGATAGGCAGAAAGGTTGAGGAAGCCCAGCAGCCAAGGATAGTAATGAGGAGGCCACTGTCATAATGGAGGAAGAGACGATGGTGGCCTGGACTTAGATGATGACAGTGGAGTTAGAGAAAAAGAGATGGATCTGAGAGCTATTTAGGAGGTAGAATTGGTAGGATTTCACAACTTATTAGATGTGAGAGAAGAGGAAGAACAAGGAATGAAACCACTCTAGGTTTTTGGCTTGGACAACTGGGTGCATGGTAGGTACCATTCACTGAGCTAAGGGCACACAGGAAAGGCAGGTTGAGTAAAGAGATCATGAATTCAGTTCCAAAAATATTGACTTTGAGGTATATGGCAGACATTCAATTAGAAATTTCTGGTAGGAGAGAATCCTGCCTTATATCCCAGGTACCTGATCAGGAGTGCACACACACACACACACACACACACACACACACACACACTTATGACTTGGGTCTGGAATGTATCCTATTCCCCAACTTACTTTGAGACAGGTTTCCTAGCATAACCCTGCTTTGCCTGGTTCCTTCATCATTGCTATTCTGTAGTTTAAAGTCACCTCCTATGCCAGTGCCCCCACAAGAAGCTCCCTTTGGGCCTCCAGTGCTAGGTTAGAACTGGACTACATTTATCTTACTCCTGTTTGACCTTCATTCACCTTTTCTCTAGCTTCCTTATCCTAGCTCTTACTCTCCCGGGTTCCCAACATGTCTTAAGGTCAGGCTGTGTGGCACCTCCAATGGGATTCCAGGGCTAATAAGGAAGTTGGCAAGGCCTTGACTCTGAAGTCAAAATGTAAAAGAAGGCTCAAGTGCTATCACCTCCTTTGGTTAGCCTGTCTCTGTCGGTAATGAGCTGAGACTTGAATAATTCTTGACTGGCATAAAGGAAAGAACATTGAGCCAACCACAGCTCAGGTTTCCACTTGCCATTTAGGAATTCCATGGGTTTTGGCAAATTGCTTAAGTTCTGTCTGTCTTACTTTTCTTATCTGCAAAATGGGGATGATCACAGCCGTATTCTGTGTTTATGATGTTCTATACACTTTATGAATGACCTCGTGTAATCCTCACAACTTCACAAAGCAGGTTCTGTTATTAACAATACCTGATGAGCAACAGTTAAACCAGAGAGCCTTATTCCGGAGCCTGCTTCATTAACCACTGTGCTCTGCTGAGCTCATAGTACCTTCCCTTCTACTTTTAGGACGATAGAGAAGAACCTGAGGTATGAAATAATGTATGAGAAGCATAATATATTATTATTAATGGATCTAGAGTTTTAGTGTTGCACAATGAGAGGAGTTATAGAGGTGGATGATGGTGATGGTTGCACAACCATGTTAATAAACTTATTATTACTGAGTGATACACCTAAAATGGTTAGAATGGTAAGGTTTATGTTCTGTGTATTTACCACATTTAATATTTTTAATTTTTTGAAAAGAAAATATTTGGTAGATTATAAAGTGCCACACATATGCATACCATTAATGGTGTTTTTTTATTCTTTTTCATTTATAAAGCAGTGGGTTCCCCAGAAGAGTATTTTATGTGACTCACTTAATCCTCTTCTGAATATCTAGCATAAATGATAGAAAGAGGGAAGTCTAGTGCAAAATGGCAGTATCTGTACTTCCGCAGACCCAAGGGCAGAAGAGAAATGAGGAGAAAAAAGTGGGTCAAGGTTGGCTTTTACATAACAATCTGAAGGTTCCAATCCTGACTGCAAATGCATTCTCTGGCCACCCTCTGCACCGTCCAACTAAGAACAGAACATGCTTTCAAGAGTTAGAACCATCTTCCAAAGGAAAAACCAAAGCTGAGGCTAGAGAGATCACATCAGTGTAAGCTCTGGTTTTGAACCTGCTCACTCAGGTCCATTCTTCTTCAGGCTCAGGCTGAGAGTGGCTCCAAAGATTGCCAGAATCACTGTGAGTGATTCCCCGCAGTGTGTATATTCTCTGCCCTCACCTCTGCCACGATGGGTCCTTATGTCATTTATTGTACTTATGCCATTGTATTCCCTGCATGTCTTTCTTCTAAGAATAATTTTTTCATTATAGAAAATTCAGAAAATATAAAAATCAAATATTCTTGGCTAAGTGTTAGAAATTGGTCCAGTAACTCCAAAAACTTGTTTCCTGATTCTCTCTAGAGAACTAAAAAAGTGAAATTCAGTCTTACTTTTGGGGTGAATTAAGTTCTTAAGTTTTCCTTAAAGGTTTATTATCTGGCACTCTGATTGCATTCCTCCTTTAAAACAATGTCATGAAGGGCTATTAGGTTTCCAGATCAGCCAAAAAATCCTACTTAATGCATAATGGAGCTGGACTATAGCATGGGTAGAGCTATGCCACCAAGTCACCTGACACTAGGCATAAAGCAATGATTATTTCTAACTTTGACTTTACAAAGAGGGAAGAACTGGCTTTGTGAGATCTCCTCCCTCAAGTAGCACTGAAAGTACCCAAAGTTCTCATGTTGAAAGGAAGATGAAACTATCTGGGGACAGAAGTCTTTAGCGTATAAAGATCTCTGAATAATAACAAATTGGAGACCTGTTTGCTAGAATGTGTTCAAGAATGATCTCAGCATCTCCTATTTTATTAGTCAACAGCCAGTCATATTTATTAGAGAGCTATCTTCTATTTATTAACCAACATACTGGTGCTAGGAAGGAACATAAAAGTATTTCTGAAAGCAACAAATCCCGTGACTCCAGTAAACTTTCTCCTTTCTGGGCCTACAACAGTAGGCACAAAAGCACTGGAGACTAGTGAATGTACGAAGCAATACAGTTTAATAGAAAAACAATTTAAGTAATGCACTCTTTGCAATGGGTTGACTTACTAAAAGTTGGGAGTTTGTTTGCTAGTGCATTTCCTCTTTTAAAAACCCATTCAACAAATATTTGCCTCTACAGGTGTATTACAGGTAGCTTCCTCTACCTGCATTACTTTTCACTCCTTTCCCCTTTAAGTAGGTCCCTCCTGTTACTTCTTATCACAGAAATCTATCATAGGTTGGAAAAATATATTTATTTGTTTGATCCTTGCTCCCTGCCAGTCTTCTCCTGACTTCACTAGTCTGAAACCTCTTGAGGGCTGGGATTACAGTTGTATACCTAGGGGAAGAGGGGGAAGTTATTTTGTTTTGTTTTAGCATGAGGTCACAGCTCTGATTTTTTTTTTTTTTTCTGAATAGACAAAGTAAAGAGAAAAAAATAAGTGCCAAATTATTTAATTAATTCTGATGAATCAGTATCAGAGTTCCTTGGTGGGGGGGGGGGGGGGCGGTCCTCAAGTAAAGGGAAGGAGGCCTTCCACGGAAGTGGGTAGGAGACAGAGGAGGCCTTACCAGGTTTTCTAGGCAGCTCTTTGGGACCTGTTGGATGTATGAGCTCTGTACTACATTGCTTCCCCGCCTTCATCTCTCCAAAAGCAGTTTGGAGAAGCCTTTTCCAAACCTTGAGCTTTTCTCTAGATCCTGAGATACCCAAATAACAATGAAAATCTGCTCTAGATGTTGACCTCTTGTCCAAACACTTTCAGTGCTTGACGCTTAACACTACCCCCACTGCAATGAATCCACTATAGCAACTCAAGATGAAAGACCTGATCCCTTTCCCTACCAACCCTCAAACCCCATGTTTTCTCTTTGATATATAAATGCAGTAGATTGTCCCAAATTCAATAGATGCTTGTGCATTGTCCAGAACGCCTTCCTTTACACGCTCCCTGGCGATCTAGTGTGGAAGAAACAGCCAGCCTTGGCTGACAGCTTGGTCAGCATTACAAGGCACATGAGGCAGGAAGAAGCACTGCCAAGATTTCATTTCTGTTTTTGCTGGTCTCTACTGTGGTTTCCAATGAAAAGAACAGTTTTAAGAAGGTAAATTTGGCAGGCCCACACTGTGTCAATGGGCTACTTTCAGCTTTGAGGGGCACAGCTTTTTTTCTTTTTCTTGGGGTATAGTCCTCTGGAAGGCTGGAATTTATTTCTGGCATAGTACTTCACTAGAATCAGTTGTGCATGTTTAAAATTGTGCTTTTAATGTTATTTTAAGTACCTATTTTATAATTTCAATAAACTACTCTCAAGCATGATGTAATGCTGATTAATGACACTTCTCTGGTACACCAAGAGCTCTCAGTTCTGCCTTGTGCCTTGGTGCTCACCTGAGGCATCCCATTAATCATTGTTATGCCATAGTCTGTCCTATCCTATTGCTTAATTACCATTTCTGTTACTCATTCATCTACTCTATTAATCCCCAAAGAACAAATTCATCAAAACCTGAGACCCTGAAGCCACGGTGTTCCTCGTCTTGCCAGAACCTAGCCCTAGAAGCAGCTTATCCATAAAAGATGGAAGGATCCCAAGTCTCTTGATCCTCAAAATTAAAAAACCACCCTAACCTTAACACATATTGTCTACACAAGGGAATCTTGTTCATCTTTCTTTACAGACCTAAAATTTACCCACCTTTCAAGGTTCAGCTAAATTCTTTCATCCACCAGGAATTCCTCCTTAGTTATAGCTTTTATTGCCAATATCACAATCTACATTACTCAATTTTGTTATTTACTCTGTTCTTTGTGGTTTTGTATATGAATATTAATTCAGCTGAACTGTTAATTTCCTTAGGATAGGCTTCATGTTTAATGCTCTTTAATAATAATGAAGAATAAGAATTATAAATAAATAATAGCTATTGACTACTTATGTATCAAGTACTATGCTTAGTGGTTTACATAGATTATCTCAATTAATTATATCAACAATACTTTTATTGTCATCTTCACTTTACAGAGGTGAAATTGCCCATGTACACACAGCTAATAGGACAGGTATAGAAACCCAGGCAGACTGAGTCCAAAATCCAAGTGCTAGACTACTAAGCAGCACTACCTCTTCTCATAACCTTCACAGTGCCTGGCAGTGTACTAGGCACATTATTAATTAGCTTAATTGCTTAAATAATTAGCTTGGATGAAAAGCCCTACTGTTCAGAATGGAAAGAAGAAAAAAATGTGGGTCCAGATTATAAGGACAAGAGAGAGGACGAATCTACACCTGAAATACCAAAAGTGATTGCAGGTATTTTGAGTGAGAAAAAAGTATTCAAGAAGTCAGAAGTCTATGTTCTACAGAAGACATTTTCATATAAAAATAAGATTTTGAAATTTAATAAGAGATAGTGAAGCCATAATATAGTTTCATGATATAAAACTCTGTTTTAGAAGACATTATAGTGACTGAACCAATAAACTAGAATCATACATGTTTCTAGTCACTTCACTGAATCATACCCAATGTTTCCTAACCCTTTCCTGTGACGTAGTCAAGAGGAATCATACTTGCTATCTCTCTTAATGGGGAACTAAGGGCAAAAAACTAGGTGTCTGTTCTCTCCTACCAAAATCTGTACCATAAGATGTACCACAATAGACACGGATTTCTAGACATAACTTAAATTATTTTCCAATATGAGAATCATCAGAAATAACCCTTGGCACTTCAGAATATTTATAAGACAAATATATCATTTAATCACAGAGGATAATTGGACACAAGGCATTTTAAGTTACTAAACCTGTTATGCAAGGTGTCTTACTGGTAGGCAAAGCAAATTACATAGCTGTTGGAATAGGCTTCTTGTTAGAAGGCTTCAATTTCATTAAAACAACTCTTATCCCATTTTTGTGCATATATTTACATGTATACGTGCATAAGAAAAAATTTTCACCAAGGTGTTTGTAGTTATCTTTGGGAGATGGAATTTGGGATGTATTTATCTATACCATTTTAATTTTTGTAATGATTGTGTGTAGATTTTTACAAAAACAGTACATCTCTTTAACTTTGTATCTTTGGCTTAGAAGGTGGTTGAGACTATTTAAAGAACACCTGGTGGAGACCAGGAATGCATGAGGCCAGCATCAGTCACATATGCTTTACTATAAAGATTGAGAAAATGGGTTTTGTCAGTGAACAAGACAACTTTCACTACTGGGACTGAGCTAAGGGTGAAAATACCACCCAACATGAGAAAGAACCCACCATGCTGGGTCCAGGAACACCAACAATTAGCCTTGACAATTTCATATTACTATGTAAGCCTGGAAACTGACATTGTCAGAAAAAATGAAGTGACCATATTCAAACTTTAATTCAGATTCCAATACTCTTTCCAAAATCAATGGATTTTGAAAATGAGAGACTGTGAAGCCAGAGAGTACACCCTAAGTGAGTACCAGAGCAGCATTTTCACCATCTCCTTCCTCAGTTCAACACATTTTCCTCTGTTTGGTAGATATAACAGTTGTCTGCACATGCTCACGACAGGAGGGCTAATTATTCACATAATCACTCAGTGTTTTGGTTTTATCTTGCTCCTTCCATATGTGAGTTTTTTTCTTAGCTATTGTCTTCAGAGCTAAATTAGACATCAGGAGAGAGCAGATTTGCCTAGGATTCTTCACACTGGCTATAGGAGTACTACTACTTTTCCTTGACACCTTAGGAAAAGAGTTTGCAACCTCTCTAGGAGTAAGAATGAGGAAAAGGAAACCAAAGGGAAAACTTCAATTCCGCAAACAATTGCTGTAGACCTAACAAGGGCAAAGCATAGTTAGCACCTTTTTGTAGCACCATCCTACAATCCTTTCCAAACATCATCATAAGGTCTTCAGGACACTCTGGTAAGGTAAATAATTAGCAAATGCCATGAGGATCCACAAGTAGCAAAGTTAATAAAGACAAAATTTGTCCTGAATATTTGAGGATTTGTGGAAAACTGAGGCCTCCTATCTCCCAGATTTATATTCCATCCACTTTGGAAAACTTCCTCCAATTCCAGTTCTTACTCCCAAATCCATCCCAGCAGCCATTTATTCCTAGTGACTCTTGACCCTGACAGAATTAGAGAACTGCTGGAAAAACTTCTAAACATTTGCCTCGTGTTCATAAAAACTCATTTAGAAGACTGATTCTAAATGCAGGGAGACTTTGCTGGTAACGTCTACTTTGTTTAAATTATTATTCAATGCTCCCATTTTCCATAAACTTTTCTTGAACATTCTATAATTACTCTAGCTACAAAACAGCCTTGGATTAGCTAACTTGTGCCATCTAAAGGCTATAGTGAGAACCTCTTTGACCAAAAAATTAATTTTTTTTTTAATAAATAATATTCGTATCAGGATCTTTACAAAATGAATTCAATAAAACTGTTCTGTGTGAGGCTAAAATATAAAGCAGATAATAATGGGAAGATAATGGGCAGATATTATTGATATTATTTCAAATTAAAATAAAGGATAAAATCAAGAAACCTCCGAGATATAGTCTTAGCTCTGTTGCCAACAGGCTGTGAGACCAAGTTATTTAACCTCTCTGGACCTCATATTCTCATCTGTAAGCAGAAGAGTTGAACATGACTTCAAAAAACTTTGACAATATAACTTTTTAATTTTATGAAATGAAAAACTTTATAAATATTTATATGAAAGTCAAGAAAATGAGTAGATTTAAAGAAGGGTTAATGAATTAAGAGGGAAGTAAAATAGGTCGGAGGATTTCAACTATTCCTCTTTTTTCTGGACATACAGAAGTGTGCATTTCCCAGGCTCCCTCATAGTTAGGTTTTGACCATGTAACTGAGTTCAGTCAAAGGAATGTTAGCAGGAGGATAGATGACACTTCCATTTCTAGCCAATAAACACCTAGTGAGTGTAACACCCATAATACTCTCTGCCAGCCTGATGCAGACGTGTGTGACTACGTTGAGAAGAACTAAGTGTCTGAATTACCACTCAAAGTGGAACCACCTATTTCCCAGAAATACTCATTTGGGCTTTTACATGAGCAAGAAACAAACTTATTTCATGTTTTAGCCATTAAATATCTTGGTGGCTTTTTACCAGTTAGCTATAATTTACCTAATACAACAATAATTTTTCATTCAAAGTGACCAAGAACGAATTTGTGTTTATTCTTTCTGAGATCCCCTAAAAAAATACCAGATCAAAAATTATGTGAGATAAGTAACTTTCTAATCTTACTTGCGCCATGAACTTAAAGAAGAATGCAAACCTCTGTTGTTACTTCAACAACAACAGAGAGAGAGAGAGAGAGAGAGAAGAAGAAGGAGAAGGAGAAGGAGAAGGAGAAGGAGAAGGAGAAGGAGAAGGAGAAGGAGAAGGAGAAGGAGAAGAAGGAGAAGAAGGGAAGAAGAAGAGAAGGAAGGAAGGAAGGAAGGAAGGAAGGAAGGAAGGAAGGAAGGAAGGAAGGAAGGAAGGGGGAGAGGAGGGAAGGGAAGGGAAGGGAAGGGAAGGGAGGGGAGGGGAGGGGAGGGGAGGGGAGGGGAGGGGAGGGGAGGGGAGGGGAGGGGAGGGGAGGGGAGGGGAGGGGAGGGGAGGGGAGGGGAGGACCATGAGCCATGATAAATAGAATGACATCATCAAAGCTAAAAGAAAGGTAGAGACCACTTCCAAAGGTAGCCCTGAAATGGCTCAGTACCTAATGCAATATCTTTTTTTGCACATAGCTGGTGTTCAGTTTCTTGAATGAAATGATGAATGAATGAATGTTCCACAAATCTAATCATTTCTGAAGTGGAATGTGAAAAGAGAATATATTATCCATACCATAGGATGGCTAGATTTAATTCATTCATGACCAGACTATCATTAGCAATGTCTGCAGTGCAAGAGAGAAATTCTAATAATAATGTCTACTCTGTTCACCAAGATGAAATATTTGGACATTCATTCAATAGACTCAGCCTAGGCTTCTACCATGAGCCAGGCTCTCTGTTCTACCCCCGAGAGGTGCATGTCCTCTATCTCCAGCGTAGTTCCCCACTCAAGACCTGAAGATTATCCATGAAACCTCAGCAGGCTCCCAGCCTCCTATGGCCTTTTCAGTACTGTCACCCTCATTCACATACTAGGACTAACACAATTATTAAGAGCACAGTCTCTGGAGTACAAACTCCTGGGTGAGAACCTGTCTCTGAAATTTTTAATCTTGGAAGCTTGGGAAAGTTACTTAAGCTCTCATCCTCTATAAATGGGAGTACTAACAATACCCATTCCTCCAGCTGTTATGAGGATTCATTAAGGAAACTCCACATTTAGCACACTGTTTGACATGCACTCAATTAACTCTCAATAAATTTTAGATATTATTATTTCTTTCCTTAAGGACATAAGGTGTTAACATGGCATGGCAGGCACCAGTGGAAAGAACATGAGACAGCAAGTCAAAATTCCTAGGTTGTAGGTGCAGTTCTTTGCTTAAGTAGGTATGTTAACATGAGCATGTCACTTAAAATCTGAGTCTCAATGCTCTTATCTCTCAAGTGAGAGGGATGGCCAGATGATTTGTATTTTCCCTTCCTACTCTATGATTCTATGTCTTATATCTTATTCAGGTTTCTGTAACCTAATGCTCAATACTTTGTTGTGCACATAAAGTACAGACAGACAATTCCATAACCTCCCTCTGACACCTACTCCAATTATTTTAAGACATAAGGGTTCACTCCTGGCATCTTTGCCATCTGGTAAAGTGTGTAACAGGAAAGGCAGGTGGAGCCAAACAGGACTCAGATGCCCTATCAAACACCCTGAGGGCAGATGTTATGGCCGAGGCCAAGAGTGTGGGATCCATAGGCACATCTGCAGAGAACATCAATAACTCACAGAGGCTGTCACATTTATCTCCTAGCAAAGCACCTCAGGGATAAATAGCAGAATTCCAAGCACAGAAGGCAGTCAAGAAATATCTATTGCTTTGTTTATTTATGTAGAACACTCATTTCATAATCCTAAAGGGCTAAATATGAAGACAAAGAAATAATAAAGTATGTTTCTTGCTTCAATAAGAGATTCTATGTTTTGATTACTTGGGCCAGCATATAGTAGATTCTCAACCTATGTATGTTTGATGAATAATTCATTCTGGATCTTCCAGTTCTGTAGTTCAGGAATGCAGGCTGCTGGAATCTTATAAATTAACATTTATTTATAATTTCTCCTAATGTGGTAAATCATTATAACAATGCTTCCCAAGGAGTCACTTCCTCCTGTGCTTATGCCTCTTTTGCAATATGATATTGTTGGTTCTCCAATAAAAAGGTGGTGGCTCTTTTTTCTCCCTTTGAATCTGGGCTGGCCCCGTGACTTGCTTTGACCTTTGGGATATGACAGAAGTGACATTTTGAAAGTTCCAGAGCTTAGATATCAATATTTTGTTGTGCCTTACATGTTTGCTCTCTTAGGACTCAGCCACCATGGAAATGAGCTTGGGTTTGAATACTGATATGAGACAATGTGAAGAAAGATATTCCAGCTTTCCAACTATCCCTGCCAAGGTCCCCAACATGAAGATGAGACCGTCTAGACTCTCCTGCTCCAACAGACCTACCATGAGGGGGTCTGAGTAAGACCAGGAGAAGAACTGCCCAGCCAGCCCACAGAATCATGAGAAACAGTAAATTGTCATTGTTTTAAAACACTGAGTTTGGGGGTGGTTTGTTATGCAACAATACACAGTTGATAGAAAACTATTTCTGGACCAGAATCAGGATAGTCACACAATAAGTAGTTCCATAAAACTCCTTATTTGAATGAACATATTATTCATGAAAATGAGATTATGTCAGCAATTCTGTCAGAGGGAGAAAGGAAAAGAAGAGAGAGAAAAAATTAAATATTATATACTATAAATGTTAAAACCCTAGATTTTGTCAATATGGAAATTATGCAGGAAATGCAATGCAGAAATCGAATAATACATTAAAATCTATTTATTGGTTTGGGACCCTGCAGAAAAAGTTTCCAAACAGTAAGTGCTGTTTTAGAATTAATTAATTAATTAATTATTTATTAACTTTCATTCATTGCATTAGTTATCCATTTCTGCATACCAAATTACCCAAAAGCTTAGTGGTTAAAAGAACAACAGAGCAAAGCAGCTGTGATTTAATATAGGAGGACATTACACAAAGCATGGATTTTTGGATCCTCTTGGAGGCTGGCTTCCACAACCCTGTTGCCAAAAAAATTGAGAGCTTATACTAAAAGTACATATGCAATAAGATTATGAAAAATAATGCTAGGAAGTGAAACAAGAAACCATAAAGAAGCAAGAAGGGAGCTAATTCTGTCTGAGCCTTTGGGTAAGATATTTATTACAAGTCCACAATCCCTTAACAGAAACCCTTGAGGCCAGATATGTTTCGAAATTCAGATTTTTATTTTTATTTTAGAAAGGTAAGGAGGTCCATACACCAGATATGACACATGTCCTCTAGTATTGTGTGAGAAACAACCTAAAATCAACCACACTGTTATATATGCAGCAAAATGTATGAATTTTCAAAGTGGGATGAAGATTTTAAATAGTCTCATATCTATTTAGGTCGGGTTTTAACATCAATTTTTTTCTTAAGTCTGAGTCTTTAGAGTGTTTTGGCTTTCATAATTGTGGGGAAGGGATTGTGAGCCTGTAGAAGTTGCAAATTCACAGGATCAGAACCTGTAGCTATATATTCCCCTAGATTTTATGCATCCATCCCTGTTTCCAGGCCATCATGCAACTCCCTCATACTGCTGATCAAATGTGTCCCACAAGCTCAGATTGTCAGAGCTGCCTCCTAATGACCTTTTTTCTGCCTTGGATTCCAATTCAGGGGCTAGGCTTTCAAACTTGCCCAGTTAATCCCCTAGCCTCTATTTTCAGGTTTATAGCTACCATTTGAGCACTGCCAGCTCAAAGGAACTCTTGCATAGCCTAGAAAGTAGGCTAGTTATCACATTTGAACCATAGGTTTAGCTGTTCCCTGACAAGGCAAAAAAAGCATAGATGTTGTTTGAGAGAAACCATTATTTTCCTTATGTCAGATTCTGATAGAAATGTAATCAAATGTACTATCAAAAAGGATATACTTCTAATCTAACAGTGGAAGCATCCAAAGCAAGATACAACACCCCTAGAGGCCACAAAGTAAAATATTTTTAGTTTGTCTAAAATGAAAATATGAAATTTCTAAACAGAGTTAAAAGACAAGTGATGAACTGGGTGGAAATTTTGCAACACATAAAACAGAAAGGATTAATGAGAGTTCCTACAAATTATAACAACAACAAAAAAGGAAAATGAATAGGAAATTCATAGAAAAATATATTTAAATGCCTAAAAATATATGAAAAGACTCCTGACATCACTAAGAATAAAGAAAATAGAATTTTAAAAAGTGAGACATGATTTTTTTTATCCACCAGATCAGCAATAATTAATACTGAGTTTTTACAAGGATATAGAAAATAGCACTGTCATGCATTATTAGTTGAAGTAAAAATGGTACAACCTTTGCAAAGGATAATTTGGCAATATCTGTCCCAATGTTAAATGCAAATATCCTTTAACCATGGATTCACTTCTAGAATTCAATTGGCACACACGAGCAAAGAATGAGCAGTAGAATTTTTCACTGCAGCAGTGCTTGAAATTGTGAAAAATCCAAACAACCTGTCAATTAATAGATAACTATTTGGTTGTGTGTGTTTTTTAAATTATAGCATAGATCAAGAGTTTGCCATCTGTAAGACCCTGGGCCACATGCAGTCTCAGCCTATTTTTGTGCTGCTTGCAAGCTAAAAATGGTTTTTACAGTTTTAGAGGACTGAGGAGAAAGCAGAAAAAGATAGGGGGGAAAAGAATGTGCAACAGAGACCTTACATGACCTGGAAAGCCTGAAGGATTTACTATCTGGCTTTTGCAGGAATAGTTTGATATTAACCAAATTGTAGAACACTAATCAGACCATGAAGATGAAGATAAAATAAAGGGGAACGTGGTTAGAGCCAAGCAGTGAAACTGACAAATGTATCCTATTCTTATCCCTCAGGCCTCTGTACCAATACCCAATAGTACACTCACACACATATTAATTTACAGTGGCTGTCCACATCGATCACTATCACTGGCAAGTGGTTACCCACTTCTCTCAACTAACCAACTTTAATATCACAAAATCATAGCCTCACAGGATCCAAAAATTCATCTAAGTCTTAATCCAATGCATGGATCCCTCCACGGCTTCCCTGACTCGTGCCTGTCAGGAATTTGCAGTGATGACGACCATTCTAGCACAAAGCAACACTGAGTGTTGGCGTGGCACATACATACACCACGTATAATCAGAGACTTGCAAATCGTTTTCACATTTTAGTTTATTGAATGATAAATAAGATAGCAGGCCCTAAACACCTGAAATGAAAATAGTGGCTGCTGAAGGAACTTTTGTTGAAAAGCAATAAACAACCTGGTTCTGAAACCAGAGGATTTATCCAAGTGTTCTGGATGTGGTGATCTGGGGCCAGCAGCTGCAATGCAGATGTTTTAACATCTGTTAGAGAGAACTGTTATGCAACAGCCTTTTCCTTCAGAAAGCTTTAGTTATCGTTTTAGATTGAACACAGTAGTTAATTTAGAAAGCCAGAGGAGAGATCATTCCCTGGTTGTGGAATGAAAAACCAAGTGCTCCTACAGAAAAGAGACATCTCCAAAATCAGAACTTGCTTTGGTATTTTGCAGTAGGAAGATCACTGTACTCAGAAGTGGTTCTACTCTCTCCTTCCTCTCGGTGACACCCCTCTGTGACCTTGGGCAAATTGTATAGCCTCTCAGTTTCTGTCTTACTTATAAAATAGGAATCAAACCTAGCCTGCCCAAAAGTAGGACTGAGCCAGATCTCTTCATGAGGACTTGTCTAGCAATAAGACCTGTGATACTGGATTGGCTCCATAAGTTATGACACTTTTTGCTTTCTTGCCACAGAAGAGCAGTCATTTATATTCTTTCCTTGTTTCAGTTCCATAACACCCTAATCAAGGGAGAAGACATGGGTAATGCTGACTATCCATGTCTTCTTCATTCATGCAATTGTGAATTTTAATGGTAACCACTTTCCACCAAGAGTAGATGATTAAGTAATGTGAGTGGCAGTGGGAAAATCCTAAATTGTGTTCTTTCTACCCCACAATAAAACCAGGACTGACTTTTTTATTCAGTAATAACACCATGCCTGTAAATAGTGCTTTACAACTGACAAAGTCCAGGCAAAGCCAGCAGCTGTATCTCTAATTTCGCACATGAAAACTAGGGCTAGCTCTAGAACCCAGATCTCTGACACCTGGGAGAGCTCTCTCTCCATTATCTTCACCTCCAGACTTCAATTAAATAATCCTGGACTGTGTGAATAAGAATATAAAGACTTTTCAGGACGGGAGACCTGAAAAGAGCATAAACCTTAGGGAAAGACAGACCAGGTATTGAATCCTGGTTTCCCCACTCTCAGTTACCTTAAATGCTTCTAATTATGAGTGGGTTTTAAATGGGTTTTATTTATCATATGATTATAATACCTCCCTTATGTGGTAGTTAGCAGAATTAAATAAAATGACATATGTAAAGTGTAGGTAGATAGTGGACTCTCAATCAATGCTAAATCCCTTAATCTCAGGATTCAAGAAATTCTCCCATATGTTGACCTTAAATCTTTCCTGCTACATTTTATCCTGTAGTTCTTCTCACACTGTGGAAGATTAGATGATAGATAGATAGATAGATAGATAGATAGATAGATAGATAGATAGATAGATAGATGATAGATAGATAGATAGATAGATAGATAGATAGATAGATAGATAGATAGATAGATAGATGATAGATGATTGATTAGATGATAGATAGATGATAGATAGATATAGATAGATAGATAGATAGATAGATAGATAGATAGATAGATGATAGATAGATAGATAGATAGATAGATAGATAGATAGATAGATGATAGATATAGATAGATGATAGATTTTTATACATATATAAAATCTTCAGTGCCTCCATGCACTGTAAATTTTAGACTGTGAAAAGGAGAAAATCCAAATATGAAGCCTACATCAAGTTAATATTTTTTATCGTTAGCTTAGTGTAGACAGAATGGTACTACCATATAACTATTACAGAAAAATTTTCTCTCAAACACCAACATTATGGTAACCTCATTCTATCACATCAGTTGTCCCACCCAAGTATCATGAATACACAGTGAGAGAAGTCCATTTCTGCAGCTGCAATAAAAGATTTTACTCTGAATGACCAAGAGACAAAGAGAAGTGACCTGAATCATTTGTTTTAATAGGAAAATAAGGTCTTGTTTGTTCTTATATTTGTAGCAGAATAAAAATGGTAGGATTCTAACACAGGCAAAATACTACCCATTACATTATGTATAACATTGCTTTAAGTCTGAAAACATGGAATTGATTCATCTTCCCAGCTTTCCCATAATAGTGGCCATTTAAAAAGAAAAAAAAACACTGGATTTGATTCTCACAAAATAATTTTCTTAAAAGCCTTGCAAAAGATACTAAGGGTTTTCAAGGCCGGGCATGACTTCTTAAAAGCAAAATGATTTTGCAAAGGCCAAGTCTGATTTTGTTGAAACTACCACAGCCAAAAGAAAATTCTACCAATCTTTCAGGAATTAAAGCAGCAGCATAGCAGCATACCAACCAAGTGGCAAGGCTACAGTAAACCTACTTACATTGAGAAAATAATGACAGTTCAGAGTTAAGCTTTATCCCCAAACAGAGACTCATTAAGCACATAGTGTACTAACCGCAGTGTACCCTAAGGGGATAAATTCAGAACTCTTGGCATATGAGATGTGAGAGCTGGAGCAACTCTGAACTTCTTTTATAAAGGCATGAAAAACATGAGAAGCATGTCTCTGAACCTGAGCCAACTCATAAGGCTGCCATGCCCTCCTGTTTTGGCAAGAAAATGAAAAACGCTTAAACTCCAACTGGTTATCTGTCCTCATCATGTTATTCTAATCTGTAATATTCTGAAGTTAGAAAATTAAAGGTAAAGCTTAAGAAAATGTGATTAGTCACTCTGGGTAAGAAAGACCCTATACCTAAATCTAAGTTCACATTGTCAATTATTTATCATTAATTTTATTTCTCTTACCTCACCTAGCAATAATCTTCAGCAGATACTATAGATGTATTTGCAAAAAAGAAAAAAAAAATGATTTCATAGTCTGCTTTGAGGGAATATACTGTGTTTGAGAAACAAAGGATGAAAGACAACAATGCTTGTTGGGGAGGGGGGAGGGTGGAAAAAGTAAGAGGGTAATACAAAGATATTGAAAAACTAGGATAAAGTGAGTGATGAACTCGTACAGTGGTGAAATCCATAAAGCAGGATGAGGATGTACACATGAGGAAAAAAATAGAAAATGGAAGAAAGGGGAAAGCAAGAAGTAGACATAAGTAAAGAAAGATAATTATGAAGAAAGTTAAATTGTTGTAATTAGCTAGTTATTAATAATAGGAAAGGAGCAAAGGGAAGGCCAAACATAATAAGCATGGTCATTTGGGCAGCTTCACCAGGAAGCTACAATTTCATGCTCCTCAGGGAACCACCATCCCATTCCCTGCAGATCACTGGGGGAAGGGGTCCAACGAAGGGGAGATAGATGCTTGCGCACTGTTGGAATGATGTAGGGAAGGTGCTTGCTGTCAGTCAAACCTCAGGACAGAGATCATACGCCAGAAAGGGTGAGCCATTGCAAGCCCTCGAAAATTTGGGAATACATAATCCCCGTAACAAAGGAGATCAAGCCCTCTTATTACTCTAGGTTTTTGGCTCATGAGGCTCTCTTGTTCCTGCTTCTTTGCATTCACCTGTGTTTCCTCCATGGCCACATGGCCCTTCAAACCCCACATGCAATGGACAGATGGACTGCAGCGGGGAACACAAACTAAGCTAACCTGATGCTGTATTGGACTATTCCAACATGGAACTCAAACTCTGGACATTGGCTCTGATTTTAGCTCTGCTGAAGTCCCAGCTACACTTTTTCTTTGGGGGGGGGGGGGGCAGAGGGACGAAGGGAAATGGGACCTTGGAAACTCAGGGATTTAATTCCATAGAAATAAAGCTTTCTATGATATCTCATCCTCCCGTGTGTCTTGGAAAATTCTATTTCTTGGGATATTGCAAGAATTCCACTCTCACTAGCAACAGGTGAGGACCTCTCCTCTCTGGTAATAAAAGGAGGAAAAAATAGAAAGGGGCATAGTAAAGCAGGTCAGAGGAAGTAAGAACAGTCATTCACAGGGCAAGAAGAACACACTTGTGACTATCTCAAAAAGCCCCTGGGTAACGGGGTAAGATGATCTTGGAAAATGTTTGCTTCTGAAATGTTTTACATTTGCATTGTTTAGTCCTGTGTTAACTGTGGAGTATTTTTAACTGTATACTAGGCAGTGGAAGTCAGACCTTTTAAACTATTGATGTACAATTATGCCTCAGAATTTTTTCCCCACTGACTGTATAAGAAAGTGGACAAAGTCAATATAAAGGTACACTGGTAGATAAATATGATGTGCATTAAAGAGTTCTGTGTGGGGTAAATGTGCATGAAGGGACACAGAAATACCTAAGAAACCCCTTAGAGAAATATAAGAAATTTCAAATAGAGAATATAGTCTAAGTGTCAAGCAAGCTTAGTATGTTGACCTTATGCATGACAGGTGCAAAACTAGTACCTGAGTAATTCTTTACAGTGTAATTCTTTCAGTCGTACAATTATCTAAAGCTAGCTTAGTCATAAAAGTTCTAAACAGGTAAATTCAGAGACTGCAACCAGCAAGGTCAATAGTTAAGAACATATTATAACTTCTCATAATGTTCTCCCAAAGCGAATTTTGAAGCCAATTTTCCTATTTAACTTCTAAAACCCTGGGCTAGGCAGAATTTTAGCCTCTATGACCTTTGTTCCCTGGTATTACTCCTATGGTTATGTTATATTGCATGGTAAAAGGATGTTGCAGATGTAATTAAGGTTACAAATCATCTGACCTTAATATAGGGAGATTATTTTGGATTATCCAAGTGGACCCAATCTAATCACATGAGCCGTTAAAAGGAGAAGAGGGATCCAGAGAGATGTGGCAGAAGAGGATGCCAAATGGATTCAAAGAACGAAAACAACCTGATGTACCATTGCTGGCTTGAAGGTGGAGGGTCATATGGAAGACATGAAAATAATTTTGTGTTTTAAAATGTAGGTTTGATTATTATTAAGATAGGGTGAGATCAGCAAATCAAGAGACAATTGCCATCAAAAAGATAGTTTGTTACAGTTGCCAAGAGGAGGGGCACACCACACTATACAAGGCACCAAGGCTGGTTAGGAGGCAGAAGAAGCCAGGGGAAAATGTGGGCAGTTGCTTTTATTGTGATTTCTGTGGGAAGGAATGGCCAAGGCAGAGCAAACGAGTTTAGGATTGATCAGTTTGAATAATTTATGTAGACTCAGAGCCTAGGGGTTGTCCTTAGTTGCCTAGTACCTGGCCCTGAGGTGATTAGGACCAGGGCTCTGGATTACTTAGTTTGCATATGAAAGGTACATGTGCACGTAAGTCATTTACTATCTCTCGAAATTGGCAGAGCCCAGCCAGGCGTTGCTCAGGGGTTGAGCGTTGGCCTAGGATCCAAGCGATTGGCGTTGATTCCCGGTCAGGGCACAGGCCCGAGTTGCGGGCTAGATCCCCAGTCGGGGGCGTGCAGGAGGCAGCCGATCAACGACTCTCTTATCATTGATATTTCTATTTTTCTCTCTCCCTCTTCTTTCCTCTCTCTGAAATCAATAAAGATATACTTAAAAAAAAAAGAAAAAGAAAGAAAGAAAGAAATTGGCCCAGATGGGCAGTCTCTCCTGAGTCAGCAAGGTCCCAGATGTCAAAGCAACAGAAATACAGAAATTAAAAGGCATAATTAATGCAGCTTAAATAGGATTCTTCCCAATAACAGCCCAAAAGGAATGCAGCCATGCCTACACCTTGATTTTGGCTTTGTGAGACCCTGAGTAGAGAATCCAGCTATGCTAGCCATTGTCACCCTTTTTCATCTCATGGCACACATAAACTAATTACTAAGATTCTGCACCACACCAAAAAATATATTTTTCCTGACCTGACCAAAAAAAAGGTATAATTTTTGTTCAATCACACCAGGCAACCACTGTTGTCATTTTTTATTTGGCAATCTAAGGGGAAAGAGGTCAGTCAGTGCCCCTGACTAAATAAATATTACTGTTGTAAAAAATTTTGCGGCACACCGGTTGAAAATCGCTAAGCTATGCCATGATAGACTTTAGTTCTACAGATCTATTAGATAACAAATGTATGTTGTAATCTGCTACATTTATGGCAATTTGTTACAGCAGCAAGAGAAACTAATACATATGCCAAAATCCTCCTTGGTGGCATGTTTCTAATTAATTCTCTGGGCATGTTATATTCTGCAGAACATTCTACCACATTCACAATTACAATCATACGGAAAAAGGTTAATTAGACAAGCTGTCTTCAATGACTATTTTTGGCAGGTTTCCACCAAGCTCAATATAATGTGAAATTTTTAATGTTGTCCACCATTAGGGCATGTAGGAAAATTAAATCAAGATGTGCTTAGGAAATTAGTTTGAGTTTCTGGAACTGAAATTCTTAAAACTTTAAAGCATTTTAAGGCTGTGTGAGACAAATTAAGTACTAATAACTGCAGCAGGTACTATCCATCCCTATTAGGCAAATAACCGTGTGTGTGTGTGTGTGTGTGTGTGTGTGTGTGTGTGTGTGCGCATGTGTGTGTGTGTATGTATATGTATATATTTGGCCACAACTTCAGATCAAAATAATGTTGTAATTTCATGCTTTGAGCCAATCTGCACCCCAAATAAGTGTATAGCAATGAAAGATAAAATGTAAAAGCTGAAAATCTAAAAAAATGTAGCCAAGTTTACAAAAAGCCAAACATCACGATGGGCCAGTAACCAAATATTCATTCATTCATTTATTAATTCATTCATTTAACAAGTTGTAATTCCACACCTACTATGTGATAGACATTGTTTTAGACACAGGATACTGCACTAAAAAGAACAGTCTCTGTCCTTATGAAACTTACAATCCAAGAGAAAAAAACTCTAACAGATGGATGCAGCAGGCAAAAACAGCCAGGGACGTATATTATTATGGGTGATGGAGAGTAAAATGCCCTTTCTGAGGCAGAAGACAAGAGTCAGTGTGACAGCCTGAAATAAGAGATTGGGATAGAAAGAAGGCTGGAAAGAGCTATAACTGACTGCTGCCTGAGGCTAGGGCACGTATAAAGCCAGGTACTCATCCACATGAGACAAAGCAGTTATCCTGACAGTCAGGGCTGGGATGAGCCGCCACTGGCTAAGTGATTGGATCTGTGCTATTCAAATCACCAATGATAATAAATGCCCTGAGCTGTCCCTATGACCTGATTCTGAACAGGAGCCCAAGGGGGCTGTGTATAGACAAGCGAAAACAAAGGAAAAAAAACTTGCCTTCAAGATGAGTACAAATTGAAATTTTATAACACATGAAGAAAACTAAGCAACAAAATGAAAAGAGGAATCACGACATGACGTTAGGATACTCAAAGAGATAAAGGAATAAGACTTTTATGTGAGGGAAAAACCCAAGAAATTATGAAATAAAACAAGCAGGAACAAGAATAGGCACTTAAAAGACAGAAATCCTGGAAATTAAAAAAATAGAGTTAAAACTTTAATAGGTGATATGGTGGTGAGAGAATTAATAAAAAGGAAAAGTACTGATAAATTTACCTAGAACCTATTAAAGAGTGATAGGGGTAAAAACATGATTATGAAAAAGCAGTTAAACAATATGGAGAATCAATTAGGAGTCTCCAACACGTATGTAATGGGGAGTCTCCAACACGTATGTAATGGGGAGTCTCCAACACGTATCTAATGGGGAGTCTCCAACATGTATGTAATGGGGAGTCTCCAACATGTATCTAATGAGGAGTCTCCAACATGTATCTAATGGGGAGTCTCCAAAATATATCTAATGGGAGAGCCACAAAGAGAACACTGAGGAAACGGCATAAACTTTTCCAAAATAAAAGACATACAGGAATCTTCGGATTAGAAGTGCCCACCAAGTACTACACAGGATAAATGGATATATTTGTCCTGGAATTGTTTCATTGCAATAAAGATGCTAAGGTTAAAAAAAAAATCCACCTTTAGAATGTACTATTTATTTTTTAAATTTTTAGAAGTCTAAACATAAGAATTCATACACTGACTAAAATGTTCCTTAGCAGCTCTGAAAATCAATGGAATACACATGTAATTAAATTTGGAATTTCTAGTTAAAACTGTTGTAAGCATTGTATCTAATAATATTAAATTATTATTTCTTCCAAAATTGCTTTCTCCATTTCTGTGGAGTAATAGATTTGAAATTACCCAAAAAGTCAAAATCAGAGAAAAAATAAAGTTGGGGATAGGGGAAATGAAATACTAAATTGCTTGTAATATCTGGAATAAGGCTATAGATTGTATTAATTTAGACTTTGATAAGTAAATTATGTAAGTTATAATGTATAGGTTAATCACTAAATGAATGAAACTAAAGTATATAACTACCAAGCTAATGGAGGGGGAAAAAATCAAATGATTTTTTAAAAATATACTCGGTCAGCCCTGGCCCATGTGGCTCAGCTGGTTGGAGTGTCGTCCTGTGCACTGAAAGGTCTCATGCTGGAGGCAACCAATCAGCGTTTCACTCTCACGTCGATGTTCCTCTCTCTCTCACTCTCTCCCCTTCCTCTCTCTCTAAATATATATATATATATTTGGTCAATTTGGAAAAAAGCAAACAAGCAGAGAAAAAAATGTAGACCAAATGTGTCAAACATGATGAGAAGAATTTATCATCAATTGCCTTTCAATTACCAGAAAGACAATTTTAGAATTGTACACACCTGATAGCATGACTTTAAATACGTAAAGCAAAAACTGAAGTACAAGGCAAAATAAACAACCCACAATTATGCTCAGAGACTTAATATACCTCTCTCGATAAATAATAAAAGAATGAGAAAAAAAGGACAAAATATTTAGGCAGCATAAATAACAAATGAACCTAACAGCCATGGAATTTACACTTGTAGCATGTACATCATAACGATGTACTTTTTTTTAATTCTTGAAATAAATTAGAAGTATTATAGAGACAAATTTAGAATAAAAAGTTATCCAATAGTGTAGAATTTTATATTAAACTGGCATTTAAAAAAATATTACCAATAGCTTTCTAATTTCTAAATTTAATCAAGAGCTTATTTATAGTGAGACAAATTAATCTGAGGAACTATTAAGTGTACTTAGTATATCATAAAAGTTATTAAAATATTGAAAATTTCTAAATCTCTTTATAATTTCAAGTCATTATTAAGCTGTCCTAAAAAATGAAAAGAAGTTTAAGTGTCAGTTTATGACAAGAATGAAAGGGTAGGAAAACACTTCATTAGTCTTCTACCACATTTTAATCAATCCAAAGAATAGTAAAATGTTAATATCGGTAAAATAGCCAAATGAAGCTAATCAGTTTATTTTAAAATGAGAAATTAATGGAAGCAATCTGTTTATAAAACTGTGGTACTAATTTGAAAATGATCAGTTTCTATTGTTAATTATCTTCTAATTTGCAGAACAGCAAACTGAATATATACTCTAGGAAAAAATCATAATTAGATATGGCTTATTTTTTTTTTTTTTTGGTTATCCATCAAAAAGCACATTTTAATGATTAAACAGGAAGGAATTATTTTCTTAAATTCTGCAAAAGTGAGTTATTATATAAATTCAGGTGTATAGTATACAAAGTATATTTTCATAAACATTAAAATTCCAAAGAAGTCATGCCTAGTGTGTAAGTCAGATACACGAATCCACTCAACACAAGCTTTATTCACAAAAGGTTTCCACCATATTTGTTATTTCAGGGATGAGCCATATACAGTGTAAATACCAATAATAGTGTAATTGTGACTCGAATCTCCTAAACAGTTTCCATTCTGCCAAAGATAGATTCCTACGTTCATATTTAATAATTAAATAAACAAAACAAACCTTTCATAGGCATTTCAACTATTTGGAAGGAACTTTTTTGTATATGGAAACAAACATATAAATAATACAAGTGAGACAGAAAGAGGAAAAAGAGGACACATGAACAAGAGTTGTCAAAAGTCCTAGAATACAAAAAGAATGCAAAAGTTTCTAGAATAATATAGCAAATATATATATATAAATCTGTGTTTTTGTCATCTAGACTGCTATGAAATATTGGGGACACCATTTAATCTTCGTAAATTTTTTGTTAAAGCAGCTTTAAAAAAAGTGCCCATCCTTCCTTTTTTTTTTTTTTTACACAAATCTGCATTTTTTCCTTCAAGCTTTCATTATTGCTTTTTGATGTACGTAACAGGGGTTTTTCTCAATAGCAAACAAGAGGAGCTTCAAAGGCAGCTTTGACCTTACGCATAAAATCCTATCCTGCCTGCTCCAGACACCTATCCAAGTAGCCTGTCATTATCCAAAATTTCCACTAATTTGTTACAGTAGCAGAGTTTCTTTAGGGATAAGGAATTAATTCTGAAAGATTCCTATTGTTAATGTAAAATATATTAATGCTAATATTTTTCCAATCAGCTAGCTAGCTACACATAGCTGGAAGCAGATGTGTATAAGGCAAGGGGACACTAAATTATTTCAGGTCAGTGAAGTAAGGGCGAGGACAAGATTCAGAGCATGGAGTACTGCTTAAAAGCAAATCTGTGGGGGCTCTGAGACAAAGCCATGTGGGAACAGCCATGTTGTACCAGCCACTTGGGGAGGATAGTAGGACCACCAGAGAACCACATTTTCCTACTTCACCATTTGATCTCCTAAATATTTTCCATTGCCAGAGGTAGATTCACTCACAGTATAGCAGCACATTAAATGTACCAGAAGAAAGCAACATGGGATAGTAGTGTAAGATTTATGGCTTTACACGTTTGGTAAAAGGGGCTGTTTCTTCATCTGTATCTATGCCCTGCTTTCTGCCTTTAAGTATTAATTCTGCCTGCCCTTAATTCCTTATCTGCCTAGTCCTGCAGCAGGCCAAGCATAAAACACAAGACCAGTCAGGACCACTCCACTTTAACATTAAACAATTCAGGCCAAGGGCAGGAGGGAGCGGGAAGGAGCTATCCTTGTGTATTTCTAAAATGAAATACCACAACTTCCCTGATTGGAAGTGTCAAGCCATCCCATGGACTAATACTAGGATCAAAACCAGATGATTATCCTGTTTAAAGATTACCCTGTTTTTCCTAAGAAAAAAATACACCCTAGTTACTTTAAAAACCAAAAACCTAATTTTTATCTTGAAGGAAAAAAAAAAAAAAGCTCTTTCAAGCAAATATTTCCCGAAAAGAAAACCACCATAATTTATTTGGGTGGAGGAGAGGAGAGGGATAGGAAAGGAAAAGAGAAATAAATTAAGGTTTGCGTGGGGCATAAGTAATTTGAACTCTGGACATGGACATGGATCTTTACCATTAGTAATTGCTCTGCTATTCCGGGGGAGAGAGGAGATGAAGCCGAGGTTGAAAACAATTTAGGGTTGACCAGAGATAAAAGCACTGATCCCAATGCGGGTGGGGGACAGCATTCAGAAATACTGAAAAGCTTTGTTTTCCTCACCCTGTGTCTTGGAACCGCCAGATCAGAAGTTGGCAACTCTAGATTAAACATCATAACAGCTGGGATGAGAAAACTCTTCACAGAAGGGCCACCCCAAAAGTCAGGAATGAAAAAATGTTAGAGAAATAAACACAACAAAATCCCTCAGGGAAACATATCTGGCCACTGGGTGGGTATCAGCTTTGTGTCATACTTGATATGCACTGGAATTTTCTTCCTTTAAAATAAAGCCTTTTTTTTCCTTTCAGAAAGAACTTCAATTCTAAGTATATTGGTCATAAGACTTTTTATATTTAGGGGAAACATTAGCCCATTCCTTTGATGTAGGGTTTAAAATTATTACCTATAAGAGTCAGATAGGAAGAAAGAAAGGAAATGTTGAATAATTTATTCAAGAAGAAGGTTGGTTTTCTATGTCATTTACCCTGAAAGGCATATAAGACTACTGTTAAGTTCTGGGATGTCTCTTCGTAGAATCACGATAGTCACCTTACCTTCATTCTGCATCTTTCTTTTGTCTCAGTCCACTTAAATTCCTCCCCTTGATGCCTCCACATCCAAAGTTCTGTCATCTCTCCCCAAAGCTGATAGCTTTCCCTTTTTACCACAGATAAACTATTTCTACACAAGAGAAGTTGTGCACTCAATTTGGCCCTAAATGTTTATACCTGTGCCTTCACATAACTTATTGACCTATTTCCACCTTCCCATAACCTCCTATGCTTATCACGTAGTGTGAAAACTGAGAGCATTTAAAAACTACAACAAAGTGGGAACCTAACCCACGAGCAGGCAGTCAGAAAACCCTGGAAAATAATGTTGAAACAGGATCAAAGTCAAGGGAAGAAAGAGCATCCAAACAGACAAAAAAAGATTCAGTTCCATAACTGAGCTTTTCAACATTACAGAGAAATGCAGAAATCAAAGTTTTCATATATAACTTGTGATTTTTTTCCACATTGAACAATGAATTATCTAAGTAAAAGTAAGAGAAAACACTGAGCTGGATTTACTTTAGGTTGCCACAGGGTAGGTGTTTTCTTCTCTATACTAAGGAAGACATAGAGTTCTAGTGCGATAGATGAGATTTATGTTAAACTTTTTTCTTTTTCCTAACAAGCTTTAGGGGAACAAGTTACTGGAATATGGCACCAAAAGACCTCCTCTGGAAACTTTGAAGAATCTAAGCTAGTTATTGGACAAGGCTTCCTGGAAAAACTAGGTGAGAGCTCCTTTAAGCCAGGGACAGGCTGTGTAAAGTATTTGAACACTGGCCTGGCAGTCAGCCTATTCTGGGTGTAAATTCTGCTTCTACCAATCAACACATCAATAATCTCAGACATCTTACTCAACCTCTATAAGTCTTGTTTCTCAGCTATAAAAATGGAGATAATACCAACCTCCTCAAACACGGTTGTTACGAAAATTAAATGAAGTAATGTAAGTTCTGGCAAATAAAAAACAAACAGTAATAGTAGCTAAACAGTATCTAGTGATTACCAACTGCCAGTACTGTTTACATTTATTACTTAATTTAATACTCACAGCAATTCTACGAACTACATAGAGCCACATTTCACACATGGAGAAACTGAGGCAAAGTAATTTTCCCATGGTCTATCCGTTAAGAAGTGGTAAAGGCAGGAGTCAAATCCAAGTACTCCTAGCCACTATGCAACTTATTACTACTGCACTACTATTACTGCCACTATCATTCATTATTCGTCAATATATCCCCAGTACTTAGCACAATGCTTAGCATAGTAGACATTCAATAAATACTTCTTGAATTGAATTGAATTGAATTGAATTGAATTGAATTGAATTGAATTGAATTGAATTGAATTGAATTGAATTGCATTTCTAGCATTACTTATACTAGGGCAAGAAGTGAACAGTCCAGTTAACCAAATAAATTGTATCCATCTTCACAATATCTATCAAAAAGCATGACTGTCATTTTTCATTGAATTAACTTGTTTTTATGAAGTTGAGTGAACTGAATGGGAACTTGGGTAGATAGTGTATGCTCCAATATTTACAAATGCCACCAGAAGATAAAGCTACAGATCAGCATCACTTATGAATATAATTGTGAATATCCTCAACAAAATACTAGCCAACCAACTCCAGCAACATACAAAAAGAAGTATACACTATGGGGTGAAGTAGGATCTCTCATAGGAAAGTAAGGCTATATAATAGCTGGAAATCAATGTAATAATCATGAGTGGCCTTGAAGATATGACATGTAGTATTTGTCATTTTACTAAGAAGCAAAGGTGAACCACATGCAAGACCAGTATGTGAGGGCCAGTTGTGAAGATGTGCTTGGTGTGTGCACCAGGAGGGTACCCACTGAGAAGGCAGAGTTTCCCTTTTCTAGATCATTATATTTGTAGTAACTCCTATAAAGTTGTGAGGAAAAAGCTTCTTTGTGGAAAAGTGGGCCCAAAAAGTCAACCAACAGACAGAGCTATCGTAGTATTCATGAAATTTGGGAATTCAAAAAGAACTTGGGACAAATCCCTAGTAGATATCAAGGACATACCAGATAGAATGTGATAACTGTGAAAACTGAAATCAGATCATGTCAAATCTACCCAGTTGGAAGACCAAATGAATTCTCAGAAATTCAGCAAAATATCCTGGTGCAAACTTTCAAAATCCAGTTTATCTTTATCTTATCATCTTCCTAAGTTGTGATATGTTCATGATTTCCTGTGTCATTATCTTCAGAAAGTTAAAAAACAATGTTTTCACATTTTGCAAAATAGTACAAGCAATCAAATGTCAATCCTATCATAATAAAATGATTTAAGATGTGCAGGCAGACAATATGAAATTGCTTTGCATTGTAACATTAACTTAACCACATTACAAAATAAATATTATGTTCTTTTAACATCATAAGAGTAAACTAATGGCTCAGGAACAACATGTGTGATCTGACTAAATTCGTGTTACTATGGAAACTTGATATTTTCAATTTCCTGACCCTTAAGGTTGATTTCAACACTGCAATATTCCATGTTTTCCATTTTGCTGCTATAGTTTAGTACAATAGAAAAGCTGCAAATCAAAGTTATTAAAGACTCCAAACTAAAGTTGGGAAATAAAAGTAAGAAGAACTATATTCTTCTTTTAAAAATTTCAGTCATATGTCATCTATGGTTCATTCCGTAACCCAAGTGATCATCTGGCTTGTCCTTATTTTTCCCAACAGTTTGCTGGCAGATTCACAAACTCAAAATAAATAGAATTTTTCCACTATCTAATTCTGAATTTGGCAGGGAAACTCAATGATGAAACTATTCCTACCTCAAAAAAATGTTTTATTTTATCCATTTTACTCACCCATACTCACACAAGTGTGTAGACTAGGGAGAAAACCAACTTGGTTGTGGGGGTACTTCCACCATATGTTCCTCAGGAATGAGTCAAATACAGATTCAGTCCTAATACCTGAAGTTTCAACCAGGAATAATCAATTTCCCACCACTTTCACCTTGGATTCCTTCCAGGCCATCTCAGGGGATAAATCCCATAGGCTTTATCACTATGAAGAGGATATTCCTCCATATCCTGAACTAGTAAAGGCTCCTCCCTCACAACAGCAGGTCGTGCTTTAGTCTCGCAGCTTTACTTACCCCCAACTTTGATTATTTTTATTTTTATTTTTAATCCTCACCCGAGGATATATTTTTATTTATTTTAGAGAGAGAGGAAGGGAGAGAGAGAAACATTGATTGGTTGCCTCCTGTACGAGCCCCAACCAGGGATAGAGCCCGCAACTTTTTGGTGTACGGGACAATGCTCCAACGACTGAGTGACCTGGCCAGGGCCTTCATTCTTTTTAAAAATACAAATGCTTCACAGCCTTTACAAACTTTTAACCAGCTAACTTATATAGGACTTACAGTAGTAAAATAATTTAAATAGTAATTTTTATCATTTCCTCCACTGCGTACAGGTAAATGAAGAGTTATTATTATCTAAAAATGCTTTTCCTACTAACATTTTCCTCACTTTTGCAAGTTAAACTTACCTCTGTCATTCTCTACCTGCCAAGTCCACCTTCTATTACAAACCTTTTTGAAAGTGTCTTAAAAGCTCATTCATTCTAGTTTGGAACTAATGCCAGGGAAGTGACACATGAACCACTCTGTTTGCTCCACAAAGATGCCTAGAAACAACTTACAATTTCTATTTGGAAAGAGACAAGCCTGGGTTATACATGGACTTTTGCTGTGGAATCTGTTAGCATTTCTTTTTCAAACATCACTTTCAGTTTATGTGAGGAAACTTATCCCCAGGGCATTATATTAAGGGGATTTATAAATTTATACTGCATAGCACCTCTAAATTAATTTTACCAAAGCAATTTTGATCATGTCACTACCCTACTCAAAACCCCTCAATGATCCTCTTTCTTTCTTCATTGCCTACAGGCTAAAGTCCTAAAAGGCTCTCAACAATCTGGTAGCAATTAGTGCCTGGGACCTCACTTTCTACCCTCTCTACCCAGACTCTCTCTCCCAACCAGAGCAAGGAGAACTTATCATTCCTATCCAGTGGGATATGACGCATCCTATGCACCAGGAAAAGCTAGGTATTGTATTTGAGCTTCCCTTTTCTACTGGGAGTTTTATTGAAGTTATACTGTTTTTCCCTCCACAACTCCACATTGGCTGTATTGGAAGTGGACCCCTTAAATTACAAGACTGTGAAGAGTTGTATTCACAGCTGATGAAGAGGAGGGGACACTACCCAGAGATCCTGAACTTGGAGCTCAAATTATACTTTGGATTGTCTTCCTTTGGAGAGAGGTTTTAAATATAACCATGTGTGGGTAAGAAGGAAAAAATATATGGATACTGAGTGGCCAGAGATAGACTAAGGACCCTGTGGATGCCTCCCCAACATATTATCCACTCTTCTCTGTACAGCAACGATGCTGCTTGATTAGCAGCAAACCAAATCTCCAGCTTTAAGTGGACCCTAATTTGTCTAAGCCAATCATTTCATCCTATCCCCGACCTACGTCATTCAGTACCTGTTATTCTCCCAACCACCATGATTGGTTTAAATATAGTACAATCAGAGCAAATCTGAGAACTTTCCTTCAGTGGTTAAAAAAATGACAACTCTCTTCTCCTGGATATAAACAAGGAGTCATATAGACTACATGTGGTAGCCAGACTCTAAGATGGTACCCAATGATTCCAGCCTCCTGGCAGTCATATCTTTGTACCAGGGTTGGTCTGTATGACCAACAGGTTAGGGCAGAAGTGATGGTACATCATTTCTGAAATTACATTATAACATACTGATTTCTCTTCTCCCTCTCTCTCTACTTCTCTCTCTCTCTCTCATCACTTCTGAGGGAAGCCAACTGCCATATCATGAGAAATCCATAGAGAGATCCACATGACAAGGAACTGAAGCCTCCAGCCAACAGCCACATAAGTGAACTTGGAAGTGGACTGTCCAGACCCAGTGAAGCCTCAGATGACCACAGCCTTGTGAGAGACTCTGAGACAGAGCCACTTAACTAAGCTCTGCTGAGAGTCCTGTCACTCAGAAACTGAGATAATAAATGTTTACTGCTGATACACTAAGTTTGGGGGTAATTTGTTATGCAGCAATAGATAACTCATACGCCTGAAGAATCACCTTACAACTACAAACACCAGACTGAAGGTAAAGAGAGGGCTATGATGATCGCGGAGAAATGGAGCTACAGTCGTAATTAATTCACCTCTAAAGTTCACTCTACCTCTGGTTTTTATCAGTTACATAAGCCAAAAAATAGATTTCCTTTATTTTTTTTAAGCCATTTTAATTAGGTTTTCCAGTACTTACAAAAAAAAGTAGGCCAATGCAGAATTTGTTTGGGGGGACACAATGCCACCAAATGTGACTTCCACACTTTCCTGATCTCTGCCCCTTGCTCCTGCAGCAGCCCTTTAGTCTCTGCCCACTTTTCTCTTATTCATCCTTCATGGTACTGTTCAAGCCTCACCTTTTCTGATCTGATAACCATTGCAAGAGGGTATCTAGGTAATCTAAATTCATATAGTTCTTTAGCTATCACTTCTATTCATTTGGCACTTGTCATACACTGTCCTATCTTTGATGAGTATTTGTTTATCAAGATGGTAACATTCTTGAAACATTTTTATATACTTTTAATCCCTATGGTATTTATCATAAAAGGCACTCATTAAATGTTGACTGAATCTATCAGTCAGATTTCTTATGCAAAAATGAACTACCTGCCTTGGAACCACAGCTCTTCATTCTGGCAGGTTAGATGCCAAGATACTGGCTGTGGCAAAAGGAAAAATCAGAAGAAAGGAAGGGGTTGCTTTTTTTGCTGGTCCCTATTTTTTTGACTTCATCCTTGGACGTGCAATAATGGAGAATTTTAAAGATGCTACTTGGTTGCTGACAACATCATCCCTTAAAACATTCTGTATATTTGAAAAGGAGGCAAAGCTCTCCAGGGAAGCTGTGGTTATTAAATATATTTTTGAAGCCTATATAATATTCATTCTAAACATCCTGAACTCAGTAGAGTACAAACTAAAATGTCTTCCCCCCCCCCCCCCGCCCCCATTACTACTTTAATCCTGCTCTGCTGAATCTTCCTTTCCCATTCTTCATGACATTCTGGGCAGCTCCCACAGCTTTGAAATGGCTACATTAGTAAGAAGTCCAGTCCAATGTAAAACTTCATTTTCAGCTCCTCCCCCTTGTATCTCAGGCATTTGTGGCCAGGACCTAAAATGGGGAAGAGGCTTTGCTTTGTCTCCTTCGTTCCTCCTCCTCTCCCTCCTGAGTGGTGGGTTTGGGGGTCCTGGCATATAGTAGAAGCAGAGATAGAAACAGGGACAAATGTCTACTTCAGTGCTGCACTGTGGCCTTCTCTCGGCTAATGTTGCTTATTGGCCTCTGTCAGAGATCTCAACACTGGGGTATGAGTGTGAGAGTTCTTTAGAGATTAGAAGGGCCCCAGGGAGGCCCTTTTAATACCTCCTCAGTTGCTAGCCCTGGCATCATCCCTACAGCCTCTTGAATAAGGTACTGGCAAGTCAGCTCACATCTGGCTACTTTCTATGGGGGCTTCTTGACCCCTGAGAAACCCACACATTGCTGCCATGCCACAAAGGGGGGACAGGCTGCTCCACTGCCTCACTTCTCTCTGCTCCATTATCACACTTCAGTTTTCTGTTCCCTTACTCACACAGGCACTGGTGTGATGACTAAGAAATAAAATATGACTCTCCCCTTTTAATCCCAATCTCCTTAATGGTCCTCAGAGCACTCACTCTGGTTTCAAGAGGGAGCCACAGCCCGGCTGGCATGGCTCAGTGATTGAGCATCGACCTATGATCCAGGAGATAGCAGTTTGATTCCCAGTCAGGGCACATGCTAGGGTTGTGGGCTAGGTCCCCAGTACGGGGTGTGCAGGAGGCAGCTGACCAATGACTCATTATTGATGTTTCTATTTCTCTGTCTCCCTTTCATTTCCTCTCCCTGAAATCAATAAAGACATATTTTTTAAAAAACATTCTAAAGAGAAAAAAGAGGGAGCCACAGTACTTTCCATTTGGTCAAGACTCACGACTCTAACAACACATCCATCTCCCCTAGTGTAGTCAAAAGTTGAAGTGGAGTGGGCATGAGGAGTGGTTCAGTCTCAGATGATGGTGGGGTATGGAGGGGCAGTGCAGGGGGATGCAGAGTATGTTTCTCTGACTCTCATTAAATCCTGCTGGAGATGCCTGGTCTCCAACATTCAGTATATGGAGTACTCACTCGGTACCTCTTTATCCCTAGTTTTGGCTCCTAGTTGCCAATTGCCAACCCAACACTCTGGTACATGTGGCAGAGAAAAAGAACCTGGTCTATTTAGAAGAATTGGATCCTTGCCTCCACTTCTCAGCATTAGCTCTTAAAATACTATTACAAACAGCCCATGTGCCCATCAGTAGATGAGTGGATAAAAAAGCTGTGGGACATTTACACCATGGAATACTACACAGCTGTAAAGAAGAATCTCGGACCCTTTGGGACAGTATGGATGGACCTGGAGAATATTATGCTAAGTGAAATAAGCCAGGCAGCAAAAGACAAATATCACATGATCTCGCGTATATGTGGAATCTAAAGAACTTAATAAACTGATAAACAGAATAGATTCAATGACATGGAAGCATAGATGAGACTGACAAATGTCAGAGGGATGGAGGAAGGCGGGTGGGTGGAGGGGGAAAGAGTAACCAAAGAATTTATATGCATATATGCACAGCCCAAGGACACGGACAATGGTGGGAAGAGGGACTGGGGGAGGGGGGGAGAAGGGACGGGGTAGAACGGGTCATTGGGGAGAAAAAGGGACATCTGTAATATTTTAAACAAAAATAAAATTTAAAAAAAATACTATTACAGTAGTCTTATTTCTCCATATTTTCTCATCTGTAAAATGAGAATACTATTCACTTGATCAATTGGCTTCATCCATACACAGGCTAAGAATATAGAATCACATTAATTTTATTCAATATTTGGGTTGTGTCTATAGAAGGGCATTCAATGAAAAAATAAATCAGTTATACCAGTTTCTTAGCACTGATATATGATCCCAACTTCTCACATATTATGTATGAAGTAATAGGACTATCATGAGAATTAAATGTGATCATGCATGAGAGGCCTTGGATAAAGTAAGTGCTCAATTAGTATTATCCATCATTATTATTATTATCCCTGTGACCTTAGACAAGTCATTTGATCTCTCTGAGTCTCCATTTCCTCATTTTTAACTGAAGATAATAACAGAGTTCTGAAGATTCTATGAAATCATGTTGTCTGGAAGCAACTGTAAATTTCTTTGGAAATGTTAGAATTATCTATGAAACAAGGACTTTTAAAGTACTTCCCGTTTCTAAAATGCTATGCATTTACTATGTAGTATTATGAAGAAAGAATAAATTGTTCTTTTTTAATAGGATGTGTTGTAGTCATTAGTAAGTGAAAGCGGCAAACGCTGCCTCATTCTATCCATGAACTCACAATTTCCACAGAGTGTAAAAGGCTGGTCTTCCCTTTTATCATACTTTCAATTCTTAGCTATTCTCCAAAATGTTTACCTTCTCAGTGTGTACATTTCAAGCACACCCTCACATAGCTTAAAACATATGGAAATTACTTAAAATACAATGGAAAACTACCAAAAAATCAGCCAATAAAATCTAGTCATAGAGGTTACTCATTTCGACTCCTGACATCTGAGATGCTGGTGGGAAGTTTTCTTTCTTCCATCCTGCCTTCAAATGTGAACATTAATTGTGGAAATTCCAAATCTTTTTATATTTCTTGCCTGTTGAATAAGGTAGAAAGTATATTCAAAAACTAAGTGTTTTTAAAAATAATCTATTTAATTTACATTCATTGGCAAGTCAGTCACAAATATCTTGCATCAGCCAGTTGAAATTTAGAAGAAGTATAAATCTAAGTTTCTGTCGTTACAACTTACCATACAATTGAAACAAATTTTACTATGTCTGCTTTAAAGAATAAAATAGTAGTTAATGTATTCTTGCTATGTAAGACATTCAGACTCACAATTATTTCTAATTATTAAACTCTGAAACAGAAGATTCTCTTGGGAACAGAATCTATTTCAAGTTTGAAAGTTGGAGCCTCTGTGCAACTTTGCAAGTGGCATTATTTATCAAATCCAGCAAAATATCTTCTGAAACGTCTGCCATATTTATATAGTCCTTTGCAATTTGAGAAGTATTTTCATATGCATTGCTTTATGTAATATGTAAAATTCTCTGGGAGAGAGGCAGAGCATATAAGGAAAATGTGGCTCAGTGAAGGTCAGTGACTTGTTCGCAGGGACTGGCAGAGCAGAAAGATGAGTGCAGTTCCCTTGTTGCCCATCCCAGGGATCCTGCAACCATAACAGACTGCTTCAGAAACCCAGAGACCTCTGAGGTCCTGAGAGAACATGTCACCTATCACCCTGCCATCAACAAATTAAAATCATGACAGTTAAAATCAGCCATTCAAAAGGATCATATCTAGTATGGAAAATCACTTGTTGTGGGCACACTATGTGCCCAGCATTGTGCTGACACTTGGAATGCAGTTGTGAGTAAACCAGACAGGGTTCCTACTGTCCTGGAGCTTACAATTTAGTCATGGAGATATATTCTACTCACAAAATCACATGAGTAAATATATCAGTATGAACTGGGAAAATGCTGTCCAGAGTGAGCACAGCACACTTTAAAAGTGTCTAAGAGAGAGACCTAGCTTCATCTGAAACATCAGGGATGGCTGGGATAGGAGGAAGAGGTGGGGAAATAAAGAGCATCCCAGGCCACAAAAAGATATGCCAGGCCAGAGGGTCACACCTATAGAAGCTCTGAGGTAGGAAGGGTAATTGAACATGCTTTTTGATAGCAATTTTATTTAAGTGAAGAGGTAAACCTAACTGAAAATACACAAAAATATTAATGATGTTTTCTTTTGGAGAGGAATTAGCGATGTTCATTTTGTTATTTATGCTTTATTGAATGTTCCAAATTTTCTACAATTAAAAATATAAGTTTATTGATCTTGGGCGGGGAGAGGAGAGTCAGCCTAAAAAGAAGGGAAAGAGCTGACTAGAAAATCTGGACTAAAAGGTTCCTGTGTGAGGAGGGAAAACACAACTCTCCCAGTCACTCCAGGCCAGAAATCCAGGAGCTGGAGTGTGAAGCCGAAAGTAAACGGTACAAGAGCATAATTAACTTTGGTGATTTAAAAGGCCCCTGAATACTTAAACTGTATAAAGCTATGAATGAAACGGAACTAATGTGCATTGAGCCCTCTTATGTGCCAAGCACTATCTTACACTCTTTATTGCATTTCTTGGAACAGTAAAATAAGATAACTGTGCTATATTTCCACAATTTTCTCTCTGACTGTATTCCTTTCTTTCACACTAACCCTGCTAGATAGTAATCCCCATTTTACAAATGAGGAAAAAAAGTGAAATTTAAAGAGAGGTCAAGTAATTTGCTTAAAGTCAGATTTCTCTTAGGGGAGAGTTGGGATTAAAAGAAAAGGTCTGTATGACTCTTAAGAAGCTCCTAAGACTCCTGTCTCCTGTGTAAATGTCATAGGGATTGTTTGTATTAAGATTTTTCCATAAGAATTGGGAAAAGGTATGATTATGGTTGTTTTGTTGCTGTCCAAAGAAGGTAGGATTGTGCTGACAGGATGATAGAAGACCTGTGCAAAGCATAGTATTTTTAAACACTTATATAGTGCCAGAGATTGTTCTAAGTGGAATTAAAAATCTTGTCTAATTTAATCCTCAGAACAACCCTGTAAGATAGTATTATTATCATTATCCCCAGTTTGCAGATAAGGAAACTGAGTTACAGAAAGGTAAAACAACTTGCCAATACCACACTGAGCCGTTATTTGAAGCAGGCGAGTGAATCCAGAATCTGTAGGCCTAGCCAGCAAGCTATACTTCATTCCTAAACCCTTAACTGACTCTCTTGGTCCCATCTAAACATAAGTGATCTATTTCTAAAACTTCTTTCCACCGGCTGGTGGCCCTGCTTAGACCAGTGGAAGACAAGTTCCTTTAGAAGCTTGAAGCAGATAGAAAACTACTCTGACGCTGTCTGCCATTTGCCTAAGAGTCTGAGACCTACTTGGCAAACAAGTCTGCTCCTGATTCTCGGAGAGGGGGACTAGACAATAATACTGAGGCTCTGGTTGCTCAAAGCAGATTGCCTTATAAAAACAAAGTGTCTAGCCTAGTGGTTCTCAAACTGTAATGTACTGTACATCAGAATCACCCAGAGAATTTGTTAAAACAGACTGCTGGGCCCCACACACAGAAATTCTGATCCAGTAGATTTGAGGTGGGGCCCAAGAATTGGCATTCTAACAAGTTCCCAGGTGCTGCTGCTGCTGGTGGGGGCACTTTGAGAACCGCTGGCATAGCCTAACAGGAGACAGGACTGTACTAGGAAGCAGGACTCACACAAGTGCCAGCACCTGGCACCCAAGCCCTGAAACCGAGTGTTCCTTTCATCTGGCCCCAACCCACCCTCAGTAACCTGGTTCCAGAGTGGGTGGCTGAGATAGAGAAGTAACAGTGGTTCTCGAACCTGGAATAAACCAGAACAGGAAGTGTCTGCTGAAAAACAAAAACATACGTGGAATCTAAAGAACTTAATAAACTGATAAACAGAATAGATTCAATGACATGGAAGCATAGATGAGACTGACGAATGTCAGAGGGATGGAGGAGGGTGGGTGGGTGGAGGGGGAGAGAGTAACCAAAGAATTTATATGCATACATGCACAACCCAAGGACATGGACAACAGTGGGGAGAGGGACTGGGAGGGGGATGGGACAGGGTGGTACGGGTCATTGGGGAGAAAAAGGGGCATCTGTAATATTTTAAACAATAATAAAATAAAAAAAATAAAAAAAAACACAATGATTTTTGGGTGGTGGAAGTTTGAATGTTTGTGTTTTTTTTTATCCTGTATGACCGGTGCTTTTTTTTTCTTTTTGATAAGGAGTTCCTATGTCATTTGGGTAATTATTTTTAATCTGAAAGGAAAAACAAGATATACTCAAGCTTTAAAACATGGAGTTATACTGACCCCAAAATCCTGAAGTGCACCTACAAATACGAAGATTTCATTTTGCATTTTAAGTTACAAAGGAGGTCCCGAAATCTGAGGTGACTTAAGTAACACCCGAGCGCCCTCTGGTGGGAACTGACTTCTCCATTGTCCAACTATTTCCCATGCTCAACCATAAATGAGATTACCATTATTTTTTAAACCCTTTGAATTTGATGAATGTTTGTGTGTTGAGAAAAAAATATTAAAAATATATTGATGAGAGGAAAGGTATTTTGGAGATCACTTTATTAAAATGAAAGATAACTTTTAGATCAGATATTGATCTAAATCAAATCTGTTACTCCTCACACTTTTACCCACTAGTTTTTGCTTCATTGATAATTCTTGCCTAAGTCAATTATTATGATGAAATAAAATATTTTTATTTGAATTATAGATTCCAAAGCACTGCAATAACATATTAATACACAAAACTAGGATTCTGGTAAACTCTTGAAATTATCTTAAATTATGAATATACTGCTGGTCTCACTTGAAAATGCCAATGATGTCTGTTGAAGCCACCAGCCTTGTTTCCATGTACTTGACATTTTATAAAGCTATCTTATGCATTTTTATAAAGTGTCTTGACCCACAGCATGGATCTCTCTGGATTCATAGCACATACCTATAGGTTTAGAGCCAGGCTTAAGGGATTTAGCTCAGGACATCTTCAAAATATTAAGTCCAACAGGTAATTTCTAGCACTTGCATGGTTGCTAGTAACCACTACCTGGGTTATAACATGATATTGGTATTTTCTTACCAACCCTTCAATCCATCAAAAGAGCTGAGGAAACCTTGAATGAATTCTATTTTTTAATGTAGTAACTGAATTAGACTTATATTTTGCAGTATTTCCTTCCTTTTAGAATATTAACAGTAGCTGCTAGCATTTATTGAATGCTATATGCTATTCAGGACAACCTTACATGATGAGCATTCTTGCTGTTTTCATGTTACAGATCAGGAAACTCAAACTTACAGTAGTTAGAATGCTCACCCAAGTGCACACAGCCAGTTAAGAATTAAATCCAAGAATTCTTAACTAAACTCTTGACCAGTATGGCACACTACTTCCACTTTCATTGTTTTAAATCTCTTTGCCTGAAACAAAGGAAAAGACAAGTGGGGACATAGGTAGTCTTCAATTTGAAGGTGTTCCTGGTACTTTAACCAAACATTATCCTTCTGAACCTGTTTCTCTGTTAGACTCCTTTAGTTCTATAGAGGCAGTACCATCTTCTCAATCCCTACAGTCCAATCATCTGCAACCTTTGACCTGAGCCCCACTCTAAAATGCAGTGAATTGTCCAATCTTACATCACTGATCCCTTCCTCTCTATTCCTGTGTCTAGCATTCTGGTACAGCATTTTGACTCTTCTCTGCCTTCAATCTTTCTATGCCTGTTGTTTTATGTAACACCTGAGATTATTCTTCCCAATCTGTGGCTCTGTTTGGATCATTGCCCAGTACAAAGCTCAATGCCATAACACACAGGACCCCAAGGCCTTTCACAACCCAGCTCCAACCTACCACTTCAGCCACATCTCCCACATCCAGCTTAGCAAACTCTTTACTGTAGTCACAAACAGGAAATCTCAGTTGTTCTCAAACAATATTGTGAGGGTGTCCATGCCTTCACTTGGACATTTCCTTCCTATCACATTCCTACATCCAAATCTTACCAATCCTTCAAAGCCTCGATCAAACACCACCTTCTTTTCTGATTCTGAAAACTATAAATTATTTCTGCTCACCTGAGTTTCATTTCTACTTCCTCTGTGCCATTATTTTCAACCTTGTGTTACAGGACAAATCCACATGGGTGGATAAACACCTCAAACTTTGCATGACCAAAACTAGTATTATCTTCTCTCATGCTCCAAACCTTTCAGTCATCCCAGAGTCCTCCTCCCTCATCCTCAGCCCTTACTTTGTTTTTTTGTTGTTGTTGTTTTAACTGATTTCAGGGAGAGCCAGAAACATCGATGATAAGAGAGTCATTGATTGGCTGCCCCCTGCACACCCCCTACTGGGGATCAAATCCACAAGTTGGGCATGTGGCCTGACTGGGAATCGAACTGCATTCTCCTGGATCATAGGTCGATGCTCAACTACTGAGCCACCCTGGCCGGGCAGGGTTTGTTTTTTCAATTATTGATTTGAATGAGAGTGAGACAGAAAGAGAAAAACATCAAATTGTTGCATGTGCCCTGACTGGGGATCGAACCAGCAACCTTGGCATATCAAGACAATGCTCTAACCAACTGAGCTACCTGGCCAGGGCATCTGTTAATTCCTCTCTCCCAGTGTCCAATTCATCAACACATCCTACAGTTCCAACAATAAAATACATTCCAAATCTGTCCACCCTTTCTCCTTGTCACTCTTGTGCCACATTAGTCCTGATCTTTACATTTCTCTCTTGCCCTCCTCCGGTCCCTTCTGGACTTTCTTTTAAACTGCGATAGCAAAACAACACACCAAGCATTGTTTTTCTAATTGCCTTCATCTGCAGATACTGATTAGAAAGACGGCCGTCACAGTCGCGTTCAGACAGGTTTGACCCTCTCTGGTCCTCGTAGGAAGTGGCCTCGGTGTCCCCGCCCCGACGTTTTCCCCGCACGGCGGAACCGAAACTGGAGCAGGCTCCGCCCGCCGTCTGCACAGCGAGCCAACCGCGGCGCAGCCCGGGCGATCGCGTGCCGGGCGCCATGGCTGCCTGCAGGCGCTGCTGCTCACGCCTCCGGCTCCGGCCGCTGGGTCACAGTCCCCTGCGGCTGCCAGGGCGGGATCGGGCGCTCACGCGGCTGCAGGTGCGAGCACTGTGGGGTGGCGCGGGCGCCCGGGCCGTGGCCGTGGACTTAGGCAGCAGGTAAGGAGCGCCGTGCGTTCTCTGCCCTCTCAGTGCGGTCTGGCCGGCGTGAGTACACTCATCTCCCGGGACAGGAGTCTGGCATTCGGGTCTCTCTACCCTCGTTTACTCCCAGCCTGAATTACAAGTGTCCCTCCCTGGGTGTGGGGTCGATCTCCCGGCACCTGCGCTCTTCCCTCCCTGTCTCAGCCTCGCGTCCTTTGCTTCTTTCCTCCCTCTTGCCCCGTTCCTGGCTTCCTTTCTTCAGCTGAGTCTGACTACCTGACTTTCATTCTCTTTAATTTTGGGGACTCTTGGACTCTGAAATATGAAACATTCCACCTCAGGATAATGAGCTGACTGGATGCTTATTTATTCCTATTTATTCCTAAAAGCTGGTCAGTATGACCCTGTGTATGAAGGGAAGGAAAACGTCAGTTTATTGAGCACCAATTATATGATACACTCTTTTAAAACTTGTAGTAAAGGGACTATTACTCCCATTTTTATAGTTAAGAAAACAGGTTCAAAAATGGTTAACTTTCCAAGGGTAGTACTGTGAAACTAAGTGGATTTTGAACTTGTAATTTCTCTGTTACAAAGCCACCTACTTTTTCCAGGGGTCCTTTTGCCAGAATTCACGCCTAAAATCACTTTTAAAGAATTGTATTTGAATCACTTGAAAAAAATGAAACTGCTAATGTTTACTTTACATATGTATGTGTGTACATATTTTTTACATGTGCTTTTTAAAAAAAAATTTACCCTTGTTTGTATAAAAAGCCAAAACATCTGGCTTTGAATCCAGGCCTTCCTCCTTAACTTACTGAATAACTGATCTTGAACAAATTACTTCGCCACTTTTTTATTTCATATAATGAGAAGACTGGACTAGATCAAACTTTTTCTGTAAGGGTTCAAATAGTAACTATTTTAGACTTTGTGGACTGCATACTGTCTGTCACATACTTGAGTGTGTGTGTGTTTGTGTTTGCTTGTGTATCTTTCAGCACTGGACTATGATAGAGTGTTTCTAAATCCGAGCTCATGGGTCTGAACATCTCCCTAAGTACCTTCAGGAGTCACTGAGTTGGTTGCTTTCACAGTACTTTCATGAATTACGGGCTCTGACAAGTTTTGCTGGTCTGTTTCAAGCCCTCAGTGACCTCTTTTTGTACTCTCTGCAGAAACTGGGAAATAAGGCTGACAATGCTGCCTATTTCATATACATATATAACATAGCTTTATTAAGATATAATTCAGTACCATACAATTTACCCATTTAGAATGTACAATTCAATGGTTTTTAGTATATTCATAGAGATTTGCGACTATCACCATAATCAATTTTAGAACTTTCATCACCTAAAAAAGAAACCTCTTATTCATTAGCAGTAACTTCACATTTGTCCCCAGATCCTACAGCCCCAGGCAATCACTAATCTACACTCAATCCCAATGGATTTGTGTATTCTGGGCATTTCTTATAAATGAAATCAAATGATAATGTGGTCATTTGTGACTACCTTCTTTCACTTAGCATAATGTTTCCAAGGCTTATACATATTGCAACATGTATCAGTACTTCATTTTTTTAACTGCTGAATAATATTCCATTATATGGATTATACCATGTTTTGCTTATTCATTCGTCAATTGATAGACAATGGGCTGTTTCCATTTTGAAGCTATTATGAATAATGCTGGTATGAACATTCATATGCAAGTTTTCACACGGACTTATGTTTCATTTCTTTGCGGTATATACCTAGGAGTAGAGTTGCTGGGTCATATGGTACTTCTGAGATTAACCTTTTGAAGAATTGCCAGATTATTTCCCAAAGCAGGTGTACCATTTTACATTTCCATCAGCAGTATATGAGGGTTCCAGTTTCTCCATATCTTCGCCAACACATAATCCTAGTAGATATGAAGTAGTATCTCATTGTGGTGAAGTGGTATCTCTTTTTGGTTTTAATTTGCATTTCCCTGAGGGCCAATGATTTGAGCATAATGTCATGTACTTATTGGCCATTTATAGATCTTTGGAGAGACATCTATCCAAATCCTTTGCCAATTTTTAAAATTGGGTTGTCTTTTTATTGTTGAGTTGTGAGAATTCTTTGTGTATCCTAGATACAAGTCTCTTATCAGATATATGATTTGCAGATATTGCCTCTGGGTTTTCTTTCACTTTTTTTTTAAATAGACTTTATTTTTTAGAGCAGTATTACTTTCACAGCAAAATCGAGAGAAGGTACAGAAATTTCCCATTTACTCCCGGCCCACCACATGCATAGTCTCCCCCATTATCAACTCCCACCTTTTATTTTCTTGACGATATCCTATGAAGCATGAGAGTTTTTACTTTTGATGAAATCCAATTTATCTATTTTTTCTTCTGTCACTTGTGCTTTGGATGTCATATATAAGAAGACTTAGAAGTTTGTGAGGACTTACTCCTATGATTTTTCCTAAGAGTTTTATAGTTTTAGCTCTCATACTTAGGTCTGTGGTCCATTTTGAATTAATTTTTATTTGTAGTATGAGAAAGGGAGGTCCAACTTTATTAACTTTTTTGCATATGGATATCCAGTTGTCCAGAACCATTGGCTGAAACGACTATTCTTTCCCCCATTAACTTGTTTTGGCAGCACTGTTGAACTTAAAGGTTTCTGTGGGCAATTTTTGGAGTACATATTGTCCTGAAAGCAGTGGGAAAATTCTAAAGGATTTTAAGTGGGAAATGATCTAGTCTGTGTTAAAAGGCTGCTTTAGTCAACAAGGCAAGGAATGAAAAGAAACTAAACTAAGTTAGTAAATGGAAATTAGCATTTAGGAAGAGAACTTCTGTACCCCCCAAATACTTTCACTCAGATTACTCCAGTGCCTTGGTTTCTGTATTTTTCCTTACAGAGCTCTTAAATTCCCTTTGTATTTTTAATAATTATTATGAATTTATCCCTTTTTTGTTTGTTTGCTGGGTGGGGTGTCCTGTGGGGCTTGGTAACCTTTAGTTCGTCAGTTAGAATCTTTGATTATTTTATACTAAGCTGATGACTTAAGTCCTTTTGTATTGAATTTTTATTTTTTAAACAGAAAATTGGAAATGTCTTCTGGAAAATTGGCCAGATTTGCAGATGGCTCTGCTGTAGTACAGGTAAAAAGTCCAGTTTTTTACATTTCATCTTTTTTTTTTAATCTTTACCAGAGGATATGTTTTTTTATTGATTTTAGAGAGAGAGGAAGGAAGAGGAGTAGAGGGAGAGAGAGAAACATCAGTGTGAGAGAAACATCCATTGGTTGCCTCCTGCACATGCTCCGACCAAGGATTGAACCTATAACCTGGGTATGTGCCCTGACCAGGAATCGAACCCGAGACCCTTCAGTGCATGGGACTACACTCCAATCAACTGAACCACACCAGCCAGGGCTACATTTTCATCTTAAAATTGGATATGGAGATGTTACTAAATATTTTTATACCATCATACACCTTTTTAAATTGTAGCACTGGAAATTAATTCAGACCATTCCTAGTGTCAGAACCGTTCCAGATAATCAGAGAGTCAGAGGGCTGGATATATTAAATGACTTTTAAGATCTCTTCCAAACTTGGGTTTCTATTTTATTCTGTAAGTAAATTCTATAATGCTTTTCTAGAGAAAATGATTTTACTGGTTTCTTCAATAGTAGTACTTGGGACATATTTCTTTATGTATAGCCTAAATTTCCTCATAAGGAGTAGAAAATATAATTGAATGAGTCTTTTTCCTTTTAGTTATATTGCTTTTGAAATCTCAGTGACTGTTCTAATACACAACATGATCATGCAGGGAGGATCAAGATTGGACTACTTGTGAATACTTCTTTTCACTGTCATTATGTCATAGGATAACAGTTCTCTTTACTTGGATTTATTGGAGTGAGGATTCATTCAGTCACAACTTATATGTTAATATCTGATTTTAAAGGAATTTACCAGTGTTGTTTATTTTTAACTAAGTTAGGTGACACTGCAGTGATGGTCACAGCGGTCAGTAAAACAAAACCTTCACCTTCCCAGTTCATGCCTTTGGTGGTAAGTATTTGCTGATTTACCTGAACCTGTATATATAGCATAAATGTAGAATTTGTAATACTTTTGTCATGTCTAGTAAGTGCAAAATGTAAACATCCAACAACAAAGGATTTTCCCTAGTTGTTTGATACTACTTGAAAGACTTTAAACTGATTGCTTCATAATCAATTCTTGTATTAGTGTTAGCATACTTTAGAATGTCCATGATCAAAAGTTAACAAGAACAGTGGAAGTACATAAGTACTTTGATGTTGAATAAACAGCAAATGCATTGTTTTCATAGGTTTCCCGTCAGTATGAGTCTGCAAGTAGATGTTTGCTGAAGAGTAAAAAAATTCATTAGGATTTTATGGCTTCCCTCTCTTATGAAAAGGAGGGATGCAGTTATATCTAACAGTGTTGACACAAAAAAGAAAATGTTTGACTTGACCAGAATAAGCTACTGTGGGGAGTAGTGGAAGGCTTTTTAAAAATGAATTTGCTGAAACATTTCTATCACCTCTCCTTTCCTAAGTGATACAAAACTCTACAAGTAAATAAAATATTCTCCACTTCTAGTCTGGAATATGTTGTTTGCAACCTCAGGAGAATAAGCATCATCATAATAGTTCTTAGGGAATAGTTTGTTACTACAAAAAAGCAGTCAAGTGAACTCATTTTTTTCATTGCTACTTCAGGTTGACTATAGACAGAAGGCTGCTGCAGCAGGTAGAATTCCCACAAACTATCTAAGAAGAGAGATTGGATCTTCTGATAAAGAAATTCTTACAAGTAGAGTAATAGGTAAGATATTAACCCTCTCTGTTAGGCCTGTTTTAGCACCTCTCTCTTTCATCTGTGTTCTACAATATCTCTAAGTTTTCTTTCATTACATTATACAGCTTAAGATTATTTACCTTCTGTATCCTCTCACTCAAATATGGACTTCATTAGAGGAAAAAAATTCTTTGGTCACTACTGAACCTCTGGGACCTGGTACACTGCCTGGCACAAAATAGGCATTCAATAAATATTTGTTGACTAAATGAGTGAATCTCTATTGAGTACATAAATTCCATTGCTCATGTCTCTACTCTGTTGAACCTATCCCTAGTAATTTTCATTTTTATGTTTAGCATAGTAATTCCTAAAAGCATTCTATTCATCAGCTACTGAAATATGTCTGTAATCTTTCAAATCTTTGACATCCTTTTATCCTCCAAATTTTTTTTTTAATATATCTTTATAAATTTCAGAGAGAGGAAGGGTGAGAGAGAAAGAGAGAGAAACATCAATGATGAGAGAGTCACTGATCACAGCTGCATCCTGCAGCCAATCCACTGGGAATCTAGCCCGCAGTCTGGACATGTGCCCTGCTTGGGAATCAAACCGTGATCTCCTGGATCATAGGTCGATGCTCAACCTCTGAGCCATGCTGGCCAGGCACAAAAAGACTGTAAGCCTTTGGACTGAAGAAGCTCAATGAACCCCAAACAGAATAAACATAAAGTTCAAAACCATATTAAACCAATCACTGTATTGCTTAAGAATAGATACATATATGGGGGAAAAACAACAAAGACAAGCAAAGGCAAGATTAAACAAAATTCAGGATAGCGGTTACCTCTGGAGAAGGATGGGGGCATGAGATCATAGAGGGAAGCTCAGAGGCTTCAAATGTATTAGTATATACTTTTTCTCAAGTGACATAAGGGTAGATAAGTTTTAATTATTCTTTAAATTGCATATATACAAAATAATACTTTATGCATGTATAACAGATTGTAATAAAAAATAGAAAATAAACTAATGAAGTTCATCATTTCTTCTGTGTTACCTATATAACACAAGCCAAAAACCTGAGACTCATCCTTGACCACACCCTCAACCAAATCCAATTAATTATCCTAAATCTTTCTAATCTTCCACTTCTGCGGCCATACCCTGGTCCAAGCCTCCTTCAACTCTCACCTGGAGTACTGAAACCCCTTCCTCTCCCTTAAGGCAGAAATCTTTGACATCTTTAAATATTGTAGGATCGCTTGTATTTTATAGTTCTTCTATCCAGAAATTGCTAGTTTGTGTATATTTATATACATTTGTCAGACACAATACTAAGGTAGGATTTTTTTTTGGTCTGCTATTGGTCTTAAGTCTCTTTCCTATGCTTATATTAGTAACTGACACCTGTGAAACCAGAATGAAAAGCTGCTAATTTTAGACGTGTGTTCCTGCTTTGCTAATTTTTGTTGTTAGGGCATGGTGTGTATTAACTGAAGCACTGACATTTATATTTATCTTTGTCCTTTTCAGTAAATCAGTCCAAGGGGATGTTTTTCTTTTGACATATTGAACAGCTAGCTATATTATTTTTTAGCCCGGTGTTTAATAGGGAAAACATTTTGAACTGTCAGTACTATTTAATATCTTTTCTCTTTTTTTATTGGCAGATCGTTCAATTAGACCTCTTTTTCCAGCAGGCTACTTTTATGATACACAGGTAGGGTTTCCTTTAGGTTATTTGTTTCCAGAACAATCAAAAATTATTTAATGAATCCCTGTAATACTTATTGGCTAAACATTATAAAAAGAATACAAAATGAGAATTTTTGGTGATGCTACTACATTTTCCATTAAATTTTTTTTAAAACATAATTTTATAAAGCTAATATTTATTCAATGTCAATTTGAGCTGATACCTGAATTATGAGTAGGAGTTAGCCAACCCAAGAGTGTGGGGGAAGCATTCCAGGAAGATGGAATGGGAAGCACAAAAGCCCTAAAGCAAAAAAGAAATTGATGAATTTGAAAGTTTCAAGGGATTGAGATCAGTGAGGGCAGATCAGTTTCGGATTTGTAGGTCACACTAGTAACAGGCTGGACAATCAACACAACTAATCTTTATTAATTATTTTTATTACTGGGTCCTCTAAACCATTATATATTTTTTTTAATTTTATTTTGTATTGTTTTCAGGTGTATAGCATAGTGGTTAGATAATCATATACTTTTTTTTTTTTTTTTAAATATATCTTTATTGATTTTAGAGAGAGGAAAGGAGAGGGAGGGAGAGAGAGAGAAACATCAATGATGAGAGGCATTGATCGGCTGCCTCCTGCACGCCCCCAACTGGGGATCGAGCTCGCAACCCGGGCATGTGCCCTGACCAGGAATTGAACCCCGGTCACCTGGATCCTAGTTCGACACTCAACCTCTGAGCCACACCCAGCCAGGCATAGACCTTCATTATATTTTAATACTTTCTGAATCTTTTCTTTCAGAGTGACCCATATACTACAAGTATTTTATTTATTTGATAAAAATAAATATGCCTTGTAAATATGCCTTTGCAAGGATGTCACTGCCTCAAATTATTTTAAGCATAAGATATAGGCATATTATTGCAGTGTAAAATAACTTACTGGTTTGTTTTGTCTGTGCTTATAAATGAGGTAACAATATTTTTATGTAATAGATTAATCAGAACCTTTTAGGAAGATGCTATTATTTTTCCTTTCAAAGATGAGGAAACTTTTGAGGTTTACTTTAAGTAATTTTCCCATGGTCAAGCATGTAGTTAAGTGATAGTAAGAATTAAGGGGTCTGACTACACAGCCCATGCTTTTAACCATGTAGTGCTCCTATATTTTAGGCCAAGATGTTAACCGAAATGATAATTCTCCCAAATCAAGTATGTTTTGTTAAGTGCTTTGAATTTTTTCCTTTGTATCAGGTCCTTTGTAATTTGTTAGCAGTAGATGGTGTTAATGAACCTGATGTCCTAGCAATTAATGGTGGTAAGTATAAAAATAGAGATTAAAATTAATGTTTTTTAAAGCAATGAAATATTTTTATTTCAGCTCTTATTTTTTTATTTTTTTAAGCTTCTGTAGCCCTCTCGTTATCAGATATTCCTTGGAATGGACCTATTGGTAAGTTAGGATTTGAAAATAAGAAACACTTATGATTTTTCAGGAAATACTAGTGAGCATGCTATTAGCAAGTACCTAGATTTATTGGCTCCAATTTATTATCTATTATTATTATCTTGAATTAGATGACATTCTAAGACTTATTTCAGCTCTTTGCAACATTTTCATCCTTGCCTTGGCCTTTGTTTCTGATAGCAGTGTTATGGTGTTAGAGATTTTGTCTCCCTAGAAACTTTGATTTCTTAGTTGCTTCTCCTGTTTGAGGACCTTTTTTTTTTTTTACTGCAACATTGTCAGAGTACATACTTTACAAGATAAAAACAAACATGTTTGTAATTTACAGTTCTTATAAGTTTTAATCATGCAATATAAAAATGATTTCATGGAGTAATTATTAAGTGTCCTAAATGCCAGGTACTGAGCTAAGAACTTAAGGAACAAAGGCAGACTAGGCACCAGCAATTCAAAAACAAATGAGGCAGTTCTTGGGAAACACAAATAATTATTTATAAACAGTATTATAAAGGTGAAGTCAAAGCGCTAAGAAAATAATAGAAGAGTGGGTTTAGTCTTGTAAGTCTGTCGAGGGTCTTCTCAAAGTAATTAACATTTAAGCTGAACCTTAGTTGGATCAGATGATAAACATTTGCCTTGGAGAAAGTACAGTCTAGAACTAGGAGAAGAGCATGAGCCTAATCACAGAGGTGTGGAAGAAATTGTATATTTGAGCAACTCAAAGTGATACAGTGAGGCAGGAAGGTGGGATGGGGTGAGTAGGATACTCTTTGGGCCTTAAATACCATATTAGAAATATGGACTTTATTATGGTCACAATCAAAGATAGGGGTTAAAGCCATTATTGGAATAATTTCTTGAAAACTGAGAGTTTTTATTAACTGCCAATATTTTAATATACTTATAGGGGCAGTACGAATAGGAATGATTGATGGAGAATGTGTTGTTAACCCAACACGAAAAGAAATGTCTTCCAGTACTTTAAATTTAGTAGTTGCTGGAGCACCTAAAAGTCAAATTGGTAAGTACTAAATTTGTTCTGGGTTTTACTTATGAGTTCTGCCTTCTTAAAAATGCATTTAAACTCTTTTTTTTGTATGTGTATTTTGTCAGTCATAAAGGATTTTTGTTTTGTTTTATTGTTGCCTTATTTTGGTAGTGCTCTTGCCTCATCAGACAATACCTAAAATTATAGAATGTTACACAGCTTCTATTGAAATATACAAAACTCTTAAACAAGATAATTTTAGTAATTATTTTTAAATTGATAAGCCAGTCTAAAAATTAAAATTCTAAATCTGGTAATAAATTGTTTTATTAATTTAAATATGTTAATTTAGCTAATTCAGTCATTTCTAGCCTGTTTGATGTCCTCTGAGACGGAGGTGACCTATTTTTGAGGTGGAAAACTAGTAATAAAATAGAAGAAATGCCTTGGGTCATCTTCACGCCTTGTAACAAAAATGTCATAAATGCTTGAATGAAAATCAGAGCCTGGTTCTACTGAAGGAGAATGGGCTTTAATAGAATGGGCTGGGTTTGAAACCCAACATCTGTTATACTTTAGCCATGCTATGTTGGACAAATTAATTAAGGTTTCTTCTCAGTTTATTCTACTTATGATATTTGATGTCTGAGACTTTTTGGCATAGGACCTTCTGATGTGGAAACATTTTGATGAAATGTAAATTAAACTTTCAGTGTTTTTTGGTACAATTAACGTGTGAAACAGCTCATTTCTACCTTCTTTTGGGTTATTGGTCAGTAATGGAATTAGGATTAGGTACTATATGATAGAACACTTGTAACAGTTGTATATTATCTACATAAGAGTTAGGGATTGTATTGTTAAACTAAATAACAAGGCTTAAGATGGAAATTTATTTTTCTCTCAGGTAAAAGAAATTCAAAGGTAGGTGAGTCCAGGATAGTTACCGCAGCTTAAGAAATCTAGATTCCTTCTAGCTTATTGCTCTGCTATTCTCAAGGTGTGGCCCTCATCTTCATGCTTGATGAACTGGCTACCAGAGCTCTGACCAACTTATTGGACTTAGGGGCAGAAGGAAGAGAAAAGAGGGGAAAATAGCAAAAAGGTGTGTGTCAGCTGAATGAGTTACCCTCCCTTTTAAGGAGCCTTCTCATAAGTCCCCACATAGCAGTTTCTACTTAGATCTCATTGGGCAGAACTGTGACACGTGACTGCATCCTTGACTACCATGGAGGCAAAGAGATAGTTTTTGGATTCTTCTGTAGAAGGTAGGGTTCATACTATAGAGAACTAGCACAATGTAGAGAGGGTATTCCAAAGATTTGGGGGAGCCATAAATAACACATGACCCCATCTTATGTGAGCATCTCAGAAAGGGCCTTGAGCAAAACATTAGTTTACTGTTTAAAGTTTACTTGGTCTACACCTGAAAAAAAAATTTTTTATTATTTTTTCTTTTTGCTTAAAGTTACAGTATCAGTTAATAAATTGATCTGGCTACTTTACAGGGTTGTGGTGAAGATTAGAGTTAAGGTTTGTAAAGTGCCCAGTATAATACCTAGTATCTAGTAGGCATTCAGTTAATACCTGCTATTATCATTAAGACACAAAAATAAACTTGTTTCTAAATGGTCATTTAGCCTCTATCTGCCTTAAAATTTGAGCCCCTCGTTAAATTTAAGAATATAAACCTAACTTCAGATATCAAGTTTTCTTTATTTATTTAATGCTGTTTACATTTTGGAAGTATGTTGATTCTAAGACGATAAATCAAAAAAGTGGATATACATTCCATTAATAAAGTTGATCTGTTCAATTTATGTCATATCATGCTATTTGAAAATACTATATTGGCAATATGTTCAATAGCTATCTTTTTTTTCTTCTTTAGTCATGTTGGAGGCCTCTGCAGAGAACATTTTACAGCAGGACTTTTGCCATGCTATCAAAGTGGGAGTAAAATATACACAACAAATAATTCAGGGCATCCAGCAACTGGTAAAAGAAATTGGTGTTACCAAGAGGACACCTCAGAAGTTATTTACCCCTTCACCAGAGATTGTGAAGCACACTCATAAGTAAGAACATCTATTCAAAAGAAACTGAAACCTCTGGCCAGTGGCTCAGTTGGTTCCAGGAGCACTGTCCCATACACCAGAAAGTTGTGGGTTCGATCTCCAGGCAGGGCGAATACAAGAGGCGACCGATTGATGTTTCTCTCTTTTCTCTCTCTCTCTCTAAGAATCTCTTTACCAAAAAAAAATAAAAGAAACTATGAAATTTTCACCAGGTTTAATCTCTCAGAAAAATATTTCATATGGAAGCACTGTCCATGTATTACTTTTCAAATAGCACCCCTCTGTTTTTTGTTTTGTTAATCCTTACCTGAGGATATTACTTTAGAGTGGGAGGGGGGAAAAGGGAGAGAAACACCAATTGGTTGCCTCCTGCACTCACACTGACCAGGGCCGGGGATCAAACCTGCAACCCAGGTACATGCTGTTGACCAGGAATTGAACCCACAACCCTTTGGTACATGGGCTGACACTAACCACTGAGCAACACCATCCAGGGCAGCATAAATACTAGTCTAATGCTTTAACAAGGATAAACCCACATCTTCAGTGTCCTAAGTTTGAATTTCAAAGGAAAGGGGAAGTGAGTTCATTGGTCAAGATTCAGATAATTCGCATATCTCTCTGAGTCAAGGAAAAAGAATAGAGTATAAGATATTTGAGTAAGGAAGCTGTTGAGGTTCTCAAAAAGAAATCAAGTATAACCATCACTATATGCCCAATGCTTAGAACAATGCCTGCACATTAATGAGTTATATAAACGGTCCCCAGCAAAAGAGTTGCCTGCAATAACAGCCAGAATGGGTAGAAGGAAAAAATAAAGAGTAAGTGTAAGAAAAATTTAAGGTGAAATAAATTAAACAATTAAGAATACAGGGTGTAATACCATGTGTGAGTAATTCCCCTGAGAGGTAAGGGGAAAGAAATGTGTGTTCTGTATTGCATTATAAGTAGCAAACAGATTAACAGTGTTAAAGAGCAGTAAATACATTTTTAAATTCTTAATGAAATGTTTCAATATTTTAGCTTATTAAGTGTTTCAGTTTTGTAATAGACACTGCCTTGTGTTTCCAAATACTATACTGATGTTTATCTTGTCTTAAAATAGACTGGCCATGGAAAGACTCTATGCAGTTTTTACAGATTATGAACATGATAAAGTAAGTATACCTGGATTTTATTTTAAATAATTGTTCTGGGAATTCTTTTTTGTTGTAATTCACATAAATTGTATATAAGTATCAGTCTTATTTTTATAAAAAATCTCTAAGCAGAAAGTATAAATAAAAGCCTAGCTATGTGCTTCTACATTGTCCTTTTGCTGATTAATACAAGTTTTAGGGACATGTGTAAAAATATTTGAATGAATTCATAAACAGGTAATATCTCTTACAAATCAATAACCAGTTCTAATCTTTTAAAGAATACCACCATTAGAGAAATCTAAGTACTGTTACAATGTGTTAATTGTAAAATAATTTTGAAATAGAAATGTTGAACATTGCCATGTATGTGTAAGAACTGAACTTCTACTTTCTTTTAGATTTCCAGAGATGAAGCTGTTAACAAGATAAGATTAGATACAGAGGAACAACTAAAAGGTAGTGGTGTGTTTTTTAAATTTAAGAAAGTATTTAAAGGAACAGATTTTTAAATTTTTGGATGTGAAACCTTGAAGAAATCAGTTCTTACTGCTCCTTAGTTTTATCTTCAGGAAAGTTGTGATAATGATACATCCCAAATTACTCTTAAAAGTGTTAGACTATTTTCATAATATAGTTGACTGGATTTGTCAGGTAACATAATGCAACAGAGAGCTGATTTCAAAGCACTGTTCTGGTACAAAGCAAACTAAGTACCCAATAACAGTACATTTAAGGTATAATAGTTGTTGCGTATCTCCTACTTGAGAACATTTGTTTTATCTACTTTTTTTGCCTGAGGACTTAAATGTTCAGAGTTAACTCCCTTGTTTTACTCTCATAGTTAATTGATTTGATACTGTGAACTTAAGTAAAATCCTGTCTTCCAAAAAAAGAAAACCTTTATTTTGTCTTTCTTCTGTAGAAAAATTTCCAGAGGCCGATTCATATGAAATAATAGAATCTTTCAATGTTGTTGCAAAGGATGTTTTTAGAAGTATTATTTTGAATGAATACAAAAGGTAAACATATCCTTTTTTGCTGGAATTGAAGCATGCACTATCTCTGCAAGTTGCCTTGAAAGTGGCAACTTTCTCAAAGCAAGGAGCTATTCTTTAAAGTGAACAGGAAAGAATTATCATATTTATTTTATAAATGAGTACCTGTTGAAGAGTGTGTGAATTTTGTGGATGTATTTGACTGTTTCTCTGTGGGCCTTGTGTATAGAGCAGTGCTTTACAGCCCTGACTGCATGTAAGGAATTACCTGCAGAGCTTTTTAACAATACAGGTGTATGGGTCACAATCCGTAAGATTCTGATTCAGTGGATCTTAGGGTGAGGCCCAAGTAAACTTCTTAAAGTTCAACAGGTAAAAGGATATGCAGCTGGGGTTCAGACCTTCCTGGTAGGGATAAAGTAATAATATATGATTTCTGATTTCCAACACTGCTTTATACACTTATTTCCTTTATTACTATAGGTGTGATGGTCGAGATTTGACTTCACTTAGGAATATAAATTGTGAGGTAGATATGTTTAAAATTCTTCATGGATCAGCATTGTTTCAAAGGGGACAAACACAGGTAATATATGTAAAAAGCTACAATTATTTGCTGAATCAGGATTGCTTAATTAGATCTAATAGAAGCACATTATGTAGATGCTATAGGTTTTTATCATATGGAATGTATTAACCAGATTAACATCTGGTTTTTTAAAAATATTTTTAAAAGCTTTTTTGAGGTACACAAAATTAATCGCTCATATTCCTTAGTTTATGGGATTTTGTCATTGTTGCTCTATTCAAAACCCTCAGTTTGTTTTCCCCATTTAGTCTGTACCTCAGTCCTATTCTTTTCCCTTACATAGGCACCCATTCTCTTATATTTAACACATACGTGTATCTATTGTTTTGTGTATGATATTATGCTTTATACCTCCTCCTTTTTCTTTTATTAATCCCTACTTTAACTTTGCCAATCTAATGAGTACAAAGTGGTATGTCATTTTTTTCATTTGTATTGCCCTAGTTATGACTAAGGTGTCTTTATATAATAGCCAGTCAACATGGTCACAGTATTAAACCATACCCTGGGGGGTTGCACACCTCTAAGGGCCCTATTTTCACAGTGTCCCTGGAACTGTGTGCAAAGTGGTAGCACTGGTTCAGGTTTGCTCTTTGGTGACTCATCTGTTCATATCTTTTAGCCAGTTATCTTTCCTTTTTTAGTATGGTTAACTGTCTTTTTTCTGCTGTTTTTCAGTGATTTCTTATGTGACTTAAATATTACTTTTTCAGTAACCAGAATTTGTATGTATCCTCTCCCTCTTGGTCATATGCCTTTTTTTTTTTTTTAATTTATCTTTATTGTTGAAAATATTATGGATGTCCCCTTTTTCCCCCATTAACCCCTTCCACCCCGTACCCACTCCCTGCCCCAGGTGTCATATGCCTTTTAACTTTGCTTGTGGTAGCCTACTATTATGTATGCAGTGAACCTGAAATCTTTAGTTTTGATGTAGTTAATCCTTCCCTGTTTAACTTTTGTGGATTGTGTTTTTAAAGTCTTATTTAGGAAATCCTTCCTTACCCCAGAGTCACAAAAATATGCACTTTTTTTTCTATTAACATTCTAGTTTTAGCTGTCAAATTTAGACCATTAATCTATCTTGGAGTTTATTCCTACGCATACTGTGAGGTGGAAACTTCCAGAGTGAGCCAGTTTTACAACACTATTTATTAGTAATTCATTTTTTCCTGTTGATTTGCAATATCACCTTATATTCAGAGTTTACAAATATATTTTGAAATATATTCTTCATTTTTCTGTGAGCCTCCTTGACCATTGTCAAACTGTTTTAATATGGTTTTGAAGTATGTCTTAATATATAAAAAGCAAATCCTTTTTTATTCTACCCTCTCCCCCAATTATTGTCTTAGGTATATGTTACATTTGTTCTTTCATTTGAATTTTACTATTATATCAAGTTCTGAAAAAAATCTAGGATTTAAATTGGTATTTCACTGAATGTATGAATTCATTTGAGAAATGATATTTTTACAATTTAAATCAGTCTTTACAATGAATATAGTCTCTCTCACTTTTCATTTAGGTTTTCTATGCCTCTTAATAAGTTTTTAAAGTAACTCCATTAAGATATTATACATACTTTTTTGTTAGCCATTCTGACAATCTCTGCCTTTTAATTGGAGTGTTTAGTCCATTAATGTTCAATTTAATTAGTGATGTAATTGAACTTAGGTCTGTCATTTTATTATGAGTTTTTGTTTAGCCCCTCTGTTTTTGATTTTCTGTTCTTTCTGCCTTCTTTTTGGATTAACCAAATAGTTATTTTGGAATTCCATTTTAATTTGTCTACTTGCGTTTTAGCTATACCTCTGCATTTTCCAGTGCTTACCATAGGGAATACAATATACATCATTAATTTTTTAGTCTTTCTAGAGTTAATTTTGTACTACTTCACATAAAATTAGGAAAGTTCACAACCATTTAGGTCCATTTATCCCTTCTTCCATTCTTTATACTGTGGTTGTCTTATGAGTTACATTTACATGTGTTATAAACTCCACAAGGTTATGTTATAACTTTTATTTCAAACAGTCATAGATGTATTTTAAAGAAGGCAAGAGGGAAAGATTTTTTTATATATACTGACCCACATATTTACCACTTCTGATACTTTTCATTTCTTCCTGAAGATCCTTGTATCCAGTTAATATTTCCCTTCAATCTGACAAGACTTCCTTTAGTATTGTCCTGTGTGTCTTCTGACAACAAATTCCTATTTTTCATTTACTTGAAATGTCTTTATTTTGCCTTTAAACGCAAAGAATCTTTTTTCTGGATAAAGATTCTGGGTTGCTGTGGGGGTTTTGGTTTTATTTTGTTTTTTTGGCACGTAAAACTGTTCCACTGAGTTTTTTCCTCCATTTTCATCTGATGAAAAGTCAGGACTCATTCAAATCATTGCTCCTTGTGTTGTTTTCTTCTGGGTGCTTTCAGGATATTGTCTTTGGTTTTCAGCAGTCTGACTATGAAAAGTGGTTCTCTCTGTATTTATCCTGCTAACCGTTTCCTGAGCTTGAACCTGTAAATTGTCTTTCATCTAACTTGAGAAATTTCAGCCATAATTCCTTCAAATATTTTTGTATCTCATTCTCTCTTTTCTCTCCTTCTGGGATTGCAAGTACATGTGTTAATCCTCCTGATAGTGTCCCACAGGTCCCTGAGACTATGTTCTCCCCCTACTCCTTTCTATTCTTTAGATTGGGCAGTTTCTATTAATCTGTTTTCATGTTCACTGACTCTTGTCATCTCCTTTCATTATGAGGTAATATATGTTTCAGCTCTAGAATTTCCATTTGGGTTCTTTTTTATGTCCTTAAGTGTAATAGATTTTGAAAATCCTTGTCTGTTAATCTAACATCTGAATTAGCTCAGGGTCAATCTCTATTCATTGTCTTTTTCTCTTGAGAATGGGCCCTATTTCCTGGTTTTTTGTAGGTTGTATCCTCAGTGTTTTGAATGATACATTGTAGAGTCTCTGGATTATGTTCAGTTCCTTCAAAGACTAATTTTTTTAAAGGCAGTTTTATTGACTGAACCTTTATTCAGGCTTTCTTTATGGTCAGATTTTATTAATATTCTTTCCTCCTCCCCTAGCACTTCTAGTACAGTGCTTTATATATGTAGTCTATATGATGTTAGACCTTTGGATTATTGATTATTGTATTAAGCACCATGTATAGATTTCCATAGATTATACTTATCCTTTTTCTTTAAGAGCTAATTCGGTTCTTCAAATATTTCTCATTTTCATCTTTGTTAGTAAATTAAAGCCTAACAAATTTTGTTTCTTCTTCTTTAGGTGTTTTGTACTGTCACATTTGATTCATTAGAATCCAGTATTAAGCAGGACCGAATTATAACGGCTATAAAGTAAGTTATGTTTTTTGGTTGTGATGTTCCAGTGTATAATTGAAGTTCATGGTATATTATTATTCATTATTACTTTTAAAAACCTGTACCTCTATACTTCTTTTTTCTGTTTACATAATTATAATTTCAAGGGATTTTTTAATGCCTTTTAACTCATTGGTTGAAACAAATATTGGTAAAGAATTTAATTCTTTGATATGGGTATATTTAGTTTATTCTGTCTCTGGAACCATTCCTCAGGACAGATTTCCTGGGTAATCTTGAATCGATCGATTATTCTATTACAAAGAAGGGAGCAAATAAATAAGCAGGAATCCAGTTGTTGAAACAAATCTGGAGGCTTTTGTTACTAAATGAAAATACCTTGTCTGATTACAAGGCACATATGAATTTGTGTTCATAATTACTTAGCTCTCCTCTGTTCCTAAAATGTCAGCAATAAAATGCTGTTGATCAATTTTATACAGTAAAAATCTATATTATAATCCCCACCAGCATTACTGCATCAAAGTTCTAGGACTCAAGGCCACCATAGCTCTTTCTTTTCTCAGTACCTAACAAGGTTGCTTCCATTTCTCTGGTTAAGCGTCTCAGAAGACTATAGGACTGCCTCTCTCTTCCTACTGCCCAACTGATGAGGATAATCCCCTGTATCTTCACGATAGTATCGCTTATTGTTTATCATGTCTCTAATAAAACTGACAGTGAAACTGTTTGTATAAGATTGGAATGTTCACTGTAATCATAATCCTTTTGGGGGAAGCTCTTAAACTTTATATTATAAATTCTCATCTGGGCCAAAACTTGTTTGCCCTGCCCTTCTTCACACTGACTCCTTTTCTCTTCTAGGAGGCAACACTGCTTCAAACCCTAAAAAGATCTTTGACTGTCAGATCTTCTGATTGCTCTCAGCTATATCATTTCAGTTACTGATCATTTCACATGTTGACTGGGAAAAAGATCGTAACTGAGACTTAACTGATGAGTTTATAACATTTATGATTCTCCCAATAGTTATTAATACTTAAAAAATATATATGTATATCTATGGTCTTAGTATTCAAATCTGGATATTTAAGTGCAAAATTGTTTTCCAAATCTGTGTAGAATTCAGTCATAAGCCCCAGAAAAAATACTGTCTCTGACATCCTTCTAATTCTTCTGAGTTTCAGTTTCAGACCAATTCTTTGATACCCAATTATGTTTTTTTAAATCCCTTTAGATCTCTTTTAATTGTTTATTGAAACAAATCTGTATCTGTCTGGTGTTTTGAATATTATCCTTTTTGTTTGTAGTGGGATAAAAGATAAAAATTTCATGCTGCACTATGAGGTAAGGTGAATTTTTTTTTTTATGAAAACATTTTATTATGAAAAATATTCAGGATACAGCCAAGTTGAAAGAATTTTACAATGAATACCTTTATACCTACCTAGGTTCTTCCATTAACATTTTACTGTGCTAGTTTTATGATATATCTGTTAAGGTAGATTTGGGGGCTGTTATTTTATTGCATACAGAAGGGATTTAGAAAAATAAGTAGCTGTCTAATCAGCAACTTCCTGTTCGGAGTCATACATTAAAGTATAGTAGACAATATTGTTTTAGTCACGAAAGAGCTGTACTTATTCATGTACGTCAAACAACAATGGGGCTTTTCAGATGCCTCAAGTAGCAAATTACTTTCTCTCTTTTAGTTCATTTATATGTTCATATTTTACTTAGTTGATTAGTAGTCAGAAAGCTGAGGTATTTAATATTAAAACACTTTATATGTAATTTTTATATGTAATTGAGTTTATGATTGACTTTATTCACGACTAATTGTAAAGGACCAGACAAGACATATAATACTTATTTTAGTATTTAAAGCATACACACTGGGATGCTAGTGTAAAGTAGCAAGTCACTTCACCTTTCGACCATTGTTGGCTGCCCCAAATCCCAGTATCTCAATTTTGGTGAACCTCCTATAATTAATAGAGAACATTTCATATAATATATACTAGACAATAACCATAAACCTGGTGATTCTCACAGATCTGGAGTCCCTTATAAATATCCTATTCTGGATATACCCAGGTGCTACAGAAGCACGTCCTCTATCGTGAGCCAAAGAGCACATAGCAGTCTTTTTTAAAAGGGCAGCTCTGAAAAATGTAGCTCTAGCTGATATTGGGAAAAGAGGTAGGAGAGGGCGTAGGACATATGGGCTATGTTGTATCATCACATTTTTTTAAATCTTTTATCGTTAAAACACAGATAATGAAACCAATATAAACCAAAATGTGGCTTAGAGTTTTTATACGGCAGACATCCATGTAACCACCACCCAAGTAAGAGAATAGAATGTTGCCAGTCACCCCAGAAGCCACTCCATGTTTTTCAACCTGGTCTCAACGCCCTTCTTCCCCTAAAAGTAACTACTCTCCTAAGTATTATAGTAATCACTTCCTTGTGTTTCTAGTGTACATCCCTAGCTACTATAGTTTAGGCTTACCCATTTAAAAAATTTTGATATTTCTTTAAGTCTCTTTTAACCCATAGATTTATCCTTCATTACATTCATTTCCTTATAAACTGTTTGAAGCCCCAGAGCCATTTGAACTATAGAGTTCACCACAGTCTGGGTGGTGCTGCAGTCATGGTGCAGTTTAGGCATTTCCTCTGTTTTTCTATCTCCTACAGATTGACTGCTAGATCCAGAACTTGTTCAGATTCATAATCCATTACTCCTTAAAAATATTTTATTAAAAAAAACTGGAATTCCAGATTTTTATGGGAAATTTTCCAAGTTTTTTAAATGATCACACTAATTCATATTTCTTTAAGACAATGTATTAGTCAAATAAGAGTTTGCAAGCTCTGTCTAAAGTAAAACAGTTACTGGAAAAGATCTATTTCCTCAATGTAGATTTTTTTTTTTAAACATGTATATATTTTTTTCTTATTAGTAAAATATATCTTGCCCTGGCTGGTGTGACTCACTTGGTTGGAGCATTGTCCCATGCATGGAGGGGTCATGTGTTCGATCCCCAGCCAGGCACATAAGGGAGGCAACCAATCTATGTCTCTCTCTCTGTCTCTCCCTCTCCCTTTCTCTCCGAATAAAAAATAAGTATGAAAACATATCCTCAGGTGAGGAAAAAATATATAGATATATATCTTGTTATTGTTAGTAATTTAAACATTATAGAAATTTATGGTATAAATCCCGATAACCATCCACTTCCCACCCTGATTCACATATACACTAGAAATACCTACTTTTAGCAATTTGGTATATATTTTAGATATCCAGTTATTTTCTGTGTGTGTATGTGTATCCTTTTTTTTTTAATTTTAACAAAATGTAATTCTAGAGTTTTGTAACTTGTTTTATTATTTAGATAATATATCTTGGATATCTTTCCATGTCAATTCTTTGTGTATGTGTTGTTGTTTTTTTAAAGTTTCCTCCTTATGCAACAAATGAAATTGGCAAAGTCACTGGTGTAAATAGAAGAGAACTTGGGCATGGTGAGTACAAATCTATAAACTTATGTGGTATTCTTACAGAAACTAAAAATGCATTAGTACATTTTTTGCTCATTATTTTTTATTCTAATTTAGGTGCTCTTGCCGAGAAAGCTTTATATCCTGTTATTCCCAAAGATTTTCCTTTCACCATAAGAGTGACTTCTGAAGTCCTGGAGTCAAATGGTATGGCATTGAAATATATTTTTCCTAGTCAAAAATACCAGATTCCCTGTTATATTCTTAACTTTTCAGAACTAATATTACATTGTTTATTACTACAGTACCCAAACCCACTGCAAGAGAAAAATGTGTTTAGTTAATCATATACTTGTCTGCATCTCTGTTATTGTCTAATTAGATGTTTTGAAAGCAATATAAAACAAATATTTCTCGTTATGTATCTGTTATAATAGATCCAGTTTGGGTTGTTTCTTTATTTTCACAAACCATAGAGCAAGGACACCCTGAAGAGAGGAAGGGCCAAAATAGAGTGATCCATTAGGCCGGGGACACCTGTCATGTATCACAGATATAAGTAGACACCACAGAGAGAGGCTAGGTTAAAAGGTCAAGTTAAAATTTTAAAAAATCACATGTCAAGGCAAGGTACCATCATTAAAGGCAGAAAGGGTACAGAGTTCTCAAAGATGTAGCAGGCACAGATCAGGTGGTCATAGATATTTTTTTTAAAAGTAAAATAAGGTAAGCTCAGAATTTGAACTAGAGACTTTCTGTTCTTTACTGAGTATGATAAACCAAAGCCCTGTATCTTTAACTGCTTCTGATTAAGCAACAAAAGAGGTTCTTCTGGGAGGATTCTTAGAATCAGAATCTCTAGCAGTGCTCTCTTTGATGATGGGTTTTCAATCTCTGTGCTATCCACTGAGGGACTGAATTTACTTCAGTTTAAATTTAGTAGCCACATATGGTGGCTAATGGCTATCATATTGGAACATACAACTCTATAGTTCATTGTTTGGGAGAGCTTGCCTTAAGTGCTTTTAAAAAGAAGGAAAGAATATTAAATTTAATATTATAATTGAATATTTGTAAAGAAATAACCAATACTAATAATTTTGTATGTTTTTCTAAAATCAGTATATTATACCAATCAATGTCTCTCTCACATCGATGTTTCTCCCTCCCTCCTCTCCTCTCCCCCCCATTCTCTGAAAAGCAATGGAAAAAATATCCTAAGGTGAGGATTAAAAAGAAAAAATAAATCAGTATATTATAAAGCAAGTATTTTTATTTCTTTCTGTAGGATCATCTTCTATGGCATCTGCATGTTGTGGAAGTTTAGCATTAATGGATGCAGGTAAAAGAATTATATCTCAAAACTTCCAATGTTTTATATATACAGTACTTGATTAGTATAAAATATAAGGTTTTTTTAATATTAGATATTTAATTCCAATTAATTCCAAGTAAGATTTGAAGAAGTCAGATTATAGACCAAACCAGGCCAGAAGCAAAATAATTACAAAGTACAGCTTCAACTCTATAGACATCTGCTGGAATTCCTATTTTTTGGTTAAAAGCAATACACTGAAATTATTCACTTGCCCTTGGTGACCCAGTGAGCTTTCTCACCTTCCAAAAGGTGGAGAGCTCCACAGTTGATTCCATTCACCAAAGAAGTTTGGATTAGCAAGCAGAAGTATTAGGACCGATTAGGGAAAATAACCATGTAATTTTCTAGTCGCTTTATATAAGCCATGAGAAGAACAATGCCACTCATAGAGTGTACACAGAATTTTAGGAAGGAAGACTGCAATTCGTTCAATATATAATCTCTGGGTCTGAAACGCCAAAAGGGAAAGAGAAAGTTAAGAGGCTCTGATAACTATTGCCAAATAATCACCAATGGTGCTATTCAAAAAAAGAGAAAAGAAACCTAAAGTCACTCAAGAGGCCACACAAGGAGTTCCCTATAATTTATACATTTACAGTAAAAGTATGAAAGATAAGACAGCCTAACCAAAGATGAAATAAAAGAATAGTGTGACTATATAATATCATCTAGGAAGATTAAAACTTAAGCCAAAGGAAAAAAGCTAACAGCAGTTAAAGGTAATTTTCTAGTTGTGTTCAGTGGAAGGGAAACATAATCTGATATTTAAGGTAACTGGTAAAATACTATGCCTATTTTCACCTTCATAAATTCATTCAACAAATCTTTACTCTGTACCAAGCCCTGATTTAAGCTTTTAAGATACAAAACAAAGTCCCTGTCCTTGTGGAGCTTGCATTCATCAGTCTTTTAATCTCAAATTGGAAAACACAGAACAAATCCTGAAAAAGGTCAACTGAAAGGAGATTGTAAAATTTTTTTCTGTTTTAAATGAAATCAGATCTTTTGATCTAGACAAAAATCCATCCTAAGTAATAACGAGAACTTCAGGATGAGGTAACTAGTGTTTGAGAAATCACAGAGACTAGTTAGTATACCAAGGACAAAAAATTCTTCTGAAAGATAAGAAAGGTATTTTCTGTAAAGTATAACCCAGTGAACCTGAAAGTGACCCTTGGCAAGACCCTTAAATACACTATAAAAAGAATGGTTTATAAGGGTTTTATAAGGGAAGAGGGCTGTGGAGAGAAGGAACCAGAGGGACTCAAAATAAGTCATGCCATAGTAAACTAATTTTTTGTTTTCAAAAATATTACTAGGTTTGGAGTGAGTGAGGACTAACTTATGCAGTGTGTCTAGAGTTCAGCCTTGGCAGTTTATGGTCTTTGTATAAATGATGCAGAAATTGAAACTGAATGATAGGTGCACCTTTCATAACTGGCTGAAGGATGAGCAAAGGGGACTTGTTAATCTGATTGGTCAGTAGGAGAGAGGTCTCAAGTGAAATACTTCAGGATGTGTCATCCTAACCCTTGTCCTTTTCATTGTCTTTGTGTGTGAATTGACCGAGAGCACAGGCCTGCCAAAAAAAAGGATACTGATTGCAACCAATGAATACACAAATAAATGGAACTACCAATTGATGTTCCACTTATTTGATGTTCCACAATTGATGTCTGTCTGTCTGTCTTCCTCTCAATCAATAAATAAAATCAATCAATAAATAAAAGAGTTTACTATTATTAGAGAGGTTTGTGCTGAGAACAGGTAGTACCTATTAGAATTGTTTTAAGGGGATTTTATTATATGTTTAAGAAAAAATGAGGTAGGTAGATGATTTATTAAGACCTTGTCCCATGCACTGAAAGGTTGCCGGTTTGATTCCTGGTCAGGTCATGTGCCCGGGTTGTGGGCTCAATCTCTGGTAGGAGGCTGCAGGAGGCAGCTGATCATGTTTCACTCTCACATCAATAGTTCTCTCTCTCCCTCTCCATTCTTCTCCCTCTAAAAATATCAATTAAAAATCTTTTTTTGTTTTAATATATCTTTATTGATTTCAGAGAGAGGAAAGGAGAGGGAGAGAGAGAGAGAGAAACATCAATGATGAGAGAGTCATTGATCGAGCCCACACATTGGACATGTGCCCTGAGTGGGTATCAAACCCTGATCTCCTGGATCCTAGGTCGACGCTCAACTGCTGAGCCACTCCTGGGCGGGCTCAATTAAAAATCTTTAAAAAAAAGACCTTTCCCACTTAGTTTTGGCAATTTAGAATGCCACTCACATTAAAATAAGTGTCAACAGAATGATAAATACATGTTTTAGGCTGAAGTACAACATCACACAGAAGTTCCCTCTCTCAATTATAGGGGTTCCTATTTCATCTGCTGTCGCGGGTGTGGCAATAGGATTGGTCACCAAAAACAATCCTGATAAGGATGAAATAGAAGATTATCGTTTGCTAACAGATATTCTGGCAAGTATATTCACTTTTTCCAGTGTTTCATGGTAAAAATTATACATACTTTATAAGCAGCCTATGCTTAGAAGAATACTAGGACTCAAGAAGTACAGGTCCTTGTACTTGCTTTCCTCCTCTACATATTCTCCTTGGATTTTATAGGATGTGAGTTAAAAATATGTATTACATATAAGTATCCATACTATAGCTCACTTTAGGATGATTGTAAATTAATCCTTATGCATTTAGGGGGAAAACATAATCTAAAAATAGTGTTTTTTCTGATTAAATATTTGTAACTTAAAGAGTCACAAATTGGAAGCAGCTGTTAATGTAGAAACTATGTCTTTGTGTGTCATCTTAGAGGACACAGTTTACTTCTAAAGCTATTTTTTAAAATTGCTCAACGATGAATTTTGTTTTTGTTTAAAACTATATCATAATTTCTTAAATTCCTTAAGGGAATTGAAGATTACAATGGTGACATGGATTTCAAAATAGCTGGCACAAATAAGGGAATAACTGCATTACAGGTATTTTTAAACCCATTTTGTTTCATTTTTATAATATTAAATGTCATAAATCAATATTTATAAGTTTTTTGGCTTTTCATTATCAGGCTGATATTAAATTACCTGGAATACCATTAAAAATTGTAATGGAGGCCATTCAACAAGCCACAGGTAAGCCAAGCCAGTGTGCCTCATTCTCCTTTCATCATTGTCTAGTTTGTTAATGGAACTATAGTTCCCAGTAGGCTTATTATAAACATTAGGCTTATTATAAAGTGTTGCTTTAGAAAATGAAATTTCATGTAACACCCTAGGTCAAGAAGTATTAAGTTGTTAGGTATGTAACTAACCACCAAAGTGGGAGACCACTGAAAATTTAATTTTTACAAATTAACTCTGTAAGACAGGATTTATAGAGAAGGAAATGTGAGGAGAATTGTCAAGGTAGTAACTGGGGTGTGAAGGGCTTTGATTATTAAGGCTAAAGAGTTTGAATTTTATGCCATAAAAACTAGGAATACTGCTACTATATCTGATCGTACTTTATGTAGTTGTCACTTTTATTATGTTTTTAATCTTTCCTAGTGGCAAAGAAGGAGATACTACAGATTATGAACAAAACTATTTCAAAACCTCGGGCATCTAGAAAAGAAAATGGACCTGTTGTAGGTAATACATTAAAATTATTACTGATTTCATGATAAGGTAAACATTAGTATCTGAAAGTATATTGTCATTTTTCAATATTTTTAACTCCATACACAAAACAAAACTATTTTAAATACTTTTATAATTTAAATGCTTTAAATTTGGGGGAATATTCTTTTTTTAATTAAATTTACTGGGGTGACAATGGTTAATATGAACATATAGGTTTCAGGTGTGGGTTTCTATGTTACAAGATCTGTATATTGCTCTGTGTGCCCACCACCCAAAGTCATATCTTCTCCCTTCACCATGTATTAAGACCCCCTTCACCTCCCACCCCCCTCCCTCTGGCAACCACCACATTCTTGACATTCGAACTTTCAATAATTTTAGTCAAGTAACAAATTGTGTTTCTGTTTCATACTGAAATATTTTTACATGTGTCTAGGCCAAAAAAAAAAACTTCAATGACCAGGACATGTTTTTGATTCATATATGTATTTTAATTATATTTTTGTCTATACTACATTTCAGAAACTGTTCAGGTTCCATTATCAAAACGAGCAAAATTTGTTGGACCAGGTGGATACCATTTAAAAAAACTTCAGGCTGAAACAGGTAAGTGTTGTACGAAGTTTGAGTTTTTTATTTAATGCTGGGCCATGTAAGTTTGCCATTTCATTCCTATGGTGTTGCTCCAAAAACATATGTTTGGTAAATGAGAGAAAGACCAAGAGAAAAGGATATAACATAGATATGTCTTCACTATAAGTTTTCTGTATGCCTATTAATAAATTAGCAAATGCCCAGCCAGTGTGACTCACTGGTTGAGCGTCAGCCCATGCACCATGAGGTCACTGGTTCGATTCCTGGTCAGGGCACATGCCCAGGTTGTGGGCTCTATCCCCAGTATGGGGCATGTAGGAGGCAGCCATTCAATGTTGATGTTTCTCTCTCATCGATGTTTCTCTCTCTCTCTTTTCCTCTCTCTTTAAAATCAATAAAAACTTTTTAATTTAAAAAAATTAATTAGCAAATAATCATCCTTAACTATATTCAAGAAGAATGACCTAGAATTCCTCAGGTTTTTTTACAATAATATAATATCAACATTTAGAAAAATGTTTAGTTTTTCACTTTAGAGGAGTTCTGCTTTAATTTTCTCTTATGATTACTTCTGCCGTTTTTCACATAGTGTTACCCTTATTTAAAGAATATGTGTAGGAGTATAGTATGCTTTGATATGTTTTTTTGTGGAAGCAACGTTTGAGTTACCTAGTACTTACCAGCTTTGAGGTAAGGAGAGTGAGGAGAGTCACCTTAGGCAGTTAAGATTGAGAAATTGACATGATTTTGTTTTTCATCCATCTTTCACTCTAAACGATAAGAGGGAAAAAGAAGAAAAGTTAAGGGAAGATTTCTAGGATAGTCCCTATTCATAATTAAGAGAACAAAACTAAACCCTCCAAAATTAGAACTTAGATGCTTTATCCCACCAAATTATGGGCTGCAAGAAAGGACATTGGCTAGCACAGTGTTGGATATTTAGCAGGGGTGCAGTTTGTATTTGTTGAATAAATTTCCTAAAGCATTGATTAAACAGAGCACAACCCTGCCCAGCTACTTTCAGGTGGCTCGCTTCCGCTCATATCTACTTTTAAGTCTAGTCTCCACAGAAATGAGCAAGTTAACTTTAATATGCTAAATTATCTTTTTAAAAGGTGTAACCATTAGTCAGGTAGATGAAGAAACATTTTCTATATTTGCACCAATACCCAGTGCTATGCATGAAGCAAGAGACTACATTACGGAAATCTGTAAAGATGACGTAAGTATAGCTCTTGTAAGTTATTTTTTTCTTTTTGTTGCTGTTTTCTTAATGAATCTTAATGGCTTATTTTGCACTTACAGCAAGAGCAGCAATTAGAATTTGGAGCAGTATATACCGCCACAATAACTGAAATCAGGTAATACCAAGTAATATGCTATGCTAGTTTTTTAATAAGGTTTATATTATAAGCCCATGTTAACTTCATGTATGTTTGCTTTATTTCCTTTGAAATTATGTTTAGGTTATCTGTCAGTTACCATATAATCATTAATTATTTTAAGGTATAATTTTATTTTCTACACCAGTTTGTAGACTTTCGGTAACATGGTTCTGTAATAATTATATTAAGAGTCTTCTAACTAAATTATTTAACCAAATTTCCCATCTTTTAAATTTTCCCAGTGAACAGTTTAACAAGCCCAAAATAAACTTAGCAATATTTCCTTTTTCTTTCTTTCTGCTTTTTCTGGTTTTTTGGGGGGGGGGGGGTTCCTGGTAGTTTCTTGTTGGTTTATTTTAAAAATAAGTAGTATTTAATGCCTATGTAGTGCTTTTTTGTTTTTTTTTTTAACCAGATAACAAGATTGGATTTTAGGGATCAGAAAAATCCCTTTCTAAGAAAAAAAGAAATTATCAGATGTAGCATGAATGTTCAAAGCAATTTGAAATGAATAACAATAAAAGGCAATGGGATAATTTAATATTACAGGTGAAAACTAAGGAATGGGATGGCTTATTTTAGACTACAGAAAATAAGAGAAATTTTTTAATAAAATAAGTATCCCAGTTTATCCTACCCCCTTCCTTAAACCACTGTTAGGTTGACGGTAATTCTTAAAATATTTAATGTCATTTCAAAAATTTTTGGAAAATACTATGAAAAGAAATACAGAAAAAGAATATATACTCTAAAATCTTTTCACTGAACATTTTTCTGTTATCTTTTCTTTGTCCTTTGATACACAAGTATTTTAATATAGAGTGTATTTTAAATTTAAAAAATTAAGTATCCCTTTTAGATAGTCACACTTTTTATAGTCATAAAAGCATATACTGATTCATTATGTTGTATACCTTAAACTTATACAATGTTACATGTCAGTTATATCTCAATAAAACGGGAGAAAAACCTGTACTAGAGGGATTTCTTTTTTTTTTTATTTTGTTCTCATATGAAAACATAATCATAGTTTGATTATCAGTAGACACCGTAGATACTTAATGTTTTAACCAGGCCTATTTCCTTTCTTGTAGAGACACTGGAGTAATGGTTAAACTATATCCCAATATGACTGCAGTACTACTTCATAACTCACAACTTGATCAACGAAAGGTAAAAAAGAAAAGAAATTTGATTTTTAAAACTGCCTTAAAATAATGATAGTGAAATTTCCTGGACTGATGAAAACTATACACTTTGGCCACTACTGGCCTAATATAGACAACCAAAAGTGATAGAGATGCTGCTGACAAAAGGTTTAACATTGTTTACCACAGATATTTGTTTCTCCTTCCATGATGAAATAGAAACACTCTTGAATGTTTTGAGGTGGAATAACATCTAGAGTTAACACACAGCAGTTACTTAAAATAGCTATAACCCTGTTTTCCCAATTTTCTTGACCAACCAGTCATGGCAAGATAATTCTTGGGATGTTTTTAAATTTATTTAATCTTTGTTATATAGTTCATAGGCAGAATATGAAAATATTCAAGAAAACGATAGGGGTAGAGGAATAATAGGAGTGTCTGTTTTTACCATATATTAAAATATAAAGCTGTAGAAAATAAAACAGTGTATTACTGGCCCAGAATAGACAATCTATGAAACGGGAAAAAAGACCAGAAATAAACCCAGTTATGTACATGGGACTATAATACATGCTAAACATTGTATTTTTCAGTCAAGGAAGAATCAAAGATTATTCAATAAATTGTATTGGTACAGCTGGTTATCATAATAAAGCAGGATCGCTACTCTTTTAATACCAAAATCCCATCTGGATCAAGGAGCTAATTGTAAAAATAAAAAATTTAAGGTGGCGAAAGAAGAAAACCAAATTGGGGCATGGGAAGCTGTTGAGGAAGGACCAGAATATTTTAATAATCTTGGGACTGGGTAAATATTTCTCAGCATGATATCACAGCCAAAATGTAAATAAATTGATAAAATTAGACCACATAATTTTTTTTAATTATATGGCAAAATTACAATAAGGTTGAAAGACAAGCAACAACTTAAAGAAAAAATGCTTTTAACATATGACAGAGGTTTCGATATACAAAGGTCTTGTATAGATCAGTAAGAAAGATGAATATCAATAGGAAAATGAGCAGAGAACATGACAGACAAATCATTCTTTAAAGCCAACCAAGATATTCAATATCTATAGCAATTTTTTTTAAAGCAAATAAAAAGTTACCATTTTTCAGCTTTCAGATAGTTGAAAATTCCCAGTGTGGATAAGAATGTAGAGAAGCAATGGACATTCTCATACAACGTTGATAGGAATGTAAATTGGTGCAAACTTTTTGGAAAGTATTTGGTAAATGTATATGAGTACCTTTGGACCTAGGAGTTCCACATAGGTCTTTGTTTTGAGAAGATAATTAGAGTAGTTGAATACATAATCATTGTAACGCTGCAATTTATTTTTTCTCAACTTCTTATTTTGGAGAATACACTGGACACCCATATGCCTTTCACCTATATTCACCCATTAACATTTGCAGCACTGGAATTTAAAACAAATGACCATATATAGGGGATTGGTTATACAAATTATATCATTTGAATACTCAACTGTAATATTTCATTTATTGATATGACAAGATGTCTTCAACATATTGAATGAAACAAGTTCAGGAAGGTCCATTTTTATAAATTAATACACACACTAAATAGGGAAACATTTAAAGAGATACTCATTGGAGTGTTCACAATAGTTTATAGGTAGAAGGGTTTTATTTATTTACTTATTTATTTTTTAATCCTCACTTGAGGATATTTTTTCCATTGCTTTTTGAGAGAGAGAAAGCAACAATGTGAGAGAGACACATCAATTGGTTGCCTCCCGCATGCATCCCGGCGAGAGCCGGGATCAAGCCTGCAACCCAGGTACAGGAATTGAACCTGGGACCCTTCAGTCCACAGGCCAGTTATCTAACCACTGAGCCAGACCGGCTAGGGCACAAGTAAAAGGGTTTCAGATGATTTTTACTATTATCTGAATACTTCTGTATTACTTTAAATCTTTATAATTATGATTTTATAACCAGAAAACCCAATTAAGCTATTTTCTACTTGGGGAAAAAATGTGTACTACCAAAGATATTAAGTAATTATGCATGACAACTAATAGGTTAACATGTTCTCTTCCAGATTCAACATCCCACTGCCTTAGGATTAGAGGTTGGCCAAGAAATTCAGGTACCTGTATTCAACCTTTTAGCCTTAGAATTGTAAATTGTACTTGAAGTTTCAATTATTTGTTTCAAAAAGTAAGCTGAAAGAATTGAATCAACAATTGTTGCTCCACTTGTTTATGCGTGCACTGTTGCTTCTCGTATGTGCCCTGACCGGAGATCAAACCCACAACCTTGGCGTATGAGGACAAAGCTCTAACCAACTGAGAGCCACCTGGCCAGGGCAACATTTGTGACTTGCATTATTTATATGCTATGCTTCTTTTTTTACCTTAGGGTTGCTTAAACAGACTCATTAAGGATTTAAGACAATTCTTTCCCTCAAGGAGTTTATAGTTTAGTTAGTTAGAATAATAGTCCCCTTTAGAGCTTTTAAAATTTACCTGAGGTCAGGGATGGCTATGTGGAGTCTGATTTGGTGACAGGACCTGAGAACCCTGATAAATGTAACTTTGTTGAGGGTCTTGAATGTCATATTTAAAGAGTTGAGACTCCAATATGTTGCTTGAGGCTAAAACTTTTTGAGTTTGATAAAGCCATATTGTTCAGTTCTAGAATTGGTAACAAAATTTGCCTTTTTTATAGTCCTTTATGAGTAGATGAAAGAACTTATTGCCAGCCTGGGTTTTTTGGGCCACACCACATTCTGTTCCAGTTACACCTAATACCCATGATCTGAGTAACTATGGCTTCTAATTTATTCCCAGTCTATAAACCCATTGTTCAAGTAGCCTCTGGAGAAAGATGAGAACTAAGACATAATATCTCTGTATAAGATTTTTTTTTTATATCATAAGGGACTTAAATACTGCCACATTTCCCCGACTTTCATTGTCTAAGGTCAATCCAAATAACCTTCATTGTGATAGTCCTTTGAGCAGTAGTCTCAGTGACCTAAGCATAATCCTGTATAATTTATAGCACAATTAGGCTCAAAAGCCCTTGTCTAGAATCATTCACCATGACTTTCACTGTTCTTCGGGTATAGGGACCTGGCCTCTTATGCTATAGGGAGAGAATAAGAAGGCACAGATGAGTCTAACAGAAGATTGTAATTAGGCAAAAAGATTATATTCCATTTCTTCTCCTTTTTTATAGTCACTACTTAACCAAATTATATTTATTAGCATATACTCTCACTGAGCTATGGTTTCAGTGAACAAGGAAAAACATTAATCAGTGCCTTATTTGGACAATGGAAGTCTAAATCTTTAACTTTGGATGTCAATCAATATGCAATAACTTTAAAAGTAAATTTGTTTCTTTAACACAGGTGAAATACTTTGGACGTGATCCAGCTGATGGAAGAATGAGGCTTTCTCGGAAAGTGCTGCAATCTCCAGCTACAACTGTTGTCAAAACTCTAAATGACAGAAGCAGTATTGTAATGGGAGAATCTGTTTCACAGTCATCTTCTAATTCTTCCCCATAATATACTTTTTAAAAGAGAATTCATTCTAGAGTGATGATTTGTAGAGCAAAATTTCAGTAGTATCTTCTAATGTGTAAGTTATATATACTATAAATATATTCTAATGATTTATATTAAAATGTTCATTTTACATGTGCCATTTTTTTTATTCCAATAATTATAGTAGCCCTGGCTGCGTGGCTCAGTTGCTTGGAGCGTTGTCCCATACACCAAAAGGTTGCAGGTTCGATTCCCAGTCAGGACTCGTGCAGGAGGCAACCAATGGATGTTTCTCTCTCTCTCTCTGTCCCCCTTCCTCTCTCTAAAAATCAATTTTAATAAAAGTAAACCATTTATACATACATCTTAGAAAATACTACTAACCTCTATTTCCTGTAATTCTGGAATATCTGAAAAACTTAGAAATAATAGATCACATTTGCAACTATAATGGATATCTTCCTACATATTTACTCTTGGTCATCTTATGGCTCACCTCTTTGCCCAACTTTATTTGGCTACAACTATTTCACAAACTAGAACTTGCAATATTCAAAGGTAGTGCCTATTTCTTTAGTACAGTTACCAAACATAGTAAGGAGTTGAGGGAGCTAATTTGATGTGTTTTTAATAATATACTGCCTTTCAAACTGGCCACAAAACCATAAACGTAGTGAAGTAAATATAAATGGGATCCTAACTAGAATGCGGTAGTATGTTTTTCAAATTTAGAAAATATTTAGGAAATATAGAAAAAGCATTTACTCATAAAATAGACTAGGTCATACTTTGATTGTGTATGTATGGATGTTCTAGGTATAAGAGGTGGAGGAATCATGATTTTTAGTTAATGCTTGAAACAATCATATATAGAGGCTGTTGATATAATTATTAGTAACAAATGTAAGTTGTTCATTCCCATCATTTAATATATCACATCATAATTCCACAAAGTAAATGGCTCATGGAAGTCATAATTTACAATATGTAATACTTTTATAAATCTGATAAAATTTGTAAATTCAGGACTCAGGGCTAATTAGTTTGTAAAATATTAAAAATTTAACTGGCCAAAGATTTTTAAAATGTGAATATGTAAGTCAGTAAACATTGATTATATATCTGTAGTGTATAAAATAGCATGTTAGGCAGTACTCATACACTTTCTACAATATTGAGGGTTAACTGAAAAATGAAAGATTAAATTTAAATTACATGCTTTGTACACCTGATTGTTCTATTTTAAAATACTGAAAAAAATTTTATTCTCTTTGCCTTCTGTTTAAGACATAATCCTTAATGATAGAATTTCAAAATTAAAACTTATGTTTTTAAGTTTTCTATTTTCCTTTTCAAAGCAACTCCCAACTGCTAATAATATGGAAAAAATGAAGCTAGTGCTTAAACTCTAGAGACCACTAGTACCACAGTTACAATATTATTTAGTTACTAATCACAGACCACCAAAAGGATCCTATTTCCACTTAAACCAAGAGCCTACACTAATGTCTGAACTTTTCTTTTTATCTTCATTCAAATCTTGGTAGTTTTCCCTATTTTCTAATAGAGTTTTTCTATGAGGGCTATTACATTCTAAAAACTCTAATTTATAATGTCTCAAATCAAATGGAATGCCCATCTTTGGCAGTTAGTGCAAACAGGTACTTACAAGACATTTTCCTTTATATTCTTTGCTATTGACACCGCCAGGCCCATAAATTACAGTACTTATACAATCATTTTCTTTCCCTTATAGAATATCTTGAATTTTTGGATCTAAAATAGTAGTATGAATACCAGTATCTTTCTTAGTTCAGTTCAATCATAGCATTCATTTATTCAACACTTACTCTGTGCCAGGCACTATAATGTGCACAGGGGATGCATCAGTAAACAAAACCTAAGTTCCAATGCTCACATTCTAGTGAGAGGGAACTGACAGTAAATAAGTATATAAAATGTCATGTAGTGATAGGAGCTTCAGAGAGGCTCTTACTTCCTACAGTGGGAAAACAGACAGGATTTGATGGCTACAGAGCTCTAAAGGTATTTGAATGCTCAGCCTAAGGGAGTCTGCTATGCAGTTAGGGCCTTGGTTGGGAAAGCCTGAAGCTTTAAAACCTGGGATGGGTGTCCTTGAGAATTTGGGCTCTTAGACGCCTTGGACCCTCAGGGCTTACAGAAGTGGCTCATACCTCCTAGTAAGTGGTAACACTCCCCACCTCCTTGCAGAAAGACCTTTTCCCCAGTTGCTCCTATTTCTTTTTTTTTCTTTTTTTTTTAAATATATATTGACTTCAGGGAGAGGAAAGGAGAGGGAGAGAGAGAGACAGAAACATCAATGATGAGAGAGAGAGTCATTGATCGAGCCCGCAACCCGGGCATGTGCCCTGACTGGGAATTGAACCCCGATCACCTGGATCCCAGGTCGATGCTCAACCCCTGAGCCATGCCCAGCCGGGCCAGTTGCTCCTATTTCTGATAGCTGGGGGGGGGGGGGGGGGGTGTTTAAGAAAAAACTGGATAAGGAAATAGAGTAGTAAGATAAAATAATCCAGAATGCCCTCTCTGAGTAGTTAACATTTGAGCAGAGACCAGAATGAAATGGAGGAAAATGGGCAGCTACTTGGGAAAGAATTCCAGATAGAGACTAACAACTTCGTTTTCACTTGGTATTTTATGTTTAGAATATAGAGCAGCCTTTTCATTTTATAAACCAATTTCACATAGTCTTTTACTCTTTAATCTAGTGCCTGTTCACCAGAAGTAGAAAGCAAATTTTATTTAAAATATAAGACAAGAGGAGATGGCCAGTGCAAGGTGTTATTTTCAAAGCATTTAGTCAGGCACAAATATGCTCGGTTACTTGCAAGGACAAGGTAAACACCAAGATTATGTGAAAGTTTAACAGGCTTATACAAAATTCCAGGCTCATAAGAGTTGAGACTAGGGTGGTAGGTAGTGAAAATGGAAAACAGAGAATGTGTCTTGGTATCAAGAGATAGAAACCAACCTAAGTTAACCTAAGCAAAGGGGAAAATTTTCATAGGGCCATGAATTTACTTCACAGAAGCCAAGTTACAAGCCCTGTGGTATACTGGAACCAGGAGTGTCATCAGGAACTAAGGTAGTTCTCCCTCTCTACCTACCTGTGGAGTCTCATGGCCCCTCATTTGTGCTTCTTTCCACACAACAGTTTTTTTCTTCTATGCAAACATTTTCAAAGCATGGGGCAAAAGATGGCTGTCCCACAGGAAGCTACCTGGCTCTGAGTTCTAGTTCTCATGGAGTAGAAAATTATAGGCTTAGCTTGGGAAAGGTGTCAAACCTGATGGGAGGAAAAGGCAAGTTTAGTTTCCCTACTGTGCTCAGTCACTAGCTGGGACCAGCTCCAGATATTTATTGCTTCAGCACAAATACAATGGTGAATTGAAAAGGGGTGGCAGCTGGCTGTCAGCCAACTATGTTCCTCAAAATAGGTTCTCTTGAAGGAGATCTGAGTAGTTCACTTATATGGCATCTACACCAACCAAATATCAAAACAAGCTATAAAACTATAGCAATTAAAACTGTCATACTAGAGTTGACCAAATAAAGAAACAGAGAACCAAACTGAGACTCATCCAGATATGTGTGTGCCTGTGTTTGTGAATTTAGTAAAGAATATGATTAAAATAGCACTTCAAGTTATTTCATCTATAAATGTCGAAAATTGACTCCTTTTTGAGGAAAAAGTTTAGCATCATACTTCATATATACAAAAAATTCCAAGTGGTTTAGAAAACTAAACATTAAAAAAACTAAAAACACATTAGAATACCTGGATTAAACATGGAAAATTAACCATACACAAGTATCCCATCTTCGAAAGTTACTTTTTTAAAAGGGGAGAGTCCAAACAGCAAACAAAATAAGACAACAGCAGACAAGATTGTAACAAATGTCAACTGCATGACAAACAGATGGAAGGGCAGTGGTAGACTTAGCAGTTACAACCTATATGAATACAGGGGTGATAAGGGAAGAAAAAATGAAAATTTATATCCACAAAAAATAAAGAATCAGGGCTCAGAATTTGAGGGCATGGTGAAAGTCTATATAGAGAGGGGCTAAATGCCTGGGTTTACTCCCCAATCCTACATAATCAAAGGACTAACATCTGCGCGCCCAGACACACACACACACCCAATTCACCCTCTTATAACACTGCCTCTACCACATCAGGAGACGAGATTTATTTTCTGAAATGAGAGTTTTGACTTGGGGATACTTGTCACAGTAGACAGGGTTAAAAGTGGGGATAAAGTGAAAGCCTGAATACCAAAGAGTTGGATCTCTAACCTCCTTCCTCTGCCTTTACCCAGGCTGGATATGGGTGGAATACCTGGAGGAACTATATTCCCCCCGAGAAGACTTCTAAAAACATTGGTAAGGGGTGCAAGAAGAGCTATGATTGAATAAGAAAATCACCGCAGACAAGGCCTGCAGTCCATAGCCTTGCTCTTGAGACTAAAGAGTCAGGATTTGGTAGGGGCCAAATCATGAAGAGCTTAGCATGCAATCCTAAAGAACTTTATCCCACAAGAAATCAGAAACTATTGAAAGATGTTAAAAGAATATGATCAAGTTTTTTTCACAAATACCACTCAGTGATAAGTTTAGAATTGATTACAGGTTTTAAATTGCACAGGTCCACTTAATACAAGTATTTTTTTTCAATAAATACTGTAAATGTATTTTCTCTTATGATTTTTCTTAACATTTTATTTAGCTTACTTTATTGTAAAAATACAGTAAATAAAACATAACATACAAAATATATTAATGGATTGATTATGTTATTGATAAGCCTGGTTGTTAGACAAAAATTTTCAAAACTGAAAGTTGTCCAAAGAGTTTATTGAGCCATATGTTTGCCAGAGAAAGGACCAGGTCCTGGGGCACGCAATCAAAACCACCAGCAGCAGGGCTAGATGGAGTACACAACATGTCTGCCATCCTAGGATTGATGGAGCTCTTCTACATAATGAGTTTGGAGAAGATATAAGTGGTTTTGAATGAATTTACATTGGTTATAGATAAGGTGGGGTGGAAAAGGTGAAGTGGGGAAAGTTCTGGGATAGGTGAATAGTCAGTAAGGAAAAACTACTTGTTACTTTATGGGCTGGTTATGGGCAATGGTCCAGAAAGTTCATGTGTAAGCAGGATGCAGTGCTGCCTGGAGGTCAGCTATTCTTTTTAGATTAATCATCTTCAGGAAAAAATGAGTGAATATAGCAAAAAACTTTCATAAAAGTTATTTCAGTCTGGCCAGGCGTGGCTCAGCGGTTGAACATCGACCTAGGATCCAGGAGATCAAGGTTCGATTCCCGGTCAGGGCACATGCCCGGGTTGCAGGCTCGATCCCCAGTCGAGGATGTGCAGGAGGCAGCCAATCAATGACTCTCTCATCATTGATGTTTCTATCTTCCTCCCTCTCTCTTTCTCTCTCTGAAATCAATAAAGATATATATTTTAAATCTTTAAAAAAAAAAAGTTATTTCATAAAAATGCCTAACAGAATTGGGAAGGGTAAAAATAGAAAGCCTCACATTTCAAGGACATGAGTCAATGAGAATCCAGTTTACCCTATAGAGATTAACAATATTTTTAAATCCTCAAGAATTTTTAAAAAGTGGAATGTGTCCTCAAGGGACATTTTGCAATGATGGGAGATAATTTTGGTATTCACAACTGGAGGAGAGGGTACGATACTATTGGCATCTGGTGGGTAGAAGCCTGTGATGCTGCTAAACATCCTGTAATGCACAGGATAGCCTTTCACAACAAAGAATTATCCAGCCCAAAATGTCAGTGGTGCCAAGGTTTAAAAAACCTGCTCTAGGAATTTAACCTACAAATATATTGGCACACATGAAATAACTTCTGTACAATTTATTGTTTGAAATTACACACTATTGGAAATGACACACATATACATAAACAGCAGATGGCTTAAATAAACTAGGGTTCATCTGTACAACAGTGTTGTATAGTATTCCATTATTCATGTTTTTTAAAAGAGGTGGTAGTATAAATATTATATAAATATATGTAAATTATATATCTCAATCCTTGGAGTAGAACTTTGATAACTGTCTGAAGAAAAGAACCTTTGCCGGGAAAAACACATTGTCATAGTGCAGCACTGCCCTCAGACCCAAGTAAACGCTGGGCCCTGTGTTTTAGAGGGATCTGCTCTGGCTTTCTGTCTATGCTTCTTGGTGATAAGTCATGGAACCAAGAGATGTGTCCACCCCAAAGACCAAACCTGCTTCCAGGGGCTACACAATCCTCTTCCCAAGTTCTATCCTGAGGAGTGGCCAAGAGGGGCTGACTATATTCAGGGAGTGTAGACAGAGCTTGGACAAAAGGCTGGGGTATCCTATATGTACAGTTAAGGGCTGTCAAACTGCAGGACATAGCTGAGGTGTGAGAAAAGGAAGGCAGACTAAGGGCATTGGGAGCCAGAAGGAGGCTCCGGAACTGAGGAATTCAAGAATTCTAGATTTGACTCTGGCTTCCAGGTCATTATGAAAATATATTTGTCAAAGTATACCAAAGGTTGGAGAAAATATATTTCAACAGTTTGTTAGCTTGATTTAAAACTTACAAATATTTAGACTTACAGTATACTGTTTTCCATTTGTATGCTTGCCCTGGCCTTGCAAATGTCCATTTCTACAAATGTTAGATGGGCCTGATGCAGTAGAAGCAGTGAGAATGAATCCCTCTGACCTAGTAGAAGAAAAAAACAAGAAAGAACTTGTGCCTGAGGATCTAGCAAGGGGCAGAGATGAGTCCTAGGGGTTTAATCTGCTCCCTTATTTCTCTGAGTCACCAGGTCTCAGGGGCTATATCAGAAAAAAGATTCTGAAGAGAAGATGGGAGAGTTGCTTGGAAACATTAGATCATTTCACCCCTTAGTTCAAAACTCTCCAGGCCCTTCAAAATACCCCGTTAGATTTTTTGTAAGATACTAACCTCTTAAAACATAGTGTTAAAGTGACTTCTGTATAGTTCTCATTCCTTTAACTTATATATAATTTATATATTATTTTAGGCCTGTAACAAATCACTTTGTTTACCCTGTCCCCTCAGCCTTGAACACCTTTGCAAGCTAACCTCCCACTCAGGGATCCTCTAACATCAGGCTCACAGTAATCTGTGTGAAGCTTGCTCTGACCCAAACCAGATATGTTATTTTCTCTGCGCTCAAAATGCATTTTTCCCATGTCAATCATAGCAATTAACGGGTTCTATTGTTATGCATAACTTAATTCAAGTAAATTTTCTGAGGTCCTCTTTAAATTAAAAAAAAAATTCTGTGTATCCAGATTTTGAAATTAGAATTTATTTTTTTATCAGGCGCCTTCTCTGTGTAAAATATTGTCCCTCGTTTTAGGGTACCACTGAAGGAAGGGAGTCCGCACGTAAGAGCTGGTCAAAACAAAAGCACGTTTTGACAAGACCACTGAGTGACGACTACAATTCCCAAGATGCCCTGCAGGGTCAACAGACGCATCTCGCCTGATTTTCACCTTTCAAGCTAACGCGTAGTAAAAACCTGGCGGCTGAACAAGCCGAGACTGTTTTAAAGAAAAAATAAAAGGATTCTACCAAAAACGAAAGGAGAGGAAAATAAACGACTGCCCAGTGCATGACTTGCATCCACCACGCAATGTTTGACAACTAACGTGAATGCCGAGAGAATTCCTCCTTCGCTTATTCAGTGCACAAGACCTCCCGACAGATCACGCAAGCAATGCCCACAAGAGAAACTCAAAAATACCAGAACAATGCTCTTGGATGTGTTAGAAAGGTAGCTCCCCACCAGGTCCCTAAACTTATCTGAAGACTTACTTCCCGAGGTTACAACCACAATAAGGGCACTGTATTTTCATGAAGCGGAAAGGCTGCTTTTCAATGGCCAGCTACCAAAAACCTAACGGTAAAACGCTTTGGCGGGAAATACGAAATTGTCAACACACTTTTTCTGGTACGGCGTTATAATCGTCAGGAGATTCCGAGAACACTTCCCGAGGAAATGCTTAACTATAACAGACTCCAAAACGAGTTTTAGACTACGTCTTCACGGAAAGAGGTTTAAACTATTTTTCTCCCATAGCTGACAGAGCGAGCTCCCACTACGGAATGCGAGCACATCTCCTTTCTTTCTTGCTCAGGGTTAGTCCCGTCCAAGGATGCGTACCTCCCAGGTTTGCTCTGCTTTTCCTCAGAGCCGGGCTGCACGACTCGTCACAAGCCGGGCGCAGCCAGCAACCGGAAGAAACAGCTTCCACGACTCAGTTCTCACAGCCTACTCAGGAAGGTCTCGCGTCACCAGCAGGGACGGGGAGATCGCGAGAACCACCAGCTCGGTAAAAATCCCGCGCCGGTGGGCGTGGCCAAGAGAGGAAAAACTCGCACTTAGGCCCTCCCACCTCAGTTTACCACCCCGCCTCGCGAGAACGCCGAGTACTGCCGGCCCCGGTAGCGCGAGCAGAGGCTGAGACGCGGTGCGTCAGCCTCGTCGGCCTCCGTAGCCCCTGCTAGGGCAGCCCGTGCGAGCCTGCTGGAGGAGGAAGAGAAAGGCAGAGAGAATCGGGTTACAAGATGGCGGATGTGTAGTAGTTAACAGCGGCGGCGGCGGCGGCGGCGGTAGAGCGAGCGAGCTCTGGGGGGCAAAGGGAGGGGAGGGTGGGGGTGTGTAGGGGTGAAGTGAGAGGTAACCGGGACTCCAGCCAGAGAGGTTTCGGTGGCTCTTGTTGCCCCTTCCCGCGGCTAAACATTGGGAGCCATGGTGAACTTGGGCCTCTCCGAAGCCGCCGCCGCCACCGTCGCCGCCGCCGCCGCCGCCGCTACCGTCTCTCAAGAGTGAGGGGCGCGGACGAGGTGAACGTGGAGGCGGCGTCTGAAGTGGTGGGAACAGCAGCCACGATGTCGGATACGCGGCGGCGAGTGAAGGTCTATACCCTGAATGAAGACCGGCAATGGGACGACCGAGGCACCGGGCACGTCTCTTCCACTTATGTGGAGGAGCTGAAGGGGATGTCGCTGCTGGTTCGGGCGGAGTCCGACGGTAAGGTTATTGGCACGGTAGGACAGGGAATAATGCTTCCAGGATGGGCACAGCCGTGGGGCTTAGGCCGTAGGCGGGGTTCTGTGACTACCACCTCTTGATACAGCGCCTCGGTTTTGTTCCTGCACTTCTTTAGGGTAAAAACAAACTACTTTCTCCGGATTCACCCTCAGTCAGAAGCCTATTTTTGTTCCTCCGCCTCCTATCCCTGTTAAGGATTTGACCCCTTCCTCTCCAGTCTCTTTTCCTTTGAAGAGGGGAGCGTGTGAAAGAGAAGGGATGAAGCTAGAGAGAGACAAGGTACTGATATCTACTCGGCCTAGGGAGCCGAGCCTCCCTCCTCTTTTTAGTTCATCTGTTATATGTCTGGTACAGATGGTTCAGTGGAACTTTTCTTTCCGAGTCTTTTTTTTAAACCGATTTTACCAACGAGCCCCAGTTGCCACAGCCGACAGGTGCTGAGGAAAAGCAAAAGGCACCTTTTAAAGCCTGGGGTTATTCCAGACCGTTGCCACGATACCCGCACGCACAAGCACATCTCCAGTCTGAGATCCGTCCGGCTGCCTTTGTATAGGGGTGCTGTGGACTCTTCACAACCTAAACAAGTTAGGACACCAAAGCGGATAGTAAACATGTATTCATTAACTTATTGTACCAGTCATGGGAAATATTTTTAAATCATGAAATGTAGAGCTGTAATTAAAACACCTTTCTCGTTGTAATCTGAAACTCTGTGCAGATAATAGAAAAATAACTATCTTAGATTTGTTCCTGATGTGTTTTGTACTCTTGTACTTTTCCTTTTATTTTAAATAGACATGGACGTTTATTTCTACATGCAGTGTTCTTCCTTTTGTTCTAAGGAGAAAACGATAAAGCAGTTCTGTAATTTATGTGCATAGATCCCTATTGTGGTCCTTTGTAATTTGTTTTATTTGTTAAACTGGAAATGCAATAAAATAACTGTTAAAAAGAGTTTGGCTTCAAGTGGTCATTTAGACCTTAAAATTTCATTTCAATAAAACTCTAATAGTCATCAAGTCTACTTATATTCTTGGTCTGAATGTTTGTCTTAGATGGATTTTTTTTTTTTCCATTAAAAGGCTTCTGGGGATAGGATGATATGTTCTAAATTAAATATGAAGTTCAGATCTGGAGAGAAAAGTGTGGATTAGAGTACTTCAGGTGTCTAGCTGAGTGAAGAGAACATGAATTTTTTTAATGTGGAGTCTGATTTTTTAATTCAGGTTTTTATAAATGGAAACTTACAGATATTATTTTTTATCTTTCAGGATCACTACTCTTGGAATCAAAGATAAATCCAAACACTGCATATCAGAAACAACAGGCAAGTAGTTGTTTATCTTTAATTTGAAAGACTTCATCTGTGATCAAGGAAATATTAATCTGACAAAGATGGGAAAGCTTTCCTGACAAGAAAAACATGTTTGATAAAGTAATAGACCATCTATATTTCCCTTGCAGGTTAAAAGTTTCAAACTGAAAAAGTGAAAGTTTATGTATTATCTTTGAGTTTAGCCACTGTTAGTTTATAGTAGAATACAATGTATTCATTAGTCTTATTTAACTTACATTTAGCCAGGTCTTGCTATACCCTGTACACTAAGCCTTTTATTCTCAACCACTTTTAAAGGAAATGGCATACAAGAAAATTCAAAAGGGTACTCTTTAGAGCAAGGAAAGCCTGTTTGTGGTGTGAAATTAGATCCTTTGACTTAAGCAAAAGTAGAGTTTTGAAGTACGAGCATTTAATTCCTGTTCTTTAATTGTTGTATATTTTTAATCAATGATACTTTACAAAAGTGTACAAAATTATGTAATGTTTTCTGTTAATATTTATTGTCTCATTTGAGAAAAGAAAACCTGTGTTGTGTTTTAGCGTACTAAATTATTTAATCTGGAAATGGCAGCAGTGATTCAACCTTTTCTTTATTCTGTGAATGTTTTTATTATGAAAGATTTCAAAATTGAAAAGTACAGAGAATAATATGATGAGTTTCTGTGTAACACCACTGGATTGAACAATGTTAACATACCGTATTTGTTTCAAATCTTTTTTGTAATTTTGAACATTGTGGGTAGAGTTAAAGCCCCCTTTGTACCCATCTCATTCTCTCCATTCTCTATCTTCCCTATAGGTAATCACTATTCTGAAGTTGATGTGTATTATTTCTGTACATGCTTTTATACCTTTTCTACATATGTATGTATCCATGAATAATATGTAGTCTTTTGTGTGTTTTTAAACTTTATACAATTGATCTCGTACTCTTACATGTATTCTACAACTTTCGTTATTCACTCAACATTATTTTGGAGATTTGTTCATGTTAACAATGTAGATCTAGTTTTTTTAAAAAAATACTGTACAGTATTCTGATGTATGATATACACCTGTTAGACATTTGGATTACTTCCAGTTTTATTTTTGTGTGTGTGGTGTGTAAAGTGAATATGGCAGAGATTTTTGAAGGAAAATATAAATTATGTTAAGATATTTGCATCATCAATGCCTATTTTCTTCAAGGCCAATGAAAATTTGAATACCCAGAAACAAATACTTCCTGTTGGAGGAATGAAACTGTGTCTGTTGCACAATGCGTTATTAGTAAAAGCTTTACTGTTAAACAATTGTTTTGTGTATGCAATATATTCTTAATCAGTCCCTTGAAATATTTTTTAATTTTCAGTATTCAATTTGTAGGTCTTTTTTCTCTATTTAGAAAATACTGTGTCCTTTCTGACAGAGAATCAAATTAAACATTTGTCCTGTTTTGAACACCTGAAGATGTTTCCTATACCTTAGACATTTTAAGGTATAGAACATTTAAGTAAATTTAATTTCTCAGTCAGCCAGACAGGTAGTTGCTCTCTCTTTGCACAGAATTTTGCCAGATAGCCACTTATGGTTTTGTTTTTCCTGTTTGTTTGCTTGCTTGTTTGTGGGGAAAGAAATACTAATATTTTGTGATTGTATTTTTTTCTATCTGTGTGAATATAAAATTCTCAGGAACTGTGGTCTTACATGTGACTCCCTACAAATTAGTTGTAATATGGATTCTTCTGATTGTGTACAAGATCTTTTGGCTATTGTTACTATTGGAAAGATCACATTATGGCAGAGGTTTGTATAAAAAATAGTCCCCCAATATTAGTCCAAAAATACACGGTGGTATTTAGAAACTTTGGGATGTAGTTTTGTTTGTAATGTTACTTTGCTAGAAAATTAAAGCATTGGAGGGGGGGGGAAATCTTAATTAAAAAAAAAGTTTTTATGCTATTGGGAAAATGTTTTCTGTAATTAATCACATTCAAATAATATACTATTGGGCTCTTTTTATTTTTTTCAAGTTGAGGTACTTTTACTAAATAACATTAAAGTTTATACCAAGTTACACAAATTGGGATTTCCAAACACATTGCTATTTTTCTATGTTCATTAGAATTACCTTTTTTAGAATTTCATTTAAGTTATTCAGTAAATTAGTCTAAATAATTATTTCCAAAATGTATATGAAATATAAGTCAATATACTTTATATCAGTATATGAAGTATATTGATCATTAGTGGATTTTAATTTTAAAAAATGAATGAATGAGACATCCATAGTTTATAGGATATTTTACTGTATTACAATACATTGAATAAATTCAGAGAGGAATATTCAATATTCTTTTCAACATTACAGTTCTAAAATGAGCTAAGTAATGAACTGTGTTTTCAAAATAAGTTAGAGTTGAGTTGAATGTCATGTTCAATATCAGTAGGTTATCATTATTCACATCAATTTTCTTGCATATTGTGGGCAATACTGAAGTAGTTACTGGGAAGGAAAAGGTACACTTACCCTAAAGGAGCCAGTATCCACATTGGGAAGGGAAGAGAATGACTATACAGTGGAACATGAAATAAAGTGCCTGATACATATGCCAAAATTTTAAGTTACGTAAACTCAGCCCTGCTGATGAAAGTGTCATTGGGATGTGTACCTTTTATATGTAACACAGTTTGTGTTCATTGGGTTTAGGAAGGAAGTATAAAGACGTTCTCGGCCTTGGTTTTATTGGGGGATAAGAACTAAAAGGTGAAACAATCACAGAACGATGATAAAATAGCCGATGGAGTGTTTTAACTCAGTCTTCATTGAAAGGCCATGAAAGAATATCACAGATAAGGTAACTAAGGCACAGAAGGTTTACGTTTCATGACTAAGACTATACAGCAGGTATATGCCAACACTAAATATTATTTATAAAAAGCAACTTCTACAGACTTGGGCAGTAGAAAATTAGAGAAGGGAGACATTGACTTCAACCAGAATCATTAAGAAAAACACACTCCTGGGTGTAGTATATGCTAAAGGAACTGAACTGATAAGGAAGGAAATAGTACACCTAATACAAAAGGTGGTATGCCTATTTTCAGCCTAGGTTTCTTAATTGAGAGCTTGGTTTCCTAAACAAAAGGGAACAATTTATAGGTTCTTTAGGGACCTGACATGGTGAAAGTGATACTCTGTTTAGGAAGTGAGTGTGGCAGTCATCAATAATGAATTGAGGGTGGGGAGGGAAACGAGCTGTAGGTAGCAAGATCTTTTGTAATAATTCAGATACAAGAAAGTGAAAGTCTGTTTCAGTGTAGTAAATGGAATTAGAAAGAAGGAACAGAGCTCCAGTATATTTTTAAGAAAGTGCTGGAAGATTTAGTGAATGATTATATGTCAGAGAAAAATCAAGTTACTGGTAGTGTTTTTGAATCTTGGGGCCAGGGAAATGATGGTTCCCTTAGGAAACTGGGAAGTTAAGAAGAAAGCGTATTTACATTAATAATTTGGTTCGAGGCTTATTTTAAATGGGTAATACATTCACATTGTTAAAAATTCAGACAGTATTTGGTAAAGTCTCTCTTCCATCCTGGACTCAGTCCATACAGTTTCCCTTGCTAGAAGCTACCAATGTTACTAGTTTCTTGTTATCTTCCTAGAGGTTTTATGCATATATAAACAAATATGCCCTCAGTCGCAGATATTTCTCTTATTGGCATAAATGTAGCACACCATATACTGTTCTGTGCCTTGCTTTTTTTCATTCAGGCTCCAAAGCGATTGTAAAATAAATGGAAAGGTCTTATAATGAACACCTGGGACCAAAAATACAGTAAGAATTTGTTGTAGGAGATTCTAATTTGAGAATCATTAATATTTTTAGCTGTAAGAAGGACCTCCTTTGAGAAAGCAGATACAAATTGAGAAAAGAACAGAGCTTAAGACTGAGCTTTGTTGAATTCTCCACATTAATTCATTCATCCAGTAATACTTGGTTGAGTGATGCTTATGGGTTGGCCACTATCTTTAGTTTGGATTTTTTGAAGTGCATTTGAAAGTTTCTGAAACGTTTCATTAGAGGAATGACATGATCCAAAATAGTGACATGAATTTATGGAATTGAAGAGCGCCAATAACTGGGGTGGGATACTAATGGAGAGATCACAGCATAGTCCAAGCAAGAGATAATGTTGGATTGGGTTAGCAGTGATAGCAGTGGAGACGGACATGGATGGATGGGTTTGAAATATATATTGGAGATAGAATTGACAGGGCATGCTGCTAGATTAGGTGTTTGGTAATCAGGAAGAATGAAGATTCAGTAAAGAGGAAGATTAAGCAATTGGAAAAAGTAGAGAATCAGGAAAATGTCTTCAAACTAAGGGAGAGCAGAATTTTGGTAAGGAAAGGACAGCCATTCAATCAGCAAATGGCTGTTCCATATCCTGCAAGAGAAAGATTGAGAATATTCTAGGTTCTGGTTAGTAGAATGTCCACTGAGATTGATCATACATTTATTGTATTTACCTCTTAATTGGCAAAAACTCCAATACCATTAAGGATGTTGGGATTTAGCCTGAGAGTCATTGTGGAGAATGGACTAATGAGTATACAGGGAGAATGAGATTTCTACAATTTTGAATGCTACTTTAAAATCACAGCATGAATTTGTAGTGAGTAGAGTTCACTCTGCACTTTGAACTATTGAGCAGGTGCATGAGTAGAGGATATGAATGATTAGCTTTGAAAGATTGGGTGAGGTGATGGTTGGAGATGTGTTCTGGGTGATGGCTTGGAATGCGACCAAGGAGAGATCTTTGGGAATCAGATGGAGACAGATTTTTCTTATTTAAGTGTTTAGGGAGATGCCTAGATAAACATAATGCCACAGGGAGAAGCTTGGAAAGCAAAGTTTTAAAGAACTTTGTGGGGGTTTTTAGAATTTGTTCACGTTTATTATGTGGCATAGTAGTAATGTGGATTTAACTTCATATTTCTAGCTGTGTGATTTTGAGCAAATTTTCTCTGAATCTCATCTTTTAAATGGAGATACAACCTACGTTGTAGAATAGTTGTGAATTAATGTATGAGAAATGCTTTAGCACAGTACCTGACACATAAGTTCAGTAAGAGAACTATATTCATAATAATCTTAAAATAATCCCAATGTAGGCAGCATTTTCCTCTCTTCCAATGAAAAAAGATCAAAGAGGTGAAATACTCTGATGAAATTCACAGAAATAGGGGACAGTGAAACTTTGAGTTGTACTCAGGTCGTAATTCTAGCTGAGAATTATTATTTTTGCATCCAAATATATCAATGATTTTGGGAAGATAGATATTACTACTGTTTATAAGTGTCATCATGTCTTTCTTGGACTCTATGTTTTACCATACTATATTTTAAAAATCCATCTCAGAAAAACTAGGTTAACTATTAGGGACTACTAGAGAGTTAGATGCTGCATTATTTATCTGGTTAAACTCACTCATTTTCAGACTTTTAAATTGATTTTGATCTTCCAATTAAATTCTGTAAACCTGCTGATATTTTTTATTTTCCTTTTTAAAAAAAAAAATACTCCTTTTTGAAAACTTCAGCTCTCTCTGTATTGAATTTTGTCAGAGTCAATAAGGGGCAGGTATAGGGTGATCTGGCAAACTATAATGTCTCAGATCTATTTCATGACTCTGCATTTATTTATGTTAATGAAGTGGATCAGTACCAGAAAACTGAAACAGACAATCCATTAGTTTGTTAGATCCTTTTAAATGTGTCACAGGTGCCTTTGTGAATATGATATTAAAAATCCAACCCTTTACCCAAAAGAGATGTGATATAGTTTTAAGGTATCATTTAGACTCTGTATTAAGAACCTCTCATTTAAACAGTATATGGCTTAATAATCTATTTAATATATAAGATTGAAAATAACAATTCCTTATAATAATACTACATTGTGAACACCTGATTTGGTAAAGATTAAATTGTCAAGCTTCTCTAGCTCATGTCTTATTCCCATCATGGACTTGGACATAATCACCTTTCCTATTTTTTTAAACTACCAGACCATACATAACTGCCTTTTTCTATTCTCCCTGCAGGCTCATTTTAAATCTGATTTCCACAGGGACATAGTGGTGATTAAATGTTTTAGTTAGTAGAGTTGGGGGGAAAACCTCTCAGCTTCTCTTGGTTTTAGAGAAGGCATTAATAACATCCCAAAGATATGTGTGGCACACAAATGTGCAAAAAATATATCACAAAGCACAGTGATAGAAAACAGACCTTACCATGAAAAATTAAGCTTGGCTCTATCTAGGCATTTTCATATGCAGGAAACCCTGCCACTTTACACTTCTCATTATGTTTTACATGTTCTTGTGCCAACTCTGTGCTCAGTAGGAGCTTTTATGCTAACCCTTGGAATAAGCAATTTTAAGGAGTGCTTCTTCCCAGTATTTTTTTCAACTGAGGCAATGGTGTGGAGAAGGAAGGATGGGGTGGGTCACCCATTTGGAGTAGATACCTACAGCCGAAAGGTGCCTACTCTGATGGCACTTCCCTATCCTCTGTCAACCAGAGATACACTTAAGTCAGGTTCTCAAATTTGACTTATCAAAAGAATAACCTGGGACCCTTGTTAAAAATAAGGATTCTTGGGCTTCACTCCAGATCTGCCCCCAAAGAGGAGGAATCTGTATTTTAACCATCTCCCAAAGTCAATCTTCTTTGCATTAAAAAACAATTCTGTTTATAAATTCCATTTAGTTTCTGGGATTTTGACTGGCTTGGGGAAAAGTTTCCTTTAGGAATGGGGGAGGAAAGAACAAAAGAAAATGATGATGAAGAAGAGGACTCCGTTACCTTAATTCAGGCTGCTGCTTATGTAGACTTAGAAGGTAGATTGGAACCAAAATTGAAAAGGCCTTGGATGCCTGGAGTAAGGGTTTTGGATTTCATTCTCTTGTACTAGTGATCTCCAAAGTGGAATGCACAGTATGAAGCACTGGGATTTGAGAAGAAACCCATTTTCAGAAGTTGAGTTTTGCTAATATTTAATGAAGTCAGGTGATCAAGAGTCAAAAACAGGTATGGTATTCTGAGAGAAAAGTAGCATTTCCATGAAAAGAGTTCCCACTTATGGTGAATTATTATAGACTATCTGTACAGTTAACTGTTCACAGATATTTTTCAATTTAAGCTACCTGTAACCCTAACAAAATAAATAAATGCCTTAAAAATGGTTGGTAACAATAAGTGCAAATGAACAAGGTAATGGTTAAACTGACATTTATACTCCTAGTGTAATTGTTCTATCAACCAGGTCACAAAGAACCAATTGTGATCTTACAAGAAGTTGCCCCTCCTCAAAAATTTAGAATTATTAAAACAATGACATTACATATGGATTTGTGTGTACTGTCATTTGTGGGTATACTGTGCCCTGAGTATATATTGCATCTTAAAATGCTAATGGTATGGAGACATTATAATTCCAACACTTTAAGGTACTGTTTATTTTATCCTTATGTAAACCTTTTTATGTCTATTTCAGTGTATGTTTTTAAAAGTATTGCTGTATTAATATTATATTCCTGTATATAATATATAAGTAATTTGAGACACAGTTAAAAATGTTTTGGAGATCACTGTTCATGAAACTGTTTTGAGGAGGTATCTAACACAGCTCAGGACTGAGGAAACACAGAGCCTGAGTGGGTGTCTTAGTGCTTTAACCTAAGTAGCATTGTTTCTATCTTTTTTTTTTTTTTTTAACACGGAGAATTTTAGTAAATTTTGTTTGTAAAAAGAACTCTGCTAGATTTTGTTTGGTTTTTTAAGATTTCAAAATCTCTTCTGTAAATGGGGGAACTACTTAAAGTTTTTAAATGCAAGAGTGGCCTGATAAAATTTTAGAATACCTGGTGGTAAATTTCCCTTACTAGAAGCATGACCAAGCAGAAGCTAGAAAACTGATTTCTAGCTGTTTTTTTACCTGGTTACCCAGCAAAAAAGTAGTAATCCGAGGCCTGGATCATTTAAAGCATATTTTTTATTTGAGTATTGGTTAGACCTACCAAAATATTGAAATGTTTTTATTTTGAAGACTTTGTATTTATTAATCTGGAGCTTACTTTCAGTTTTATATTTTTTAATAAGAGGTCAGATGAACAATGAGTAAATAAGGTGTTTTTATGGATTATATTTTTACTAATTAAGGTATAAATTCAAATATACATATTTTGAAAATCAAAGTTTTAGCCATATTAAACTTTCATTATGTATCCTAAAAAAAAAAATTTCATTTTATTTGAGTGTTTTAGTGCTTTTAGTGTTTAAATGTGTATGTGTGTTTTAGTTTAAACCCAAACCTTAATTTTTAATAAATGGGTTGACAACTTTTTCCTAAACAGATAACCAACCTTTTGGTGGAGATATGATTAAGGACATTCTGAGAAAGTACTTACCTGAACGTGGGGTTCTTAATTTTTATACAACCTAAGCTGCTGAACTAAGTGCTATTGGTAATACAGATAAAGCAAGTTATCTTCATTTCACCATTGTTTTACATTTCTTAATATTCTGAAGGCTTTTCCAGGTTAAAAAAGGCAAAAATAGAAAGGGTTAAACCTTAAGATATTTTCAGCTATTAGCCTATTTGCAGCCAGTTACAACTGGCTAAAAGGGGAAAATAAACTTGTAGGTGGTTAGTGAGTGGAACAGCTGACTTTATGGAAACAATAGAAAGTAGATGATTAGATTGTCTACTTACAGTTTAGCCAAGAATGGCTAGACTTTACATTAAACATTATCTTGGTAACATCAGCCAGAACCTGCTAACCTACTTTAGTCTTTTTTGTTTTAGAAAATTATTCAATGTCATTTTTAGTGCCAAAGCTACTATTTCATTGCCAGTATGTTACTAAAGTTTTAAAGGGTATCAAAATAGAGTTATATGATGTCAATTAAGTGTACATTAATTGAGAGGGCATTTGTCATTGCTGTGCTGGTTTCTGTCCTTTTGATTTTTTTTTTATGCTTTGTAATTGTTTCTTTTCAAATGTGATGATCTAGAAATTTTTGTTTTCAAACAGGATACATTAATTGTTTGGTCAGAAGCTGAAAACTATGATCTGGCTCTAAGTTTTCAGGAAAAAGCTGGCTGTGATGAGATCTGGGAAAAAATTTGTCAGGTAAGGGTCTTTGAATAATATTTAACTTAACAGTTGTATGCATTCTTGAATTTTTTTTTAACCTAAAAGATGTGTATTAAAATGTCTTCATGTGAGATTTTGGTAACCTAACCTGGAAATTCCTTTTATATTTTACACCAAATTTTTTTTAAATTATAATTTTGTTAATCATTTTAGATTTTAATACCCTGTAAAATGGCAGGATCTTTCAAAAAACAAAACAATAAGTAACTATGTTCTAAGACTTTTAGATTTTTTTTATTTATCCATTTTCCTAATGTTCATGAATACTATGTGCGAGAGACACTGATGATTGAAAGTGCTCATGACTTTAATTCATGAATAACTTATATAAGTGGTAACTCAGATAACTGGAATTAGTTCTTACATTAGTATGATATACTTATCACAGTTAATGAACTAAACATTTATTATTATTTGTTTTTATTATTCATATACTGTTATTAGCTAAAGCCGATTCTTTATTTAGATATCCTCAGCTTAAAACCCAGTGTCCTTTCTTTGCTACGGGATCCCATTCAGGGTTACATATTACATTTATTTATTTATTTTTCTTTTTCATTGAATTTATTGGGGTGACATTGCTTACTAAAATTATATAGGTTTCAGGTGTACAGTTCTATAATACATCATGTGTATATTGTATGTTTACCACCCCCAAGTCAAGTCTCCTTCCATCACCATTTAACCCCCAGTACCCTCCTCCATTTCCCTCCACTCTCCATTCCTTCTGGTAATCACCATACTGTTGTCTGTGTCTATGTGGGTGTTTTGTTTGTTTGCATGCTTGCTTGCTTGATCCCTTCACCTTTTTCACCCAACCCTGCAACTCCCCTCCCTTCTGACAGCTGTCAGTCCATTCTCTATGAGTCTGTTTCTGTTTTGTTTAGTTTATTTTGTTCACTAGATTCCACATATGAATGAAATTACACTGTACTTGTCTTTCTCTGACTGGCTTATTTCACTTAGCATAATGCTCTCCAAGTCCATCCATGCTGTCACAAAGGGTAAGAGTTCCTTCTTTTTTACCACTGAGTAGTAGTCCATTGTGTAAATGTACCACAGCTTTTTTACCCACTCATTCACTGATGGACACTAGGGCTGTTTCAGATTTTGACTATTGTAAATAATGCTGCAATGAACATAGAGGTGCATATATTCTTTCGAATCAGTGTTTCAGGTTTCTCCAGATATGTTCCCAAAAGTGGAATTGCTGGGTAATAAAGCAGTTCAATTTTTAATTTTTTGAGATAACTCCATACTCCTTTCCACAGTGGCTGTACCCACACTACATTTAATAGTTATGTCTCCTTCGGTAAGTCTTTGCTGTGGCAGTTTCTGGAATTTTAAATCATAACATTTTTAATCATAACATTCATTTTAACTACCATTTTCTGTAAATAGAAATCACTGTTTCAGTGGTTGCCTACTCTGATATCCTATTACATATAGTGTTTTACTATTGTCATTTTCACTTATATCAGCTTTTCCCTCTAGTGATTCTTACCACTGAAGGTTCTTGAGTAGTTTTATGCATTTGACTTCAATCATTTTTTTCTCTAGGTCTTCCCAGTAATAGTTGCACACAGTGTAATAAAGTGGCCTAAGAAAGTGTAGTGTGAATCTTCTGATTTGATATAAAGCTTATTTGACATATAGCTCTAAATCACTAAACTTAACTGGGAGTAAATGGTTTCTTTTTTTCTTACCATCATGTATTGCTGGAGCATTATTAGTATACATTATTAAATAGAAGAATTCCAGTTACATACAATTGAAAACACTAGTAAATATGATTTTGCTTTAATTTGTACAATATACATAGACTATAATCCAAATAGCTTTTTTTATTTTGCCTTTGGTTTTGTCTATTTTTAACTTGGAACTTTCGTGCTGATGGCAAGAAGGTCCTAATTTTTCCCCTTTTTTCCCCTTCATGTGCTCGCCAAGAATTAAGATTGAATTTTATGTTTGCAAAGTTTTCTGTAAAGTAAGTCATAATTTAGAGGTGAAATGATGTGGTTAGTAACTTAGATCAAATAATTGACTCTAAACTGGGTGTATTTTCCTCCTCTAGACTTCACTTTTAATTAACAATGACTATATTACTAGTACTGATTTTTTGCAAGTTATTTTTACTTAAGCTCAATGGTCAATAATTTGATTTCCAGAAAATGGAATTCATTTATATTTTAAGGTAACCAGCTATACTTGGATATTTTCAGGTTCAAGGTAAGGATCCATCAGTGGAAGTCACACAGGACCTCATTGATGAATCAGAAGAAGAACGATTTGAAGAAATGCCTGAAACCAGTCATCTGATTGACCTGCCCACATGTGAACTCAATAAACTTGAAGAGATTGCTGACTTAGTTACCTCAGTTCTCTCCTCACCTATCCGTAGGGAAAAGCTGGCTCTGGCCTTGGAAAATGAAGGCTACATTAAAAAACTACTGCAGCTGTTCCAAGCTTGTGAGAACCTAGAAAACACTGAAGGCTTACACCATTTGTATGAAATTATTAGGGGAATCTTATTCCTAAATAAGGCAACTCTGTTTGAGGTAATGTTTTCTGACGAGTGTATCATGGATGTCGTGGGATGCCTTGAATATGACCCTGCTTTGTCTCAGCCAAAAAGGCATAGAGAATTCCTGACCAAAACTGCAAAGTTTAAGGAAGTTATACCAATAACAGACTCTGAACTAAGGCAAAAAATACATCAGACTTACAGGGTACAGTACATTCAGGACATCATTTTGCCTACACCATCTGTTTTTGAGGAGAATTTTCTCTCTACTCTTACATCTTTTATTTTCTTCAACAAAGTTGAGATAGTCAGCATGTTGCAGGTAAGTAAACTAAGATGTTCTTCACAATTTTGTTTTCAGATGTTTAGTTTTAATAATAGTTCAAGCTGCTGTTCATTCCTTCTTTTTGAAAGATTTATTTTCTTTATCTCTTGGCTTTCTGAAGGAGAATAATTTCTTAATGTGACCTTTTATAGTTTTAATTGTCCTATCATGTAGCTGGGTTTTATTTAACCTTTTTTTTCCTTTATAAAAATGGTGGTAGAATATACATGACATAAAATTCACCATTTTAACCATTAAGTGTAGGATTTGTAACATTAAGTACATTCACCTCTGTCCATTTTCAGAATTTTTTTATCATCCCAAACAAGAGCAGCTGGATTTTTATTGTTTGTTTTTCTTTTGTTTTGTTCTGGTTTTTTTTGTGTGTGTTTTTTATTGATTTCAGAGAGAGGAAAGGAGAGGGAGAGAGAGGTAGAAACATCAATGATGAGAGTCATTGATCGGCTGCCTCCTGTACACCTCTCACTGGGGATCGAGCCTGCAACCTGGGCATGTGCCCTCACTGGGAACCAAACCATCACCTCCTGGATCATAGGCCGACGGTCAGCCACTGAGCCACGCCGGCTGTTTTTAAATCACCGTTTATTCCGTTTTGTGAGATTTAGTTATTATTGGGATATGTATAAATATGAGTGCTTATAGCTGCCCAAATAATTAAAATGTGCAGCCAGGATTGAGAAATATTAATTTTCAGGAAATGATAATTAGTCACATTATTTGCTGTGTGGGGTTGATTTTATTCTGTCTCTTTGAGTTGTAAAATAGGAGTTTTGCACCATGTTTATCCTGTTAATCTTTTATACCCTGTGTAGTAAAAATGATTTTGAAGAGTTTGCTTTACTTATGGTGATAGTATAGTATATGCACAGTATCCTATGTAACTCTTTGCTATTTCCATATGAGTCACTAAGTTTATTGAGCAACTACTGTATACTTAGTGTAGTGGGTTCTCAAATATGGTCTGTGGACCGCTGGTGGTCCCTGGAACCCTTTCAGAGAGGTCTTTGACGTTTTCCCTTTTCCAGCTTCATTTCAGTGTAAGGCTGTATTTTCTTCACTATATTTCAACCCAAATAACACACCACAACAGACTGCTGAAGAAGATAACGAGAATCTGGCTGTCCTCTGTTAAGCCAGTCATTAACAAGATTTGCCAGAATGTAAAACAGAGCCAGTCTTGTTTCTAAATTTTTAAAATTTGGAATCATATAGTTATCTCTCATAAAAATATTTATATAAACATAATACTTTTTAAATGAATTAATAAATATTTTTGAATGTCTTGGTTTTAAGTATGGTAAGAATTGATAAACATAACCCACATAATAAAAGCTCTTTGGGCCCCTCAGTAAGTTTTAAGAGTTTAAAGGGGTCCTGAGACCAAAAAATTGAGAATCTCTGACTTAGTATTTAGTTATAAGATTCCATTTTATGACACTTCCAACCATTATTCAACTTTCTATTATTGTTACTTTACTTTTCATATAGTATTTCATTCTCCAGATCATTCTTTCACCCAGCAGTTTTTCGTTGTTCTACCGTAAAAGTGTGAGGGAAGTTAGACCTATACATTACATTTCATTTACAATTTATGGGACCTGCTTTTTAAAAATCATACTGTACAATTCAGGTTCCCATTTCACTTCCTGACAGAAAAAAAAGTCAGGAAATGGGCCCACAGTCAATATAGTTTACGTAAAAGAACCCAGTGACAGAAGCTGCACTGTGAATTTCAAATGACTGCTTTTGACTTCAGAAGGTTTGCCAAAACCGTAAGTCAATGCTCTTTTATGATTTAAAAAAATAAATTACACAAACTAATTTATAAATATTTGTAACACTTTGTCATTTTATATATGTTTTCACAGGTTTGTTTGTGAAGGCTATAATTATATAAATCAAGTATAGCTTTAAAAAAGGAAAATCTTCATTTCTGGTCCATGAGATGCATTTAATAAAATAGCCAGATACTGTAAATTACCTGTTGTTTAGGGCTTACCACTTATCTCTTATGTACCAGCCATGATGCAGAATTCTGCTTCCAACAGTGTATGAGAAGAAAATAATTAAGCTTATGGCTGTTGACCTCTAAAGTCTCATTTCCTACAACTCAACTCTAAGATTTCCATGTAAAAATTTTGTGGCTAGGTATTCGGTGTTTCCAGATAACCCTTCTGGCTAATTAGTATACATATCTGTAGCTTCTTAAATGAGTATTAACCTGCTGTTACATGAGTTACACAAGGCAAGTGAATGTAAGAATTTTAGCTAACTGGGCCAAAATGAGGTAGTGTAAAAGTACATAACTCCTAGATTAACTTAGGTTAAGTAACGGAGAAATTATTTAGTGTGGTCACTGGCTCCTAGAATATACTCTAATATATGTTGAGATTGCCTTTAGCATGATAGAGGCATAGATTTTTGTTGACCTGAACTTTTCTAGCTAATTGAAGTTCAAAATCCCTTGTTCCCAGAATTGAGAAATATACCTTAAAATGTTTGCAAATTAAATTCCTAAAAGCCAATAAAATGAAGTTATGTCCACGTGAACAGCTACAGATTAAGATCTTTTTCAGAACAAGAAGTTGTAACTTCTTCCTTCTCTAGAAATGATGGAGGACAGGTCTCTTAAATGTTGACATTTTAAACATATTACATGTAATTCCACTGTTCCATAGATAAGAGTTGAGCTAAAAACAAATCCAGTAAGATCAGCGATTTAGTTCTTTTTGACATATTTTGCATATATCAAGATTTCAGCAGTGAAAAAGAAATGTTTAGCCATTCATTCCGATTACTAATTAAATATGTAAAATCTTTGTGAAAACGACTAATGGTAAACATATGGTTCTTCATTTTGTTTTAGAGGCGTTGGCCTCAAGTATAGGATTTACAATATTAAATGTTATCTTATGCCCGGCCAGGTGTGGCTCAGCGGTTTTGCATCGGCCTAGGATCCAGGAGATGAGGTTCGATTGACTGTCAGGGCACATGCCTGTGTTGCAGGCTCGATCCCCAGTCGGGGGCAGCCTATCAGTGAGGACTCTCTTGTCATTGATATTTCTCTCCCTCTCCCTTTCTCTCTCTGAAATCAATAAAGATATATTTTAAAAAAACACAGAACATATTAAATGTTATCTTATTAGATTTGTCCCATTCTAGTGTGTGTGTGTATGTATGTGTGTTGCTTTCGTTTATTTCATAACTTTGAACTACTTAGGGATCTATTCTGTAGTTCATTTTATTGGGTAGGAGTGACGAAAACCTCATTATGCAAGAGACTTGGATTATAAATCTATCTCTGTCACTAGCTAGCCTCAGGTAAGTCCACTCTTTGGAACTCATTCTTACGAAATTTAAAATTGGACTAGGCAGTCTCTAGGTAATCTCTTAAAGCCTGATCTAATTCTAAAAATGGTGAATGGGTTCACTATGCAAAGCATTTATTGTAATGTTTTGTCATTTAGTTGTAAGATTCCACCAGTGATTTTCAATATTTTTCATCTCATCAGTATGAAAAGCAGTTATTGTAGTGTTTCCTTGTTTAGTGGTATCCTTGGGGACCATGGAACATGTGAGACTCTACACCAGCAATTTTCAGTCTCTTTCATCTCATGGCACATATAAACTAATTACTAAAATTCTGCAGCACACCAAAAAACTATATTGTTTAATCTGCTATGGACTGACAATGAAATCTTTAAACTTACCTGAATTATGTTTAAATTAAAGAGTAAATACACCCTGAGGGGGAGCTAAAGAGGTTCTGAGTTAAAGCAAATGAGTGTTTATGGATGACTTCTAGAATATTTTTGTTTTCCAAAGAGTTCTTTATAATTGAAGTTTCTGGTTAAATGTATATATAACTAATAATGAATGGTATAGTCAAGTTTTGAAAATTATAACATGAATATATCCTGGAATTATTATATCATAAAAATGAGTATAATTTATGCCTTTAATATTTCATAGTAATTAATGTTAATTTAAAAATTAACATTTTTTTCTCATGTAGGAAGATGAGAAGTTTTTGTCTGAAGTATTTGCACAATTAACAGATGAGGCTACAGATGATGACAAACGGCGTGAATTGGTAAGTTATTTATTCTTGAAATTTAAACCCTTAAAAAGAGCACTTACTCATTTGGCATACAGGATTTTAATATTGAATTTGTTAACTTAAAAGAGAATTTTTTACAATTAGAGTATGAGATGAAAGATGTGAAATTACACTATAAGTAATTATTCTGTTTCTTAAAGTTATTGTTTTATATATTTTAGAAATTTCTTAAGAAATTTTGATGTGTCCCCCTTCCGTAAGGGAAATTGTGTTCCTTATAAATCCCAGAGTCAGATAGGTGGTTTATGTTAAGACAGAACTACAAACTCACACATTTTCTTGGTTGTAGATACATTATGGAAATGCTTTTCTTTTTAAAGAAATAGTAAGGAGAATGCTTCTTAAATAAATGAATTAGATAATTGCTTCTTGGAAATTTTTTTTTCTTACGAATGTGTTTATTATAATCACTTTTTTGATATATAAACTTTGCCTTGGGGGAAGAGAGTAGTGATTGCTGTTTATCAGCAGTTTATCAATTTTTCAAACATTATAATTAGATATTTGGGTTTTAAGAAGTAATGAAAGATTGCTGACTTAAAATCAGCCAAGTCACTTTTGGTGCAGTTATTAATAGCCTACCCAATTTTCTAGCCCTTTAGACTAGGGAATCTGTAGTGTCCTTTCCAATTCTTAAAACCTGAGTCATACTTTTGAGGGCTCCCTAGAAACCTGTCCACTGTTTATTATAGCATGGCTTCTGTGAAAATGTGTGCTCTAATTCAAAATATCTGTCTTACATGGCATTTTTACAACTTAATCAGAAATAGAGAATAACATATATAAGTATATGCATGCCCTCTGAGGCTCCATGTATAACGTGTACACCATAATGTCTTTAGAGAGGTAATTGCTGAATGCAAGGTTTACTTTTAATGGGATTTTAGCTTCTAATATGTTCTTTGATGTAAGTTTTAAGGAGTCAGGATACCCTGAAAAGTCAAGGTTCTTCAGAAGGGTGAATGCCACACTGTTGTTGATCACATTATGGTGTGCTTTAAATTTACTTCTATGTGTGTCAATGTCTCACTGTACTTTCTAACATTACAGGTGAATTTTTTCAAGGAATTTTGCACATTTTCTCAGACATTACAACCTCAAAACAGGGATGCATTTTTCAAAACTTTGGCAAAATTGGGGATTCTTCCTGCTCTTGAAATTGTAATGGTAATTGTATAGCTTTTCTTCATGTTTTTAAAATTGTGAATTTATAATAAATTTATATCATGGATACAAAGTATTTATTATAGTAATGCATATTGAATTTTATAATTTAAGTTATGATTCTCTTGATAGTGAGTTATACAAGAGTGTTTTCAATCTTCAAATTTTTATTAACTTAAATTTATAATATTAATATGTAATCACTTGCATATAAAATGGCTTCAGATGAATAAAAATCCCGCATGTCTTTATAAGACTGTATGTTCTGTAACAATATTAAGGATATTTCATAGAAGCTAATAGAACGTCTTTCCTTTTTAGACCAGTGATAGAGTGAGGGCAGGCTGAATCAAAGGGGCTCATGCTGAAATACGGTATTAGGGCAGTGGTTTTCATGCTTTTGTTTATGAATTTTATCTAGTGGTATTTATTATATGAAAGATTAAAATTGAGAAAATTTTAAAGTATTTATATAACTTTTATGAAAAAAATAATTTTTCCAAAGCAAAACAATAGTTAGTGGAAAGAATGGCATTATTTCATATTTTTTAAACAATTTTTAAAATTTATTGATTTATTTAAAAGAGAAAGAGACAGACAGAGGCAGAGAAACACTGATTTGTTGTTCCACTTAATATGCATTCATTGGTTGATTCTTGTATGTGCCCTGATCTTGGCTTATCCAGACAACGCTCTAACCAACGGAGCTGCCTGGCCAGAGCCTGTTTCATATTTTTTGCCAATCCTTTTAATGTCTGGCTTAGTAGAAAATAGCTTGAGTCTCATAGCAGCTTCTGCATTTAATTTGTTGTGATATCACATGTCATGTAGCCTCTTGAAAAACCAACTATATTTATGATAGACTGAGAGTGAAAAAGGCCATTAAATGCCCAAGTATTATTTATTATTATGAAAGTAGTTTTAATCTCTTGCACTTCCTGAAAAGAGTCTGAGACTCCTTGCCAAAATTCCCTGGACCACACTTTGAGAACTGCTGAGTCATAGGATGTTTTCAGAATAACCTAAAGATTTTGTAAGTTACGAATCATGTATTCTTCCTGTATTGAAAGGGGAAAAGCCTTCAGAATCACTACCTTAGAAAACTAAGTTGTGAAAAAGAGTAAAAATACCCAAAGTGTTTTCCAAAGCATCCTCTATTAGGAGAATCATAAGAGAGAATCAGTTACTAAGGTGTAAAGTAACTGGCAAATCCAGGGCCAAAGACAGGTTCTGGAAGGTTTTAAAGACTTCAGTGGGAGACATCATTCACAATTTTGAATATGTTTAAATCAAGAATTCTTCCCCTCAACTCCCCTCCAAAAGAACCCAACATTTTGTTACAGCATTTGTAAAGCATTGCTTTATAGCCCTGTGGTAATTCTTGTATTTAAATTCTCTAAGTATTTATTTTTGTGGTGGTAAAAACTGGCAGAAACTAATCATTGAGCTGCCTAAAAGTTTTTAATGTTTGTAAAAGGAAAGGAAGAAAAGGATAGAGAGGTTATATATTTTGATTCCTGTACAATTAAATCCGAAAAGTTGAGGGTGTACATAGATTTGGGAAAAAGAAAAACACAAGCATAGCATTTGTTAACAGTCTCTAAGTAACCTAATTTTCCTTTTATCAGGGCATGGATGATTTGCAAGTCAGATCAGCTGCTACAGATATATTTTCTTACCTAGTAGAGTTTAGTCCATCCATGGTCCGGGAGTTTGTAATGCAAGAAGCCCAGCAGAGTGATGATGTAAGTAATAATGCTCTGGTTCTATGTGAATTACCTGTAGAGTAGTGTTTGCAAACTATTGAGAGAAAAAGTATGGCCATTATCTTAATATTTTATGAAGCAAAATAATAGATTTCTGATAATTTGTGTCTTTGGAAGGCCCAGAATATGTACCAATTGATTTGCATTGTATTCAGTTGGCAATTGGATTGACTGTTTGAAAAAAAAAGATACTCAAGCTAGTATTGAGATTGAGATAAATAGATTTTCATAGAATCAGATTCTTACATGCCGGTCTTAAATGTTTCAAGTGCTAATGAAATATAATTTCAAGCCTCAGAGGTCAGGCACTTACCTAGTATAACTAATAAGTTACTTTCACTATGTTCAGATGTGTATTTTTTTTTTAAGTGGGGATGAATGTTTAATAATGAGAGCAATGTTGTGTTTCCCCACTACAGAAATATTTACACTTTCCCCTTATACTACTTTTAAGATAAAATAAACATATAGCTATCATTTTAAATACTTTCTTATATTAAATGTATTTTAGTGTTAAGTGGAAAAATAACTAAAATATTATGATGTCCTTTCTTAAAGGTTTTTAATTCCAATGTTAATTTGACCCTTGTATGAGTTATTATTAAATTAAACTACAGCTGTTTTATATGTTTTGATCTCTTAGCTTAGATTTTTATGTCTGTTTTTCATAGATATTTCCAGTTTCTTTTTAAAGCAATTTTATTTAGAATCAGTGTGGGGTAATGGTATAGTTTAAATGGTAGAAAAGAAATAGAAGACATATTTTGTGTTAAGTATTTTAAGATTTTTTTTAACCCAAGTAATGCTAATCTGACATTAAAGAAATAAACGCCGAGTTTATCTCATTGTTGATATTATCTTAGTGACATCCTTTATAAAAGGTAATTTTGAAATTAATACTCAGTGTTCCATCCTTTGTGATGAGTATGACTAAAGGTATTCATCCTAAAAATCTCTCAGACCATAAGAAGAGTAAGCAACTAACTTTAAGAATTCTTAACTTTCACCCTTGGCTGGTTTTGCTCAGTGGTTAGAGTGTCAGCCCTTGGACTAAAGGATCTGGGGTTCAATTCTAGGTCAAGGGCACCTACCTGGGTCACAGGTACAATCCCTGGCCCTAGTTGGGGGTGTGCTGGAGGCAACCAATTGATGTGTCTCTCTCACATTGATGTTTCTCTCTTTCTCTTTCTCTCCCTCCCCCTTCCTCTCCCCGTCCCTCTTCCCCTCCCTTCCACTCTCTCAAGAAATCAATGGAAAAAATATCCTCAGGAACAGATTAATAAAGAAACAAAAGAAGAATTTTAACTTTCTGTTTTCATTAGAACTATTTTGTTTTTTAATTTTTCAATTACAGTTTACGTTCAGTATTATTTTGCATTAGTTTCATTTGTGCAGTATAGTGGCTAGACAGTCATATACTTTCCATAGTATTCCCCCACTATTTCCAGTACCCACCTGGCACCATGCATAGTTACTGCAATATTATTGACTATGTTCCCTGTGCTATACTTGACATCCCTGTGAGTATTGTAACTACCAATTTGTACTTCTTAACCCCTTCACCTTTTCAACCAGTCCCCCAACCCCTCCCTGGCAACCATATCAGTCTATTCTCTGTATCTGTGATTCTGTCTCAATTTTGTTTGTTCATTTAGTTTGTAGAATTATTTTCTTGTTTACATTTAACTGATGCATGAAACTTAGAGAAGCAGTTACTGATTTTTAACTACAGTTTTTCTTTTTCTTACAATCACAGTCTTCAAAGCCTTTCATTTCCTTGAGTTTTCTGATATTTAACAATTTTATAATTTGAATTTTTTGTTGCCTCAAAATAATTCTTAGCCAGTAAAAGAGGATAAATAATTTTTTTTAATTTTCAAAATAAAGGATCCTACATGCTGAATTCTATATTGGGTTGGTGGCAACCTTTAAAAAGAAAAAAGAAATAACTTCCATGGGTATTCAGTGGGCAGTTGATATTTTGATGTTCTTTTAAAATAAATGCACAGCATTCAGACTCAAGTTCTTTCTAACAGTATGGAACAGAGTTGATTTTAGGATCATTGATAGCGATATTAACGTGTTTTGGGACAGTAGGAAATATTAACATTTTTTACTGTAGTCATTATTTCTATCCAAGCTGTAAGGGTAGATTTAGCAGTAATTGCTGTCTTTTTTGTTATGCCACAGATTTCACAGATTTTTATGCTAATGGCCTTTGAAACATCCAGTAAAACTTATTTTAGAATCTGACTGGATAAGTAATACAGCTATTACTGAACTGCTTATTTTGGCAAGTATTTTCAGTGTATTTCTCACTTAGGAATAAATTCATTTGTATTGAACAATGTCACATTTTATTTCTTAAAACTGCATCCTTTTTTTTAACTTTTTATTTTGAGGTAATTTTAAATTAACGGAAAAGTTATAATAGTACAAAGAACTCCCACATACACTTCACCCAGATTCCCCAATTATTACCATTTTGTCTCCCATTTGCTTTATCATTCTCTTTCTTTGCTCGGTATTTGTACATACACTTTTACATATATATTTTTTTTCTGAACCATTGAAGAAGAAGGTACAGAAATGATGGCACAATATCCATTTACCCATATTTACTTCAGTGTCAACTAAAAACTCTACATACATAACCACACTATAATTATCAAAATTAGGAAATTAACATTTTTACTTTATTTAACTACAGTCCTAATTTCAGATTTTGTCAGCTGTCCCAATAATGCCCTCTTTAGCCTAGACAAAAATGAAACGTTTCTGGTCTAGTGTCAACAATTTGGATTTGTCTGATGTTTCCTCATGATTCACTTTAGGTTATTTCTTTGTCTCAGGAATAGTACAGAAGTAACATTTCCTTCAATGCACTGTATCAAGAAATTCCATCAACTTTAAAAAAAGAGTTTCAGATTTCTTTGTCTGGGCCATTTTGCCATTTCACAAATGTGAGGAATTGGACCATTAAAGTTCTGTCAAATTTGAGGAACTATTGTTGCTTTCTTCTAACTTGTGAGAATGGATTGGAAGAACTATTCTATAATATTTGTAGCCTTCATTCAAGTTGCTGCAGAGTAAATTTCATGTGCATGACCTTTTTTTTTAAATTATTACACTTCTATTTTTAAAAAAAAAACAAAAATTGGAAATGTTTCCCCAACATCAACAGCTATTTTTATTCTACTTCAGAATATTCTTCCTGCCCTTGCCATTCTTTCTTTCTCTTACTTTCTACATTTATGGAATCTAAGATATACAGAATGCTAATGTTTTCTTGATCTTACTAGAAAGTGTCAGTGAAAATTTTTTCATATAACTTTATCATGCATGATTGCCACTGGGCTAATAGTAACTGTCTAATTCCATAGATTAGAAAATGTATCTCAATATTAAGAAGTTAAAATTTTTAAGAAATCTGTCTCAGAAGCAATGAAATAAAGTATGTTCTCTATCTTTCCCAATCAGAAAATAGAGATACCAGCTCTTAACCTGGATAATCTCCGAACTCCATGTGTAGGTACCCAGAACTTCCCCTTTGTTGCTAATTATTTTTCACAATATAACAAAATTCTTAAGCCCACTTAAATATACTTTTAAAACAAAAGTATTTGCTTCTAAGAATAGTATGAGGTTTGAGTGTGATAAAACCAGTAGGAATATCATTTCTCTAAAACCTTGATTTAGAAGTAACTAAAGCATTGAAATACCTCCTAGAAACTGTAGTTAAACTCACTCAAATGTTGCTATTTGAAACATGGTAGAGGATAGTATTCTAATTTTAAGCAGTTATGTTGCTATGATTTGGTTTTGTTGGTTCTTTTATTGCATTAAGTTCACAAGCAAACAATTCACAGGGATATATTATTTTTGGATAACAGTGTATTGTTTGTGAAGGGCTAGCAAAACAAAATAATAACAAAAAGTGCTTTATACTGAAGCTTTCTCTTTATTACTTTCCAGAATTCTCCCAATTTAAGATATCTGTCTTCATTCCATACAATACCCTTTTTTCATCTTCAGAACTACCTTTCTTCCCTCAGTAATAAACATATTTTCAAATCCACTGAATTGATGTCAGAACTTTTTGATATGAATAATCATTTTGTATCCTAATTTAATGCTCAAGATTTCTACTTTAAAAATATAAGCAGAAGACAAATTTTGTAACTACAAGCCACTTTGTAGCTCGGTATATTAATTAAGACCCAAGAGCATGTTGCTAATATACCAGAAACTCTATTTGGCCTTAGATCATTATATAACACATATGGGTACACTCACCTCCTTTGGAGAACTGTGTACTGGGTTATTTTTTTCTCATTATTTTGCTAGAAAGGATCTTCCAGTTAGAAGCTGAGACAAATTGTGTTTTGGGGGTTCATGTGATGTGCAATATTGCTTGTTTAATCAACTTCTAAATTCATACTTGACACTGAAATCTAGAATGAGAATCCGTTAGAACCTCCACTCAACAAGAATCACTGGTAAATGATTTTATTTTCCGCTTCCCTATACTAATGGTATTGTAAGCTGTAGCATGCTCTACTTTTCTTTTTAAGTGGATTTTTTTTTCCTCTATTGTGTTTATAGAACTTTGAAAAAGATTAGGAAGAAAAGAGCTTAAATAAGTTAATATATTCTTTGGGGGGTTTTCTTTGTGATTCTGATTTTGTTCTTTCAGCTGGTATATTTGTCATATTTCTAAACCAGGTCTAATGGAAACATTTTCTTTCAGGATATCCTTCTCATTAATGTAGTAATTGAACAAATGATCTGTGATACTGATCCTGAGCTAGGAGGTGCTGTTCAGTTAATGGGACTTCTTCGTACTCTGATTGATCCAGAGAACATGCTGGCTACAACTAATGTAAGAAATTGCTGTGAGGTTAAAAAAAAAGTTTTGATCTAGTCAGTTGTAGATGTTTTTTATATAAATTATATGTAAATATAAAATTTTTGAAAATGTGTACAATTTTGAAAAACAATAAATACTTAAGTATTTGTATACTTGGTATTCAAGTAGCAGTGGTATTCCTATAGCAGTTCACTTGGAGCAAAATACAATCTTGTAATCTGTAAAATCTTAGTGAAATGTTAGCACTTCTGTTTATGACCCTTGGCTCCTGTAAGTTAACTAAGTTAACTTCTTTTTTTGTTTTTCTGTTAATCCTCACCAAAGGATATTTTTTTCCATTGATTTTTAGAGAGAGAGGAAGGGGGAAAGGGAGTGCAAGAGAGAGAGGAAAAAAACCACATCAATTGGTTGCCTCCTGCATGCACCCAACCAGGACTGGGGATCAAACCTGCAACCCAGGTATGTGCCCTTAACCAGGTATCAAACCCAAGACCCTTTGGTGCACAGGCCAATGGTCTGACTGCTGAGCCACATCAGCCAGGGCTAACTTCTTAAAAATTAATATACAACAGTGTGAATATACTTAACACTATTGAACTGTAAACAATAATGGTTAAATGGTAAGCTTTTTTTTTTTTATTATAATAAAAAAGGAAAAAATATGTACTGAATGGTCTCAACTACCTAGTAAAGGAAGTCATTAAAAAATTGATTTAAGGAACTATCCCCAAATATTAATAGTGGGATAGTTTTTCTTTATAAAATTCCCTCATATTTAGAGAACATGTATATTATTTTTAAATTATATACAAATATATAGAACCAGTTGTATAAAAAAGTAGTAGCCCATAAACTCAAAAGGCATTATTTTCCAAATTTCTAAATAATAAGATTTTTTTTCATTTTAAAAATAGATCTAAATTATATTCTGTTTCTAATGGATGGATAAATCAATTTGTTGGGTTTTCAAATTTGGATACATTGTGAAATCTGGGTATCACTTTTAAGCAGTTTAGTTGCTCTTACACTGCCTGATAGATTCTTCATTGCATTTCAGATCATAGCATATCTGAAAAGAATTGCTCTGAATAATTTCCTAAAAACAACTTTTTCATACTATCTGATCTTTTTATCCCTTTCATTTTTATTTGTAATATTAAACAGATTTGATTTTTAAATTCTGCACAAGTAAGATTAAGATGAATATAATTGGTTTTTTGGTTCTTTCACAGTATCTTAAAGTATCTGTTGTTTGTGTATGACCCACATTGCTAATTCTTTTTTTTCTTTACACTGCTAATTCTGGACGATGTCTTATTAATTATAAAGGTAATAAAGTACTTTTTAAATTCTGTATGTTTCAGAAAACTGAAAAAAGTGAATTTCTGAATTTCTTCTACAACCATTGTATGCATGTCCTCACAGCACCGCTTTTGACCAATACTTCAGAAGACAAATGTGAAAAGGGTAGGGTCTCTTACTTATCAGCCTATGATTTCTGTTTTTATAAAGAGTGAAATAAGTATTATAACTAACAGGCGGTTTACTTAGTTATTTATATGACAGGGAAATTACTACTGAAAGATCTAAACTGCAGTATAAAATCATGATTTTCCTTATTTCTGTCTGTGGCAGAAATGTGGCAAAAAGTATTACACCTTGAGGAAGAGATGTAAACACTTAGTAGAAAACGGAAATTGTTCCCAAAGTTGTTAGAGTTGATCTCTAGAATAAGAGCAGACAGATTATTGCCTATATTTGAAAAGTCAAGGATACCATCATTTTGGCAGCACAGTAAGTTTTCTGATTTCACAACGTAAGGATCAGAAGCTGATGGGTTAATCGAGCTGATGTGATTAAAGCAGAGAGCAAATGAAAATAAATTCTTTATAAGCATTTTACTCTAAATGTTAACTTATTTGCCAATTTTTTTTTGTACAAGCTCAAGGCCTTTTTTTTCCAATGTGTTTTTTATTGTGTTTCCATACTGTCTTTCTTGTATAAACTATACCCATAATTCATCAGCTAATATTTCTGGTTTCAGTTTATTAGAGTGAAAACCTAAAGATATTTTTTAAACAGTCTGAGTATAGAATCTTACTATATAGTTTTAGGTAGTTCCTGTATTATCTTTCTGTATTTTGTAAATCTGTATTTCATCAGTCTGCAATATTTAAAGAATGTAATCATGCTACCAAATATAACTAGCATAAACAAAGAATTGACTCTGATCAGAATAAAACTCAACTTGTGAAGGGAGATATGTGTAGGACATATTCTCTGCGACTGTTGGTTAATTTATTGAGTCACTTAAGAGAATGTATACTAAACTAATAAAGTTGTAGAATGGGCACACCCACATAATATCTCAACTCTCTTTCTGAGTATATATCCTAGGGAGGGTTTGTGCATAAGCATGACAAGTACAAGAATGTTGTTGCATTATTCATGGTAGGAAAGTTAAAGTGTGGCATATGCATATTATGGAATACTATATAGCTGTTAGAGTAATTGAATATTGATCTGTCATCTGACTAGTTCTCAGAAATGTAAAGCTGAATGGGTAAAACATCATAAAACATTTTATTGCAGAATGGTTCCATGTATATAAATGAAAATAAATGCAGTTTTAACATTTAATTTAAAACACTCTAGCATACAGAAATACTTAGATAATAGTTTAACAGACGTCCATATATTTCCTATTAGCTCTCCCATTCTCATTCCACCCTACCCACCTCCATCCCTCAAAGAATGCTGAATTTGGAATTTATCACCCCTATGTTCCTTTATTTTATTGTAATATGTATAATGCATTAGAGAGAGAGAGGAAGGAGGAGAGAGAGAGAAACATCAGTCGGTTGCCTCCTGTACACACCCCAACCTGGGATTGAACCTGAAACTTTAGGTTTGTGCCCTGACCAGGAATTGAGCCCACAACATTTTTGGTGTGCCCGAGCCACCTGCCAGGGCCCCACTGCTTTTTTTGAGAACTCTCTTTATTGATTCCTAGAGTTCTTATTTATTTTTAATTCTTATATAGTATTCTCTTGTATGAGTATGCTGTAATTCAGCCATTCTGCTTCTAATGTACATTTGTTTCTAGCTTTTTGCTGTTACAAACAGTGCTGCAATATACATCCTTATATTTCTCTACACAAATATGCCCTATGATGTGTGCCAAGAAATTGGAACTTACTTAAAATGTTCCACTTATTTTGTCTTTTAAAAAATTCAAAGCATGAAGCATCTATTGTTACCATTTGTGTTGTTATAAAATTTAAGAATTATCTATATGGAGAGACATATTTAGATTGGTGGAGGATGACTGAGTGAAGATAAACGATGATATATCAGTCTTCTCTGGTTGTAATCTCATTTTTTATCAGAACATTTATGATATTGCCTTTTAATAACTTGTCATCTGTACCAAATTCTGTAAAAGATGGCAGATAGAAGTATGATATTTGACTGAAGCAACTAATTCTTGGTGGTTATTATGTGGGTAAAATGAAATTATGATCAAAGATGTGCTTTATATATTGTAATGTCAGGGAAATATGGGATATTATTACTGAAGTAACTGATTTTAATTTTTTTTTTATTAGATAATATAGTTGGATCTAACAAAAACAGCACGATTTGTCCTGGTAAGTATAAATTTTTATTTTATGAACCTAATGCAAATAGTAAACTTTTTTCTACTCAGGGTACAATACATTTGTACAAGGTTAAGAAAGGCATATTTTCAACAAAAACAGAATACAAAAATACGTTCACTTTTTTCTTTATTACAAAGAAAATAGTCCACTTTCTCCAATGTAAAAACTGGAAAACTATTTTGAATTTTGTTTTTGTGTTTTTTCTGTAGATTTAGAACTTATTTTCTGATATTTTTTGAGAAGCGTCTGAACATTGATGATTTAGTTCATGCTTGTTTTGAAATTTAGTAAACTAAGACCAATTAGTTAGGAATTAGCATTCATACAGTCTTATGTTTAAGTTTTATTTGTGAATTTGAGTGTAAAGTGTTGTTTTTACTTGTAACATGTATACCAGGCATGGGCGTGGTAGTATAGAAAATATGCCTTTGTGTACCCAGCATCCTTTCTCTTCAACTGGGTTCATCAAAGCTCTAGGAAAACCAGTTTCAAATAAGGAGACAGTTCAGATATTGAATAACTAATTTCATGTCCTAACTTGGGAAAGTGAAAATAAGACATTTAATTAACACTGTAGGTCATTGTTGCAAAATCTTTTATATATAAAATTTTAGAATTGAGAAATTAAATGAGTTTGTTTTTATTTGTAAGGGACTAGTTCAAGTGTTTGCTGTAATCTGTCTGGAGCAACTAAAACTCTTTACTTGATTTAAAGTAGAAAAGATCTTTGAAATACCAGAATTGTATTTTGTATATTTAATGGTTGTTCTGTTATTAAAAAGAATGTTAATTTATTCCTAATAGAAACATAGTTCCACAAAATATTTGTGTATCATCTTCTTGAAAAATAAAATAGTTGTACTACATGATGTCAGTTATTTTTTTCTATTCTATAGGACTGTGATTCCATAAATTGCTCACAGTTTAATATTTCCTAATCTAAAACATTTATAATAGGTGTAGGTAATTACCTATATTAGCTCTTCAATTATATTCAATTTTGATGCTCAGGAAGCAGCTTGAAATCATTCCACGAATGTATAAACCAAAGACTTGAGAATAAAGCTAGTGCGTTTCAGTAGACCTCTCAGGGATATTATGGTTGGATGTTAAAAAGATTAGTGTTTTAAAAAAAAAATCCTCATATAACAGTTTTCACTTGATATTCAAGTAGCCAAAAATATCCTTTCCTTAAAGATATCTTTAAAGAAAGCATATTATTTTTTCTTGGGAATTTTGCATTGCACCACTTTAGGCAAAAAGTTTGAGGTACTTCATCTTTATTGTGGGCCCTTTTATAGATTTATTAATATTAATCATTAAAGCATGTCTTAAAGAAAATCTCAGTACATTGAGGGTTTTATTATCATGTTGGTATATCTTTATTGAGGTTTCTTTTTTCCTCTTAAAGTTATTAAATATTTTATACAGGAGCCTTAGAAAAGTATCTAGTTAGTAGGTGAAACTGACAGTGCTTCTGGAGAGTCTGCCTAATGAAAAAGTAAAAATGTATATAGCTTCTTTAATTGATATAAAAATGAGAAGGAAATAAAATTTTACTTTTGCTCTAAAATCTGGGATAAAAGCTTTATTCAAATGTATTGCAATATTTGATTTTCATGTGATGACTTTCTTTGCAGATAATTACCAAACAGCACAGCTGCTTGCCTTAATTTTGGAACTACTCACATTTTGTGTGGAGCATCACACATATCACATAAAAAACTATATTATGAACAAGGATTTGCTAAGAAGAGTCTTGGTCTTGATGAATTCAAAGCACACTTTCCTGGCATTGTGTAAGTAGCAATTTAAGTGAACAGTCTACTAAAATGTTTAAAGGAACAACATTTTTTATAGAGATAAAAGCCAAAGTTACCCATGTGAATTTATTTTTTAGCAGTATATATGCTGTGAAAGAGATGACTATGAGAGCCTGGCCGGGCATGGCTCAGCAATTGAGCGTCGACCTAGGATCCAGGCGATTGGGGTTTAATTCCTGGTCAGGGGACATGCCCGGGTTGCACGGGCTAGGCAGCCGATCAATGACTCTCTCATCATTGATGTTTCTATTTCTCTCTCCCCCTTTCCTTTCCTCTCTCTGAAATTAATAAATATATATATATTTTTCAAAAAAAGATGACTGTGAGAAATACTGATCTTTTATGTTTATTTTCTAAATATGTTTTCATTTATTTCAGAGAGAGGAAGGAAGAGATAGAAACATCAATGATGAGAGTCATTGATCAGCTGCCTCCTGCACCCCCCTCCCCCCCACACACACACAGTGGGGATCGAGCCCGCAATCCAGGCATGTGCCCTGACTGGGAATCAAACCGTGACCTCATGGTTCATGGGTCCATGCTCAACCACTGAGCCACACTGGCAAGGCACTGATCTTTTATTTAAAGGATAAGAGGAATAGGTCGTAGTGCTTCCTCACCCATACACACACATTTGCTCACATTTAGATTCAATTAGCTTAACTGAGATAATACCCTGTGCAGTGATAACATTTCACTAATAGACCCAGTCCTGCTATCTTTTACCTCTGCTTCATCAAACTGCCATTTAGTAGTGACTCTCTTTATATTTTGAGATAGGGGCCTTGATATGTTTTTGTATAACTCAGGTTATTTATTGAACTTGTAAGAAATATTTGCAATAATTTTGACTTTTGGCAAACTATGTGTTTTTCTTTCCTCTTCAAAATTTCACCTGCAAATAGAGATAGATAAGCTCCCTTCTCCTTCCAAACAAAAAGAGTTTTGTGGCTTTTTTTCTTAGCATAAAAATTATAGTTAAATTTAAGCATTAACTTAATGTGTAGAGAAAAGGTTAATCTCCCTGCTACTTCCTTTATTTTTAAGGCCTTAAAGTAGCCACTGTTAACTGCCTGCACTATTTCTTGTCTATTCGTTTTTCCATACTTGTACAAATTTACATAAACATATTCACACACACATTTTTTTATTTTTACAAAAACAGGATTATACTAACACACTTCTCAGTCCCATAATAGTACTCTAGGTCATTGGATATGGTGTGGACCAATTTTTGTTTCCTAAACATAGTTGAGTAACATTTCCTAGAGTGGCTCTTCCACATTTACTTTACCATTCTTTAATACATGGGTTACAAAATTGTTTTGGTATTTTGCCACTCCAAACAACACTGTAGTAAGTAGTCTAGTTTATAAATCTTTTATGTACTAGTTGATTTTTTCCGTAGGGTAGATTCCCAATAATGGGATTGCCAGGACAAAATATTTATATATAGCCTCTGGATTTCTTTCCCAAAAGATTAAAGCACTTGACATTCTTCTAGCACTGAGTGTTACTGGTTTTTTTAAAAATATTATCAAGCTGATGATGGAAAATGTGCCATTTCCTTTGTGTTTTAATTTACATTTTTCTTGACAACATTTTTTTTTTATTTTAGTGCTTTTGTATTTTATCTGTTACGAATTAACTGTTATCTTTTTCTTAGAGCTCTTTTTATATTAGAGATACTACCACTTTATCACATTTTGGGGAAACTGTCTGTCTCATTTGTCTTTTGTTTTGATCTTTATTCATGGTATTGTTTTCCATATAATTATTTTAAAATTCTTATATATCTCTTCTTTTTATGGCTTTTGGGTTTTTTGTCTTTCTTAGGAAAGTCTCCTATGTCCTAAGATTATACAAATATTCTCAATTTCCTCAATTCTCAATAATATTTTTATGTTTTACATTTATATATGTAATACATCTGAATTTTTTTTTTTGCATCTATCTTTGTTCTCTTCTAAATGGATAGCCAGTTGTGCAAACATCTTTATTAAATGAACTAGTTTCTTTACTGAATTAAAATAATCGCTTTTGTTATACACTAAGTTATCATATATACTTGTGTCTTATTTCTGGGCCGTCTATTCTTTTATTTCACCAGGTGAAATAAAGGGGATGTTTATTTTTGTGCCGTTATAGTCTCTCTCTGCTGTAAAGTTTAATATCTGCGAAGTGCCCCTCACCTTTTATTTTTTTTTATTTATTTATTTATTTATTTATTTATTTATTTATTTATTTATTTATTTTTTCCTCACCAAAGGGTATGTCTATTGATTTGAGAGAGAGGAAGGGGGAGAGTGCGCAAGAGAGACATCAATGTGAGAGAGAAATCAGTCCATTCATTGCCTTCCATATGCGCCCTGACCATCCCTCAACCCTTTGATGTGTGGGACAACACTCCGACCAACTGAGCCACCCAGCCAGGGTCTCCCTCACTTTTCTTATTTGTAATGTTCTTGCTTCTTGGACATTTTTTTCTTTCACAGTACCTTAAAAAATTAATCTAGTTCATTCTGATTCCGTTTATATAAATTTTTTATTAATTTAAGAAGGGTTCTCCTGGTAGGCTTTTCTGTCTAGTTTTCTATAACTAGTCCTTTTTCATTACTGTAGAATAGTTCAATTTCTATGGATATATTATAATTGAACGAATCTCCAGTATTTAAATGTTTATATTGCTTCAAGATTTCTACTGTTAAAAGCATTGTGGTTTTTAACTATAGCTTTGCTTGCATGTCAGTTCATTCACCAGCAAGCAGTATATGAGAGTGCCCATTTGCTCACATCTTTGCTAATACTTCATTCTTTTTCATCTTAAGTAAACTATTTCTTATCCCACCACAAAAAGAGGTGATGTGATAAGTCTAGCACTTCTCTCCACACTTGTTTAGTGTTACAGGTACCATAAGTTTTTACCTTATATGTCCTGTTTCTGTTTTATTCTCAGATAATATTTAGAACCTCTTTCAATAGTCACACAACTTCTTTTAATGACTTCCATCCATCAACAGAGGGTTGAAATGAAAGATGACTTATAAAATTGGAAATCTTATATTTTTAAAGATTTGGTTACTGGCATCAATAGATTAATTTAAACTACTTAGAGGAAAGGTTACAAGTTAAAGAATGAACAAACATAAAAATAAGGGATTAGCCTGGCCAGTGTAGCTCAGTGGTTAAGCATTGACCCGTGAACCAGGAGATGGATTGTGGGCTCTATCCCTGGTGGGGAGCATGGGGAAGGCAGCAGATCAATGATTCTCTCTCATCATTGATGTTTCTGTCTGTCTCTCCCTCTCCCTTCCTCTCTCTAAAAATCAGTAGAGACATAAAAATAATAATAAGGGATTAAAATACAGTCTTTAGTAATGTTAGCAGTAACATTGTAAAATTTGTTTAGCTTTATTTAGCTAGGGAAAAGACTAGTTAAAAGGAAAATTTTTTTTCAGTATTATAAAATGTGAAAAGCCAAATTGTACTATTTTATTTGTTACTCTATTGTTTTTTTACAAACATAGTCTGAAGGTAAAATAGTTCATAAGCAATCGGTAAACAAGAGAATGATGTTATAATGTGGAAGTGGTATTGATTTTTCCAAGGCAAAGAGAGTTGAAATAGTGAAAAGTAAAAATCATTTAGCCCTCTGTTAAAACCCAGCAAGGGACCCCTTTGGCTATGTTTTCAGAAAATTTTAAAGCAGCACCTCCCTCCACAGTTCCCTTCCCCAGAGAGGCAGGCTATCTTGGCTCTTGACAGTTTGTACCACTCCTGTGCCCACCTTAATGACAGCCCCCTACTAATTCTGAGCTGCCTTTCACTTCATTGTCTCCATATCCACCCACACTGCTCTAAGTATGACCAACATTTGTGTTTTGAGATTTTTGTGTATTTTTTAATCTTTGTTCTGGACCTAACCTGCCTAGATAGATCTCCAAATTGCCATTTACTGAGTTTTTTTGTTAGCTCTGGCTACTAAAGTTGTACAGGTTTTAAGTGTTCTTCCCCTGTATTTTTCTCAAAACCTTTTAGTGCACAGTTTTGGTTTTTATTCTAGAAGAACATGTACATTGTTTTATGTAAAAATATCTGTATAATGATTAAATTAGTAAGATCATTGACTTATTCCCGGAATTATTTTTAATTAGGTGCTCTTCGTTTTATGAGGCGGATAATTGGCCTTAAAGATGAATTTTACAATCGTTACATCACCAAGGGAAATCTTTTTGAGCCGGTTATAAATGCTCTTCTGGATAATGGAACTCGGTACAATCTGTTAAATTCAGCTGTTATTGAGTTATTTGAATTTATAAGAGTGGTAAGTTTATATTAAAGGATTCTTAGTAAAGTAAAATAATTGTATGTTTAGTGATGTTAATATTAAATTGTGAAATTTAGCATATCCTTTTAACCCATATTTATTCTGTAATCTTCCATTTATTGGCCAAGTGTTTCAGGATCAAATTTGTCATATGTGGCCATTTCAGTCAAGCATATCATTCATGTGATGTCTTTGATTGATTGTAGGGGTAGTGTTAAAAATGAAGAGAAAGGTTGAAAATAATTCTTTTGTTAGACATTGATATGCAATGCATAAAAATAGTATGTCATGGAATTTTAAGTTGAGATCAGGGAGTTAGATGGACTACTCTGCCTTATTTTACAGGTGAGGGACTTGAGATACCCAAGTGATTAAATGACCTATTCAAGAGCATACATTTATTTGGTTAGGAGCACAGTCAGGGTTTGAAGTATGTTACAGCTCAATTTCAGGCAACAAAAGATTTGTCAGAAAAAGACCTGGAGAGAGCTCTAAATGAATAACGGGTAAGACGTAACTGTAGAACTGATAGAATAAATTTGCCCTCTCTCACACACCGAAATCATTCCACCAGGGAAACTAGCCACATGGTTAGAAAGAACTTGAAAAAAGAAAGTCAAAGCTAGAAATACATTTTCTATTTATGTTTCTTACAAATCAGATTTCTAGTGATGACATACTGTTCTCATATGGAGATTATTTGAGCAGCTGGGTTGTTTTTCTAATATTGGTCACTTGCCAAGAGTATGATAGTCAAAAGAATGAAGAGGATAGAAGTACTGTCCTTAGCCTTAGAAAAGAGGAAATGTAGTTAACTAGCTCAAGCTCACCAAGTGTCAACCCAGATTCACAGTACACTGTCCTGATGAATCAGAGATTAACTTTTACATTTTTTCCTTTAAAATTTTTGATGATATACTAATAAAGTAAGTCATAGGGTTCACAAACCCCTACCTATTGCTGTGATTGAGTTTGTTTTTCTGAAAATAGAAATGGTTGATAATTGTACATTGAATCTCAAAGGTTAACTTTTCTTTTAGACCATTTTACCTAGATTTCTAATTTTCCTTCTCTGCATTTTTTTTTTTTTTTAATTGAGATGTCCAGGGAAACTCACTTAAAGACTTAAAATCCTTTATGCGGTCAGATTATGGTGGATCTTTAAAAGAAGTGGCCTGTATATTTCTTACTAGTATTAAAGTCCTGAATCGCAACTTCAATTATTTTTAATAATGAGCCTGCTTTGTACCCCTGTATTGCAGTGATCATTTAGAATGGTTCATTTAGAATTGAGAAGTTGTTACTACCAGTTTATTTCACAAAGATTATACCATTAGAAGACGGGAATAAGCAAGTAGTATTCCAGTTAATAGTTTATCTGATCTGTATATGTAATATAGTATGAGGAATCTATGTTTATATTTTAGGTAAAATTTATTCCATTTTGATAGATAGGATGTCATGTTAAATGAGAAGTCATTAAGTAGTACCTAACGTTTATTAAAATATAATTTCAAAATCCGCTTTCTAATTTGCCTTGTGCTCTTGATCAGGCCATCCAACTTCTCTCAGAGCCTCAGTTTTCCTTCTCTGTAAAATCAGTATAATAATTAGGAGGATCAAGTGAAATTGTACGTGAAAATGCTTTTTAAATTGTGATGTGCTGTGTAAGTGTAAAAATAGACAGAAGGCATAAACTACATCCACTTACTTTCAAAATGTTCTTTATAATCCCCCAAAAGGGCTCCAGTGAATTGCTTCTCCTTTTTTCCAAGTTTTCTGTGGAGTCCTGGCTCATGTATAAAGAAACTAGAACATTTATTTTTGGAAGGTGATTTTGAAAAACCTTTTTTGATCAGTTTTGGAATTATTTTTAAGTTTTCCCTCCTAACAAGCATTGTATTATATTTGAAATCTAAATTTTGTGCTTATACAGGAAGATATCAAGTCTCTTACTGCACATATAGTTGAAAACTTTTATAAAGCACTTGAATCGATTGAATATGTTCAGACATTCAAAGGATTGAAGACTAAATATGAGCAAGAAAAAGACAGACAAAATCAGAAACTGAACAGGTATTGTTTAAGTATATTGCATTTATAGCCTATAAATTCATGTCCAAAATTGTCCGTAGTTGGAGCTGAAATTTACCAGGCATTTCCTTTCCATCACTAGATAGGACAGCATTATATGTAAGAGGGTGGGATACCCTCCCTACCCTAAATTGTTTTATATGAAAAACTAAACTCCAAGATAAATTTTTAGTATATAAATGTTACCCAGTAAAATCGTTTCAGCTCCCCTCGGGTATAGTAATTATTCTCAGACTTCACCTTGAACTGACTGCAGCCGCTCAGTGTCCGCCGTCCTCCCTTACAGCGTGCCATCCATCCTGCGCAGCAACAGGTTCCGCAGGGACGCCAAGGCCGTGGAGGAGGAGGAGGAGATGTGGTTCACCGAGGACGACGAGGAGGAAGGGAAGGCGGCCGCGGCGCCCGGGGAGAAGCCTAAGCCGGAAGATGACTTCCCAGACAGCTATGAGAAGTTCATGGAAACTAAGAAAGGTATTGCAAGTTTGCATTTTTGAATAGTGCATCCTATTATAATTCTTACAGAGATTATTCATTTCCTTGTAAAGATCTGGTCATTGTTTATAAAAAGCATGAAAGACGTTATTTTTATGCTGAATCATAATTTTTATATTTTGCACTTTTTCTAAATTTGTTTGGCATTTATTTTCATGTTTTTCCTGAAGCTTGCTATTTTACAGTCGTCTTCCCTTGCTATTTAGAAATTGCATTGTCTGCTTACACTTTGCCTTCTATGAACAGCTGTGGCTTCTTTTCTATTCTGAAATCTGCAGTAATAACAGATAACATACAGATCCGTAGACATGTTCCAGAGCACTCTGCCATTTACTGCTCAGGAAACTAAGTGCAAAGTAACTTTGCTCTTTGAAATTTTAAAATCATTGTAAAATTTTTTATTTTATTTTTTTTTATTGAATTTATTGGGGTGACATTGGTTAATAAAATTATATAGGTTTCAGGTGTATAATTCTATAATTCATCATCTGTACACTATATTGTGTATTCACTACCCCAGGTCAAGTCTGCTTCCATCACCATCTATTCCTCCTTTACTCCCTTCTACATCCCCCCACCCAAAAGTTTTATAAAGATAATATCAAGAGAAATAAAAGTAAAATTTCCCATCTTTCCAGAGAACTAATCACTTTAATTCTATGGTCTGAGTAATTACCAATATTAGAGTACTCATCCAAATGTTTAATAAAAATGTGTATCTTGAAAGGAAAAAGCACTTCCTGGACTTATATATAAGTTTTTTATTTTGAATGTGAGATTTCTAAAGGTATTTCTTATTAGTTAGTGTTTCATTAGTTATTGTATTTTCCCTGAAACTGTTATTTTCAGCTTCACTCATTTTCCACTCATTAGTGCCCTAAGTTCCATTTATTTTAGCCTACAGGAGCGAATAGCCTATTAAAATGTCCTAAGGAATAGGCACCTTTTAGTAGCCATATTCGTCTACCTTTACTCATTGCAGGCACTGTGCTGACTGACTACTCTCGAAAGAGGCAGTGAGGCCAAACTTACTGTATCCAATTAAAAATCAAATACAAAAAAAATAGTAGCAACCAGATGTCAAAGGATGGTAGACACCTGTCTCATAAAAGATGTCCACACAGGAACATGGAATATTCAGGAAATAAGATTGATATCATTGTCTTTAGGAATTTGAAATATTAGCTTGTGGGGGATTATTAGGTGTTTATAGGACCATAGAAGTATAGAGTCAGTGGGTGAAAGCTGCAGGGAGACAAAGAAAGAAGCAACTAAAGTGTCCTTGTAAGTGTCCTAGATACAGCAGTGTAGAATTCTAGCATAGGGTGGCTGATTTGTTATGTGATTATTTTTTTTAATGGTTTTATTGATTTGAGAGTAAGAGAGAGAGAGACATCGGTGTGAGAGAGAAACTGATCGGTTGCCTCCCAGAAGCACCCTAACCCGAGATCAAACCTGCAACCTGGGTATGTGCCCGGACAGGGATTCGAACCAGCAACCTTTCAACTGAGCCACACCAGCCAGGGCTTGTTATTTGATTCTAAAGTTCCTTTTTAATGCTGAGATTTCTAAGATTCCAACTAATAAAGACATATCACTGTACACGTCATGCTTCTCTACTCTTTTAGCTCTTATAAAGCAAAGACAATGTTTTATAAGTTTTTCTTTTCAGATACTTTGACTTAGCAATATTTACTGATATAGGTTCAAAATTTTACTTTCGCTTTAGCAAAAGAAAGTGAAGACAAGGAAAACCTTCCCAAAAGGACATCTTCTGGTGGCTTCAAATTTACTTTCTCCCACTCCACCAGTGCTGCTAATGGAGCAAACAGTACAAACAGTAAATCCGTAGTGGCGCAGACACCACCAGCAAGTTCTAATGGATCCTCTTCTAAAACTACAAACTTGGCTACATCAGTAACAGCCACCAAGGTATGTGAAACTGCTCTACACATAAATAAACTTTGCTTTTTTTTCCAATCTTTGAAATTATTTTATGTTTACTGGAGTAAATTTGGATAATAATGATTTAAAAGAAGAAAACGCACGTCATCAGAGAATATGAGACTGCTAACATTTGATTGATTTTTCTTTAGGTATGTGGGTTTCTTTATCTGACACATAATTGAGGTCTTTCTATAAACAGTTTCGTATCCTGCTTTTATTTATTTATTGTAAGAATTTTTATGTTACTAAAACATTGTTGGTGACTGTAGAATTTCATTTTATTTAGCTATATCATGATATTTGTAAGTGTCCCCTCCCCCCCAGTAATATTTTGGAACATATAAGTTGATTCTGATATTTTACTGATATGACTACTAGTGTTGTTGCATTTTAAATTATTTTCTTGGATAAATGAGTAGAATGTTTTCATACATAGTGTCAAATTCCTCTCCTGAAAGTCTATGCTGATTTATGTTACAGCAGGCATCATATGAGTGTGCTTGGCTCACTGCAGCTTTGCCAGTGTTGCTATCATTATTTTTAACCTTTGCCAGTCAGGGAGAGGAGACAGTATATATCTTATTCCCAGTCCTGTGTCCTTTGTTAGTAGTTAGGTTGAATGTTAGCCTTTTGAATTTGCTCTTCTGTAAGTTAATCTGTTCATAGTCTTGCCTTTTATTTTTTATTATTATTTATTTATTTTTTTATTTTTATCCTCACCAGAGGATATTTTTCCATTGCTTTTTCAGAGAGAGTGGAAGGGGGAGAGAGAGAGGCATCGATGTGAGAGAGACACATCAATTGGTTGTCTCCCCCACGGGTCCCAGACCAGGGCCAGGGATTGAGCCTGCAACCAAGGTACATGCCCTTGGTGGAACTGAACCTGGGACCCTTTATTCCGCAGGCCAACGCTCTAACCACTGAGCCAAACTAGCTGGCCAGTCTTGCCTTTTAAAAGTTAGCTTCTTTTTTTTCTTTTTTTTTATTCAAAATATTAGAGATGTCCCTTTTTTCCCCCATTGACCCCTTCCACCCCACACCCACTCCCCTCCCCAGGCCTTCACCACACTATTGTGTGTCCATGGGTTATGCATATATGCATATAGATTCCTTGGTTAATCTCTCCCCACCCACCCACCCCCACCTTCCCTCTGAGATTCATCAGTCTGATCCATGCTTCCATGTCACTGAATCTATTTTGTTCATCAGTTTATTAAGTTCTTTAGATTGCACATATATGTGAAATCATGTGATATTTGTCTTTCTCTGCCTGGTTTATTTTGCTTAGCATAATATTCTCCAGGTCCATCCATACTGTCCCAAAGGGTACGAGATCCTTCTTTACGGCTGCATGGTATTCCATGGTGTAAATGTACCACAGCTTTTTATCCACTCATCTACTGATGGGCATTTGGGCTATTTCCAGATCTTAGCCATTGTAAATTGTGCTGCTATGAACATTGGGGTGGATATATTCTTTCTGATTAGTGTTTCAGGATTCTTAGGATATATTCCTAGAAGTGGGATCACTGGGTCAAAAGACAGTTCCATTTTTAATTTTTTAAGGGACCTCCATACTGTTTTCCATAGTGGCTGCCCCAGTCTGCATTCCCACCAGCAGTGTACCAGGGTTCCCCTTTCTCCACACCCTCGCCAGCACGTGTCGTTTGTTGATTTGTTTATGGCAGCCATTCTGACAGGTGTGAAGTGATACCTCTTTGTGGTTTTAATTTGCATCTCTCTGATGATTATCACTGTTGAGCATTTTTTCATGTCTCTTGGCCATCTGTATGTCCTCTTTGGAGAAGTGTCTATTCAGGTCCTTTGCCCATTTTTTAATGGGATTGTTTGTCTTCCTCTTGCGGAGTTGTATGAGTTCTTTATACATTTTGGAAATTAGCCCCTTATCAGATGCATCCTTGGCAAATATATTCTCCCATACCGTGGGGTTCCTTTGCATTTTGAGGCTGATTTCTTTTGCTGTGCAGAAGCTTTTCAATTTGATGTAGTCCCATTTGTTTATTTTTTCTTTTGTTTCTCTTGCCCTAGGTGATGTATCAGTGAAAATTCCACTACACGAGATATCTGTGACTTTACTGCTTAAGTTTTCTTCCAGGATTTTTATGGTTTCATGACTTACATTTAAGTCTTTTATCCATTCTGAATTTATTCTTCTGTATGGACTATGTTGGTGATCGTTTCATTTTTTTACATGTATCTGTACAATTTTCCCAACACCATTTATTGAAGAGACTGTCTTTACTCCATTGTATGCGCTTGCCTCCTTTGTCAAATATTGATTGACCATAATGGCGTGGGTCTATTTCTGGGGTCTCTGTTCTGTTCCATTGATCTATATGTCTGTTGTTGTACCAATACCAGGCTGTTTTGATTACAGTGGCTTTGTAATAGTTTGACACCCTGTAAAGCGGTCCCTCCAACTCTATTCTTCTTTCTCAAGATTGCTACCGCTACTCGGGGTCTCTTTTGGTTCCAGATAAAATTTTGGAATATTTGTTCTAGCTCTTGTGAAATATACTGTTGGTATTTTAATGGGAATTGCATTGAATCTATAGATTGCTTTGGGTAGTATGGACATTTTAATGATATTAATTCTTCCAATCCATGAACACGGTATATTCTTCCACTTGTTTATATCTTCCTCTATTTCCTTTTTCAGTGTCCAGTAGTTTTCCGAGTACAGGTCTTTTACATCCTTGGTTAAGTTTATTCCAAGGTATCTTATTTTTTTAGTTGCAATGATAAATGGTATTTTTTTTAGTGTCTCTTTCTGAGAGTTCATTGTTGGTGTATAAAAATGCCTTCAATTTTCAGATGTTAATTTTGTATCCAGCTACCTTGCCAAATTCACTTATCAAATCTAGTAGTACTTTGGTGGAGTCTTTAGGGTTTTCTCTGTACAGTATCATGTCATCTGCAAATGATGACAGTTTTACTCCCTCCTTTCCAATTTGGATACCTTTTATGTTTTCTTCCTGTCTGATGTTTGTGGCTAGGACTTCCAGTACTATGTTGATCCGAGTGGTGAAAGCAGACAACCCTGTCTTGTTCCTGTTTTTAAGGGAAATGGTTTTAGTTTTTGACCACTGAGTATGATGCTGGCTGTAGGTTTGTCGTATTTCCTAGCTGTATTGACAATATATTCTTTACTCATTTTTTCCTGCTCTTTTTTTCTATACTGTTTTTCTTTTCTACAATAAATAAAATGTCAGTTCTTTCATTTGTTGCCATAGTTATATGCCTATCGATAATTTTTTCACTACCTCTAAGATTAGTTCCCGCATAGCTTCCCCCTTGGAGACATCTCTCTTGAAGTCTCCCATCCTGTTCCAGCCTTGATTGGTTGCTCTCTAGACTTGCTGCACAGCTGGTTTTAAGGCTGCCTCTCTCATCACCCTAATACTTCCATTTACCTCTCTCCTTTTCTTGTATTGATTATTTCTGGACCTCATTGCTCTGTTCTCTTTCTTGAATTCCCCTATCATTTGGGTAGAGCATATCCTCTAACAGTGCCCTGTACAGAATTTAAATTTATTCTTCCATTTTCAACCTGGTACTTTATTCTTGCCCTTTACTGTGCCTGCAGAACAGAACCTTTCTGGTTCATTTTCTTTATAGTTGGTGGTTATGGAAGAGCAGGAATCTCCTGGAGGAGGGGCTTGCAGGTGGGGGAATGGATTGTAGAATTGAGGACTCAGTTGTCTGTTTTACTGACATGACTTAACTGTCTTCCCTGCTTTCCCCAGTATTTTGGTGCCTTTACTTCCTACTTCTTTCTTGGGTTAAGTCAAATCAGTTCATTCTTGACACTCTTCTCTGTTAAAAATGAGTTACTAGCTCTTGCCTCTGATTTCTCTTTTCCAAAAATGCCTTGACTGCTTTCATTTGTTTTCTCCTTTCCTATTTCGTCTTTGTTAAAATATACTTTTTAAAATTTCTTTGTGTGTATGTGTGTCAATACTATATTTTTGTCCTTTTAAAATTTCTTTACTTTGATTTTCATGAGCTTTCAGGAGACAATGGAAGTAAACGTATTTATCAGTCTTCCAGCAACTTAGTAAGCTCGACCTCTCCTCCAATTATACAAATGTAATACTTTTTAAAAGTTAGCACTAAGAAAGAAAAAAAAGTAGATGAATTTTATTTATGAATACAAATGCATAAATCTTTAACAATTTAACATATCCATATGGTATTCCATATACAAAGATGATTCTCAATCAATTTCATTAATAGATGAGAAAAGCTATTGTCAGAAACACAGTTTTTTTAAGAGAATATAATACCTTGGGGAAGCAATCAAAATGTCCAACAGGGAATTTAACTATATGATGGTATATTCATACCATGGAATACTAGGGTTTAAAAGAATGAAATAGAACTTTGTCTACTAACATAAAATGTTTTCTGTAATGTGTGTGGATTTTTGTTGTTGGTTTTCTTTTGTTAATCCTCACATTAGGATATTTTTCCCACTGCTTTTTCAGAGAGAATGGAAAGGAGGGAGGGAGGAGGAGAGAGACATCGATGTGAGAGAGACACATGGACTGGTTGCCTCCCACATGCACCCCAACTGGGGGCGGGGAGCAAATCCAAAGCCCTGCATGCCTTTGACCAGGAATCATACCTGGGACCCTTCAGTGCCTGAGCCGATGCTCTAACCAGAGAGCCACACTGGCCAGGGCAACTATGTGTTTTTAAGTGAACACAGCTGTACAAGGGTCAATATAATTGCAGTCTGAAATACATACATGAGAAAGAGACTCAGAAGAGACTTCCTGTCACTGACTGGCTAGTCTCTACTTTCAAATTAGAGAAATGAACTAGTTCATCTCCAAGGTCCTTACAGTTCCAAATGTCATGATTCCTTGTCAGCCCTACTGTTTGGAAATAATTATTTTTCCACAGTGAAATTTTGCTGAATTGAATTGTGAGATATCATTAAAAATCCTAAAGAAATGGAGAAGTTGAGGGTAGCTAAGAGTGCCACCAGTTTTTACTAAGTGTTCGTAATTTCAGGCAATTCCTTTATCAGATTCAGGTATCTCTATTTAAGTAACATGGTTTTTTTTAAAAAAACTTATTCTTCAACAGGGAAGTTTGGTTGGTTTAGTGGATTATCCAGATGATGAAGAGGAAGATGAAGAAGAAGAAACATCTCCCAGGAAAAGACCTCGCCTTGGCTCATAAAACCTTTACTGGGGACCCTCCACATGTGGTCTCACTAAAATGCTGCAGCTGTTCAATGAGCTGAAAATCTGAATCTGAAAGCTTTCTCACTTGAACTTACAAATATACAAGGAGTAGCAAAAGACACTCGGTGTTTCAGCTAGGAGCGTTTGCTTCTGTAAAAAACAGGCTTCCCAGGAACTTGATCGCTTGCTAGTAATTAAAGGGTTTGCCTTACAGGCTGTCAAAAAAAAAAGGTTAGTAACCAGAACCTGGGAGACAGCTTCTCAGCAAGGAAGCTCTCAGGTTTGGGGACGGTTTTAGGGGCGGGACAAGGTTGATAAAATAATATTAATGCAGGGTTGCTCCAGGGGGGTGTCGATGTAGAAGCAGTTATAAAACTTCAGTTGAAAACCCAATACTTGTCTAATGGTGCTGGCCATGTTGTTCTTTTAATCAGTTGCCTCTTTTTAAAAGAAATTTTTACAGAAAACAGGTTCAATTATCATAAAAAAAGAAGTCAAGCTGTTGAGACCATTTCTTTGAAGATTTAACAGAAATTCAACCTTTCTATATAGTTGGAGGGAAGTACACCCTGTATTTCAGCACATGTTGCGTTTTCTACACCAGGAATTTTCATATGTATTTTGATGAAAACAAACAAGCTGGATTCAAAATGGACAGTTTTGTTCATGTAACTTTAAAATCAGCACTTTTGGAGATAACAGATGCCAAGAATCAGTACAATAGTATTCCAAAATGATTTTCTGTAGAAACGGAAGTAGATTGAACAGAATGTTTTCAGCTGCCTATCAGTACAATCTTTTGTGGAAGATACTTTGAAGTTACTTTCTGCTTTGTTAGGAAATTTCTGTCTCCAGAGTTGCAGGCAATTTTTAAAGTATAATTTATAAAGACTAACATACAAAGAATAGTGCTGAATTCAGCGGAATTTAATATGTAGAGGCCATTTTGATCCAAGAAGTTATTTCATTGTCAGTATGCAGCACATGAAGCTTTTCCATAAACAAACAAGGGTATAAGTAATACGAAAGCTGCTTTTTTTTTTTTTTTTTTTTTTTTTAAGAGTAAAAGCACATTCCATGTACGTCAATGAACTTAAAATAATAAGTTGAGGCAAACAAGAGGTTTTATTTTTAGAACAAGCAAGTTAACTGTAAATATTTTAATGCTAGTTTGCTCATCTGTGATCTGAGATAATGCTGATAAAAAACATCCCCCAAACTACAGTTTAATGCATTGGGAAAAAAATAAAAAAATAGTAATTCCAGCTATAATCTTCAGATCACCCTTGTAATGTGTTATGGGTCCATTTTTCTTGGAATAGCATAAACTAAAGCAGTTTTCCCTGTTTTGGAGATTTTGTAGTTAATTTTAATTTTGGTTATTATTTGGAAAAGATGGGCTGTTTGTGTAGATATGAAGTATAGTTTTTCCATAAAACAGATGTTTATTTTGTATTAAAAATACCACTGTACTTGTTTTACACCATTTGTATACATGTGGTGATATTAATGCTGAACTGTAAAATTCAGGAATTAAAATGTGACCCTGTAATTCTATGATTGTTGTTTTTGTTTGGTTTGTTGTAAATATAAGTTAACTCCATTTGAGATATGTCCATTTTACACTTATCCTTTAAAAGCCAATAAATTATCCATATTTATTATGAACTACTAGGTCATACACCAATCTGAATGAAAGAATTCTAAACAAATGAGGGTCAACTGCACTTTAAATATCACCGGCTTTACTTTTAGAAGGTGCGCCTCTGGCAAAGTCCCAGCACCAAAGCATCATGACATGGGGCTATCACCACCTCTTTGATTACAGGTACATATAATGAAAAAGACTTTCCACCTCATAAAATAAGTGACTTAAGATCACTTAAACCAAGATCAGTAACATTACCATATGAATACATTTTCTTTCAAACAAGTTTACTCTTGACTTTTCCTGGTTAATTTTAAGTTCCAGTAGGAAGTAGTGCCTTTAAGAGTTTCTTTAATTTTCCTTTCTGAAGAACTGCCATGAGTCTTAGACATTTAAATCATCGTTGTCATAGGAACCTTTTCTTATAGCACAAATTGAACTTTTTTTTCAATTACAGAATAACACTTGGTACACAGGCTCATCCACAGTGATATGATAACAGGACTTAAAATAGCCCTTAAAAGAATAACAAGATTCTACATGTTAGCTGCTCTTAAGTGACTACCCTCAGGCAGATCAGGATTTTTAAATCTTTACCTTCATTCACTGAAGCAAGCCAGAGTCCACATTTGTATACACAGCCTGAGAGGTTCTCTTAAAATTATATCTGTAAACATGTATCCAATATAAAAACTATTTTTAATAAAAAGTTACATGAAACAGATTTCTGTGTTTTAATCACTAGTTTTTCCTCATGTCCACTAAGTGATAAAAATGTAACAAATGTAAAAGTAATACTGGTTTTCTCTGCAGGTTGAAGATTTGGAACTAAACTAATTTTGGTATCCCTTTTTTAAAAAGTTTATAACTGTACATTTAAGGAAGTAAAATGGAATTATAGGTTAAACCTCGAGTGGTCCATAACTAGAGAAAGGAGGTGCTTTTGGAATGACACAACACGGGAAATTTCTGAAAGAAAAGTCTCTCTTTACTACAGTCTCCAACTGATGATGGTTTCACCTAACAATTTTTTGACTTTATGATGGTGCAGAACCGATAAGCTTTTAGTACAAACCTTATTTCGAATTTTGAATTTCCATCTCTCCCTGGGCTAGTACAGACGGGATGATAGTCTCATGCTGCTGCAGTGAGCTGCGGCTCCATCAGCCACATCGCAAGGATGAACAGCCAGTACCGTAAAGTGTACTGTGTTGCCAGTGGTTTTTGATACTGTATTTTGTTTTCACACCTCTACAAAACACCCATCTGTGTCTCCTGCTTTTAATGGGAAGCAGAGGAAGGCAATTACTCTAGATGATACTTAAGATAACTGCCCAACTGTAGGCTAGTCTAAGTGTTCTGAGCACATGCAAGGTAGGCAGGGCTAAGCTATGATGTTCAGTAGTTAGGTATATTAGATGCATTTTCAATGGGGTTTATCAGGATGTAACCCCAGTGTAAGTAAAGGAGCATCTGTTTTCCGGTTATCTTAAGCAAACAGACTACAGAAAACCATCCAGAATCCTTTCACATGCAAAAGACCTACACTCAAGGCAGCATTCCCCTTAACAGGCTCAGCTGATTGTTCCTGTTATGTGTTTTAATAGCTTTTCTAGAAAGAGTATTTTTGACACCCCCCACCCATCCATTTTCCAAGTCCTGTTTGCTCCCGCCTCGAATGCAAAGTGCTGAACTCTATTTTACCACTGTCCAAGGTAACTCCTCTTACCACTGAATTACCTTACACCTGCTATACCCACACCTACTCTAATATCCCACTCGCCCACAGGATCCACACAGCAGCCACACATCTTGTTTTAAATGAACATTATGATCATGTAACTTCTCTGCTTTAAAACTTTTCAGTGACTTCCCAGTGCCGTAAAATTTAAAATCCTCCCATTGTCTATAAGAGCCTGCAAATCAGTTCCCCAACCTATCTCCAATTTCATGTTAACCCTCTCCCCTCATTTTATATATACTCCAACCATACCGATGACTCCTTAGTATGTGCTTTATTATTTCCTGCCACAGGATCTGACTGTTGGGGGGGCTTCCCCTTTCTCCCTGCAATTAGCCTTCCAATCAGCTTAAACATTGCTTTCTCAAGGAGGCATGGCCAGCCCTACTTACAACTGCACTTTTTCCGCCTAACATTTTGCTCTTTGGGCCTTCACTAGCCCTATAAAGGCAGAGACACTATGGATCTAGTTGACTACTGTATCTTTAATACTTAGCACAATGCTCAGCAGAAACAACAGGTAACCAAGTTCGAATGAATGAATCAGTTTTCTATACCTTCTCTCTCCAATAAATATTCAGAAATTTATCTTAAACTGGTCAGCATAAGTAGCTGCCTTTTCCTGAAAATGTTTAATAAAACAGTAATAATGAGTTTATATTTGCATTTACAAGCACAAGTATTTGAAACTAACAGGCTCAGTATAAGGATTAAATAATTTATTTTTAAGAAAATTTGATTTCTGCTAAATTGGTTTTAAATTTACTTATTAATAACTTCTTCTTTAAGTTTCTCTGCAAGCAATCTCCTCTTTAGTAATGTTTGCTTCTCCTCTGCTGTCATTTCTGGTTTCTCTGTCATTTCCTTAAAAAAACAGAAAAAGAAAAAATTGGCTACAGTATAAGATGGGTTCATTTGTCTGAAATTCCCAGCATACTGCTTTGAACAAAGAGCATTTTTAGTGAATAAATTTGTTTTAAAAGTCACACGTGGACTGAGTTCCCTAAATCTCCTCTTTGTGAAAATCTCTTCTTGAGGAAGCCTCTTAGAGGTGGTGGCTGGGATACTGATGCTGCTGTGTGATAAACTGTTTCAAAAGGCTCGGGTAAAACAGGTTGCTGACCCTGAAGCACTCAGAATAGGGCAAGTAAAGAAATAAAAGGTGTGACGACGCTGCCGTCATTGCTCCCTCACGAAATCCTCATTGCACAAGCACCTCACTTCCCGGAGCCTGGGCAGGCACCGCACTAGCCGAGGTCAGTATGAACGGGTCCGAGCAAGTTCCCCAGGAGGCTTTCTTCCAGGTACCCTGATCCTGAGCCGTCCACCTCCAGACTTACAAACGCTGACATCCCGCCATCAGCCTACCTCGGCCTCCCCGGCGGGCTTTCCCTTCTGCTCCGCATTTTGCATCTGCTTCGCCCTCAAATCCTTTCTCATGGACATCAACTTATCTCTCTTCTGCTTGAGGTAGTGCTCTCGTTGCCGGAGCTCTTCCGTTCCAAGTGTTGATAAATTCTGGGTCAAAAAAATACAGAACTATTTTCAAGTGAAGTCCATATAATAAGTGGCATAGACACCTGACTGAAAATTAGAAGTTTGAGTTCAAGATCATAACAAAAGCTAAGGATATGACTATTTACATTGCTTGCTCCTAGTACTTTGTCCTTTTGCTCATAGTTCTTAAAAAGTAATGTTTCTTTACTTACTGCTATTGGTCCTTCAGTGCTTGCAAGTTCAAAGCCAGGAATCTTCAGGCCTTTTTGTGGGAGGGAGGAAGTTTCAGGCAACACTTCCAGCTTTCTTGCCAAAGGTTGCACTGACGAATTAGCAAAATGCACTTTCACTTCTGGCAGTAATTAGGTAGAGATCAAGCAGAATATTATAATATTAAGTATTAGGCTAGGTTCATCAAAATGAGCTAGTATTAATACGTTTTTGCTCACATTCATTCAATCAACACACACTGACTCAGTGCTTACACTGTGGCGGGCACTGGGTGAGAACAATAAACATGGTCTTTGTCCTCAAGGACCTCAGTTTCTTACAAACAATGACATTTCAACAAATACCAAACTCCTGCTGTTTGCTCCTATAGCTACAAAAAGATATAATTCTTATCTAAAGATTAGAACTCCACTATAATGTAATACAAGGTTGCCACATAAGCCAAATAGTACTAAAATCTCCTACCAATAATGTAACTGGTTTCTGAACTTTTGCTTGCAGGTAAAAACTGTAAGTGAACCTGTATTTTCAGAATCATTAATGTAACACTATAATTTTTTGTAGCAGAAGAGTAAGTGCCAGTAATATCAATAATTTTTGTTTGTACTACATATTGCAGATAACCATGAACCTACAAAGCATTAAGAAAATGTAAAGATTTTAAAGTAAGTAGAACTTGGAAGCAGATATAACATGAACACTCAGCACTTTCCAGTTATTTGGTGACTGTGCCATGAGACAGGATTATATGCTAATTGCTTTTCTGGGCCACTTTCTGTTATAAGGTGATACTTTTTTTATTTTTTTTTATTGATTTTAGAGAAAGACAGAAAGCGAGAGAGACAGAGAAACATCATTTGTTGTTCCACTTATTTATGCATTCATTGGTTGATTCTGGCATGTGTCCTTTTTTTTTCTTTTTTAAAATATATCTTTATTGATTTCAGAGAGAGGAAAGGAGAGGGAGAGGGAGAGAGAGAGAGAGAAATATCAATGATAAGAGAGTCATTGATCAAGCCCACAACCTGGGCATGAGAGTCATTGATCAAGCCCACAACCTGGGCATGTGCCCTGACCGGGAATCGAACCCCGATCGCCTGGATCCTAGGTCGACGCTCAACCACTGAGCCATGCCTGACCAGGCCTGGCATGTGTCCTTACCAGGGATCAACCCACAACCTTGGCACACTGGAATGACACTCTAACCAACTGGGCTACTCATCCAAGGCAAGGTGATTTTTTTAAGAGAACACATTTTCAGTGTAAGTACATGGACTATAAAAGATAGCGGAATGAGCCCAGCAGGGCGTGGCTCAGTGGCTGAGCGTCGACCTGGGATGCAGGCGATCAGGGTTCGATTCCCGGTCAGGGCACATGCCCGGGTTGCGGGCTTGATCCCCAGTCAGGGGCATGCAGGAGGCAGCTGATCAATGATTCTCTCATCATTGATGTTTCTATCTCTCTCTCTCCCTCTCCTTTCCTCTCTCTGAAATCAATAAAAGATATATTTAAAAAAAAAAAAAGCAGAATGAGATAAACAAAGATTCACATAAAAATGAACCCAGGAACTAAAAGCATAATGGGAGAACATGATATACATGTCTCCAAATGATTAAAAATCTTGCCAGCATAGTAAAACCAGAAACAGAACTTTATATGAGCAAGAAGCTTGCCAAAGGACCAGTGCTCTAGCATGAGGTGAGTGGGCTAACTACAGTGCCAGGGAGGTTGGAAGAAGAAAAGCTCTTCAGACTTGGGCAATACGGGAAGTCTCCAGGGAAGAGAGGAGCCTGGAGCTAACACTCCAACCAACCTAAACAGAGAGCTACAGAACTATCTTCAACAGAAATAAAGATGAGCTTAAACAAGTTGGTCATAGTATGTAGACACCATCAAACATGCTGTTCTTACTGAGGGTGACCTTAAGCAGAGGTAGGCTTAGCTCCCAGTATGGAACCACAGAGCTGGAGAAGGGACAGCTCAATTCATTTCTAAGGTGGAGGATTCCAGGCACATAAGCCTTTATGTTAAATTCATGTATTTGCTCTGGATAGTTGTTGCCTTGAGTTAGTTGGTTATGAACATCTTTTATTTCTAACTCAGACCTAGAGAGGAAAGTACCTGAGATCAAAATACTTAGCTTCTCTGAATTCTAGGAATGGAGAATCAGAAAGCCAGCAAGTTTAAAGAAAGATCGTCTCATCTCTGGCAACTGTGTGAATCTGAGAACAGATACTACCCATTTCTACCAGGGAAAAAAGAGCAAAGGGCTGATTCCTCCTAAATTGGGCTTTCACAATTGGGCTGCCTATAAAATCAGAAATACTCATTTTTTTAAAAAATAGAACATTTTTGAAAATTAAAATCATTAGTTTTGAAATTATCTGCTATTTTGTGCCACTAATCTGCATAACTGAGTTAAGTATGGATTGAGATTAAGTTTTCTATAGCTTCACTTAATAGATAAGGAACTAGGCAAAGCAAGTTTATTCAAATTATGTCGGACACAAGATTTAAACAGTAATATGTGTGGGTCTGTATAAAACAGAAAGTTAAATTTGGGCCAGCAAATTAAAAAAAAGCTCAGACAAATCTAAAGCAGGTGCTTTTCATAGGTGGAATTCAAATGAGGTTATTCTACTCAGAATCTGCAGAATTTGAAAAAAAGAAAAAGAAAAGGTTACATTTGCTAGGAAGAAGGAAGCAAGGAAACTTCATAAACCTGCTCCTGTTTCATATGCCCCATTATTTGATCAGTTTAAGAATATAGTGCCTTAAAATCAATGGGTAAACATCAAACCTATCTTATCTCAATTATAAAAGTTCTTCTAAACTTAAGTGTAGAAGAAAACAAGATCTGAAATGAGAAGACCTAGGTAAGTCACAGTTTCTCCACTTAATAGTTTAGTGATTTTGGACAAGTCATTCACTTTCCCTGAATTTCTTGTTAAAAAAAAAAAAAAAGAAAGATCATAATATCTAACTGACAGACCATAATATCTAACAGACTTATTTTGTTTGTTTTTAACTGAGAAAAGGATATTTCTTTAAAACCATAGAAATCCATGATAAAATGAACTGAATTCATGATCATAATTCAATTTCTATTTCAGAATTATTGGTTTTCATATAAAGGAAATCAGAATATATTGAAAGCGATTTTGCTGCATATTTAACAATTTCATCTGCTAACATTTCCCACAAGGATTCTCACTGATTTTGCTTTCAACAATAGTTTCTGACTAAATATCTGGACAAATTAGTTCCTTCTTATTTTTTAGATGTGCTTTCATTCACTGGGAAAATAATATTATCATTCCAAGTTCAGCTTCTTACTGACCATATAATTGTGGTCAAGGGTGAAAATACCAAATGTTATGTGAATACATCTTGGATGCTACAGCTGTGGTACCAAAGGCTGGTGTGGCTCCCTCACTGTCCTGGGTTCCAGGCTTCACTTAGAAATTTGGAGACTACATTGTTTCTGTCAGCTGGGTTTTTCCTACCTGCAACTTCTTTAGCTAAATTCACAAAGAACTTTAATATCAATGGCCATTCAATGCTCCGCTCCCTCCCAGGGTTTTTGAAGGTTAAGTATGTCAGAGAAAGTTAAACACATTTTACAATGTTTATATATTCATATTATTAGAGAAAGTTTAGTAACACTTCAAGCTTACCTAAGGGCGGGTGTGTAACATGTTCACCATCCCCTTGGGAATTATTCATTTTTGCAGTTTCATTAGCATGCACTGGGGGCTCTTCTGTTTTAGCCTCTGATAACTTCAGGAATCCATAATACAATTAAAAAAGACATTTTAGATTAATTTTGACTAATTCACTACTTAAGAGATCTAAAAACATTAGTTTTAAAAAAATTACTGTTCTATTTTTCCAGTTTTTAAGATGTTTACATTAATGTTTATCTTCCACTTTCTGAAGTACACAAACACTCTCATTTCAAATCATGTGGTGTTAAGATTAAAAAACTAGTACGATTAGGACTTTGGACTTAGCAAGAAGTGGATTCAAACTCAGGCTTTACTTTACTATTCATGTGACCTTGAGCAAGACACCAAGAAATACTCTAAGAAAAATAAAACCACTGAATTATAAGATGCATTTCTACTTAAGATAACCTGTATAACTCTACTATGATGTACCTGAAGAAGTCACAAATTGGTTTATTTCCATTTCTAAAATGGGATAGCATATTTAAACCAAGAAATCATTTAAATCTTGGAAAGAACTAAGTAAACTGATCATTTATTTTTCCTTAAAAACAGAGGACAATCCAATCACATGCAGCTTATTAGGTAACTCACGGATATCTAAATCATAAGCCCCTACATGCTTGGTGATGGATACATAAAGATTCATTATTATCATCAGCTCTACTTCTATGTGTTTAAAATTTTCCATAACAAAAAGTCTTAAAAAAACCAATGCGCCTAAAAAAGTAATATTATTCAAGAAGCCTAACAGACTGCTTATAAATCAGAGTAAATACTAGTATCTTCTGATAGCAGTTTTGAAATGGTTTCTGTTGTATACCCTTACATTTTAAAAAGTATTAATATCTATGAATTTTACCTTCATCTACTAAAAGGAGATTTACCTCAAAGCTACATACACCACCTTTTAAAGCTAAAACATCTTTCGTCTGCTCTTCATCGGGGGCCTCAGAGTAAAACAGGTTTTTCCAAGACAGTGAGTGATACAAGTACACACTATAGTGATTGAAGGAAAAAGGGAAATAACTTGCAAGTGATTGAGAGAGTTTATATTAGATTCCCTTTCCCTTCAGGGAGATGTGGGAAGGGAGAAGAGGGGGGAAAAATATGTATTATCTTCCCTCACCTCAGCCAGATACATGCCTAATTTATCCTTAGGAAAGATTAGGCACTTTATGGAACTAGCTCCTAACACAGTAGGCCAGGAAATGCGACCCTGACTCTGCTTCAGGCCGACAGTCACATTAACGCTGCAGACCACCCTCAGTAGTAACTGCACTTGCTGTTTCAAACAGTAAAGAAATCAAGGAGATTGGGAAAGGAAAATATTTTTCTTACTCTTATTTTATTCATAAAAGGGGAATTTTTAAAAGGATTACCCCCAAATATAAATGGTATTACAGTTTTTTGGAGTTAATAATCTCATTCTTTATTGGAAATGTAAAGGTAGGTTGCTGGATGGATTATAAAGTGAATAAAATTATAAAGTTAAATATAAATGCTTAGAATTGCCAAGATAATATGAATGCTCTGAGGAATTGTGCAGTTCCGTAAGCCTAGATTTTAACAACAAAACCTGGGGGCAACGACAATGAAACACGGGCTATCCTAGAATGCTCCGCGGGCACCTGCTGTTTCCTCTTCCTCTCTTCCTCCTGGTCATACTCCTCTTTTGATTTTCTGAAATATATAAAGTAAGGTAGAAAAGGAAGTGTTCTTTTTTGGTTAAAGAAAAAAATATGCAACAAGTAACTTGCTACCCTAATCTTACAGTATGTGCATGGAATTTTGGAAACAAAGATGAAAATAATCAGGCTTCGCTTAAATCCGCTTACCATTCACTGAGAAAGACAGACACAGGCATGCACAGCACAACAGAGTTAGTAATATAAACACAGGTGCTCCCACTCCTTCTGGAAATGTGAAGAACCCCTCCTAAGCAAAGATCGGCAGTTTTGAAACCCTAAACCCAAGTTTGAATGGCAAAACCCATTAATATAGACTTTGACCCCCTCCTTTAGTTACAGCCCTTCTGATAAAACCACCAACCAATTAACAGAAGCAACCAGTGTAAGTCAAAACTTTACCAGTCTTCTAAACCTGTCACCAAATATCCTTACCTCTTCAACACTGTAAACTCAAAGCTTTCTGTGCTGTCTTGGCTCCCATTTGTCCCTGCCATGGAATGTAGGATCTGGCAGGAAAAGGCTCGGTTCACTTGCACACCTGCCTCCCTCCCCACAACACTCAAATCCCCTCAAGTTAAGCAGTGAATCCTAGAGCTCCTTACCACCAACCAGCCTATCCTCCCTTCTGCTTTGGAGTTGGGGACAAAGGGAGTAAGTGGAGGGACAACAGATGCTAGATTTGTGGTTACAGCTAGAGGCCAAGGCCCCATTCTACAGGTGACACAGTGGCTGCAGGTATCCTTTTGCCCTAAACCTATACATTCTCACAGGAGATTTAAAAAGTAGGTGCTGCAATTGCCCCTCCCTTCCAAAACTCCCATAGGCGTCTGGGACAACAGGCCCAAGGGGAAAAAGTTGCCCCTTTAGTGGGCTACACATTCCATGTCAGGCATTTGGCTGAGAATCATGTAACTGAGGCAAAAAGGAGACGGAAAAGACAGTTGTCTGGGATAGGCACCTCCCCCTGCCCTCTTCCCCTTGCGGGTTACCTGCCACCCAGTCAGCTATTTGGTCTGTGGAGTCTGGATGCCCAGCCTCCTACTGTGAGACACATGGCTTGAGCCACCTCTAATACTGAGATCCAGAAGCCATGGAGTTTCAGCTCAGACCACTACACCCCCTTCCAGGCCTGGATCTAATGCATCTTATTTCGGTTTAGCTTCCTATTCCCACCATGGGAGTGGAAGAAGACACTCCCTTTTGCGTTGATCTGGTATGAGTCATCTGAAAATAATCTCTTCTGTCATTAAGAAATGTAGCACATACATAGTTATAAACAAATAAAATGATAAATCATTTTCATGGTCTTCAGCAGAAAATTTAGATATTTTACTAGTTCATAATATTTTGGAGGTAAAAAGCATATATACAAGTCATATTACATAATTCTAATGATTCATTCAAAAAATAATTAAAGAAGGATACCTAAGAACTTCCCTCAGGATTTTCATCTCTTCCTGTTCAAGATCACTGACCACATCAGAACCATCTGTTAAGCAGTCAGGTAACACACCTGTTCAAAGCCAAAGACCACATGGAAGAATATCAGCTCAACTGAAAATACTTATTTCTTACTATCTTGGTTCAAGAAGTGCAAATTAAGTAATATCTGTCACTTTAAAAAGCAGTCTAAGCTATTAGTTTTCTTAACTATGGTCTTTTCTACTTTTTGTTGTTTTAAGGAATCAGCACCCCCCCCAAAAAAAACAAAACACAATTTTGCCTAGAAATGTCTCTTATTTGTATTGTCTATTAAAAACAACAATTATATATGGCAATAAAAGTTAACTTAAGCTATTACCTTCCATAATCATAACTATTAGAGGGTATAGCACTGAACTCAATAAGCTCCTACTAATGAAACTATGCTCTCAAAAGTATCCCTTAAATGGGAAAAGAGTTTACAAATAAAATATAAAATACTTTGTTAATTGAAATAGCACATTGATAGTCTTCATTTATACAACAAATCTACTGAAAGGGGCCGTGCTTACAACATGCAAAAAAACCTGGTGCTAAGCACTTAGGGGAAATATAAATATGGATAAAACAATCTCTGCCTTGGAAGCTTCTATGCAGATATTGGACTAATAACTAACTATAAACCAGGGCAGTACCAACTTCAGCCCAAAGCAAATAATAATTCATGGCAAGTAATTTTAAGTATTAATTTAATTTACTTTATTACCTATATCTTCCTTATAAGCAGGTAAACTGGTAATAAGTATTCTGTTCATATCTATAATTATAGCCTCATGACATTAGCAGCATGTCTCAAATTTTTACCTTCTATTTCTTTATCCACATAATAAAAATGGGATTTTGGATATGCTCTAAATTAAAGCAGCTTTATTATTCTAATCACCTTGATGTTTAAGTGCATTTTTAATTAAAATTTTTATTTTGAGATAATTGCAGTTTCACACCCAATTGCAATAATAATACAGAGTGATACTATGTACTCATTACCCAGTTTCTCCTAATGGTAACATCTTGCAAAACTATAGTATAGTATCACAACCAGAAAACTACATCTATACAACCCATTAATCTTAAGTGCATTTTTGCTAAGTCAAAAGAGATACAATTAGTATTCTCATAAAAAACTTTGTAAGGAAAATGAAGGTACAAAGGAAAGAATAATGTAACAGTAAGCAATTCCTCAAAATCATCAAAATAACACTCTGATTTGCATTTCCTCCAAATTCTTTGATAAGGTACAACAAAGAATCCAGAGAGCTTTTGAATTTTTCTCACCACAAAGACAGTTTTCAAATGGTCTACAGTTTTGAGTACAATCAACATTGCTCTAAGGTCCTTGGCCCTGGATCTAAGTTAAACAACATTCTTAAATACATGTATTACAAATTCTGTGGCAGAAACTTAAATCAAATTCTGGTCTGCTTCTGAGATGCCAAACACACAATGATGAGGAAGTTTACACTCTTGATCTCTTAAGTCAGCCATAGACTTTCAAACTTGGAATAAATTTATATAAGGCAGTTACATATACCATGTTAGAATCAGAATAGTCAAAACTGCAAAAAAAATGTATTTAGCACTTAGATTTCTAAATTCAACATTTTACCATTTCTCTCTTGAATTACGCGAATGGCTTGCAGCTGCATTTCAATGTTTTTCTGGACCATCATTGCTTTAAAGATAGTAAAATCCTCTGCGGCCAACACAGGTTGCAAAATGGCCTGTGGGAAGAAATCTGTAGGTTAAATGAAGACTCAAGTTTTAAAACTAGTACGTGATTATCCATTTTATTGCACTCCTTAGATAATGTTTTCCTCAACATCAAGGAAAGACCTTCTACCAACACAAAGATTATAACTCACTGAAGGCTCAGATGATGTTAGAAATACATTATTTTTTAATTTAAAAACTTAAATTTTTTACTTAAAAAAACAGTATCTGAGTTTGTTTTTCAGCCTGAATAATCTATTTGGCTATATTCTGTCACTTGAAATTTACTGCTTAATGATAAATCATTAACTACAAAATTATCCCTTAATTAATAAAAGTACCCAATTAAATAAAAGTAAATGCCAAAACATGGAGTCTGGAAAATAAGTGTAATGAGGTATTAGTAATGTGAAAACACAATTGTAGTTGTCCTATATGCAGAAAGTTTCATGGGAGAGGTAAAGTTAGAAATTAAGATGTAAAATCATTTTCTGGATAAAACTGAAGTGTAACAAATTAGAAAAAATGAAGGTGTCTACCCTAGAATACCCAAATTGACATTTCTGTAACTATAGAGAACTATTGCCATATCAAAGAGCAAACTAATTCCTGAGATAACCAATAAGTAGAATAAAATTTGAAATGTGTGAAAACCCAAAAGAAAACACTCTGTCCCATCTTACCCATTTTACTAAAATCTTATTTCAGGCTTTACATGACATTAATGGAACAGCTGATCACATAAAACCGTGGAGAGGCCATGACGGGTGTGCAGTTATTGCTCACCAGGTAGGAGGCAGCAATAATGTCAGAGACACCTTAACAAAAGCTCTAAGCAAAGAGGAAGGACCCTTCCAGCAGCAACCAGCTCACATCCTAGACACCTGCAGACAGCAAAGTAAAGTGCGAATGCAGCTCTCTGTGACATTTATAAGGAGTCGACCGTAGGAAAAAAAGTTTCTTTTCCCTTAAATCCATATATACTGTTCAAAAGGCCCAGGGCAGAGATGGCAAATAGACTTCATCTGTGTTTGACTGAAAGTTGCAACTTAGAGCTCAGTATTAAAATAATTGTGGGCAGCCCTAGCCAGTTTGGCTCAGTGGTTAGAGCGTGGCCCACAGACTTAAGGGTCCTGGGTTCGATCCCAGCCAAGGGCACATAGCCCAGTCGGGGTGCGTGCGAGAGGCAACCAATTGATGTCTCTCTCACATCGATGTTTCTCTTTCTCCATTCCACTCTCTCTGGAAAGCACTGGGGAAAAATATCCTCGAGGGAGGATTAAAAAAAAAAGATTATATGATTGCTGCAAAGCAATATGTAACATGCTTTGAGCTGTTTTTCTGGTAACGGTGACAGCATTGGTTGGCTCAGTCATGTTGCTATTCAGTATTTGGTGCTAAGAGTTTGCTCCAAAAGAGAATAAAGCTAACTAGTCCACACAGGGATTGAACCCATGACCCTGGCCTGATTAGCACAGTGCTAATCAACCACCAAAATAGCTACTGATAATTAAGAGGTGCTTCCATTTATAGACCACCTTATGTATGTCAGGTATTGTGCTAAATGCTTTATGAACATTATCTCTTAAAATTCACAAAAACCTTTCAAAGCAGATACTATCCGTATTTTATAGGTGTGGAAATTTAGAATCTGAATGCGTAAGAAAGAAAAACTGTAAAACAACTTTTGTCCGAAGTCTTACAGCTAGTAAACGAAAGATCTATGACTCAAATCCACGTCTGTCTGTGTCAAAAGACTTGCTTCCTGGTACCCATCAGCTCCAAATAAATCAAAAGGTGTGTATAACAGAACAAAAGAGAAATGTGTGTTACTCTTGATCTGAAAACAATATTTTAAAATTCTGGACATCTTCATTCACAAATAATTTCAAGTTATCCTGACAACAAAAACAACAGATGGATGTGTCAAATATTACTGTGAACATCTTTATTCACAAAGTAATTCAGACTCATTCACGATGACCTAATTAAGAGGCTGACAAATATTACCAAAGCAGAAAATATTCCTGAAAAACAAGGAAAATAAAAACAAATACCAATGTCTTAAAAGAAATTTAAATACTACTCAGTAATTTTCAATCAAATTCTTCCTATTCCACTAAAAAGGACAATAATATCTATTATTATTCCTTAAACTAAAACTCTGGTGCATATAGAATAAAAGCTGTTGGTGAACTGTAAAACAGCTTTTGTTTTGTAGAATTATTAACTAACAAAATCATGTTTTTTTACATTAGTGTGGGCATATCAATAGCATTTAATATTTCTTTAAATATCATGTTATATTAAAGGTTTTCTATCTCTAGAATTAGAGGTGATCATTCAGTGAGCAAAAGTTGTGCAAAAGAGAACTGTAGCAGGAAGTGCTGGATTAAACAGTAGTCAAAGCAAGGTCTTCTAAGCCACAATAAAAAGGTAATTTAAGTTAACAATAATTTATTAAGAACTACCTACTAGGAACTAAGTTCTCATCTCTGAGCTAGATGCTGGGAATGAAAAGATACTGAAAATAGCACAAAGGACTTAAAATCTAGTAAGGCAAAGAGACTTGAAAGAACCTATAAAACAAGACAGAGTACCAAAAACATAAGTGCCCAGTGAGGCACAGTGAGCACTAGTCAGACCAGACGGAGCAGGAAAGCTGCCTTAAGAAGTAACATTTAAGCCAGTGATCTATTATAGTTCTGAGTTCAGAAAGTTTTTTTTTAATTGCATCAGTTCATTAATGCCTCAAATTATCATTTCTCACAGCAGTTATAAAAAAGAAGTCGTATGTGATGAATAAGTACAATGTCAAGAATATTATACTTTCATAATCAAAGACAGCAAACTTAAGTGAAACCCTTATTTTTATCATTTTGTCAAAACTGTGTGATGGAATAGCATGAGAGCAAAAACCTGTGATGTGCGGGTCTTTGCAAGAGGAGAAGTGCATGCTTCTCGAAACTGATCTTCATTAATTCCAATTTCTTTGAGGTAACCTTCTAACAGCTTTTCAACCTAAAAAGGGAAAGTTTAACTTTTATAACTTACACAAAAAATTCAAAGTGACAGTTTCATGTTAAGTATAAGTTGTAAAAAGTACAATCAAATGCTTATTTGCAATTATTAATCTACATAAAATTATATTACATAGCAGTAACAATGTCTTTCATTGAAAAAACAAACAACAAAAAGTCAGAGAATCAAATGAAATTTTATTTCCTCTACTAGAAATAACTGAAGTCGGGATTATGAAGTTTGATGAGATACAACTCTTCTGCTAACCAGAGTCATTTTTAAAAATCACAAGACAACCCTGACTAAATTAATAGTCAGCAAAAGAAGAATAAAATTTAAAAATGAGATGCAAGATCCCTTAACCTAGTCATCCTAAACCAATCCTTAAATTCTAGAGTAGAAGACATAAGAAGTCACAAGGATGAGATGCTGAGAGAACCCTTGGAGCCTGATGTAAGTGGTAGTACTATTAGGGTAGATGGAATTTTTTGTTAATTAAAGAATTTTGATGGACAAATCCATTTTTTAATTTAGAACAGCTAAAATTATTCTAATTACCTTCAAAAATCAGTGGGGGAAAAAATACTCACTAGTTCTTTGTATTCCTGATGAATCTCTGTATAGGTCAATTTGCTTTCTTCTTCATCATCAAAAACTAATTCAAAAGAAAAATATTGCATAAAAAATAAATCATTTCATTAATGCTAGTATAAAAGTCTGTTCCTTATAGCTTACAAATAGGTACTTATATATATACTTACAAGCATATACTTACACATGCATACTATACAGGGGTGAGCAAAAGTAGGTTTACAGTTGTGAGTATATGAAACAGAGAGTTTATTCTTGTATTGTTATTTATTGTATTACTGTATTTTCCTTATGAACTATAAACCTACTTTTGCCCACCCTGTATATATAGTGTTAATTGTAAACAAGTTATTTTTCTTACTTAAAATCTACTTCATATGTAAGATAAACACTAATTTCCTACTTTTCAATCAATAATATAAATAATTTCTTTATAAACTTTTAATGGAATATTATTGTTAATAATTTTTAAACATTAATTCCTTTCACAATAGGCTCCAGATTTTAGAGTACTGGACCTTTGCTGATGAAAATTTTACTGAAAGTGACTAGGCCATTTTTGTTACATATAAATCAATAGTGAAGTTAAAAATAAATAAAACTAAAACAAATATTTAACTGAATGATCATATGTGTGAAACAATGTAGATTAGAAAGATATACTATAGTCCCTCAGGAAGCTAACAATCTAATTAGGGAAACAGGACAAATTCAAGAATTGTAAACAATTAACTTTTTAAAACCCACCCACCCCCCATCTTTCAAAACTGCAAAACTAACTTCTGTAATTTTTAATTTAAAACTCTTGAATGACTATTCTTTGCCCAGAGAATAAATACAAAATCCTTAGAAGGCCAGACAAAAGCCTCCAGGACTGGATCCCAAGTCTCATCACCCACCACTCCAACACCCAATCTTTGCACTCCTTACAATTACTTGGAATACCACCAAATACAATAGACACGGTGCTTCAAAACCCCATGCCTTTACTCAAGCCAGTCCTGGATCTTTTCACCTTTACCTGGCCCCCTTGTCCCAACCATTCTTCAAGACATTGTAAGTGGCACATTCTTCGTGACCTGCTACCCACTCCCAGCTCCCAGGCTGGTTAGGTACCTTCCTAATAGCATTTTGAACCCTTATAATAAAGCACCAAGTGCCTACATTTATTAGAACACCTGCTATTTTTTCATTTTTTTAAAAATATGTCTTTATTGATTTCATGGAGAGGAAGGGAGAGATAGAGAGAGACAGAAACATCAGTGATGAGAGAGTCATTGATTGGCTGCCTCCTGCATGCCCCTGACTGGGGATCGAGCCCACAAGGGGATGTGCCCTGACCGGGAATCAAACCTCAGCCTCCGGAGGTCGGTGCTCAACCGCTGAGCAACGCCAGCCAGACTATAACACCTGCCATTCTATATTTAAATTCTATTTATCTGCCTGTTTTCCCTACTAAATTATAAACTTCTCAAGCACAAGGATTTTGTTTTATTCATCTTTCTATCCCCAGCTTCCGGCCCAAGGACGCTCAATAAATGTTTGTTGAAATAAATGCTGATATCACAAAGTTGTACGAAACTAATCTTTAAAATATCTGAGGTGAAGAAAAGCACACTGACAACCCAAAGTCAGGGAAGTATAATGACTGTTATTTCAAGAGTCACTGGAATGTTAATTCTGAAACCAAATCACTACATTACATGTTTATAAAGCTGAGAATTACTGTTTCTTGTAAAATCACACAACTGTATGCATTATTACTGAGATGCAGCCAGTTTAAACATAAGGATAACAAGGAAGAACAATGCTTGAATTTTTTTTTCATTTCAGCATTTAGTCTCAGTAGTGTAAATGGAATCAAAAGATGACAAAATTTCCTTTTTCACCTAAACAAGGTCAGAATTCCACATGCTTCACCAGCCTCATAATAGCATTTTAAATTCTTTAAAAGAGCACAAATACAAGTTATTTTTAATTTTTTTTAAAAATCACCTGTAAAAACAATATATAATAAATACTATTTGAATTTTGATTATGGCAATGAGAATGTCATGAAAAGACTCAGTGGTCAAACTAAACTTCTTCTCTACCATATTCATGGAATATTAGGATTGAAAGGATTCTTAAAAGGTCATCTAGGGCCCTATCGCCCTAGCCTGTTTGGCGCAGTGGTTAGTGTCCGCCCGAGGGTCCCGGGTTCGATTCCGGCCAAGGGCACATACGCTCCCTCCCCCCCCCCAATCAGGGCGCCTGCGGGAGGCAACCAATTGATGTCTCTCTCACATCAATGTTTCCCTGTTTCTGTTTCTCTCCCCTCCCCTCTCTCTCTCTCTCTCTCTCTTTCTCTCTCTCTCTCCCACTCTCTCTGAAAAGCAATGGAAAAAAATATCCTCGGGTGAGAATTTAAAAAAAAAAAGGTCATCCAGGATAAAAAAAAACATTTGACAGCTGAGTTCCCCCTCGATAACATTTCCACTAACGTGCTGTCAGGTCCATTCGAACACTGCTAGAGCCTGGGGAGCTCGTTTCCTCCAGGGGCAGGCTCCCCTACCCGGGACGCACTGTGTCAGATTCGCCGCCTTCAAAGAAATGTCTCCCTGTCGCTCGTACCCACCGACTCCAGCTCCGTCCCCCTGAACCGTAGGAAACAGTCTAATCCCTCCAACATAAGCCCGAACTTCCCAAGATCAAGGGACATTACTGCTCTCAAAGTCTCGCCCAGCTAAGCCAGCAGCAAACCAGGGGGGCGTTCATTCGTACGACGGGGTTCTGGCTCCTAATGGGCTCCAATTGGTCTCCAAAGGCTGAACGCACCACTCTCCAGGGAGAACCGGTCGGAACCAGGCGGCGGGAACATGACGCCACGTTCACGCACCTCACCTGCCAGGAGGCGCCCGACCACCACCACCCGTTTCAGGCTCAACGAAGGGAATGCGGGCCGCCGGGGCCGCGGGCTCCTGGCCCGCAGGGTCCGCACGCCCCTCGCTGAGGTCAACTGCTGGGGTCCGGCGGACTCAGAGGCAAACCGACGCCGCTCCGGAGCCTCAAGCCGCCGGGGAGGCTGCTGAAGGAGCCGCCCCCACAGCCACCGCCCGGCGCGGACACGTGCAGGACCCGGGGAGACACCAAACACGGGAGTCAAGTCTAATGTTTTTCGGACGGGAGCTTGGGCCCAGAGGGAGGGGAGTCGCGGCCATGCCATTTTCAGTTCCGTCCAACACTGGCGCGGCGACGGCAAAACCTCCTACAAACCCAGCTCTAAGCCCGGCGGACAGAGGTGGAGGCCGGGAGGGGGAGATGGTTTGGGGGCACCACCTCCCTGCCGACTGCTGCTGTGAGAGAGGCGAGCAAGGACGGTCAGTCCGGGCTCTAGTTCTTACCTTCGCATTTCTGTTCCACAAAATCCAAGATGGGGATGGACCAGTCCGGGCCTCGCAGGAATCCCGCGATGCTCTCCACCACCCATTCCACCTCGTCCTCTTCTTCCGCAGCCATCCCGACCGGCGGAGCGCCGCGGAGCCTCGGGCCAGACCCCCAGAGCCAGCTGAGGCCTTGGGCCGCGGGGAGGCGGGAGCGAATCGGCCTAGAGCTGCCGCAGCAGTCGCCCCGCCACCTGGAGCAAACCCACAAACGAGTCAACGTAAAACGGTCGCTATAGCAACAGCCGCGGCGCTCTGGGGAGCCGCCCGGAAGTGAAGCCAGCTTCCCCGGAGCCTGCGCATTTTAGCGAGAGGCATTTGAAGAACGTTTCCTATTGGCTGGAAAAGAACAGTATCAAAAGATAGCCTCCCGCCCATTGGTCCGGAGTAGCTGCGGAGAGTAGAAGTGCAGCCATTGGGTGGAGGTCCTAGCGCGCCGCCGGACGTTCCCTCTCCAGAGGAGTGCGTGGGAGCCCAGCCTCGGGAAAGGCGTTGGGAGGTCCCAGCAGAGACCCGACCTCCGGCTCAAGGGGCTGCAAAGGCTTTGAACCCAACTAAGTGCCAACTTTTTGCAAACGTGCAGGCCCAGGTGTGTCTGTAATTAAAGGGTTGTTTGAAAATACAAAGCCCAGCAAAATAGCTCTGTAAGGCTTGCTGATTGGCTCTGCAGTCTTTGCCTCTGGTCTTTTTTTCATGCGTAGATAGGGAAAGAAACTAGAATTAGGAGCTTTTCAAGAGTAAAATCAAAGTTGTTATTCATTTAAGTAAGTGTTTAAGTAACTGAATCTTAGGTCAAATAACATTGTGGACAAGAAGGGGCCACATGCTAAACTTGACAAGCTCAGGGAAGGCCTGCATGGCGGCCTTGCAAACTCCAAAGACCTGAAGTAACCACAAGGATGGTCTGAAATTAAACCTTTTTTAACTCAAAGCAGTCTATGGTAAGTAGTCAAGTCCTAAGGCCGCATTTTTCCCTAACAAAGGTTAATTTTCACCTTAACTAAGCCTGTTGATTGTCTTTTTGCATCTGTAATAACATATCCTTGGAATGTCAAATTTTCCTTCCCCACCCCCCACCCCTCAAAGCACAGGCAGGCTCGGGGAGATCACGAATCCCTTCATTGTTACAGAGTTAATTGTTGACTTAACCTGCACCCACCTAAGTAAAAGAAGTGTGTCCATCGTTTTACTTTTTATCCAGTCCCAGAGGTTTCCCCGCTTTGCTTTCTCCCACCTCCCTAATCTATCACCAGTGGACTTCATGTAATCCATTTACATCTCTTTGGATTGTAATGTTTAAAACAAAGTGCAAAACTGCCATTCTCCGGAGCATTATCTTAAGCTGTTGAGGTTTTGGCTTCCCGGCAATTGCCGACAGTTTGGTTCAAATAAACACAAAAAATTCTTTACAGGTTGGAATGTTTCTTGCATTAACAACATCAAGTCAACTATTAGATGGGTGTCCCTGGTCAAGGTGCTTGGCATCCCAGAATACCTTCAAACAACCTTACTGGTATTCTAGAAACTACCATTCAACCCATTTTTATTTCACTTATGTATATATACAGTATCTTACATGGGTGCAAAAATGTGATTATTAGTGTGCAGTTTTTTTCTTCTCTCCTTCCCTGATGTGGGTGTATTGTACCATTTTAACCTTCTGCAAACTGCTGAAATAAAAATCTTTGTGTCTTTATGAACTGTTGTTTTAAATGACTATTCCAAAGAGTAGATTCTAGCAGAATTTCTAAATGAAAATGTATTTACTGTGACTTAATTGACCAATTCTCAATTGCTAGATGAAATTGCTTCGGTGTTTTAACCTTATAAACAATTCTGTAATGAACATATTTGCACATATGTTTTTGAACCCATGTCTCATTTCCTTTGAATAAATTCACTCCCCCAGGGAGAATTACTGAACCTACTGAAACTTTTTTTTCAAGGATAAGTGTATTGATTTTTAGAGAGAAAGGAAGGGGGATGGGGGGGAGAGAGACATTAATTGGTTGCCTGCAGAAGGCGCCCTGACCCAGGATCCATCCAGCAACCTTTTTGGTATATGGACAACGCTCCAAAGACGATGCTCCAACCAACTGAGCCACCTGGCCAAGGCTGAATCTATTTTTAAAATCTTTTTGAGTAAGTTTTTGCGAATCTACTAGGTTAAAAATTATGCATAATTTTAATTTGCATTTTTAAATTTGAAATTGAGCACTGGTTCATGTTGATTAGACTTCATGTTTCTTCCTGTGTTATCTTTTCACATCCGTTCATCACTTCTTACTGGGATGTTCTTTTTTTTCTTACTGATTTTTAAGAACTCATAACACATTATTATAAAAAATTTAACCCTTTATCACATGTTACAATGGCATGTTTGTCATTTGGTCTTTTGTCATGTAGAAGTTTTATATTTTCCATGTCTACTCTAAATGGGAGGTAATACACTGATTATTTTCCTTAGTGGGTAGCCGTGCTCCAAACACCATTTGCTGAAAATCAGTGTAGTAAAGTGTTGTGGTTTTTCAATTACTGCTAAGAGGTGAAAGGAAAGAAGGACATCATCATCCTTAGGCTAAAATATTGTGATACCAGAGTTGGATTACTCTGGCTTATTGTTCTGTTTTTCTGTTTCCTAAACCAGCCTAAAATAGAAATCCCACTTTTGTTCTGAGAGTTTCCTCTTTTCATAAAGAAGTTGCTTGTATGGTTTCTACTGAGCCTGGAGGCCACAAGTACTATTCAGCTGCATTCAACATTCCTTGGCATTAGGGTCTTTGTCTTGCTTTCCAGTTGCACTGGATGCAGATGACAAGTGGGATGCTCAGCTCTCCTTTAATTTATTCTCTCATCCTGGTTCCTGAATGTGAGTAATGTGGATTCCCTCAGGCCTGTAAGTTCTCTCATTTATTTCAAAACATTTCATTATTTCAGTTTTCTCCTCAAAACCTAAGGCTTTTCTTTTTATTCACTATTTAGGATTCTTATAACCAGGGTGCTTATATAGGTTTGATATAATATACTCAATATGCTCTTCATGAAATAAACAGAAACCCAAAAGAACAGTGCCTACACTCAGAGCAATGCACGTCATAAGGGGAAGGAGATGAGGTGGGTGGTGGGTGGGTGTTGTATGTTTTACCATAGGACACTGTGTTCAGTCACGTAGTGTTTTTTCATGTTTTGCAGTAGTGCAAACAGTCATCTCTTGAAAAATCATGATTCTCATTTTGGCAATTTTATTGATTTTTATCATATGAACAAATTTTCATATTGAAAATTTGACACATAGACAAATAAACATTTATCTACACCCCCCCCACACACACACACACACGTATCTACGGTACTTTTATCATAGGGTTGATAAGAGGTTTAATTAGAGAACACATAAAAAGGACTCAGGGCCATGCTTGGTAGTTAGTAAATGCTCAATACATGTTAGCTGTTATCATTATAGAAAATCTAGGTGGGGTTTTGTGTTTTTAGCAACTTACAGCATGGGTATAAAAAGGCCATTCTCTTTTTTCTGCCTCTCTCCTTTCACTGGCAAGTCATTTGTGTTCTTTCCTGAAGTCCTACTGAAATCTCGTGTATGGACACTGAGCCTTTTCCATACTAAAGTGTTAAAAAGTCAGTCTTAACAAGATAACTGTATTCCTCCAGGTTTTTCAGCTACCATATGAATAACAGTTACATTTCTGTAGTGCTTTATGGTTTACAAAGGGATTTATATCTATTTGACTCAGTGCAACTTGAGAGCTAAGTGAAGTGGTGTATTATTTTATTAGGACCACTGTAACAAATTACCAGAGACCGGGTAGTTAAACAACAAAATTTTATTTTCTCACAGTTCTGGAAATTGAGAAGTCTGAGATCAACATGTCAGCAGGGTTGGTTTCTTTTAATGCCTCTCTCCTTGGCTTCTAGATGCAGCCTTCTTGCTGTGCCCACAGGGTCTTCCCTCTTTACCCATTCGTATCCAAATTTCTTTGCGGAAGGACATCAGTCGAAGGGGATCAGAATATGACACCCCCAAATATGCCACTTTGGCATATTGATTGTTTTGAGCTGAAGGCAAATGAGAAACAGCAGGTGCAGAAAGAGCTCTCTGCTATCTGCATGAAAGCAGGGCATAAATTTCATGTGAAAAATGTACAGTTCCTATACTAGAAAGAGGAGAGGATAGGAGAGCACTCTTATCTCTGGAGAAGAGGAGTCAATGTTGACATGAGTCTGCATGAACAGACCTTACTAAAATTATCTTTCATTGGAAGATACCTTAACCCACCCCCATATATTTCGTAGTCACTCTTGCACAATTTATCAGCTCTTGAAGCCCAAATCCCCTTTCCATTGCTAGTTACTTCTCCACAACTTATCACCCTTTGTTAAAATAATATGTAAGCCCTCAAGTTTGTCTGCTCATTGACTTTTTCACTTCTTTTTTGTAAAGCCCCATACACATAAAATTTTAAATAATAAAATTGTATGCCTTCTCTCCTGTTAATTTTTCTTTTGTCAGTTTAATTCATAGGCCCTAGTTACTAAGGCTAAGAAGATAGAGGAAATGTTTTTTTTTCCTTCCCTACATAGTTGTATTGGATTAAAGCCCACCCTAAAGGCTTCATTTTAACTTAATTACCCTTTTAAAGCCCGTATCTCCAAATACAGTCAAACTCTTAGGTACCAGGGGTTAGTACTTTGACATGTGAATTTGGGGGGACACAATTCAGCCCCATAACAGATGAGAAAACTGAGACTGTATGAGGGTCAAGTTTCTTACCCAGGAGTAGACCAAAGTCAGGGTTTGTACTTCCCTGTATTTGATACTTAAGCAACAAGTAACTTCCCATTTTTCACTTTATATTACATCACAGAAATTTTTCCATGTCAATCAAAACATTTCTACATGATCCTTTTAAATGTTGCCTAGTGTCTTAGCTCAGGCTGCTATGAATACCATAGACAGGTGGCTTATGAACAATAGAAATGTATTTTCACAGTTCTGGAGGCTGAGAAATTTAAGACCGAGGAGTCAGCAGATTCATTCAATGTCTGGTGGTTCATAGATGGCATCGTCTGTGTCCTCAGAGGTGGAAAGTGTAAGGAATCTCTCCAGGGTCCCTTTTATAAGGGCATTTACTCCATTTATGAGGGCTCCACCCTCATGACCTATCACCCACCAAAGGCCCCACCTCCTAATGCCAGCACCTTGGGGATTAGGATTTCAACATATAAATTTTAGGGATACACAAACTATTCAGTTTTATAGAGCACTTACTTTTCCATTGTGTGAACATAACACAATTTATTTAAATAAGACTGTATTGATCTAGACTGTTTCTTGTACTATTTAAAAAATAATTTTACAGTGAGCATCCTTTTAACTAAATCTTTGCACCTAATCGTTATCCTTTCTAAAAGTAGAATTGCTAAATTACACAGTATGCAGTTTTTAAAGACATTTGTACCTATGCAGTTTTTTAAAGAGAAAGATTTGTGCATTCTGCAATAATCATAGTAAATGCTAAGTAATTCTTACCCTTTTTATTATTGTTTTACATCCATGAGTCTACATGTCCATACGCATGCACAAATATATCTCTGGTACTTTGGAGATTGCTAATTTAATCAAGGAAGACTAGAGAAGTGAGTGTGAGTTCCTCAGGAAGCAGACCCTTTAATTTCACAAGTGTATTTAAAAAGCCAAACACAATGCTTGGCACAAAGAGACCCACAATGAATATATGATGAATATGTGAATGATGATCTCAGGATATAGTGCCTCATATTTGCCTAAAAATAATCCATTTCTCTTTTCTGACCCTGGGGAGAGAGTAAAGGTATGACTACTGGCAGAGCAGAGTGTTTTTTCATTTTAACAAAACACGTTTGCATTCTAGATCAGATGGCTTACAGTTATTATTAGCAATAGGCCTAAAAATACTGATGCAATGGAAGTGTAATTTTCATGTGTAATTTATAGAGCATATAAAACATCACTAATCAACTACCTAATTGCTACTCCAAAGTCAGCTTTCAAGTAAAGAGAGAAAAAAGGTCACTATAAATTGCTTTTATTCTGGTTATAGCAAGACTGTTTAGAAGTTCTAAATTATAGGTTCTTTGCAAATATTCTTACTTGATTATTTGGTTTCTATAACAGCAAAGAGATGGAGAAAGTTTCCATGGGTTGGTAAATAAATAATTACCTGCCATATCTTCAAGCTCTCCAGTGAATTTTTATTTATATATTTTTTTATGGTTCAAAATATTACAGATGTCCCCTTTTTTCCCCCATGGACCCATTCCACCCCACCTCCACTCCCAGCCCCAGGCCTCCACCACACTATTGTCTGTGTCCATGGGTTATGCAATATGGATGCATCCAATGAATTTTTAGATGTTTGTTGCATTTGCAGATATGGCATCACAGAATTTCCATTCTCTTCTCAGTGTATTTTGTTTTCTGTTCCTCATAACTTATAAAATATTTAGCAGCTTGATTTAAATTAGCAGCCAAGAAATAATAAAAATACAGACCTTTCAAATCATGACTAAATACAACCATTTGGTATAAAATGGCATAGCTTAAAATCATTTCTTTATTCATTGAGTGCTTGGTATGTGCCAAGCATTATGCCAGACACTGACATAAAGAGCTCTGGACGTGGCGTAGCCTAAATTCCAGCTGTATGAAGTCGCTTACTTACTTCATCTCTAAAGGTTCAGCGTCTTCTTGTGAATTATTTCTTCTCTTTATTTCACCTCCCTTCCTTTATCCATTATGTTTTTTTAATTGTTTCATTTGTGTATATGTAGAAATGTTTCTGTTTCCTTCTCTTTCCTTCTACCTTTTATTACCTACTCTGTTGGCTCTGGCATTTATTTGTCTTTCATTATGTTTTCTTGCCTATTTTCCTAGGTTTTTTCCTTTTCACTACTATATTGGTGACTTTGGGGAGGGCGACTAGCTTGTAGAACACGTTTATATGTGCCTTAAATCTGCTTTTAGTTCTCTCAAAGGCAGCCATAGTCTAGATTAATGGCCTCTAATTTTTTTTGAGCAGACGCTTCATCAGTAAAAAGAAGTTTTGAATATTCCCCTTAATATGTGAATATATATTTACTAATGAACTACATACATGTAGATATCCATATATGAATATTAACAATTGCATATATACAATTAAAAAACAAAACTCAAAATTTAAAATTAACAAAGAATAAGATAAAATATATAGGCTGAAATACTAACACTATTTCAGCTTATGTATTAGTATTAATATATGAATCATCTTGCACACCCACTATGGAGGCCATTAATTTGGGCTTGAAAATCTTGACAGTTTGGGCCTCTGGCGTAGTAAGGAAGCCAGTGAGTCTCTGATTTGCTCCAGTTCCTTTAAGAATATTCTGGGAGAAAGAGTAAAGAAAATTTTGAGATTCATATTTGGAGCCAGGACATTGAGATCAAGACTCTCAAACAAGCCCAGGTGGGCATCCACCTAGGATCCAGGTGATCAGAGTTCGATCCCCGGTCAGGGCACATGCCCGGGTTGCGGGCTCGATCCCCAGTCGGGGGCCTGCAGGAGGCAGCTCATCAATGACTCTCTCATCATTGATGTTTCTCTCTCTCCCTCTCTCCCTTACTCTCTCTGAAATCAATAAAGATATATTTTTTTAAAAAAATAAAAGACTCTTGAACAAAAAAGGAAGACAAAACCCCTGCTACCTTCAGAAGAGGGGAGCCATCCGACTGGGAAAGATCCTGATGTGGGAGGCAGCAGAGAACTGGGCTTCATAAAGGAACATTTGTTAAAGGATTACAGGGAAACACTCTTTAACTATTTACTTTTAAATTTTATCTTTATTGCTTTTTCTATTGGAAAAGTAATATATGTACATTGTGAGAAACTCAAGCATCATAGAACTACACAATGAAGAAAGTGAAAGTCTCCTATTTTTATTACCAACAAAGAAAACCACTGTAATTGTGTGGTTATTGGCCTCCAGATTATTGGGCATGCATTAACACATATGATCCTCTTAAACTAAAATGTGTTCATATCCATTTATACAACTTGTTTTTACCTCATTTTCCAAAGATATCTTTCAATATTAATACTAAATTGTTCTTTTAAATTGATGCCTGGTACTTAATTATATAGACATACCTTTATTTAATATCTTATTCATGCCCTTTTTCAATATTTTGCTCTTATAAGCAATGTTATAATAAACATCAGTGTGCATTTATTTTTGCATTCTTGCTGGAGTCATTTCATAAAAGAGAAGTGGAATTCTGGGTGTAAGGATATGAAACATTTCTGGAACCATAAAATTTTCCATCAGTGTTACTAAATTGCCCTCCAAAGACAGTATACCAACTGATACTCTCACCAAAAGATTATGTGTTTATTTTTTTCATACCTTTTCAGCACTAAAAACTATTAGTGTTTTAATCCCTTTTTCATCTGAAAGGTAAAAAAAAATTTAATCATTTTAATTTGCCTAAGTTTAATTGTTCATGAGATTGAGGATCCTTTCATATAATAACTGACCACTTATCATTATGAGAACAATGATTTTTTGTTTCTATTTTTAGCTTTTTACTAGACAAATTTGCAAATAGACACAAAAGAAGCACCATGCTTCAACAAGTATCAACATTTTTGCCAAATCCAGACACCATGTCATTTTATATAGGAATCATTTTAAGTAAGGTTGGAAGATGTCATTTAGTGTCCTTTGACCCACACACTCACCTCTAATTCCTTGGCTCACCAGAGAAAAGCATAAATTAAAGAGCAACAGCCAACCCTAGGTGCCTTGTAACAGCGGAAAGGTAGTTGCCGATTCAGGCCACCAGATGGCAGACGACAGGAAGAAAGAAGAAGGCGGAGAATCTACACCTGCCCAGACCCGGCTTCAGGATGGGCCCGGGGTCTTAGGGAACTTGGTTTCTTACTATTATTGGGCTGGGGGTGGGGGGGTGGGGGGTGTTAAGGGGAGCTTAGTCGAAGGCATTGTTTTAAACCATGGTAATATTTTAATGATCTAATGATAATGTAGTTTATAATCTGATGTATTTTGTTATTAGATAAAATATCTTTTATATTTTTGGTTTTTTCCTATGAATTTATTTTCATCCATAAGGCCTACCAAAGTAATGTTTTAATTAGAATTGCATTAAACTTATAAGTTAACTTGAAAAATATCAAGATCCTTGTGATACTTATTTTTCCATTGAAAGAGCATGTTTTCCCCATTTATTTAAGTCTTCATTTTAGATTTCTCAGTGAGAATTGCACTTTTCATTATAGAGATCATAGATGTCACTCATTAAGAATTTTACTTGGGAATGGGTTTATTTTACAGGTATTCAAAATTTTTAAATGGAAACTGGATTTTGATGATTTTACAGAGCTATATTGATCTTTGCAGAGTTATGTATAATCTCTGTATTCTTTTTAATTTTCTTGCAATGCAATTATATAATCTGAAAAGATCATAAAATTCCTGCGTTTGTCTTTCCACTGTTTATTTCTCTTATTTCTGTTTCATACTTTATTAAATTGGATAAAAATGACATAACAATATAAAATAATGATAAATACAAATAATATATCCTTACTATGTCTAATAGACTTTTTATTTGGAATAGATACTCATCATGTTTATTTTTTTATTTTTTATTATTTTTTTAATCTCACTTGAGAATTTTTTTCCATTGTTTTTCAGAGAGAGCGGAAGGGAGAGAGGGAGAGAGAGAGAGAGAAACATCGATGTAAGAGAGACACATCAATTGGTTGCTTCCCACACATGCCCTGACAGGCAAGGGATCGAGCCTGCAACAGAGGTACATGCCCTTGACGGGAATCAAACCCGGGACCCTTCAGTCAGCAGGCCAATGCTCTAACCACAAGTAAGCATTGTCTATAAGTTTTTGGTGTGTCACATCTTGATTGTATTATAGTATCAGAGCTATATTTAGCTCATAAAAGAATTGGATAGCATCCAATAACTTTGTGTTTCATGTTCCAGAATAAATATGTAATGATTTTTATCTATTTTATTATTATGTTCCTAAGGCAGCTCCGAAAAGAATGCTATTTTTAAAATTTTTAAATGAAAATAAATAAATGCTTATATTACAGTAGAGATGTTTTATAATTCAAAGAACTGTAATAAAGGTTATTTTTCCTACACCAACATATTAAAGAAATGCTTGCCAAACACATTATAAAAGATTATCTCTGTCTGGGTATGCTGTGGGTTATACTATTACATAAAGCAGACAAAATCTTTTATTTTACTCAACTGCTCTGCTCAGTCATGGAGAGAATAAAATTATGCCTAGGGATGCAGCATCTGCAATGTTACACCAAGTCAAAAGTTGCTTCCTATATATTTCTCACAATAAGCTATTGCATTCTTTAGGTGCTGGTAGAGAATATTCCAAGGAAGTCTTTCTGGGAGGGGGAAGCATTTGACCCTTGCTTTATCTAGTTGTATATCTTTGTCTTTAGAAGTAGCTCATGGCTTGGATAATAAAAAGGCATAGTTGTGGTAAACTTCCAGATGAATAATATTGATAAAGCTTCATTACGATTCTTCTCCTCAGGATGGATCAGAGTTTCATTCAACAGAACTTTCTGCTTTGATGGAAACGTCCTGTTTCCATGTGTCCAATGTGGCTCTGAGGAGTTGAAATGTGGCTAGTACAAATGAGAGACTGCATTTTTTTAAATTTTAATTAATTTAAACTTAAGTAGCCACATGTGGCTAGTGGCTATCATGTTGGACAGCACAGCTTAAAGTATAAAATTTGATCAGTACAGATACACTAAAACCCAGAATGTTTTCACCACTAAACATTTCTTATTACGCATAAATAAATTTCACTTGTCAGTATTTTGACAACTGATAATCAGTATTAGTCTCTGCTCACTTCTCCAGAATTATTTATACTTGCATTTTTAAAACTTGGTTGAGGGTTCAATCCCCAGTCAGGGCACATACAAGAAGCAACCAATGAATGCAGGAATAAGTGGGTATTTCTCTCTCTCTCTTCCTTCCTTTCTTTTAATGTCTCAGGTGAGAATTAAACAAACAAAAAAGTTGGCTTAATACTTCCCTCCTGTCTGAGCTACCTTCTTCTGCCATTCTGAGAAGTATCTGTTCCTCCTGTCATTGGCATTTTGCTATTTTTGTTGTTCCCTGTTGTTTACATGCTTTAGCTGCCATTAGGTGCTGGTAATTTTGCATCCAAACCTACTGAATTTTTATTAGTTCCTTTAAAAAGAAGTAATTTGGTTCAATTATTGGACATGAACATTTTGCCATGTATAATGATAGATAATTATATCAATAAAATGGTCATGGGTAAAAAATTATCAAGAAGTGTTTGCAAAAAAAAATATCATGTGAACTTATAAGAATAGAATTGGCACTTTAGTATGGAAATTGCAGCTATATCATGGAACTGCTTTTCAAAGATGAAGCCATTTTACTGAATCCATTACTGTAATTACACTTTAAACTTGCTAAAAATATACACTTCAGCCTACACCAGTTTTACATGGAGTCTCCACATCCAGCTCCATTATTATTAAAATTTTAAGATCTGGAGGTTATACTATTGTAACAATACTGCATGTGTTGCCCTTGTATTTCTGTAGGAGCAATTTGAATGTATACTTGAAACGCTTTATGGTTTCAAATAACCTAATAGGATCAAGGAATAATTTCAGTGAATTATTTTTTTATTAAATTGAAAAGTACCATTTTTACAGAGGTTGGAACAATCATTCATTTGAAGATAAAGCTTCATCATTTCATAAAATAAATCATCATTCAAGTCATAATCTTCAGTAGTTGCAAATAACGGTAGCTGCCTAAGTTTTAAAAAAAAAAATTTTAAATGAAATTATCTGTGAATGGAATCCAGATAGTGAAAATATTGATATGTTGGACTTGCTGGATGTTATAAAGGTGCTGGGTCTGGTGGTGGAGGCCATTCCAGTGGAGGTGAGAGAGGTGACTCTCAAACTTCAGGAAGAAGCAGAAACGAGGTGCTATACCTCCCTCAGATCAGCCGAGTCTAACTGAGATTAGTCTAGAATCTTGATAAGATATAATCTTATTGTCTTGGTCCCCACCAACTCAGAGTTTACGTTTGCACTGTTTCTTAGAAGAACATTTTGCTAATGAAATAATAATGTGAACTGAAAAAATAATATAAAACATGAGAGAATCCTTTATTTTTGTATGATTACCTCATTTTAAAAGTTAATGAAACATAAGCTCACTTTTTATGATGGCTAAGGATATTAGCTATTTTTACCTGTTTATCCTTTCAGATAAATTTCAAAATTATTTTGTCAAGTTCTTCTGAAATATTTCTATTGGAATTTTGCCTAGTTGCTTTAAGTACATTAATTAATTGGTGGGAGAATGACATTATTAAAACATTAGTCTTCTAAAATATGGTGCCACTTTTCTTATACTTAGCATCTTTCAGGAAAATATTCTAGTTTTCTTCATATTGACAATATAGTTTCCATTAAAGGTTATTAACATATTCATATCTGCTGCTATTGTAAATTATGATTCCTTTCAAATTATATATTTCAACTTGAGTATTGTTGGTACATTTGAATGTTGTTTCAATTTTATAAATTTACCTTATTTCCAAGCATCTTACTAAATTCTAAAAGTATTCTATATTCCTCTCCCCAAAATGGAATTTGTTTTTGTTGTCTATTTCTTTTACTTTTTTTACTTTTTGTTGTTGCTGTTATTTATTTTCTTAATCAAAAGTAATACCTACTCACTTCAAACATGTTATGTTCATTAAGTTTGAGACTCACTGATGTTGAGAACACTGGGCAATCATATAGACAAAGGACTCATGCCAGTAGAATTAAGGTAACACAGGCACATCACACTCCATATCGCTGAAAATCAATTTAGAAATAGCAATTTCTGCTTAGACATTCAAAACTGCATAAGGAAGGTTTTGTTGGAGGAAATGTCACTTTAAGAGTGTTATATGATGTACAACTGAAACTAATACAAAATAATATGAATGTAAACTGTAATTTAAAAAAATTAAAAATAAATAAATAAAAGAAACATAGGGATATAACAGGGAACTGGTAGTTATTAAAACTTTTTTTATGATATTTTTTAAAATGAGTAGACATTGATTAAAAACAAAGAAATTTAGAGATGGAAGGAAGCTAAGAGATTGGGTAATTTAAGTTCTCTGTTTAGCACAGAAATAGTAGGTGCTCAGTAAATGGTTTTGGTTTATATATATGACATATGTCTATTTATTATTGTATTATTTAACTTTTTGATTTATCAAAGTAACTCCCATACATAGTTAATTAAATATTACTAATATCTGCCTTTAAAAAAACAACACTGAAATGTTTTCTCCCTTCTGCCCCTAAAAAAGTGTTGAAGATTTGTTGCCATAAACTTCTAAAACTTTTGAAGAGGTTATAATGTTGGGGTGTTGGCAATAAAATAGGCATGTAATATTAATTGAATGAATGAAGGATTGAATGAATATATGTAGCACTTTCTTGTGCCTTGAAGATATAGTGCTGGGCAGAAACAGACCTCAAGGGGAGACGGGCATTAAATAAAGACTCACCCACATACATGCATTCATGTGGTCCTGAAATGGAGAATCTGAGGAGCCCAGAAATGGTGGCACCCCCAGGAATCCTCTCCAATGTGACCTTAACCATCCTTAATTAACCCCATTTCCTTTGGGTTCCCATCCCAAATCCCTGATCTGTGAAACAAAGACAGAAATAGACTTTGAGAGAGCCCTACTGGGCGTATTTGTCAAACGGGAAGAAGCAGGTAGGACAGCACCTAAGCCACCTTGCCACCTTCAGTTAGGTGCCTCAACCTTCTCTTGCCTGACCTACTGCTTTCTCCACCTGCAAATTACTAAATATTCTCAGTGAATTTTCAAGGAAGTACCAGAGCCCGAGCCCTCAGCTTAGGGTATCTCTAAACAGCATAAACCAAGCTACAATATTTGTATTTCCTGTAGGCCAAGGACCTTCACTGTTGCCCATAGGCACTTTCCAGAGTGTCCAAATTACACACTGGGTATCCCGTTTGTGCCCCTGAAACCGGACTCAGTCACACTCCCTGATCCATTACATTTGGGTGGGGCCTTGAGGGTTTAGTACTAACTGCAGAAAACGCCTGATAGTTTGTGGGTAGGGACAGTTTCCAGAGAAATGTCACACTATTTTCACTTACAAACATCTTGATTTTCCAAAGCTCTGGTAGTTTAGGAAATAGTTTGTTCTATAATCAGTCCAATCAGTCCAGTCAGGAAAACAGAAATCACTGGACATAGTTCAAACAGAAAGGGATTTAATCCTGGGAAATGGTTACAAAGGTACTGGGAGGGCTGGAGGCGAAAGGGGGAGAAAGAAGGAATGTTACCCACTTTCAGGCTGGAGCCCCCGCTGCATTTGCTGTGTGGCCAGTGCAGCAACTGGCCCTTCACAGAAAGGGCACCACGTCGCCAGTGCCCACTGAGACACCCCTACCACTGGCACCAGACCAGAATGGCTTCTTCTCTTCTCCCACCAGTGGTTCCCATTGTGCAAACCTGACTGGAAGCCAGTTGGTGAAAGATTCTGGGGAATGCAGTTCCAGGCTTCCAGTCCCTAGAATTATAGACTACAGAAGGCCGAGCGTGGCATTACGTCAACAGAAATATAACTGGCATAATAGTGTTAGCAATTAGGTAGATATTAATCATTTTAATAAATTACATTTGATAGAAAATTATTTTGAATGGATTGGATAAGTGTATAGCACTAATCGCTTTCTTTCCGATCATTTCTTGAGAAATCTTGATGAATTTAAGATGGCAGGGCAAGACTGAGATAGGAAGCCAGGGATGGTCAAGAAAGGGAATGACAGATAGGACACAACAGGTCCAGGAGCAGACACATGAGTAATTAACTTGATGAAAAGCCAGAAAGAATTTTGAAAAACACTCCATCTTTCCAATTAGAAAACATTTTGTCTCACCCTGGCCAGGTAGCTCAGTTGGTCAGAGCATTGCCCCAATACACCAAGGTTGTGGGTTCAATCCCCAGTCAGGGCACATACAAGAATCAACCAGTGACTGCATAAATAAGCGGAACGACAAATCAGTGTGGTTCTCTCTCTCTCTCTCCCTCTCTCTCTCTCTCCCTCTCTCTCTCTCTCTCTCTCTCCAGTCCTCTTTCTATAAAATCAATAAAATAGAACAGCCCTGGCCAGGTGGCTCAGTTGTCTGGAGCTCAGTCGTCCTATACACCAAAAGGTTGTGGGTTTGATCCCTGGTCAGGGTGCATATAAGAGGCAACCTATTGATAGTTCTTTCTCCCTCTCTCTCCCCCTTCCTTTCTTTCTAAAATCAATAAAAACACAAATAAATAAATAATAAAATAAAACACTTTGTCTCTAAAATTGAGGGTGGAGACGGGAAATAGCAATAAAAACCCTTTCCTTTTGTCCGAAGAGCAAGAGCCAGTGAATTTCAGAAGCAGAAGAAAAATCTAGCTCACTAATTATATGTAAATTCTTTACAAGGGAAGAAAAATGAGTCACCAAAACCACAAAAGCTACATAAATTAACATCGTTTAATGCCTTTAGACGAGTGAAACAGCATAACAGAGTTATGTCCCCAAATTAGCTTTCTTTAATATTCCACCCAGGCATAAATAGTAGCATTTGTAAAAGGCTCATGTCACCATCAGTTGATAACTGATGTGGAATTTTTTTTAATTTCCTTATATTTCCTCCACCCTCACTCTAATTCACAAAATGCTTTGTTAAGAGTTCGTTGGGGCTTTGTGGCTTACATGACTCAAAAATCTGTTAATTCCTATTTTGTTAGCTGGCATTCAATGAGCAATGCTGAATAGGAATGATTACTCTATGAGTAAAGATGTAGAAATCATTTCAGAGACTGTTTTGAAAGTTCTAATCTATAATAAAATAGATTAAATTTTTAAAACGTTATGAACTTAAAACATTAGTTTTTAAAATGAACTTTGCTCCTTGCCAGGGTGTGTGTGTGTGTGTAGGCATCTTAAGTTCATGACTACATTTTGTGGGGTATCACCCTGAAATGCTGTGCTAAAGCCTTCATTCAGCGTTATGAAATGTTTTACAGTTATGAAAGTCAGAATGGATTTCTGGAACTTAATTTTTTTTAAAACTGCTGCTTGCTGTCATCATGAAATGCACACTATAGAACTAATGAAAATATAAAAATAATAAAATATATATGCATTTGAAATTTTCACATGTGGTAAAAGGGAGAAAATTACTGTCAGATATTTTCTTAAGTTTGCGCACAATTCTTCTCCAGTTCTCCTGGATCTGAAGTAGTCGGCCCATTTCATAGTTAATCCCCTAGGAAAGTACTGGAGAGGTAAAAGCAGCAGATTAAGTTGCACTGGTTTGTGTAGCTTAACCTTTCCCCTTTCTTCTCTTGGGGGTTATAGGGTGAACATTCAGGCCACATTCACTGGGTGCTACAGAGAGAATCCAGAGGGGTCATTTTACAGACGACCTGTATTCAGTTCCACTCAGGCAGCACAGGCTTGGCTGTGCTGTTTTTCAAGCAATGAAACGCTTCCATGCCCATTGCGGAGGCAGAATAATGGCCCCCAAGATGCCCATTCTCTACACCTCTCGAACCTGTAAAGCGTTACCTTACATGGCAGAAGACTTTGCAGATGCAACTAAGATCTTGAAGTGAGGAGGTTATTCCAGAATATCCAGTAGGCTGTCTAATCACACGGATCTTTAAAAGCACACTCTCCCGGAGCTGGGATCAGAGAAAAATGTGACTGTGAAAGGAGGGCGAGAGGGAAGTGTAATGTTGATGGCTTTGAAGACAGAGAAGGGGCCACAAGTCAAGGAGTGTGGGCAGCCTCAAGAAGTTGAAAAGGGCAGGGAAACATCCTCCCTTAGAGCCGTCGGAAAGGCATACGGCTGTGTCAACCTCTTGATTTCAGGTCAGTGAGACCTGTGCTTGATTTCTGACCTTCAGAACTGTAAGATAATAAATTTGCGTTATTTTAAGACACTATGTTTGTGGCAATTTGTTACTGCGACAATAGAAAACTAATATACCCGCAAAGCCACTGTCCCAAGCCCACTCCTCCCTCTATCATACTTATGCTTCCTTAGGACTCTCAAACCAGTAACAAGGATCACTCCTGACATAGCAGAGTTCCCTGGACAGCTGCTCCCAAATGGCAACCAGCTTTAGTTCTGACTGAGCTATGCCCAAGCTTTCCCAGTTGTGAAATATTTTGAACATTACTTTTGATTTCATTACAGAGACCTAAATCAGTGACTTTCAAATTTTTTTGACTCCAACCCACCTACAGTAAAGACATACATTTTTATTTCAACCCAGGACACACATACATCCCCCTGAAACACACACACACACACACACACACACACACACACACACACACACACATTATATAACTAAACTAACATCTCATGAAACTGTACTTATCTTTACTACCTGTATTGCACTCTGATATTTTCAATTCTCTTCTATTTTTTAGTTTAAATTTCAACCCACTAAAGTGATTTCATGATTCACTAGTAGCTTGCAACACTCAACTGGAAAACACTGACCCAGATCATGTAGGTCAAGATATAGAGTTTGTGGTGAAGAATATATTCTGTTTCACTTTAAAAGGAAGCATAAACATTTGTTCAGAATTTAAATAGTTTCTGTATCTAACCTTAATTTGTTATTTAATGTTGTTTATTAATATACCAAAAATGTATTAGTTTTCTCAAAGTGAACATCAAACCCATGAGAGTTGGTAAATTAAGCCTAATAGTAAAAGAGAGGGACCACAAAACAGACAGGCTACATTCCAGAAATAATTTTTAAATGAAAATAGTCATTAGGTACATGTATTTAATGTTCTACATTCCTATTACTCAACTTTGTTCATTTCTGCTTTTATTTTTAACATTTCCCTTTTTCTTGCTGGCCTTTAAGACATTACCCATTTCCTTTTCTAGATTTTTTCAGGTTAATTTATTACATTTTTCTTTTTTTTCTTGTTACTATTTATAGCTGCAGCATCATTTCAAGCACTCGTACTTTGTTTTGGTTAATTTAGAGATCCTGAGGGAGTTTAAATATGCATTTAAGATTGTTTGCTATAATTCAACTAGCTTTTCTAGGTGCTGGTAGCAAAGGGCTTGAAGATTATGCTCTATTGTATATTAGCTAGCTCTCACTAGGTTATATTGTAAAACAAACAAGCCCCCCAAATCCCAGGGGCTTACAGCAGAGGTTTATTATTCATTCACTGCACATGTTGGCTACAGTTCTGCTCCAGGATCTTAGTTCCAGGCTGTAGACGGACGGAGCTGCCTCTGTGTGAGACACTCTGGTTCATAGCTGAGCCACAGGAGTCTTCTAAAGCTTCTGCTCCGATGCGGGGCATACATCACTTCTGCATACATTCCACAGGCCTAAGCAAGTCATAAGGCTCAACTTGATGGCAAATGGGCGGTAAACAAAATCCTGTGGTAGGCAAGGCAACAAATAGTAGGAAATAGTAATATAATCTACTCCCATGTTGTCCCCCATAATGCTGCAACCAGAAAGCTTTATTCTTGTGTCTCTGTTGGTTTGAAACTCCATTTTATTGTTGGATTATATCTGGGATTTACCATTATAGCATTTATGTTTCCATTTTTAAATGTATCTTAACTCATAATATAATACTGTTTGTCTCCCTTAATGCATTTTGCTATGAAATCAGCTGTGCTGATCATGTTTTTATAGGCCACACCAGGCTGCAGCTACTATGGGTTATAATAACATTAAGAAAACTATTTTTCTAGCTTAGCCTAAACCCACAGCAATGCAAGCCCTTCTCTCTCTCAAAATTTACCAGGTGCTGCAAGTGCTCCCACAGGGAGGCCCGTGTGCCCAGGAGGCCCTCCCTGGTACCTGGCCAGCCTGGGTTCCTAGCCTGCTGAGGACAGCAGCGTCCCCTGCCACCTCCAGAGCACAGCAGGACTGCTCCGTGCATCTCACACAGCCGGACACTCCAGGGCTTTCACTCTTTTCTAAATTAATAGCCATCTTCCTCTAGCGCTTTGGCTCAAGTTCCTAGTTGCTGGGACACCACTGGATAGAGAATAAAATCATTAATACACTGTACCATTCTCAAAATTACTCCGACAGCCATATCGTATATTTTAATGAGCCCCCTTTCCTCCCTCCCCCTTCCCTCCTGCTCTCCGAGAGGCTCCTCTGCTGTTCGCGCTGATAGACCCTCTAATACCAATCCCACCCTGGAATCTCTGCAACTGATGTAATTTGAACACCAGGTTTCTATCGTGCTTGTACAGGCATTAGGAATCGTAAGCCCTGCCTTATTAAAATTTCCTTATTTTAAAACATTTTATCGCAATCATCACACACAGGAAAAAAAATAATGATATAACAGGGCTTATCTTGAAAACGGTAGTCTACTCCTCCACCCTCTCCCACCCCTAATTCGATTTCCCAAAAGGAAACACGTTTAATTGTTTCTGTTTTAAGGCTTTCTGATGGCTACTTTCCTAATTCTGAACAATGCTATTTCTTTTAAAAATATATATATTTAACTTCTTCTTTTTAAAAATTTATCTTTATGGTTGAAAGTATTACAGATGTCTGCCTTCCCCCCTCCTACTGACCCCCTCCCCCGCAAGCAACAATGCTGTTTCTTGATTTACTTGGTAAATCACTGTATTCGGTGAGAAGATAAGTTCTTTTCCAACCTTCTCCAGCTTCCTCCTGCTTTCTGTGTTTATACCTTTACGTTCGCATTATAAAGGTTTGCATTTATAATTTCTCTAGTAACTATAAGTTTTACCTGTCATGTTCGTAGGCTGCTTCTAAAAGTTGAAAACCAGTAACAATCACTGATATGTTATAACTATGTAAATATTGTTGATAGGAAAATTAGATACTAGGATTTCATTTTCCTCTCCCCAGGGACTCTACAGATCATGTTAAAAACTGTTCAAATTTAATATCGTAGAGTTTTACTTGGCTGGCTTGATTTTATATTTCCATCTCTTTTCACTATGCAGAGAATCTTGGTTCCAATGACAACAACAGAACAATCAGAAATTGTCAAGCCTACAGAAAAAGTAGAATAGTAGAATAAGTGCCTGTCTGCCCTTTATCTAGATACACAATCGTTAAAATTTGCTGCGTTTGCTTTATTTCTCTCTTGTTTTTGCTGACTCATTTGGAAGCACATTCCAGACAGCATGACAACTCATCACTTGCATGTTTCTCCTAGAACAAGGATATTTTCCTACAAAACCGTAATCCCATTATCAGATCCAAGAAATTTAATGTCAATTCTAGAATACCTATGACATAACCCATATCCAAATTTCCCCAATTATCCACAAAAATGTCCTTTATAGCTTTTTTCTATCCAGGATTCAATCAACGCTCACTTGTTGCCTATAATAGAAATATCTCTTTAGTCTCCTTTACTGTCCCTTACTTTGATTTTATTTAACTTTTTTTGTCTTTCATGACATGGACATTTTTGAAGAGTCCAGTTGTCCATAACCTGTTTCAAAGAGAGGTAGCCAAAGAGTCATCCAGCCTTAGGGCTCAGGAGCTGAAACATAATTTAGACTAAGATGTTATCTTAAGCTGCCTGGGCCTAAACCTTGTGACCTTTAGTCAAAACCTGGTTATTGTCTTCCGCTGCTTCAGGGGTGACCAATCACCTAGGTAAGGTCAGGTCAGTGAAGTGAGAGAAGAAAAATGATTGTTTTAAAACTCCAGCTTAGCCCTGGCAGGTGTGGCTCAGTTGACGGAGTGTCATCCCATGCACTGAACGGTTGCCAGTTTGATTCCTGGTCAAGGTACATGCCCGGGTTTTCGGCTTGCTCCCCAACAGGGGGCATGCAGGGGGCAGCCGATCAAGATTGATGTTTCATTCTCCCATCGATATTTCTCTCTTTCCTTCCCTCTCCCTTCCTCTCTCTCTAAAAATCAATAAAAATATTTTTTTTAAAAACACTACAGTTTAATTCAAATTAGAATTGCAAGGACCCTCAGTTTCAGTTTTAGCATCCACTGATGACCCATGTGTAAATCAATTACCATGAGGTTTTAAAATTGTGATTTTTTCCCTTTTTATTAAATTTATTGGGATGACACTGGTTAACAAAATTACACAGGTTTCAGGTGCACAGTTGCACAACACATCATCTGTACACTGTATTGTGTGTTCACCACCCCAAGTCAAGTCGCCTTCCATCACCATTTATCCCCCCTTACCCTCCTAAAATGATTTTTTTTTAAATCATTTTTTAAATGGCTGCTAATAGATCATCCTTTAGAGCTATGTCATAATTTACTTATTAAGTCCACTATTGATGGACATTTAGATTGTTTTTAATCTTTTGCCATTACAAATAATGCTACAAAGAAAACCTGGTATCTTTTATAGAAATTGCAAATATAATTGTCAGATAAATTCTAGGGAGAAAAATTATCAGTTCAAAGGCATTTAACATTTGGTAGATATGTCAATGTTCCCCCCCAAGAGAATGATACCGATTTACATTCCCACAGTCAGTGCATAAGACTGCCTATTTTCCCATTCCCTAATTTTTTGACTATATATTTCTGCTTTGTACCTACCATCACCTCCTATTTTTCCAGTTTACTCTCATTATGTTGTAAGTCCCATAAAGTTTACAGGCCATTGTCAGCTTTTCACTGCTCATTAGTCTTCCTCATGTTCTCTCTTGTCATATGCCATGGTCCATCATTACAATTATTCTTACACAGAATGTCATATTCTTCACCCCACCTCTCTCCCTCAACTGTACACTATGGTGAAACTCCAGCCCCAGTTAAATCCAACCCTCTTCCTCTGTTACACCAGCAGCTAAATGAGACTGGAGAAAAACAAACAACCATGCAGAAGATACTCACTGCAAATTCATGGCCCTCAGCCTCAACTGGGCCTTTAATAAAGTCCCAGTACGTTCCCTAAGCCACTTACTGTCCGACTCTCCTAGAACACAATTTTATTCCTTTTCTTCTCCAACTCTCCAACATCTCCTGATTCCCTCTGTGGATGTCTTTGCTTCCTACTTCACTCAGAAGAGAACTTCCACAGCTACCACCAGGGCTACTGGCCGACCAGCATTAGTGCCCACATGTTCTGCCTTCTCTCCCATAACTATGGATATACTGTCAGTCCTCCTGTCTAAAGCCACCTCTGCAGTTGTGCACTGGATTCCAACCCTGTCCACATACTGAAGTCACTCTCTCTAGGAATTGTTCTTTCTCCTGCACCATCAATGTTTTCTCTCTACTGAATCATTCCCAACAGCATCAAACATATTATTACAGCTCCCATGTGGAGGAAAAAAAATCATCCAGTGACTCTATGTTTTCCTCCAGCCAATATCCCAATTGTCAGTTTCCCTATAAGCAAAACTCCTCTACAGAGTTGTCAATACTTGGTGATTCCACTTCCTTTCCTATTCTCTCCTGAATCCGTTCCAACCAGGCTTTTACCGCCATCACTCCACAAAAACAGCTTTACTCAAGGTACCCATTGACCCTCATGTTACCATAAAGATCAATTCTCAGTCCTCACCTTTCATTTGTAACACATGACACATTTGGTTAAGTTCTCCTTAAAACATTTCATTCTAATCTCAGTTCAAATGTCACTTCAGTATTACTACCTGACATATTTTGGAATTATTTGTTAATTGATTTTCTCTCTTATTTCAATCCTGATCTGAACAAGGCAACTATATAATGACACCTTTGAGACAATTAGGGGTGTTTGAGTATAGACTGGTTATTAAAAGATATTTAAGAATTATGTTAATTTTGTTAGACATGGTGTTGATGTGGGGGGGAAAGTCCTTGTCAGAGATGGCCAACAAAGTATATGGGAGTGAACTGACATAATGTCCAAAATTTTCTTTTAAATACTCAGGAATAAGTCCAAGATTTTTTGGCTTGAGCAACTGGAAGAGCGGGCCTGTTCTTTGCTGAGATTTTTGAAGACAGCAGGAGGAAGCAGTTTTGCAGGGATGGGAGAGGGAGACAATTGTGAGCTTGGTTTGACAGGTTAAACTCGAGATGTGTGTAGATACCTGAGTAGAGATGTTGAGTAAGAATGGAATTCAGGGAAGAGAAGCTGGCTGGAGATAAACATCTGAGAATTATGAAGCTATACATGATATTTAAAGCCATGAGTCAGGATGGACACATCTAGGAAATTAGATTTTCACAAGAGAAAAAGAAGTCTGAAGACTAAGCCGTAAGTACTCCAAAATCGAGAGGCCATAGATGAGGAGGTCCTTAGAGGACTGCGAAGGAGTGGCCAGTGAGTGGGACGCATGGCAGCCTGAGGGCCAAGTGAAGAAAGTGGCCCCCACCCAGGGTTCCAAAAGTGGCAGTATACTGAAAATGTTTAACAAGTCAGTACAACACATTTATTTCCCCGCATCAAAATGTACAACTGCCCACGCCCACATTCTTCAGAAAAAAAAGGGAGGGGGGGAGAGAAAGGAGAAAATATACATGCAACCTCTGAAGTAATCAATTGATATAAAATGCCAGCACTTTTACGGTGAAGTCATATTCTTTTTGACTTTTTAAATAAAATAGCCATTATTATGCAAATGATGGGTTGAATAATAGCTACAGGTGACTGTAATCTCAGGATTTAATTCTGTGTTACATTATTTTAGTGAATGCCACATTGTGCTCCATCAGGGGTCAACGCTCTCAGACCCGCGCAGCTGAGCGTGTTAACTGCTGTGGCTCACAGCTGCAGCCCCGCTGGGAACGGGCGTGGGTGCCTCTCCTCGGGCTGTACGTCCTGGTAGGAGGCAGCTCCTGTCCCACGCCTGGTGGAACCAGGAATACAAAGCTCGGCCCTCTTCCCTCAGTTTGGGCAAACTCTGAAGGGTCATCCCCACTCCAGAACCCCCGATGGACCAGGGAGACCTCAGCTGAAACCTGGCCGGGTCAGCTCCCCACCGTGCAGTCGCACCCTCCTCGCGTCCTCGCAGGTGCGTCCCGGTAACCTGCGCGCAGCTCTGCAGCTCGGGATGCGCGCGGAGGGAACCAGCTTAAAATCACGTCCCGCGGGGGGCACTCTCCTCCAAATGGAATCGTGCCCTTTATAATATAGTTACAAAATCTATTATCTGTTGAAAACCCTGGGTCATTTGTTCTGTAGAATCTCCCATATATCGGAGTTGGCGGGTTGCCTCCCTGCGTTCATTCTTCACCGGATCCTTTCTCTAAAGCGGCCATAACCCTAGAGGCTTCGTTAGATCCACTCCCACCCATCAAAACCTGGGGTTCCGAAGCTCTCTGGACTTCTCTTTGTCTGCCGTGTAAAATTTAAATATTGACGATCTGATTCGAGGAGGAGGGGAAGACATCAAAGCTTCCCAGGGTCAGGAGGGAATCGCTGACGGCTGCGCGCCCCCTGCCCCCTCCGGGCCGCCTCCCCGCGCCGGGCGCGCGCGTGGGAAAGGCTCTCCGGGTGCGCGGCGCGAGCTCGGAGGGAGCGCCGGGGGTGCTTACCCGGGTTACAGCCTCCGCTGCCAAGTGCCCTCCTCCCAAAGCAGAGTCTGATTGGCTCCTCGCCTAGAAAGGAAACCAAAGAGCGACACGGTCTCTGCCTTATCTGCATGCAGAAGTCCACAGTGTTACTCATTTTAAAAGCCATCCCGGGAGGAACAGACAAGATGGCAGGGGTGGAGCAGAAGCAGCAGCCGACCTAAGTTCACCTTCGGCGGCGCGGGTCCCGGTCGGCGGGTGCACGGGGCTGGGCTGCGGAGCCTGAGCCTGAGCCTGAGCCGGGCCTGAGCCTGAGCCTGAGCCTGAGCCTGAGCCTGAGCCTGAGCCTGAGCCTGAGCCTGGGCCTGAGCCTGAGCCTGAGCCGGGCCTGAGCCTGAGCCTGAGCCTGAGCCTGAGCCGGGCCTGAGCCTGAGCCTGAGCCTGAGCCTGAGCCTGAGCCGGGCCTGAGCCTGAGCCTGAGCCTGAGCCTGAGCCGGGCCTGAGCCTGAGCCTGAGCCTGAGCCGGGCCTGAGCCTGAGCCTGAGCCTGAGCCTGAGCCTGAGCCTGAGCCTGAGCCTGAGCCGGGCCTGAGCCTGAGCCTGAGCCTGAGCCGGGCCTGAGCCTGAGCCCGAGCCGGGCCTGAGCCTGAGCCTGGGCCTGAGCCGGGCCTGAGCCGGGCCTGAGCCTGAGCCTGAGCCTGAGCCTGGGCCTGAGCCGGGCCTGAGCCTGAGCCCGAGCCTGAGCCTGAGCCCAAGCCCGGCCCGAGCCTGAGCCTGAGCCTGAGCCTGAGCCGGGCCTGAGCCGGGTCTGAGCCGGGCCTGAGCCTGAGCCTGAGCCCGAGCCTGAGCCTGAGCCCGAGCCCGGCCCGAGCCTGAGCCTGAGCCTGAGCCGGGCCTGAGCCGGGTCTGAGCCGGGCCTGAGCCTGAGCCTGAGCCCGAGCCTGAGCCTGAGCCCGAGCCCGGCCCGAGCCTGAGCCTGAGCCTGAGCCTGAGCCTGGGCCTGAGCCCGAGCCCGGCCCGAGCCTGAGCCTGAGCCTGAGCCTGGGCCTGGGCCTGGGCCTGGGCCTGGGCCTGAGCCTGAGCCTGAGCCTGAGCCGGGCCTGAGCCGGGTCTGAGCCGGGCCTGAGCCTGAGCCTGAGCCTGAGCCTGGGCCTGAGCCGGGCCTGAGCCGGGCCTGAGCCGGGCCTGAGCCGGGTCTGAGCCGGGCCTGCGGGGGAAGCGGCACTCGCTGCTCGCGCGCCTGCGGGACGGGCCCTCCTGCCCGAGGTGGCGGGCGGCACGCAGGGCGTGGGCGAAGGCGGCCCTCCCGCCGGGTGCAGATCAAGCCCGAGATGACTGGCCTCTACTTGGGTGGGTTCTCCATCACCCACGGCCGGCCTGGCCTCGGAGCCGCCCGCTCCTCCCGCTTCATCCCTCCGAAGGAGCTAATACAAGCACACATTTAACCTAAAAAAAAAAAAAGAAACAAGAAAAAAAAGCCATCCTGGCTTTCTTCTGTCAAATGGTTTGATTGTGGATCACATTTTTTCACCGACAGCTGGTGTATTCTAAGTCAATTAATCAACATGCATTTATCAAGCACCTGCTGTGTGATCAACGTCATTCTCGGAGAATTCATGCTGATTAAATTCTCTGTAAAACAATTAGGAAGCTGTATCCTGTTTCTGCCCTGCCCCATCCCCCAACTCACATAAATGCATTCCAAAATCAAAGAGATGCTCTTTTCGTATCAATTTACTGTTTTGAATGATCTACAACCTGCTCCTTTCTGTTGAGGGTTGATAACACCCTGGAAAATTATGCATAAATGTATATCCTTTTGCATAATTATGTTCTCCTACGCATCTCCTTTAAAAGAAATTTTTTAAGATTTTTTTGTTCGTTTTACTTTTTCATTTACATCATTCCAAGTAACAAAAACCAGCTTGAGCTGCCTCAAGGGAAAATAAAAGCTTACTGGAAATATGTTAGGCTTTCTCATGGAATTCAAAAGCGAATTGAACCACCAGCAAGGCCTCTGGAACGACAGACGACAGGAAGGAATCTCTGGGGACCCCGACAGCAGCTGCTCATGACCTTCGTTCTGGAATTCTGCCACTCACATGACTCGGAGCCAAATTTCTTGCTTCCCCGTGTGTCTCAGTTCAAAATTCAAATTCCCGGGAGGAAGAATCTGATTGGCTGAGCTGTGGTCAGAGGGCTACTGCGGCTCCAATCAGCTACGGCCGGAGGCGGAGGCCTGTGCCCTCAGTTGGAACCGTCCCACCCGCGGGCCGAGCGCGGCGTTTGAAACGTGGCTAGTCCCGCCGAGGAGCTGAATTTCCATTTTATTTAACTGGTACTAATTTAAAATTTAAAACTGAAACAGTGTAAAGTATTTTTTCATTACATATAACTTTACTGTTTTAGTAGAACTACATTTCACTTTAATAGTTACAATTTCCCATCTGAATTAAGATGTGCAGCCAGTGTAAAATGCTCATCAAATTTCTAAGACAGTATAAAAAAGAAACAATGTGAAATATTTCATTAATAATTGTATGATATCCTCAGGTAAGGATAAAAAATAATAATAATTGTATCTAGGTTAAATTGATTTCATGTTGAAAGGATAATGTTTTGGATATCTTGGGTTAAACAAAATAGTAAAATAGTTTACCTATTCTTTTTACTTTTACAAATATAGCTACTAGAAGATGTTAAAGTACATATGTGGTGCACATTATATTTCTACTGGACAGCATTCCTCTGTTTTTGAGAACCTGGAGCAGTTTCAAGATACTGGATAAAAGTTCTGAGCAGAACAGACCTCTGAAAGGGGTCAATTACACAGTAAAAAATAAATACAGAGATTTCTGGCGCAACCTAATGTACTCAAACGATAGTGGAATGCGTCTTTTCAGCATTATTTGACCACTTCATTGCAATATTTCTTATATCATTAAGGAATATTGAAAGCTATTATCTGTATCCTCATGGAGCTGAAAATGTGGTAGAGGGGATCCAGACAATAGCAGATATTCAAAGACACAATGCCCAGGTAATTAATAGATGCTCTGAAAAACAAAAAGTAAGGAGATAGAGAATGACAGGGGATGCTTTTTAGCTGGATGATTAGGAAAGACTCTCTGATCTGGTGACATTAAAGTAGAGATTGGAATGAAGGGGAAAGGGTGAGTCATGTGACTCCCAGGAAAAGTAGTTCTGGGGAGCCAGATTATTCAGGATTCTCAAGACAAGGTAACTGTGAGTAGAAACCTTTGCAGTGTCGAATGCAAAACTTTAAAAACATAATTTACTCAACTGCCTAACACACAAAGAAACAGACACCCATAGAATCTAAAGACAATCATAAAAGAGACATGAATTCAGAACCACATCAATTCTTAAAACTTGTAAGCATAAGCGTAAATGATTTATTATTTTATTTATTTTATTTTTTTCATCCAAGGATATGTTTCTACTGATTTTTTTTTAGAGAGAGAGAAAGGGAGAGAGAGAGAGAGAGAAACATCGATCAGTTGCCTCTCCCAGGTGCCCGACGGGGGATGGAACCCACAACCTGGGTACATGCCCTGACCGGGAATCAAACCCACCACCCCTTGGTGTACAGGACGATGCTCCAACCAACCAAGCCACACCGGCCAGGGCTCGTGTAATTTATATACAAGAGGTCTAGTGGATGTATAATAACTGCCAATTATATATAATAATTACCATTTTTAAAGCACTATATGTCATTTACTGGTGACTGTCTGTATTAGTTTGCTAGGGCTGCCAAAACAAAATACCACACACAGGATGATTTAAACAGAAATTAATTTTCTCACAATTCTGGAGGCTGGGAGTCCAATCAAGGTGTCAGCAGGTTCAGTTTCTTCTTAGGCCTTTCTCCTGGGCTTTCAGTTGGTGGCCTTCTTGCTGTGTCCTCATGTGGTCTTTTCTCTGTGCATGCTCATCCCTGGCTTTCTCTGTGTGTCCAAATTTCTTCTTTTCTGACCAATCTTACACCAGTCAGATGGGAACAGGGCCCACCCCAGTGGCCTCAGGTTAGCTCAATGGCCTCTTTAAAGATCTCCATACAGTCACATTCGAGGTAGTGGGGGTTGGGCTTCAACATATGAATGGGGGGAGGAGGCACAATTCAGCCCACACCACTGCCTGCCACCTACTTATGAAGATAAAAAGTTGAATAAGTTGCTATCCTCAAAAGTGTTGACACCGAGACAAGTTCTATCAGGGAAGTATGCAAAATTGGTCACGTATCTTGAGAACACAGAGGAAAGCACGCAGATTCTTCAGTGATAGAGGGGCTGGGAGCAATCAGAAGACTTCACAGAGGAGGTTATTTTTGAAGTGGCTTCAGAGGACAATTAGGCATTGTATACTTTGTGCCAGCACCCGTGGCAGCTGTGCCTAAAATATAGTCACCAGTTAACTATTCAATATATTATATATGAGCAAACAATTAGGAAGCAGTAAGGCGCTATGTAAATATTGTTTTTTCTTTCTTTTTTAAAATAGTTAAATTATTATGTTTCTTATTCCTCCAGAAAATAAATTGTTAAATAAAAATCTAAACATAAAATATCCTTATTTGCCTTCTTTATTTATATACTAATGCTTAGCAAAATATTTTGTTGTTTCTTGTTGCTTTTCTCATCTATTTTTGTTTTCTTTGGTTTGGGTTTTACAAAATAATTATGATAAGTCTTGATTTTTTTTTTCCTGGGATGGAGAAAGAGGAAGACTTCTATAGGAATTTTACATCTCATCCTGTGATTGATGACAGTACTCACAGATAACTATTAATTGTGGCAGGAACTAGATTGAATAAAATGGAATATATATTCTTAGTAAAGTTCTGTATTTCCTTTGGATTGGATAAGTCCTTGAATTGACATCAAATAGAATTCTTTAGAGCTCTTTTGTTATAATACCTACAATATTGTTCTCTTAAAATGTAAACTTTTTTTAAAAATCGGTCTTACATCAAGATAACCTCTATAGATCTGAAAATATCTCTTTAAAATTGCAAAGTAACTTTCACTCCCACATCCCCCAAATGACTCCAGATATTATTCCTAGAGAGAGCTTTATTTTCCTAGAGAGAACTCTTGGCTTTGGTGGCAAGTGTCTTTCTCCCTGGAGAAGTTGGACAAGAATCTTTCTCCGGTCTTTTGTGGTTTCTATGGCTTAAAGTGTGACAATTAGATCAGACCTGTAATATATTCATAAATTATATTTCTGCCACCTTTATAGCATGTCACTGGAATAAAATCCTAACTTCTACATTAGGAAGAATGAAATTTTTTTCCACTAAGTTAGAATGCTTTGAATTTTCTTGTACTTCTCTTAACTCTTGCCGCTGTGAAAACTACATCCTGTAGAGAATGTATGAAACTATATGTGGCTAAAATGTGCCACACAAGTAATAGTCTTCCCCAGAGGACTCGTAATCACAGACATGGCATCTTGACAGTTTGTGTTTTGGCTACTGAATAGTTTATATTAAATATTAAAATGCCACATTCACAATAATTATCAAAGCTTAACTAGAAATGACTTGAAAAATGATTTGTTTTAAAATTTAGCAGATTAAGTGCAATGTGCTATCCTGGATTGAATCCTGGAATAGAAAAAGAACATTAGCGGAAAACTAGTAAAATCCATATAAAGTCTGAAGCTTAGTTGATAGTAATGTGCCAAATTTGATTTTCTAGTTTTGACAAATGCTTCATAGTTAGGTAAGATGTTAACATTAGGGGACATTGGATGAAGGATGTGAAGGGACTCTGTACTATCTTTGTAATCTTTCTGTAAATCTAAAATTACTCTGAAATTAAAAGTTTATTTTTTTAAAACTCAAAACAATTTAGGCAAATGTTGAAGTTATATTTTCCAACCTATTTCCATGAATAAGGGGGCCAGGCCCACAATTCCAGGGATCTGGATTGGATTTGGAGCTATGGGGAAAAACAAGACAGAACCAAGATGCAAAACTGAAAAGGCTGGAAACGAAGAGAGCTTCTCAGTGAGGAGGTCCAAAGCTAGCAGAAAACTCTAGAACTGCAGGGGAAGTTCTCTAGGTTGTGAATATTGGTATTCACTAAGTGCTAATATAAATTTAGCAATGAGATTTTAGATGCACATAATGTTAGAAAAACAAAACATATATGTAGATGAAAATAATGGATATAGCACCTTCTAAAAGTACTTTTGAAATTTAAATTCTAGGCCCTGGCAGCGTAGTTCAGTTGGTTAGAGCGCCGTCTCAATATGCCAAGATTTGATCCCTGGTCAGGGCACATACAAGAATCAACCAATGAATGCATAAATTAGTGGAACAACAAATTGATCTCTCTCTCCCTTCCTCTCTCTCAGATCAATCAGTCAATAAAAATAAGTAAAAAATAAAAGAAATTTAGATTCTACCTGTCAAACGTGGGTAAAACTGGAGGTTGACGAAAGCCAAGGAAGCCGCTGAATATTTGCAGGACCAGCTCTTGCATTTCTGATGGTGTGAGGAAGGGGTGGCAAAGTCTTCTCTTGTTTTCCTTGTTCTCTGGTTCTGGCTCTTTCTCACTCTGTTTGAGATCACCTTGCAATTTTTAAACATGAGGGTGTGATCCTAAGAATCTTTTCTACTTGCACATTTTCAGTTTTAGATTCAATGATTTTTTATATGGAGTACTAAACTCTTTTAAAGATAAAGGTTAAATAGGAGCTTTCTCTAGTAAATCCCAGCCCCTCAGCGGTGGGCCCATGACCCAGGTCAATCAAACATGGAACCTCATTTCTCTAGACATACTCACAAACTGGGATGATGTGAGCATGGAATGGCTAGAAAGAAACCCTGCTAAGAGGAGAGGAAAGGATAAGCTGGAAGCACAGAGGCACCAGCATACAGGAAAGACCCTTCTGCCCCTAGCCAGGAATCCAGGAGCACTGAAGGTCAATAATAATTCTCCTTGTTGATTTGAAAAAGCCAAACTATGCTCCAATCTAAAATGAACACAAAGGAGGGAGGCAGGAAACACACCAGAGACTTGATAAAAATTAGGGAACCCTGTGTCCCTTGCCGCTTTCTCTTAAACAATTGTGCTTATTCCCTGCCAACTATAACTAGAAACCTTGCCTGTGGTGAAACACTGTCCACCGGAGTGCAGCCTGCGGCAGGTTAATGATTACGGGAGGCTGGAGATTGAGAGCTTATAGGCGAAGCAAAGCTGAGATTTGCACTAAGAGACAGAAACTGTGAGGAGGGGGTGAAATTTCTATTGGTGCCTGGTTTATGGAATCCCCAGGTACAAATCTGGCAGCAAACCAGCAGAGATCTGAAGGGAGTCATACTACCAGGAAAACCCAGCTTGAAAACAAGCCTGTGAATGTCCAAAGCTTAAGGCAACACAGAGGCTCCATAATCAGGCCAGCAAGAAGGTGGTGGCTAAAATGGTTCGATTCTGCAATACGATGGGTGAGGGAGGCTTGCTTTTCACATGTACAGACACGGGGGCAGCAAGGCTGAGTCACTAGAGAACTCCAGGGCAATGGAAGCGATGTAGATGATATGCGCATTACAGAAGCAGGAGGAGCCCTGTTTTCATCCGACCAAGAAGAAAGCGTGTGGCCCAGAGTTTGTAGACTTTAAGACAATGTGCTCACTGGACAAGACTTTGGGTTGCTTTTCTGGGAGGTGAACTGTACAGGGAGGTGTTGCCGTAAATCCAGTAGGGGAAATTTTGGAATTTTGTGTTGCAAAAGGCTAGAGTGTAGATGATAATAGCGAACTAAGATAGCGCACTGTGCTGCCCATTATCTTTCTGTATTTTATTTTTTCAGGTTTTTAAAAATTTATTGAATTTATGTGGCTGGCCAATATTTCTGTTTCTCTCTTCCGGTACCAGTTCATCTCTTCTGGATCATGTCATTAGCCCACCCAATTTTAATACTCCATTCCCCAGCCAACGTGATTAGTCTAGAGGTGGGCATGTGGCCCAAGCAGGACCTAGAATAGTCCTTCCCTGGAAGTGATACATAGACATTGGGGGAAAGAGGTCTCTTCCCACAGGGATTTCTAAAGCAGATGATGTAGCCTAGAGGTGTGGCCAACCTACTTCTCTGGCAGCCTGGAAGATGGAAGGAAATGAGGTCACTCCACAGAGGAGGCTGAGCTGAGATATTGGGGGAGGGTGAAAGAGAACTGAGGATATAATTTCCACCCTGGCCTGAAGCCAAACCCCTCTATGAACTTCTGTCTCCCTTTACCTACTCTTACTTTTCGGCTTACATTAATTTGAGTTGTGTTTCTGTTAATTTCAACTGAATAGTCTTTATATTTATTTTACTTTTCTAAATATAAAAGTAATACATACTCACTGTAAATGAAATTTGGAAATACAGATCAGTAGGAAGAAAAAGAAGAATATTCTGTTACGCTTCAAGTATAAATAGATTAGCATTTTAGAGGTTTTGCAGTATTTTAAATGTTTATTTTACATAGTTATGATCATAATAAATATGCAAGCATAATATACTTTCTATTTAACATTATAACATTTTCCCATGCTCTTAAACCACCTTATAAATAAAGTTTTCATAAATTTTCTCTATTATTGGATAATTTTGAAATATTATAACCATTTTAGGTTATAGCCCTAGCATTTATTTTCAGAAATATAATTACTGGGCCTAAATATTGGAACATTTTTAAAGCCTCATGATATGTTTTAGATATGATTCCTTATTTAGTTGGCTACAAGTATACACATACGAGAAATTTATTTTTCATGGGTAATTGGGATTAAGTGATTCAAATATGTGGTGTTAAATAAGAGGAAAGCCAGTAAGATACCATCAGGCCTTCAATAAGTAGTTCTTTTTAGGGGCAAAAGCTATCTTGAATGAGCTCAATTTAAAATTTAAGCCACATACAATTACAGGAACTAAAAGAAAGAAAAAACACTGATATTCAACCATGGCACCTGATATACATTCCTCCCTAATTGATAAAATCTTTTTAAAATATAATTTTAGCATTTTTCCACTATAAAAATAATATATAAAACAACACAAGATACAATTGACAGATTTTTTTTAAATGATAATGTCCATTGTCATTGAAGGTACAGGTACAATGCTGGGAAGAGTGCAATTTGATATAACCCTTTGAGGACAACTTGGCAACTACTTTATTTTTGTATGAATGAATAAATAATCAGGCATTTAAATTGCTTTAAAATATTCCATTAAATGCCTGTATTTATTTAACCAATACTCTATTTTTAGACACTTAAATTGTTTCCAGTGTTTACTATTATATGTATTTTCATTTATATGAGTTTTAATATATTATGGATTATTTTCTTTGGACTGATTCCCAGAAGTGAGATTACTGAATCAAAGGTCACTGAATCAAGATTACAAAACCAAACATTTCTGACTCTTGATGGAGCTGCCAAATTACTTTTCAAAGAGAGTATATCAATGTACCATGCCAACAGCAATAAATGAGAGTATGCATTTCACCCCACTTTCTCTAATCTATTAAATTAGTTTAATGTTTGCTCATTTAAGAGGTAGAAATTGATCTGGTGTTAATTTAAAATTTAAAAGTACTAATGAGGATGAATGTGTTGTGAATATTTGTGTGAAATTTTGTTAATCTTCCAAACATAATGTTTTAACCAGTAAGAAGGCACCCTTTTTTCAGGGTGGCTTCTGTCATATTAGGAAGAATATACCAGGCTCTTCTGTCACTTTGCCTGAAGTGGAAGTTGGGGTGGGCTGACCAATCAGGCCCACAGACTATTATAATCATCCTCAAAAGCTTATTCAAAAAAAAAATGTGTCAAACCACTTCAGAAATAACAGCTGCGGAATCTATTAAAAATGCAATTCCTGGGTGCCAGTCTCAGGTCATATTTTTAACAGTTCTATAGGCGAGGCTGATATGTTGTCAGATTTGGACACCGGTGCTCTAAAGCAGAAGTTTCTAAACTGGTCCCCAGACTAAGAGCATCAGCATCACCTGGGAATTTGTTAAAAATGTAAATTCTTGGGACCCCACCCAGATCTACTGAGTCAGAAACTCGAAGGGTAGGGCCCAGCAATCTGTACTGTAACCAGCTCTCAGCTCATTCTGAGGCAGAATCGTTGCTCTGTTATTGTGAGATGAAGATTTTAGAACCATTCATGATGTACCACCTCCTGTTTGGAAAGTCAAAGGAGATGACGTCTGCAGAGCGAGTAGACTTTCACTGGGGACAAGGGACAGAGGGGCCTATCAGGCAGATATAACAACAAGTGAAAAGGCACAGAGGCGAGAGAGAGCAGGGAGCAAGACCACACGGTGGCTGGCCTGGCTGGAGTGTGGGTGCAGCAGGGGTGACAGGCGATGAGGGAGAAGAGTTGATAAAGAGCCCGATGTTAATGCAAAGCAGTAGACATTTGTCATTATTTGAACGCTCAGCCATCATCCCTCTTCCTAGATGCATCCCAATGTCCACCGGGGGAATTACCTCTTCCCTCCTGTGTTTCACTGACAGAATGGTAAGTCCAGGTGGTCTTCTGATAGAGAAACCAAAGGAGCACTTGGAGGGTCTCCCCCCACAACGACTTTCCTCTCACCTCCCTGGTACATTCAAGGGCTGAGCATGGCATGGGACCTAAACTAAACCAACTACACTCCCTATCTTGGAACTTTTTTTGTTTTAGGATTTAATCATCTTTTTATTGTGGAGAATTCAAACATACACAGAATTAGAAGGAAATATATAGTGTAATGAATCTCCATAAACCTAAACTCATTTTCAACAATGAACAATTCATGGCCAATCTACCTGTGATTTCCTCTAGTCCCCAGGTCTTTTTGAAGCATATTTTAGAGATATAATGTCAAGGAATATTTCCCCAGTATTATTAATATAAGCCATTAGATTAATTGAAGTTAGTTTGATGAAAATATTGCTTTGTGCTAGAAGTGATACTTTCTGAAGTCCTTTTATTGCCTAAGACTGAAACTGACAATACCTGAAAAAAGCATTTTCCTCATTGGAGAAAAGAAGAAATGTCCAGCTTTGGTCACCTTCTGTGCTTCTCTGCTTCTTAATTTGATCACATTTATTTAATTCCATGTATTATCATATGCCATCTAATTCCTACAAAGATTAAAAGCTATATTTATGTTTCATTGCTCTAAAATTGCTTTCCTGAATATTTTCAGCATTTGACTACATCAAGATCATCGTTAATTTTTTGTTTGTGTGGTAAAATGTATATAACATAAAATTTGCCATTCTAACCATTTTTAAGTGCACAATTCAATGGCATCAAGTACATCCACAATGTTGCGTAGCCAGGGTTTTTATATTTTACAGTGTGTACCGTAAGGAAAGAAAGAGCCCATGGAGTCCACACATTGCAGCATAAGTACCCAGCTGAGACCAAATAGGATCCCTGCTATTAAAACCCACAGGAACCACCTCATTCCAAGCAGGTTTTTCAGCCTCCCCTTCAATACCATTAACTCCCCAAAACCCCTTAAGATCATCTGGGAAAAAGTGCCAATATGCCATCACAGTGAAGATCATAACAAAAATCAATTTCCTTCATCGCTGAACTTAATTGAATCCGGGACTAAAGAAAAAGAGACTATTTACCCATTTAATCACTGTCTATAGGTAAGAGGCTCCTGGACTTTCCAGGTGAATGATGTTCATGATGAATATCTCTCTGTCTTGTGGACAATAAAATGATCCAACAAATGCCATATGTAGTATTTAGCACGCAGAGAGACCTACAGCCTAGTTGGAACCCATCCTGTTTGCTGTGCCTACTGGAGGGGAGAATGAACAGATTGCTGGTAATAGCTCACTCCACGTAGTGTCTGTTAGACATGAAGTGCCAGGCCAAAAAGTGACCACACACAATGTGGATACCATTATTTCCCCACTTCTCTCAGCTACTAAAAGTCTTCAAAGAAGAACAAAGAGAACAAATGGCAAGAACACTATTCAGACAACAATAAATTGTGATATGAGATCTGACCATTGTATGATGATAATGAATAGCAGTGTTGATTAAAAAAGGACAAATGGCATCAGTTGCAATTTTAAGTGTTAACAGAAACACTTCGATGGAATTACTAGCAACTCTCTGGCATTAAATTCTATTATTTAACATCTTCTGAAGAGGAGTGCCATTGTAGGAAAAATAATATATTAGTATTCATATGTGAAAGATAGTGGCCTCAGGTAAGTGGATAAGACCCAAACAAAGGTGGAATGGTGAGCGATAAAGTCTAAGTTCTGCTACGTGGGACCTCGTTGGTTGCTGAGAATTACAGTTAGGAAAATGAAAATATATACTGTTGTGTGTACATGAATGATATAGTACCTCGTATGTGGACCTGCAGCATCAGCATTAGCTGGGAGCTTGTTTAAAATGTAAATTATTTGGCCCTACCCTGGGCCTACTGCATCAGAAATTCTTGTAACTGGTCCAGCAATCTGTGCTTTACAAGCCCTCCACACGCTTCTGGTGCATCTTAAAGCCTGAGAAGCACCGTCCTAATAGTCATGAGCGCTCTTCTGGTGGCTTATGCAACTGCCCAAGCGACAGGACTTGTACTGATGATGTAGACATAGGCGATGACTGTTCATCTAGGTCACTACCTGCAGCAATAAACCAATTTAGTAGACCTCCAGTATTGCAATCACTTCTTTCACCTAAATTTTAAACTGCATATTAGGTAGGTTGAAATAGTCTCATATTCCTCATCAATTTCTTTAAAGTCATCAACAGGACTTTTCAGGTCACTCTCACTTCTAGAGTTCTGTACTCTGTTATCGTTACTCAATCCCATATAATCTATACAATGCTACCTCCTATAGCTAATACAACTAAGGAATTTCTTCTCTAAAACATTTTTTAAAAGTTCATTTTTCCTTTTAACTATTTTTTCGTAAGACTGGAAGACTTGAATTTTCTTACGTCACTTAGTACTAGGACAAAGTCCTTTCAGCATGTGCTAGCCAAAGCCACATAATTCACTCCTTACTATTCAGATATTAATTAAAAATGAAATTGTTGGAAGGTACTTTTTGAAACAATGATTAATCAGCAGCAACAAATATTAAGTGTATGTTACAACCAATACTCTGTTCTAGGAGCAGTGGAATATCAAGTGGCCTAAGACATGATCATCATTTAACATCTGGTTAAAAAGAAACTATAAGTTTGAAAATTTAATGACAATGTTAGATAATAAGAAAAAAGATATCCCTAAACATTGTATGATTACTTATAAAAATAGGTGGGGAATTCAGTGAAAAGGAAGAGATCATTGGGTTGAATAGATCTGGGAAGACTTCACTCAAGGCTCCTCTACTGAGCACATGTTTAAGAAGTACCTGCTCCAGGAAGGGCCTCATGCAGGTGCTGGAGAAAATGTGGAACTTGAGCTAGGCTTTTGGGAAAGGCAATTCAAGTGGCAGAAACAGCAAAAGGAAAAATATGGTGTGAGGAGTTAATACAGTAGTTCTGGTAGCCCTCTTCTTGCGTATCTCCAAGGAAGCCTGGATCCATGACTGACCATTGACAACCTCTGCATGTGTAGTCCCTGGAAAATTTGTTTTATTAATTTTGATGATTTTATTTTATATACCTAGAGCAATGGGCCATGTTCTACCAGCTTGTCAGAATTGCTTTGCCCAAACATCAAGATTGCCTATGTGCACTGGTTTCATTGTTAGGGTCCTGAATTTCACTTGCCATGAATGGTCATGTGCTCGAATGTGCCTATGTGATTAGCCCTCCACAAACGCCTTGGACCCTAAGACTCGAACTCCCCTGAGTGGAGACATTCTGCACATTTCCTGTGCAAGAGAGAAAGCACATCCTATGTGGCATATAATGGGGAAGGACTTGAAAGCTTATATCTGATCTCTTTGGATTCTGCCCAATGATATCTTTTTCCTACTGCTTTTGCTCTGTACCCTTTGCTGTAATAAACCTTAGCCGTGAGCATAACCCAATATTGAGTCTTAAAAATCCTTCTAGCAAATTGCCAAACATGGGTGGCATGGGACCCCTGAAACATACTGCATGCAACAAGATTCAAAATGCACATAGATTTTTTTCAGTCAAGACAATATTTAGATCTGGTGGAAAAATTCAATTCTTGATTGCTAAATATAAGTGATGTGTATGTGGGTGTTCATTGTACTATTCTTTAAAGTTTCCTGTAAGTTTGAAATTTTTCAAAATATAAATTTGTAGAAAAATTAATAATATTGGGTAAAAACTAAGTACTAAGGAATGTTAGCAATTAAAAAATCAATTCTTGCAATATGTGCATGGATGTGTGTCTTGAAAAATGAAAGCTGTACACTTTAGTCAAGTCCATCCATCTTTGCTTCTTTGTTTGCATGTGTATTTTCCGTTACTTTTTGACCACAAACTCCTGTCTTGGACATATGGGGGCCTGAGAGGCATGGTAGAGCCCTGAGTTTCTGGGCTGGAAGTGGGCATGAAGCTACGGTAAATGGAGCCAAGAGCATAATTACCAGGGCAGTTTCCTATGGAGTTCCTGGGTCAGCGGTGCCAAGACCAATAGTGTAAGGTCAGGATGCCAAATTCAGACAGGACAGTGAAAAGAGGAAGCTCTAATTCAAAGCTGATCTGACAGAGAAGGCAAGGCAGAGAGAGTTCAAACAGGGAGGAAGGCAGACAAGCCAAGAATGACCCCTGAGAAAAAAAAGTATACAGCTAAAATTTCTCTTTTAACCTGGTTACTGCCACAGCTGAAAGAGAGTATATCCTAAGTGACTGATGCAGATGAAAACTAGACACTTGTAAGGTCACAGAGTCCTCTCCCATCCTGAGACTGAATAAATATTCACATATATTTTCTCCTGGTTTTATTATTTGAGATTTCACATGTATTTTAAATCCCTCTGGTTAGACTATTTCTGTCTATATGGGTGAGATTCGTTTGTATCATGCTAGCTTCCTCAGGTTTTATTAGTAGGGTGTGCATAGTGGTCAAGAACATGAATTCTGGAGTCAGACTCCGTGGGTCCAAATCTTGGCTCTGACACCGAATAAAAAATTAGCAATATTACTCAACCTCTTAATATTTCACTTTTCTATTAAAGGCAAGCAAAAAATATTACCTCCCATAGGGTTTTCATGAAGATTAAATGAGATGTGTATGTAAAGCAATTTGCACAGTTCTGATAGAGACTAAGTGCTCAATAAGTTTGCAACATCAGAAAAAGGAATTACAAATAAGGAAAGGACCAAGGCTAGAATGACCCCTGTGGTGTTCAATTGGAATAAAAAGTAGGGGGAGCAAGGTAGCAGAATAGGAGTTTTCTACTGTCGCCCCACCACAGAACATCAATTTTGACCACCACCCACAGACGAGAGTCCCTTTGCCCGAGTCCGGGAGTCCAGTGGTAGAGCTCCAGCACATCGCTGGAGCAAAAAACAGTCTGAGGATGGACACAGTGAAGAGGGTAAGAAGGATGGTTTCACTTTATTTGCATAAGTTCTGGGAATCTAATGTACCACATGGTGACTATAATTAATAAAACTATACTCTATACTTGAAGTTTGCTAAGTGAGTGGATCTTAAGCATTCTCAGCACATACACAAAAAATAATTATGCCAGGTAATGTATGTGTTAATAGACTTAATTGTGGTAATCATTTCACAATGTATACATATATTGAATATGTTGTTCAATTTAGATACAATTTTATTTGTCAGTTTTACCTCAATAAAACTGGAAAAAGTATCAGCATAAACTAGTGATTTTGGATAAATAGAAATAGAGGTGTGTATATAAATAGATATTAATGTATGTATATATACATATGTTTTTAGCTCTTTCTGCTGAGAGGGCCTAGAAGCAATGATACCTCAGTAGCAACACACCCAGTACCCAGATTTTGTTCTGTAAATACAATATTCCAAAAAACAAAAAATAAAAAGGAACCATAGCTCCTTAAAGAAATGGCTGATATCAGGGCTGGAACAAGGAGAGAACAAAAGGAGCCTGGAACATCTTATAATGCCAAAAGAGAAATGGTCAAAAAATGATGGGGGAATGTTGAAAGAACATAAAAACCAATATGAAGGGGATCCCAGTGGCCAAATCTGAGACAATTTAAGCAACAAAATTGATAATGATAGCAATATATTATAACCTATGGAATAAAACCAATGCCCATAAGACCACATGATAAAAAATTGAATAAATAAATAATTGAAACAGTTATAGAAATAATCGGTGAAGTTGGGAAAAAATTATAAAATTATAGTAGAATTCCAAGTAATAAATGTTGAAGAAGTAATGGAAATAGAGAATAACCATTTGCGCCTGGCCGGCCGTGGCTCAGCGGTTGAGCATCGACCTAGGATCCAGGAGAGCGCAGTTTGATTCCCGGTCAGGGCACATGCCCCCGGGTTGCGGGCTCCATCCCCAGTGGGGGGCGTGCAGGAAGCAGCCGATCAATGACTCACTCATCATTGATGTTTCTGTCTCTCTCTCCCTCTTCTTTCCTCTCTCTGAAATCAATAAGGATATATTAAAATAATAAAAAAAGAACCATTTGCCAAACACTATAGTAAAAATTGTTTCAGGCAAGAATCATTAATGAATGCTAAAATTGTTTGGCTAAAGTCTGGAGAAATGGGATTTTTACGTAAGGTGAAAGTATCTTCATAGAAGATACTTATTAATGGCAAAAAGAAAAAGTGTCAAGGTCACGAAAGACAAAGGAAGATTTAAAAAGTATCCCAGATTAAAGAGTCTAAGAAGACATGATAACAATGCATTATGTGATGCTGATTGTCAAGGAAAAAGATGACATTAGTGGGACTGTTGGCAAAACTTGAATATGGCCCATAGATTAGTTAGTGGTATTTCCTTGGTCTTGATCATTTTAATGTGGTTATGTAACATTTAACATTTGGGGAAGTTGAGGTAAGGGTATACAGGAATTCTTTGTGCTGTTTTTGCAACTCTGTAAATCTGAAATTATTTCATAATGAAAAGTTAAAATATAAATATGTTTTTTTCTTGTTCACTAAAGTCTTTCCAGACTCTTCTAATATATACATTAGCAACAGACATATATTTGTATATAAATAGTTTTGTTCTGTTTTTACAGAAATGGGGTTTATTATACATGATTCTTTTTGGTTTCCACTTAACAATTGTAGTCAACTCTTTTTTGGGTGTTGGCTCATCTCACAATGGTCTAGCTTAACTGTAACTTCCTTTTCCTTAAAGATGGGCCCCAAACAACTGTATCTCTATTACATACGACTTCATTCCTTGGTCACAGATGATCAGACCATGGGTAGAGATCTGACAAAAATTGGGTCTATTGGATTCTTTCTACCAGGATTTTGAAATCGGGTCTGTAAGATTCTTGTTCAGATTGAGCTACATCTTGAGTGAAGGAAATATAAAAACTTCAGAGCTGGACCACAGCCATAACCTGACGTGTGAACTGAGTAGCAGAGACAGTTGCTAGGCAGAGAAATGAGAATTAAATAGAGAAGCAGGGACAGGATATGAGAAGGCATTTCCCGGGTTCCTGGTTGCTAACCATTTTATTATCCCCTCCCCTCCCCTCCCCTCCCCTCCCCTCCCCTCCCCTCCCCTCCCCTCCCCTCCCCTCCCCTCCCCTCCCCTCCCCTCCCCTCCCCTCCCCTCCCCTCCCCTCCCCTCCCCTCCCCTCCCCTCCTCTCCCCCCTTGAAATTAGTTCATAGTGCTCTTCCTCACCCTCTTTTACAGCTGTATGATGTGACTTTGTGTTGCTGTGCAATCGTTTATTCTATTATTCTAACAGGAGCTATTTTTTTAATTATATATATATTTTAAAAATTTTAATAGAAATATACATGTACGCACATGTCAAACTATATGCACATATCAAAGTGTACAGCTCAGTGAATTTTCACAAACTGAACACACGAGGGTAACCAGGAACCAGGTCAAGAAACAACATTATTAGTGCCCCCAAAGCCCTCCTTGAGCTGCTTCCTTCTTATTACTTACCCCTACCCCACCCCCATGGTAACTAACCACAATCCTACTAAGAATAAAGATAGTTTCTCCTATTTTTGTTCTTCATATCAATAGAATTATACAGTATGCACTCATTTGTGTCTGTCTCCTTTCACTGAACATTATATTGTGAGAATCACCTATATTGGCCTGTGTAGATTATTCATTCTTTTTGCTGTCTAGTAATCTATTTATGTATCAATTTTCCTGTTGATGGGCATTTCGGTAGTTCTCAGTTTGGGGCTACCACAAATAGAGCCACCATGAACGTTCCAGCACATATCTTTGGTGTATGCAGACATACATTCCTGTTGCGTATTTACTTATAAGTGGAATCACTCTATTATGGAGTAAGCACATTTAGTTTTAGTACCTGCTGCCAAATAGTTTCTCAAAGGATCAGTTTACACTCCCACCAGCAATGTGAGAACTCGTCTGCTTCACATTCGCAAGTGTTTGCAACACACGGTAATTTCGTTTGAGTGTTTCAGGTGGGTGCGTAGTGGTTACACCACTGTGATTTCAATTTGCGTTTCCCCGGAGACTAATGAAGTACATTACCTTTTCCTATGTTTATTGATCACTTGGATATGCTCTTTTATAAAGTATCTGTTTAAATCTTTAGCCATTTTTCCTATTAGATGGCTTGCATTTTTCTATTTTTTGAAGGACTTTTAAAATAAATAAATGTTATAGATCCAAGTTGTTTCTTGATGTCTCAGTTTGAATTCTCTGGAAGGAGACCGTGAGATAAGTATCCTAGTGCGAATGATTTTCAGAAAGTACTCCCAGGAGGAAATAATGGGGAGTGTGAGAAGCAGGATAAGGAAGGAGAAGAAGCCAAGCACAGGTGTGACTTCAGGCAAAGTATCACCGAGGGTAGCTTCGGCCTGATCCCACCGGGGAACTTTGAGATGTTACCCCTCAGAGTTTGTCCCAGATTGAGACAAGGGAGCTGGGCTTTCATACTCCTAGTGTGCAGTCCTGATACATGCTACAACATGGATGAACTTTGAAGACCTTATGGAAAATGAAATAAGCCAGACACAAAAGGACAAATATTATATGATTTCATTTATGAGGTACCTAGAATAGTCAACTTTATAGAGACAGAAAGAATAGTGGTTACCTGTGGCTGGGGGAAGGAAGGAATGGAGAGTTACTGTGTAATGGACATAGAGTTTTCAGTTTGGGATTGTCTTAGGGAGTTAGACAGACATGAGCAGAGCAAGAACGAAGGGCCAGGTACAGAAGGTCACCAGGGTGGAAAACCCCCGGGGCCTAGCAAAGGACAATTGTAGGGTGGGACCTGGTCCTCAGGATGACCTATCCTCCCCTAGCATATCGCTGGTATGTGGTTTGGACCCCCTGACCTTTCCTCCCTAGAGATAGCATCTAGGCCTTAGTTATATTTCAGCTCCAGGCCCAGAAAAGCAGCAAAACCAGACAAGCAATGCCATGCCAAGGCTGACCTCAGGATCAGCTGGCACCCACCAATCAGTGGAGGCCCCTACCCTGAAAGGACGCACCTGGAAAGCTGAATATTCTATTGAGGTCTGCCCCTAGGACCTTCCCTAAAAACTCCACCCTTAAAACCCTTAGGACAGAGGACCCAGGACTCTCTCCCTCCCAGAAGCACACTCTGTGCCTTTCCCTTTCCCTTCCCCCACTCCACCCCCATGCCCCCAGGCATGTCACCTTTACCTTCCTCACTTCTAAGCTCCAAGGGCCCTTCCTTTACCTCTATAACTTGTTTCCTAAGCCCATTTCTTCTACAAATTACTTCTACCTCTGATTTTCCAAATAAGTGTTCTCTTACAGTTTGAGTCTTGGCTCTGAATTCTTTCCTAGCTAGGCTCAAGTACTGAGGTTGCTGAACCCAGGTGGGGTCTGATTCCTCTGGTCTAACGCCTGGTGCCAGTTCTCACTATCCTCAACAGGATGATGAAAAATTTCTGGAGATGGATAGTGGTGATGATTGTAAAACAATGTGAATGTACTTCATTCCACTGAACTGTACAGTTAAAAATAGTTAAAATGGTAAATTTTATATTATTTCTATTTACCGCAATAAAGACATTAAAAACCACATTTAAAAATCCATGATCAAGTGGAATTTACTCCTGGGATGCAAGGGTGGTTTAACACATGCAAATCAATAAATGTGATTTCTCACATTAATAGAATGAAAGATTTAAAAAAATCTTGAGAGAAGTCTTTGCTGAGGGTCACATTGAGCTGCGAGCGGCTTCAGGGGCAGCTTTAGGAGTCAGCAACATGGCAGAAGACATCAAGACCCAAATCAAGAACTACCGGACTGCTCCTTTTGACAGCTGCTTCCCAACCAGAACCAGGCCAGGAACTGTTGGCAGAACTACCTGGACTTCCACCGCTGTGAGAAGGCAGTGACTGCTAAAGGGGATGATGTCTCCATGTGTGAATGGTACCGGCACGTGTACAAGTCCCTCTGCCCCATATCCTGGGTGTCGACCTGGGCTGATCGCCGGGCAGAAGGCACATTTCCTGGGAAGATCTGAACTGGCTGCGCCCCACCTGTCCTATAGTCCATCCCTTCTCCCAGGGAGGTGAAGGGGGGGACCTGGGTACATCCCACTCTAAGGTCCTGAATCATGGCTTAACTAATAATAAATACTTGTTGGAAAAGTGAGAGAGAAAAATCTTACGATCATCTCAATAGATGCAGAAAAGGCATTTCACACAATTCAACATCCTTTCATGATGAAAGCTCTCCACAAATTGGGTATAGAAGAAACACATCTCAACATAGTAGAGGCCCCACAGGACAAGTCCACAGCCAACACTAGAGTCAGTGGTGGAAAGTTTGAAGCTTTTCTTCCAAGATCAGAAACAAGACAGGGGAGCCTGCTCTCATCACTCTTATTCAACATAGTAGTGGAAGTCCTAACCTGAGCAATTAGCTAAGAAAATGAAATAAAAGCATCCAAATCAGAAATGAAGCCTGGCTGGCATGACTAGAGATTACAGTGTAAGACCTAAAACTATAAAACTACAAGAAGAAAACATAGGGAAAAATTTCCTTGACACTGGTCTTGGCAATGGTTTTTTGGATATGATACCAAAAGAGCAACAAAAGCAAAAATAAACAAGTGGGACTATATCAAACTAAAAGAGTGTACAGCAAAAGAAATTATCAGCAAAATGAAAAGGCAGCCTATGGAATGGGAGAACATATTTGCACACCATAGATCTGAAATAAGCAGTTAATATCTGAAATACAAAAAGTCATTCAACTCAACAGCAAGGAGGAGAAGCAGAAGAAGAGGAGAGGGAGAAGGAGGGAAAAGAAAAAGCCAAACAATTTGATTAAAATATTGACCAAGTATCTGGATAGAAACATTTCCAAAGAAGTCATACAAATGGCCAACAGGTACACTAAAAGCAGCTCAACATCACTCATCATCAGGTAAATGTAAATCAAAACCTCCGTGATACATAAGCTCACACCGGTTGAGATGGCTATTTTTTTTTTAAACATATCTTTATTGATTTCAGAGAGAGTAAAGGAGGGGGCAGAGAGAGAGATAGAAACATCAATGATTAGAGAGTCATTGATCAGCTGCCTAGCCTGCAACCCGGGCATGTGCCCTGACCAGGAATCGAACCCCGCTCTCCAGGATCCTAGGTCAATGCTCTACCGCTGAACCACGCCAGCCAGGTGGGCGGGCTGTTATTAAAAAGACAAGATCTAAGTGTTGGTGGGGCTGTGGAGAAAGGGAAACCCTTGTTCACTGTTGATGGGCATGTAAATCGGTGCAGCCATTATGGAAAACAGTGTAGAGGTTCCTCAAAAAATTAAAAATAGAACCACCATGTGATTTAACAATGCCACTGCTGGTATATATCCAGAGGAAATGAAATCAGTGTCTTGAAGACGTATCTCTACTCCCATGTTCATTACAGCATTATTCACAAAGCCAAGACATGGGAACAATCTAAGTGTCCATTGACAGCAGATGAATGAAGAAAGAAAGCATTATTCTGATTTTCCTGCAGTGACGACATATTCTTACAAGTTAATTTATATAAATATGTTATAGTTTTTGTTAATGTGCTTATTACTGAATATATTAGGATGTATAAGTATTCAAGACACAGATGTGAATTAGCTGTATTTACCATATTTTGTATAACACATGCTAATATTACTTATGCATTGAGACCACCACACTAATGCTATTTTTATTTTATTTTATTCTTATATTGCAAACTTCTTAAGAGTCTTTTCTGCATCCTCTGCTCTTGCACAGTTACTGGCATACAGTTGTAATAAAATTTATGACTGACTTGAGTTTCAAGGAAGGAGTACATTTTGTATGTAGTTGTGTTTAATAATGTGGAGAGAATGATTTAAAACCTCAGTGGTGGAACACATATATATTTGTAACATAATGCTGGCATGTCTTTTTACATCACCAAAATAACAAACATTATTTCAGGGAGATTGAAATACTGCCCACAAATGAAATGTGAAATAATGCTCTAAACAGTAATTTCTTTTCCTTTCTGCCAATAGAGGGCAAAATTACCAAGTTGCTGGGTTGATGGTAGTGTTTATAGCCTCCTATCAACAAAATGTGAGGAACTCAGTGTTAAACTTGCAACAAACAAAAGCAACACAAGTTGAATCTATAAAACTTTAGTAGGAGGAACTCCTGGGTGGTTTCTCTGCCTGCAGTCTCGCCTCCTCCCAATTCCCCCATTACAGTGCCACTAGAATTTCCTTTTTAAAAGAGCAATGTGGCCCTGACTGGGTGGTTCAGTGGGTTGGAGCATCATCCTGTGCACCGGAAGGTTGTGGGTTCGCGGTCAGAGCACATACCTGGGGTGTGAGTTCGGTCCCCAGTCACGGTGGGTGCGGGAGGCAACCAATCCATGTTTTTCTCTCACATCGATGTTTCTCACTCTCTCCCTTCCTCTCTCTCTGAAATCAATAGAAACATGTCCTTGGGTAAGATTAAAAAATAATAATAAAAATCTGATATTTTCTTGACTTTTTTGAAGGTTTTAATTGAACCCTGCTGACTATAGAATAAAATGATACTTGAGTTTCTTCACATTATGACTTGAACTTTCATTTCTCACCATTTTCCACACCTTCAGAAACTATTCTTTAGCCACACAAAGCTATTCATGGCTCCCCAAACCTATCACACTCTTCTGGACTTTTATGTGTTGCTTCTGTTGATCTTCCGCCTGAAATTCCCTATACTTCCCCTCCACATTGAATGTCTACTTTTCCTTCAAGGCCTAGATCAAAAGCCACATTTCTGTGAAGACTTTCTTGGCTTTCCATTAAGACTTTCCTTTTCCTCCCTCAAATATCACATCATGCATTGCCCTGTTAGAGAACAACCAGTTTGTCTGTATTTCCTACCTGATCATAAGGTCCCTGAGGGTTCATGTGTCGAAAGGAAACATCTTATTTATCTTTGTAACTCCAATGCCTGGTGTGTAATAAATACTCAAAATGCGTATTCACTGAATGGACAAAAGAAAGTAACTAAACAGGAACTTCATATTGAACAAAACACCTTCAATAAAACTTTGGACTGACGTTTGCAGCCAAGGCATGTGGATAGTGCTTCTCACAAGTCCAGGAAACATCAGATATTACTAAGAGATTGTTTTTGAAATATACAGGAGTTTTTTTTAGTTGTCAAAATGGGGGTCCTTTAGTGCAAAAGTACAGGAATAGCATGTTATTCATAATTTGGAGAAACCCTGGTAGCACCAGGTCCCTTGATTTCTAGGCCAGGTGGAATTCCACTTTCCTGTTTCTCTGGAGACAGGGATGATACAATCTGTGTACTTGGCACACTCAGTAACCAATTCCAGTCTCATTTACACTTTTATGCTGAAATCAGCATTCAAGAGTGCAATGAGGGGAGAAGAAACATTCCTTTCATGATTCTACCTCTGACTTGAGCACCACAGTTTGTTTAAAAACACATGATATATATACCAGTAAGTAGACACAGATGATGTTTTGCAGAGGTGATCATTGCTATACCATCTGCCAGGGTCTGCAGTTGGTTAAAGAAAGAAAAAGAAATTAGTTTGGCAGGATTTGCTCTTCACAAAATCATGTTGATTTTTGCCAATTCCACGTAATTTGATAGGCCCCTGCAAAATGAGTGAGAGAAAAGTGCTTTCACATTGAGCTACAGGAAAAATATGGCCATTGTTCTTATGACCCTTGTTCAAAAAAATTCAAGTATGAGTTAGATAGGGCCATAGTAAATAAAAGAAAATAAAAGAGACAGAGACAGCTGCGTAACTAATTCAGAATTACCAAAACTTGAAAATTGTAGCTGCAGTATAGTTGATGTACTATTACCATGTCTTAAACCAAAAAGAGGGGAGATGAGATCTAAAGCCTTCTGGGATAATAATATACCCACTCCAGGACTTGAAAACCTGTCTTTTTAGACTTATGTGAGTAAATTCCGCAGAGGGTGTGTATGAGTTTGTGAAAGTTCACATTTATGCATAAAGATTTCTTCTTATTTTAGAGTCAAAGTCTTCACATGATTAGTGTATTGTGAAATATGGGCAATCTCGTTGGTATGACCTACTACCAGTATTTCAGTCAGTACCATGGCTGTCTACTATGTTGATTTCACAGTGATTTTGGAAGAGATTATTAGAACTTTCTCAAATATAAGTAAAGGGCATAACTCCAATTTGTTATCAATTTTGCTTTTATTAAACAAAGTGATGACTGATTTCGAATGGGGAGACATTCCAAATAAATGTTACATGAATGGGTGTTCCAGTTTTTGCTATGAGTGGGGGACACAGATCAGAGAATCACAAGTGCCCCATAGTCATGTTAACTTACTTTTGTTATTTTTCAAAAATAATGTCTTTTAATAAGTTACATTTCCCACAACTTAAAAATCAAGTCCTTTAAATAAAGTTATAAAAATTATTATTTTCACAAATTTATTCATTCAACTAATATAGAGCAAATACTATTGACAAGACACTGTAAGGTGCTGATATTTTATATTTGTCAGTAAACAAAAAAAAAGATTTGGGCCCTGGCTGGGTGGCTCAGTTGGTTGGAGTGTCGTCCCCTGCATCAAAAGGTTTGGGGTTTAGTTCCAGTCAGGGCACATACGTAGGTTTCAGGTTGGATCCCCAGTCCAGGAGTGTGTGGGACGCAACAAAGTGATGTTTCTCTCTCACATGGATGTTTGTCTCTCTCTTTTCCTCTCTCTCTAAAATCAATAAAAACATGTCCTTGGGTGAGGATTAAAAAAATATATATCTGATTTATACCTTCATTAACAGATCACATATGTCAAACGAAATGCCACGATTTTATGGCACTTTATTGTCAACATATGTCAGTTTCCTCTGTCTCATCATGGCATTTTGAAAAGAATTTCCATCTTGTATGACTGTCAGAGAGTCCACAGAAGTGATTCTAGGGGTTACCCACAGTTTTCACATGCAGCCCTGTGCTTTTTCTTTGGGGGCTCTGAGTTCTGACCTCTCTGCCTTTCTCTGTGCCGGGGCTGGCCCCCGCGGACTGCATCATTTGTGTTGGTGTTCTCTTGCTTTCTGCAGCTCATGGGAGGAGCGGGGGGGCACTGGCCAGCAGCATAAGTGAGAAGGGCAGAGGGATTGGCACATTCCTCTCCAGGTTCTTCTTCTGCATCACGGTGACGGCAGTGGCCCCATTCTCTACGGACACAGCTCCTACTCAGTGGCTCCTCTTCTGAGACTAGGAGCGTTCAGGGTTCTCGGAATACAGTTTCCTCCTTTTGTCTCTTCCACCCCGACTAAGGGTGAAAACAGTCCCTACTTTTACTCCTCTCTGGGTGTTAGACCACCCTGTGTGGGTTCACCTAACTCCTCATACCTCTTGGAGGCATCCCTTCGTTAAACGCTCTTGTTAGACACTCCAAAGTTGCCCCCTGTTTCTTGCAGAAGCACAAGAGAATTCCCCACAAAATGGCTTTTTACCCAGGGGAAAGGTTTTCAATGGTAACATGAGAAACTGAAAACAATTTTAACTATCCCTTGTACACTAGAATAACAGAATCAATTCCCAAACTGCTTGTGGACCAACTCTTCTGCATATTGTATACTTATGCAATGTAGATGGATGGTTACTTTAATTGTTTATGAAGTTAACTGACTGGAAAAAACTTCAGCCCTGTTCTGTTTTGCTGCATCCAGTGTAAATATACTGAATACTAGCTTAGAGGTCAATGAACACTGGCCCACCGTCTCTTTTTGCAAATAAAGGTTTACTACAACACAGCAATGCCTCTTTCTTTGTGTAGAGTCAGTGGGTGCTTTAGGCTACTGTGGCAGTCGCAACAAGACCTTATGGCACACAAAGCCTAGAATATTTACTATCTGGCCTTTTACAGAAGTTTGCTCACCTCTGAACACATTGATCGAATGATATATTTGCCATTTTATTTCTTTTGGTTTCATTTAGATACAATCTTCTATGTGTCTTATATGCTCAATATGCTCTATCACACATATGGTAGCTCAATAAATATTGATTAATGAAGAAAGTGAGAATGCACTGACAAATATGGAACTCATAACTGCAGTTTTACTTAAAATCCAGAAACTATACCTTTATTTTTTTGCAAGGTTTATTAGTAAAATTTTAGATATGGTTATGGAAATTTGGAGTGTGATGTTTTAAAAATTGGTAATATGGTAGTTCTACTCACTTAATATATGATGAATGTTGTTATTAAAAATGCCTGTGAAGTCCATTCATTGATTAATTTAAACTGAGTGGCATGTCCAAATTTTAATCATTGTTGTATTTTCTAATGTGTTATGACAGTGGTACAGTTTTTAAAAATAATATAAAATAAATGCAGCAATATATTAACCTCTTGATATTCTGTTCTTATGTATTGTTGATTTATCCAGATATGACATGACACATATTATTTTTATAATGAGAACATAAAATAATTTTAAAAATATGAAATGTGTTCAGTTTCACATAACTGAATATTTTATGCTGCTGTTTTAGTTTAAGAAACCAAAGACTGGTCTTTAGGTTAAAGATTCATAGAATAAAATTGAGGCTGAGAAGCTTCTCAAGCTAATATGTTAAGAAAAGATTCAACTGTCACATGCTGATTGAAAATTAGGAAATAAAAACATTCACGCTTAAATTTTTTAAAGTGTCATGAAAATTTTAATTTTCAACAGCAGAACACCAAATACTTAGTCTTATATCAGAATACGCATTTTTAAATATATCTCCCTACTGCTATTCAGCAGAAGACGTAAAATGTCTTCATATTTCCCCATTTGTAATGTTTATTATCATTTGTAATTTGTATTTTTTGATATGGAAACAGATCTACATTTTTTCTTTGATTAGAAATATTTCATTGTTCTAGCCCACATTTATTTTCAGTAGCCTAAAAGTATAAGTGGTGCTTTCCGTGGAAAACTATTTGCTGATTTACCTTAAAGGGAAAGCTGTGTGGCAAATTCAAATGATGCCCTAAACATGGTATCATTATACCCAAGAACAGCCAGCTTGTGTTTCTTCTATTAGAAGATTTTAAGTTTGTGTATCATAGTATATCATATATCAATTATATTTCTGTGGTCTTCACTGTGAGAATAGTGCCTGCCATATGAAATTTTTGTCTACTTTATCAGAGATCCATCATTTGTCCTCACTTAGGTGAGGTTCTGTTTTAACTAGGTATTGCTAATACCTGTCTCCAGGATGGAAACAGTGGAGTCTGGGAATAGGCTGACAGTCAGAATGGGAGAGTGATTTTTTTCACCATTTAAAATTCCATTTCATAATATTTGCCCTTTTCTATACATGTTGTTATTTTCTCCTCCAACCACCAGGTTTCCATTTGCTTAGTATCTTCCTATCAGCAGCATTGTAAATAGGAACGAGTCACCACCTATTGCACAGATTTGAGTTGAAGGAGGAACCTTGCAAACCCAAGGAACTGATCACATGATAGGACAGTCATGTCTTGGAAATACCCGGTAAATAACCATTAATTTATAAGAGTATTTCATTTCATACCACAGCAAACTAGTTAAAGAAACAGAGTAGCACCACCTCACTTAAAGAAAACCAAGAAACTGACAGTAAGCAAAACCATTACACCAAAAGACACTTTTAGGCCTATTGCCAATTCATGGACTTTATTCATAGAAGAGCCATCAGGTCCTCACTCAAAAATTATTAATTCCTTCAGACTGTTTTAACAATCTGTGAATTCCCTGCATACAGTAAATTAGAAGCAGCAAATTAGAATGGGGACTATCGATACAGATATTGTCAGCGGCAAAAACCAAGAACCAAGAGAGAAAATAGAAAAATTACTCAAAGTAAAGTAAAAATTCAAAGCATAGTTGTGTGGGACCTGTGAGTGTAGGTCAAATACCTTGCACTTTACAAGTCCACTGTCCAAGCAAATGTCCAGTAGGGAATGACATTAGTAGTATGCCCATCTTACAGCTGAAGCTCAAAGAAGTTAAGCAACACACCTAATCTCTCTGTGTCTCAGTGTATTATATTTCCTCTTAAAATTATGTTGGATAATGAAAACATATGCGTTCTATGTTTTAGGTGAGTTAAAAACCTTACTCATTAGATCAAGAGGATTTAGAGACCCCTTTGAAAAATCCATGAGAGATTGAATTTTTTATTTTTATTTTTAAAATATATCTTTATTGATTTCATAGAGAGGAGGGAGAGAGAGAAAGAGAGAAAGAATCAATGATGAGAGAGTCATCACTGATCAGCTGCCTCCTGCACACCCCTGACTGGGGATCGAGCCGGCATCCCGGACATGTGCCCTCACTGGGAATGGAACCATGAAGAGACTGAATTTTTTAAATGGATTTTAGAGAGAGAGAGGAAGGGAGGGACAGAGAGAGAGAGATTTGTTGTTCAACTTATTTATGTATTCATTGGTTTATCCTCGTATGTGTCCTGAGTGGGCATCGAACGCACAACCTTGGTGTATCGGGTCAACACTCTAACCAACTGAGCTACCCAGCCAGGGCCTGAGATTGGATTTTTCGATAGCATTAAAAATATATATATTTATGAGGCAATGGTGCCAATTTTTAAAAGTTTTTTGAGATATGATTGACAGTTCAGCCGTTTAAGGTGTCCAATTCAATGATTTTTTTAGTATGTTCATAGAATTATGCATTTATCACCACAGTCAATTTTAGAACATTTCCATTTTCTCAAAAAGAAACCCCACACTCTAAGCCATGAACCCCCAATATCCTCCCAAACTTCCCAGGCCTAGGCAATCACTAATCTACTTTCTGTCTTTATAGATTTGTCTCTTCTGGACATTCCATATAAATGGAATCATGTAATATATGGTTCTTTGTGACTGGCTTCTTTAACTTAGCATAATGTTTTCAAGGTTCATTCATGGTATAGCATGTATTAGTACTTCATTCTTTTTTATTGCCAAATAATATCCCATTGTATGGCCATACCACATTTTATTTATTAATTTATCAGTCGGGCATTTGGGTTGTTTCAGTTTTTTTGGGTATCATAAAGAATGGCACCATTCTGCAGCTGTATTTGTTGCTTTTAGTATACTAGCTTATGGATGTGATTAGCTTTGCAAATATTTATCACCAAGGAGACTGGTTCCGGCTAAGTGTATCACTTTCCATTGTGTAGATCAAGACGGAGGTACACATGCATGCCTTTGGTACACGGGCAGTGTTATGTATGCGTAACCTGCAGGGGAGCTTCAATTATAATGCATGGAGGGAGGGGGTGTAGTCTTTCTCTTGTGACCCCTAAAGGCCATCATGGTCCATTCCTACCATTTACCTTCTGATTAGAAAAGAACACAGCAAATAACTTAGCCCCGAACCAGATGGGTATGATTTTTCCAAAGTCCTTTCCTGCCGGATTTAACATTCTAAGAAATTATGAATTCGAGACAAATAAATGACTACAAAGTACAAAACAAAACTACCTTGAAGAAACGCTGAGAAATCTCTTCCTAAGTGAAAGGAGGATTGGAACAAACGTTTGAATTTAATCTTACAGGATGTTGCAATTCAAAGACCATTAAATCGTGTAAATGTACAATCCCTCTCTTGCCAGACAGAGAAGTTTCCTGATTGTACTCTTGAGGTATTATAAAGCATTTCTAAGGCTGCTGTTAAACTAGAGAATTGTGAATTGGTAGGTTTTCAAATAAGTTACTCCAGACCTCAGTCTGGTCTAAAGCTTCCTGTTTTTACAATTAACTCCTCATGTTTCTTTGTTGAGTGTGTGTGTGTGTGTGTGTGTGTGTAAAACCTAAAGATAGACCAGGAAGCATGTGGGGCCATCTGGCTTTAGAGGGGAATCCAGATTTCTGCGAGGGCTAGCTACTAAGTGTAAACTGGATAAACAATGCTATTGTTAATGTACAAGTCCTGAGCTAACCCTTCAGTCATTTCTGTCCAAAGTGCCCCTAACTTCTTGTACTTTGGTATTAATACTTCATGGATTTTTCGTGTATGAATGAAGCAGTACAAGCATGAACACTTCCATGTTGTTTAGTCAAGCTTTTCCTGAGGGATTACAAAGAAAAGTGAACATGTCAGGCACTGGGCTGCTCCTGAAAGCAATGCTTCCTTCTTGGTGCCTGCTCTCTCTCTGTCTGCATTTCCAAGAATTGTGATTAAGAGAGAGTCATCAAGTGGACAAGGGAAAGGTTACTGGCAACCAGAAGGACCCAAGGCTTGTGTACTGGCCAGGGCAATGTGAGTTTCTACTCTGTACAACAGTTAGCAAAGTGTGCCAAGAATGCATCCTAAAATTAAGATGATTTTGGAAGGGCATTTCTCTGCTCTCCAAAGCAAGAGCCTTTCTCCCATAACTGAAGTAAAGTAGGAGAGGTTACATTTCAAGTTTTTGCCCTAAAGGTTCTTCATTTGGGAAGAATAAAGATAAAAACAACATCAATAACATTTATAGAGCACTTACTACACATTGCCATTTAATTTCACCCAATTATTATCCTTGCTTTATGTATGAAGAAAGTGAACCACAGACAAGTTCAGTAAGTTGCCTAGGCTCACACAGCTGGTAAGTATCAGAGCCTGGATTTGAATTAGGCAGAAGACTCTGGAGCTCAGGCTCTCAACGACCTAATTAAGAAATGGTCCTGTTTCTTAATCCAGTGTGGTGACAAAACCATTTTTGCTACTAATTTAAAATACCATATAAGTAATCAAAGTAGATGTTTGTGTAAATGTAAACAGCACACACTGCAAAACTATACTATATTTATTCTATCTCTCAAAACAAAATTGTTTTACATGCCCATTTTGTTCCAGGGGGAAAAAAATCTTTATTTTCCTTTGAAGAGTAACGTGTGATTTTGCTGGAGAACTGCTGAAATTACTTTGATGGTTCCAGTCGTGCATAGCATAGAGATTTATGACAAATATGTAATCTATTTATCTGTCACCCGACTTGGATGACTTCCAAATGTTTCTTCTTAGCAGCTCTAGATTTTGTTTGGATTTTTTAAAATGGCTCAATAGTCGAAGAGCGTCTGAATCTCGTTTGCTCCAGTCGGGGAATACTAACATGTTGAAAGACAGCTTTGGTTATTTAAAATCCTACTACATTCACTTGCAACTTTGAAGATAATTCATGCTTGAGTGGGCTGGATTTTTAAAAGGGGGGGGGGAAGAGAAAAAAAACAAGTTCGCGGCTCAAATGCCTGCTTTGCTGTTTGCTGCAGCTTTTCCCATTCCGTTTCGCAGGCAAAAGCACGCTCCGCGGCTCAAATCAAACTGCCCGAAAAGGCGGTCTGCATCCCTCATGGTTAAAAGAGAAGAAATTCGTTCCCTTCCAGTCACACATCAAAGAGGGCACTCGGGGAGGAAATAAACCGTAATTAGGCTCGAGCGAGCAGACGGCCCCGTCCCCGCCCCCGCCGCTGGCGAGCGTCCTGGGCGCGAGCGAGGCGCCGGCCGCCGCAGCAGCTGCCGCAGGAGCGCGCCCGCGCCCGGGATCTGGGCGGCGGCGGGCCGGGCCGGCCGGGCGCGCGCACGCGCTCGGGAGCGCGCTCATGCAGCGGTTTTCTTCTCCCACAATCCAGAGGCTGCGGCGCAGGAGGGGCGGGGAGTCGGCGGAAGGATCTGGGCGCGGAGGACGCAGCGCGCTCCTTTTGACCGCGGGCTCGCGGCGTCGGCCGGGCGGCGCGGAGCGGGGTGTGATGCGGCACTGCGGTTGCGGAGCCGTTACTCCTGCGCCTCCGGAGAGGGCAGGAGACTAGGCTGGAGCGCGGCGGGGGTTTTGTGCCGGGGCTTCCCGGGGGCGCACTGAGGGGGCCCGCGGGGCTGAGAAAACTGGGGGGTTAGGGACACACATTGAAGCCCCCAGCCCCTGGGAGGGGAAGGGGGCTGGAGGCGAGGCGTGAGGCGGCTTTGGGATGGTGTCCGCTCGCGGGGAAGGGGCGAGCCCTGCCCGTCGTCGGTGAGGGGCTGCGGGCGGCGGAGGCTCCGCGCTTCGAAGCGGCTCGGCGCGGGCTGGCGGGTGGCAGGCGTTGGGCGCACGCGGAGGTCGCGCCGGCGGCCGCCCGAACCCCGCAGCGCGGTCTCTAACGTGGTGTTTCGTGCGGCCCACGTTGTGACGGGTTCACTGGGGGCAGCTTCGCGGGTCCGGTTCCTCCGGGAGCTGGGCCACCTTGACGGGCTTTTTGTCTGGCTGCTCCAGCCCCCTTTCCCTTCCTCCTCCTCCAGATGCCTTTTTTCTGCCCCTCCTCGCCCGGTACAGACATTTGCAGCGCAGGCTGCGGCTCGTGGCTGCTGTCGAAGCCACTTCTCGGGATTTCGGCTCGTTTGCCTCTGGGGTGTTTTTTGAGGAGGGAGAGTTTTTCTCTCCCGTCCACGATGGGATTTTCTTCCCGTGCCCGCGTAGACTTTCATTGATTTCTACTTCAGCGTTGAGAGACCAATTCCCTAGGCGTATTTTTGTGGTAGTTCCTTTTTTTCAAAGACATTAGCTGTAAAATGGAGAACGAAATTTTTACTCCCCTTCTGGAGCAGTTCATGACCAGCCCTTTGGTCACTTGGGTAAGTGGGGGTTATTTATTGTATATGTTGCTGCATTATTTGTGGCTGCAGAGATGGAGGTGGGCGTTCGTGTCGTGATGATCGTTCTGTTGTAGGTTAAAACGTTTGGACCTCTGGCTGCAGGAAATGGGACCAGCCTGGATGAATATGTGGCTTTGGTGGATGGGGTATTCTTGAACCAGGTCATGCTCCAAATGTAAGTGTTCTTTTTTGCTTTTCTAGGTAACTTGTTTTCTTTGAAAAATTGCATGTTGTGAACTTTAGGGATTTTATGTCTTAAGCTCCTAATTTGGTTCTTTGGGCAGAAAAATTCAGGTGGTTTAACAATTGGACCTTGAAAGGAGTGATAATCTTAAACACGCCCAGCCTATTTATCACAACCCAGTGATGAAAATGATGAAACTTTAATTTTTCATTCCGTAGACCGTGTATTGTCACTTAATTGTCTTCAGTGCTGAAATTCAAACCACATTGTGTCCCTCTGATAATTTGGTAAGATGAGAGAGAAAGAATAAGAATAGTTTCCTATGGGGGTGGGGGAAGGCTTTACTGTGAAGTTATGTGCATTTGATGCTGAAATGTTCCTTATTAACCTTTGTGTTTAAAAATAAATGACTCAGAATTTGAAACAAATTCAGATTTCAGAAGAGAGCATTTCAAACAATAGTTCTGATTCGGTGAGGAACTGTTGCTGTAGCAAGTAATTTAAATGCTACTAAATATGAGTAGGTGATTTATTGTGTGAATTATTAGATTAATATTGGGGGGATCATTTTAAGGTATTAGAGCTAGTTTTTAAATGCAGGTAACTGGAATCTTGAGGACAACTAGGTAATGATGTAGGCAAATCTTTGTCTTTCATGTTTATGATGATTGGGTTTGTATTAAATAGGAAAGTTTTTGAGATGGGAATTGAATATTAAAATGATATTGGTAGCTGGATCAGTGAAATAAAAACTTCTTTTTTATCATTTTAGTATACATGTATTCAGTGTACATCAGTGTAGGTTATGAAACTGAATTTTACAGTTGTACTCAAAATAATGTATATTTAGTCTTCTCTTGAATAGAATCTGATTACAAGAGTAGTTTGGAACTTTTAATTTCAAAACATTCTTATCTTTTATATATGTAGGGATTTCATGTATTATTAATGTTACTAGAGGATAAGTCTATGGTTAATAGACTAATAACCTAACATAAAGTATCAATTCTGTATTTTATTGAAAATTATTTTTTTTAAGATTTTTCTATTTAAAGGAGGGTAGAAGTCAAATCCATAAATAATTTTTCCAGTAGTAACTTCTCAGCCTGTGTGCTCAAAGAGTTTGTGTGCTGTTTTTAATGTATGTGTTGATTGTATAGGGAAGTATCATACTCGTATATGTTTTCCAAAAGTGTTTTATTTGTATAGTCACCCAAAGAAATATGTATACTAAGTGTGTGTGTGTGTGTGTGTGTGTGTGTATATGTGTATATACACATTTATTTATTTTTTTTAAGAAAGGTAAAAAGAATGTAGACATTACTTATTTCCAGGTATAGTGGATATATTTTTGGCAGCTCTCCCATGGAACTATTTTTTATCTTTGAAATATCCCACTTTTTTCTAAGCAAAATGGTAGACTAATTAAATTGACTTCTATTTTAGGGAACACACATGACAGGAAGGGTAGCCATTATGGTAGAAACTTAGAACTTGTTCTCCTGTCTCTTTTTTGCTTGCTTTTATACAGAAAAATTTGAATTTGTATGCTGACCTCTAAAAAATAGGTGTGTTTACAAAAATAGGAAAATACTTTACTTTAGTTTTCCACTTTAATAGTTTTTATTTGAATGATTCTTTTTCCAAAAAAATATTTAGCGTGTTGGTTTTTTTTGAGTCCTAAATAGTTAGCCGAGATGCTAAAAACACTGTAGCTTCTTTCCACTTTGAGTACAGTTAAAAATACATATGTATATTTTAAAGTAATGGTGTTCCAAAATAGTGGTTGCCAGGTTGTTTTTTAGGGAGGACCTCAAATCTGCTTCTGTTTTCAGTTCCACCTCTCAGTTTCTTTAAAAGTTTTTTCAGTGTCCTAATTCTGTTCTGAATGACCTATATTAATTAAAGGAAAAGAAAATTAAGAAAAAAAAGAAGTATGCTTTAGCTTTTTAAAAACAATTTGCTAGAATAAGATCAACACAGATTCATTACCCAATAGGGTAACAAAATATACATTGTTTTAAAAGCTATATTTTGCTAATTTTGAAATCATTACGATTTCTGTTAAGCACTTAAATTATTGTTTGGTTTAATGTATTGTATTAAATGGTCAGTTGAAATTGTACTCAGTAAGTTAACCTAAAAGTTAGCCTTAGTCTAAGTAATTTCTAGATTACATTTAGTTAATAAAATTTCCAAGAATCCTTTGTAAAGGAAACTTTATTTTTCTTTATGTTTCTTGTGCTTGGAGGTCATTGAGCTTCTTGGATCTGTGTGGGTTGGTAGTTTTTATCAAATTTGAAAAAAATTTGGCCATTATTTATACAGATACACGATTTATTTTTTGCCCCCCTTTTCCCCTTTTGGAAATCCAGTTACATGTGTATCAAGCTGCTTGATGTTCACTGATGTTCTGTTCAAGTTTTTTCCAGTCTTCTCTGTTTCATTTGGATAATCTTGCTATGTCTCCAAGTTCATTACTCTATTTTTCTGTGATGTGTAACCTGCCTTTAATCTCATCCAGCATATTTTTAATTTCAGACAGGTTTTATCTCCAAAAATGCAGTATTTTTTCATATCTTCCACGCATGTAGCCTTCATGCACTTTCTCTAGCTTCTTGAATATATAGAATTCAGTTATAACTGGCTGAATGTGCAGGTTTACAATTTATTGTGAGTCATTTCTGGGTTGGTTTTGATTGACATTTCTTCTCGTTATAGATTGTGTTTTCTTGCTTTTGCATGCCTGGCAGTTTTGGATTGGATGCCAGGCATTTGGAATTTTACCTTGTAGGGTGCTGGATATTTTTGTATTCCATTAAATACTCTTGAGCTTTGTTCTGGGATGCAGTTAACTTGGAAACAGTTTGATCTTTTCAGATCTTGCTTTTAAGTTGTGTTTAAGTAGTACCACTGTTGCACTATTGAGGCAAAACCCTTAGTACTCTAGCTGGTGGGAACAAGAACTGTTCCTGGACTTGTGAGCTCTAGGCGGGGTTTCCTCTAATCCTTTTTGTTGGTTCTTTCACTGTCCTTGGGTAATTTACTCACATAAGTACTGGTAAGTACTCTGCTGAAGGCTCGGGATCCCTCCACAGATCTCTGGATCTATCTGTGCAGCTCTTTCCTGTTAACTACTATGCCTGGTGAGACTAAATTATGTCTCCTTAACTCAGGGAGACCACTGTGCTCAGCCTGGGCTCCTGGTCCCTGTTCCATGGCTAGAAATTCTTTCAAGGCAGGCAGTAAAGTAAGCTGGGGCGATTTTAAGTCTCATCTTGTGTGTTTCCCATCTGTCGGAAATCTACTGTTCTTTATTGCCTGATGTTCATTGTCTTGAAACAAACAAAAAAAAGCTTTCTGTGTTTTGTCTTTTTCTTTTTTCCCCAGTTGTTTTAGGCAGGAGGTAAATTTGGTTCCAGTTACTCCATGTGGGCCAGACGTGGAAATCTGTTGATACACTTATAATTACATCTTTGTCCTGCCACTTTTGTATTTCTGCTTTCAGATGCGACATAGAATTTTGTTAGAAGCCTTATGGTAGAATTTTATTTTCATCTACAGTGTTAATTAAGAGTGAGAATATTGGTCAATTTAGTGACTAGATTTGCCATTTTGGACCTAGAATCTGAAAGTAAAGAATTGATTTCTTCATGCCAGTTTACTGACTCTGTCTTATAATTTTGGGGTCTGTTCACTGACTTGGGATTCCCTGTATTCAGAGATGAATCCTGGATTTCATGAGCAGCTCCTTGAATCAAAGAATCTCTGTAAGAGCTTGTGACATGGTGTCAGTCCTCTTTAACTAATGGGAAGAGGAAGCTATTTAGAGATCTGGAATGATGGGCCAGCTCTTCTGCATGCTGCAGGGCATTTTCCTACTTAAACTGAATGAAATAATTTTCCCTCAGTGTTATATACATAGGGCTCAGTGACAGTGAAGTAGAAATAATCATTTTTCTGTTTGAGATGTCACTCAGTCCTGTAACCAATTCTGAATATTATTTGCTCTGAATTTTTAAGGAATTTGTGACAATAGTTAATTTCATAATCTTAAAGTTTACAAAGTATGCTATTCATATTACCTAAGCAGTTGAAAATATGGCTATATTAGTGTTCTAAGTACTGAGAAAATTGTTAATAGTATCAAAACAATATTTGGAATTACTCTTTGATTCAATCCCATTAGATAGCTATAGAGCTGTACACTTGAAATAGTAAATGTGTTATACTTGTTACGACTTTCCTTCTTTTAGAATCTTGAATTTGAAGGGATTTTAAAAGTCATCTACTGTGAAAACCATTTTTTAAATTGATTTTGGAGAGAGGGGAAGGGAGAGAGAAAGAGAAAGAAACATTGATGTGAGAGAGAAACATGGATGGGTTGCCTCCCTTACGCACCCTGACTGGGGATTGAACCCGAAACCTAGGGATGTGACCTGACTGGGAACCTAACCCTCAACTTTTCGGTGCATGGGATGGTGCTCCAACCAACTGAGTGACCCAGCCAGGGCAGTGAAAACCAGTTTTAATTAAATCCCTGACACATGGTCATCCAACTTCTGTTTCCTGAGAAGCAGTTTCATAAAGTGTAGCTAAAGTAACCATTTATCTAATAGAGGAAGTTGACTGAGAAATGTTCCTTAGTTCTGTTAATGCTTAAGGTTAAAAAGTAGATTTACTATCTTTATGACTATAATAACCCTAAAATGACTTATAAAATATATGTAGTAGGTTGTCTTACTAAGTATGGCATTGAGTCTGAACTTTTATATGGTCACTCTCAGGTTTTCTCATTGGACCTTACAGTTTTTGTTTGTTGCTTCTTTAAAAACACACTCATGATGTAGTCAGAGTTGCTATCTTATTACCAAGTTTTGTGATTTACCTCCCAAATATTTCTCAGATGTGTCCCTGACTCTTGGATTAATGTAGTAGCCCCTAACTGGTCTTACCTTTGGGCTCCCTTCAACTTGTCTTCTCATCTGTGATCATATGAAACTTTCTAAAACACTCGTCTTTAAAATGATTCAGTAGCTTCTGCCTTGAGAGTAAACACATTATTTAAGCATCCAGGCTCCTTTGAGATCTGGCTGATGCCTACTTCACTAATTTTATCTTTGCAGTGCATAGCCTAAGATTGAGCAAATTTATAGTTCCCAAAGGTAAGCTGTATTCTCATAGATGTCTCTGCCTTCCTATACATTCTTCCCTTCCTCAGAACACTTTCCCACCTCCTCACTATTGCTTTCATAACTGACTGCTGCTTACTTACCGTCACTGCTTCTCTGCCATCCCCTGGCTCATCCTAGGCTTAGTACTCCAACGTGTGCCTTTTCTTGGACCCTATGCATACTTCAGTAACAGCATTTATCTCAGTGTGTTCCCGTTCTTGGTGTGCAATTTCTGGAAGGCGGGGACTTACATCTCTTATCTGTCTATTCCTAGTGTAGTGCTTGACATACAGTAGGTTCTTGATAAACTTTTGTTGTACGAAAGAATAATAGAGAGGGTATGTGGTAAAGTACAATGAATTTGGACTTTGAGTCGGATAGACTTGAGTTCATTTCTCACTGTTACTTATTAGTGTGTGATCTTAGATAATTGTTATCTCCAAATCTCAGTTCCTGTATCTTTAAGATGGGGGATAATGTTTCCTTCCTAGAATAGACATAATCTGTACTAAGGGAGGGATAGTATCTATTTTCTGTTTTGTCGATCATGGTATCCCCCAGGCTGGTTGCAGTCATTAGTATTACCCTGTGCTATATCATATGTACTTATTTATATTTCCTCAAATAAGTCATAATCTTTCACAGTTTAGTTTTGTCTTATCTCCGTTGGTGTCCCCTCTATATAGCTGTATGATCTTTTAGCAAGTTACTTAAATACTGAGTTTTCTCCTTTATAAACAGGATAAAAAGAGAAAGGGTTATTATGAGAATTTAGTAAGGTAATTTGTGCACAGTGCTTGTCTTGTAACAAGTGTACAGTAAATGTTAGCTGTTGATATCTTTATTGTTTTATTTCTATTATTATAATCATTTTTCTCTAGACTGTCCTTCCCCCTCTCCCCTTTTTTTAAATCCTCACCCAAGGATATGTTTATTGATTTTAGAGAGAGAGGAAGGGAGAGAAAGAGAGAAACATCGATGAGAATATCAATCGGTTGCCTTCTGTATGCACCCTGATCAGGAATCAAACCCGAAACCTTTTGGTGTGTGGGATGACACTCTAACCAATTGAGCCACCCAGCCAGGACCCCCTACTTTTTTTGCCTAGTAAATTTCTACTCATTCTTTTTTTTTTTTAATGTCTGTGTGCATGCTCGTGTATATTGATTTCAGAGAGAGGAGGGGAGAGGGAGAAAGAAACATCAATGATGAGAGAGTCATTGGTTGGCTGCCTCCTGCACGCCCCCCCGCCCCCCACTGGGGATTGAGCCCACAACCCAGGCATGTACCCTGACAGGGAATCTAACCACGATCTCTAGGATCATAGGTCGATGCTCACCCGCTAAGCACACCCGGCCGGGCATTTCTACTCATTCATTAACACCCTATGAGGTCCCTTGGCAGAGTTAATTGCTCTCTCCTCTATGATCCCATATCTACCTTTACTAATTGTTAAAGTGATGTGACTACTAGACAGCTAGCATTGAGAGGCTAGAGATTTTGCGTTACCTATCACCAGCACCTAGCATAGAACCTGGCATGTATCACCACTACCTAGCATAGACTTGGTATGTCATATGTTTCCAGTGAATGTCAAAGGAATGGATAAAGACATTTGTAATGTTACTCATTTTCGAAAATTTGAGGACACTCTCTAGTATTGTAGGATTTAGTTTGTTTTACTTTATTTTATTTTTAATTTTTTTTTTAGTTTGTTTTACTTTTCAGTTTGCCTTCTATTTTCCTCCCCTCTGACCCCGTCCCCTTGCTTGTTTTAATTACCTTTATTGGATATTTTCTCTACCTTGGTTATGTCTTGCTTGAGGTGAGGTAAGGACAAGTCATAGAGCATGGTTTTGTCTGGTATTAGAATACCTAGTTCCTTCAGTTTGGTTTTCAATAACTTTCCTGATGAAGTCCAACATATTGAGATTTTTATCCACAGCTTTAGGTTAAGAGTCCTTAATTCTATTGAATTGATAGTATGGGGGTGAAAACATAAGTCTGTTGCTAATCATGGAAAATACCTAATCATGCATCTGCTTAGTTTGAGATTTCTTGAGTCCCTGGGACTGACTGGGTTCGGAACAAATACTGCCCTAGAATACTGATTAAAACAAATCTCTGTGACCCTATTGTAAGGATTAAGGACAAGGGGTGAAAGTTCCATCACAGATTAGTAATGCCTATTGGTGCTATAAACAATCTTTGTTTCAGTTACTGGCCATGTGGTTGACCATCCTATGAATGAAGGTTCTGTTACATTATGAAGGCACTGATTAGCATAATATTAAGTAGTCAGGTCTCCATACCAAGACAGGAATTGATTTGCCAAATACAGTGATTCTCAAAGTGAGATCAACAGTTTCCTGGGGATGGGCTTGTCTGTCAGGTCAAAATTACTTTCATAATAATATTAAGATGTCATTGGCCTTTTTAGCATCAATCAAGGAGTGGTACCAAATTATATGTGTAGTCATTGTATTCTTTTTAAAAAATATATTGTTATTGATTTCAGAGAGAGGAAGGGAGAGGGAGTATCATTGATTGGCTGCCCCCTGCATGCTCCTTGCTGGGGCTCAAGCCCACCACCCTGGCATATGACCTGACCAGGAATTGAACCATGATCTGGATCATAGGTCGATGCTCAATCACTGAGCCATGCCATCTGGGCGTCATTGTATTCTTCACACAATGTACTTGTAGTTAAAAAGAAATCCCGTTGCACTTAAAAATGTCCTTGATGAAGCAATAAAAATTATTTTATTGAGCCTTGATCATTGAGTACATATATTTAAAATTCTGTAGGACAAAATAAGAAGTATGCATTAAACGTTTCTGTTGCGTAATGAAATATTATGATTATCTCAAGGAAGAATACTCATGATTTTTTGTGTTGCAAGCTGAACAAATCTCTGTTTTGTGGAACATTGCTTTTACTTTAAAGAACTGAAAACTATAGTTATTCAGATTTTAGTATTGGGCAGACATTTTCTCAAAAATGAACAAAGTGAGCCCTGCTGGCGTGGCTCAGTCGGTTGGAGTGTCATTCTGTACACGGAAAGGTTTCGTGTTCAATTCCTGGTCAGGGCACGTACCTAGGTTGCGGGAGTTCGATCCTTGATCAGGGCAGGTGAGTATGGGAAAGCAGCCAGTCAATGTTTCTCTCTTTCATTGATGTTTCCTCTCTCTCCACTCCCCTCTCTTTAAAATCAATAAGTGTGTCCTCAGGTGAGGATTAAACAAAAATGAGCAAAGTGAGGCTATCACTTCAAGTAAAAGAACTGATAGTGTGTGCTATCAGTGATAAAATTTGGATTATAGAAAACATGAGCTTAGTAGCTCTCAATATTTGAAGACTTTTCTGATGAGATTAGAGGCGATATTAATCAAAGTGATTGTTTTTGGTATTGAATAATAAAATGTGCAAAATTTGAAAGATCTCTGTATAACTCAATGAACCAATATTTTCAAAATGACCAATGCATAATAAGAAATCACAGAGCCTGGCTTCATGGCTCAGCAGTTGAGCATAGACCTATGATCCAGGAGATGGTGATTCGATTCCTGGTCAGGGCACATGCCCAGGTTGTGGGCTCGATCCCCAGTAGGGGGCGTGCAGGAGGCAGCCAATCGATGACTCTCTTATCATTGATGTTTCTCTCTCTCCTCCCTCTCCCTGCCTTTCTCTGAAATCAATAAAAACATTTTTTTAAAAAAGAAATCATGGATATGTAAAAGATTTATTCAACATGCCAGATAGATCAATGGGAGAAAAGGTCATTGATATGATTTCAGATTCCACATTACAACCAACCTGTAAGAAGGTACCACGTTACTGAATTTTGGTAGCATCAAAGAAGAATATCAGTAATTATCTGAAAAGGCTATTAAAGTACTCTTCCTTTTTCTGATTGTAACTTTGTACGTTTTCTTTATGTACTTTGAGCAAAATAGCGTATCACTGCATGTTGAGTGCAGAAGCACATTTAAGAATACAGATGTCTTCTATTAAACCAAACATTAAAGAGATTTACTCAGTTGTAAAAGAATGTCACTTCCTGTTAAAATTATTTGTTTTTGGAAAAGATGGTTATCATAAAAATGCTCTTTATGTTAACATACAATGAGTTTGTTATTTTTAGATGGATGAATACATTATTTTTCAATTCTTAATTTTGATTTTTAATATAGTAAATATATAGAAATGTAACTCACATAAACAAAAGATCTTTGGAGTCCTCAGTAAATTTCAAGAGTGAAAAGATATCCTCAGACTGAAAAGTTGGGAAACTGCTAGTCTGATATTTTAAGGGTTCATGTTGGCTTCTTCTAAAATGTAAAGGGAAGATCTTCAGTCATTTTATCCAATTCAGATAAAATCAAGGTTAAGTGTATGTATAGTATTGGATTTTTATTCTTTTTGTGTCCATTTGCAACTTTTATATCAAAACATTAGTTCTAATTGTTAGCGAATATCATGCCATACTGCTAGCTCAGTCTTGCGCTAAGAAGATGGAGATATTTTTTCAGCCCTTGAAAAGGTAACTTAATGTATCTTAAATTATGAGAAAGTACATGAGGGGGACTGTGTCAGTAGCTTCTATGTGGTAATTACATGTCACATACGTCTGCAAGTGACTTCAGTCATTGTAAAAATTGAATTAGTTAATATATGTGAAAATATTCTGTAGGTATATAAAATATTAATATTGGGTTTTATTGTTGGCCATTATGCATAGTGATGCAGTTTGTGAAAAATGCGAGAAATTAAGGCCAGCCAGCGTGGCTCAGCAGTTGAACATCGACCTGTATGATCCCAGGAGATCCTGGTTGGATTGATTCCCTGTCAGGGCACATGCCTGAATTTTGGGCTTTATCCCCAACAGGGGGTGTGCAGGAGGCAGTCAGTCAATGACACTATCATCATTGATGTTTCTCTCTCTCTTCCTCTCCCTTCCTCTCTCTGAAATCAATACAAAAATAAAATAAAAAGGGAGAAATTAAGGTAAAGGGATACTTTAAAAAACCCCCAAAAACCCAACTCCTTTCCCTGACTATTCTCAGTGCTAAGATAGATACCTTACTACTTAGATAACCGTAAATGGTCATGATATTTACCCAATTAATTATTTTTCATAAAGCAGTCATTCTGGTATATGCACATTTGAAGTTAGATATGCAAATAACTTAGTTATTTTAAATGTTTCATAGTGACTTGCAAATGTTATTATGTGCTGCCATATAACATCTCAAAAAAACCCAAAAACTATACAGCTAGTATTAAATTAGAGTGGTGTGATAAAAAACATGAGCACATGTAGTTGTTAAGCACCAACACTAAGCAGATGGTCCAAGAGGATACGTAACAGGTTTACAGTCTGGTTAGAAGACCATAAAGCCATTAAAACTATCAGGTTTCTGTTTCTCATATATATTAGTCAATGAATAAGTAAAGACATAATCTTTGGTTCTACAGGGCCAAATCTTAGAGTGTTAGAGTTGTAGAATTGCTAGCTTTTCCTTCATCTACTACCCTAATTTAAAAAAACACTATATATGGTGGTAGATAATACCATTGTCTGTTTATTGAAATTAATGCATCTTGTCATAAGTAGGTCATTTATAAATGTGAAATTGCTTGAGGCTCTCTCTTGCTGCCTTGTTGCATTTAACTTCTGCCTGGACAGATTTGAGCTGTTTGCCTCTAAAGCATTTTTCAGTTTTTATCTTACAAAAAGACGTGGTTGATTTGAGATTATGTTGGTTTGGAAAGAGCTATGTGTAATTAAAAAGGTACTTGCTCATATATCACATATGTATCATTCAGCTGCTCATCTTTTATTTTAGAGAAAGGTCTTTCCAAAAATAAATTATTCTTTTTTAAGGTATGTTTTCAAAGGGAATAATCAAAACTTTATCAATTATGACTCTATTCTCAGTTACTCTTGTTTAGCATTTTAAGTATTAAACATAAAGGAAAGACAGAATATTTAGAATACTTAATAGACTACAATTTCTTTTTAGAGACTTTTGGAGTTATACTGTACTACATACTGTTTGTTTCAAGTTACTGTATGTACTGTGACTTTTTATTGTATAAAAAAATAAACCTTAAATTACACAAAGGAATGTAGTGCTTTCTGTCTTTACTTTGGATAGAAGAAATTTTTTATATTGTTTTATTTTCTTATGTTTATGTGTAGTCTCAGTCACATGACTGAATCTCTAGCATTGAATCCTACATATATAGCTTCATTAAATGTGCTTCAGCCAAGTAACAGATTACTTATTTTTTCCCTTGAAGTAAATAAAGTGACCAGGCTTAATAAAACAGAAATTTTTTGTGGGTGTTTTTTCCCACTTTCAAAAAAATGTTTTAGCCATGGTCAGGTTGGTTAGAACATTGTCCTGATATGCCAACGTTGTGAGTTTGATTTCCGGTCAGGGCACATACAAGAATCAGCCAGTGAATGCATAAATAAGTGGAATGACAAATCGATGTTTCTTTATCCTTCTCTCTCTCCCTCCCTCTCTCCCTCCCTCTCTCTCTTCCTTTCTTTCTCTAAAATCAATCAATAAATAAAATGTTCTACATGGTTAAAAGGATTATTTAATACCAAAAGTTTCATAGTGAAGAACAGCAATCCTACTCCTCCTTTTTAAAGCAGTTTCTTTTAGCCCCATTTAGCCCCATATACTATGGTGATTAATATGCCTACCCTAGTATTTCTTGATTTCTCCCTTTCAGACACTATTTATTGACTTCCTGATAATGGTAGATGAGATTTTAGCTTTTTTAATGCATCAGCTCTACTTGTTCATGCCTTGTTTTTCTAATGTATTATAAGTTCAGTTAAATCAGTAATCAGTATTTACATTAGTGTAATGTAAATTATACAGTATTATACAGGGTGGGGCAAAAGTAGGTTTATAGTTTATATGAAAAATAATACAATAATTAATAAATAATAATACAAGAATAAACTCAGTTTTGTGTACTCACAACTGTAAAGTTACTTTTGCCCCACCCTGTATAATATTTCCTTCAGAGCCAGGTAGTGTATTATTATTACATTTTTCTTTTTTAAAAAACACTATTTTTCCTGAAGTTATTAATTTTCTTGATTTGTATAATTTTCAGTTAACCTTTTCTTAAATATTCAACTAATTTTCATAGGAGTGGAGTTAGGACTTTTCAGGCAGTTTCACCTGAGGTTAGTTTCTCGCATATAAAGAAGATCACATTCTTGGGGTGAAAGGGCTTGTTTTCCATGATCCTAACATATGTCAGTTTGACCCTAACTCATATTAGGCATGCATCAAATGGGAAACCCAAGCCTTGTAATTGAAAGTTTATTGCTCTCTAGGTCCATGCCTAGAATGCTTAGCAGTTATGCTGGTATTCAAGTCCAGAAAGCTTATAGACAGACTGTGATGTGATATCCAGTAATTCTAAAGAATTAGGAACTTTCCAGTTCTGTTTGCGTACTTAAATAACTTGTAATTGGTACAGTGTAGATTAGAAACTGAAACTGAGGCTCTGTGTATCAGTCTGTTCTACCAAAGAACTCCACTATTCTATTGGATTTCCTTATGAGTCTACTAGATCATAGAAATCCCCTCAAATTCTATGTAGTTATAGCAAAGATTTGTAAACACAAAGCACAACAGTTTTATAAAAGAATTCAGAAAACTTTCATTCTCCTACCTATTGAGATCCTTGTTGAATGTGAGATTAATTTTAGGTGTTGAAGTACTTTTCCATAAATTTTTCAACATACTTTCTCTAGCTTATCTAAATTGTATTTTTCACTTTACTCCACATTCCTAAAATAATTTCCTCTGATATCCTTAGTATATAAAAACTAAAGTCTCCTCTTTTTAGATTCTGAATCGTCTTAATTTGTTACAAGCAATCTTTCTCAGAGGCTGAAAAATCTTAATATAAAACTTGGAAATAAAATCTTTTTATACAAAAAATTTTTTAAAAGATTTTGAGCAAACCAAAATTCTAAATTCTTAAAACTTGCTAATTCTTAAAAGAGCTTTAGGGAAAGGAGACTACAGGCTTTTGGGCAACTGAATAAATTTCATAATATATGAGGAATGTCGGACATAAAATTTAAAAAGAAACTTTAAAACTTAATTAAAAAAAAAAATCAACTTGCATAGCTGGCATGGCATAGTGGTTGAGCATTGACCTGTGAACCAGAAGGTCATGGTTTGATTCTGGTCAGGGCACATGACCGGTTGCAGGCTCCATCCCCAGTAGGTGGGGTGCAGGAGGCAGCCGATGAGTGATACTGTCTCATCATTGATGTTTCTATCTCTCTCTCCCCCTCTCCCTTCCTCTCGCTGAAACCAATAAAAACATATTTTTTTTAAAAGTCACTTTAAAGAACACGAGCTTTGTAACAACTCTGTCAGGGACAAAGATAATATTTACTTTATAAAATTTTTAGAAGTAGGAATGAAATCATACATTTATTAGAATATTAGACATCCATCCCAAAGTATAATCAAAATACATAGTGTCAGGTAATAATGGGTTTGTACTCTCACTTTATACAATTTTTTTTTAGTTTCTATACATTTTCAGTTACAATATTGAAATCTTTTAAAAATATTTATTGTCAGAATTAAATACCTAGGTTTATAGTAAAATATTGTAATGAACTGGGTGGGGAAAGGAAACTCTTTTTAGTGTGATTACTGTGAAAACAATTAGGAATATGCTCAAACAATACAATAAAAATTATTATATACATGGTGGTTTTAAATATATATATTTTTATTGATTTCAAAGAAAGTGAGGGAGAAGGAGAGAGAGATAGAAACATCAATGGTGAGAGAGAGTCATTGATTGGCTGCCTCCCGCACACCCCCTACTGGGGACCAAACCCATAACCCTGGCATGTGCCCTGACTGGGAATCAAATGTGACCTCCTGGTTCATAGGTCGACGCCCAACTGCTCGAATACACGTGAATTTTATAGATAACATTGCTCAAAACTTTTTCTATCAGTCTTTGTTTTCTTGAATGATTCTATAAGAGAAAAGGCTGGAAGAGTAAAGGATCTTAGGCTAATTATTACTTTGGACTTGATTTTCTGATTTATAGTAAAACTAGATAATCTCTGAAGTATTTCATAGGTGTAAATATTGCCAGTGTGTGAATAGACATTCATGAGTGAAAAGTATGAAAGGGGATCAAATATACAGTTAAGAAAATAGAAATAAAAAGATGGAGGAAGGCTAGAAAGGAAAGATATTTACAGAATGTCTATGATTGCAAATGAAATTTCCCTAACGTTTTTGTTACTAGGGTAGTTCCTACTTTCTTCTCTCAATTACAGGTATCGTCTTCTAAACAATGGTAGCTTGACTTAAACTAAGCTTTATACATTAAGTAATATAGCCACATTAGGTACTCAGGGAGTATTTGTTTAACTTATTGACTAAAACTGTACCAGAGCTCATTTTATGAAACAAGATTTCCCCTTAGCTCTCTGGGTTTTTAATCCTGCCTTCCTAACCATGTGGCTGTTCGTCTTTGTCTGCTGTGACACATGATCTGACTTCAGTGATATAGTCTTCTTGTTTCTCTGAGTAACTAGTTCTGCTTAATGTCTTTACCTCAGAGACCCACTTTTCCAGGTATATTCTCGTTTTCCTTGGGCTGTTCATTATTTCCCTGGAACTAAGCATAAATCAGTTATAGGTCAGATTTAGCCTGCCTACTACTATTCTCTCTTGTTCTGTAGGTCTCAAATTGTAGTTTAGGACTCTAATATTCAATTGATCTTGGAACACAAACCTTAATAGAGAGTGTCTATTCCAGACTTACAAGTGAGTTGTTAGTTTGGAAAATGTCATCTCATAACTCTCATAAGAAAGCAACACTTTTTAAAACACTGTGCTTAGTCTCAGATTGTTTATTCTTATTTTTATTTATTCAAACGATATTAGGATCAGATAAAAATGTGAATAAGATATGAACCCTGTCAAAAGCTTACAGTCCAGTGAGAAGTGAGAGGCATAAAGGCAGTTGTTGGAAGAAGACCTATGATAGAATTATGCACCCAAAAAAAGGAATAATGTTATTACTGTGTGGTGGAGCTGATAGAGTAAATAGTATAGGATTCACTATTAGAAGTTGTTGTAACAGTGTAATTCATGACATTAACATACTAAAGGAGAAGAATCAGATGGAAGCAAATATAGGAAAAATTGGATAAAATTCAGCACCTATTCAGATATAGGAGGGAACTTAACTTGGAGGAGGGTGTCCATCAGAAAATTATGGCAAACATTATGCATTAATAGTAAAACCAATTAAAAGTAACCTTAGAGCACCAACAGACAAACCATTAGAACAAGGAAGTTTAGCGAGGCTTTTAAAGATAAGAGCAGTACACAAAAATTGATAGCATTTGTGTATCAGTAATGGCCTATTAGCAATATATATGTATATATACATTTACTGTATGTTTTTTAATCCTCACCTGAGGATATTTTTTCTACTGCTTTTCAGAGGGAGTGGAAGGGGGAGGAGAGAGAGAGAGAGAAAAACAGCTATGTGAGAGAGACACATTGATTGGCTGCCTCCTGCACGTGCCCAGACTGGGGGCCAGGGTTGAGCCTGTAACCGAGGCATGTGCCCTTGGCTGGAAATGAACCCGGGACCCTTCATTCCCCTGGTGGATGCTCTCGCCACTGAGCCAAACTGGCTAGGGCTTAGCAATATGTTTTTAAAATATTATACTCACTCTAACAGTGAAAGCTAGAGGGCATTTAAGAATATACCTAATAAAAGGCCTTCCTGAAGAAAATTATAAGCTGGTTTCAAGTAAGAGCTGAATTTTGCATATGACTCCAAAAACACAGGCAACTAAAGCAAAAATAGACAAATGGTGTTGTATCAAACTAAAAAACTACTAGCCCAGGCTGGTGTGGCTCAGTTGGTTGGAACCTCAGCCCACACAGGCATTGAGAGGTCACAGGTTGAGTTTCTGGTCAGGCCACATACCTAGGTTTTGGGTTCAATCTTTGGTCAATGTGTGTGGGAGGCAACCGATGGATGTTTCTCTCTCACATCAATGTTTCTCTCCCTCCAAAATCAATAAAAACATATCCTCAGGTGAGGATTAAAAACAAAAACAAAAAATCTAAAAAACTTCTATACAACAAAGGAAACAACAAAATGAAAAGGCAACCAACAGTAGTTATCAAAGTAATTATAGTATTTGATTATGATCCATTGACTATTATAGGGAACCATGAGTGTACTGATAGAAATAAATAAAGATTGGTGAAAATTAGGTTATTGATATAAAGTCTCAAAGTGTGTCCTCCCAAAATAGTTAATTACAAAAGGAAAATAGTAACTGTGATGGAGAAAACTGGCAGATACCAGTTTAATCAAGTGATAAAGGTAATGGGACAAATCAAAATTACATACCACTTCTTAGGATGCATTGAAAAGAACTCAGCATATCTTTTCTGTTTTTTCCTGTCAAAGATACATAACTTGAACTTAATTAGGAGTCAGACACAACCTAATTAGGCAAACCCAGCTAAAGGACATTCTGTGAATTAACTGAACTTGTAACCTTTTAAAATGTCTAGATCATGACATTCAATTAAAGATTGAAACTTTTTCCAGGCTGGGAGAGACTAAAGATTGCAATTGAGACTACTGAATGGGAAGTGTGATTCTTAACTAGATTCTTTTCCTAAACAGGACATTCATTTATTATTTGGAACAGTAAACTTGATTGGATTCTAAATATTAGGTAGTAGAAATATATCATTGTTAATTTTCTGATTTTGATAGTTATATGTGTTTGTAGAAAACAAACACTTAAATATTCAAGGACTATTGCCTATCAGATCAGCAACTTATTCTCAAGTGGTTCAGAAGAAAGACTGTACTTGTGTGTGCAACTTTCCTGTGCGTTTGCTATTGCCACCAGAGGTCACTTAGTCTACATTCATTTCTCTGTTTTTTTTTCTTTCCCTCTCTCTCTGTGCTTTGGGGGTTTTTTTGTTGTTGTTTTACAGCTGTGTCTTCAAGTTTACTATCTACTGTTAAGCACATGCAGTGCATTTTTAATTTCAGATATTGTATTTTTTAGCTTTAGAAGTTCCATTTTAGTTTGTTTCCATTTTTGTCCACATAATGTTCATGGTTTTTTCTTTGTCATTTAACATAGCTGTTTTAAAGTTGTGTCTGCTATTTCCGTGATCACTGTCATTTCTGTGTCTGTTTCTAGTAAGTTTTCATTTTCTTTCCTAGTCATGAATCACATTATGGGGGTTTCTTTACATGTCTAGTAATTTTTTGTTGTACGCTGGACATTGTAATTATTACATTGTAGAGTGTCCGGATCTTGTCTTTTAAGGAGTGATGAGTTTGTTTCACAGGTTGTCAAGTTACTTGTAATCAGCCCGATCCTTTCAAGGCTTGTTTTTAAGTTTTGTTAGGAAGGTTCTGGAATAGATTTTACTCTATTGCTAGTTTAGTTCTACTTCTAACACATGACTCTTCTGAGTTCTCTACTGAATGCTCTGGGTGTTTATCAGGGTCTCTCCTTCACCTTGGTTGGTCAGAACTTGAATTTTTCTCTGCATTTTGTGAACTTTAGGTGTTATTTAGCATAGAGCTTTCCTGTACTTGTCCTCTGCTTGGCCTTGTGGAGTTTTAGGGTATATATGCACAACTTAATATTTAGCTAAAATCTTAAGGGCATGTTTTTTGGAGTTCTTTGTTAGTATAGCTTTCTTGTCTCTGGCATTCTTTTCTGAAAATTTTAGTCATTTCAACCTTCTTGAACTCCAAACTTTGTCTCCTCAAGTTCTGAGAGACTTGGGTTACCCATCCCTTTACCTCATTCTGGAAAGTGCCTCACTGCTTCACCAGAGAGAGCCTAGCTAGGGATTATAGCTTTGCATTACCTGCTGTCCAAAGTCTGAAAACAATTATTTCATATATTTTGTCCAGTTTTCTAGTTGCCTGTGACAAGAGAACAAGTTTGGTACTATCTTTTTCTTACTATTTGATATTTTAGCTTAGTTTGGTTGTATTATTTTCTTATCTAGTGATAGGAGCAACCTCAGTCTAGGTGGTTGAACTGATCCACTATCAGAGATTGACATTGTGAATGTGGACAAAAGATAAATGGATCAATATGTTAGGAGTGCTGGCAAGAGAATAGTTGAAGTAAAGCAGTAGTTCTCAGCGTATGGTTTGAGGATCCTTTTAGAGAGTCCAGAGTGTCGTCTTTCTTCTACATATTTGGTTGAGGCTGAATTTTCTTCATATATGTGAGCCAAAATAACACAAACAGTAGATTGAATGCAACAGCCTGTTTTAAAAAAATTAAACCAGGTATTGAATATTTGTAAAAGTAGGAAAACAATGTCACTTTCCTCACTATTTTCTTAATTTAAAATTTTTATTTTTTAAGATATTTAAAATGTACCTAGTAATGATTTAATATACCTACCTATACATTGTGAAAGGATTCCCACTGTCTAGTTAATTAGCACATCTATTGCCTCACATTTTTATCTTTAGTGTGTATGGAACATTTAAGTTTCACTCTTAACAAATTTCAATTCTATAATACAGTGTTACCAACAATTGTTATATTTTACATTAGATCTTCAGACCTTATAACTGAAAGTTTGTACCCTTTTACCAGCTTCTTTCTATTCCTTTCAGCCCCTCATCCCCTGGCAACTACTTTTCTATTTTCTGTTTTTATGAGTTTGACTTTTTTTAAGATTCTACATATAAGTGAGAACAGAGTATTTTTCTGTCTCTGGCTTAATTTCAGTTAGCATAATCCACACATGTTGTTGCAAATGGCAGGATTTCCTTTCTTGAGGCTGAATAATATTTGTGTGTGTGTGTTTGTGTGTGTGTGTATGTGTCTATATCAGATCTTTATCCATTTCTCTGTTGATGTACACTTAAGTTGTTTCCATATCTTGGCTATTGTAAATAATGCTTCTGTGAACCTGGGGTACAGATAACAATTTGAGATCCTGATTTCATCTCCTTTGGATATATACCCAGAAGTGGGATTGCTGGATTATATGATAGTTCTATTTTTAATTTTTTGAGGAACCTCCATAGTGATTGCACCAATTTACATTCCCACCAACAGCACATAAGGGTTCCCTCTTCTCCACATACTCACCAACACTTGTTATCTCACCTTGTTTGATGATAGCCATTGTAATAAGTATGAGGTGATATCTCATTGTAGTTTTGATTTGCATTTCCCTGATTAGTGATGTTGAGCACCTTTTCACGTACCTGTTAGCCATTTGTTTGTCTTTTTTTTGGAAAAATGTGTATTCAGCTTCTGTGCCTATTTTAAAATTGGATTTTTTTTTTTGCTATTGAGTCGTATTGAGCTCTTTATTTATTTTGGATATTAACTCCTTATCAGATATATAATTTTCAAATTTATTTTTTATTCCATAGGTTGCCTTTTTGTTTTGGTGATGGTTTTCTTTGCTGTAAGAAGCTTTTATTAGTCACACTTGATTATTTTTGCTTTTGTTGCCTTTGCTTTTTTGTGTCATTGAATTTCTCATTCTTAACCATGGCCTAACTGTTTTTCTTCAGTTTGTGCTACCTCAAAATTACTGAAATCTTTGCTTTCATTAAATCTACAAAGATTATCTAAGATAGAAGTATTAACCTGTATCATTACTTCATTCTTTAATTTCCCTGGAATATTGCCTGAGAGAAGATACAACATTTATTGGTTATTATTTATTTATTGGTTACTATGTAGGACCATAGTTTACATTCTTGATTTAAGTAGATTTATTTTAGGTTATGGAAATATATATATTCAAGGAAATAAGAGGTTATTTATCCCAGGAAGTTGGAGAGACAAATGAGAATGAAGGGCAACATCTGACTTATGTTTCAAATTTATTTAGTTACTGTCTAAGAAATATCAGATGCATTTTTATTAATTAGAAGCACAGAATACATTTCAAAGTAATCATCTGTCCTTTTGGATTATCTCTTTTAATGCAGGTGAAAGTACAATTTAAAGAAAAAATGTATTATGTGGTTATTTTTAGTCATCTATAGGTTGATAATATATTTCAGTATAATTTTAAAGTATTTTTTAAAATTTCTTTCAGTAATCCTAAATTGGAGAGTCAAAGAGTAAATAAAAAAGTCAACAACGATGCCTCACTTAGAATTCATAATCTGTCCATTTTGGTGAGACAAATAAAATGCTATTATCAGGTAAGTAGTGTTTTTTTTTCATCTATTGTATTTTAATACAAGGGTTTTCTCTTATATACTCACATTTTTGTGTTATTTCCTATCAATCACCTAACATATACTAACTGCTTATAATATGCCAGGTACTGGTCTGTTTCCTGGAGATAGAACAATAATAACACAGTCTGTTTTTATGCAATATTAAGATACAGTCAAGTACTTCATTATTATCTAGTTTTACAGATAATTATTATATTTTGTGAATTCTTAAAACTAATTCTATTTCCTGAGGATTTGCATAGTGCACTACCTTGTTAGCTTGCTCTCATTATGCTTTTCAAGAGTGTACTTTTTATTGTTCTTTTTTTTTTTAACTTAAATTGGATGCACATTTCACAATTTAAATAAATATGAGCATTCTCAAGGTTATCAATATACTTCTAAGAATCTCTGTAGCTGTATCACACAAATTTTAGTATGTTGTATTTTTAAAATGTTTATTCTGTGAATTTTCTCATTTTTGTTATGATTTCTTTGTTTAGTTATGAGTTATTTAGAAGTATGCTTTTAGATTTCAAAAAATATGATATTTCCCAAGCAATCTGTTGATTTTTGGTCAAAGATGTGGTTTGTATGATACTGGTTTTTTGACATTTGTTAAAAATTACTTGGCTTGGCCTACTATGTTGTCAGTTTTAATTAAAGTTCCATGTGTGCTTGAAAGAGATGTGTATTCTTTAATTATTTGGGTGCAGAGTCAGAGCGAGCTTGTTTGTTAATTATATTGTTGAAACCTTTTGCAGCCTGATTAATTTTGTCTCTTGATCTACAGTTATTGAGAAAGATGACTTGAAATCTCCCGTTATGATGATAGATTGGTCAAGTTTTACTTTGTATACTTTAAAGCTATGTTATTGGATGCAAAAGAGTTTTAAATTGTTTAATTATTAGAAGAATTATACCATTTATCAGTAATTGTTTCTACATATCTTTCTCTCCCCTGGTTTAAAAGTTTTTTCACTCTACATCTCTTTTTTTAGAGGCCACTTTCGAAATTATACCTTTTATGTTTACCATAAGCAAAGGTCAACATTAATCAGTATCTGTACTCTTTTATGAATAGTACTATGACCTTAGAATGCTTTAACTCTAGTCATTCCCCCTTTGACTTTAAAAACAAAACAAAACAATTTTTAATGATTTTAGAAAGAGAGGAAGGGAGAGGGAGAGAAGGAGATAGAAACATCTGTCAGCTGCCTCCTGCATGCCCCGTGCTGGGGAATCAAGCACGCAACCTGGGCATGTGTCCTGATGGGAGGGCGGGGGAATCTAACTGGCGACCTCCTGGTGCAAGGGCCAATGCTCAACCACTGAGCACACCAGCCAGGCTCCTCCTCTTTGACTTTTAAGCTGTTATTGTCTTGTATTTTAGTTTTTAAAAAAACCTCATAAATTAGATATTGAAATTACTGTCAAATAAATAAAATCAGTGTTACTTTACGTCAAGCTACATGATCCCCCCACCCCCTCCCTTGTTTTCTTTTCTATCTCAGACCTGTCTTTAGGATAATTTTCTTATTGAAGTATATCCTTTGAATGCTTGTTTAGCCCTAGCCAGTTTGGCTCAATGGTTAGAGTGTCAGCCTGAGGACTGAAGGGTCCTGTGTTCAGTTCTGGCCAAGGGCACGTACCTTGGTTGCAGGCTGTATCCCTGGCCCTGGTTGGGGCTCGTGCAGAAGGCAGCCAATCAATGTGTCTGTCTTTCTCTCTCTTTCTCTTGCTTTCTTTCTCGCCCCCCCTCCCTTCCACTCTCTCTGAAAGGCAATGGGAAAAATAAAATAAAATAAATGCTTGTTTAGAGAGGGCTTGTTGAAAGTAAAGTTTCTTAATGTCTATTTGTCTGAAAATGCCTTTTTTTCACCATTGTTCTTGAGAGTAATTTTTTTGGGTTAACAATTAATTTTCCCCACATTGTTTTACAGATTTTATTCTTCTGTCTCCGGATTCTCTATTGTTCTGGAGAAGTCAGCCATCAGTCTAATTTTTGTTCTTAGGTTAAACTGTCATTTTTCTCTCCTTGGCTGCTAATTTTGTCTCTTCTAATATTGACTATTTCCTATTCTGATATCTGATATACTTCAGATATTTTTATTACATGTATACTAGGCTTTCTTAACTTTCTCCTTCATGTTTATTAAATTTTTATCAATCTTGTCCTACATTCTGAGAATTTTTTCAGAACTGTCTTTTCAGTTTCCTAATTTGCCACACATTTGTCAAATCTCTGTTTAACCCACTGATTAATTTTGATTCTTGATAATTATATCTTTCATTTCTAGAAGTTTGATTTTTTTTACGTGTTTTTTTCCATTTTGTTTGTTAATCATTCTTTTAATTCCTTCATTTACTTTTTTAGAAATTTTAAAAATTTCCATTTTAGATTTTATGTCTGATGATTTCAAAATCTGAAAGCAGATCTGTGGGGATCTGAATCTGCCCTGTGTTTTCTGTTTGCTATTTCTCACAGTGGTTGATGGTGGCAATGGTTGTGTGTGTGTGCGCGCACACGCGTCTGTTTTAGTTGTGAGCTCATTTTGGAAGGAAATTTATCTGTGGGAATACTTTCATGTGGGCCAAGTATACATTATTTCAGAGAAGATTGTTTCCTTTTGTGCAACCAACTTAGAGCCACTTTTATTTTAAGCAGTTTTATATTATTTTAGAAGCAATACTTGTTTACTGTAGAAAACTAGAAAAAATATAAAGTATGAACAGTTCCAGTGCCTAATAGAGATTACCGCTATAGTGCCTGAATATATATACTTCTGGATCTCTTCTGCATCTGTGTGTATGGAAAGGATGTATTTATGTGTTTATATTTTTAAGCTGGGACTACATTATTGCAAATCCTGAGGGAAACAGCTGTCCTTAATATCTACCAAAGGCTAAAAAAACCCCAGCTTTTTCCGTACCTTCCTTTACAGGGTTTAATTTTTTTCTGTTTTATCTTTTAACTGAAAATTATCTTTTTACTTTCTTTTGAGGTCAGTCATATATTTTTAAAGATTTTTAAAAAATCATTCAGTGTTTTTGGATTTCTTTCTTCCATTCTAATGTCTAGTACTCCTTGTTGCCAGAAATAAAAATCTGTGCTAGATTTTTTTAATAAACATTTTTAAGGCCTAATGTTAATAGTGCCAAGATGATATTATTAATGATTTGCTTTTTCTTTTAATTAAAATAATTTTTTTAAATTTATGATTAGAGAAAGAGAGAGAGACATCGAGTTGTTCCACTTATTTATGCATTTGTTGGTTGATTCTTGTGTGTGCCCTGGACTGAGAACCAAACCCGCAACCTTGGTCTTTCAGGAGGACGCTCTAACCATCTGAGCTGCCGGGGCAAGGCTGATTTGCTTTTTCTTGACTGTCACTGTTTTTTTAAACACATTTGTAAATATTTCATTAACATTTGCTGGATGACCAGTTATTCCCTTTTCTTTTTATTAATCTAAGTTTGAATACTAGTGGACTAATTTAGGGCTAGAAGTGATTGAATATTGTAACATTTTGTCAGTATTGTTTCAGATATTTAAAACAAAATATCACGGAGGGTTGAAATTCTCCTGTGCCACTTTCCTATGCCCTTCCTTTAGAACCAGTTTGCTAAACCATCTCTACCCGCCCCTGTTTCATATTCTTAGATAAAATGTTTCTAAGGCACTTGTGAAGTATCTTCAGAAATAGGTCAACCATCTTATTTACACAAAATTGACTTACTGAAATAATTTTTTATTCATATATATGTGTGTGTGTATGTGTGTGTGTATAACCAAGATAGACATGGCCTGCTTTAATATGACAGATTTCAAGTTAACAAAGTCCAAATCAATGCAGTTCTTGTCACCTGATAAATTATCTATCTTTTTGAAAAATCAGATTTCCCCCCTGAAAGTCTTTCTAAAGCTATTAAAAATAGAAAGTTTTTATATCTATATACCCCTAAGAAAAAGTATTTGAGGTAAAATATTTGAGTACATTTTGATTCTTTTGATACACAAAAGGAAAGTGAATTTGGGTAAGTTAAAATTCATAAGTATGTCTCCAGTTTTTTTCAGTGGGTTGGTAAACATTAAAGTCATCTTGAAAAAATGATTCCTAGGGAGAAAGGAAAAGTGACACAATACCCTAAGATGATTGTTAGTGGAGGAAATTATTTCAGTGTGTATTTTCAGTAATGATAGGTACATTTAAGTGTTAGTATTCTTTCTTAGTTTTCATTTTAATGACTTAGAATGTGTAAAAGCTCATTAAAAATTGTAATGTCATTCAGATTTCTTTGATCCACTGGCATCCAGTTCTTTCTGACTCATCCTATACATTCAGAATATGTATATATTATTTATTTAATTTATTTTTTAATTATAGTTTTCTTTCAATACTATTTTGTATTGGTTTCAGATGTACAGCATAGTGGTTAGAGAATTACATACTTTACAAAGTGATGCCCCCAATATTTCTAGTACCCACCTGGTACCATACATAGTTATTGCAATATTATTATAACTATATTCTCTATCCTGTACTTATGTATATATTCTTGTCACTAAAATTTTGCTAGAAGTCAAAGGAAGTAAAACATCTATTGTAGATAGAGGAGAAAAGTAATGATTCACTGAGGAAGAGCTCACTTCCCTGAAATTATCATAAGACAGGATTTTGAATAAGGTAACTAGCTTTCTTTTTCTCTTTTTAAATATATCTTTATTGATTTCAGAGAAAGGAAGGGAGAGGGGGAGAGAGAGCTAGAAACATCAATGATGAGAGTCATTAATCGGCTGCCTCCTGCACACCCCTGACTGGGGATCGAGCCCGCAACCCAGGCATGTGCCCTGACCAGGAATCGAACCGCTATCTCCTGGATCCTAGGTCGACGCTCAACCACTGAGCCAAGCCCAGCCAGTAACTACCTTTCTTAATTTTAATATCAGTTGATAATTTTAGTTCCCTCAGAGAAGTAACAAAAAACCCAAATGAGTACATAATCTTTTATTGAGAAATGTTGTTTAATTACCTAACACCTAAAACTCAGGTTTCCAAATAAATATTAGGCCAGTTCAGCTTGACACTTTTATTTTGTGGGCATTTGACATGTTTTAATAACTTAAGTCTATCTGATATTATAATTTAGTTATTTAACTCATTAACTTAAAGTTACAAAAAACTTAAAACCTTAGATATATTTTTTCACATTTATTTATTTTTAAAAGCTTTTTAATTGCAGTATAGCATACCTTCAGAGAAGTACACAAATCTTAAGTTATAGCTTGTTGAGTAATTACCTAGTTAGCATTACCCATATAACAACCTTTGGATATCTTTTTATAGGAGACTTTGCAGCAATTGATCATGATGTCATTGCCAAATGTCTTAATCATTGGCAAAAACCCCTTCTCTGGTAAGTATTAACATTAGCATAATGTAATAACGAAGTCTTTGCCTTTTGTAATACTAGAATGCTTACCTAGATCTTGCTTATTTACATCAACAGACTGAGCTTTTCATAACTCTCTAGGGAAAGTTGGAGGTGATAGTCTGTTTTATAGAGAGAAAATAAACTCATAATATTTGTAAGTTGTAGATGGGATCAGATATACTTTTTACATTAAGTAAGATTTTTTTTTTTTACTGTACCAAATTCATAGTTTTCTGTGATGAGTTTTAGTGTCTCATTATAAATAAGGATAGAAGATAATGTAGCTGTAGGGCTCAAGGAACATAACCTTAGAAAAGAAGTGATTTTGAAATAATTTCTAGGTTTCTTTTTATATACCTAATATCTACCATTGCCAGAATTGTTTGAATTTAAGGTTTTACTCATTGGTATGTTGTAATTTATAAATAGAAATTACTTGTATGGAAAGATGAGAAGCAGTTTCTTCAATCATTTAAATTATTTTTTCAAAAGTTTCTGCACTTTACTAGATTTTAACTGTGGCATGTTTAGAGTTTAATTTTTGAATAATTGGGGAAATTAGCAGTGGCATAACTGTTTCAACAATGGACTTATTCCAACAGCCTACATGTAACTCAAATAAAGTGTATGTTCTCCAAACTCCACCCCCACCCTCAGTCAAAACAAACAAAAATAAAACCAAAATAAAAACTAAAATCAAGCAGCTGTTTTTATTGAAGAAGCTACCAATTAGATGGCTGAATTAGAAGTTTAGACAGTCTCTATAGAGATATTCTGGGATGTTTGATTATACAAATAAAAAATGAAAAAATATTTTGTATGTAGAATGGAATTATTTTTTATTTCTACATGCATTTAGTAATTACCTACCAAGTAAAGACCAACAAAATAAAGAAAATGGTGTATGCTCTGGAGGACCTTGTGTTTTGGTGAGAGACATAAGATTACTGGTAAATCATGTAAGAATTGGTATGAAATAGAGATCTGTAAAAATGTTAAGGCATATAAAATATGGAGCTATTGCATATTCTTAAAGTTGGCAGATTAGTAAGGGTTGGGACTGTTGGTGGTTAGGTCAGAGAAGACTACACAGAGGTGTTACAGCAGTGCCTGGGATTGTGATTAGTAAGTAGAGGGATGAAGGGGAAGGGAAGAAAGACAGGTAGAGTGAGTAATAGAAGTTAAGTCCGTTTTTTAAATAAGTATGTATTTATACTTGGGGGAAGGTGATTAGCCCTAAGAAAGTAGGGTGTTTCATGGAAAATAGGAGGAAATGTTTGAAAAGATTTGGACTGTCATGGATCAGATTGGCCTGATGGTGAAATTCTGGCCCAAAGAATTGACTTTTTTTGGTCTGTGGAATGTTTTAAGCAAATCTGAATTGAATTGGACAGCAGATGTGTTCTTCACTTCTGTTACAGACCATTACTTTTATCCAAATCGCAATATACATTTATTTTACCAGTTTTGCTGTAACTGACAAGGTTTTGATCCTCATGAATCTACACAGTGGAAAGCCATTTAAATTTTATGGGTAGATGAATCATATAAGATGTATTTTAGAAAGAAAATAATAAAAGTCCTAAAAGAAGGCAGACCTATTGAGAACCATTTTGGCTGATTTTGTGGTATGTCCTTATATTAACAGTTCTTAATTTAGCACGCTGCTGTAGTATAATCATACGGAAAAGTAGTGGATTTATAGTTAGCATACTTTATTGCACAGAGCTTTGAAGCCTGTTTTGTCTATAGGCTCTCAAAATTGAGAGCCTTGCCTCTTTTTCTGCTATTACCACATTGTGCACACAATAACAGAGCTGTTATTTTGAATTTTCCACTGTACTTACATTCGTAATCCTTTAGTCAAGTTGTGAATATTAACTATAGAAGTGCTTCTGTCAATATAAGAGAGAGAGTTGGATTAAAGTAAAATGTTGTTCTTAAGCATTGTTTTTATTTCAGAACAAGGCACAGAAGAAGTTAAAAAGTTGCTTTTACTTTTACTGGGTTGTGCAGTTCAGGTAAGTTAAAAATTTCTTCATATTTCATTTTGTTAACTTCTTTATGTTTTTATAGGCTCTAGTTTCTGAAGGACTTAAGGATGGGCCATTAGTTTTCAAAGTCTGTGTTAGAGATTTCAAATAACTGTATAACCCCCTAAGGAGATTTTGAAGAAAAAGACTTATTCTCTTATTTTATTTCAAATTTTAGTTACATTATCAGTCATTTCTTTTTTTCTTTTTCTTTTTAAATATATCTTTATTGATTTCAGAGAGAGGAAGGGAGAGGGAGAGAAACATCGATGATGAGAGAGTCATTGATTGGCTGCCTCCTGCCCGACCCCGACTGGGGATCAAGCCCACAACCTGAGTATGTGCACTGACCCGGAATGGAATTGAACTGTGACCTCCGGGATCATAGGTTGATGCTCAACTGCTGAGCCACGCCTGGCCGGGCTCAGATAGTCATTTCACTTAAAATCTTTAATTACATTTTTCTTTATTCTGAGGCTTCTAAGGGCCCCAAGTTTTTCAAGTTTCCTTAGAGGTACTCTTAAAAACCTCTCTCAAAACATCCTTGTGATTAATGCATGCATGTGTGTCTGTTTTTGAAGGAAAGTGGGAATAGCAATGTAAAGGAGGCAGAAGTTATGGAAAATGTCTTAGGAGTCTGGATTATTGTTATATTGTCCTTTTAATCAATGACTAATAATAGTAATAGCAGCTATGATTTATTGATATGATACCTTATATAGGTTTTCTTATAATACCTCTTTTCAGATAAGGAGTTTGCTGTTTATGTAGGATGATATTTAAGTTATCCAAATTAAAACACCTGTGAAAGTCAAAAAGGGTATACTGTTAACAGTTACAGTGGAACTGCATGTATAAATGGACTGTCCCAGACAAACAGAGGTGGTCACTCTAGATTTAGGTCATATTGTTAGTAGGCCTAAGAGTTGAGATTCAGCTTCAGTCTGATGTTTTCTTTAATCAGCCAGTGTTTGGATTAGTCATCACAATGTTACTTTAAATTTAAAAAAATATTTTTTGATTTGAAAAAGAGAGAGAGAGAAACATGTTTGTGCATTCATTGGTTGATTCTTGTATGTTCCCTGACCAGAGATTGAACTCACAACCTTGATGTATTGGGACAACATGCTAACCAACTGAGCTACCCGGACAGGGCACAATGTTGCTTTAAACTATCTTTCTTCTTTGTTGAATGAAGTATTGGTAAACCAGTAATGTGGCCACTAGTAATGTTTTACACACATCAGAAATTATATATCCAAAGGAGTGTTGGCTTTTAGAGCTGACTGCTTGGGAGCTGTATATATACAATGTATGTTATTAAAGTTTCATGTGTGTAATATACAGGTGTTTACTTCATAATTGATTACATATTAAATTAAATATAGTGTTTGTAGTCATTGCTCTTCTAATTTGGTCATCAGATTCTGAGTTAGAAAGAGCCATAAATTATTTACATACAGCCTTTGTGTGCTTATTTGCTTTTAAAAATACCCTCTATTGGTGAATGTTATGTAACTTTAGATAACATAGTGACAGTGTACATTTGGTTGTTACTCTTGGTTTCTATTTGGTTGTTATTGCTGGTTACTAAAACTGATAGTGACAGTGGACCAGAATCAAGGGCTTTTTAAATGAACAGTTTAGGAAAAGCCTAAAATATTAAAGAAACAATCATAATTACCATCTGTAAAAGCAACAAAAGAAGATTATAAAATCTAAGCTGCTTCCCCCAGCCTTACTATTTTCTTTAACTCACATGATAGGATCCCAGATGCTGGAAAATGAAAAGGATGGCATGGAAATAATGGTTCTTTTTCTAATAAGTTAAATAAAGCATTTGATAGGTTAATCAACCCAGTGGGTGTTTCCTAAAGAAATTTACCAAGAATTTTTTACATGTTGATGTTCATGCCATTTTACTTTTTTACTGAGGTAAAGCAGAGCCTGTTTTTTAAAAAAAACACTTAATGAAGCCAAGCTAGAAATCACCAGTTATCATAATGTTAGATATGTACATTTCTTCTTTTTGATTAACAGAACTAAATCTGCATAAAGCAAAATAATATATACATAGGACCTACCTTGTAAAGATCCTGCCTCCTAAAATAGTTTACATTAATGATATATCATGCAATTAAAACAAGAAGATTTTCTAGCAATGTTAAGTATGCTTAATTTTTCTTATTACTATATCAGCTGGTTATGATCCCCTATACTTTAGATTCACATAACCTGGGAAGGGTTTATAAGGTAGATATTATTTCAAATGGTCATTGGAAAAGATAGGAAGAATATTTGAGGGGATTAAGGCATAAGAGAAGGCACAGAATGGGAAAATTGTGTAAAGGAATATAATTCATGGATCAGTATGACATTGTAAAGTAAGCTAGAAAATGGGGATATTTTTTTGTTATTTTTTTATTTTTAAAAGTTTTTTATTTTTACAGTTTACATTCAATATTATTTTGTGTTAGTTTTAGGTTTCCAGCATAGTGGTTAAGATAATCATATACTTTCCAAAGTGTTCCCCCTGATATTTCCAGTACCCACCTGGCACCATACATAGTTATTACAGTGTTACTGATTATATTCCCTGTGCTGTACTTTACATCTCTATAACTGTTTTGTAACTACAGATCTGTAGTTTTCAGTCCTTTTACCTTTTTCACCCAGTTTCCCAACCTTCCTCCCCTCTGACAACCGTCAGTCTGTTCTCTGTATCTATGAGTCTGTTTCTATTTTGTTTTCCATTTATATTGTTCTTTCGATTTTACATATAAGTGAAATCATCTGTAATATTTTCAACAATAAAGATAAATTAAAAAAATAAATAAATAATATGGTACATACATACATTAAAAAAAAAAAGAAACATCAGCTCTAGGGCTTAGGAAAGGGAAGTGTTTTTGTTTAGTTTAAACCGAAGGCATACAGATGCGACAGTTGAATTGGGGAACCATCACTTCAGTGAGTAATGGTCATTATAATCCAGTATTTTATATGCTCAGTTAGCTCAGAAAGTATGCATAGGTTAACATTTTTGAAAGCATTACATTTAAAAATTGGGGTTACCATACCTAAAAAGTTACTTTATATATGATACAAATGTACTATCACAAAGTCATTCTTAATCATTCTCACTAGGCCTGTCAAATACTGTTCATAGACAAAATTTTTTGTCTTTAAACAAATTTTTGTTTCAATATCCCAAATTTTGACTTCCTTTTCTAGTCACAGCTATATGAATTTTATGTTTCTTGTAATTTAATTTTAAATATTATTATATCTTAATAATTTTGTTTTTATATGATATAGAACTTTCTGCATTGATGGGAATGTGTTTAATTGAGTTAAATTTTATGGCAATAGAAATAGGATGTTACGGTTTGATATAATAAATATGTGAAATATAAATCAGAACCTTGCTAAGTTTCTTAATTTTTCTTTTTGTGAATATATAGTCTTCACTAGTGTTCAGTAATTGGCCCCAGAGATGGCACTGAGCTAGACAAGGCAGCGCTGGTTATTTTGTATGCGCTTCTCATTTGGTAGCTGGAGGAATACTGTTATGCTAGCAGTTGGATTGCAGTATAAAAGATGTAGGGGGGAGGCAGAGATTAAGGTGCATGTTAAGCTGTTAGTATTGTCTAGAAAGAAAAAGATTGCGTTTGCATTTTAATATTTTTAATTTATATAAAGCTTTTAAAAAGTGTAAATGCTGCCTTTATTCCCACTTGATACATGTGTACTTGTATATACATTCTTAAATTTTTCCCCTGGTAACTTTGTTATGTTATAAACAAATCAAATATTTATTGTGTTACCTTATAAATGTTGAACTGGTACACAAAAGTAGTTTCTTTTACTAGATTGATAGGATGAAGATGTGAGAATAAATTGTAAGCTTGAAGTAAAAATTGCTTAACATTTTTTTCCCCCCAAGAAGAAAGGCTGTGTTGTTTGATGATAGCCAAAGACTTACTGAGCATTTTGGCTGTATTCCGAATTCTGCCACTGACTCACTGTGTTTTTTGGCAAGTAACTTCTCCTCCCTGAAACAAGTTCTTGATTCTTTACTTCTCTGTAAAGTTAGCATAATAATATTGTACTGACCTCACATGGGTTGTGTTATGGTTTCCCGCTTTAGAACTTTGAAGCATAAAAATAGTATGTATTTTCAATGCCTTGCTTTTTAAGTAAATATTTCTAAATTGTTATCTTTTTATTAGGTAAGTATATTAAAGAGACCATTTAAATGCAAAGCAAAACAAAACCCTCATTGTACTGTTCAAAGCATAGTCAAGCCTTTTACTCTGATGAGTTTTTAGTTATTTACAACATATTAAATACTATAAATGATCATTTTATTAATTTCTTTTAGTGTCAGAAAAAAGAAGAATTTATTGAAAGAATTCAAGGTTTAGATTTTGATACAAAAGCAGCAGTTGCCGCACATATTCAAGAGGTAACAACCTGTGTACAGTTTTCATAAAGCTTGTCGTGTGTTTATGTATCTCCCAAAGTCATAGGATAAGCAAGAACAAATCAAGGTCAAATATAGATGAACCCTGCTTTTAGACAGATTGTCTTCTCTTTAGAGATAGTTTCTTAAATGAGTCATCTTATACGTGGCATAGTGCTAACCACAGGTACTGTTGCTTTATGCAGAGGGACATAGGCAAAAAGTGTTATTTGAAGAATGAAGTATATGTCTTTGTTAGCACAGAGTGAATAGTATAGTAAATGGAAGCAGCAGAAAGTGGATCATTGCATGTAATTCAAAACTACATTTTGAATTACAAATTCAAAGGTAAGGTAAGGTGAGGTAAGATGATAACTAGTATTTTGTCATTCATTGATTTTCCTTTGAATGAATGGACACAGCATAATTTTTACTGAAAATGTTACTGCAATTATAAACATATTAGTGATTTGTAACATCCATATAAAAACTTAAATCTAGTATATATTGTGCAGTCTCAAATAACTGAAGTTACATAATTTAAGATTGCTTTTAAAAGCAGCTGTTTCTGTATCTATCTAGACTTAGTTTTTTAGTCTTGTGTACTTTACAAGACTTTTTTGAACTAGAGCGTGTTAAATTTTACACGTTGGTTAGAAAGAGAAGTAAGGAAAGGTAAAGGAGAGGATTTTCAAATAGTGAAAATTAGTAGTGTTTAAAATATTACGTATTTAAATGACTTTGTGTTCCATATATCATCTTTTCTCTTAGTTAACATTCATAGAGCCCAGCTTTCTTGTCAGTAATAGTATTGTCAGCAGTATGCATGTTAATACTCTATAAGGTACAGTTGTATTGGTAGTTTCCCTTATATGTGTGTGTTTTAGCTTTATGGCTTGTATTTTATTTTGAATAAATGCTAAGTCTTGCAAGTTACTAAATTTGTCACCATTCTTGAAAATGTTATTTTTTTGCTGCTTACTGTGAAAGTTAAAGCAAAATATCAGAATCATGGTGAGAAATGGAAAGCAAGAACTAAGTATTTCACTTATATAACTTCCATTCTTTAAAAAATCTTTATATTGGGAGTTCTTTTCTCCTAAGGTTATGTGATGGTGCCATTTTCAGAATCTATAACATATATCCTACATGATTAAAACACTTTTACTTTTGAATTAAAGTACAATACTTTAGTATTATCTAATGAAAGGTTAAATTGATTTTGTTACAGCAGTTGTCAGACGTATCACTGTTACCTTCCTTTAGGAATGCCTTGAATTAAATATTTTTTTAGTTGACTGGAAAATAAATATAAATTCATTATAAGATTGTATTTTAAAAAATAATTGTCAGTAGTAGCCTCTTCATCATTCATTAATTTTAAATGTTTTTAAACATCATATTTGCTTTTTATATTTTTATATATGGGATATAATATTTGAGCTATTATTGTGCTAAAGTGAAACAGATTTTTAAGTATTAGCCGTGTTTTAAATTATTTATTTTGATTGTTTTTCTAAAGGTAACCCATAATCAGGAAAATGTGTTCGATTTGCAATGGATGGAAGTGACTGATATGTCTCAGGAGGAAATAGAACCACTCTTGAAAAATATGGCATTGCATCTAAAAAGACTTATAGATGAGAGAGATGAACATTCAGAGGTTTGTAAATTTCTTGTAGTTTATTTCCAAAGTTGCTTTCCAAGAAAAGAGAAAAGTGGCATTCAGAGGTACTTCAGAATTGATACTTCACTTATTAAAGGTGCTGTATCTTTTTTTGTGTGACATAGGAACCAGAAAGAACATATAAGATCCCCAGATTAGACAAATTTAAACAGTAAACTAGTAAACAGATTGCAATTAGGGTTTCTTTTTCCCTTTCCTTTTAAATTATTATTCTGATTTTGTTCCCGTGTGTTTTTTAAGTCATCCCCATAGCTCGGCAACAGTACAAAAGTGTGAAACTGAAAATATCATTGATGTAAGTGGAAAAATCATTGCCTTGAAGCATAAGAATTTGCTTAAGGATAATTTTTTAGTTTTATTGCCACATGAGGGTGGAAAAATAAGTGTTAATAAAAGGAGAATAACAGGTGTTCTGAATAAAATGTCCCACAAAAGTTCTCAAATTTTTGTAGTTAGTATAATGAGGTGTGATTTTTAAAAATGGGAATTATTGTAAGCTCTTTTAAGACAGTACTTCGCTTTTTAAAAAGAGGAAAATTGCTCCAGATTTTTTGCCTGCACTCTCTGAAAGCAGCTTGTAATTTTTAGAGGAGTCTAGACTTCAGTGCATGTGGTGGTGAGTAATATTTTCTTAATATCAGACCAAAGTACTCTGCCATTCAGGACAATGTATAGCTCTGATCATTTGTTCCATTTATATGGAGACAGTTTTGAGTTGATTTACAGAGAATTTGGTTACTCTTGGGACAAATGAAAGACTACATAGAAGAAATTCCTAAAGATTTATTTTTCTGAACAGAACTTTCATGTCTCTTTAGAGTATATTCAGTTCTGATGAGAATTTTTAGTTTTCTTCAGTCATTGAAGGAGAAGACAATATAGGAAATAGAAAAATATTTTAGAGCAACAATTAAATTTTTTTTAAAAGCTAACACAGTGAGACCAAAGAAAGAAAAGAGTAAATTAGAAAAATCCCTAGTATATATCAAACCTACCCTGAATTTTATTTCATTTTCAATCTGATTTTTGAACCATATGCTACATCTTTTTTTATAGTAGTGTCTTTTCACTGCTTTACTTATTTCTAGAACATTCCTTTGTTTGTATGTCAGGTTATTTAAAGGTATTTTAATAAGTTGCCCTCCAACTTCTGAGGAATTAATTCTAAAAATCTATACTTTGGTTTCATATGACTGATTAATCTCATTTACATGAACTGATTAATATGGGATGAAGGAGTACATTATGTTGAAGAAACGTGAACAAAATACTTGCCATTACATTCTCTGTGTTAAAATTATCTGGTCTAGTTATTTTGCCACGGTTGGTTTCATTTGTTAAACTAAGAGCAGAAAAAGGGTATTAAGTCGTCTTCTGTTGTTATCTATTAAATAGCTTATCCACGATCTGTTGAATCAAACTTTTAAAAATGACAGCTAAATATGACAAAATTAAGATATTTTTTGACCAATGAATTGTTTTTGACTTTATAGTATTGTACTTAAAGTCAGTGAATAGTGTTGATGTATTTAGTTCTTTGATATGTAAAATACTAAAGGTGATTCTGTGTTTATTTCCACATTTTTTTAGACTATCGTAGAACTTTCTGAAGAACGGGATGGTCTTCATTTTCTACCCCATGGCTCTTCGTCTGCACAGTCACCCTGTGGTTCTCCAGGCATGAAGCGGACAGAAAGTCGACAACATCTGTCAGTGGAACTGGCAGATGCTAAGGCCAAGATCAGAAGGCTTAGGCAGGAATTGTAAGTTGCTGATTTTCAAGGTTCATTTAGGCTTATGGTATGTAGATAGTAGTTCTCAGTTGCTGGCCTATGTCAAAGTTTTTACTAGTTTTTGTCAAAATGAGAAAAATACGGAGACGAGCATTAGGTTTTCCTAATGCTAAATCTTACCAATTTAAAGGATGCCCTTGATTCTGGATTTATGTCCTCCCTATCTGTTTATTGATAAAATACCCTTTCTTTTATAAAATAATGTTCTTCATTGGCAAATTGGGATCTCCGTAATTTTTTTATTTTTACATTTTTGGAATACAAAATATTGGCAACCACTGATACAGATCAATAAATTTAGCTCTTTTAAAATTAACATTATAGCCCTGGCTGGTGGGCCTCAGTTGGTTAGAGCATTGTCCTGTATACTTAAAGGTGGAGGGTTTGTTTTTCTGTTGGGCACATATCCAGGCTGTGGATTCAATTCCTGGTCCGGGGCATGTTCTGGAGGCGGCCAATCAATGTTTCTCTCTCACATTAATGTTACCCTCTGTCTGTCTGTCTGTCTGTCTTTCTCCCACTCTCTTCCTCTCTCTCCCTCCCCCTTCCTTTCTCTAAAATCAGTTATATATATGTGTATAAATCAAATAAAGTTAATGTTATAAAAGACCAAATTGTTGGCATACAGCTTTAAAGAAAACTTAAATTTTGTGTGTGTATCTTCTGCATTGAGTAATTGAAATGCCTGAGTCATGTACTTAGCAGTGGTAAATATTCAGATTGGTAAGTGCTGCTGAAATTTATTTAACTTTCAAAGAACATTACAGAAGAGTCAGTAGAAGTGTCACATAGGCATTCATTGGTAAATCATGGGAAGACATGACTAATCTCTACTGGAGATTTTTTATTTTGCACTTCAAAAAGAACAAAGGATTTTTGTGTTTTTGGCTTTTTTCTTTTTTTTGGTTTTTATTTTTTCTCCTGGAATTTGAGCTTTTTTAGAGTATAGATTTTAAATTTAAAGCCACAATATAGCAATTAAGTTTATTTACTGATTATTTAAAGCAGTTGGTTTAAGAAAGTGATTGAATATGCAAGGTAGTAAAGAAAATTTGGGGGAAAAATACAGCTTTCATTGTGGATGTCTGCATTATTATGCCTCTATTGAAGTGAACACGCCCAGTATATTCTATAAACAGCTGCACCAGGGAAATTAGGGAAGCGATTGCTGTTATTAGTTTGACTGGCAGTTAATGGATAGCCTAAACAGTGAACACTAGTTTGCTCCATATAATTTAGCACAATCTTCTGCAGTCTTTAGATAAAGCATGCAATTAGAACTGCAGTGCTGGCTGTGAATTCATTTAACATTTTGTGCTATATTAGAAATTGATTTTTAAATAAAACTTATTTGACTATGGAGTATATTAAAATTCCAAACAACTTAAAGGAGATCGATAAGGTTTGGTCTCTCATATGCTGATTGGAAAATGTAAATGAATATTTTTAATTAGAAAATAAATATACTACATATAGCAGGTATTCCCAGTAACTAGTATATCATCAGATATCATCTAATATCTTTGTTGTCCTTAAAAATGTGTTTGTTGATGGATTTCTTATAACATTTGTTTTAAGTCTGTTTGCTGGGACAGATCTTTACTAAAGTGATGAAGTAAGGAAATCAGGATGGATAAAAATAGTTCAGGTTGCTTTAGACCTAATGGAAATAAATAATTGTAATGAGAACATGCACATTAACTATTAACATACTTATGGATGGTACATTATAATTGCTTTTGATTTATTAACATACAGAGTTAAAGTATTTGCAATTTGGTTGGAAGAAGTAATTCCTTAAAAATTACACTTTTATGCAGTAGTTAACACTATCAAAAACTTTCTTTAATAACTTTCTCTGCCTTCATGGATCCCATGTTTTCAAAGAGTTTTCTCTCACACAAATTATTCTTTTTTAAAATAACAACTTTTTTGAGATCTACTTCTCAGATCAGAAAATTTCTCTTTTAAAGTGTACAATTCGGTGATTTTTAGTATATTCTTAGAGTTGCACAACCCTCACACACTAATTTCAAGATATTTTCGTCACCCCAGAAAGAAACCCCATACCCATTAGCAGTCAGTCCCAATACCCCTTTGCCCTTGATGACTCCTGGCAAACACTAATATGTTTTCTATTTCCATAGATTTGCTTATTCTGGAAATTTTATATAAATGGAATCATACATTATGTGGCCTTGTGTGACTGGCTTCTTTCACTTAGCACAGTGTTGTCAAGGTTTATCCATGTTGTAACATGAATCAGTACTTCATTCCTTTTTATGATTAAAAAACAATATATGATGCTGGGTAGGGGGGATCAATGGAGGAAAAAGGGGTACATCTGTAATACTTTCAACAGTAAAGATGAATTTAAAAAATTAATATATGGAAATATACCACATTTTGGTTACTTATCAGTTGATGGGCACTTGTTTATGTTTTTCAGCTATTAAGAATAATGCTCCTATGAACATTCATGCACACATTTTCATGTGGACATATGTTTTCAGTCCTTTAGGGTATATACTGAGGAGTGGAAATGCTGGGTCATATGGTAGTTCTATATTTAACCTTTTGAGGAATTGTTAAACTCTCTGGTTGCACCATTTTGCATTCCCACCAGCAATGTATGAGGGCTCCAGTTTCTCCATATCCTCACCTATACTTATTATACATCTTTTTGATTATTGCTGTCCTAATGGGTATGAAGTGATACCTCATTATAGTTTGAGTTACATTTCCCTGATAACTAGTGATATTGAGCATCTTTTTCTGTACTAATTGGCCATTTGTGTATCATCTTTGGAGAAATGTCTATTCAGATCCTTTGCTTATTTTTAAATTGAATTATGAGATAAACTTTTAAACAGATCAGTAAAATAACACAAAACTGAAGGTGTATTAGAAGTCTGTATAGCCTACAGTTGAAATCCAAAGGAGTTTTTGTTCTTCTGACTTTGCATTGGGGGGAGAGGGAGTGGTGTTAGGAATATTTCATAGAGATAGTTACATTTCAATTGATGTTAGACATTAACTAGGTTCAAAAGGCTCAATTGGGTATTCTAAGCAGAAGGAAGTACAACACATTCAGTAGGATATAAGGAGGGGCATGGCAAGAAATGAAGTTGAAAACGGTGGAATGGATACGTGGATGGTCATGGATGCAGTACTCAGAAGTTTAGGCTTTAAACAGTAGGCACCAGTTGGAGATTTTTTGCATAGGAGAGTAACAAGATCAGGTTTATGTTTAATAAAGAGATACTAGCCTAGTGGCTGACTTAATGAGTGTTCACATTGAAAATAGAAATTATGGTGGCAGTGTGAAAGTGCATTGAAGGACAGTCCAGGCAAGAAGAGGTGTGAGCTTGCTCAAAGAGTGTAACAATGAGGTTAGAGAGGAGCCGAGGGAAAAGGCAGGGTCTCTGATATAAATCCTACTTTCTTATACTCAGTGCCCATTTGGAGGGCTCTGGTGTCCACTTGGAATGAAAGAAAGGAATAAGGTTAAGGGAAAAGACAAATTTAGTTTTTGACATATTTAATTGGAGGTACCTTAGAGTGATCTCTCTGGAGATGATCATTGGATAATAGACTGTTTGGTCCATGATGCAGAATAGAGATTTGGGATCACTAGAATACTGATGCAGAAAAATACACAGCATGGGAGTAGTTGTTGAAACCTTGGAAGTGGATAAGACTGCCCCGGAAACACATGAAGAATGAGAGGTATGTGATCTGAAGAACACAAACATAAAAAAAGGTGGTTAAAGACAGACTTCACCATTTATTAGTCATGTAACTCAATTTTGTCATTCATAAAATGAATATGTACTGTGGAGAGATACAGCATATTACCAAGCCACTTCTGAACTGAGTGACTGTGGCCAAGTTAATCTCTCCAAGGCTGCTTGGTTTCCTAGCCTGTTAACTAAGAATAATAATTGTGCCTACTAAGATTGAGGTAAATAGGTAAAGTGAACAGTGTCTAGTACATAAGTGCTCAATAAATGTAAGCTGTTATTACTCCTATTATTTCTTTAGAGGGCTCTTGTAAAGATTAAGTGCTTGGCAAAGTGTAAAGTGCTTAGCAAAAATGCCTAGCGCAGGTACAGAGAACTTGATAATTGTTAGCCAGAAGATGGGCCCAAAACATGAAATCAGCAAAAGTGTTAGTGAAGCAGAAAAACCCAAGAGTGTGAAGTCATGGCAACCAGTTGAGCAAGATTGTCAAGAAGAAGAATGGAGTTAACTGTACTAAATTCTTCAGAAAGATCTGAAAATAATCCACTGGATTTAGGAATAAAGATGTAATTGACTCTGAAAAACAGTGTCACTGGGGAGGTATGGATGGAAAGCCTCATTGCTGTAAATGGAATGGTCAAATGGGTGTACAAATACTTGAACTCCTGAATAACTCTTTTGGAAAATTTATTTAAATTTATACCTCACATACACCAAAATGAATTTCAGATGGATTAAAGAGCTAAATGTAAAAAGTGAAATAATGCTAAAAGAACCAGAAAGTAATATGTAAATGAATATATATTTGTTCTCTAGGTAAGAAAGAACTGTACACAAAAGCAAAAGTAGCATTTATAAAAGGTGGTTACTCTATTTGTGTAAAAATGTTAAATATGTAAACATCCAGAAAAAATAAAGTTAAAAGCATTTGACAATATTTCTCAGAAAGTTAAACAGAATTTTCATATGACCCTGCAGTTCCACTCCTAGGCATATCCCCAAAAGATTTAAAACAGGAACTCAAACAGGTACTTGTTTGCCATGTTCATTGTAGTGTTTTTCCCAGCAGTCGGAAGGTGGAAACAGCCTAAGTGTCCATGAACAGATGGATAAACAAAATGTGCTATAGGCATGTGATGGAATGTTATTCAGCCACATAAAGAAATGAACTTTAGTCAGTGACTCTCTCATCATTGATGTTTCTCTCTCTTTCTCTCCCTCCCCTTTCCTCTCTCTGAAATCAATAAAGATATAGTAAAAAAAAAAAAAAAAGGAAAGAAATGAACTTTAGATACCTGCTACAATGTGGATGAGCCCTGAAAACAATTTGCTAAGTGAGAAGCCAGATAGAGAAGGGCAAATACTGTATGATTCCACTCAGATGAAATATTCGAGGTGGGGGCCCTGGGGATATGGAGGAATTGGAGAGTTATTGCTTAATGGGCACAGAGTTTCTGCTTGGGATAATAAAAGTTTGCGAATAGATAGTGGTGATAGTTTAACAACATTTTAAATGTAATGAATGCCCCTGAATTGTACACTTAAGATGGTTAAAATTGTAGTTTTATGTTATGTATATGTTACCACAATAAAAAATAGAATTTGTTTATAATTTTTGAAAAAATCCATAATTTATAAAGAAATATTTGTAAGCAATATCTTATAAATTGAAAACTATAATAGCTTTTTATCATTTTAATGCCATAAACATAAGAAAATAAATTTAGCCTTTCCTAGTGTTCAAATAAATGTAAATTAGAACAGTGACAGCATTTTTCAACTGTTAAATTGTTTCCTTTATAGCCACTTTTGAGGATAAAAAGTGTTGCCATATAAATTGAGAATGACCTTTCTGGAGGGCAGTTTGACCATAATATATCAAGTACCTTTAAACCTGTAATGTAGTTTTAGAAATGTGTCCTGAAATACACAGGGTTTTATGTATAATGAGCTCATTTACCAAAACATTCTTTATTACTATAAAAAATAAAATCCACTTAAGTAAATTAATTATGGTTCCTCTGTCAAAGGGAATATTTCTCCATTAAAAATTATGGTTTCGAGTATACCTGAAACCTGTATAATTTTATTAACCAATGTCACCCCAGTAAATTCAGTTTAAAAAAACATTAAAAATATAAATTGGACGTGCTAAAAAATTTTTGGTTTTTAAAAAATGTATGGGTGTGAGAGATATCAACACCAGATTGTTTTCTTCAATGAACCTTTATCTTTTATTACTAAAGAACAGAAGGTTGAAAAGTAGAGATAGTGAGTGGAGACTTGACTTTGAGGAAGTTGGCTCTAAACGGAAATAGAAATGGGGATTAGAGGTAAAGCGGTGTAAAGAGAAAAAAAATCAGGAGAAATTTGAGGATGTTTATAAGCTCCCGGGAAGAAACCAGTAGAACTGTAAAGATTTTAGGTACCTACATGGCAGTGGATAGTTTCCTTTAGGCCATTGTGAATGTTGAAAATAGTTTGTAGACCCTTATAAATCTCAGACGCAGATAGTATTGCATTGCATAAAACCTCGCCCAGCTTATTTGTCTTTGACTATGCTGAGAGGAAGAGAAAGAGTGGGAATGGGGGATGTCAGGAAAGATGGAAAGAAACTACCTTATGAACTATGAGGACGTTAATTATTGAGGTTTGCCTTTGAAGAACTTTAGGGGGGAGTTTTATTGATGTTATCTAATCATATAAATTCCTAAAATCCATTTTGTTGCCTTTTTCCCCTGAGTTGGAGTCATTTGCTAATACTGTGTTCAACTAGACAATTAGTAATGATAATTAATGAAGATGGTCGTAGTTTTTGAAAGCAGTAAGCTTCTTTTTTTTTTCTTAAATATATCTTTATTGATTTCAGAGAGAGGAAAGGAGAGGGGGAGAGAGAGATTGAAACATCAATGATGAGAGAGTCATTGGTCGGCTGCCTCCCTCACGCCCCCAACTGGGGATCGAGCCCACAACCCAGCATGTGCCCTGACTGGGAATCGAACCCCAGTCGCCTGGATCCTAGGTCGATGCTCAACCGCTGAGCCACGCCTGCCTCGGCAGTGAGCTTATTCTTTAATAAATGCTTTCCTTTTGCATTTAAGGGAGGAAAAGACTGAACAGTTGCTGGACTGTAAACAAGAACTTGAGCAAATGGAAATAGAACTAAAAAGGCTGCAGCAAGAGGTGTGTACCTGGAACTTTTATTAAATAGGACCACTAAGTAATTGGAAATTGATTTTTCTCCTTATAACCTTTACCTTAACGCTTTATGAGGTTACTGAGGCTGAAGGAGATCTGATGACTTTCTCAGTGTTTTCAGAGCCAAAAATCTTTGGACTTTTTTTTTCCTGTGTCAGTGCTGTTTTTATCTTTGCTAAGATTTGAAGGAGCCTCATAGGACTAGGGGAGTTCCAAGTTTCTCTTTTTTATGTATTTTACTTCCGTCGGCTTGGAAGCTGGAAACAACTCCACTGTAAATTGTGGCTGCTTATGTATATGTCCCTAGGTCTCCACTCTCTGATGGTGCTTTATGTTAATTTATATATGACAATGCTTTTTAATTTTTCATTCTTTTCCTATTAGATAAGATAAAACCTTTTTACTTAAAAAGTTTTTTTTGACTGAAACTTTAGATTTTCATCTTGAGCCATGATTTGTTTAGGAATTTACTTCTTTTAATCACCCCATAATGTTTCATTTTCATTTGGAGGCAGTGAATGAGGTCGCTTTAACCTGTAAATGGCATGAATTGGGGTAAGGCTGGGCAGTTTTCTTTACTTCCCCTAACCTATCATTTTAACTTCAGGGAATACTGTACTTGCAGGATCATAAACTGGGACCTTTCTAGATGTGTGAGATTGGGCATCATCGTCTTTATTTCTATTTCTAAATATGCTGTGGCTGTTCTTCCATGTCTTGGTAGCCGGGTTTTTTATCAGTGTTCCCTTCAAAAGTGGTTCTCAATCTTTTTGGTCTCAGGACTCTCTTCCACTCTTAAAAATTAATGAAGATTTTATCTATTGGTATTTACTATGTTAGAAATTAAAACTAAGAATTTTAAAATATTTACTAATTCATTTAAAAATAAATGCTTAACCCATTTCATGTTAACATAAAATTCATATTTTAACTAAATTATTACTTTATAAAACAAAAAGTGAAATGGTACTCTTGTACATTTTTGCAAATCTCTTTAATGCCTGGCTTAATTGAAAACTACTAGATTCTCGAATCTATTTTTGTATTCATTCGATTAAGATACCACATGCCATGTAGCTTTTGGAAAGCTCTACTGTGCCCTCAGGAGAGAATGAAAGTGAAAAAGAAAATAATGTCATAGAATTATTATGAAAATAGTTTTGATCTCATGAACTCCCTGAAAGGGTTTCAGGTAACCACAGAAGTCCCTGGATCACACTTTGATATAACTACTGTTCTAAAGGATTAAGGTTTACGAGAAGGCTTTTTTTGAATTTTAATGTTTTTCTCAAATGGCATTAAAATATGCAATAACCATATGCACTAATCATTTTACTTGGAAGCATTAAAAAATCAGCAGGATTTTAGTATGTTACAGCATCTCTGAACAGAACCATTATTTCTCTAAGGTTACTAATGATCAACTTGAGTAATACAGTTTTCCTCTTTTTTGTTTTTATTGTCCTATATTTTAAAGTTAACTTTTATTTTTACCTTAAATTAATTTCAAATGGTTATGTTAGGTAAAGGTTAACTTATTTTAAAACATCCTGAATATTTTTTACATTCTTTAAATGGAACATTATCTAAAAATTTGTATATAAACCTAAGTTTATATATTTATATGTAAACACATGTTTAAAATCCTTTGTTTTTGTTTTAAAAACAGCCTAATATCTCCCCATTTAAAAAAAAAACAACTTAATAGAGGTATAATTTACATACCATAAATTCACACTTTTAAAGTATACAGTTTATGGATTTTTTTAGTAGATTCATTGAGTTGTGCAAACAAGGATTATCAACTTGAAAATAGAAAATAATTTTTAAAATATCAATAATTATTTATGTTTAGAACATGAATTTGCTTTCGGATGCTCGTTCTGCAAGAATGTACCGAGATGAATTAGATGCACTTCGAGAGAAGGCAATCAGAGTTGATAAGCTTGAAAGTGAAGTCACCAGGTATAAAGAGAGGCTACATGATATTGAATTTTATAAAGCAAGAGTTGAGGTATGTTGCATAATTTAAACCATTCACAATTTTTTTCTTTAAAAGTGTTTTTTCAAAGTACAGTGAAAATGCACTTAATGAATGGAGGTCTTGAATTGTTTAGCAAACTGTAAATACTTTTAGATGTTTATTTTATGATAGATCAGCATATTGCTTAGAATTTTAAAAAGGGATATTTGCACATTATTAATTTTATTTAACTCTTTGGGACTCTTCTTTCATTTCTTTATTTAGTATTATTTTATATAAACAAATTAGAAGAAACAGTTTTCCCTACTTAATGATTGGCATGCAATGTTGCCTGAAGTTGAGTTTGACAGCAAGAATTTAATAATCCTTGCATCTGCATCCTTTTTTCCTTTCTTAATTTTCTTATTGTCTGCAAGCAGTGGAGAGTTTGGCCATGTTTATTACAGGGATAAGAAGGAAGGAGTGTGCAAAAATTAGGCAGTGAAAAAAAGCCCTGGCCGATTTGGCTCAGTGGTTAGAGCACCAGCCCTAGGACTGCAGGGGTGTCAAGGGCTTGTTGGAGGCTCAATCTCTGGCCCTGGTTAGAGGCAACCAATGGATGTGTGTGTCTCTCTCTCTCACACTGATATTTCTCTCTCTATATCTCTCCCCCTCCCTCCCACTTTCTCTAAAAAAAAAAAAAAAATCAATGGGAAAAATATCCTCAGGTGAGGATTAACAAAAAAACAAAAAAGTGAAAACATTATAAGAGAAAATAGAACATTCGAGCCTGAAAGTTATCAAAAGTAGACCCAATAAACTACTAAGATAAGGTGCATATTAATTCTTTGCCAATTTTTAAATGAGTATATGCATGGCACTGTTAAAGGATCCTTATAAGTGCCATTGTTCTAATATACTGTCTCTTGATGTTAGTATATAAACTACAGGCATAAAACTTAGCAAGATAGATTTGTGAACATATGTCTTCAAGATGATGTAGGGATTTTAAACATGTTCTCAATATACTTATGTAAAATACTTATTGATAACGCCTTGGTTTTTTATTTATGCAAGTATTAGTTCAAGTCTTGGAATTTTACTCAAAAACCTCAAACCCTTCACTTCAAGTTACGGTTTAAGTGGAGAGAACTCTTTAAATCTGTTTCAGCAAATACATTAAGCCCTGATTCTGTGGAGATTTGTAACTTAAGTACCAGCAAGGCTATTTATACTTAGTTTTTTCTCCTTGTGATTAAGGGATTTAAATGTACCCTGACAATTTTATGTGAAATTATAGTAGCATTACTCATTCTAACACAAGTACTGAATATTTTGTTTGCATAATAGCTTAAATTGGGGAGCGGGGAGAAGTAAAGCCAAGAGAACATCAACAACTGTAGTTTTATTACTTAGTTGCTTTACTCTTGCATAGAACTGTTGATAAAGGCAGATTAATGTCTTATTTTACAATCAAGATTTTTTATGTTCAGAACTTTAAAAAATTAACAGATATTAACATGTTTACAATAAACCCTATTTGAAATGTTTATAGGAATTAAAAGAAGACAATCAAGTTTTATTAGAAACAAAAACCATGTTGGAAGACCAATTAGAAGGAACTCGAGCTCGTTCTGATAAATTACATGAATTAGAAAAAGAGAATTTACAACTGAAGGCTAAACTGCATGATATGGAAATGGTAAGTATTGTAAGGTAGATCAATAACATGACCTCTAAGGAAACATCCTAAGATTCATCTAACTTCCCTATAATGACAAAGGATGGTTAGTGTCCTAGATGCTTTAACAAACAGGAGATTAGCTAAATAAATCCAGTGCTTCCAATTTTGTATGAGTACAAGAGTAGTAGAAATTTCTGCTTTTGTTACAGAGGGGTATTATTTATTTTGTCTTGTATTTTTTTAAAAAAACTAATAAGCTATTGTGTAAACATGCCTTTAAAATACAGAAATAAAACTATTTAGCACTGAGTCAGAGTCTCTTTTTATATCACTAAATCAATGTGTTGCCTATAAAGAAGATTTTCCAGTGGAGATTTTGGCCATGTTTATTACAGGGATAAGATGGAAGGAGTATGCAAAAATTAGGCAGTGAAAAAAAGCCCTGGCTGATTTGACCCAGTGGTTAGAGCGCCAGCCCTAGGACTGCAGGGGCGTGGTTTTGATTCTTTTCAAGGGCGTGTTGGAGGCTCAATCTCTAGCCCTTAAAGCTCACTTTAAAAGGATGTCAGACACCTAGTCAGTATAATGACCGGTACTGATTATAATAACTAATAATTGCCTTTAAACTGTGAAAATGTTAAGCAACTCAGAATTTATCCTCATATTATTTAGTTTCTGATAAATAAAAGTTATAAGTAATAAAATATTAGCTTGAAATTGTACTGTTTCTTAGCTTTCTTTTCTCTCCCTACTGCCTGCCAACAAAAAAGGAACGTGATATGGATAGAAAAAAGATTGAAGAATTAATGGAAGAAAATATGACTTTGGAAATGGCACAGAAACAAAGTATGGATGAATCATTACACCTTGGCTGGGAGTTGGAACAAATATCCAGAACTAGTGAACTTTCCGAAGGTATTCCCAGTATTATTTTACTTAAATGGATTGGTGAATAAATAAAGTTGTATTTATGCTTACATTTCTGGACATTTTATTGCAGTTATTTTCCCCAGCTGGAGATCTCTCAGAAGGCCAGCTGTCCCTAGATATGATTTCACAGAGTAGTATATTATTTCCACATTCCTAGATCTGATTATCTTGCATGTCTTACAACTAAACTTTTTTGAGTGCTATAACAGATTTGATCAGTTGTTTAGGCATTGTTTTATGTTAGTATCACAAGAAACTAGAATACCAATTTATTAATAGTAAATTAATAGCCATTTACTAAATAGAAATATAGCCATCTACTAAATAGAATAGAAAAGTCGTATTAGCTGGTCAACATATTTTTTGACTACAATCAAACCTAAATAGGAAGTCAGAATGTGGTGGGAAGAGTTTTAGGTAAATATATAGCTAGAAGGAAATAAATAAGGGTCTTCATGGCTACTTTCTGTATGTAATCTCCATTTTAGGATACCTACCAATCAGTCCAGCCCCAGTTATATAACCTAGAGATAATGAAAGACATCCCCTTCACTCCAGATAAATTTTTAACTCTTGGCTCTTTTTTTCTTAAGCTCAACTATTGACTTGTCCTCTGTCTTAAAACTGGGCATTATACATACACTTGTTTGGGTTATAGCCGTGATTGTGCGAATACTGATATACTTTATTGAAATTAAACTCAGGCCACATTTGTCTAAATTAGGTTCCATAATTCCTCAGCTACTCACTATTAGATGATTCTACCTACTTTCCTTCCTTCAGCAGATATTTATTAAGTACCTACCATGTTTAAAGTACTATACCAGGCCCTGAGGATTAGTGGTGTGGTAGACGTAAGGTCTGAAGACAGTTTATGGTCTGGCTCTTGCAGAATAATTACTTCTACACATGACTCACATTTATTACCATTAGGCTTTTTCTAGTTTTACACTTGAGAACCTAATTCCAAATTCTAGGACCCTATTTAAATTCCCTACAAAGTAAGTGATGATATTCAGCGGTGAGCTTGCTGAGATCTATTACTTAAAATATTTGTGGAACTTTTTAAATTTTATTTCTTGTGAATTGAGTTACAAAGAAAGCAGTTCATACTCAAATGTTTTCTACTTCTAAAGTAGTTAAAATTACACTGTTAAAAGTTTCATTGTCTGTTAAGGGAAGACAATAATAGTAAGAACTTTGTAGGGTTGTTGTGAGGATTGAATTTCTTAATACTTAAGAAAATGTGCCTGGTATATAGTATGGATTTGAATGTTAAGTGTAATGAGGATGATGATCAGTACATCACAGTTGTTTTGCAGTTGTTCTTAGCTGGAGACATTATACTTGAATATTTGTTTTAATGTGGTGCTGTTTTGTTTGTTTCTCTTTTAAATATACAAGGGATTTTCTTCCCAGAAAATTTGCAAAAGTGTGGAAAAATATAAAAGAAGAAATCAAAGTCACTAATAATTTCTTAAATACTTTCCACATTTCAAAAAGCTTGCTTCTAGAACTTTTCTACACACATACATAGGTGTTTTAGACACCAGATTAATGCATATACACAATTCAGGTTCCTTTTTGCACCTAAGATTATAATATAGGCATTCTTTATGTTGGTAAAAATGTGTTGTAAGCATCCTTTTTAATTCTTCATAGTCTGACTTGAAGCTTCTTTGAAGTATTCAAACTATTATTGGGGTATATCATGTATTTTAGCCTAATCTCGTTAATTGAAATGCATAACTACAAACCATGAACTAGAATTTTACTGAAGAAGACTTGGACAACTAATGGAATTTTAAAAGTCAGTGAGTAGTATACCAGCTTTTAATAAAAGATTAACAATATGCTGACTAGAACAAAAGCTGGAAATAAGAATTGAGGCTTTCTTTACTTAAAATCTGCAGGATGTTTTGCCATACCTAATTTTGTGAAGAATGTATGCTTGTGAAGATGTGTGTGTGTGTATGTATGTATTTGCTTTTCTATGATGGAGAAATTCAAACATACACAAAAGTTGACAGACGTAGAAATGCCCTCCCATACTTTTATCCATTTCCCTTCCTAAAATCTAGGATTTCAAAATAAATTCTAGGCCTTATATTTCATTTGTAAGTCCTAATATTTTTATGTCATAAAAATATTCCCTGAGTCTGCTATAAGGTTATAAAAATAATTATTTTTGGCTTACTGGAGAACATCATTTATAGAACTAGAAACTGTAATCTACTTAGAAAGATTATTTTCCTTGACAAAATGGAGTAGATGTTGCTCTTTACACTTAGTTTAGCAGGGATTCTTTAGAGAAAGACTCTTTCAAGGTGACCAGTGTATACTGTCTTGCCTTTCTCAGAATCAGATTAGGATTTTTTCCTCTCAAACTGGCTTTCTTTAATTTTTGAAAGCGTGGCATAGAATATGCTTTATACTTATTTGAGCCACACATGACTATGAGATACACATGGATATAACTATATTTTATACAAGTAATCCAAGACTCACTGGGGTTAAAGTGGCTTGGTATTGTCAAGTAGTTAATTTCTCATGGAACTAGAACTGGAACTCTAGTCTCTTTAGTCTAAATTTTGTACTTTTTTTCTGACTAGAATACTTATGGATGCATTCCAGGCAAAATTTAAGATTTACCTGTGTTTTATCTCTGTTTTTTCCATTGTGTCTATCTTGTATAACTTTATGAAATTTTTATATAGTTAAGGACCAGGTGATGTACTGCATATACAACCAATATTTTAAATAGTAAAGAGTAAACATAGTTTTACAATGACATATTTTTCAATATTATAGCACCACAGAAATCTTTGGGCCATGAGGTGAGTGAGTTGACATCAAGTAGGTTACTGAAGTTGGAGATGGAAAACCAGAGTTTGACAAAAACTGTAGAAGAGCTTCGGAGTACTATGGATTCTGCAGAAGGTAACACCTCCAAAATCCTGAAAATTGAAAAAGAAAATCAAAGACTAAGTAAAAAGGTAAATAAAAATTGTTTGATGTTAAAAAATGTATGTAAAAGTATAAATAAACAGCACTGTAGTAAACATTTATTTTCTAGTTTTTAATGTGCCCTTTATTATTTTAACTTACTATGGATACTTTTAACAAACATAATTCATTATTAAGCTTCAACAATTGTTAACTTACAGTCAGTCTTATATCTACCTCTGCCTACTCTCCCCACAACCACTAGATGATTTTGAGGTAAATCCTAGATATGGTATCATTTCAAGAACAAATACCTGAGTATGTAACATAGCTCTAAAAATTAAGGAGTTTTTTAAAAGAACAAGACAGTGACATTATCACACTTTAAAAATTAATAATTTTTAGTCAACATTTTAATTCAGTTCTATTATGTTTATTTTTTTGTATATTTTGTTCAAATCTGAATTCAAATAAAATCAATATGTTTAATCAATTGATGTCTTTTAAGTCTTTTTTAGTCTATAGGTTTACTCTTTTTTTTTTAGCAGTTTTTCTGCTGAAGAAACCACGTTATTTGTCTAACAGAGAGTTTCCCCACAATTTAGATTTTGCTGATTGCATTCTTTTTGTGTCACTTAACAAGTTTTTTTGTCCCCTTTGTTGACTGCTTTACTGTGGGCTTAATCAGGTTCAAATTGAGTTTCTAGTAAGAGTATTCATAGAGTGCATAAACATTTCTGTCAGGAGGCACGTGTCTGGTTGACTGTCTTTTTTTGATGTTATGGATAATCATTTGCTTGGATCCCTTAATTAATCAAAGATTGCAAAATCTTGATTTTCTATTAATACCATCCCTTCTTAATGTGGTAGCTTTGTTTCTCAAAACAAAGAAACACTTTGTTTTAACAACTACTGGTTTAAAGAAAACACCCTAGGTTATTCTGATGAACAGCCCTTAGGGAAAAGCAGGGTGAATGTTTGATCCTATTCCTTTATTTACCAGTTTCCTGATAATGTGTTGGTTTTCTCATATCCACTTGAGATAATTGAGTGAGTTTGTTGTTTTAGTGTCATTATGAGCTCATGGATTTAAGAATATTTAAAGTGTTTCAATCCACCACACTTATATTCCTTATTGTCCCAGTGAAGCTGCTTCCTGAGTCCTTAGGACACAGCTTTAGCACTAGGAGCTTCCTTGCTTTCAGCAATGACAAAATGCTCTTGACTCCCAGTTATGTCTAGTTTTTCCTTTGATAGATTCTGTGTTTCTAGACTTCGTTATGAAAATCTCCCTAACCTTTAGACCAGTGGTTTTTGAACTATAGTATGCATCAGAATCACCTGTAGGACTTGTTAAAACACAGATTCACAGATTGCTGAGCCCCATGCCTAGAGTTTGTTTTCCTGGTAGGTTTGGTGTGGGGACTAAGAATCCTCACTTCTAAGAAGTTCCTAGGTGATGCTCATCCTGCTCTTTTGGAACCCTGCTTTGATGGACCACAGCCTTAGATAATGCAAAAGACTCCTTGATTTTTTTGCAAGATTTTTACTCTTTTAAAACATTTTTGTATCATCTTTAGTCTATTAACCAAATAATCTTAACAAGCATTTGACAATCAATGTACTGTTAAAGCAGAAGTGGCCATTTAGACCTTGGAACAGTTTTTTTTGGTTGGCATTATAATTGGATCTGTAAATTATAATTTGATTTTGATATTAGCATTAAAGTCTAATGAGTAAATTCTTAGTGAAATTCTAGCAATTTTCAATAAATTCATTGGATAAAGGATATCTTTTATAAACTAAATGTTTCACTTGAATTTCACTAATGTAAAACAACAAATACTTAAATAACTGTTATCTATATATTTTAATCTATAATGGGAGAACCAGGTTAATTAGTTATTAATAACTAAAAGCTTCCTAAACATGTAAATTAATGTTGAATTGAATTACTGGATATGATCTGTGACTTGATGCTTTTGAAGTACTAATAGAAGATTATTTTCCATGTATGGTTATCTTCAATTGATGTTAAAAAGAAAAATTCGACTTGCTTTATATAGACTATTAAAATTCCTAGAGTTCTTCACTATTGATATAAAGATTTAAGTAATATTTAAACTTGAAGTGGAATATTTTATATAGCTAAATCTTTTCTTCATGTTTTTAAATTACCTAGTTTGATGAATATGCTCTATAATAATGGGGAAATCAATTATAGCATATTTTGAACTTAAATTTGCTTTTTCATACTTAATACTTATTAACCACATGCTTTATTATATATTTAAAATGTGTAAATGAAAATAAATTTTAACCCAGAATATAAATATTTGTTGGAGTTTTGTTCATCTAGTTTGTCTCCAGTACTTTTCTCCTTTTTCCTCCTTTTTATTTCAAACCAAGTCCCTTTTTGTTTCCTCATTAAACTTGTAGCACCTTCTCTCATCTTTTCCTTCCTGCATTTTATAGTCTCCTCTTCCTTCTTGTACACCAGAAGTCCTTGACTATAAAATTTTACTTTATAATTTCACTCGAGCCAACAGAGCCTTTCATAAGACTTGTACAGTCTTCATATAGCACATAATTATCATATATTCACTTGAATTGTCTTTCTATTTAAAGTAGGTATTTGCCTTTATATAGCTGCTAAAATTAGCATGGACTATTAGTTGAATTTCTCTACTAAATTCTTAAATATCACCATTTGGATATTAAAATTGTATTTTATCTTTAATTCAGCAATTATCTTTTGACATGTTCCCACTGTTTTAAAATACTTAATGATATATTGTTTTGTGATTTAATTTTCTCCAGGTTGAAATTCTTGAAAATGAGATTGTTCAAGAAAAGCAAAGTCTTCAAAATTGTCAGAATTTAAGCAAGGATCTAATGAAGGAGAAGGCTCAGCTTGAAAAAACAATTGAAACACTTCGAGAAAATTCAGAGAGACAGGTTCATAAGTTTCTTATTAAGCATTGTATTTTAAAGTTGATTTACAAAAGTTACTTTATGCAAATAAAATGTTCATATAACATTAAAGGGAAATATTTTAGAATTTTTTAGATTTTAATGTCCCTTTCTATGCCATGTATTTTAGGAAAGTTAAAGGGAAAGATCAGAATTTTTAAAATTGCCAATATGATTAATTATCTTGTATAAAATTTTGTAGAGCATGTGCTTTCAAGTATCTGTGGGAAATGGCTGTGGAGTGGAGTTGGGGAGAAATGCCACTGTACTCTGGCCCCACTAAAAAGGGGAAAAGTGGTGGCAAGAACCATCTTGGATGCTTTTCAAATTTATTTTCAAGTATTTAGTGATTATTCTCTTTTTATGCTTGAGGAAACAGAACTGGATAGATTGACTTGCTATTTTAAATTTTCTATTTATTTTTCAGATGTAAAAGGATTTGTTTTATATTATCTAGGTATAGTCCTCAGGCCACCTATAAAAATACAGATTTCTGTAGAGCTACAGAACGAAAATTCTAGAGCTAGGCATGAATCTGTACTTTGCCAGGTTCTCAGGAACTTGTTTAACGCACTAAAATTTGAGAAATACTATATTAAGCCATGCCATGAATTGAATGGATTAGTTTTCAAATGTACCAGGGTTTTTTGTTATTTTGATGTTTCCAAGTTAGCATTCTTTTGGGGAACGAATACAGACACATACACACACACACACATATATACATATATATATATTTGTATATATATATGATACAGCAAATATTTACTGAGGACCCTTCTGTATAGGCATTGCAAAATTTATTTGTGGAAGTAAAAGCTTATATCCTCAAGGAGATGTGTGTGCATGGTTCACTGATACTCATATTTGAATTTGAAACAGGCAGTTAAATAATCTGAAGATGATTTTTATTGATATTAAAGACACCTTTCTTAACCATTCCTTTATATTATGAACTCCGTAAAGACATGAACTTTCATGACCTGGCAGTACACATTAACAGTGCTTTCTCAGTAAGAAAGATAGACAGGCATGATAGCACCCTTTTATGTTCTGAGTTCCCTGTTAGTTTTTAGAAGGGAATAATTTAAAATATTTAGTTCTTGCCCAGCTGGTGTTGCTCAGTGGTTGAGTGTCGACCCTTGAACCAGGAGATCACAGTTCGATTGTCAGTCAGGGCACATGCGTGGGTTGCAGGCTCAGTGTCAAGTAGGTGGTGTGTAGGAGGGAGCCAATCAATGACTCTCTCATCATCGATGCTTCTCTCTCTGAAATCAATAAAAAATACATATAAAAAATAAATTAAAAATAATAAAATAGAAAGTATTTAGTTCTTGCTCAATTAAGTTTCTAATTTTCTCCTTTATTTTTTAAATTAGATTAAAATATTGGAACAGGAAAATGAACATCTGAATCAAACTGTGTCTTCCTTAAGGCAGCGCTCCCAGATAAGTGCTGAAGCAAGGGTGAAAGACATTGAAAAGGAAAATAAAATTCTCCATGAATCTATCAAAGAAACAAGTAGCAAGCTAAGCAAGATTGAATTTGAAAAAAGACAAATTAGAAAAGAATTAGAACATTATAAAGAAAAAGGAGAACGAGCAGAAGAACTTGAAAACGAGTTGCATCATCTCGAAAAGGAAAATGAATTGTTACAGAAAAAGATAACTAATTTAAAAATTACTTGTGAAAAAATTGAGGCCTTAGAACAAGAAAATTCAGAGCTAGAAAGAGAAAATAGGAAATTTAAAAAAAGATTAGATAGCTTTAAAAACCTTACTTTTCAGTTAGAATCCCTAGAGAAAGAGAATTCCCAACTTGATGAGGAAAACTTAGAACTGCGAAGGAACGTGGAATCTTTGAAGTGTGCAAGCATGAAAATGGCTCAGCTACAACTGGAAAATAAAGAACTGGAAAGTGAAAAAGAGCAGCTTAAGAAGGGCTTAGAGCTTATGAAAGCATCTTTCAAGAAAACAGAACGCTTAGAAGTTAGCTACCAGGGCTTAGATACAGAAAACCAAAGGCTGCAGAAGGCTCTGGAGAACAGCAATAAAAAAATTCAGCAGTTAGAGAGCGAACTACAAGACTTGGAAATGGAAAATCAGACATTGCAGAAAAACCTAGAAGAGTTAAAAATATCTAGCAAAAGACTAGAACAGCTAGAAAAAGAAAATAAATCACTGGAGCAGGAGACTTGTCAACTGGAAAAGGATAAGAAGCAGCTGGAGAAGGAAAATAAGAGACTCCGACAGCAAGCGGAAATTAAAGATACCACGCTAGAGGAAAATAATGTGAAAATTGGAAATCTGGAGAAAGAAAACAAAGCTCTCTTCAAAGAGATTGGTATTTATAAAGAATCTTGCACTCGTCTGAAAGAATTAGAGAAGGAAAATAAGGAGCTTGTAAAAAGAGCAACTATTGATATAAAAACTTTGGTTACATTACGGGAGGTGAGTATAAAGTTTAAGGCAATATTTTTTATAGTTTTAACTCAAGGCTGCTTTAAGTTTTATTGGCACCCATCAGTAATTTGCATCATCTGCTTCTGGCTCTAACGTAGAATTTTAGAATTAGAACTAGAAACAGTTTAAAATTAGAACTAGTTTTCAAGTTTCGTACTTTTGTTAAACTAATAAGTACATGTAAATTGTATTTTTAAGATACTTTACTAATAAAGTTTCCATATACATCTGGCCTGTTACATTATAATTTTACTTCAAAATGTTAAAATATTTGACCAAGACTCTTCCTGGATGCTAACTATAGTGGGAAGCATGATAAGCTAGTCTTTATCAAATTCTAACTGTGTGCCAAGTACTAGACTAAGGACCTCATAAGTTGTATTTACATATTTTTATATAATTTTATGACCAATTCTTTATAGGTATTATCTCCATTGGATTGAAAAACAGGTTCAGAGACATTAAGTAATTTACTCAGGATTGACAGAGTTAATAAATGGCAAAGTTGGATTGCTAGATTCAGATCAAGATCTTTCAGACACCAAAGCCCCAGGAATTTTGACCTCTAAGCTGGAAAATGCAAATCAGGTTGAACTTAAAGGCCAACATTGAACAATTTGGTAGTTGCTTGGTTTTATGTGTTGAGAAGAAGTTTGAAATTTATAAGAGTAGGCTGGCAACAGGTCTTATGAAGCATGGTTGGTGTAGATCAGGAGATAATGTGCTTGGCTCTTTTTTGCTATTCCTATGCTATACTATATATGATAGCCCTTTAAGTTCAATTCAGAAGTATCTTCGTTAGCATCCTGGTAGTAAGTCACATTGGGAAATCTGCATTTCTGCTAAAGAGGCATTGAGGGGGACCATTATGAGCCATTCATTTTTTTCTTTCTGTTCTACAGTCTTACAGACAGGAATAACAGGTTCTTTGTGCCTGCTCCTCTCAGAATTCCCCCTAGCTCTTCAGGTCCATAGCCTCTTCCACTGGGGGAGAGAGGCCTGTGGGAGAAGTATGTATATAGGAAGAAACACGCACGAAAGTTCTAGCTTATTATTGAACAGTGAATGGATATGTGTGTTTTTCCCACAGCTCTCAAATATAAGGTAGAGAGTCGGTAGTTTCTCCTTTTAGTTTTAGACACTAAAGGGATAAAAAGAAGTATTAGCCAGAAAAGGACAACTATTCTGTTTGGACTACGTGAGGAAAAGTTCAACAGCATTTCTGTCTTTCCTACTTGGAATTACATGTATTCATGGATGGTGGTAGTTAGAATCTTGGCTGAATTTCTTAGATGTTATGTTCTTGACACTTTTGTGAGTTTTGCATTCTTTTTAAAATAAGGATTTGGTGAGTGAAAAATTGAAAACTCAACAAATGAATAATGATCTTGAAAAATTAACCCATGAGCTTGAGAAGATAGGGTTGAATAAAGAGCGACTCTTACATGATGAGCAAAGTACTGATGACAGGTGAGTATTAAGTTTATTTCCCAAACAGTTGAAATTATTTTTTGTTTTTGCTCAAATATTGGTTCTTTCCTATACTAGGAATACATTTATGTATTTTATTTTACTGTTTCTGGTTCCTTTCTTCCCTTAGAGAAAGTTCTATAGGAAAAAAAAAGTGCCCTGGCTAGTGTGGCTCAGTTGGTTGAGCATTAACCCACACACCAAGAGGTCACCAGTTTGATTCCCAGTCAGGGCATGTGCCTGGGTTTTGGGCTCAACCCCAGCAGGTGGCAGCCAATCAATGGTTCTCTCTCATCAATGTTTCCCTCTCTTCCTTCCTCTCTCTCTCTCTCTAAAATCAATAAAAACATTTTTTTAAAAAGTAAAAACATCGGAGAAAGACAGCCTAATATTGCTCTAAGAAAAAAATGCTAAAATGTTATATGAATACAGTTTCATAATAGGAAAACAGGATGCCACTTAGGTAGTAGAAAAGCCAAGGCTGTAATTGCCTGTGAAAATAGAGTGAGACAAACCCCTCTCTGCTGAAATATGCAGTCAATTTAAGCAAATTATTTTTTATTTGAATCATGTGCTTAAATGCCTCAATTTTTTTCATTTATTTTTGTGTGCCAAAATGTGGACTTAAAGAGAAATGGAAGAAAAATATGAAACAAAGCAAAATATATTAAGAAGCAATTAAGGTGTAAAAATAAGGTAGAAAACTAAGGCTTGACAAATTGAATAAAAAATTAACATATATCATTTAATTTTCAGAATGACCAGTTTGAAAGAAAATTTCTATTCATGGTAATTACAGTCTATAAAACAGTTTATCAGACTTTCAAGTAATCTACTATTTAGCATCTAGTCAGCCATATGATTCCAGCTAGAAGTATATATTAAGAATATTGATTTATGTAGGCTAGATTTTAATGCATTGGCATTTTTGTAATTAGTTAATTTATATCATTTACCCACTATTACTTCTATTAAATATTTTTATTCTATATCAAATAAATGTATGTAGAAAAAAATAATGCTGATTATATGGGATTTGTTTATCTAATCTTGAGAAACTTAAAGTTAATAGAACAGGTTGATACTTTAAAGGTTGTTCTATAATAACAAATAGAGGTAATTTGAGGCATTTATTCTAGCAGTCAATCCAAGCAGCCATAATTGAATTAATTATACAGGTATTTAACGAGAAAAAACTATTTTTGAGTTAAACAGATAGTCAAGGACTAATTTAGTTGACTGTCTTTTAGTATACATACTGAATAGCATCAAAACAAAAACTAAGTTAAGAATAATATAATTATTCATGAACACATTGTTCAAAAAGATAACTAAAATACTGACATTCATATCTATCTGCCTCTTTGTCACCAGTGTCTTGTGTCTTTAGTATATCACTCTCTTTTTAGACTATTCTGCAGGTACTTTAGACCCTGAAGACAAAGTCTTCAGTGATTTTCAAGTCTTAACTATTAATATGTTCTTGTATAAATGCTTTTCACTTAATAGTATACACAAATGTTTGATAATGTAATAAATCCTTCACTTCCTATAGAGTCTATTTTTATAAAACTAAAAGAAATATAATGCCTTTTTTGAGCATTAATTTTTGCTTTTGACAACTTACGCTGTAATCTGAAGCTCTGTTTACTTAGTGATTTTTATTTCTTCATTACCAGGAATAGTTTAAAAGGGGGAGACTGAAGCAGTAAGAGGAGGATAATTTAATTTGCTACTTTAAAGAATTTTAAGGTCTGTTTATGGCGTTAGTATCTGTGGTCATAAATTATCTTTAAAAATAATTTCTTGACCTCCCATAACAAACTTTTACTATTTTTATACTTGGATAGTAGGTACAAACTTTTGGAATCAAAATTAGAATCCACTCTAAAGAAGTCCCTTGAAATAAAAGAGGAAAAAATTGCTACTTTAGAAGCTCGATTAGAGGAATCCACAAATTATAACCAGCAATTGCGCCAAGAACTTAAAACAGTAAGTAATTCCCTTGGAAAGGATTTTAATTGTTAAATATTTGGAAGGAAAATTGTGAAGTACAAAATAAAAATGTAATATTTTATTAATATTTTGTGTGTTTTTTCTTAAAATTGAGAGTGTTCTTAAATAGATCTTTGCTGTGTAGTTTATGACAAACTGTATTTTGTCTATACGCTGTAATTTACTCAGTCCTGTTTCATGTGTGTATGTCCCCGATGCTGTTAGGAACATATCAGAATTGTGGGAGTGGGGTGGGGAAAAGGCAGGCTTATTTCGTGGGTCAAAGCTCTCAGTGTGATACTGACACTTCACTTTGACACCCTTTTCCTATTGAGAATCCAGGTAAAAGTTTGATAGGAAACATACGGGTGTGAGATTACCAAGTAGAGGGAAATCATATGTGGTATTAAAAGCACATGATTTCATAAATTTGAGGGTGTTTTTTCTAGATCTATTTTCTTGTGATATTTAGAATTATTCAGTGAATTAAACAAGGTGAAGGCAAGTTGTCTTTTTCCTACACGAATAAATTGAAAATGAAGGGACTTGCCCTATATTGGGTTAATATAATACAAGACTGGAAGAAAAGTGCTCCCAGGAATGGTTTTATAGTCCACTTAGTCTTCAAACTTACAAGATTACTATAGGCCACATTTAAAACCATTTCATTCAGAACACTATAGGAAATACAAGTAGATAGCAGGGCACTGTCGGGTGTTTCTCACATGGTTGTCTGAGAATCATCTTCCCACCCGATGACAATTAAGTGCAAATGAGATTCATATTGGGTGAGTGTTGGAGCTGCCCTGGCTTTAAGACTTTATGCTCCACAGCAGTCATCTCTTGCAACAACTTCAGAGGTATAGCTTTAAGATCTCCACAATAGATATTACCAATTTTAAGAGTTGCTGCACTCAGAGAAGTTCAGAGATATGGCTTCCTATTTGGTATTTATAGTTCTCTCAGTCCAAATGCAATTTACCAATCAGGGGTCGTATTTCCCATAAGCAAACCTGCCTGGTAACATAGAACATTCTAGTTTTGTCAGGTTTCTAGAGAAACTTAACGAAAGATGAATTTCTCATGCAGAAAGGAAAAAGGTTTTGTTCCCCATTTGCTCTTACTATCATTGCTGGTATTTGTCTCAGACATTAATGTGGAACAAGTATTGTTACAGAAGAAATTCTAGAACTTTGTTTAGTTATTGGAAAGGATTATCCAAAAAATAAGGTAAAATTTGGTGCCAGATTTCATTAACCTTTATTTCCTGAAAATGTTTTACCCCATTGAGCTACATTGTAATAACTACATTACAAGTAAAGTCACCTCATGAAGCTACTCAGCTAGAAAGTAAGTGGGTTTGGATATGGGTTGGTATATACGTATTTCTATCCTAAAAGGTAGAGATTTAAAATTCCATCATTATCTTTTACTTGCAGCCATTTTGGCATAACTACTATTGGACTAGCTTCCTGCCAAGAACATGTATTCAGCTGGAATTATACTGTTCTAACTTTTAGTACTATACATGAAGAGGTATATCACTTGAAGATAGACTATGGAAGTTAAATGTGAATAGTATGAGGCCTAAAGTAATGACTAAAGTAGCATGACAAAGAGGTATGGCTGCTATGCCAGCAAAAGAAATAAAATAGAATTATAAAAAATCCAAAAGAAGGCAGAAAAATAAAAAAGGTGGAGCAAAGTACAGATTAGGCAAATAGAAAACAAATAGCAAGATGGCAAGTTTAAATCAAACCATATCAATAATCACATTAAATATAAAAGTTCTAAAACCCCAGGTAAAAGAGATTAATGGATTAGATAAAAAGGCAATACCTACCTATGTGCTGCCTCCAAGAAATCTTAATGAAAAATGATATTTTATTTTCTGTGTGAACATAAATTAGAGATTGTGATTAATGATACATAAGGTAAAGGAACTATTTTTGAAACTTAGTTGTTAGAACAGTGGTCTAAAAATAAGAAGCACTGAGTTTTATTCCCGGTTCTTCTTAATAATATCATGTGTCTATAACCTTTCTAAGCCTAGGGGGGGAAAAGACCCTGTGGGAAATTATTATAAAATGGGAGACCGGAAATGATGTCACCCTTGTACGTTATTAGGGTGTTAAAAGTAAGGGGGGGAAAACCTGGAAAGATCAGGATCCCAGAACACCTGTTAGATCACTTGCCAACCTTTAAATTACATTCTATCTTGGCATCTTTTTCCTTTAGTCTCACATCATTATTTTCTAACTCAATAGTAACAAATTTTATCGTTGAGTTATAAGCTTTCTTAAGGTTTACATTAAATGTTGAATTATTTTAAATGTTTGTCCTTGCCTTAATAGAAAGTTTGGGTTTAGAAATTTATGATAAATGACTCCTAGGATTAACTAGTGATTCAGGACAAGTATAACAATCATCATTCAAATTGAAGAGAGCTATTAAGTTAATCAGCAATTTAGTAATGTAAGAGGACCATGATGTTAGTTTTGAGTTGGCTCTCTTAAAGTAGGATTTGGTCATACCAGAAAACCTTGGATTGCTCACTCTTTATAAAATAAGTTATAAAATCTCTTTATAAATATACGTGATAGATCAAGGTCTGAATAAAGAAATTGTTAATTTATTTAACACAGCTCATTCTGGGCAACATATCTTCATAAAAGAGCAGACATATATAGATACTTCCTCAATTTTAATTTAGATTTCTTTTTAAGAGGAATTATTACATGTGCCAAATCTTTATTTGTTCTTTACATGGGGATCTCTGAAATCTCTAAATCAGCTATCGATGTAGCTCTAAAAACAGTTCTCAGTATTTAGCAACACTCCTTGGTCTTCAGCAACATTTTCATCATAAACAATAATATATGAAATTACAGAATATATTGTAGGAGCATGGCACATTAAAAGGGTATATTTAATATTTCTAAGAGGAAAGGATTTGTATTTTACAAAGCATAAATTGTGATTATGCTAATAATGAAAACTACATATTATTTATCATATTTTTAAATAAAGTGCTTCTTACATTTACCAGACCAGTACAGAGTCAAATTAATTTGTAAGAAATAGAACTGGGGTGACTTTTTTCCCCATTAAATATTTTAAATACAATTTTAGGTGAAAAAGAATTATGAAGCCCTTAAACAGAGACAAGATGAGGAAAGGATGGTACAGAGCCCTCCTTCAGCTTCTGGTGAAGATAGCAAATGGGAGCGAGAAAGTCAAGAAACAACCAGAGAGCTTCTGAAAGTTAAAGACAGATTAATTGAAGTAGAAAGAAATGTAAGTATTTTTAAATTTTTAGTAGGGATAATGATTTTTAGAAATAATCTATAACTCAGTAAAGACTGAAGAACTTATAATTTACGTTTCTTCATCACCCTCACATGGGTCCATCTGCAACCTTTGTCAACTCTATCTTGAAAATTAACCCAAACCCATTTACTTCTCTCCATCTTTGATGCTACCTCACTAGCCCATCATCTCTTATCTGGACTATTAAAATATCCTCCTAACTGTCCTGGCCTCTTCCATTCCTGGCCCAATCTAACCCATTCTCAATGCAGTAGTCAAAATTATTTTTTAAAACATAATCAAAATCATGTCACTTTTGTACTTAAAATCTTCAGTAGCTTCCCGTTTTAATTGGAGTAAAATCCAGATTCTTTGCTGTGTCCTGTAAGATCCTTCCTGACATTGCCCCACCTGACCACATACCATACCACTCTTCTACCCACTCTGTTTATTAATCTGGGTATAATAGTATCTTTTAGTATCTGGAAATGTAAAACAGTGCCTGGCACACAATAACTAAATTAGTTCTAGTCATAGTGGCATTTTTCTGCTTGTTCCTACCCCAGGCCTTTCTGTTCGCCTCCCCTACTGGGAACACTGGCTGGCTTCCTCAGAAATTCATGTCTCATGTCGCATGTCTCTTGTAAGATGTCTTCCCTGACCCCTTTCCTCAGTAAAGAAGTGACCCCTAGCCTAAACCCTTCTTCACTATCACACCACTGCCTTATTTAGCTTCTTCATAGCACTTTTCACTTACGAAATTACATTTTTTAATTCATTGATCCTTTGTTTATTGAAAAAAAGCTCCTTGAAAGCAGGTACCTTGTCTTCCTTTTTCACCACTGTGCCCTCAGTATGTAGAATAATGCCTGGTAGATAGCAGACACTTAGTAAATATTTGCTGAATGAGTCCAGTAAATGTTTGACAATAAACAATAATTAAATTCAACAAGCATCCTACAAAGATGAAAAGCTTTAGGAACTTGGATGCTAACAAGTAAAATAGTTGTGGTTGTTAATTGTTTTTTAAATATAACATTAAATGCTTTAAGCCATAAATTCAAAGATTAATCACTTACACCATTGAGTCCTACTTTCTCATCCAAAAATAATTACTATAAACATCTTTCCCAGAAAAATGTTTGTGATTTATCTATGTATAGAAGTGTATTTCTTTTACAAATTTATACCTGGTAGAATCATACTATACAATATTCTAATTTACATTTTTCAATTATGTTATCTTGGATATCTCTCTGTTTTATTTTGTTTTATTTTTTAAAAATATATCTTTATTGATTTCAGAGAGAGGAAAGGAGAGGGAGAGAGAGAGATAGAAACATCAATGATAGAGTCATTGATCAAGCCCACAACCTGGGCATGTGCCTTGACTGGGAATCGAATCCTGATCGCCTGGATCCCAGGTTGACGCTCATGCCGCTGAGCCATGCCTGGCCGGGCTGTACCTCTGTCATTTAGATTAATAATTACATGCCAGACAATTTGGCTGGCATACAAAGTTCTGTAAGCTAAATCTCTTTCCCGTTGACTTCCTTTATAAATTTCCATTGGGAACAAATGTCACTTGGTTGTCATATTTTAGCCATTGGATGGCTAACCCTATATCAGATGGGTAATTTTTTGTGTATTAGCCTGTATATTTGCTAACCACATACTTTCCTATTTTAAATTTTTTCTGCTCTGAGATAGCCTTTCTACTCTCAGCCATCTCTTCTATTCCTTACAGACTACAGGAATTTTTCTTATATGTAGGATCACTCACTAGAGCTTGTATATTTTGGTTTCTGTAGAGCTGAACTACAATAGTACTTAACACATGTAAGTGAAAAATGATTTACCTCTTTGGTGTGTCAAGATGGTATAGAAATACATCAGTATTCTATATTTTTTTTCATTATACACTTTTTTTCATTTTTATTTGAACAAATGAACAAAAGAAGTCCAGTATCAAAAGCTATCTTGAAGCAATTTGCTTCCTCAGCGTTGATTTTTATGGTATAATATATGGGTTAAATACTGAATTGTCTTTTATACAGTGACATGTAGTATATATAACATGAAACTCTGTAAAGTGAATGTTATCTTTGCCTCCTAAATGTAGATATGATAAAAGTGATTTGTTGGGATTCAGTTGTAACTTTTTGTGCACGTTGAAATTATATACAAATCTAACCTTTTGGTATATTAAAGTTTTTTATTTTGGTTTTTTAGAAGATTCTTTGTTTATAATTTTTGATGCTATTTTTATTTATGAAATGTTATTTAGAAACAATCTTGAAAATATAATATTCGTGACAAACATTTTAATATCTAAACATTAAATGTAAAGATCTATGATTGCTCAGTAATCAGCTGTTTAACTGTAAAACTGAAATATCGCCATAAGTACTGGAAAAATTGAAAACCGTATGTTTTGTTTGGATTTGCTCTAGAAGTCCTATAGATGAAATAGAGTTTTAGTGAGTGTTTTATACCATGAAAAGAATTATTAAAGAAAATATGTACTATCTGTTAAGTCTGTTCACTAAAATTTTTAAACAGATGGTTAAGATTGTTTTTACTTCCCTTCCAAATATTTGTGTTTATAAAATACTTAATTTTTGCTGCTATCCTTGTGGCCACCACTTATCCATCTATATTTGCCTTTGGGCAATTAGAAAAGGAGCACTCCATTGACTAGAAACAGCCCCGCTCATTTTGGATACACTGGGCACTTTTGAGCAGTGTAAAAACTGTACAACTGACAATCACATTCTAGTTTCTTGTGTTAGTTAATGTATTTAGAATGGAGTATTTTATTTTTCAGACATCATAAAGCAGACAGACACAGTAGTCTATTAAGGTTTTATGAGTATTGCTTTCTTTTTCTTAAATAGCTGTTTACAATTTGGGATGGGGGAAATATTTTCTTTTTTAAGATTACGATTGTTTTGGACTATAATGGTAATAAGTACTTGTACAAAGTTTCAGTATCTTTCAAACAGAAATAGTTTGATATTGCTTTCATTTTTAATATGTGTGTTTTCTTTATTAAGAATGCTACACTGCAAGCAGAGAAGCAAGCGCTGAAAACGCAACTGAAGCAACTTGAGACACAGAACAGTAATTTGCAGGCTCAGATTCTTGCACTTCAGAGGCAGACAGTGTCATTACAAGAGCAGAATACTACCCTTCAAACACAGAATGCCAAGCTTCAGGTTGTAATGTAATATTTGGGGCATATGCAACCAAAGTCTTGAATTTTGCTATTAAAATAAGGATGACTAGACATGGTAACATTGTTTTTTAGTGCGCAAATGTAATAATTAATTGAAGATAAATTAAAGCATATTTATCTGGTGCTGCACCAAACTTAGAGACATCAGCATCTTTAAAATATCAGAGCCTCTAAATAGTAATTAAAAGTTCACTCAGCAAATATAAAGAAAATAAACATAATTTTATTTTTATTTACTTTATGGCCTTTCACCATAAACAAGGTTATTATAATTAACTGTGTAGAAACCTTTGCTTTAGAGCAGGAGTGGGGAACTTTTTTTCTGCCAGGGGCTATTTGGATATTTATGACATCATTCTCTGGCCATTCAAAATTATGAACTTAAAAATTAGCCTGCTATATTTGGTCAAACATTTAATTAACTCACCTGTAATGTGTTGGCTGGAACTGCTTCTGTTTAGTGAGGCCTTGGCAGGGCCAGACCAAATGATTTCGCAGGCTGTATACAACCTGAGGGCCCGACGTTCCCCACCCCTGCTTTAGAGTATGGTTGCAGCATACCATTCCGTGTTTCATTTTTGTAGCTTTCTTATCATAAGTTATTGGAAAAGAACCCAGCATTAAAATTTAGTCTTCAGACTTGTCCTTAGTTCAAAGGATCCATCTTGTACTTTACACTGCCAGTGTTTTTTCAAAATACAGCGATCAGATGGGAGATGTGTAACTCTCTGGAAACCTCTTAAAGAGCAGAAGAAAACAAGCTCCCTCTCTGATTGTAAAAGTTATTTTTTTCTGTGACTCTTTTACAAATGATAATTTAATTTAGACTCAAGAAAATTTCCAGTCATGTTTTCACAAGTAATTTTTCAGTTCTATTAACTCTCAACATCTAGAAAATGATACTAGCATTTCAAATGCTATACTTTTTCATGAGTGGAATACAAATAGTTGCTAATCATCTTCATTTAAAATAATTCAACCTAAAACATATATATGACAGATCTCATAGTATACATTATATATATATATGTCATAACACCTACCAAAAATCCAAATTAATTGGTAACTTTGTTCTTTGGAACACTAAAATCCAAATTTTATCAGTATACTGTGCATATATCTGCTTTGATTTACTTAGAGCTTTTTAAGGTTAATGCAATCTTTTTTATTTTTTAAAAAAAAGAACAACATAAGCTATTTTTCTTATTTCTGATAACAGTACGCATTCTTACAGGTTGAAAATTCCACACTTAATTCCCAAAGTACTTCTCTTATGAACCAGAATGCACAACTCCTAATCCAGCAGTCTTCCTTAGAAAATGAAAATGAATCTGTAATCAAAGAACGAGAAGACCTGAAATCTCTCTATGATTCTCTGATCAAAGATCATGAGAAACTGGAACTTCTTCATGAACGGCAGGCTTCCGAGTATGAATGTCTCATTGCTAAACATGGAACTCTCAAGTCTGCCCACAAAAATCTTGAGGCGGAACATAAAGATCTTGAAGATCGGTAATTTATTACATTTTCTGTGTTTTTAATTTAAAACCAGTTTCCTTTGGGTAATAAAATAAATGTTGTATTAAACAGATCTAAGAGATTATATAGGAAATTTATATAAACTTACATGTTTTGTGACACCGACATATAATAAATTACTCTTGTTTTTTCATTCCAAAATGTTTTTCCCTCTAAGGATAAATTATAAACCAAATAACTAACTTTTTTTTCCAGTTATAATCAGTTACTAAAACAGAAAGGACAATTGGAAGATTTGGAAAAAACACTGAAAGTAGAACAGGAAAAAATGCTACTTGAAAACAAAAACCATGAGACTATAGCTGCAGAATACAAGAAACTTTGTGGTGAAAATGATAGGTAATAAATATTTATATATTTTAGTTTTGTATTATCATTCATTACATCCAAAGTGTATACTACCCCTTTGCATCTGTAACTTGGAATTTTTTAAAAAGACCTCAGCAATAAGTAAATTACTAACAAAATCATGCAGCTAGTTATAGAATGGCTCAGACAAAAACCTAGATCTGAAAGAGCTGTTTCACCAAAACAAGATATTTATGGAGACTTGTCTGAAGAACTGTAGTTTATCCATTCCTCTAAATAACCTAAGTTTTAATCTTATTTAATGCCAAACCAAGAAAGTTTCTTCTATGGACTAAGTTGTCATGGCCTTTTTAGAATTGTGTTCACTGAATTGTGTTTTGGTGTTGATGTTCTTAGCTTTGACGGACAATGTAAAAATCCCTCTTGAAGAGTTCGGTTTAGCATTTCCCATAGAGATGAGATTTAAGGACGTAGTATATCTCTTTATATCCCATCCTCCATGAAGCATTCGTGGGAAAATCTTTGATTTCCGTAGGTGTTGATATACCGTGAGGCCGTCTGTGTGTCCCAGTGAGGTTTAACTGGGTGTTACTCACGGCATGCAAACGTTCACTCATGGATTCGACCTGTTTATGGAGCATATACTTGTTCTATATTTCTGGTCTTGCCATTTTATTTTTTTACCAAGTCTTGATTTTTTAAAAGTATTATTTTATTATTTATAATTCTTGTAAGCCTACTCAGTTTCTTCAGGGAATGAGTTGAAGTAAATTATGAGAAGTTCTGAAAAAGTGCATCCTGAGCAAACGTTTGTTTTATTTGGCTGCCTCCTCCTCTTGTGAGCTTCCGATCTTAATGCCATAAGATAAAAGGTGGTAAACTACAGCCAGCTCATTAGGCCAGATCTAGCATGCAGACTGTTTCGGTACAGCCCCCAAACTAAGAGCAATTTTTACATTTTAAATGGTTGGGAAAACAGAAAGGAAGAGCTTTGCTGTAGACTGCATGTGGCCCACAAAGCCTGAGGTATTTTGTTTACTCCCTGGCCCTTTACAGAAAAAGTTTGCTGATCACTGCCCTTAGAGATCAGTGGACCTTGTTCTGAAGGTTTAATTGTGAAAAGAAAAAGAAAATGATATACTTTGACTTTTACCAAAAAAAAAAAATTTATCAATAATTAGGGACTGCATATATATGGATAATTTGCTACAACTGCAGAAATCTCAGTAACTGAAATTTGATTTAAGCCTGAACATCTCAGTTATCTGACAGCAGATTGATGGACTATCATTTCCCATATTGGATTGATTAATTCTTTTGATGTGATTTTTCTTGAATTTTTTTTGTTGAATTTTAGAATCTTTAAATTATCTATGAAATCAAAACTGGATTGGTCATTTTCTCTTTTGTCTTTTAATCTAAATATTTTGCATATCTTTACATCTTCAACATATTTAAATACTGAAAGATTTTATTTCAAGGGAAAAAAGTACTTAATTTTTTAAAAATCTAGTTTTTAAAAATAGAAACTGGTTCTTGATCAGTTTAGTAACTGGCAAAAGAATTCTTTATATTCTAAGTATTTCTGAATGTGATTTATAGCATTTTCACATTGTGTAAATGACAATGAAAGCTTTTAAGAGAATCTGATTCTATTTCTATTATGATTTCTAATTATAGGTTGAATCATACATATAATCAGCTTTTAAAAGAGACTGAAGTTTTACAAACTGACCATAAAAACTTGAAAAGTCTTCTAAATAATTCCAAACTGGAACAAACAAGATTAGAAGCTGAATTTTCAAAGCTAAAGGAACAATACCAGCAGTTGGACATTACATCTACCAAGCTAAATAACCAGTGTGAGGTGAGCTGTAAAAAGTTTAATCACTGTGTCCCTTTAGGCATCCAGTCACATATAAAAACTAAACAGTAGTAGTATAACGACCAGCAGTATATATTTAGTGGGGTGTTTCTAAAAGAATTGGTCAGAGATCGTTGAAATTCACAAGTAATTCAGAAAAACTTCCTTTATTATTAATTTCAGGGGTTTTTTTTTTTACTATTAGTTTAAACTTGTATGTTCAGATATTTTGAAAATTGTAAAAATCATGTCCCATTTAATGAAAAAATGTTACTGACCACCTGATATTAAACCAAAGAAGTAAAAATCTCTCCCCTTGTGGAGTTTATATTCTGGTGGAAGGAAACAGACAATAAATATAACAAGTGAAATATATAGTGTTTCAGTGTTTTGTTATATATGTCTGTGTAGCAGATTACCCCAAAACTTAGTAGTATAAAACAAGCATTTATTATGCTCACAGATTTCTGTGGGTTGGAATTTGTACATGTACAGAGAAGAGACCCAGTTTGCCTCTGCTCCACTTGCAGCTGGGCCTTCAGCTGCAAGATTGAAAGGCTGAGTGCATGTTGGTGGTTGATGCTGCCTATCAGCTGGAGGTATCAGTTTCCTCTCCATGTGGTCTCTACCCATGGGCTGTTTTGGGCTTTCTCACAACATAGTGAGAACCAGACAAAAGCCATCTCTGTTTTAACGATCAAGCCTTATGAGTCTGTAAGTCAGTTGAGCAGATGTGCTGATACATGAATTGCTGTGTAGACCAGTATCAGTTGATCTTAGCAGTACTTGCTCCTGCATCTGCAGGTAGTTGGCTGGCATGTGCTCTGAGGGCTGGCTGGTTCTAGGGTGGCCCCACTAGCATACTTCACTGATTACTCATCCTCTAGCAGGATTCCCAGAGACTGAGCGGAGGCACATAAGGCCTCCTGAGGCCTGGGCTTGAAACTGTCACACCATCACTTTGACTCCTTCTCCTTGTTGGGGGAAGAATGAGGTTTATTAAGTATCTATTTCATGCCATAGGCATAACACCAGGTACTTTACATCTGTTATTTAGTCTTTGCAAAAATCTTGCAGGATGGGAATTATTATCCTCATTTTATAGATGAGGTCATTGAAGCTCAGAGAATTAACTAACTTGTCCATGTTTCATAGCTACGTAAACAGAAGGCCAGAGATTTGAATCTAGCTTTCAGACTATAAGGTAAACAATTTTGAAGAAAGCAGTGTTTTTGGAACTGGATAAGTTATTTATGTTAAACCCAGTGTTTATGAGAACTATGAAAATATATATATGCACAGCACATAACCCAATTCTTTGGCTGTCATTATTACCAAACTAATCACTCACATTCTGGTAAAAATGTGACCATCTAATTGTTCAAATAGCAAGGGACATAAGTCTGAAGTGCTCTATTTTTCAGATGTTTTGGGTGATTGATGTTATATGTAAAAGTTGATATTTTAAAAAATAACTTTGTGTTTGAACAGTTGCTAAGTCAACTTAAAGGAAATTTAGAAGAAGAAAATCGACATCTACTAGATCAAATTCAGACATTAATGCTGCAGAACAGAACACTGTTGGAGCAGAATATGGAAAGCAAGGATCTTTTTCATGTTGAGCAAAGACAGTACATGTAGGTACCAAATAATTTTGCACTCTGAAATATTACACATGATTTTATCATTGCAATTTCTGGTGACAGAGAAAACTCTACTTTTTTCCTTTTTCAACATCATTATTTCAACATATATTTTTTTGAGTACTTATGTTTCAGGCTGTATGCTAGTAACCAGAAATACTAACATGAAAACATGGGTACTGCTCTTAAAGAACTAGTAATATTAAGTGAGAAATACAAATAATTGCCATAATGGAGATATGCACAGGAGGCCATAGAAATATAGCATCCTTAGTCTGGGAGAGGCAAGGTTGACTTTCCAAACTTGATTGAGCTGAGACTTAGGGGTTCAGTAGGAGTTCACCTGAGGAGGCATACAAGGCCAATACAGCAGCAGTTGTGAAACACAGCAGTGTGAGGAAAGTGTGTTATGGCATGCTATAGAATCTAAAAAGTAATTTTTCTTGTTGGAGCAAAATTGAGGAAGGAGGAGCAACAGAGAAGGGGATAAACTTTCATACAGGAGCAACTTCTCAAAGGTATTTCTGTGCCATACAAAGGAGTCTCTGAAAAATTTGAACAAGGGAGTAATATGATCAGGTCTGCAATTAAAAAAACCCCACCACTGATGGCACTTTAGAGTATGGATTGGAGATTCTGAGAATAGAGACAAGAAATAAGTTTTAGGAAAGCTGGTGTAATAATCTAGTGAAAAATAATTCACAAGCAGTGGTATTTGAGATGAAATACGAGAGAGATGTGAGAAATAGAATTGACAGAGCTTAATGAGTGCTAAGTTGTGTCTCCATTGAGAGAGGAGGAATCTGGTAAAATCAGCATTTTGCCTGGGCAGCTCAGTGTGTAGTCTGTATTACACCACGATCTACCTTTACTAAATTCTTATCTTCCTCTTGTCACTAGATGAGAAGCACCACAGTATAATAGAAGCACAGATGTTGAAATCAGCTCCTGAAATTCAAATCCCAATTCTTCCAATCACTAGTTATGTGACCATAGACTAGTTACTTCATTTCTTTGATCATTGGTTTCTTTTTCTCCAAAATATAGATATAATACCTACTTCTAGGATTATCCTAAGGAGTAAGTGAAATAATGTCATGATGTACATGATGGCAAGCCAGGGTATATATGAAACCAGGATACATTATACATTTTTTGAAGCATTAATTTTATTATAAAATTTGGGGCAGGGAACATTATATTCATACACATGGAGCAAAGGCAGAGTTTGCATGAATTTTTAATATCAATGCAAAACCTCAAAGAAATTTCACATTTGCGGCTGGCCACTTTGGACTACACCTTCAGTCCTTTCAGGGGTATGTATACCTTTACTCTCTGACATAAGAGGTATTTTATTTTAAGCAGCGAGTATATCTAAAGCTCTTGGTATTTGAGTTTCCTGTCTGTTAAGCAGAGGCATTATCCAAAGCTTATCTTAGTATTCTGACCCTTGGTGACTAATTCATGTCCAGGGTTTCAGTGATTTTACCTATATTTTTGACTTCAAAATTAGTATCCTGACTTATCAAATTTAAGTTAAAATATCCATCTTGCATGTCAGACATTTCTGCCTGAATGCTTGTGCCCCATTGTCCTAGCAGGAGTGACAAAGAACAGGTAGTACTGAGAATTTGGAGTTTCCTGATATTACTTCAACATGAAAAAGGGGGAAAGAATTGGGAGGTTTAGGCCTTCTGCTATTTGTGCTGTGGTATAACTTTTGGCAACTTCTGTTCGTAAAGCATCTTCTTCCATATACTCTCAAAACAGTTTCCTTCAGTTCCCACTACCCTAATTTAACCTTACCTCTCAACTAGACTACCCATTAGCCTTCTGAATGCTTTCTTTACCTCCATCTTTTCTGGCATATCCTTTCTATCATTGAGTTAAGGTACCTAAAGCAAACATTTTATAATGTCACTTTATAATGAAACCTTCAATAATTGTGGTTTCTTCGTGAGCAAAATCTTAACCCAAAACTCCCTCACTACTTCCCCTCAGCTAAACTGCCTAATTCACTTTTCTTGTCTTTCCTTTTCAGTCTATCCAATGTGGCTCTGTTCTTCAGGAGGCTTTTCTTTTCTTTCTTTCTTTTTTTAATCTTCACCTGAAGACATTTTCATTTTTAGAGAGAGGGAGGGAAGAGGGAAGGAGAGAGAGAAAGAGAAAGGTAGAGAGAAACATCGATGTGAGAGAGAAATATTGATCAGTTGCCTCCCATACGAGCTCTGACCTGGGCCAGGGATCGAACCGGCAACCTAGGTATGTGCCCTGACCAGGAATAGAACCCACAACGTTTTGGTGTTACTGGATGACACTCCTCCCAACCTAGTCACACCAGCTAGGGCCATGAGGCTTTTCTTTGGTTATCTGAGATAGAAATATTTTCTCTTTTATAAGTTCCTGTTGTACTCCCATTGTACTTTTATTTTGGCACTGCTATTACCTTGGATTATAATAGACATTTACGTATTTATCTTTACTATTATATTGTAAGCAGAACTGGGCTACTTATTAGTCATCTTTATATCACCTCATGCCTTCCTCATTGTAAGTGACAGTTTTTTAGAGTTTATTTTACTTTTACTTTAGTCTATGATCTGTGATTTTTCCCTATATAATATATACTACCAAGAACAAAAAAGTGAGACTGAGATGTGGTGAAACTGGTATATTCATATATTGCTGAAGGCAGGAAATAATTCTCTACAGGTAACTTAAGTCTAAATAATTCTGCTATAAAGGAAAACATCTGTTTGCATAGAGATGTGGTTGCAAGATTATTATATTTGTAATTGTAAGCAAACTGTTCATTTTATTTTTTTATCTATATAAGTTATAATCACCCTTCCTTCCACAAGTGATCTAAAAATAGGGGAAAAATAAATGTTGATATAATGTTTTTTTAATAGCTGTAAAAAGATGTTAAGAGAATTCCTTTGTCATGATAGGATTGTATCATGGAAAAAATTTTTCAAACAAACCCTATTGAAGAATTGAAACTTTAAATCCTACATCCTTTTATTTAAGTAAGTTGTAAATTTAAAAGGAGAAACTTGGGAAAAAAATCCATTGTTACTACCTAATAAATTCTTAGTTTTCAACTATGGTATTTGTATTTGTTCATGTTTTGGAGAGAAGTTAGATCATAGTCACAGAATAACTTAATAATATCATTTATAACTATACAAAATATGCATGTCCTAAAATTTAATTTTTATTTTTATAGTGATAAGTTAAATGAATTAAGACGACAAAAGGAGAAATTAGAAGAGAAAATTATGGATCAGTACAAATTTTATGAGCCATCTCCTCCAAGAAGGTACTGTTAACCAAATTTTACTCATTTTTATTCTGAAAAAAGAAAGTTATATTTTAAACTTGCAATTTTGTGAAGGATTTATATGTTGAATTTTAGACTGATAAGAACTTTTTAAATTATTCTGTCAGGAGAGGCAACTGGATTACTTTAAAAATGAGAAAATTGATAAAGTCTAAGAAGGATATTAATCGGGAGCGTCAGAAATCTCTAACATTAACACCTACCCGCTCAGACTCCGGTGAAGGATTTCTTCAACTCCCGCATCAAGATAGTCAAGATAGTTCTTCAGTAGGTTCAAACTCTTTAGAAGATGGCCAAACTTTGGGGACCAAGAAGAGCAGCAGTGAGTGCTTAAACTCTTTAAACATTTGTGATGTCTAGTATTGTTTTAGAATACTCTCTAAAAATTTTTTAAAAATAACTTCAACAGTCCTTTTAGATAATAGTCTAATTAACACATTTCTTTTTAACTCCATACAATTATAAAATTCATTGCATACTACAATAATGCATAACCACATGATTTTCTATATTGTGTGTTTAAAGATATCCCATACACAGAACACCATCATTTGGCCAGGGAGGTAATACAGTATAGAAAGAACATTGAAATAAGAGCCAGAATACCTCTGCCTTTTGCTAGTTCTGTTAATATGAACAGGCATTTCACCTTTGTGTTTTACTTAACAGGGTGATTATGAGGAGCAAGTGAGAAATATTTACAAGAGCTCATTTTCATAATTATAACAAAGTAGAATAATAAGGCATTTTATAATAAAGTTTTACTTATATTCTGCTATTAAATTGGAACAAAGTTACAGTGGGCAAAGCAAAGAAATAGGTATGAATTTGAAGAAAATGCTATTCAAAGATTTAGAAACAATTGAAGGTTATGAAAATTATTGAGGGGGAGTGCTTGATATAAGGGATTGATTAAAATAGGTGAGGAGATATGAATTTGTGTATAAACTTGTGATTTAATGTTTTTAATTACAAATACATAATAATTTCACATCATAACGTGCTCTATATAATTCATAATCTCTTAATTTCATTACTAGTGTGCTTAGCTAAACAGCAAGAGCAAAGTAAAAGCCTAAAGAAGTGTATTTTAAGAGGAAGAAAAGAATCCAATCCTAGGCCCATAGAAGATGTCCAAGAAGTTGACTGTCAGTGTTCCTATAAAATATGTGAACAGTATACTATGAATCCACTCACTTTATCACCAGAGTCATTACATTTTAAAAACAGATTTATATATATATATATATATACATATACATACACACACACACACACACATATTTCACTATTATTCTTTTGAAGTAAATAGCAGACTAAAACAGCTACTACTTCCCCTAGGAGTAGACACTCCATATGGACAACTGTCAAAAAACTATAGACAGTGTTTTGTCCTCGGGAATTATCTCTGAAAAGGCAGTATTTTCAGGTGTAGGAGATTAGACATTCATTATAGGCTATATTTCAGAATGCAACTTCAATACCTTAGCAAATAGAACCCATAGCAACAAATCATATACATACATATGTACATATTCATACATACATGTGTGTATATACATATGTGTATTTATATAGTAGGCTCAAGAAATTTGTTTAATTCTGTATCCTCCCATAAGATTATTGTTACATTGGTCTCTTGCTACCTAGTCTTATCAGCCAAATCTGCATGAAACTTCTGAGTACTGTTGTAGAGAGATCAAGTTTTCCTTAAAATGTTTCCAGATAATTTAATAATTTAATTTTATCTCTATCTTTAGGTATAAAATATCTGACATTTTATTAAATGAGAAATGGTAGTGGGTATAGTTAATTTTTTAAATTACAGTATGGTTTGGGAAAAGAATGTTGTGTATCTAAAAACTAATTGCCATAAGAAAGATCACATTCTGCCACTGGCAAACTTGAAACTCCTTTTGTCCTGTCCCTTTGGAAGAGTGTCTGGGCTGTCAATAAAGCAGTCTTTGGAAAACAGTTGAAAACAGAAAAAGAAAGTATCTAAACAAGACAGCATATGCATACTGCAACCACTCAACTTTGTTTTAGCTAAGTGTCCATTTTTACATTGCTTTCAGTTCATTTCTTTTTAATCATTGAAAGTACTTTTATATAAAGCTAGAAAAGAAATAGGTAAAATTAAAAGCTTTTAAATGAATCATGACTATTCTTAATGGCAATCAAATATGTAAATTAAAAAGCTGTATATACATTGCATTCTCCTTAAGAATGATTCTTGACAGTTTGTCAGAAGAACTTTGATTATTTACAAGACAATGGGAAACCCTGAGAAAGAGCATAGTTATTAAAGCTGTGCACAATATGTTTTTAAGTCTTTATGCAAGTTGTTTCCCTAGCACCTGAATTGTAGTTTCAAAATGGTGTAACATTTTTTGTATTTATTTATTTAAAAAAAAATTTTAATCCTCACCCGAGGATGTTTTGTTTTAATTGATTTTTAGACAGAGAGAGAGGAAGGAGGGAGGGGGAACATTGATGTGAGAGAGAAACATCAATCGATTACCTCCCCGCACATGCCCCAACTGGGGATCAAACCCATGACCTCTTTGTTTGTGGGATGATGCTCCAACCAACTGAGCCACCCAGCTAGGACTTTTTGTATTTAAATTTTATTAAAATGTAGTTTAAGAAAGTTAGTGACTCTAGTGAACATTTTTTATTTTTGTGCTAATGACTTCTACTGTAGTTATAACCCTCATTTTCATTCACAAAATTTTTTTGCATAGGGTTATCTTTTATATTTTTTAATAATCTAACTGCAAAAGCCCTTCAAAATATCTAAAAATGTAATATATACTTATTTTTTTGGTTATTTTTGCTTGCTTTAGGATGCCTTTGTATCTTTTAGCCTTATGAGGACTTAGTACTAGCACTTATTACTACTGTCAAAATACTCTCTTTTTTCCCCTTTCCCCAGACAACTTTTTGTAAAATGAAATTTAATGTAATTGCTCATTTCATCTTTTGAAAGACTGTTCAAAAGAATATATTTTTCCATGGCGCTACTAAATAATGCACCAGAATTCAGTTTAAACCAAGAAGCAATTCTCTATTTCTTAAAGTTTAAGAAAGTATTGAAAATTTTTAATGAAAGTTTTAGAAGCTTCTTTAGATTGTTTTAAAAATCCCCTGGGCACTCTAGTTTTTGGTGATATGTATTACTAAAATATTCTTATGTGCATTTGCCTAAATTACTTTTTCTGTAAAGCCTTATAATTTAAAAAATTAAAGAAAATAGAGGATTGAAAAGCCTTGTACATTTTTATCACATATACTCTGTGGCCCACCAATATCCCTAATTTTATAACTTTTTAAAATATCTATATATATATCTTTATTGATTTCAGAGAGAGGAAAGGAGAGAGGGAGGGAGAAACATCGATGATGAGAGAGTCGTCATTGATTGGCTGCCTCCTGCCAGCCCCCGACTGGGGATCGAGCTCCCAACCTGGGCATGTGCCCTGACCTGGAATCGAACTGCGATCTCCTGGATCCTAGGTCAATGCTCAACTGCTGAGCCACGGCCGGCCAGGCAATAGCCCTAATTTTAAAGGTAGACATTTACAACTTAACTAGGACAATTGTTCCATAAGTAATTGTAACCAGTTCCTGTATTTATAGGACTTTAGCTAATCCAAGCTTTCAAAGTATATGTTCCTCATCATTGTCTTCAGTGCTTTTCCAAGTATTTTAAAGTATCAGAGTGCTTATTTCATATTTCATTATCACTCAGCAGCACGAGAATAGTAGCTTTAATATAGCATACATAAGCTGAAACTCAGACATTCATTTCTGTCCTTAATTTCAACATTTAACTCCCATCTGTTCTTCTCCCTTTTTTCTGTTTCATTTTTCTGTTTCTGTTTTTCCTCATGCTCTGACATTAAAGTGGTTGCACTGAAAAGACTGCCCTTTTTGAGGAACAGACCGAAGGATAAAGACAAAATGAAGGCCTGCTACCGTCGTTCCATGTGTAAGACTTTATGACAGTTCAGCTTCTTTCAGTTGACTACATTGGCTTCCATTACTAATTTTCACTAACGTTTCTCTGGACTGTGCCGATTTTCTTATTTTACAAAGTGCAGTCTTCCTCTAATACAAGGAGCTGGGAGAGGTTTTTTTTCCAAAACTGGCACTGAATTAGCATTATATGTATGTTCACTGATACATACATATACATGTATATGTTTAGTCGTACATGTAATAATACACTTGTAAATTTCCAGTGGTTTCTAAAAGTTGGCAGAAAAAAACTAATTTTTTATGCCATTAGAGATTTTTTTCCCAAAGAAATTTACTTAAAATATAACAAAACATTTAGCATTAGGAATTTATTTCCTTAATTTACTCTAGATTAAATAAATAAATAAATAAATAAAATGGCCTGTAACCCTTAAAAATGTTTGTCATTCTTTATATAATAATACTCTGGTTTCCTTTTTTTAAAAAAGTGGAATGGGTAATTACATAATCACATTAAATGTCTGTCACTTTGACTATCGTCTCTTTCAGGTTTTTATCGAATGGTATACTTATTTGATTGATTAAATGAATAATTTCTTCAGTAACCTGCTCTGACCAAGGACTCTTTATCATTTTCAATAATGATGCTATATAAGAACTGCTCTCCATCTTACCTTTTTCATTCCATTTTTGTCACCACAAAACCACATTGTGAAGGCTGCTAATTATATTGCATATCACTGCACAAAAGCATGGCAGTTGTACAGAGTAAAATTCCTTTTCCTGTCTTTAAAGGGGGTAGAGATGGGATAAAATATTTACTGAAATTTATCAGCCTTTGGCCTATTCATTTCATCCAGCTGAATGCATGTCATAATTTGAGTTACCTTGTGGTTATAGTTTTTGATTTTCACTTGCGTTAATCTTTAGGAAAACTCCCCCAGATCATTTATAATACAAAAGAGAAATAAGAGCAAAAACATTAACCATGCTGATTCATTTGCTTTCATTTGCATCCCAGCCATGAATGACCTGGTGCAGTCCATGGTCCTAGCAGGAGGACAGTGGACAGGTAGTACTGAGAATTTGGAGGTTCCTGATGATATTTCAACGGGTAAAAGGAGGAAAGAATTGGGAGCTATGGCCTTCTCTACTACAGCTATCAACTTTTCAACTGTCAACTCTTCTACAGGCTTCAGATCCAAGCAGTTGGTTAATAATAAAGGTATAGGCCGTCTGCTATTTGCACTGTTGTGGAACTGTTGGCAACAGGAATTTTAATTTGACTTTCCCATGTGTACTTTTTTTGACAGCAACAACCTGAAATAATTATCAAAACAATCTGGCTTTGATTTGAGGGAATTTTCAAATCATTTCAAAAAAGTTAAGACATACAAATAACTAAAATTTTTCCTAGGTCTTTGATAGTAAGTAGCTAATGAACTAACAAGAAAAGTAAAAGTAAAGTGAGAGAAAAGGAGAATGATAAGAACTTTAAAAAAACACACCAAAAAAACCTGAAAATAATACAACTTCAAACAGAGAAAACCATGTAGAACAACCGAGGCTCTTGCTTTGCTTTGCAGGGTCACGGACACTGTTTCATTGGCGAGTAAACTCTCATCAGAGCTTATTCTGTTTCTTACTCCCAGTTCCAGTTTTTGATTGAGTCTGTGAAATATGTTAAATCGAGATGTATTATGTGATTGAAAAAGAATTTCCATATTCTGAGTAAATAAAATTTTATAATGGGTTTTTTTGTTAAGAAATACTTTTATATCCATTTTGCTATCTTATGTAGATGCTACATCCTTTGAAGATATAAGTCCACAAGGTATTAGTGATGATTCTAGTACGGGATCAAGAGTTCATGGTAAGATATGAACTTTATTTAGAGAGTACGTGTTACATATAGAATGTCGCATTGAATCTGAATGTGCATTGCCAGCGAGCATGTTTTATCTAACCTGCATCTCATACCTCTGCCAGTTCTTCAAACCTAATACTTCCTTTTGTCCCCTTTAAGGTTACCACTTAATCTAAATAGTCTCTTTTAGTCAAGGTCATTTATAAAGTATGCCTGCATAATGAGTAAAGGTAATTTTGCTGCCATTTTGGTATAAGTTTTAAGTTAATTTTTACCATTGGTTTAGAAAAATATGAACTCTAAGAAACCACATTTTCTGCAGTGTTAGGCTTTTCAGGTTTTTAAATTTCTATCTGGAAAATCATCTTACCAAACTAAGTTATTAACAATAAATGGATAACATGTTAATGGAATTGCGTATGTAAGCAGGATTTTAAGATACAGGATAGGGCCGTGTTAGCTGTGCAGTTGTTTCCCTTGTACAGATAGAACTATAGGACATTAACTGCTGATGCTCATATTCCTCCTCTGTGGCATCTCTGCACTGTGCAGGGTTCCTTGTCTCATCTGTTGTACCTAATCATTAGCACTTTTTTTTCGCATGTCACTCACTCTCTTCATCTAAAACAGTCCTAGTATCTTTGTAGAAATCATATTCAAATCTAAATATGCAATTTATCTTCTTTTCTTTGAATTTCAACTATTGGTTCAGAAGTGTCCTCTTCTAGTGTCTTACTGAACTATGTGGAAATGTCCTTGCTCTCTAATCTATACTATTCAGCTGTTGGTGGGCATGCTCAATGTGTGAAAGTATGCATGATTGCTTCCTCAAAGCATTCTGTGATCAGAATGTGAAATTCAGGGTCATCAGCTGGAAGTTTTATCACACTGTCTCCTGATTTTTTCATTTAGCTTCGAGACCAGCCAGCCTTGATAGTGGCAGGACATCCACTAGCAATAGCAATAACAATGCTTCACTCCATGAAATCAAAGGTATGCTGTAGGTAAATTAATTCATATGTTCCATCCATTTCCAGATTTAAGAGGGAGATTGATGAAGTTTCTGGGGTAAAGTGTGAAATCCAAATCACCTGTTTGGAATATTTTATACTTTTAACATTGTAATACAAATGTATTTCAATGTACATAAATGTAAAAACAGGAGCAGTTATTTTGGTTTCCATTTTTTATCTTTCACAGATAAAGTAGTTTTATTATAATCTTTATACTTCAAAAATATATGTAGGTCTTATTTTACTTACGTTTTGTCTTGGTCATTAAAATGGTTGTCCTTAATTTTTTCATGGTGCGTGTACATTGAACTCACATTATAGAAAGTGTTTTACATATACTTAATCTATCCATGAAATATTTTTTTAATTTGATAAGGCAGTTGTGTATGTGTATTGTGTATGTGTATATATGTGTAACAAGAGCCGAGTGGGTGTATATATAGCTTATCTAAAAATTATTTCAAGATTTTTTTTTTTCCTTAATTTTTAAGTATGTATTCCAAGGTAAGGTTTTTTGTTTGTTTTTCTTTTTTTTTTTTCTCTTTTTTTTTTCTGAAAAAAAGACTAGTTTATTTGTTTCACCAAATAAAATAAGATATAATGAGAGGTCTTAGTTTAGATAGTTAAAAGGTGACGGCTTTAGGTGTCTTCTTAACCAAGAATAAATTCATAATATTTCTTATTCACTTAAAGAAGACAGGACGAAAAATTCTAATTCCTGTTACCTGCCCAGTCATTTTGAAAATTCTTCGTAAGAAAGTCAAAATTAAAATATCAGTTTTTACTTATTTTTTAAAGTCAAAATTTCCAGGTACCCTGAAAACAATGAGTTCAATTTGGTTTCTTGTGTTCTGAGAAAGAACTATAAGTTTACATTGAGCTCTCAGCTTTCAGATGCTATGACCAATTATTTGTGAGTTATAACCTGGCAAGCTAAGGTTTTTATATAACATCTGGAAGCCTTGACTACCGTTTTTCTTTAAGGTATACTGCCAGTCAGCTTCTGTAATTGTTTAATAGATTACAAGACTTTGTTAAAATACTATTCTCTACAGTACAGAATTGTCAGATTATTTTCAGTGCATTTGTTCTATTGCTTTTTGTATTATAAAATCCTTTTGTCTCCATTTTATTTTTATCATTAATGCTGTGACTTTGTTGCTGTGATCTGAAAAATATGATTTAAAGGAGAGATTAAAAAAATTTTTATAATCATGTTTGTATATCCAGTAGGAAAATGTAGTCTGAAAATATGAAGAAGTATTTGAAAATTTAAGAAACTCTTATTTCTATAAAATTATTACATAACTTGTTCTAAATTATTTCATGGCCTACTTTACTTTCTTGTGATTAGGAAACCATAGAAAGTTGCATTTTCTATCTGAACACTGTATCTATACAGTTTGCTTTTGATCAAAATGAATTAGCATTCTGAAGGAATAGCATAAACTTTAGGTAGCTTTTTTTACCAGCACTAGTAATTTGCATTCTATATTGTTGCTCAGCCTCAACTGAGTAGCCACCATACCAACAGTGGAACCCATGAACAATCAGATGATTCAGACATTAAATAAAGAATAAAATACTGCGTATTTGATTTTACTTTTTACTGGAACTTTCTAAGTCATTACATCATGTCTCAATTTACTCTCCTTATATGCCTATTTAAATTAAAAAAATTTTTCTTTAAGGTTATTAAGGATGAACAGAGAAAACTTTAAGTCAGGAGTAAAGACTTCATAGAAAGGCACAGCATTAGAATTTTTAGCATTTAGAATAGTTTTTGGTTTTAACATCCTAAAGTAACTTAAACTTCATATGATCATGTTTTGTTCTAAATTGTGAGGTATTTTATTTACAGTTGACCCTTGAATATATGCAGATGGGGGGGTCAGCACCCCTAATCCATGTTACTCAAGGGTCAGCTTGTATTTGAACATCAACTTTAAAAAAATGTATTATCCATTTATTCATTCATTTACTCATCAGATGCATTAAGTGCCTATATGTTTATATGTCTAGGCTCTGGGTATGGTGGTGAAAGCAAGTCTTTGCTCTTGTGGTGCTTATATTTGTCAAATTTTCAAAATACAGAAGCAGGCTATGGTAGACTGGTAAGGAATCTATGGTAGGCAAAATAATCAGGCAGTTGTTAGGTAGGTGAAAGAGAAACAGTTTACTAAGCATTTCTCAGTAAAGCTTGAAAGTCAGTTTGGCTCTTTATAAGAATCCAGTAAAAAAATCTTATTACTTACGTAGTTTTAATCTCATTTCTATTACTCAATTCTTAACACCCCGTTTACTCCAAAAGCAGGTGCGGTTAATATCCAAAGCAGGCCACAAAGCCATAGCAGTGGAGAATTTAGCCTGCTTCATGATCATGAGGCTTGGTCCAGCAGTGGTAGCAGTCCAGTCCAGTACTTGAAAAGACAGACCAGATCAAGTCCAGTGCTCCAGCACAAAATGCCTGAAACATTAGAGAGTCGAGCACATCACAAGATCAAAACTGGTTCCCCTGGAAGTGAAGTTGTTACTCTACAACAGTTTTTGGAAGAAAGCAACAAGCTTACCTCAATACAGGTTAGTTTTACAGGTGACCGTAATTTAGATTAGCATTATAAGTTAAATATCTCTGATTGAACTTCAGAGCTTTTTTAAAGTAAAAGAGTGTGTGGGAATTCTGGCGATTTTATATTATACAGTCTAATATATCAGGAAAGTAAAAGCATGCCTGCTATTCATTAATCTGCTTTGTTTTTTAACAGATAAAGTCCTCAAGTCAAGAAAATCTTTTAGATGAAGTAATGAAAAGTTTGTCTGTCTCTTCTGACTTTTTGGGAAAAAGCAAACCAGTTAGCTGTGGTCTGGCCAGGTCAGTAAGTGGAAAAACTCCAGGAGACTTCTATGATAGACGGACAACTAAGCCTGAACAATTTGTGAGACCTGGTCCTCGAAAGACTGAAGATACCTACTTTATTAGTTCTCCAGGAAAACCTACTCCAGGCACTCAAGGAAAGATAAAATTAGTAAAAGAATCTTCTTTGTCACGACAATCAAAAGATAGTAATCCTTATGCCACTTTACCTCGTGCAAGCAGTGTGATCTCTACTGCCGAAGGAACTACTCGAAGGACAAGCATCCATGATTTTTTGACCAAGGACAGTAGACTACCTGTTTCAGTTGATTCATCACCAGCTACTGCTGATAGCAACATCACTGCAGCATCTAGTGAGTACCGTTTACACCAGTGGTCCTCCCATACACTTCACAGCCCAACACTTTCTGCAGGTTCTCATGCACAAATTGATTTAGTTACAGATGTGCCTGAGTCTCTATATGCCCAGGCTAGAAACTCAACAACAGAAAGGTCACATTTTCTAAACCAAACTTTTGCCACTATTAATATGTCTAATGATATATTTGTAATATCAGCTAAAGATAGCATAGAGTCATTTACTCATCCATCTCCGCCATTTTTATCCCTGAATACAGAGTTAGTTAGTAACATTAGTGGGTTACCTCCCAGACCAGTCACCAGAGTAACTGACCAGGCTTCTGCCTCTTTGGATGAAGCTGCACAGAAAGATAATGAACAGTTTTCTGATAATCAGAACCCTGGTAACAGTAACCCACAGTCTTCTGTGGAGAGCAATAATCTTATCACTCCCGCATGCCTCTGTCCTGGTGATACAGAAGCTGCATTGGTGGTTTCTGAGGATAATCAGACTGTTTGGTATGAATATGGTTGTGTGTGATCAGAACTGCGCAGTATAATACTATGTCATTTGATGTGCACTATGCTTCTCTAATCTGACGTGAAGAGCTGCTGTTGAAAAGTATTTGGCAAGGTTCATATTTTTATTTTCAAATTGTGGCGTAGTGTTTGGCTGTACATGATAGCTTGTATATAAATATGAATGTGTAACCACACCAAAGCCTGCATGGAATATTAATTGCATTGTACATTTTCTGCATGACTTTAAAACCCTTAACACAATACATGCTCCTCCTTCACATTTCTTGTCACCTGATAAGAGAGTGTTAGTTTTAGAAGCATGTTAAGATAGTTGCATGCTATAATTACCAAGAAAGCAGTTCCAGGTCATACTTTGTTGCTTCCAAAAAAGAATGCTCATTTTCTCCCTTCCTCCTTCTCATTCCTTTCTTTTATTTCCAGAATGTGCACTACATATTGCACATGTACAGGAAAGTATGTAAAAAAAAAAAATCATTTTCTTTTGCCATTTAATTATGCCTTCTGTCCTGTTTTATTTTCAAAAAAATAGCTAATAACTCAATACTTTACGTAGCAAATATTAACTACTGCCCATATTTATAAAATTGTTCAGATTTTAAGAATTGTTAATACTAATAAAGTTAGCGTAATTCTTAAAAACCCCATCAAGTTTAAATGTGACTTATACAGTGAGTAGGAGCATTTGTATGTATGCTATTTCTTTTCTGCACTTTTCTTCATCTTCTTTCAAGATTACCTTTTTTTACTTGGAATCAGTTAACAGTTTTTCTAGTTCTTTTTTTTATATAGAGTTAAAGAGAAATAAACCAATCATACTCAATGTGTTGGAAATTTGCATTTTTACTTCTGTTAAAAAGGCTAGCAAGTTTACAAAGTGGTGAATGAAGATCGTTACTTCTATAATTCTATAATTTATTATTAAATTATATGTCTATCCTTAAAACAATTTTCTAAAATGAGTACATTGTGCTAAAATAAAATATTAGGATTTGTAACCATTTAAACAAATAGGTATGTTTTTAGTAGAACAAATTTTAGAACTAAGAATACGACTCATAGCTAAAAAATAACCATATAAGATAGAGAAAATATTTGCTAACTTTGGCGTCATTAACTTTAAAATTTCTTGCTGTGGTCATAGCACTGTTAAAGCAGAATCAGCTAAACTTGAATCTCCCAGAATAAAAAATAAATAAAAACTCCTAACTCTCACTTATCTCTGGAGGGAGTGTATCTTCACTCTGTCTCTGGAATATTTTTGCCATTTTGATTTAGCCTAAGTATTTCTGATAATAACAGCCTGGCATCTGAAAGGAATGCTTTGAAATGTGACTTTCTAAAGATGAAGGAAATTACTACTTACTACATGTTGTTATATTAATTATTGTATTAATTGAACCAAAGAAACCAATCTAGAGAATCTTTGCTTAATGAAATTTGTATCCTTTTGTAACACAAGATCATTTCAGAAACTAGGCCCCTTCTACTTATGTATTTGACTGTACTTCTTTTCTTATAGCCAGCTATTACTAAAACTAGCGCTAAAGCAGGCAGGCAATCAGAAAATTTTCATATTTTTTACTACCACCTAATATGTTTTCTTTGTGAATACATTAATCTGTTTTATTGTCATTTGTTTCATACTTCGTCCTAACATTTCAAATGTTTTTGGCGTTCCTTTTTTTTTCATAACCTAGGAATAAAAACTTAATGGTAAATACAGATGAGATTAGATGGAGGCCATATATGATGCAAATATAATAATTATTTCTTTTCCACATTGAGATAAGTTTTATTTCTCAACTGTTTCAACTTTTTAAATATAAATCTGGCCATACATTTTAAATTTAAAATACTAAATTTGAAATTTAATACATTGAGAAATTGTGTGCTGTTATATTAAAAACTGTGATTATTTTACAAAATTACATTTACAGTAAAGAAGTATTTCCAACCCAAATGGCTATAGTTATATATACAGCACATTTTCAAAAAGAAGATACACACTATGCATGTAAGACAGATACATGCATACCATGTCCATGTGTCTTGATGATTGTCTAAGAATACAGACTAGATTTCCCCCAGAAACTATCACAAGCTGTGGAGTCATAAAAGTCTCTTAGAACACTATATTAACATAATATTTTCTATAAATGAAATCTTACAAAGATGCCCCCAATTTAAAAAAATTTTTTTAAGATTAAAGTAACTCTGACTCAGTTGAGCAGCTGCATGTTTTTCTTCTAAGACATCTCCATAAAAATTCTATGGCTTCCCAAAGGATTATTTGAAAAATTATATGAGATTCAATACCCTAATTTTATTTTATTTATTTATTTATTTATTTTTAAATTTATCTTTATTGTTCAAAGTATTACAGATGCCCCCATTGTAATACTTTGGGGGCATTACAGTGTATTGCCCCCAATACCATAATTTTAGATGAAACTGCATAGTTTCTGTTCCTGACCTAGGTTTCTAGAAATTATACCCATATTATTTGTGTGACATTGTAAACGTCCACTGTTAAACATTGGGTCCCCTTTGACCAAAACAATTTTAGCTGTTGACAGTGTAAGCAGGTATATTACTTGCCTACAAAATATGCCATAAGCCCAGGTTTTCTTAGTAAATAATACAAATATTTCATTGTGGCTGTTTCTGCCACTGCATGCAAGATCACTTTTTACTTTACAACTATATGTGACCATTTAGTAAATAAACATAATAAGTAAACCTTTCTGACACTAAGAAAGCATATTATTTGTAGCTTTTAAACTAAAAGTCAGTCTTGAATTAATAAGATGTCTATCAGATTAACAAATTTCCCAGAGTTAGATTCCTCCTCCTTTTCCTACTCAATGAGAGTGCTTTAGTTTCTTATCTTCATGAATTGTATTATGTTTAACCTTTGATTAAATAACATGAAATGCTTTTTTCCTGCAGATATGGACAAAGTACAAGAAAGCAGAAATTCAAAAAGCAGGTCTAGGGAGCAACAAAGCTCCTAATTCTATTACCCACTACATGACATGTGGGCCAAGTGGTGAGTTTCTTGCTCAAAATGTAAATGAGATTAGTCTCATTTATACAAACTAACAGCATAAGTATGAGAACAAGTGCATATTGCATTAACAGATGTAAATATTGCTTGCTTAATTCATGACTTCTGTCCTACTTAACTAGTAAAGCAAGATTATTTGATTGCCATACTTTTTTGCCTGTCAGACAGGAAACCTTTAAGGATTATTTTTCCCTCAATTTAAATTTAATTTTAGTAGTGAGTAATGTTTTAGGAATTCCTTTTTCAGTTGGAAGTCTTTTCTTTTTTGTGGTAGGAATACAACTTTGCCACAGTGTTCTTGATAATTGAGGATAAACTAAATGCCTCTTGAAGAAGACATGTCTCTGACTTTCTATCACTCTCATTCCTATAGAAATAATCTGGTGCATGCTGTCCTTGTAGTGGCTGCTCTGTATTTTATATCTCTCTCGTCTTCAAGCTTTTCTTATATTTTCTTTCTTCTTTCTACCTTTCAACTAAATACAGAGAGAAAAGTGTCCTTCATTTTCTCAGTATGAAGCCTTTATTTCTGAAGTAACAAGACACCCAACTATAGAAATCATTTTTTAAAATCTTTAAGGAGACTTTATACAATTCTGCGTGACTAGAGCAGGCAAGAAACACAAACCTTCATTCCTTCCTTGAATCAAGGAGCACTACTGGAGTCAACTGCCAAAATTTTTAGAAGGTTTTAGGACTTACTATACATTGTACTGTTAAGATCTACTGAATAAAGGATGTTCTCTCGCTAAGGACCAAGTGTTTTGAGGTTTCAAGAAGTACCCAAGAACCACCTACTTCTTTCATCATTTGTTTATGAATTTATCCATGTTTGCTTAATGCTTCTGCTAAGTGTTAGCCAAAATCTAGCCATTTATATTTAGTTGTGTAATCTAAATTAAATGCTGTAGTTTGTTGTGGAATGTACTGTATATCAAGATACAGAAAAAGTTGTTTTGGCATGCCAGAGCCTTATTTGGTTAGCAGACTGCATGTGTTGGTATTCTTTTTTTTTTTTAGGCCAATTATTTTGATGCACTGAAAAAGAAATTCAGTTTATAAGATAAATCTGAAAAATCCATAATGAGATAGGAGTTATAAAAACTTTACAGTAATATTAATCTTTCCATATTCCCCAATAAGCAACACTAAGCATTCACTTGTGGATCCAAGTTAAGTAGAGTGTTTTTCTGAAACTTTTTAGTAAGGTGGTTTTCCAGCAAATGGCATTCCCAAGATAAAGCTGTTATATTTTAACTCATTTCCCTTCTTTAGTACTGGGTTATATGTATGTTTGTTTTTTTAACTTGAGAGCTGACTGTTGCTTAAGAAGTTTTCTTATGGCAAAAATAATGTAAATAATTTACTATGATCTGCATTTTGCCAGGAACTCATTAAGGTTATCACTTAATAAGAATTTTTCTGTTTTTGTCCTTTCTAATGTTACATTAAAGTTGGTAACTATTATTGGTACTTTTTAAATATTTGTATGCATTTGTTACCTTAAACATTTGAAAGAAGCACAAAAAAGTAGATTTCATTAATTTAACCCAGGGAAACATTAGTTTTTTTGTAGTTCCAATTTTATATCACAGTTTTATTTTCTTATGAAATCAAAAAAATGCATTGATACTTGTTCATGCAAATTCATTATTTAACATAAATATCAGAATAATCTTAAAGGTCTGAAATGAGAAAGATACTGACTTTTTTACTTTAACAGTGTACTTCTTAGGCTCTCGTTACCGGCTCTAAAAATCTTTTTGGAATAATTCTGTATTTCCGTGTATGGTTTATGTGAACTGTGTTTATCACTAACCTAGATGTCATGAGACTTGTGTTCTCCCTCTTCCCTAACTTCCTGTCTTCCCCTCCCCCCTCCTCCTCCTCTCCTCCCTCCTCCCCCCTCCTCTCTCCTCTCTTCTCTCTCCTCCCTCTCTCTCTCTCTCTCTCTCTCTCTCTCTCTCTCTCTCTCTCTCTCTCGTGTATATATATATATTTTTTTTTTGGTAGTCCAGTAGCAGTGTTGTGTTCAAAGTCTACTTTTCAGAAAGACCATTAATGAAAAGACAGAATGTATAGTTGACCAGAAATTAAATGGAAATTAGGAAACTTGGTTAACTTAGCCACCATTAACTTAGGTTTTGCCACCAAATAATGCTATAAAGTGAAATCACTTTTAAACTCTTGGATGAAAGGTGCTATGTAATGTAAATACAAAGGATTCTTACTAAAATACAGATACTGCACAACAGTCTTATTTAAAACCTATTCTCTAGACTTTGAAAGCTCTCTGCATCATGACTCCCTAGGTTGAAGGATCAACTTGACAGTGGGCATCATGGCAGGCTAGGGACACGTGCATGTAAAAATGTAAATTCATTTTTAGGTGGATAAATGGAAAACAAATATAGAAATTATGTTTTAGGTAATACACAGTAGTGGGTAACTTAGATTTATATTAACTAGCTTCTAATTTGCACAACTAGGACACATCCCAGGACAATTACTGAAAGTTGAAATTAATGAGTAGGAGGTACCCAGTGAGGGTGAATGACATCACAGCTTGACCTCTCCAGGATACTAATGTCCTAAAATAGAGAACCTGCTAACTTAAGCAGCACATTATTGCTTCAAGTAGAAAATGCTAAGGGCAGCCTATAAAGTACTGAATCTGAGTAGGTTGACCATGAGAAAGCCCAGTTAAAGCAACGACCAAGGAACACTTGAGACTCCAGAAGTAGGAATAGTCTCAATTATATTCATCCCCTTTTCTTATTTCAAGAAAGGACTAGATAATAACCACATGAATATTTTACTTTCTCCAAAAGATATCAAGAAACTTAGTAGGAAGTCACTCTTTTTCCTTAAACTACTTATACCAAACAAAATATTACAGCCGACTGGAAACTAACTGGGGCCTTTTTGACTGGGGCCTGACGTGCTTTTAATTATCTGGTTGTATTCTAAATCTATACCTAACCCCCCACCCAACCCACCCCCAAAAAACACTGAAGAATTCAATATACAGGGTAAGAGCTTTGGACCGGAACTCTAATAAAGTGCTTCAGATCTGGCCATGTGGAAATTTTGGTCCGAGTGTTTGAACTGGTGGTTACCAAAGAGTTCAAGAAACAGGTTTGTATGTAGCACCTTTCATGCAAGGCATGGGAAGAGCCAATTTAAAAATCACTGTGCATATTACAGAATTGCAGCCACCTCACAAATGAAATATTACAGCCTGCACTGTCTTAACAGTTTATGTCAGGAAGTGAAAAAGATACTGTACCAAACCTGAAATTACAATAAGGAGTAATAATGTATGCTAAATGACTTGTATTTTAAGTTACTTAGGAGAAAAGTGGTGAATTTTTGTGTTTTTCTTTTCTGCTACACTTAATCTTAAGATGTATGTTTTTCTTTAAGCCTTGAATGAATAATACAGGAGCCCATTTTATAATATAAACCCTGATGTACATGTTGAAATATTTGGACAATGAAAATGCCTTAAAAGGAATGCTTATGGATAAAGTTGCACTTACAACACCCTTTAACAAAACCTGATTATAAATTGTCTTTTTCTTTCCTACTAAGGGTTCTCTTTTGATGTTTCCCATTGTACTTATAACTGTTATTAAATACCAAATCAAATAATATAAAAGCTGTAACATTTCCTTTAAAAGTAATGCTACTAAGGGATTTGGAGTTGAATAGCAAAATGTTCGGCAATACCTAAAATCAGTCACAGAAATCCATATAACGAGACACTATTGTTTATCTTTTTAAAAGCACCATTTTTTCATTTTAGTTTTTAACTTTTTTTAATTGGGTTGGTTTAACATTTGCTTATCAAACTGATATAAAAAGAAATAAAACAGAGGTGATTTTTATAACAAGTGGTTAGTAATCATTTAAAATTTGTAAAATATGATTTAGCCAAGTATTATTCTTTCCTTTCCCTTTGCCATAGAAAACCCATTTTCAGATATAACCCTTAAACTTGCTTAGATGATTGTGTCCTAATCATTTTGGGATGGATGGGTATTGGAGGTTTTGGGAGAAAGAGAAGAGTTATCAGTTGTCAATCCCAAAACAGGTTTACATTAATAGATTGTACAGCCCTGGCTGGGTTCCTCAGTTGGTTAAGAGTACCATCCCAATATGCAGGTTCAGACCCCGGCCAGGACACATACAAGAACCAATGAGTGCATAAGTAAGTGGAACAACAAATCGATGTTTCTCCTTCTTCTCTCTCTAAAATAAATAAATAATTGTACAAATCAGTATTTCATTTTCACTCAAAGCCATTGGAGGCAATGTTAGAGATGGCAACCAGCCTTGTATCCTTGAGTAGGTCAGTCTTTCTGGGCATTTCTACCATAGGTGCGGAAGAGCAGTTAGGACATTTATGGAAAGTGCTTATTACTAATTCCACATCTCTTAGATCTGTTCTATATTTTATAAAAGTTCTGTTATAAATAGACTTGTAGTTTCTAATCATATATCAAGAAATGACAGGTTTTTAATTTTCTTTGCCTTTTAGTAACAAATTGGTATAAATTAAGCACAGTAACTCTACCAGATGAAAATTGTATTTTGAGTGATCAAACTTATAGGGAAATGAGAATTTTCATCACAAGACCTGTAGACTGTAATTTTTGTAGTCTAGCCTATGCCAGACCCTCAGCTGGTGAGTGAGGTGGAAAAAATGTCAGATTTTCCTCATTTTTGAATTACTTTCTATGTGACAACTGACAATACATAATCCTGGGATCTTATACTTTCATATGCCATAGTTGAAAGGGGATGAGTAAGATTCAGTATAAGACAAAAGACACTTGTTCATGTTCACATTTCTAACCTTTGAACAAAGACTAAACAAATCCTTCCAGTGGCCTGTGTATAGTTTACTGAGTTTTAAAATATAATTTCAGTGATACAATGATTACATTTTCCATGCCTATTTTGAGTGTTTTTCTAGATTAAAATTTTCTAAAAATATACTTTTATAAAAAGTTATTTAGCTTATTTTTCACTGAAAAAAAAAAAAAAATCACATTTAAAAACTAACACCCAGCCTGGTTGTGTGGCTCATTTGCCGAGCATCGACTCATGAACCAGGAGATCGCAGTTCAGTTCCCAGTCAGGGCACATTCCCTGGGTTGCAGGCTTGATCCCCAGTAGGGGGCGTGCAGGAGGCAGCTGATTGATGTTTCTCATCTCCCTCCCTCCCTCTGAAATTAATAACATATTTAAAAAACACACCCAGTAATGGGAATCTTTAGCTCTTGTCCCATGTTTAATTATCTTGCCAGGAAGTTTTCATTCCTTAGTCCTCATTCCCCAGAGAGAATCATCATCAACAATTTAGTACATTCTTATATTCCCTTTCCCCCTATATGTACACTATCATATGCATAATTTTATATATGCTGTTTTTGCCACTTGGTTTTTTCAAATACAATAAACACCCTAACAAAGATGTAAGATAATCTTAGTTAACTAATCATAGCTTTGATGTTCATTCTTAATTTTTTGAAGGCATTTCTGTAATGAGGGCCATCTGAGCTAACACTACCTCAATACATCTTTTTTTTTTTTTTTTTAAATATGTCTTTATTGATTTCAGAGAGAAGGGAGAGCAAGATAGATAGAAACATCAGTGATGAGAAAGTCATCTCTGGACACCCCCAGCTGGGGATCGAGCCCGCAACCTGGGCATGTGCTTTGACCAGGAATCAAAATGCGATCTCCTGGATCCTAGGTCAATGCTCAACCACTGAGCCAGGCAATACATCTTTTTAAAAACAGCTTTAAGCCCTGCCGGGTGTGGCTCTGGTTAAGCGTCGACCTAGGATCCAGGCGATCAGGGTTCGATCCCGGTCAGGGCACATGCCCGGGTTGCGGGCTGCAGCCGATCAGTGACTCTCTCATCATTGATGTTTCTCTCTCTCTCTCTCTCCCTCTCCTTTCCTCTCTCTGAAATCGATAAAGATATATTTTTAAAAAATAAATAAATAAAAACAGCTTTAAGATGAAATATCCCTCCTAAAATCATGTAGTCATCAAACCAAAGTGCAAAATATTACCACTTTTAATGCTTTTTACAAATTACAAAAAAACCCAGCTTTTAGATATAAATGTATTCTAAACATTAGCCCAATTAGTTGTTTTTATCAAAATTTAGTATTATGGGATCATGTCCTGTCTTCTTCACAAATGTAAGAAAGTCTTCAGGGCTCAATCCCATGGTTGCAGCATTGGTCATTGGATGAAAGTACACCTTTTCATGTCCACCTTCCAGAAAAGCAGAATCCAGAACAAATTTCACATCTCCATCATCACAGAATAGTGCCAAGGGTGTGGCACAGCCTTGGCCAACCTTTAGTTTTTCTAACATGGCTGTTTCATCAGCAAACCGCAGATTTCCACTCCCAACACCTAACTGTTTGGCAAGATCATTTAAATTAACTTGTCTATCATGAAGAACTGTCACCAGCCAATAGCCTTTCTTCTTTTTGTCTTTAAGAAATAAGTTCTTACTATGTGCTCCTTTCAGATGTTGGATATGAGGCATCATTTCTTCAACTGTAAACACCTGTAAAATATCACATGAGAAATTTTAAAATAATATGCATGTATACACGCACTACATACATACACATATGTATTGTGCTTGCTGGGTGAAAACAGCAAGGTTAGGAAGTACTCAGTGCTCTAGATTTCACTGGTAGAAAACCATTATGAAATAACTGTAAATCCTTATTTTAATTCCTCATATCAGGACCTCAAGTAGTTTTCTCTTAGATCAGTTCTCTATTCGTGTGCTGACCAAACCCTCACATTCTTAAAATGCTTTTTGAGTTTTCTTTAAACTTTTGGTACTGGAAGTTTATAACAGCCCAGGTCTTTAGCATTCCATTGCATCCAGATCAGGTGACAACCTCAAATCTACAAATATGTAACCACAGTGAGGGTGAGAAGGCAGGGAATGAGACCCTGGACTAATGGAGAACATCAGAAAGCTGGCAATATGCTCAGGTAAAGAAGGGGGAGAGTATGTGTACTATATGGGAGGGAAGAAGATAAGAGAAAATGGTAGTTTTTATGTTAAATTTGTAAAGTTGAGTAAGACTAATTACTCTGCCCTTTCAAGGTTACCATACTCAGCAATTACCATTAGCTGTTACTGAAACCTTGGGTAAAAACTATATCCCCGCATTTCTCAAGTTACAATAGGTTCCGTGAAATATCTGCAAATCTGCACACACACTAAATCACGTTAAATGGACCCAACTCTAACCTTGGTGTCGGGCTGTGTGCATGATGCCTGATACATCGCAGCCACGGCAGCCACGGTTTACTGCTAGGTAACAGCTGCACGTGAAGGAGACGCACTGACCAGCATCCCACACCAGTTTATGCTGCAGCAGTTCTGTGCTGCACTGGTTCTCAACATGAAATGTGATCAAATACAAGAGAAAAAGTTCTCTCAATAACATCGTAACCCCAAGTCCTTTGATGTTGCTGTCGGGTCCCTTCCGTACTGGAATCCAGGAAAGGTCCTAGAACGGGCGTTTCTGCGGCGTTACCCCTGGGCCATGAGGTATTTGCGGCCGCGCCCCATAGACGCTGCAGCGGCGCCCACCCCTTCGGCCCGGCTGCCCCAGCGGGAGTGCCTCACCTCCGGGTGCTCCACGACCTCCGTGCGGATGCCCAGGGCGTCGAGCCGCTGCTCGAGTGCCGCCCGCAACTCAGCGCCTGCCATGCTGCCGTCGTGGCCCTGCGCTGGAGAGGACTGGGGAGGAGCCTGGCATCCCTGGGGTTGAGGCGGAAGCGCCCGCAGGGCCTCAGGCCGCCGCCGGAAGCTCAGTGCCCCGGCCTCCCGGATGTGGGCGGTGCCTTCCTCGCGCGCCTCCGCCGGCACGTTCCTGAAAGCTGTCCGCAGACGCAGCCTGGCTCCGCGGGCAGGGTTCCTTCCCCGGGGTCCCACAGGAGGGAGGCGCCTTACTTCTCAGAGCCTTCCCTAACCCCTGCATAGCTGCGGCTGATCACAACGTTCAGTTTAGGGGGAGTGACGTTGGTCATGGGGGGGACCTGACCTCCGGTAGACCCAGAACTGAAGGGGGCAATGAAAGGCTCCTCAGCCACTCCCTGTCCTTGGAACTACAGTCGACCGCAGTGTTGGTACTGGGAGCCACCCGAAGGAGGCAGCCTTGAAAACGGAATGTGTTGAGACCATTTGGACGGTATAGGTGACTCAGCCATGTTATGGCCTCTGTATAAACTTAAGAATCTGGATGGAGATCTTGTCTTGCAGCCACGACAAGCCACCTAAGTTCCCCCGCTTATTACACCTGTCACCTTCCAATATGGAAGGGCCTGCGTCTTCGGGTTTCTGCTTTCCTGTGTAGGGGGATCAGTTTCAGATTTCACAAGGGAAACTCTGAGTGTTCGAAACAACAGGGAAAGAGGAGGGGGCCAAAATCCCTATCCTTTTAAGACTTCTGAACATTTACTTTTTAAATTATAATTTTACACTTTACCTTTTCTGAAAATTAACTTTTATTATTCATCTACGAATAAGTAACTGTGGCAACCAGGACTCCGCTTTTTCAGTAGCAATTTGCCTACCTCTTGGGGTGTTTTCTGCTATCCTTCCAAGCTTTCACTCACCCCTTGAATGAGGCCTAGAATTTCACACTAAAGTTTCACTTTCTAATTTAGATTAAGCACCAAATCCCAGATAAACGCAGATATTCCTAGGGACGTTTAACTCTAGTGTGAATAAATTTAGGTCATTTCTGGGATGTAAATTGAAGGCCTGGAGAAGGAAGCCTTTTCAGAAGACACAGCAAAGTATCTTGAGTCCTCACCAGCGTAAGGGCCTTGGGAGGAAACTGAAAAAGAAGGAAATCAGAGCAGTCTTAACAATTTCACCCAGAATTGGTCTTGGATAGCACAATTATAAAATTTCTCCGCTGAATCCACTTCTTAAAACTAGTAAGCCATGTTTCCCTACAAATTTTTGTTTCATCTAATTCTTTGATCTCTGATTATGGGACCAACAACAGGCTACTTACTACCCAGGGCCACGTAAATTCAGGTCAATAACAAAAGCAAACATACTACATTAGGAGTGTTTAGAAAACAGACAAGGGAGAGAGGCTTACTCGGAACATTCTTTTCATATTTATTATTTTAGTTCCTCATCTGTGAATTAGTTTTGTGTCTTGACTCATTTAGCCACTGAAATAATGTTAATGGCTTTCACATTCAACCTATTTTTTATTAAGAACACTCAATTCATTAATTTAAAATTTACTTTGCCGTGTAAGGTGTGGTGGGGCTCACTTTTTTCACTAGATTTCCCTCTAAGAATGAAAGTAGAAAGCAATAGAATAGCAAAGATCACCCATTTGAAGATAAGGCATGTCCCAAATTATTGTCCTTAAATATTTGAAGAATATCCAAATACAATCACCGTGACTTAAGAGTAAACAGGGGAAAGAAAAAATCGGAACCTGACTGTTCTTAAGCAATGTAAATTAGGTCCAAAAGTAGGAAAACATTAAACAAGGGTAGGATCTCCGTGATAGCTACAAAAGAGGAACGAAAAGAGGTAAAATCGGCAGTGGCATCCAGCACATTGTCTACCTCGACATCTCTCTGGGATTGACCTGCCATCCATCAGTTATGCAGGGCATGCATCCTTCCCCCAGCCCCACCTCCACTCCCCGCCACCACCCAGCCACCCCATAGCTAAACCATCATAGTTGTTTCTCAAATCCTTTCCTTTCTCACCACCTCCATCACCCTAACGCAGCGATTTTCAACCGGTGTGCTGCAAGAAAATTTAAAACATGCAACACCTGACCAGTCAGGGCCACGTCCTCCGGTATTTTTTCATTCTTGGTATGAGCCTTGTAAGAACCTTACCATTTCTCCCAGAGTTCCCGGTTTAACTTTCCCTGGAGGGTAGGCACGGAGGCGCTCACCCCCGCGGAAGAGCGGGCATATACCTCTGGGAAAGGAAGGGACTGGCAGAAGGGATTACCCACCCCGGGAAGAGGCGGCTGGTTGGACTGGCGCCTCCCACGCTGGGCGCCCGCCGGGCTCGCAGCCCGGCTCCCGGCCGCAATAGAGACGGTTGCGAATTCGG